>NC_143575.1:103288948-104776733 GCF_048544385.1 Mastigoproctus giganteus | reverse complement strand
AACTGTATTCTCGTGGGTTGGAGCCGGATCCATGGTGTTCTTGTGGAGCGGCAGAGACTTGGCAGCATATTTTGTTCTCTTGTCCTTATTACAATGCTGAACGGTGTCTTTTGGGAAAACAGATAGCTAATTTTAATGAAGATAACGTACATACATTGGTGCAAGGAGTTAACAACTTTCAGGCCTTACAAGAGTATGCAAATTCTGTGTTCCCTAAAAGATCTATCATACGAAACCTCACGGACATTGAATTGGCCGTCTACAACCGGAATCTTCATTGATTGCATCAGGGCTTGGGAGCTTCAGACCTGGAAGCTTTTGGTCGGGTCTGGGGCTCCTGGGCATGGACCACTTAAGTGAGTTTTTTTTTTTTTTTTTTTTTTTGTTCGGTTGTTGTTCAGTTCTTGGGTTTGGGCGGCCCAAAGCTGGACAGCTGGCACTCAACAGTCTAGCACTCTCTCTGTTGAGTGTTTAATTGCGCTTTGGCGCTTCAGCTTTTAAAGATAGAACCAGGTCCGGCTCCACGTGCCAGGGATGAGCATCAGATTGCAGTTGAAGAGTTCAGCTGCTTTCTGATGGCAAAGTGACCTGACATAAACAACATACTACACTCACAAACATCTCTCTCTTATATTTACTTTTATTCTTTCCTATTCAAAATTTCTTGTTTATACACTTAACTTAGCTTAGATTATGAACTTAACTTAACTTAAAATTTTTTTTTTTTTTTTACTTTACTTCTCTTTTCAAAAATATGTTTTGTCTTCTTATTTCTTAGCTATCTTTTTATTTATCAGGTCCGCTTTACAGATTTTCTGTTTTAAATGATTTAGGTGGAGATGGGCATTTGCCTGGGAACCACCCTGAACCAGTATACACACACACGTCCAATACTAGGTTCCACGCTGCAGTGCCTAAGATGGAACCATGCAAGGTTCCATCTTAGGCACAGCAGCTTGAACCCCTTGTGATACTACTATGGAAGTTACTGTGATTGGTTGGTGTGCTATTTGTAAAGTAATCAGTTAGTAATTCTGTAAATCTTCTCAGAACGTCCTGCCTTTCTGAATCTGCTGATGGCATTAGGCCCCAGAGAGAGTCAAACGCACCTTCGAAATCAGTGAATATTCAAACGACATATTTTGTGGGAGATTATTCTGTTATTCTGGCGATGTGCAGAATTGCGTCTTTAGTTTATTTTACAGCTGTAAATCCGTATTGGGTGAGATCAGTTATCAGCTAGCCCTTTTTCCTGCTATCTAGTTTGTAAACCTCGAGGAGAGGTCTCTTCAAAACTTTAACCAGAATGGGAAGAAATGCTAAGGGGAATTTATGCGATAGGAACAGGAACGGTTTTAAGGACCTTTAGAAGTAACCTTAGATTATATTAGCGTGCTTCCACCCACTCGGGAAGACTCGTTCACAGAGACATGAGTTGTACAGGCCATTGAGTGTATCTGGGAAAAAAGCCCACATTCGTTTGATGGCTTCCACTTCAATCAAGCACAGCCCAGGATTCTTACCAGACTTTATTTTATTTTTTTTTTGGATGGTACAATCTATCCCAGAGATAAATCGTCTTCACTGTCCAATGGGTGATATCCCTCATTGTCTTTGGCTTTAGAAATTTATTCCAGGGTATTTTATTCAGAATTCACCTCAATGATAAGTTAGTAGTATTACCAGTCCCTACAATACGAACCGATTTTGTGGGTGGAACGGAGGCAGGTCCCGATTTGGTGGGAAATAAAAAGGTTTGTTTTTCTCTCGATAGATGGCGTTAGTGGTAATTTCTGAATTATAATTTTTGATTTATTTTTTCGGGGCTCGACCTGGAGTTGTTATGTTTAGTGAGCGGTGATCTTACCTCGCAACTGTACGGGTTCCCCTGTGAAATTTGGGGGAGGTAGGTTTTGAATGCATCGGTTGTGACGTAATAGTGAATTTTTGTGAATATTTTTAGCGTTAATTAGTGGCAATGCATTGTAAGTGCTAATTAGGAAGGTGTATTTTGGAGATGGTTATAATGTGGGGGATGGGCCGCTGCCCGCCCCGCGTCTGCATTGCAGACGCGGCACCTTGTGTGCGAGATGGAAAACCTTGCAGGATGAAAAATCATTTTTTTTTATTATTATTTTTTTTTCCTGAAAGATAAAATCCTTGCAGTTTCCATCTGATGTTGGTACCTGAAAATAACATTGTATGCGTTATTAGTTTTTGTTGTCCTAAGTTCCACCTGTTCTTGAAAAGCTGAAAATTAAACCTGTGTGTGAGCGCTCTTATCAAGTTTTATCTGCAATGATTATGTTATTTTCTCAAAAATTGTAATTTGTGAATATCGAGAACTAAACAATTCGATTTTATTCTAGTTATATTGTTCTTCTTTGGAATTAAAATGGATATTTTCCCTTGAAAAATCTATACAGAATATATATTTCTATCGTCAACATTTTATTTTTCTACCTTTAGCTCTATCCACAGTAATTATGTTTAGGAATCACAAGGACTGATAAAATTTCAAAAGCAAACTATTCCAAAGCATTCAGCCCTTTATTTGTACTTACCTGATGGGGGAAATTTGCAAACTGCACTCGAAATTGTCAACCCTAACCATCCACACAAACACGAAAATCACATGACGATTGATTCTACTGCATGGTTAGATTTTAGTCCTTTTTCAGCTGACTGAATGTAAATGAGTTTGCTTACATATTAATAGCAGAACACGAATTAATTTGCCCCGAGATACACTTTTGCCTGCGTTCGAAAACTTCAGCCGACAAGTTGTACGAATCGGCCCCTTTTGATTCTAACTGAGTTGAAAAGAACATAGCAAAGAACATTCCAAGATTTCTGTCCTATTCTCATTGTTGAGTGGAGTGAACTTCTCAAGTGTAATGAAAGTGGTTGTTTACACTTTTTCCAGAAAAAACAACACAAAGATTATTTTCATTTTAAGAGAGTACGAATTTACATTGTCACAAGAGATAACTGCAGAGCAGAAAATTTTGGGAAACACAAGCCGTTTACATATTGAAACGATATAATGAAAATTCTTTTTTCTTGTTTATTTTCGAATCTCATTTTTGGTTATTTTTAAATCTCATCAGATTTCGTCTTCACAAAACACGGCTGTACATGCCCCTAACTCTAATTAACTTTTGCTGATCATTTCCGTTCGGAAAGAGAAGTACCGAGCATCGCTTTTGGGAGGTACCAATCAATTTGGGGGGGGGGGGGCATTTTCTGTTTGAAGTAAACATAAACACTCGTTTTTATGATCAAGACGTGAATACGATTTCTGATGGATCCAAATTGGGGGAAAAAAGTATTATATGTGTGATGAAAACATTTTAATGTCTGATTCGTTGTATCTGCAAACGATTTCTGATTGGTTGAGAATATAACCTGATACTTATTTCCCTTCTTCGGAATTAAATGTATATTTTTTCCCATTCTCTGTAGCCACCTTTTTGAAAATCTAAAATCATCAAACACCATTCATTTTGCTCTTGTAATTCTCACGAGAAAAAAAAATAATAATAATAACAAATAACATCAACAGTTTAGTAATTAAAAAAAATTATTGTGTGTGTGTGTGTGATGGAAAACATTTTCACGTATGATTCCACTGTATCTGCAACACACGATCGCGTGTTTGTGTGTTTTCACAATCTCCGGATCGCCTTAATGGTAAAAATTCCTAAAGTTAAAAGTTTAAGATTGAATTTAAAATCCACATAAGCTTAGTCTTAGTGAACATAGGCGCTGATAACATTTACAAAAGCCAAAAACTATTTAACAACTTAATAAGGGTATAGTCACTAAAGCTTTTGTTTTGGAATCACGCAGTCAAACTGAATCAAAAACTCACCAGGACTGCTCCACTGTGGAAGCAGAATTGTGCAGTTGCTTCACAAACCACAAACACACAAAATGATAATTCATATACATTTCAGGATTTTCGTATTATTCACTGGAAATATATTCATCTCCATGCCAACTGTATCACAAAGCTACACACATTGTGAAGCAAATAAGAAAACACATTTTTCCACTTAGCTGGATGAAAGCACAACACATATAATACAACTTCAACCGACAGAAAGAACGCAGTTTCTTTTTAATTCCCCTCGTTCACTTGAATATCACTAGCGAAAACACCCCTGTACACGCCGTTTCTACCAGTTTGACTGATATCAGCTCAAGAAGAATATAGCTTTGAAGAACCCGACGCGTTCGAGCCTCGTTTCCGATCATTTTGATGAGAACGAAATTAACCGTTTTTATTTTCAAGACATGTAAATATGATTTTATGATAGATCCAAAATGTAGGGTTTTTTTTTTTTTTTTTGTTCTTGCTTTTTCCCATTATATATGGGGTCAGCGTTTTTTTTATTGTTTTGGCATGCAACTTTTTTACGGCCGGATGCCCTTCCTGACGTCAACCCTCGCCCTTTTTCCGGGCTGGGGATATGCGGTGGTCATTCCCTGACCCTCCTCATCCGCCGTATTTGGTGGTCACGTACTCAAACCCCGGTCTATCAAGAAGCGTGTGCTACGCACTACTGTCCTTCCCACCTGGCTACGGAGGCACCAGATCCAAAATGTACTCTATACGAAAAAATACACTTTCTTGACATTAGCTGAATAAAAAATTGATATGTTCCAATGTATACAGAATAAAATTATACGTAATAATGTATTTTCGCTTCTGTAATCTGAATTAAAAGTGACATATTTCATACTTAAACACCAAATGTGAAAATTCTTATTTTTCGCCTCAGATTTCATTGAAAAACAGGCTCGTTTATATCGGAAACATACACGAGGGTATATTTTAACTATTCACACGTCTTTGCAGTCTACGGATAAACAGAAAGTAATCACATTTACATCTTAACTCTACACACAACTAGAGAAATACGGCTTTTAAACCCATATATAGCTCGCACATTCCCGGAACTAGTTCTCGGAGCTGTGACTTTGAAACTGATATTTGTCGAAATTCGCAAATATCACGAATCACGCTGTAACTATCGCTCTGGAAATTATGTAAAACTTTCATTTCAAGGGATAAATTTTCATTGCTGACGGTTTCGTTTTAGTCTGTGTAACGAATAGACAAAGTGTCTTGTCGTTTGTCACTATGGCGGTTAGGAAAGTTCGACCGAAACTGAACTTTGAACACGAACACTGATTGGTCAGTTTTAAAAACAAATCAAACTCTGTGATTGGTTTTCATCTTTTCCCCCCTTGGGCTGGGGGAAAAAGCGAAATTTGGGGGGAATGAGCGAGTGCGTTTATTTGTAAAATTTACATTTCACGTACACTTTTTTCTCACACTGTATACTTTCAAACATTAAGTTTATTTAAAACTCGAATAACGCCTCTTGTTTCCGAAAATAGAAAACAGTCTGTTTTTTTAAACTTTGAAAATTTTTAAGCTTCAGAAATCATACTTATTTGTTGATATATATTTATTCTTGGGTATGATTTGCATGTCAGACCGCCGCCACTGCCGGTCTTCTGCACTTAGACCGCGGACAGATAGAAATTTACAAAAATTAAAACAGGCCAATCACGTTGCACTTTTTTTTTTTTCCCCCAGAATATCAGCTTTACACATCTGATAGCGGCGTGTCTGTTTCGAAATTAAACTTTCTGTTTTTGGCTGTTAAGTTCAAAGACGTAAGAACTAATCACCGTTGAATTTTTACTTAGACAGACCGTCGTACTTCGCCGACCGGATTTAAAAGTCAGAATTAATTCACTTATTGTCTGTAGCTTAATTCTAAACGCACAACACACACACAAAGTACATTGAAACTGGCCAATCGGCGCGCTCGTGTTCACACAACGAATTTAATTCCACTTAATGCGTATATAGGTACTCGAAAAAAACTATGCATTTATAAATTTTATGTATCTGTGTTGTTTTTTTATTTTTAAGGATAAGAAGCGTTGAGAGAATAAAACTTCAAAAATTAACAGCTAGAGAAGATAAACTTAAATGTTTAAAGAGAATCACAGTAAACTTAGTCTGATTTGTCAAACTTTGGAAATTTTAAATTTTCAGAAAACACTGTGACAATGTGAACTTACATTCTGTCGACTGTTCTTGTGTGTAAAGTTTGTATGCTTCCTGCTCGCATATAATTTCAAGCTCAATCCACACCATTGAAATCAGAGAAAAAGGACAAAATGTGGTTCTTCTTATTATGAAAGAAATTCTTTGTGACATTATGAAATCACATTACGATGAAAAACATTATTGGACAGTTCGAGCCATCAGGTTCTCTCTCTCTAATTTTGTGGTTTTAGTTGTTAACACAAGATGTGATGTTAAAGTGGAAATTACCAGCATTGACTTAGACGTTTTGGTTCTCACCACAAGAATAAAAGTTATAATTGCATTTTCACAGGTTAGAGGAGATGTCTTGAACTCTTAATCTCTATAGTCAGGAAGGAGTTGGGATTGTCAATATCTTGTCTAAAAATATATATAAATTCATACACCGACCATTGAATAAAATTTAAAATTTAATATGACTACAATCTTTACACAAAAATATTTACAATAAACTATTGCGGAATGCTAAAAACTGTAATAAAAGATCATTTACAATAAAATTTGCTAAAACATAAAAGCGCTAAAAACCTGAAGCTTTCGGGAGCGTCAGCTCCCTTCTTCAACAATGAAATGACTTCCTGCAACATCTCCTTAAGTAGCAGGCTCACGGTACCTCCACATGTGGTATTTCTCCACGTGGTTCAATCGGCACATGGTCAGAACTGGAAGCGGAAATGTCTCGGGAACGTGGCAAAGAAAATCGTTCATCCGACCTTAATATAATTGTTTCAAAGATAGGATTAATACGTATACCTCTATCTCTATTGATGGTATTCCTACTGGATGAACTAATCCGTAAACCCTCGAGCCATTTACGCTCCCAATATCCATGTGCACGATCCAAAATAATAGCGTCCTCCGGGGAGATTTGATGCTGCTTCTCCCAAAAAACCAGGGATGCCTCCCTTGGTAATAGATCACTTCTCGGTGTGGAAGACATTTGCACCGGGGTAGAATTATGTCTAGCTAGTACTACCATGTTGTTTCAAGGAACTATGTATAAGCAGGTTCGCGGTACTGCCATGGGTTCACCCATTAGTGCCACCGTGGCCAATTTGGCCATGGAGGAGTTGGAAAGTAGGGTTTTTAGTGGGTATTCGTTTCCTATTAGGAACTGGAGAAGATACGTTGATGATACCTTTGCCCTGGTCCAGAAGGAGAGGGAGGATGATGCCGTTTGCTGGCTTAATAGCTTCTCCCAATTTATACAATTCACCTCAGAGGTGGAAACGGGTGGTACCCTGTCATTTTTGGATGTATTGATCTCCAGGGTGGGTTTTAGACTTAAGACGTCAGTTATTAAAAAACCCATGTGTAGAGGTCAATACACCCATTTCAATTCAGCACAAGCTGGACAATATAAGAATAGTGTAGCAAAAGCTTTATTTGACAGAGTAAGATCACACTGTACCACTTCTGAGGATAAAGAAAAAGAAATTAATCGTGTCACGGCAGAACTTAGAAAGTGCGGATACCCCCAGAGGATCCTGGATAGATATAGTAGAGGAGTGTCCGAACGTAGGGAGTCGTTCGTTCCGGTAGCCACCGCATACATCCCCTACTATCCGGGCCTTACTGAACATCTGGCAAGAATTTTACGGGGTTATGGGACACGCTGTGTACAGCTTCCTGGGCGGAGGCTGTGCACAGCTGTGTCTCAGGTCAAAGACCGCATACCAAAAGATCTTAGTATTGGAGTGGTTTATAGAATAGAATGCCCGGATTGTGGGGAGTGTTATGTGGGGGAAACAAAACGACGGCTCAGGGATCGTCTGGGGGAACATTTAAATGCCATAAGAACCGCTGAATACAACAAGTCTGCTGTGGCCGAACATTTTTGGGAGAAGCAGCATCAAATCTACCCGGAGGACGCTATTATTTTGGATCGTGCACATGGATACTGGGAGCGTAAATGGCTCGAGGGTTTACGGATTAGTTCATCCAGTAGGAATACCATCAATAGAGATAGAGGTATACGTATCAATCCTATCTTTGAAACAATTATATTAAGGTCGGATGAACGATTTTCTTTGCCACGTTCCCGAGACATTTCCGCTTCCAGTTCTGACCATGTGCCGATTGAACCACGTGGAGAAATACCACATGTGGAGGTACCGTGAGCCTGCTACTTAAGGAGATGTTGCAGGAAGTCATTTCACTGTTGAAGAAGGGAGCTGACGCTCCCGAAAGCTTCAGGTTTTTAGCGCTTTTATATTTTAGCAAATTTTATTGTAAATGATCTTTTATTACAGTATTTAGCATTCCGCAATAGTTTATTGTAAATATTTTTGTGTAAAGATTGTAGTCATATTAAATTTTAAATTTTATTCAATGGTCGGTGTATGAATTTATATATATTTTTATACATGAGTTTTCCCGACCTCAGAGGCCTCTTTCAGGATATTGCCAATATCTGTGTAAACGTTTTCCTCTTTTGAATTTGGTTTAATGTTTGTTGTTGTGTTTAAAACGAAAAAACTTTCAAAATTTAAACGTCAAAGTTCGATCTTTGTTTTTCTCTACTTTTGAAAACCGATATGTTTCTTAACAACACAAGAGTGTATGGAATGCAGCCTGCTGAAGGGCAGCAGTGGGAAGAAATTCAAATGGCAGTTCAAAAGCACAGGATATGTGTTAGAACAACAAAGGTTTATTTTTAAATACCGTATTATTTTCAAATTGAACTTGCTACTACCACAGGGAAAAAGAAAAAAAAGACTAAAGTCACAACTTTGGTAATTTTCATCTCACTTTCCTTCTTGTGTTAACATTAGAGAAGAATTATTATTATTATTATTATTATTATTATTATTATTATTATTATTATTAGCCATATGGTGAAAGAAAGCCTGAGGCTTATGCAGAACCAGCCAAAAAAAATTTCTGAACCACCCCGAGAGAGAGAGAGAGAGAGAGAGAGAGAGAGAGAGAGAGAGAGAGAGAGAAGTAGAATGGAATCACCAAGAAAGAGAATTTGGTCTCTCCTATAGAAGCATGGGATACACTTAAATAGAAAGGGTGCAAGAATATTTGCTGATGCTATCGAGGCAGTGTTAGGTGGGTCGGAAAATTGCTGGCTTGGGGGGATACAAGGACTAATAGATTAACAGTAGCCACTGGCAGAGGTGAAAGTGATTCTTGCACTGCTTCTATTGGAATGAGCAGAAGCCTGGAAAACAAGCTGCAGGATGTTTCAGAGACTGTTGGGAGTCGTTGCAGTACAAGTAAACACAGGGGTTGTGTTAGGGTAGCTAAGAACAGGAACAGGTGAATACTTGCGTGTACACCAATGCTAGGAGTTTGGTAAATAAATTTGATGAATTTGAGGTATTGCTCAAAACATCAAAGGCGGATATTGTTGGGACATCAGAGACGTGGTGTCACACAGATATAAGGAATGCAGAACTGGAATTTGGGGAGTACAACGTCTACAGAAAGGATAGACAGGATAGGAAGGGAGGAGGGGTTATGCTATTAGTTAAGAAACACATAAAATCCAAGGAAGTGAAGCCGGTCGACATCGCTAGACAGTGCAGTGTCGATTCAGTTTGGTGTGATATAAGCATTGGAAGATCAAAATTGAGAGTAGGAGTGTGCTATAGGCCTAATGACTCTGAGGAGTATAATATGAAAATGTACGGGGAAATAGAGTGGGCCAGTAAATCATAGTGTCTTATAATGGGGGATTTTAATTTCCCAGATACTGACTGGAATTTGTGGGTTGGTCACTCACACACACTAGCAAGGCTTTTGTGGATTTATTGGATGATTGTTTTCTACATCAGCATGTTCGGGAGGCAACTAGAGGAAGTAATATACTTGATTTGATTATCAGTAGTGATTCTTCATGCATTAAGAATCTGCAGATAAAGGAACTACTAGGTGGCAGTGATCACAGTGTGCTGAAGTGGGATTTACTCAAAGAGGTAACTACCATCAGGGGTAAAGGGAAGGGTTATTGCTTTCGTAAAGGCGACTACGATGGTCTGAGACAGTATTTAAATTTTATACAGTGGGACCAACAAAAAAAATGGGAAGCATTCAAAGAACTTATCTTGAAAGCTACTAGGCTTCATATACCAACTAAGAAATATTGTTCAAGGTTTAGTCCTAAATGGATGTCAGATGAACTAATGAGACATATCACAGAGAATTAAAATGCATGGGATACATATAAATTAATGGGTGACACAGAAGCCTATGATAGATATAAGCTGGTCTGTAACCAAGTCACAAAGGAGGTTAGGCAGGCAAAGCCAGATTATGAGAAATCTTTGGCAAAGGATGCAAAGAGTTCTTTACTTATGTAAACTCTAGAAGGAAGGGGATGAATCAGATTGGTCCACTTGATATCGATGGCTCAACTGTTGATGATCCTGCCCACGTAGCTAACAAACTAAATGAATATTTTGCATCGACATTCACACAAGGAGTTGTTCAGCGAGGGGAATGCCAGGTGTATTCAACTCTGGCAGTAAGCTAGATAATCTTGTAATAACTGAGAGTAAAGTGGAGGAGAAATTTTTGAAGATAAACACAAGAAAGGCACCTGGGGTGGATGGGATCTATCCAGTTATATGAAAGGAGGCATCAAAGGGAGTAAACAAACCCTTAGCCATAATTATGAGAGCTTCCTTGGACTCAGAGGTGATACCCATAGACTGGAGATGTGCAAATGTGACCCCAATTCACAAAGGAGGACCAAAGGCTGACACAAGTAATTATAGACCTGTGAGTTTAACTTCTGTTAGAGGAAAATTAATGGAGGCGCTGGTTAATGAAACACTGCAGGATTATCCAGACAAGACTTCAGTTATAGCTCGGACACAGCATGGTTTTGTTAAGGGAGCTTTGTTCAGGAAGTCTTGCCTGACCAATTTGATTGGACACTATGATGCAGTCACAAAAGAGCTGGATGCAAGGAATAACTTTGATATTATATACTTGGATCTTAGAAAGGCTTTTGATACTGTTGCACATGGAAGACTGCTGCACAAATTGGGGCAGTGTGGCATTGAAGGAAAATTGCTGCTATGGATAAAGGGATGGCTGAGGGGGAGAAGACAGAGAATGGTAATCAATGGACACTGCTCATCGTGGACTAATGTTATTAGTGGAGTCCCTCAGGGTTCAGTGTTAGGTCCATTATTGTTTTCTGTATTTATAAATAATATTGATGATGGTATATCAAGCTTAATATCCAAGTTTGCAGACGATACAAAGGTTGGCAATGTAGTTAAGGACACTACTGACGCTATGCTGCTGCATCAGGATCTGGAAAGGTTGAGCAGATGGGCTGAGAGGTAGCAAATGAAGTTTAACATTGACAAATGTAAAGTACTACATATGGGAAACAGCAACCCCAGAGCAACGTATCAACTGTGGTACTACACTGACAGTGGTAGAGAATGAAAAAGACCTGGGGATAATTGTGCAGGCAGATATGAAGTTTTCTGAGCAGTGCAGACGGGTTGCAAGAGTAGCTCATTGTGTCTTGTCAATGATATACAGGAATTTTTCTAGCAGGGATAAGGAGGTGATTATTCCCATGTATAAGGCAATGGTCAGGCCACACCTTGAGTACTGTATACAGGTCTGGAGGCCTCATTTCAACAAGGATGTAGAGCTGCTGGAACGAGTACAGAGAAGGGCAACAAGATTAGTGAATGGAACAAAGGGTTGCTCTTACGAAGAAAGGCTTAAGTTTTTCAAATTACAGTGTCTGGAGACTAGGCACCGGCGAGGTGATCTAATAGAGGTGTACAAAGCCTTGAATGGTTTGGGCATGCCCAATGCGTATGGGATTCTTATTCTTGCTCAGAATAATCACCTGAGAGGGTATAAAATTCAAATTGAGGAAAGACAGATGTAGGATAGATGTGCGGAAATTTGCCTTTAAGCAAGCGGGTATTTGGTTGGTGGAACAGACTTCCATCCCTTGTTTTGGAGGTTGATAGCCTAAATAAATTTAAGGCTCAGTTGGACAGGTATTTCGAACGAATGGAGGGATGAAGTGGAAATTTTTTTTTTTTTTGCTTTGGCTGATGCTGCATAGCTTGCTTTCTTGCATCATATACCTCTACTAATGCTAAAGAGAAGAATGATATCCAGCTCAGGACCCTGGGTGTGCCAAGCCCATACTCACCAGATGTGAGCCCCTGGGGTTAAATTCTTACCATTCGGTTTAAGGATAAGCAGCAGCACAGAATAAACTTTAAAATTAATTGCTAAGCTTAACTGGTTTGGAGAGATTCAACCCGCACTGGACCAGCATGGAAGAATATGGCCTATTTCCCTCAACAAATTGTTGAGGAGGCTTCCTCCTGCAGTGGATTGATAATGGCTGCTACTTAACTTTTTACTTACTTACAGCAATGGAGTTTATAAATTTTGTCCAGACCCATGTGTATTTGGCAATGGAGCACTCAGCAAAAAGAAATCAGACCAGACGAACTTCTGTTCCTTGGTGGTCTTCAGACTTAAGTAACCTGCGAAAGCAAGTACAACAGGCTAGAAAAGAATTCCAGCGACATAGACACCTTTTAGCTGAGGATGTCCGGATTTACAGGGAAGCATACAGTAACCTAAGGAAAAACTATCAGAAGGCAATTGCCAAGTCCAAAAAAAGATGTTGGCAAAATTTTGTTGGCTATCGGACAAAAAGAGCCGTGGGGTCTGGTTTACTGGATATCAAAGAACAAAATGGCTTGTGGGCATGTTTATAACACAGTTAAAGTAAATGGTCAAGAGACTCAAGACTAAATGTCTATGGTGGATTCCATAATTAACAACCTATTTCCCAAAGATTTAATGGATCTCGATTCACCTGAACAAATGCAAATACTTCAAGATAATGAAATTTATGAAGGACCATTGGACACCGAACCCTTTACACTCCTGAATTTGGGCTCTGCCGTGGCAAAGCTCAGTGGTAAGAAATGCCCCAGTATTGACCTGATTGAGAATACAGTCATTGTAAAAGTTTTTGAAGTTTTCCCACAAATTCTTTTAAATTTGATGAATAAGTGTTTACTAGAAGGAACATTTCCACACAATGGAAAATAGCTCTACTCAAAATACGACACAAGCCTGGGAGATCAATATCGGATCCAAGGGCCTACAGCCAATTTTTCACTTTTAGCCAACATGGGGAAGTCATTTGAGCGAATCTTAGCCCCAAGAATCCTAAAAATACTAGAACCTCATTTATGCTCAAAAGCGCAATACGGCTTCAAGAAATGGTGGTCGGCTGAAGACGCCATAAATCTTCTGATCAACTGTGTCCAACTCACCTGCTAAATATGTACTTGTGGACTTTGAGGGCACATTTGGCACTTTTTGGTGGGAAATTGCCCTCAGGAGCTTGAGATCTGCAGACTCTGATGTGGATATCTACAGTGTTCTGTGATCGTACTTTGGTGATAGATATATTAAGGTTTTTTTTTTTTTTTTTTTTATGAAAACCCCAAACACGAAAGGTATCAAAACTTGTAGTACTTAGTACCGTGCATGGGTTGAAGGAGAAGTATGGGGGGAGGGGGATGCCGGAAACTTTGCTCTAGAGACTAAACATGGATTTCACCACTTCAAGCCTCCAATAAGCAAAGTGGTGGTATTTCACCGGTTGATGAAAGTCATCCACCACCTACAATTGTGGCTAAACATCTTACGTATCGTATTGGGCAGGGTTTCCAGAGGATGCCCCCAAGGATGTGTTGGGACCTCTCCTTTGGAACAGTTCTAGATCAGTGGTTAACGAGGGAACACAATGGTATCAGCAAAACAGCTTATGTGGATGACTTGGTGATTGTGGCTAATGGAAGCACAAGGAGAATAACTAAAGAGAAAATACAGCCTATCTTGGATGATTTGGTGGCATGGACTAGTTATCAAACTGAAAACATCCCCCAGTAAAACCGGTTTTATGACTTTTAAGAACAATTTCAGCCACAATAGACCACCCAGAATCCGACTGAATAATTCTCAATTCCCTTATGTATTCCAAACTAAGTATTTGGGTATCACTTTAGATTATCACTTTATGACACTGTTTTCTGTGTCATGTGTCAAAATTCAGGGATAAAATCCACTTTTTCACAGCCTATCATCAGTCTCCAGAAAGGAGTGGGAATTATCAAAGAAAACTTTGAACCTTTACTATAAAACTATATTCTTGCCTATTATATCATATGCAGCAAGCATTTGGTACCAAAAAGTATCAAAGGTTAAAGTGAAACAAACTTATCTCCACAGAAAAACCACTTCTTCTGGCGATCAATAATATCCCAAGGACTGTTTCAATAATGCATTCCAAATACTTGGTGGTATGATGCTGTGGATTTGTACGTTGCTTTCTGGGGTTTGATATACAGGATTGTTAAAATTAAAGTATCCCTATGTAGAGGGCTGTGGAGCAGTTCTAAGGCTCGTACTAAAGAGAAATTTGGATAATAGGTACAATAAAGAATGCACTCGCCACATATTGGGAAAAAACTTACGATTATGCAAATAACTTATGTTATTTGCATAATCGTAAGTTTTGTCTGCACTTCAGCAGCAATGCCAACAATGTTGCAGAAAAAGGCCTATTAGTGAGGCTGTACTATCAGCTGCATTGTTGCTGTAGCTTCTATAGCTACAGCAACAATGCAGCTGTAGCTATAGAAGCGACAGGACATCTTGGTGTTCAACCAGGTAGAGGTCGAAAACAAGTGGACTCCTCTCGTGTTGTAGATGTGGCTAACAAGTGTGCCAGCTGTTTCTTGTGAAGTGGACATGGCGTATTCCACTCTAAGGCTAGTAATGCGTCAGGTGTTGCTGTACTATCTTTACAAGATGCACATGCTACAACAGCTAAAGCTGGTGATGCAGCACATACGCACTTCAGTTTCTGGCATGAATGACAGTGGATACCACTTGGCTGGCCATGGAAAATCCTTTGGAGTGACGAAGTCCGCTTCTGCTTAAATGGACAAGTGAATATGCACAACTGTCGCATTTGAGCAACAAAACCCTCGAGTTATCCATGAGCTCCCTGTTGCATTCTCCAAAAGTGACACTGTGGTGTGGATTTATGGCCACATTCATGATTGGGCCATATTTTTTTGAACAGGTAACACCGACTGGACCCCTCACCTGTTCCGTCACTGGACAGCAATATGAAATCTTGGCAAATTTCGCAATACCAGAGCTGCAACGTGGGTGCCTTCAGGATACCATATTCATGCAAGATGGTGCACCACCCCACATCCAACCTTGTGTCCAAAGATTGCTAAGGGAACACTTTACAGATGAATGGATCATCAGTTGTTGTTTCCAGACATCTTGGTCACCCTGATCACCAGACTTCACCCCATGCAACTTCTGGTTGTAGGGTTTTTTGAAGAACCAGGTGTATCAGGATGTTAAACTCTGGACAGCATTAGAAGTCATGTTGGCTATTCCGCTTGACATGTTATGTTCTGCAGTAGAAAATGCTGTTCTTCGAATGGAAACTGTTGTTGACCAAAATAGAAGCCACATTGAACAATTATAGTGCTTTTCAAGTGTATTTCATTTGTTATTGCCACCACATAGTGACAAATTTTGTAACTAATTTTTTTTCCCAATAAATGGCGAGCGCATTCTTTATTGTAAGTGCTGTCTTTGCCAGAACAGAATAACTAGGGCTTTCGCCTAGGAGCCACTCTCGATTCTAGGATACACGTACGCAAAGCAACAGGTCAAATATAATGTAGTATCTTATATGTTTAATGAGAATGTTAACGTACATAAAATTGTGTATATATCTTCTTTGTAAATAATTGTGTGTACAAATAAATGGAAATGGAATGTGGCAATTTAGACAAAGGCACAATATCACTAATAGAAAAATTTGTGGTGAAGCCCTAAGAGGTGATGGTGAAGGTGTTGAGCCATTTAGAAAAACATTAAATGAAATAATAATAAAATCAGGTCTGTTATTCTAAAAATACATAATGATGATGAAACGGGACAGTTTTGGCATGGTCTACCAGAAAAGCCTCTCGGTACAGTCATCAACACCAGAGCAGAAAAAGCAAGAAGTTTTCAGCACTTCTTTGTGCCAATGCAGATGGAACTCGTTGGCTAAAGTTTGTTGTGGTTGGCAAGACTAAGAATCCAAAGGCATTATAGACTATATGCACATACTGTTGTTTTTTGTCTACTACAACTTGCAAAATGCTTGGTTCACACAAGAAGCTACAAAGAACTGGTTCCATAGCCACTTTGTATCCAAAGTCGAGGTACCAAAAAGAAGTGTTGAAATTTTCAGATTAAAGCACTTCTAATCCTTGACAATGGCCCTGCACATCCAGAAATTGAAAATATGTCCAGTAAGGATGGTAAAATAAAGTTCTTGGCTTTACTACCAAACAACTGCCTTAATACAGCCCATGGACCAAGGAGCCTCTTATAGTCCATCATTATGGACTACAAGAGGCTCCAAGTGCAAGTTCCTTGATGAGGTGATGGTAGTGTTGGAAGATAGAATGGATGAAGATGACACAAGAGGAAGAAGAAAGCTAGATAATATCAAATTGTGCAATATCAAGTCTGCTATCTTCAACTGAGCCAATGCATGAAAAGACACTAAAAAGGACTTTAGTGAATGGCTGGAAAACACACTTGCAAAATCCAGATGGTGCCATTGACTTTAAGAGATTAGAACCAGAGGACTCTCAGACTGTGTTGAGGACAGCTGGAGAGACTGAAATAACACAAGAAAATATCCAAGATTGGCTTGAACTGGGAGATATTGGATTTTAGCTTCTGACAAAGGAAGAAATTGCTGCAGATGTTATAAAGGATTCTGTTATGGAAGAAAAATCAGATAATGAACTAGACAGACAAGAATTTACAATTAAGAAGAAATGCACTGATGCAGTTATCAATTATGTGGACTCTTTGACAAATCAAAAATTGCAGAGGTATTATGAACACCTGAGAACTGTGAAGGATATCCTAATTAAAGAACAGTAGCAGAGGTCTGTTCAGACAAAACTTGAGTTTTCTTCAAACCTGCATTATTACTTTCAAAAACAAATACATCTGAGTCTTCTATCAATGGATAAATGTATTGTCTTTTTATAGTTTTTAAATAAAGATTCTGCAGTAATATTTTTTTATTGATTTTTATCAGTATCATTAAATGTTTCATTTATTTGTATTCTAAGTGCTTTTTGTTGCTTAGGGCTATCTTTTACTTCACTAATCCGGATGACCCCTCCCTTTAATTAATCTGGATTAGTTACGTTATTATATTATACTGCCCAAACTTAATTTTCACTAAAACAAAGCATGATTCATGAAATGTGACATGAGAAGTTAAATAAATGTACAGATAGCAATTATGAAAAAGAGTATTCTTTATTTATTATTTATTTTTTTTTCTTTTCAAAATTAGAGCAGTTAACCGTTTAGTAGGTAAAAACTTTCATGTGACAATGTTCAAAACAAGTTCGATGAAAATATTTCTCCCTTGAAAAAATAAAAGAAAAAAAAAAAAATTCACAGTATACCACATTTCATTAACAGACTGACATTTTTATACATTAAAAATCATGAGATCAAATGATGGAAAAAATTTGGTTGATTTTCAACTGCATATCATTTAAACATTATAAATGCACTGTGTAAAGGGACAATTTAACAGATGAAAATAGTCCAATGTCCAAAACTAATTATAAACTCTACTTATATATTACATTTTTATGAGCTCCTTACATAAGACCTTTGAAATACATAAAAAAATAGTTATGAGCAAATTTTCATATTTGAATGCATAATTCATAATGTATTCTACAATCCAGAATGTAGATATAATAAATAATTTAAATGAATAATTTCAAAGTTGAGTAATTGTATATATTAAAACAGAACTGCTGCTGCTGTTTTTATACATATTTTCCAAAAAAAAAAATAATAATAAAAATTCTAAAATGTCAGAAACTGTTATCAAAATGGAATAAACATGGGGGGGAAAAAAATCAGGCTATGATACACTTATGCCTGTACAATGAAGTCATAAATACAACAGAGACAATATAAGACAGAGTATAAAGAGAATATTTATAAACTTTTTTTTTTTAAAGCTGCCCTAAAATCTTTCCATCAGCTCTTTAGTTTTTTCTGTTCCTCCCTCAATACCAACTGTTCATTAATTCCCAAACACATGAATACTGATCCCATTTAATATGTCACCAACAAATGCTCAATTTCATACTTGTAAGAAAACATGGTATGGAAGTGGTTTGCAACATGAGATATTTCAGATATCACTCAGAATGTTGTTCTCAAAAACTGTACATTTCTACATTGTGGCTGATAAAATGTCTTCTGTGACACTGCAGAAATGTTTATAAGATTATCTGGGAAAACTAATCCAATATTGCTGCAGAAAAGTGTTCCCCCATGCTGTTCACTGATGGCATTACTAAAATTTCTCTGTAGAACTGTCCACATTTAGATGGTCCTTTGTAAAACTGGAAGTAGGCCACTTTCTTTGAATGCCAAAAGATGATCAGCATCCATGACAGTGAACTTGATATGATAAAAGTGACTGCTGTCCCAAAGAGAAGGGTATCACAGTCATTAGAGGACAACCCAGTTAAAATCTCTGTATAAGCACTTATTTATAGAAACTTATGGTCACTTTCTGCTTTTCAGTTGAGAATAAATCCACTCCAGCCCTTGATATAGCCTGTAACATTAAAAAAAATAAAAATAAATAAAAATAAAATGGTTTCTTAAAAAATAATGTATATAATTAAATTTATTAACCTTTTACGATACTTTGATAGTATTATTTTCTTGTTTCAAGAAATTTTATCAGAATGCCTAATTCAGTGAATTCTAGAATACAACTACAAATAATATTTAAATTAATAAATTTTATACATGAGCAGCCACGTAATAAAAGGGAGAACATTATCCACTGCTAAAAATACATAAACAAACAAATCTGTTTTTACTATTTTTCCCCTATTAATGTTTTTATAAAATATTAATTATCATTTTTATATTCATGAATTAACTGTTCGTGGTCCTTGAGGTTGTCACAGACATTCTCTCAGATATGCCAGACAAGCTGTACTTGCTACCGGGGAGTCTAAAACGCTGATGGAACTGATATTCGGGTGAAACTCAAGTCAAGTAGACCCAATTTTGGCTAAGTCCGCACGGTCTGTGGCAGCCAAATCCTCTGCTTGCACCTTCGCGATGGTGGGACTGTTAATAACCTCCATGCACAAGCACACGGTGGGTGACCACCCAGGTGTGAACCAACGGAAGCAGAGGTCGAGGTGTGGTGCCCACACCACATGGAGGAATACCGCCCCTCTGTGTTAATTGTTCATGGTCCTTGAGGTTGTCACAGACATTCTCTCAGATATGTCAGACAAGCTGTGCTTGCTACCTGGGAGCCTAAAACGCTGTTGGAACTGATATTTGGGTGACACTCAAGTCAAATAGACCCAATTTCAGCGAAGTCCTGACAGTCTGTGGCAGCCAAATCCTCTGCTTGAACCTTCGCGATGGTTGGAATGTTAGTAATCCTGGGTATAACCTCCATGCACAAGCACATGGTGGGTGACCACCCAGGTGTGAACCAATGGAAGCAAGGGTCGAGGTGTGGTGCCCACACCACTTGGAGGAATGCCACCCCTCTGTGTTGTCAGGCAGTACTAGGTGGTAGATGACTCTCATCAACCGGTGCAATACCACCACTTTGCTTATTGGAGGCTTGAAGTGGTGGAACCCATGTTTAGTCTCCAGAGCTAAGTTCCGGTTAACCCTTCCCAATCTCTTCCATCATGCAGTATAATTGATGACTTTTGAGGTTATGATGAACATTGTGGCGAGTTCCAATCTTCCTTAACGTTTCGAAGGTACAGCTCTAAAATGGTGTTCACAAACCGGTCACTAGTTAGTACACCGGACCGAACCTATTGCTAACTCTCTAGGAGGCCTCTGGATCAGCTAGTGTATAATCTTGCTACCTCTACTCTGCCAGATAGTGACTGGAGGGAGTCCAAGTAGTGTGTGTAGGTTGGGGGCATTGTCACACCACGTTATGTCAAGGATCTGGGTATGTTCTTACCATGTGTACACAATATCCAAAAATTTCATTGCTTCATACAGCATGTCCCACCCACTTTTTCTTACTATTGAATACACCATGAATTGTCAAACTAATAGAGTAAGCTTATCTGCAAAAAGTTCTAAACCTCCCAAACACTTCCTAATTCATTTCACAAATATACGTGGTTTCAATTCTCATCTGAACAATGTCCATTTCCATTTGCAGTCTGACAAACCCCATATACTTTTTCTGACAGAATCTCAGTTATCAGTTGATTCAACCACTGCTCATGTCAGTTGCCCAAATTATTCGCTGTATGATTCCTTTCGCCTCAAAGGTGGTGCATATGTCTGTTCTGATATTCCCTGTCAGAGACTTGGTAATTTGGAATCTCCTCTTTTCCATCTTCTCTGGCTTAAAATCTCTCTACCTCATTGTGTCAAATTCATCTGTTGTCTCTACCGTTCTCCCAACTCCACTCTCACTTGGAACTCTTTGCAACTTGACTTTCTGCAGTCCAACTTTCCCAACAGTGAGGTAATTTTCCTTGGTGATTTTAACGTACACAACTCCAGCTGGCTTCCGTTTTCTAGTCACACTGACCCAGCTGGTCAAGATGCTGAGGCTTTTGCTATGACTAATGACCTTGCACAGATTGTTCATTTACCTACAAGAACGCCGGACAATCCTGACCATACAGCCAACACGCTTGATCTTTTTCTCACAAACAACCCTTCTAAGTACATGGCTGAAGTGAGAGGTCCTTTAGCCACCTCAGATAAAAACTTGGTGATTGTCTCTTCTCCAATGGAGCCTTTATCTCATGGCTATTCCCAACCTCATATTGTTTGGCATTACAAGAATGCAAAATGGGATGATCTGAGAGATTTATTTTCTTCTTTTCCTTGGTCGGATTACCGTTTCAAAACTTCTGATGTCAACATTTGCTCAGATTGTGTCAGTGAAATTATTCTTGCAGGAATGGAATCCTTTATCCCACACTCCACTTTAAAATTTCGTCCTTTATCTAAACCTTGGTTTTCCAATAAATGTGCTAAGGCTGTTCAAGAGAATATTGCATATTGTAATTGGCTTGTTTCTAATTCTTCAATTTCATTTTCTGCCTACACCAAAGCTTGCAACAATTGTTTTTTTTTTTTTTTTTTTTGATTTGGTAGTTGTTGGCGCATCGGCTTCTGCGGCCATATTGCACCTCCCAAGGTTTTTGCAGTACTTTGATCCAAGCCCGAGGCAGGAATCGAACCCGCGACCTTTGGGTTGCCGGAAAGGTACTTTACCCACTCGGCTAGCCCGGTCGGCTGCAACAATTGTAAAGCAGTTATTAATCAGTCCAAACGAGTTTGAACAGGCTAAGAGTAGAAAGCTTGCTTCTTGCCCTAATGGTAGCCAAGCGTTCTGGTCTCTCACCAAAGCTATTGGCCGCAACTTTTGTCCATCTCTGCTCCCACTTCTGTCCAAACCAGATGGTTCTGTTGTCATTTCAGCAATGGATAAAGCTGAACTGCTAGAATCCCATTTTTCTTCTAAATCACTTATTAATGATCTTAGTAAAACACCTCCCCCATTCTCAACACGCTCCATTCAATGCCTCCTGTGATCTTCTGTCTAAAGGATGTCAGAAGGATTTTGATGAACCTTGATGCTAAGAAAGCTCCAGGTCCTGATGGTATTTCTCTACTTGTTCTCAAAACCTGTGCTTCTGAACTTACGCCTGTTCTTTGCCGCCTTTTTTCACTTTCTTATTCCAAAGGTGTTTTTACTTCTTCTTGGAAATTTGCTCATATCCAGCCAGTTCCTAAAAAGGATGACAAATCCCTGCCATCCAATTATCGTCCCATTGCAATTACTTCTACTCTTTCTAAATTAATGGAGAAATCAATTAACCGCCAACTAACCAGTTGGCGGTTAATTGATCAACCAGTATAGATTCCGTCCGTGTCGATACACTGGTGATATTTTGGTTTATGTTACCCATTTATGGACTAATTCAATGGAAAGGTTCGGTGAAACACAAGCAGTTGCTCTTGACATCTCAAAGGCTTTCAATCGTGTTTGGCATAAAGGTCTTCTAAACAACGTTCCATCTTATGGTTTGCCAACTCTTTTTTGTAATTGGTTATCCAGTTCTCTCTCTAATCGCTCACTTGGGGTGACGGCAGATGGCTCTCTGTCTTCTAACTTCTCCACAAATGCCGGTGTCCCCCAAGGTTCAGTTCTTTCCCTCTTGTATATTAATGACCTTCTTCCATTGACTGGAAATCCTATCCATAGTTTTGTCAATGATAGTACATTGCATTCCGCTTTCCATTTTGAGAAACCTTCTCCTGCTCAATCAGCTTCAACTTCTCGAAAATCTGCTACCAATTCCTTAAATGCCGATCTTCAGGTAATTCTCGAGTGGGGCAAAGACAACTTAGTTGATTTCAATCCTTCTATAACTCAGTCTTGTCTTATATCTCGCAAAAAGGATTCTTCTGCTTATCTTTGGTGACACTCCGATTTCTAGGCAAAATGATATCTCTCTTTTGGGGATTATGCTGACTTCTAATCTCTCTTGGCACAAGCACATTACAAATATTGCTTCCTCAGCATCTAAAATACTTGTTTTTCTCTTTCACTCTTGACGTTACTTTTGTTCCACACAGCTGTTCACTCATTATTTTTTTTGACAATGCAGAAATAGTTTCTGCTACAGAAGCATGGTACTTCCACAATACTTGTTTGTACTTCCAGTTATGCAGACCCTTGGGACGTTGTTTACTCCATAGTTACCAACAATCTACCTAAAGGTGATCTAGTATACACCACGTACACTGTGACTGGACAATCAACCTACACACAGGACAAAAGTCAATAACATTCTTGACTCTGTTCCCAAAAAAAATGACCAAGCTCTCACCACTGAACAAACCAACAATGCAATGAGAAATATGCACCCATAGAAATAAAACCACCATTTACAATAGAGGAGTTAACCTCTGCACTCACCAGAACTAAAGAAAAAATTAAGAGATCCAGAGATGGTAAATATATTTGGAAAATACCAACTACACCATCCACTACAGTTGTACAATAATTGCCTAAAAAAGGTTATTTTTCCCATTTCGTGGAAAATGGCAAACCTCTAATTAAGGTCCCAAGTCATACAGACCAATAGCCTTGTTAATAGTACTGGAAAAGGTTTTGGGAAGATTAATATTCTGTTTCTTTGAAGCACAATACCTTCAGTCGGACAAACAATTTGGCTTCAAACCTGGTTGTTAGGCTGAGGATGCAATGAACAAACTAATGACAGCAGCACAAACCACTCGAGAACTATATGCAGGCTATTTCGATTAATTTTGCTGCAGCCTTTGATAGTCTATGGTGGATATCAAAGCATGCTGGAATATCCTTTGATATTCCAGCATGACATATCCCAAAACCTTTACAACTGTATAAAGGAATGCCTTCACAACAGAAAATTAACAGTACAAACAAGATTTCAATCTATACAAAGGAAAGTTACCCATGGATACCCATAGGTAACTTTAGGATTCAGTGCTGGCTCCTGTTTTTGGAACCTGATGCATGATAATAAGAGTAGGAGACCGGCGGAATTACTTAACAAGTACAGGTCGCTGATGAAAAAAAGCCGTGAATTAGAGTTGAATTTGAAAGTGTCTGCAATTCTGCCCAGACAAGATAGGAGGGAGTATATGATGAGAGCCTTGTCGATCAATTTGGCCCTGGAAAGATTGTTCAAGGCTCAAGGGGGTAGAATTTTTTTCAGCCTGGTCTGTACTTGTTAACAGGAGAGATTCTACAGGGATGGGATGGGATACACTTAATAGAAAGGGTGCAAGAATATTTGCTGATGCTATCGAGGCAGTGTTAGGTGGGTCGGAAAACTGCTAGCTTGGGGGGGATACAAGGACTAATAGATTAACAGTAGCCACAGGCAGAGGTGAAAGTGATTCTTGCACTGTTTCTATTGAAATGAGCAGCAGCCTCGAAAACAAGATGCAGGGTATATCAGAGACTGCTGGGAGTCATTGCGGTACAAGTAAACACATGGGTTGTGTTAGCATAGCTAAGAATAAGAACAGATGCATGTATACTTGTGTGTATACAAATGCTAGGGGTTTGGTAAATAAATTTCATGAATTAGATGTATTGCTCAAAAAAAGGCAGATATTGTTGGGATATCAGAGACGTGGTGTCACACAGATATAGATGCAGAACTGGAATTGGGGGAGTACAATGTGTACAGAAAGGATAGGAAGGGGGGGGGTTATGTTATTAGTTAAGAAACACAAAATCCAAGGAAGTGAAGCCCCAGTCGACATTGCTGGACAGTGCAGTGTTCAGTCAGTCAGTTTGGTGTGACATAAGCATAGGGAGATCAAAATTGAGAGTAGGAGTGTACTATAGGCCTAATGACTCTGATGAGTACAATAAGAAACTGTACAGGGAAATAGAGTGGGCCAGTAAATCAGAGAGTCTTATAATGGGGGATTTCAATTTCCCAGATATTGACTGGAATTTGTGGGTTGGTCACTCACACACTAGCAAGGCTTTTGTGGATTTATTGGATGATTGTTTTCTACATCAGCATGTTCGGGAGGCAAATAGAGGGAGTAATACTCTTGATCTCATTATCAGTAGTGATTCTTCATGCATTAAGAATCTGCAGATAAAGGAACCACTAGTTGGCAGTGATCACAGTGTGCTGAAGTGGAATTTACTCAAAGAGGTAACTACCATCAGAGGTAAAGGGATGGGTTTTTGTTTTCGTAGAGGCGACTACGATGGTTTGAGATAGTATTTAAATTCTATATAGTGGGACCAACTGATGATGTTACCAACAGCAAATTCAAAATCGGAAGCATTCAAAGAACTTATCTTGGAAGCTACTAGGCTTTACATACCAACTAAGAAATATTGTTCAAGGTTTAGTCCTAAATGGATGTCAGATGAACTAATGAGACATATGGCAGAGAATTAAAATGCATGGGATACATATAAATGCATGGGTGACATGGAAGCCTATGACAGATATAAGCTGGTCTGTAATCAAGTCACAAAGGAGATTAGGCAGGCAAAGGAAGATTATGAGAAATCCTAGGCAAAGGATGCAAAGAAAAACAGAAAAGAGACTGCTGGGAGTACCTATGTAAACTCTAGATGGAAAGGGATGAATCAGATTGGTCCACTGGATATTGATAGTACAACAGGGGAGGATCATGCTCAGGTAGCTAACAAACTAAACGAGTATTTTGCATCTACATTCACACATAAGGAGTTATTCAGGAAGGGGAATGCCAGAGGTGAAGTAAACTCTGGCAGTAAGCTAGATAATCTTGTAATAACTGAGAGTAAAGTGGAGGAGAAATTGTTGAGGATAAACATAAAAAAGGTACCCGGGGTGGATGGGATCTATCCAGTTATATTAAAGGAGGCAGCAAAGGAAGTAAGCAAACCCTTAGCCATAATTATGAGAGCTTCTTTGGACTCAGGGGAGATACCCATAGACTGGAGATGTGCAAATGTGACCCCAATTCACAAAGGAGGATCAAAGGCTGACACAAGTAATTATAGATATGTGAGTTTAACTTCTGTTCCAGAAAAATTAATGGAGGCACTGGTTAAAGAAACCCTGCAGGATCATCTAGACAAGACTTCAGTTATAGCTCGGACACAGCATGGTTTTGTTAAGGGAAAGGCTTGCCTGACCAATTTGATTGGATACTATGATGCAGTCACAAAAGAACTGGATGTAGGGAATAACTTTGATATTATATATTTGGATCTTAGAAAGGCTTTCGATACTGTTGCACATGAAAGATTGCTGCACACATTGGAGCAGTGTGGCATTGGAGGCAAATTGCTGATATGGATAAAGGGATGGTTGAGGGGGAGAAGACAGAGAGTGCTAATTAATGGACACTGCTCATCGTGGACTAATGGTATTAGTGGAGTCTCTCAGGGTTCAGTGTTGGGTCCATTGTTGTTTTCGGTATTTATAAATGATATTGATGATGGTATATCAAGCTTAATGACCAAGTTTGCAGAAGATACAAAGGTTGGCAGGGTTGTTAAGGACACTACTGATGCTATGCTGCTGCAACAGGATCTGGAAAGGTTGAGCAGATGGGCTGAGAGGTGGCAAATGAAGTTTAACATTGACAAATGTAAAGTACTACATATGGGAAACAGTAACCCCAGAGAAACGTGTCAACTCTGTGGTACTATACTGACAGTGGTAGAGAATGAAAAAGACCTGGGGATAATTGTGCAAGCAGATATGAAGTTTTCTGAGCAGTGCAGACGGGTTGCAAGAGTAGCTCATGGTGTCTTGGCAATGATATACAGGAATTTGTCTAACAGGGATAAGGAGGTGATTATTCCCTTGTATAAGGCAATGGTCAGGCCAAACCTTGAGTACTGCATACAGATCTGGAGGCCTCATTTCAAGAAGGATGTAGAGCTGCTGGAACGAGTACAGAGAAGGGTAACAAGATTAGTGAATGGAACAAAGGGTTGCTCTTACGAAGAAAGGCTTAAGTTTTGCAAATTACAGTGTCTGGAGACTAGGCACCGGCGAGGTGATCTGATAGAGGTGTATAAAGCCTTGAATGGTTTGAGCATGCTCAATGCTGATGGGATTCTTCCTCTTGCTCAGTATAATCACCTGAGAGGGCATTATTCAAATTGAGGAAAGACAGATGTAGGATAGATGTGCAGAAATTTGGCATTAGCCAGCAGGTATTTGGTTGGTGGAACAGACTTCCATCCCTTGTTGTGGAAGTTGATAGCCTAAATAAAATTAAGGCTCAAGCTGGACAGGTATTTCGAACGAACTGAGGGGTGAAATGGGAGTGGTTTTTTTTTTTTTGGCTGATGCTGCATAAGCTTGCTTTCTTGCATCATATGCCTCTATTAATGCTAATGCTAAGGATGAATTCCTGAGGACAGAAATAGGCCAAGTGGACAAGCTTGTCTTTTCAAATGACTTTTTTTTCCAGGTAAGGTAGGGGTGGCAACCTTCATAAACGGCGGGCGAAATAAAATGTCTGTGAGCTACATGCGGGTCAAATTTTTTTTTTTTTTTTTAGCTTTCCCCAATTTTGGGGATTAATGAAAAAAATGATGATGTATAATGAAAAAAATTGTCAAACATTTTTGTTATTTATTATATTTATACATACACATTCATCTAATTCATTTTATTAATAAGAAAAACGAAATACAAATTAAGATAAAATTACAAAAATTGCAATATTTTATTTTATAATATATTCAAACTTGGTTATAATCAGCCCAGAAATAACGAGTTTACAGCTGTAATCAGCAAAAAGCCATAATGATTTTAATTTACCCTTATTCCCATACAAATGCTCATGGTTATAACGATCATACTACATGGACATACTATACAATTTTGGTAACTATGAAAACATTCTTAATTCCTCAGGTAGTCAAAAAATCCCAATTCTTGGAATAGACAACAAATGAAAAGGACAACTTGGCATTTATGACCTTGTCCTTTCAGGGACTGGGGCTATACAATAGTGACATTCATGTTCCATTTGTCGTATTACCCTATATACAGATTGCCTAGTACAGGTAGCCCCTGTTTTGCGCCGGTCCGATTTGCGTCGATCACTAACCACAATGCCATTTTTATTTTTATTTATTTATTTATTTTTCAATTTTTTTTGCATTTTTTAAATAAATTTAAAGTTTAAATTCGTCAGACAAAATTTATCGGCATCATACTGTGCTATGTATCGTGCACTGTTCATGTGATTTAGGACAATCTGAGTCAATCAGCAATAAGTGCATTCGTATCAGAAACGAGAAAGATTCCCGCCCTCAAAGTAACCACTCATGGATGTGGGTAGTAAAGGTTCATGCTGTGAAGCATTCAGTTGGTTGTTGTTTACGCTATTTACATGTGTTGGAAATTTATTACGCTAACATTTTTTTATTAATTGTGCTATTAATAAATTAATTAATAATAATAGATGTGTGTAGTTTTTTCCAATTGTGTTATAAAGTTTTTAATTTAATAAAATAAAGACACACCATGTCCGGTAAAAGTAGTTAATTGAATCCTAGTGCAATATTCGGAGGATAGAATCTGATGAAAGCCGCCCTAATGTTTGTGTAGGGCTACGAATATGCCTCCATCAACTATTACTACAACTACGAAGAATGATAATAAAATAAAACAATCGATGCAAAGTGGTAGGTAAAATTTTTTGTACCATGAACCTAACCCTGTGATTTCCGATTGACTCCATTATATAAAGCGTTCTATTTGTGCCTGGTCCCCCCAGGAACCTAACACCGACGTAAATCGAGGGCTACCTGTATTCACTGTACCATAAATTTATTCTGGGAATTCTAAGAACTTTGTATGCAGATCACTTTACTGTCATTTTAAAGTAAAATCAGTTAGAAACAAACCCTTCCTTCGGAAACATGTCTACTAACAAAAGAAAGTGTCTCTCAATTGGTGAAAAAGTGGAAATTATTTGACAGTTAGAACAGTGCTTCTCAAACTACAGTATCTGTGGTGAAGGACCAGTTTTTTTTTTTATTTCCAATCCATCGACAGACCAGTACTTTTGTAAATCACAGGGGACTGGTAACATCTGCGACCAATTTCCAATTCATCACGGACCAGCATCAGTCTGCAGACCACACTTTGAGTAGCACTGAGTTAGAACGTGGAACAAAAAATGTTGAAGTGTGTAAAAAGTTTTCTTTGTCCTCTTCGACAGTATCGACATTGTGGAAGAATAAACATGTTTACATATTGGCACTGGAAAAGAATATAAACAAACAAAAAAAAAAAAATTTTTTTGAGAGTGCGAATTACAAACATCGGTGAAGCATTCTTCAGTGGTTCACTACACAGAAAAGTGCTGGATTTTCAACAGATGATCCGATCTTAAATGGTCAAGTGGAAAAATTTGCTAAACAATTTGGATGACGATTTTGTATGGAACAATGGTTGGCTGGATCGATTTAAAAACCGAATACAAATATTAATACAAATACTATGTAGGTATATAATGCACTGATATATATTTTTTTTATTTCTAATATTTCTTTTGTTTTCTGACTCTATCTTTTTATCAAGTTATTGAGAATTTTAAAAAATAGGAGGTAGATTTAATTCATCACTGATATAGTGAATAATGGTTATAACGAGGAAATTTTGTTGGTCCCTTGATGCTTGTTATAACCTAGTTCAACTGTATTTAATAAGAGATTTGATGGTTTATTTTTATCAGTGAATCAATATCTGGATCATTTGTAGTAGCAATGTGCAGAGTACTTTCTAAATTTAAACCAGAAATTCCATTAATTCAAAAATACATATAGATATTTTGAAAACAACCACAGACTGGATTATGCACGTACACAGGCCAGAGTTGGCCTGTGGGCTAGAGGTTGCCCACTCCTGAGGTAAAGGTTAATACCAGAAGAGCCATGCTGGAACAGCATGCAAACATTGCCGCGAACCTTCTTCAGAATTTGAAAAACACCCATAAACTGGTTATTTCTAGCACAAAGACTAAATCTATACTTTTAAAAGGTAAACTGGATATTCAAAGACCTCCCAAGACAAAGATTACTGAGAAAACAATAGCCTTGACAACAGAATTAAAATATCTTTGTGTAATTTTTGATTTCAAACTGATCTTCTTCCCTCATTTGCATACGTTGGTAAAAAAGTGAGAAGTTATGGCAGCATGATAGCTAGAATCAGTAGAAATGCCTGAAGGTTAAAAAGAAAAGGAAGACCTCTGAATTTGTTTGCAGGGTCATCTCCCTCATTACATATGGGGCTAGAGCATGGTTTCCCAGGATGTTGCTTGTCAACAACAAAGTGAAATTAGGATCCGTCCAGTGTGTCATTCTAATCACGATAATTAGAGCATGCCACGCCATCAGCACTCCTGCTCCGCATGTCCTGGCTGGTGCACTGCCACTAGATTTGAAAGTAATAAGGACAGGTCTGAATTACAGACTCAGAAGACAAGTTCCTGCCAGATCATAGGGATAAATATCAACCTAGCAGCTCAACTGAAACAGGAGAGGAAGAGAATACTGACCTGTCAATAACAGCTATGGCAGGACAGGTGAGATCAATCAGAACAAAGGGAAAGTCACTAGGGGATTCCTGCCACAGGTAACTGCAGTATCCCTCATGACAACCAACCTGGTTTGCACCATGCTTGTATGCAACTTTTCTGCTAACAGGGCATGGTTCCTTAAATGCAGAATTATGTCAACTGGTCTACTCCAAGATCCTAAATGCACCTGTGGTGCTGATGAGGATTGAGCCCATGTCTTATATGACTGCCCAAATTACCATCCCCACAGATGTATGCTAATCATCAAAATAGGACCTATAAATCTTGGAGATGAGCAAATTCTCATCTCTGAAGAGATGCATTACATGGCCTTCTCTGACTTTGCTCAAAAAGCTTTTGAGACAAGGAGAAGAAACCATGCCCCATTTACATAGTGTGACAACCTTGGTACTACTAATCAGAATCAGCTGAATATGATATAAACTAAGTTACATCTGGTGGCAGTAGCTACCTCACTTCCCACCAATATATTATTGATGCACATGTTATCTAAACTCTTAACCTCTAAAACTTAATACTTCAGTATCACTATTTCTTTAAATAATTTTATCATATTCTTATTTTTATTTGTAAATTACAAAATATTAGATGCTGCAATGGTATGTGTGAGTGGGAGTGTGCTCTTCAGTATAAATGAGTGTTTAAGCATTATTAGAATCATTTCAGTTCATAGTAAATCACAGAAGTAGGGGTGAAATGCCATCTTTTTTGTTATATCTCATATTATGAAAGCCTTCACGACGAGTTGCGCTACCTTGAATAAGCAACACTTCGCCAGTGAAGAAAACTAATATTACTTACACTGGATACTACCACCCAGACGGCACCATTTCAAGGCTTGTTGGCCTCTCATTGGTAGACAGGTAGATACCCTGGTGATACCATAAGCAACAACCCAGTTATGAAGTATAACTCCACAATATGAGAGATACCAGATGGTGTATGACAGTAAAGACTAAAAGCCTCAGACTACGGAAAATTCACTAATCAAACAAGTTAGTGCATAGCACCATTTTAGTTCATAGTAAATCACTGAAGTAGGTGAAATGGCATTGTTTTTGTTATATCTCATATTGTGAATGCTTTCACAATGAGTTTCCATTGCATTGCATTACCTTGCATAGCAATGCTTCGCCAGCAGAGAAGACTAATGTTAGTTATTCTTGGCAGATACCACCACCCATAGGTTGCAGTGCTTGTTGACCTTTCATTGGTGGCATGTGCCATTTCACCAAAAATGATGCCATTACACTATGAACTAACACAATGCTATGTAATAACTTGTTCAATTAGTGAATTTTCTGTAGTCTGAGGCTTTCAGCCCTAAAACCTTTTTGAGGTGATACAGCGAATAATGTCAAACTTTTACCAAAATGATAACTAGCTTTTAACTTTTGTTCATCTAGCAGGGTCCCCTTGGGCCATTGTAAAAAAAAAAAAAATTTCAAGCAATAATTCTAATTTCGATTCTAATTTCAATCGGAATAGCTTTACATTGGAAAGTTGTACGTAAAACTGTTTCAATAGAAATCTGAATGCTAGTGGCAGGTATGAGTACCTCATACCTGCAAATGGCGCTGTTTCTCCTTCCACATGTGTTATGGCTGTATTTCATGGCAAATCTTTTTCAGCCCACTGTGCTCATAAGAACAGCAAAGTGATAGATATACAGTGAGAACTCACAAATTTTTATCAAGGGCATAATAGGATACCCATCTTTTGGCTTTTGTGAAGATCCCCTTGAGCAATTGTTTAAAAATTTCTTTGAATTGTGTCACTGTAATTCCACTGATAGTTGTTTTACATACAAAAGTCGGTACTGATCAAGTTTCATATGTAAGTCAGTATTGGGTGATATAAATAAGTCATTACCATGTCATTTGGTAATTTTTGCTTACTGATGGCATAAAAGGATGTCTAGCTTGTAACTTTCATTCGGGGCTGTTGGAAAAATGTTTCCGTGCAATAAAAGACACTGTAATTTGAATAGAAGCTGCTTTAAATCCAAAAGTCAACCTCATTTGCCAGTGGTTAATATGATGACAGTGTCACATTCTTATTTTTATGAAATTCATCCTTTTTCACTCAAAATGGGTTGGTTTTTTTATTTCTCAATCAAAATTGTCCAAAAAAACTAAGTGACAATTTCTTTTCCACTAAAATTTCATGAACAATGTAAAAACTATAACCTCTAAAAGTGATGGACAGGTGGTCATATTACAATGAAAGCAACTCTCTCTAGTGAGCATACAGTTGGAAAGTTAGTAAGCAGAGTATACAAAATAAGTTAGTGTACTAACTTATTTTTGTATACAACATTAATAAGTTAGTGTATTATACAAAAATAAATTAGTATTAGAATTGAAATTAACACGTTGCAGCATTCCATTTTCAGATTTTACCAAGAATGTTATGGATTATAGGTGCTGAATTTTGGGATTAGGAATATGGGAATCTCAAACATACTGCATGCATAAAAACTTCATTTTATCCAGGTAGCAGTCCAAACCTTAAATTTACACAGTTCTACAAGCATAGGTGGTGAGCTGTTCCAAAAGTTAACCCTTTGGTTTTTTAGAAGTTATTATATCTAGTCTACAACTATGTTTCACTAATTTAAATACATTCTCTAGCTTAGGCTACTGGAAAAAGGAAAATAACCCCATTATTTAATTAATTCAAACTTTTCAATGCCTTAAATACCTTTGATTACGTCCCCATGCTGATGTCTGGTCTTGAGATTTTGCAATCACAAAGCTCAGGTACCACTATCAATTGGAATCCTCCTTTATATCAACAATTAACCTTGTTCTTCAAATTTTCAAGCAGATTCACATCCTTCAATAGGATCCCAAAACCTGTATACAATACTCAAGGTGAAATATAACAAGTGCTTCAAAAAATGAAAATGGAACACTTATCTCTTTCATCTTATTAGAGAAATTCCAACTCATATACAAAACACTACATGGCCCTGGAAACCTGCCCCTATCACTGAGAGAACCTCGTATTGGATTGTACAATATCCAATCTTAACCTTGTGTTTGTTGTGCCCCAAATAACAAGAAAATCTGTGATTATTTTTACCCAATCACAGAAGTCTACATTTATCAATACAGTACTTGAACTGCCATTTTCAGACCAATAAAATAATATCTAGGTCTTATTGAAGCAGCATAATTTAATTACTATCATTCAGCATCTTCCTACCTTTTACAACATAATAAAACTTATGACTTCACACTTCTTATACTTTCATTAATTCCAGTAACAAATAAAAGAAGCAACAAGGGACCAATCAATGAACTCCACTCATGACTCCGGTTCACTTAGAAAAATAGCAAATTATAAAGCACTGTTGCCTTTTATCATTTAACCAACTGCTTATCTGCCACAGCACCTTCCTACAAATGGCAAACTGTTGTAATTTATACATTAATTATGTCAAAATTATTTTTTGCAACTAGTTCTCTTATGCTGGTTAGTTAGATATGCTTTCTCTTTAGCAAACAGATGCTGTGTAATTCTATTAAAATACCCTTGCAATATTGGATTTCATAATTTTCACTAGAATTGAAATTAAGATTACAGTACTGTAATTACTGCTTTTACCCTCAGTTACCTCTGTAAATTAGTAGTAATGGCAAATGATGCAAGAAAGTAAACTTATACAGCATCAGCCAGGAAAAAAAGAAAAAAAAAAAAACAGTTCGCCTATTGTTGGAAGCCTGTTCCAACAATAAACAACTCACTGGCTGAAGGCAAACTTCTGCACATCTATCCTACAACTATACTTTCTCAACTTGAATTTATGACCCCCTCTTGTGTGTAGTAGTCTCAGCAAGTGGAAGAATACCATTAACATTCAGCTTAATTAAACAACTAAATCAACGCTTCCTGCAGTGCCTAATCTCAAGATGTTGCATTTTGCAGAAATGAAGACTTTCTAGGTAAGAGCACCCTTTCGTTCACTTATCAATCTGATTGCCCTGCTCTGCTTGAGTTTCAGCAGTTTTACATCCTTCCTAGAGTGAGGCCTCCCAACCTGTATACAGTACTCAAAATGCAGCCTAACCACCATGGCCTTATACAAAGGGATAATTACCTCCTTATCCCTGCTAGCAAAATTTCTGTATATCACTGACAAAACCCCATGAGCTGTCCTGGTAGCATGTCTGAACTGTTCAAGGAATTTCATGTCTGACTGCACAATTACCCACTAAGTCCTTTTCATTCTTCACTAGTCTGAGTATAGTACCACACAGTTGATAAGTTACTCTGGGGTTACTGCTCCCCATATGCAGTACCTTGCATTTGTCATTGTTAGACTTCAACTGCCATTTCTCAGCACATTAACCCAATTTTCCTTGATCTTGTTGCAGTAGCTCACCCTGATGACTGTTGTTAACTACCCTGCTAACCTTGTATCATCTGCAAACTTAGACATTAAGCCTGATATACCATCATCAATATCACTGAAAACTACTGAAAACAGCAATGGGCCAGCACTGAACCCTGGGGAACTCCACTAATAACATTAATCCACAAAGGGCAGTGCCCATTAATAACTACTCTCTGACTTCTTCCACTTAACCATCCCTTTATCCATGGCAGCAACTTGTCCTTAATGCCACATTTCTCTAGTTTGCATAGCAGACTTATGTAAAACAGTAACAAAAGCCTTCCTAAAATCCAGGTATATGTGTCAAAATTATTTTTTTGCATCCAGTTCCTTGGTCACTGCATCATAGTTTGTTTCCAGCCACCAAATTACTGTTTTCTTCCTGTTATGAATGGAGTAGTAAGGTACTTCAAGCGATGAATTACTTTTAATACCACTAGAACTCAAATTTCGAGAACAGGTCTTTAACTTATAAAGTACTTGATTTTTCAAAGCCAGTTGTTCCTTATCCTTATGTGACTGTGTAATATATCAACTGTTTTTGTGCTGTAACTAAGCCTGACTTTCTTTTTTCAAAGTTATTCTTCTGCTTTTTCTTTTCAGAGTTAGACTCTGATGTATTTTATCTAGACTTTGGAATTATAAAAATTCAGCACACAAATGAAGGTTTCTAGGTATTCACCTCCTTAAAAAAAAGTAAGCAACAGCTCCCAAATGGTCAACTATTCTTGACAAATTTCTGTGAAGTGAAAGCTTTTTGGGTAAGAAATGTTTTAGTACTTTCTTGATGATTTGCTATGATCTTGAAATCTCTACAAGAATTCCATCCACTTTGTCTGGCTAATTTTGCAGCTATTTCTGCAGATAAATGGACTAAATGACAAATACAATCCATAATAATTAGTCCATGATGCTGTTTCTTTTAAAACTGTGGCAACAACATTCTTATGGTCTACCATAACAGCAACATTGTCAGCACAGAAAGCATTATTACAGTGTTCAACTATTATTTTATAATGATATAAATTATGAAAACATCAGATCCCTTTTTATCACCCAGGAGAATGACTTTCCAAAGCAGATGGAAATATATCAATGTTTATCTTCATAAAATATTACAACAATGGGAAATCGTGGTATCATTATAGCCATAAGCCAAAACAGAAAATAGTCCACTTTGCAGACACTGCACAACTCTAGCAGTTATACCAATTCAATTAAAATATTGCAGCTGTTGCTTTTGTCCTATCCAAACTATACTTTTTTAGTGACTTCTGATTTAGAAAGAATTTTTCTGAATAAAGGACCATCATGATCTGTTACAGTTGTGGGAAGATTGTTCTACCAAAAATTAAGTAAAAAGGCACACTGCATGTATAACATCAAAATCAGCATTTCCACTTTTGACAAAAAAAACTTTTGTTTTCTTCCTGATAAAAAGTTACAAATGTGTTTTATGCACATAATATAGTGAGTGATCTCACTTTTCCCATTGTGTGATATATTAATGTCACACTGGCAAAATCTGCAAAATGAAAACCATTTCCTTTTAATGACTTCAAAGTACAGGGGTGTGTTTTTGATATCAAAAACATAGTTCTTCAGAAATTAAAACAATTACGTCACAGATAACCAACAACCAATCAAAAGGTCAGAATATTAAATGACTAAACTACTTTCTCAACACCTTGACTCTTATCATAAGACCGGACAACAAATTTTAATCTTCTGATTTTTTCCTTCTAAATTATGGTACATCTCGTTGACTTTGATAAACTGAATCCAAATTTGAAGCCTAGCATCAACAGATTGAGAAAGGAATGCACATTACTTGCAATTTTCAATGAAATTTTGGCAAGTATTACAATAAATGGTGAAAAAATATGGTAATTTTTTTCATTTGCTTTTTCTTTTGTAATGATTGGGAATCTCTAATCAATGCCTAGCAAGTCTCCCAGAATTTCAGTTTCTACAGTCCTGGGTACTTTTCTACATTTTAGAAAAATCTCTGATGAAAATGTTCACCACATTCATCACTAACATGTCCAAGGTTATCCAAGAAAAATTCGAAATGGAAATGGCAAAGTGTACTTTTTAAAACACTTTAAAAATGCACATACAAACAGTCCACTTCTTTTCCTGATCACCTATTTGCAGTCAAAATTCATGTTTTCTTTAACAGGGCATTATAGATTGTCTGAGATTTAACTGTGCAATTACCACACATAAAAAAGTTATCTGCTGAATTAATGCACTGATGTAACATTTTGAAGTATTTTCGAGTGCAATTGACAGTAAAACTATAGCATATGAGTATACAGGTAACCCACGTATAACATGGTAGTTAGGTTCCCATAAAATCTCATGCAGTGTGAAACCATGTTATACGGGACTAAGAACCAGTACAAAAAGGGGGGGGTTGCGTTCCTAAAGCTAACAAAAATACATAATTTTATAACTATCAGAAACTTAATTTTTATTAAAAATAATAACTGAACAAACATCTTACAAATTGTGATACATATATGTTAGATAATGTAAGTTCATTTAATTTTCTGCCTCTTCAGTGCTGCTAAGCACAATCAAATGAGAACGTTTTGTTGCAGAATATCTTCACCTTTTGAACCTTCTGCAGCAGCATTTAGATTTTGTGTATCTTCTGCTATCTTTAAAAAATTAGTATTCTGGGATCGTTTGATTTTGCTTGATAGAGCTTTGTAAATTGCATTGTATGGAGCTAAGCATTTATGAAATTTGTGTTCCTCAGTCGAAGGATTTGCATTCAGAAAATATATGATTCTAATTGCTCGGCTAAGTTTATACCTTCCCGTATGCTTTTTAGTGTAAAATTTGGAACTTCAGAATTTTAATCTGCACTATCAGCCTCTGAATTGATTTGGTTTACCTCTGATGCCATTTCCATCAAATCAGCTTCACCAGCCTCTTTTCTACCAGTAATTATTGAAAGTCTTCAGTAGTCATATCATCAAACTTTCCTCCTCCTACCGACTTAGCAATATCTACTATCACACCAATTCAGTTTTCTACCGGTTTAACCATATTTCCTGAATGAACTGGCTCTGGCCATACATTTTTCAAACATGGTTTTAATGTTGACGGTTTTATTTCTTTGAGCAATAAAGTTATGATTCGATAGAGTCTACAATTGAGAAATGTTTCCATGCCTCCATCACTTCAACAGATTCAGAATCAATTTTTTCCAAAATCCATTGTAAATTTTCTGATGTAATGAGTTTTAATGGCAGATATAATGCCTTGATATAATGGCTGAATTAAAGACATATTAGGTGGTAGGAACATTACTTCAACATTTTGGATGACTTAAATCTTTTCAATGGCCTGGAGCACTGTCCAATAGTAATAAAACTTTTATTAGATTTTTCCACTTTAAATAGTTTTCCACAGCTGGCATAAAATTTAGAAACCATTCTTTTAATAAATCGGCAGTTACCCAAATTATGACTAAGTTCCTTAGGAATAATTTAGAACTGGAATTTAATTCACAACAGAGAAATTATTCCAATATGGTTCTTAAGAAAAAAGTTTAGTAATGCTTTGAAGTCTTTTTTTTTTTTTTTTTTTGTCGTCTCAAGCTCAAGTTCATTAGCACAGAACCTAACACAGGAATTTCTGAATAAAATAAAATACGGGATTTCCCAAAATTTTTTTTTGCATAACGGAATTCACAAAAAAAAAAAAAAGAATGGAAATGTTGAAAAATTGCATCCAACATAATAATAGTAGGATTTTCTCCGCACAAATGCTCAAAAATACCACGTTAAGAGAGGTTTGCCAAAATTCTCTAACCGTGTTATATAAGTACCGTGTTGCTTGAGGATTGCCACAATTTATCAATTGTGTTATACTGAAAGCATGTTGTAGAAGTACTGTGTTATACTGGGGTTGCTTGTACTAACATGTAACAATTAATTCACACACTTATAACTATGAGTGATTGACCTGTCTGGGAAGTTTGTTTTATATATCCATCTAACATGCAGGGAGCATATGAAGGAAGAATAATCTAGAAATTGACCACCATAGCAAGATCTACAAAACTCCTGAATCCAGAACTTCTCAATTAACTGATATGAGTCATCCAACTAATACGAAAAGATAGACCAAAAACTAATACATGGAAAAATAAAATATGAAATATCTTGCAAACTGAGAGCAACTGTTGGTGAATATAACTGGCAGTTTGGGCCACTGATGATGTCTATTATCCTGCATTATTGAACAAAGCTTCAAAGTATTTAATGGGATTCTGTACTACATATTTATGCAAAAAGGCATTTTCTCCATTGTTATTAATAGTCTAAATATAGAATCAAATAAAATATCATACTGGACCTAAGAATTCACCTTTCTACTATTGAGCCCAACATCAGTGATTTATTTAGTGTCAGCAAACCAAACATGACTCTTCATATTACTATAAAGTGAGATGAATGATCAGCTGTGGCAGAATTAATTACTTTGATACTAAAATTTAATATTTGCCTTCTTTATGGCATTATTTTTAGTTTTCTTGCAAATTCAATTTTATGTTTGGATTTAAATAAAATTATTTTAAAAAACCCATACAAAATTGTATACAATTTGTCTAGCCTTATCTGATATTAACACATAATGAATAATTTATATTCATATATAAATTATGCATTACTGTGCTTTTAACAAGAATGAAAACACTGCATTTTGGGTTACATGAAATTGTAACCTCAGGTCCCCCTCACCTTACTAAAGTTAAAGAAACACTGCACCAGTTAACTGGCAGATGTACAAAACACACCTTATCCACTTCTGGAACAAGAAGTGACAGTAATGAAACAGCCTAGCTAGTGAGAGTGGCTAGCTGCTCATTAATTGACTAACAAATTTGCTTCAGTGAATGCAGCTATCAATAATCCATCTTTTTAAGTATTTATAATTCTGTTTGACTGCAGTTAGGTTTCCTTCATTTTGAATATTTTATTTTTCATTTAGATTTAGTTAAGTTAATGCCTTTTATCAGATCCTCTAGCCTCTTAACATTTAAAGTATTCTTCTGGCTGTTATTCAAATTGTTCAAATGCTTGCTGATGACTACAAAATTAAGCTTTGTTAAGATTTAAAATATAATTATAGTTTAGTATAATTAAATTTACTACATAATTGCCTTACTTTAAGTCTGCTTTCAATAAAACTAGTAATATGACAAAGCTATGATGCAAACTTCAGGAGACATACCCTTCACCAGTGAGAGCACAGCATGCCTGTATTTGCCACCGTTGTTTCTTAAGGGAAGTTAAATTTAACTGTTCAGATATTTCTGCTGATGACATGCAACCTTTTAGATCTTGTTTATTGGCAAAGATCAGCACTCCTGCCTTAGTCAGATCCTAATTCAAATAATAAAAAATAAAAAAACTGAAAAGTAAAATACAAGTTATGGTATTTTTAAAATGTTTAAAAACTAACTTTTAGTATAATGTATTAATTCTATGAGATGAAAACCATAATGGGATATAAGACAAAATTAAAACCATTTATTATATTTAAGAAAACAAGCATTTAATTAATATTTAAAAGTCAGCATTCATAAAAGGTGCAAATAATTAAATAAAAAACCCTTTATATCTAATAAAACTCAGCTTTGTAATGCATAATAGAAAATTAAATATGAATAATGAAATTGACAGTGAAAACATTAATGATAAAAAAAATCCAGAAATACCACTAAATTATGGACATTTCTTTGGTTCATCAACTAATGAAACAATTTAAATTACCGTAAGCATAAACCGTATTTTTATGCTGCAATTTTACATTTGGGATATAACCAACCTAAAACAACAAACACTTGAAGTGGTCAAATTAAAAATGACAACTACATACAAGCAAATATGACAACTACATACAAGCAAAAATGACACTACGTACAAGAAAACATGACCCTCTCTGAAATGAAGGCAAGATGCAAGGAGGGGCCCACAACGTCTTATAAATGATTACTGGAATACAAACAAATGATTACTGATTTCCTGAAATTCGCTTGCAGAAATAGAGGTTATGATTCGATTGTATAGCTTAATCACAAGACTACACTTGGAATACTATACAGGTCCAGGAAGAAGCCACACCTAAGATGTGAATGAGTTTTAATAATGGCTGAAGACAAGAAGACTTGGTAATACCAGCAAAAGGGAACCCACATGAGAAGAAACTTTGATTATGTGAACTACAGAACTTGATACTGTCAAGTCCTGTAGCCCACATAATTGAAGAAATAAAGTGGCAGAAATTCAAATTAAGGAGGAATAATTATACATTCAACTGCAAAAGCTTTTCTTCAGCCAGCAAGTTGCTGAAATCACTGGAATAAGTTGCCTCCAAAAATGGTTAAGGCATTTTTATGGCATAAAGGCAATTGAGGCCATGATGTGCTAAATCAAAAAACGTTTCAAGAGAGGAACAACACGTCAACGAGAATTAAAGTGATGCTCACGTCGGTGCAGACTTCACAGGCAGAAGAACTCCTATTGAAATATGGTCTTGTCCTTTAAGAAGTTTAAAAAATAAATTTCCATTTATATCTCTAGACCAGCGTTTCTCAAACTGTGTTCTGCGAAAAATCAAAATTAATAATTAAAAAAATAAAATAAAATAAATTTTGCATATTTGTAAGAGTATATCACTTCTGTATCATTATAATATTTAACAATTTTTTTTTGGTTATTAATATGCTGGCATAGACTAATAATCAAATAGAATGCAGAACACTTTATTTTGGCATACTTTGCATAGAATGTGTAGAACTTTGCATGTAATGTGTAGAAGTAATGACAACTATGAAAAAGTAGCAATATGGTGATCTCGTATGCCATTTGTATGCAATTTAGCCTGGAGTACATGGGTTGAAGGAGAGGAGGACGCGAACCGATATCATAACTAAACTCACTTCCTTGTATAAATTTTTTTTTTATAATTATTAGTATTTTGAAATATTATTATTAAAATATGTGATCATGGATTGGTGGTTGAAAAAAGGAACTTTAAAACGAGAAGCAAAGTACTTCTAGTAGTGCAACTGTGGTCAATGAAAACAAACACAATTTATATTGTCACACTTCAAAGTGAGAATGAACAATTACAGTCTTTTGTTCCCCAGAAATCCAAAGTGAAATAATAGGACCCAACTAATAAAAGACCAAAATGAAAGTAATTATACTTTCGTTTTGGTCTTTTATTTGAATTTATATTTTATTTGAGTTATTTGAATTTCAGCTTTACATGTGTTGGAAATAAAATGCTCCTGATGCACAGTGCACCCTATGTAATAAAATATTAGCAACACTTCTTTGGCCCTTGCCAAACTTGTGTTTCGTGAATATGTTGAGATGAAAAATGTTCCGTGACTAAAAAAGCTTGGGAAAAGCTGCTCTAGACAACCGAGACCAGAGGAGTTTACATCTTCGATGTAACTGTTTTATTGCAGCCAATTTACTAGTGCAACTGCTAACTGTGTGCTTTTAGTGACAGCATATCAGATTGATTTCACAACACATAAATTTGTATCCATGCACATTATCCCAGGACCACAGCCAGCCCCAAAGAAAAAGGGAGTATGTTCAGTCAGCTCTGCATTTGCTACAGCCAACAATAAGAATGCCAAAAATAATTGATGCGTTTGCTGTAGCAGTCAGGAAAATTTCAGCCAAGTCAGTCAGACCAGTTTGTCAGCACAAAGTCGTTACACTGTGCAAGAAATGTACAGTATACACACCACCAAGTTCAGCACCTATGTCCTTACAAGATAGGTTCTGAAACAGCTCAACATGATGCTGGAAAATTACACAACTTCTGTTGATGGCTGCTCTGAAAGTGTAAGGAGGATGCAGATTTCTCAACAATACCAGCGTTACCAATGAGGTACACTTCAGTCAGATAGGTGGCATTAACAAAAAAAAAATGCAGGTGGAGGACAATCCCAGAGAACTCCATTAAAGAGGACTTGGCCATATAAAAACACACTGTCAGAGCAGAGATCATCATTGGGCCATATTTTTTTTGATAAGGGAAACAGCCCAGTTAACTATCAACTCTGACCACTACCACTTCGTTGCTGGATCATTTTTCCCTTTCCAGAACTGCAATGGAGGAGGTTGGATGTTTTGAATGATGTACAGTACCAGCAAGGTGAAAACACAATGCAAATTCAAGAAACACTCATTTCTCAGTTTGTTCCTGTTCTTAGGCTATACTACTCTTCAAGATTTCTTCCTGCCAGACATTTTCCTAACATAGTTGGAAAAAAAAAAAAAAAAAAATGCTCTCAATGTGTTGAACTGAAAGGCAAACATCACTGAATCCATCAGTAATATTTAATCAAGACAGGCTGTTGGCATTAATGAAAAATGTACCAATGTGGTATCAACAATACATGAATTCTAATGGTGCATCCCTCAAAAATGTGAGTTTTACGAAACATTCTGTATTGTCAGAATATATTCTCAAACTCCTGTGCCATACATAGCAATGAAACAGGGCAGTAAGAAATACGTCAGATATAAATGCTCCATGACATATTATTAATAGGTTGTAAGGAGGGGATACTTTCTTTTATGAATTAAGACAATTCATTGTACAAGAAAACGTGTTGAATAAACTAAGTAAAGAGAACTAATTTTTAACCTTATAGCCACAGTGCAATTAAGAACAAAACAATGCTTACATGAATTGGTTTTATGTATATTTTTATTTTTAGTGCATTATTGAGTCCAGTAATATCTAAATTAAGAAAAGTGATGTTATGTTCAAACTCTTGTGCATACTTCTATCTGAGATTCGACATATTAATTTATTTAACAAAAGAATAATTTCTGTGGGCTTTTTATAAACAGCAGTGCACCAACAAAATGAATATACAATTTAACAGCAGAAGGAACCAAGTTTAAAATGTTATTAAATTAATAATTTCTATTGGATTCAGTATAGCATGCTTGTTCTTGTTTAGGGTTCAGTAATTTTCAGCAAGATGTGTAAGATATGACTTTTTTTCTTTTTTAAATAAAGTCTGTTGTTTTCTATTCATTAAAAAAATATATAATAAATAAATAATAAACTCGTTTCTCTCCTGAAAGAAGTTATATGGAGCAGGTGTGAAGTAGGTTTTTCTCCCTTCTTTTCCAATTAATGATAGAGATCAAATGTCTACAACAAGGAATATTAAAATTAACACTGGTACCACTCTAATATAAAGATTTTAACTTTTAAATGTAATTATTTCCTTTCTGGCTTACTTTATAAGGTGCAATAATCCCAGAAAAACACCAGACCAAAGTTATGAAGGATAAAAAAGACATTAGGGTAATTGTAGACCGACACAAAGCTGTCCGAGCAGTGCAAACATGCTGCTATAATGGCTCATGGGACTGTCAATGATATACAGGAACTTTGCCAGCATGGACAAATAAGTGATTATTCCATTGTGCAAGACAATTGTTAGGGCCGCATCTTGACTACTGCAAAGAGGTCTCAAAGCCTAATTTTAAAAAGGATGTTGATCTCTTGGAAAGGGTAGAGAGAAGAGCAACCAGATTAGTCAAGAACATTATGGAGCACAGTTATTACTACAAACGACTTTTCCTGAAAATTGCAGTGAGATCTAATGAGGAGCACTTAAGGGTTTAAACAGGTCAAGTAAACTTAATGATGATGGCATTCTTACCCTTTTGGGACAAACTCAAATTGAAAAAGGACAGCTGCAAGATCAATGTGCAAAAATCTGCTTTCAGCCAGAGAGTAATTGACTGTTGGAATAAACTGCCATTTAGTGATGTGGAAATTGGTAGTTTAAATTTAAGGAAGAACTAGACATACAGAATTAGACAAATAGTGTTTTGTTTTTTTTTTTGATTGATGCTGTATAAGCTTGCTTCCTAGTATCATTTGCACCACCACCACTACTAACAACAATAATAACAATATAAGTGCTTATTAGTCTTCACCATGTCCATCTGTCCGCACGCAGTAGCAAACTCACTGGTCTCACAATGAAATCTCCCATTACAATTTTATAGTGGTAGTCATCCTACTTATAAAGGCATAATCCATCTTCATAAAATTCTTCAACTTCATCATCACTATGGCTACTTGTAGAAGCATAATTTTGAATAATTTGAAGAGAATAGCAACTATTTAGCTTAATAGCACAGCAAGCAATTCTTTCGGTAACACTTTCTACTTTTATGGTTGAATCAGTTAGCCTTTTGTTGATCGGGAATGCAATTCCACCACACTGTCCATTGTTTGTTCCTTTATAGTACAGCCAATGTCCATCTTCTAGTTTGACCAAATCTTCACCTTTTCTTCTAATCTCACATAAACCAATGATGTCCCAATTGATATTTTACAGTTCTTGTAATAATTCTTCTAGGTGTGAGTCTGTACTCATAGACCGAACATTATGATTTCCAATGTCCAAAGGCAGCCTGATCGAGCCCTGCGATTCTTAGCACCCCCCCCCCTGCCAATTGAGCTGGTCTTCCTGCTACCATAGGTGGCAGCTCGCAGACCTCTAGGAAACGAGGGCCATTTATTTTGTTGTGAAGCCATGTTGGGGAAATGGACCATAGTCTGCCACTTCTTCACTCATTTAATTAAAAAAAAGTATTAGAAGTTTAGTTATAGTGTGCATATTTGGTATTGCTAACTACACAAAGCAGATATACACTGGTGTTCAAAGAAAGTGCATCACCCCTTAAATTTGCAATTGTCATCCAAATAATGTAAGTATATGGCAATATTTCTTACAGATAGCATCAAATAAGATTGACACGTGTAGGTAATGACATAATATTGCATCAGCTGTTACTTTCAACTATATAAGCACGCTCTGCAAGGGTTGCAGTCATTCCTTGCTTGCATCAGGATGGCGAGTTACGTGCAGTTGACGCCACGAAGAAAGAATGCTATTGTTGCTTTACATTAGGAAAGATGTTCTTCCTGTCATGTTGTTAGAGTGTCTTGTAATCAGTCAACAGTGAGATTTCTTTCCAAACTCAAGAATGCTGGTTCTGCTGAATGGAAAAAAAGGAACTGGTTGCAACCGAGTCTCTATGCCAAAACAGAACCACGTTTTGAACCGCTTATGCCTTAAAAACCGTAAAGCTTCTTCGTCTGAGCTGAAAATGGGGAGAACATACAGGAGTGGTGCAAGTACAGCAACAATCAGAAGATGCCTCATCAAAAATGGACTTGTAGTCCGCTGTCCAAAGAAGAAGCCCCTCCTCACACAAAAAATGAAAAAGGCCCAATTAATTTGGTGTAAGAAGCATGTCAAATGGACCCCCGGTAAGTGGAATCAGTTATTTTCTCAGATGAGAAGAAATTCAACCTGAATGGCTCTGATGGGAGACAAACGATTTGCCGTAGACATGGTGAAGAATACCATCCAGACTGTATGGTATCTACAGTGAAATTCCCTACCAGCCAAATGATATGGGGGGGGTGCATTTCGTATTACAGAGTAGGTCACCTGCAGTTTATAAAAGGTTCCGTAAATGCCAATGGATATCCAGCTATATTGGAAGGCAAATTGCTGCCAACCTTTAAAGACCATTTCAACCTGCCAAGTAATTGCATCTTTCAGGACTACTATGCACCTTGTCATCAAGTGAAAAGTGTAAGTAGGCACTTCTGTAGTTACTTTAGCTGCAGCAGCAGGTTCGAGAGGCAACTAGAGAGGGTAATACTCTTGATCTGGTTATCAGCAGTGATCATTCGTATATTAAGAATTTGTAGATAAAGAAACCACTAGGTGGCAGTGGTCACAGTGTACTGATGTGGGATTTACTTAAAGATATAATTACCATCGGGGGTAAAGGAAAGGGTTTTAGCTTCCGTAAAGGTGACTACAGTGCTCCCAGACAGTTTTTAAATTCTGTACAGTGGGACCAACTGATGAAGTTACTAATAGCAAATTCAAAATGGGAAGCATTCAAGGAATTAATCGTGGAAGCTACTAGACATTTCACACCAATTAAGAAATGTTGTTCAAGGTTTAGGCCTAAATGGTTGTCAAATGAATTAATGAGATTCATGGCAGAGAAGAAAAATGCATGGGATGCATATAAATTATCAGGCGACACAGGAGCCTAGGGCAGACATAAGTCTGTAATCAAGTCACAAAGGAGATTAGGCAAGCGAAGGCAGATTACAAGAAATCTTTGGCAAAGAATGTAAGAAAAACAGCAAGGATTTCTTTACTTATATAAACTCTAAAAGATTTTGTATATTTATTAAAAGAAAGGGGATGAATCAGGTTGGTCCACTTGATATCGATTGCTTGACTGTTGATGATCCTGCTCAGATAGCTAACAAACTGAATGAGTATTTTGCATCTACATTCACACATGAGAAGTTATTAAGGAAGGAAAATGCCAGAAGGTTATCAAACTGTAGCAAGATGTTTAATGATTTTGAAATAACTGAGAGCAAAGTGGAGGAGAAATTGAAGTTAAACATAAGAAAGGCAGCTGGGGTGGATGGGATCTATCCAGTCATATTAAAGGAGGCGGCAAAGGAACCAAGCAAATGCTTAACCATAATTATGAGAGCATCCTTGGACTGAGGGGAGATCCCCACAGACTGGATATGTGCCAATGTATCGCCAATTCACAAAGGGGATCAAAGGGTGACACGAGTAATTACGGAACAGTTAGTTTAACTTCTATTAGGATAAAATAATGGAGTCACTGGTTAAAGATGCATTATAGGTTATGAGCTGGTCATCTAGACAAAACTGCAGCAATAATTCAGACACAGCATGGGTTTGTTAAGGGAAAGTCTTGTCTGACAAATTTAATTGGATACTATGATGTGGTTACAAAGGAACTGGATGCAAAAAAAGAAAGTTGATATCATATACAGGCATACCTCGATTAACGAATAGGATGCGTTCCACGAAATTACTTCGTTAAGCGAAACTTCGTTTTCAGAGGTAAAAATACTATGGCCAGAATAGGGATACGTTCCTACGTAAAGAAAATGAAAAGCTTTTTTTCGAACAAAGAAAAGTTTTATTAAATAAACAGTCAACTTACATACAAAGTGAAATCACATTTTAAAATATGAGGTTAAAGTTGATTGTTTATGCTTTTTTTCCTCTTTCATTTAACAATTGCCTATACGGAGTTATTGCATTTAACACTGATCGCTTAACTATAACACTTCTTCCTAAATCGGGATCATTTTCACTAAAAAAATTTAAAACGTTTTCAATGTCATTTAAGCACCTTTTTAAATCTTTGGTTGTTAACACTTTTTCGGCAGGAACTTCTTTAACTTCGCCTTCATTATCTTTGTCTTCGTTGCTAACAAGGTTTTCTAAATCTTCCACTGAAAAACCATCATCTTCTGCATTCAATAAATTTCTAACATCCTCTTCATCGACATTTTCGAAACCTATTGATTGAGCCATCTGGATAACTTCATTTCTAATTTCTTGGATGTTATTTTCTTCTTCTAGTACAACTTCTGGCCATATTTTGCGCCAAACTCCATTTAAGCATTTCTTAGTGACTTCTTTCCAAGAACTATCAATGTTTTCAATTGCGTTTTTAATGGTGTAGTTTTTCCAAAAAGTTTTAACTGTCATTTCCACTTTATCCTCTAGTTCAGTTAAATTTCTTAAAGTTCGACGCAGATAATAAGCTTTAAATGATGCTATTACTCCCTGATCCAATGGTTGAATCAGGGAAGTTGTGTTTGCTGGAAGAAACACAACTTTGACAGGAATGCATGTGTCCAACGTGTTAAGATCAGTAGGATGTCCCGGAGCATTGTCTAACAACAAAAGAGCTTTTTCTTCAAAGTTGTTTTTTTGACAATACCGTTTTACTCCAGGACAAAAGTGGTTAACAAACCAATCAGTAAATAACTCCTTGGTAACCCACGCTTTTCTATTTGCTTTCCATATTACAGGTAAATTCATTTTTATGTTACCTTTTAACGCCCTCGGATTTTCTGAATGGTAAACTAATAGCAATTTTAATTTATAATCACCAGAGGCATTTGATCCAAAGAGTAACGTTAAACGGTCTTTGGCTGCTTTAAACCCAGCAGCTGATTTTTCTTCAATAAAAATGAAGCTTTTTGTTGGTAGCCGTTTCCAGAACAAACCGCTTTCGTCAACATTGAACACCAAATTTGGTGGAAAATTTTCACGTTCAATTATTTCCTTTAGTTTTTCTGGAAACTTATTTGCAGCTTCAACATCTGCACTTGCAGCTTCTCCTGTTAATTTTACACTATGAATCCTGGCCCGTTTTTTAAATTTCTCGAACCAACCACGAGAAGCCCCAAAGGTTTCCGTAATTTCTTCAGTTTGTTTAGATTTCAGGTGATTAAACAAAAATAATGCTTTTTCTTGAATCACCATTTGACTTAAAGGCATATGACGTTGTGACATATCATCTATCCACAAACTTAACATTTTCTAAATTTTTTCTAAAATTGGATTCCTTAAGCGAGTTAATTTTGCCGCTGTAACATCTGTACAATTCTGAGCAGACTGTTTTATTTTTTCTGATTGACTTAGTATGGTTGTTAAAGTTGATTGCGCTAATCCTAAAGAATGTGCCACATCGGATTTTCTTTCGCCGCTTTTAACAAGTCGTACGATATTTAGTTTAGTTTCCAAAGAAATTGCTTTTCTTTTCTTTTCTTTGATTCTGACATTTTAATTAACTAAAACAAAAATATTTCTATTAAAATTTACAAAATCTACGTTATGTAATGCTATAAAGAACCTACGTCGATTATTGCAATGCGCCACACTGAAACAACGTCAATCATGTAAACAACAACTAAATTACGCGATTGACGCGCAAAACTGTTATAACAGACATGCCCGCAGCTCGGGAATACGTAACGAGTCGCCGTCAGTCACCAATCGGATGATTGTCGGGCGTTGGCCTTAAATTGGAATATTTTTTTATGTTAAATGGGGCTTGAAATTGCGGACTTCGTTATATCGAGGCTTCGTTATCAGAGGTAACGTTAACCGAGGTATGCCTGTACTTGGATTTCAGGAAAGTTTTTGACACTGTTGTGCACGGAAAACTACTGTACAAATTGGAGCAAAATGGCATTAAGGGTAAGTTGCTACAATGGATAAAAGGGTGGTTGAGTGGGAGAAGACAGAGGGAGGTAATCAATGGGCGCTGCTCTTCGTGGACTAATATTATTAGTGGAGTTCCACAGTGTTCTGTGTTGGGCCCACTGTTGTTCTGTATATTTATCAATGATATTGATGAAGGTATATCAGGCTTAGTGTCAAAGTTTGCAGATGATACAAAGGGTGGCAGGTTGTTAATGACAGTAATGGCAGTGTGCTACTGCAACAGGATCTAGAAAATTTGGGCAGCTGGGCTGAGAAGTGGAAACTGAAGTTTAACATTGACAAATGCAAAGTACTGTATATGGGTAGAATAACCCCAGAGGAACGTACCAACTGTGTGGTACTACACTTAGGGTGGTAGAAAATGAAAAAGCCCTGGGAGTAATTGTGCAGTCAGATATGAAGTTTTCTGAGCAATTCACACAGGCTGCAAGAGGTCATGGGGTTTTGTCAATGATATACAGGAATTTTGCTAGAAGGGAAAAGTAGGTGATTATCCCTTTGTATAAGGCAATGGTCAGGCCACACCTTGAGTACTGTGTACAGGTCTGGAGGTCTCATTTTAGGAAGGATGTAGATTTGCTTGAGCATGTACAGAGAAGGGCAACAAGATTGGTGAGGGGAATGAAGGGAACCTCTTACCAAGAGAGGCTTAAGTTCTGCAAACTGCAGCGGCTGAAGACTAGGCACCTGCAAGGGGATCTGATTCAGGTGTATAAGGCCTTGAATGGGTTGAGCATGTTGAATTCTGGTGGGATCCTTCCACTCACTCAGATTATGAACCTAAGGGGACATAAATTCAAATTGAGGAAAGACAGTTGTAGAATAGATGTGCGGAAATTTGCCTTCAGCCAGCAGGTGGTTAATTGCTGGAACAAACTTCCATCTGTCATTGTGGAAGTTGATAGCTTAAATAAATTTAAGGAGGAATTGGACAAACATTTAGAGGAAATGGTTGCGTGAATTTTTTTGGCTGATGCTACATAAGCTCATACACTTGCTTTCTTGCATCACAAGCCTCTATTATTATTACTACTGTTACTATTTCTGCATTAGAGGTACAACAGTAATGTGTTTACATTTGTTACAGGTGAAAAAATAGTTGGAAGAATGTCCATTACAACCTTTAGCTGGCAAGGAAACAGCCCGGACCTGAATCATATAGAGAACTGTTGGCATCGTATGGAATCTGCAGTTGCCAGAAAGAAATCAAAGACCCTTCGTGAACTTCAGGAAGCCATAATTCATGTTTGAAACCATGAACTATCAGTTGGTTATCTTCAGAAATTGATACTGACAATGCCTCGACGGTGTGCTGCTTGTCATCAGGGCCAGAGGCGGTTCAACTAAATACTAGTTTGCACCTGGTGAACTTTTCATTTTGTTTTCCATTTAATATGATAAACTGAAGCAAATTGAGGGCTTATGATAACATTTCAGCTATAATTGTTGTGTTTACCCAAACTGCTGTATAAAGGTTGCAAATGCTCATTTTGGAATATTTTGAGAGCAGCAGTCAAATATTACTTAGCTTTGCCTTAACTATTAATAAATATCTTTTGTTTATATTTCTATTTGTAATGCTAGTCATTGATGACATCACGAAAAAGGTTAGAAATGTGAAATTCCTAGGTGATGCACTTTCTTTGAACACCAGTGTATAAGGTGTAAGGCAATTAATCTTTATGAATTAATCACTTCATTTAGAAAATAAATGAAGTAATCAATTCACGGGTGAGTGAACTGATCAACAACTATAACAAGTTTTACTTTCAGAGAACCTTACTCAAATTTCTCAAGCGAGAGGATATACTCACTCAGGTTTCTTCTAATGAAATTTTTAAAACTGTTGAGATAAAACTGAGGTGTAGCTTCCAGACATGAATAAAATATTCCAGATCTGTATTCAAGCCACATCTTGAATACAGATCTGGAAGCCTAATTTTACAAAGGAATCAAAATCAAAGGAATTGAAATGAAACACTATCAGCACAAAATTAATGAAAAAAATATGCTAAATGTTTTCATAGATTAGGTCTTGCCCTTAAATACATAATCTTTTTACTTTGCCAATTTATGAATTTGTTTAAATTTGTTAAAAATTTAATAACCTATACTCATTTAAGAAAACAACTATTAGAAGTTTAGTTATATCCTGCATATTTGGTATTAATAAAAAGCAGATATACCTTTATATATCTGCTTACAATATCAATACAAAATTAATGAAAGAAACATGCTGAATATTTTTATGGATTGGCCCTTGTACATAAACATTACCTTATTACTTTGCCCAATTTAAGAATTTTATTTAAATTTTATAAAATTCAGTGCATCCCCTTTAAGTATATAACCATTTACTATTCTATCAATGTAAATATCAATGTAAGTTTAACATTGTGAATCGATAGAAATTAACCATCCTTGGACTGCACAAAAAAAAGGTTAAGTTTGCATGTGATCTATAAGCAGCAAATCTGACACTCCTGAACTATAAAACTAACATACCTCATGTGCTAACATCTTCCACAGTTCTTCTTTTGTTATAGGGAGTCTTTCTCTATCTGTACTGTCAATAACTACAATAAGAAACTAGGAGAACAATAATTTTAATGTATTATATCTGCATAAAATTAACCATAAAACTGATATTTATTTATCTACATATTTTAAAAATAAGTAATTTTAATTTTTTTTTCACCTGAAAATTTAAACCAATGAACATTCATTGCAGTCTCCTGCAATGAGTGTGCTTTGAAAAGCTAAGTAATGTTTAGCTTTTCAAATAATAACAAACTGAACATGTTTTGATTTTTACGGAGATTTAAAAAAAAACCTATGCATCCAGATACTATAACTTAAGAATGCTCTTTAAAAGTGAGCCTTGTACAGTGAAAAAAAAAAAAAGGAATATTTATCATCAACAACACTCAGAATTTGTCCTTAAGCAAGTTAAAAGTAAAAGAAAAAATTAACCAAATACCAAGTTTTTCAAGAGGAAACAATTTTGCCTTCAGTTCATTTGCTGCCCACAAAAAATGGACAAAGATCACTGAGGGAAAAAACCTTTTCCTTGAACAAATGGGTCATTATTCAGTTGCAGCAGATTTATTGACGAATATCCTTGTGAATTAATCACTTCATTTATAAAATAAATGAAGTGATCAATTCACAGGTGAGTGAATTGATCAACAACTATAACAAGTTTTACTTGTTATAGTTATACTTTCAGAGAACCTTACTCAAATTTCTCAAGCGAGAGTATAAACTCATTCAGGTTTCTTCTAATAAAATTTTTAAAACCGTTGAGATAAAACTGAGGTGTGACTTCCAGACATGAAATATTCCAAATGCATTCTTCCCATAATCAATGGAAAGTGAATAATGACAACCTTGGAAAAAGTTCTAACAGTAATAAATACAATGCAAAGAAAATAAATTTATAGAATGGCAACTGCTCTAGTTTACTTTGCTGCCAATATTCTAGAAATACAAATCAAAACACCACCCTCCTTGCCAATAAATCAGTAAAGGCTGCCTTCTCTCAATCACAGTTATTAAATACTGATAAGAAACAAATATGGAGACACATTACAAATCATCATATAAGTATCAACTTAATGTGACAAAGAATTAATCAGGAACACAGCACTAATGGCTTCATACCACAAATGTTTATATACATAAAAAAAAAAAAAAGTTTCATTAGTTGCATAGTGCATAGGTTTACACAATTTACCCCCCTTATTTCATATAGTTCTCCAAAATATCTTATATGTATAGTCACCTATCACAGCACCTCACTGTTTTTACCTCTTCTCCATTGATATGTCCCAGTGGAATTTCTTTCTGTCCTCTTAAGTGACATTGGCCAGATTTGGTCTGAAAATTTCCTGAAAAACTGGAGTGATTGACATTCTGCATCCCATTTTCCCATAAATTTTGAACAACTTGTCAAGTAGTTCTTTGTAATTCTTTTCTTTTCACTCTTACTGTTGGGCACCCATCGTTCTTTTCTACATTTATCAATGACTGATGAAGGCATATCAGGTTTAATGTCCAAGTTTGCAGGGTGGTTAATGAGAGGAATGATGGTATGCTACTGCAACAGGATCTAGAAAAGTCATGCAGACAGGCTGAGAAATGGCAATTGAAGTTTAACACTGACAAATGCAAAGTACTCCATATGGGTAGTAGTAACCCCAGAGTAATGTACCAACTGCATGATACTACACTCGTGGTAGTGAAAAAAGGAAAAAGATCTGAGTGTAACTGTGCAGTCAGATACGTTCTCTGATCAATGCAGACAGGCCACCATGATAGCTCATGGGGTCTTGTCAATGATATACATGAAATTTGCTACTGGCAGGGATAAGTAGGTGATTAGCCCAATGTATAGGAGAATGGTCAGGCCACATCTTGAGTACTACATACAGGTCTTGAAGCCTCATTTTAGGAAGGATGTAGTGCTATTGGAACAAGTACAGAGAATGGCAACGAGATAGGTGAGGAAACAAAGGGGGACTCTTACAGAGAAAGGCTTCAGTTTTGCAAATTCCAGAATCTGGAGACTAAGTGCCTGTAAGGTGATCTGATTGAGATGTTTAAGGCTTTGGAATGGATTAAGCAAGCCCAATGCTGATGGAATTCTTCTTCTTGCTTAGACTACACTCATGAGAGGGCACAAATTCAAATGAGGAAGGATGGTTGCAGAATACATGTCCAAAATTTGTCTTTAGCCAGCAGGTGGTTGATTGCTGGAACAAATTTCCATCTGTTGCTGTAGAAGTTGATGGCTTCAATAAATTCAAGGAAAACGTAGAGAAACTATTAGAGGGAATGAAAAGGTGAAATGGGAAGTTTTTTTCTATTCTCTTCTGTGGTGCCTATCTTTGCATTGCTCTCCCAGAGGCATAGAAACCAAGAGAACTTAGTAAAGTCACCGGGCAAAACATAAAAGAACACCAGCTTATTGAAGCTCCCACAGATATTCCAATTAAACTGTCACATTTGCCTTCTCTAACACATGCTTCACATTTCCAGCAAAGTCTTCTTTAATATAAACAGAATGCATAACAAGAATCGACAGGGGATATACTTCTATTGTGAAGCAACAAAGCTTTTGAACATTTACATTTTAACTGTCAATGAAGACACAAATTTTCTGGATTGTGACTAATATCAGCTTCACCATAAAAACCAAATCAAATCAAAACAACAGCACAGGGGTTCTGCAACAGCATAAAAACATGCAATAAGTAGCATGTATTTTTTCTGTATGTGGAAGTGTTTCAGCTGGGATCCCTTTTAAACAAGATGTCAGGAGTTCTGCTCTGGATTTGGTTAGATGCAAGTCCTTTAGCTAAATAAACTTATAAAGTGTGATCTCAGTTATCCTGTTTACCAGATTATTCATCACTCAAAGTCTGAAGACTCATCTCTGAATGGCATATTAGAATTGGCAATTCTGCATTGTGTAGCATCAAAGAGCGATAGAGATATGGTACAGCTTTCTGATCAGCAAACTTTTTAATTTTCTGAGAGATCCGCCATACAAAAGCAGCAGTCAGCATGATGGTTTTTGGGCCCTCCATGTTCAAGGTATAGAAAAAGGCATACACTTTTAACTATCATGAAATTATCCTCTAATGTTGACCTACAACCACCAGAGCAGAGTGCCCAAAACTGCTCTGATCACCAATAAGTATGCTTCAGACCTATATAATCCATGGGATAGCAATACAAGTCTGGAGATACAAGTCTACAATAATGGTACACCTTCATAGCAAACTGTGGAAAAAAAAAACCCTTATGTGAATACTACACAGACTCACATCATAGTACCGGTATACCTTTATTTAATACATATAAATGTCACTAAAGTATAAACACTTCAATATCAGAAATACTCAAATGTAAACTTTTTTTTTCTTTTTTTTTTCCTCAGAATTATTGACTGTCGTGCTGAATAATATCATTTATTTTATCACATATATATACTAAGTTTAATTTAATTATAACAGCAATTGATATATGCTCTTTAATGCACTTAGAATAACAGTAAATACATGGTAAATAACACTAGCCAACACGATTTTTATCTCCAAAAACTTAAATGCTGTTTTTAACCAATTTTTATGCATAGATTTTGAAAATCAACATGATAGTTTCACGTCATATCACAGTTATTAAATATAGAGGGAGTTCAGTTTTATCAAAATATGCCAATTTCGCATAATCTAGCCAGTAATAACATACTGAGTTATTTTAACAGATATAAGCTAAATTCTCTTAATTTTTGCAATTAGTCCTGGCCTCGGTTTTCTTGTGATAAACATAATCAGATTTCTACCTATGGTTCTTAGGTTCAAATTTCAATGCAACAATTTACAATTTGAAGAGAGCACACAGCATTTTTGGTGAGGATTTTTGTAGGCTGTGCCAAGGTTTTCCAAGTATTAACTGATCGTGACACGTTTTCTGGGTAGTAAATCTATCTTCCAAACATAAATAGCCCCTCAGGAGTAGGAGGGTGTGGCCTGCATCCTTGTGGTAGCAGTAAAATAATTTACAGCTCTACATGCCGATTCACAAATATTTTTCCATTCAGTGTTTTCACACGAGTAAAACTAGTAAGTTGCCACGTCTGTGTACTGTGTAGTGGTAAAAATTGAATCTGTGTTGTTTTTATATTGTAGTGTTCAAAACTGAATTTATGTTTTCAGAAATTCATTTAGTGCTACAATGAATAAGCAGACACATTAGAAGTGTATCAATCATCCAGGCAATTTTTGATGTCTGTGGATGGTTTACCGAAAAAGACTCAAAAGAAAAATATATATGACGTTACAAAACTTTTGTATTCTTTTTATTTCGGATGTAAAATTAGTGATCAAGATAAACCTCACAAGTGTTGCATTACCTGTACAATAAGCCTTAGGAAGTGGTTACATGGCAAACTCAAAAAGTTACATTTTGCAGTCCCTATGGTTTGGCGAGAACCACCTTTGGCAATCATTTAAGGCAGTATTACATGATTTTTTGGGTAATAGGAAAGAAGAAACTATGAAATGTTGGTGTCTAATTTACTCGAGTAACACAAAAACACGGGCCGTTGAATGTCGTTGAAAATTCATTTTCTTCATTCCCATCTCGAATTTTCCACAAAAAAATTTGGGAGATGTGAATGATGAACATCATCATCATCAGCCATTTTCAATCCACTGCAGGATGAAGGCCTCTCCAGCAACTTTCTAGTTCCTTCTGTTTTGAATGGAAGGAACTTCCATTCAAAACAGAAGGAACAGAAGTAAATGGAAGTTCCTTCCATTTACTACCCACAAACTCATGAATTTCATCTATCCATATCCGCCTTTGTCTTCCAGGTTTTCTTCTAGCTCCTCTTGGGTACCATTCTGTTATTTTCTTAGTCCATCCTGCCCGACCATTTTAGTTCTTTAGTTTTGATAAGAATGTTTTACTTGAGTTTGCTGCCTAATTCACATGTTTCTCTTCTTATCTAACAGTCTGATTCCCAATATAATTCGTTCCATTCTTCGCTGTGTAGTTCTCAGCTTCTCTTCCATCCTTTTGGTGAGTGCCCAAGTTTCACTTCCATAAGTTATGGTGGAGAGTATACATTGGTTCATTATTTTACGTTTCAGACAAACTGGGATATTGCTCTTCAGTATGTGACTATATTTCCTGAATGCTATCCATCCAAAATATATTCTTCTCTTGACTTCCAGCCATTTATTGATAAATGGCCGGAAGCCAAGCTAATACAACTAATAACTTGTCCCAGATAAGTATATGACTCCACCTTTTCAATTACTGCTCCTTCAATCATTATTTCCCTTTCTGTGGCACACTTGTTCATCATTACTTTTGTTTTAGCCATATTCATCCTTAGTCCAAAATCCTTACTAAATGTGCATAACTGATTAAGATTTTCTTCTAATTCTTTGGGATCGTGGCTTATGACCACAATGTCATCTGCAAATCGTAAATGGTTTAGGTACTCTCCGTTCACATTGACTCATTTCTGCGACCAGTCTAATCTTCTGAAAGCTTCCTCAAGGGCAGCAGTAAACAGCTTCGGTGATATTGTGTCTCCTTGTTGAACTCCTTTCTCGATTTAAAATTTCCTACCTGTCTTTGTCTAGTCTAATAAAGGTGGTAGCATTCTCACATATTTTCTTCAAAATCATAATGTGGGGTATCTATGCCTCGTCTTTCCAGTGCCCGAAACATTGCCTTATGCTGTATGGAGTCAAATGCCATTTCATAATCCACAAATGCCAGGCATAATGGTGTTTTTATATTCATTTGCTTTCTCCATTAGCTATGATATATTATGTGAAGGTGATCCATAGTTGAGAATCCTGTCCTAAAGCCAGCTTGCTCTTTCGATTGATTCTCATCAAGTATTCTTTCTAATCTGTAAGTAATGACCCTTGTGAACAACTTGTAGATGTGGGATAACAAGCTAATTGGTCTATAATTTCCAATTTCTGATTTATTTCCTTTCTTATGCAGCAAAACTATGATTGCATTATTCCACTGCTTAGGCATCACACCTTTTCTAATGCACTTTGTGAAGAGCCTTGCCAGTTTTTGTGTTGTCTCTTCCTCCCAATTTTAACAACTCTACAGTAACTTCATCTTCCCCCGGGGCTTTCTGATTCTTCATTTTCTTCAATGCATGTTCTACCTCATCAGGAAGAATATCGGGTATGTTGTATGTGTTGCTAATTTGCAATCTATCTCCCCCCCCCCCCCGCCGCTGGCATCATTCCCTCACTCCTTGTATAATTCTCTATAGTAGTCTTCTGCTTGAATTATGCCTTCTCTGCTGTTTATAAGTACACCATCACTATTCTTCAGTTTCAGTATCATTTGTCTTTCTGTATTATTGCTCATGGCTGCTGATTTTAGCATTAGCATTAGTAGAGGCATTTGATGCAAGAAAGCAAGCTTATGCAGCATCAGCCAAAAAAAAAAACCCACTTCCACTTCACCCCTCTGTTCTTTCAAAATACCAGTCCAGCTGAGCCTTAAACTTATTTAGGCTATCAACCTCCACCACAAGGGATGGCAGTCTGTTCCACCAACCAACCACCCGCTGGCTAAAGGCAAATTTCCGCACGTCTATCCTACATCTGTCTTTCCTCAATTTGAATTTATGCCCTCTCAGGTGATTTTTCTGAGCTAGAGGAAGAATCCCATCAGCATTGAGCATGCTTAAACCATTCAAGGCTTTATACACCTCTATCAGATCACCTCGCTGGTGCCTAGTCTCCAGACACTGTAATTTGCAAAACTTAAGCCTTTCTTCGTAAGAGCACCCCTTTGTTCCATTCACTAATCTTGTTGCCCTTCTCTGTACTCGTTCCAGCAGCTCTACATCCTTCTTGAAATGAGGCCTCCAGACCTGTATACAGTACTCTAGGTGTGGCCTGACCATTGCCTTATACAATGGAATAATCACCTCCTTATCCCTGCTGGAAAAATTCCTGTATATCATTGACAATACTCCATGAGCTACTCTTGCAGCCCGTCTGCACTGCTCAGAGAACTTCATATCTGCCTGCACAATCACCCCCAAGTCCCTTTCATTCTCTACCACTGTCAGTGTAGTACCACAGAGTTGATACGTTGCTCTGGGGTTGCTTTTTCCCATGTGTAGTACTTTACATTTGTCAATGTTAAACTTCATTTGCCACCTCTCAGCCCATCTGCTCAACCTTTCCAGATCCTGTTGCAGCAGCATAGTGTCAGTAGTGTCCTTGACAACCCTGCCAACCTTTGTATCATCTGCAAACTTGGACATTAAGCTTGATATACCATCATCAATATCATTTATAAATACAGAAAACAATAATGGACCCAACACTGAGCCCTGAGGGACTCCACTAATAACATTAGTCCACGATGAGCAGTGTCCATTGATTACCACTCTCTGTCTTCTCCCCCTCAACCACCCCTTTATCCATAGCAGCAATTTGCCTCCAATGTCACACTGCTCCAATTTGTGTAGCAGTCTTCCATGTGCAATCCTTTGTTTTCCTTATTTCTGATTTCTGATTTATATTTCTGATATATTTCTGATTTAAATCCTTTGTTTTCCCTTAATGCTTGTTCTATTTTTCTTGTGTTAAATCTTCTTATGTCCTCTCTGAGTCTCTTTCTAATGGCTTTGTATAACTCAGTATACTCAATTTTCTCCTTGTCAGTGTTTATCTTGCTCTTCATTTCTTGCCTTCGGATCATCATAACAAGTGTTTCTTGACTAATTTTTCTTCTTTGGATTTCTTTTTCCCTATAGGTTTCTTGGGCTTTATCACTTTCAGAAAGTTGTAATATTCCTTGTCAATATCTTGGTGCTGAGCAGTCTGCAGAAGCTCAAACTTGTTCTTAAGTTCCAGTACATACTGCTTTTTCTCCTCTTCAGTTATCTCAGTGACCTTTGTATTATTTACTCGAGCCAGTTTTTTCCTTTCCTTTCCTACATCTATATCAAGTGTACATCTTACCATTCTGTGATCACTTCCAACATTTACCTTATTCAGGACGGTAACATCATTCACAATATATCTTCTGTTAGTGAGGATGAAGTCGATTTCATTAGTTGTTAATCCATTTGGACTCTTCCATGTCCACTTTCTGTTCACCCTTTTCTTGAAAAAAGTGTTCATTACTGACAATCCTTAAGATTCTGCAAATTCCACAAGTCTTTTGCCTCTTTCATTTCTTTCACCAATTCCAAAATTTCCTATAGTTCTCCTTTCTGTGCTGTTTTGTTTTTTTCCAACCTTAGCATTGAAGTTCCCCATAATAATAGTGTAGTGAGTTTTCTGCTCATCTAGAAAACTCTCAATTTCGGTGTACATTTCTTCAACCTCTTCATCATCATGGCTCGATGTTGGTGAATAAATCATTATAACCTTTAGCTTGTACCTCTTAGAAATCTTGAGTATTAGTCCTGACACCCTTGATGATGTACTTTTGAATTCCAAAATGTTTTTTAAATCTTTATGGACAAGGAACCCAACTCCACCTTCACTCCTTTCATTGTTTCCATTGGTGTATAGCAGATTTTCACTTGATAAACTTATAAGTGATTCATTTCTTCTTGTTTCAGCCAAACTAATGATATTCCAATTCACATTTTCTAATACCTTTTCCAGCTCTAATATCCTGTCTTCACCGATGAGTGATCTTACGTTGTAACAGGCCAAGTTCAGTTTCCGTGCATGGCAGCCTGGTCGTACCCAGAGATTCTTAGTACCCTCTGCTTCCACTCTGATCCTTTTTGCTGCCATAAGAGGGGGAGTGAAAGCCGCTGGGGACTGAGGGACATTTGTTTTGTCGTGCTGTCATATGTTGGAGGGTTTGGTCTTTTCCTCTTCACGCTGACCAGGCGTCTTGAAGAGTACCACTCTACACATTCTTTACCACCTAAGTGACGTAACAGGGCTTACCATCAAGAAGGTGTGCATGAGTGGATTTTAGGGAGGTAGGCCAACCGGACTTCTCCTAAATCTTCTGTAATAGAAAGATATTGGATCCATCAGTGTTTTAGACTGAGTGTCTGATAACACACAGGATACCTGTTCCCCTCTAAGCCCCTGATGAACAAGGGGAGCAGTTTCATCAAGATATTTCCACGATGGAAAAGAAGTATAAGGTTGCTGGGATCCTGTAATGATTTGGGATTACTCCTGGTTCCTTGTGAGGGAGAGTAAGCAGGAATACAAGAGAAAATCCCTTAGTAGGAAAAAATTTTTATGGACAATTACAGGTATGCTGATTATATATTAAGTAAGGTAAGCAGAAGCCATTATTAGTCCACTGCAGGATGGAAGCCTAATCAAACAATTCATGTTGAGGGAAATGGACCTAATCTACCACGCTGGTCCAGTGCAGATTGGCAGATCGAACGTATTTAGCAGTCAGGGTCTTGAACCCCGGTCTACTCAAAGAACGTGTGCTACTGCACTCCTGCTCCTGACCACTCGGCTACTATTTTGCAATTATTTATGATTTTTTTTCAAAGTAAATGAGTTATAGAGAACGTATAATTTTTTTTACACTTGTATTACAAACTTGAATTATATGTATATATATCCCTTTATTTTAACATTAAACATTGGTACATCTTTTGATGTAGACGTGAGAGAAACTTTTTATGGTGATTTTCATAATCAGCATGTTTATTTCCTCCAGAATCACACATATTTTCATTGTAGAGGTGTGACAAAAAAATTTTTTGGTTGGCTAGTGCAATTAATGCAAAAAAATTTATAACACAAAAATATATTTAGAATAAATACTTAAGGAGTTAATATTATCAGCTCTCATAATTTTGCTTTAGTACTTTAAAAAGTTTATGCAAGCCCTCTGTCATCTACCAGTTCGTCAATTATGACCAACTGGTGATATGAGAGAGGACTTCTACATGAAAATAAAAAAGCAAACAGCAACATAACTTGAAGATGGCTTCTCTATAATAATAAAATTAAAGAAAACAGTCACATGATTTGAGTGCATGCAACAGTAAGTCTGTTTACCATAAGATATTGATATAAATATCACTCTATTCACTAAGAATGCAAAAAGACAGACTTTAAAAAGCACCTGTTTAAAGGATGGTTGGTTGGTTATTGGAGGTTTAATGGCGCATCAGCATCTAAGGCTATTGTGCGGCACACTGTTTAAAGGAAACGATCTGCTTGAACCCATATTGATATGTACACTATTAAATTACAAAGTACAGTCGGTCCTCGTATAACACATGTTTGCATTACACGAATTCGATCATACATGATTTATAAATAGGGGAACGTTATCTTATATAACACAAACCGAATTCGCTTATACACGATTCGCCTTTGTGTTTACAAGAAATGGCAGTCGAATGCGGAATCACCCCAACTGAACGCAACACGATAGGAACGAAGAAGATTCTGAAAATGTATTTATGTGTTTTATATCAGTGAAGGGGAAACACATTTCACCATAATAACGTAAAAACCAACACAATTCCAGCTATCGGTATAATCGCAAATGCAATTAGATGGAGTTTACTACCAGTTTATAACAGATTCCACTAGCAGAAACGCAACTGGAAATTGTTTTTATTGTTTTATGGTAGTAACCCCCAGAAATGTGCTTTAGTAAAATGTGAGGTGTTAATAGTGTATCTCGGCCTTTACGGTGTTGTTTATTCAGTTGCTACACGCGCGCAGCTTTGTTTCTGTGTATCAAGCATGCCACCTCGTTTGTAATTGTGCTTTATTCCCTAAAAATTAGTAAAATACTTAAAAAGTGTGAAAAGGAAGCGTCCTGGCTAAGACACTGCAGATTCAGAGAGAAAAAAAAAAGAAGCAATATCGATAAACAGAGGTGGACTGGATCAAAAATTCTTACCCGGGAAAATTTGTAGTGGCCTCATACTACGGTTTATGGCCAAAATCACACCGGCCTCCGGCCCAACGTGGTTTCCCCCGTAAGGCTTATGTTGTTGTTGTTGTTTGGTTTTTAGGAGCATTAGCAACTAGGGCCATATTGCTCCGGGATATGCGGTGATCATTCCCTGACCTTTCCGCATCCTCCGTATTTGGTGGTGACGGGCTCGAACCCCGGTCTAATCAAGGAGCGTGTGCTACGCACTGCTGCTCCTTCCCACCTGGCTACGGAGGCGCCCGTAAGGCTTATGGCCAGTCCGCCTCTGTCGATAGAGAAAAAAAATATGAAATTGTGAAACGCTTTGAGCGAAATGAAAGACCATGTGATATTGCACGTGCTACAGACCTAATTGAGGCAACACCGAGAATTACAAAGAATGCGGAGAAAATAAAAACAACTTTCATAGCGGGAACAACTCAAAGTGTAATTAAAATCCATTAGATTAAGACACAAAGAATTGGAAGAGATGGAACGGCTGTCATCTCTTTGGATAGAAAATCAAACAAAAAGCAAGTTTGCTTACGATAGAAGCAAAAGCATTAGCAATATTTTATTACGACTTACGTATTATAATTTATACTTACGTATTATAAAATACGTAAGTATTTTATTACGACTATTTTATTTAATATAATAAATTTTTTAGTATTAAAAAAATACTAAAAGTTCTTTATTATAATATAATAAAAAAATAAATATTTTTTATTATTTATTATATTATAATAAAAAATATATTATTTTTTATTACGTATTTTAATCGTTATAAAATACGTAAGTATTTTATAACGATTAAAATTACCCGATTATTTATTGTGTTTGGTAGTTTTGGTTCCAAATGTGTGTTCAATCTTGGGTGGCCGGCACCTAACCCTACTTTTCCCATAGGGGCTGTTGTTTATATTGCACGATTTTGCATTGCACGAGGGTTTCTAGGAACGCAACTATCGCGCTATACGAGGACAGACTGTACTTAAATAGCAAATTTATAATGCACTGAATGTTTTATAATGACATTATATTGGATTGATGAATAACTGATGTGCAAATTAATAAGTAATATTGAACATTTACAAAATATATTATATGGTAGTATCTCCCCCTTCCCTCTTTATTATCCAGGAGTGGATTAATCATATTGCAGATTAACTGGAGATTTCATGGCCTGCAGAGATCTAAGTTAGATAACAAAGAAAAATATGTTGAATCTGTAACAGATGGTGTTTGTTTACACTTTGCAGTGTTTCTGCAATGACTTTTTTTTTTTTTTGCTTTAAATTCCTTTTCACCTATGCACGATGAGGTAAGGATTTAAAGTATATATATATATAATTTAACATATTCTCACTTCAAATATTAACAGAGTACATCTTCATCAAGTTTAATATTTACTTCAACTTCTCAGAAATCACATCTCCAACCTTGTTTTCTGCATACTCTATGTTTTGTTTTCTGCATACTCTATGCATATTTCAGTAATCATTCAGCTGTATTACTGTACAGCTAATTTTTAACATTCTTCTGAGTTTAAGTTCATGTGAATCCAACTTTATTAAAAACAGAGAAAGGCCATTCTTTCTTTTAACAAAAACTTAGCTCACTAATAAACATGAAAGTGGTGCTAAAGTGTTAACGTTAAATTTAAAGTTGAAATTAAAGTTGACTCTTAAACACTTGGAACAATAAGGAGACACCAATGTCACTGACAAGCTGATACTTCAAATTTTTATAATACTATGTGCCAGGAGGTAAACTAGGGAAAAAGCAAACTTCACTGTTTTCTTCTTAAAAACAATGTTTGTATTTAACTATATCAAATGTCATATTTCATTATACTTTTATAAATGTGAAAAGGTTATGTTTATAAATAAATTTCTTTTTATTACCCTCTATTATTATTATTTATTTATTACACACTTTTTCTTTCATTCAGCAAATTTACTTCATGACAACCCCCTATAATCAGGAGTACTGTAATGGTAACATAGTTACATTTAACAGGATATCTATATCTTGTATACCGAACTATTCTCTCTGAGTATATATAACTTACTTCTGTATTACTATAGTAAGTATTCCATGCTGCTCGTAATGATTCCTGTCCACCTAGATCCCACATTATGAAGTGAACATTTTTCCAAACAACCTCTTCCACATTGCTCCCTATTGTAGGTGACGTATGGACTACCTCATTCATAAGACTACAAAAATAAGAAAAAAGTTATATCCTACTATACTATCAGATATTATACAAGTTTCTATACAGTAATTTGGCAATTCTATTTCAGGCAAATTTAATAAGCGCAAATCATCTCAAAGAAGACTGTGTATAAACCAATTAGAATACATCCTACAATTCCATATAAACAGTTATGATACTATACAAAGAATCTAATAACTGCGGTAGAGAAATTTCAATATTTTACTCTAAAATTGAGTTGAGCTCCCATAATCACATTTCTTCATTACATTTCCACAGTAAATAATATTAATGAAAATCATTACTGCATTTGTACAGCAGGCATAAGTTTTTATTATCCATTAGATTCTTCTTAACAACAGCTGCCTTTTACTACTATTTCTAAAATCCAAATATTAAATCAAAATTTTGCTTGTTATCTTTCTATCTTCCTTTTTTTTTTTTTGCTTTAAGTCTCTTTTCACCTAACCTATGCATGATGAGGTGAGAGTTTAAAGTATATATAACATTTAGCATGTCCTCACTTCAATTATTAACAGAATACATCTTCAACTAGTTTAATATTTACAATAAGCATGACTAGTCCTTAAGTGAAATTATTATAATCAGAGGTGTAATGCTACTTAAAAAAAGGTATCTCCAAGCACATGTGCAGGAGTATGTGCACACATCATCATCAGAACAACACTTACATTATATTACAATACAATAGGTGATAACCCCATTGTAGAGGGAAAAGGCCAGACCACACCTTGAGAACTGCATAGAGGTCTGCAAGCCTTGTTTTTGGCAGGATGTGGATCCTGTAGGAAAGGTTGCAGAGAAGACAAATGAGAAGCACTGAAAACTAGGCATCTGCGACGAGATCTGACTGGGGTATAAGACTTTTAATGGACTGGATAAGAAAAATTTTGATAGCATCCTTACCCTTGTTCAAATAACACATGAAGGGACATAAATTTAAATTGAGGAAGAATGGTAATAGGACAAATGTGCAGAAATTGAGAGAAATTTTGAGCTGCTGCTTTGAAAGACTGTGACTTTACAGAACTTATCCATACACCTAACAGCCCAGATCTAGCCCCCTATGACTATTTCCTGTTTTGAGACACGGCAAGAATAAAGTGCGGATGTTGCTTTGCTGATGATAATGAACTGAAGTCTGCTGTTTCTGCATTCTTTGATGAACAACACAAAGAATTTTATTTGTCAGGTATTTCCTAATTGCCAACAAAATGGAACAAGTGTATTGAAGTTCAGGGAAGTTACACTGAAAAATAAAAACAGATTTTTGCCTCTATCTAATTTCCTTCATAAGTAGGTAGATAATATAAAAGTTTAGAAATCTTATAATACCGTATTGATGGACTAATAATAGAATAGCAATTGCTTAAAAAACGGTACTCACCTTGAATAAATCTGCAGTGGTATATTGAGAAGAGGTGGTTAGTATTTAGGTTGAATTGTTAGCTAAGAAGCTAAGGGGGGAAAATGAAGAAAAACAGAATTTAAAATAAGCGCAAGGAGGTAGAAGTGTACACATCCGATCCTTGGTTGTCATTGAAGGGGGAAGAAGTATTTTGAAAGCTTGAATAAAATAATACAATGAAGCCAATAGTCATTACGAAGGACTTTCATTAAATAATAACGTCTTCAGTTGGCAACTGAATGGGCAGAGAACGCGTGTTGTTTTAAAGGTTTAAGTTTATACTCTCGTGATGCACTTTTTGACACATGGGAAATTTAACCGCGAAAGGTTCCAAGCTGGTGAAAGGTTGAAGGGGAGTTTGGCGTTAATAATTTTAAGATTAGAATGATGTCGACACCATTCAATCACGAGTGCTTCAATATTGAAGAATTCTATAATTAGATTTGAGTTTAATAATGGAAATAGAAGAGACGACGAGAGGGGTGTGATTGTTGGTTTGGGCATGAATTGTGAGTTCTGTACTGGCTTGACTTGTTCTAAAACTGTTGAAATGGTAATATGCACGGGTGTTGGAAGATTTGGAAGAACCGAATTTGGTGGTAGTACTGCCAATGTAACAGGCGTCACAGTTTGGCTGACATTTTATGAGGCATATTATATTATTAAGATCGCTGGTGGATTTAAGTGTGTGTATCTTTATAGGAATTAAAAAAAGATCCTAGTTTATTATAAGCGGAAAAGATGAGAGAAATGTCTGTGTTATTAAAAATACGGCGGAATTGTCCTGCAAGTTCACTATGGTAGGGGAAGATTATATGAGTGTTGGTTTTATTATTGTGTCCGGTTGGATTAATAATTTTATTTTTGGCGGTGGAAATTGTATTTAGGATGAGTTGAGGGGGGTAACCTCTGGCTAGAAATTTTTTGGTAAGGTATTGAAGTTCATTATGTAGGTCATCTTGTGAGGAGCTAAATTTTAAGGCATTGTGAATTTGGTTGTGTAAGACGGCTTTTTTAGTGCTGAGGGGGTGGTGTGAAGAGAAATGTAAGTACTTGCCAGTGTGCATGCTTTTTCTGAAGAACTTTGTGCATAGTTTTGTACCTGTTATATAGAGGGTGAGATTGAGAAAATTGATCTGGTTGTTCATTCCGAATTCAAGGGTGAGTTTTAGCCTGTCATGTACCGAATTAAAGTTTGAAAAAGAGATTGTTAATGATGGGTCTATTGCCTATAATTAGGATGTCATCGGCATAGGGTAAGTATAATTTTATTTCAGAGGGAAAGGGTTGTAAAATTTGTTTCTCGATAGTGACTAGGTAAATTTCGGACAGGGAGGCAGAAATGCCTAGGCCCATTGGTAACCCGAATGTTTGTTGGAAAATTTTATTGTTAAATCTAAAATACCTGCCATCTAATAAAAGTGTGGTGAGTTCAAGAATATGGTCGACAGAAAGGGAAGTGCGTTTGGCTAAAGTTTGGTGTATAAGGCGCCATTTATCAGGATGTTGATCGAGTTTGGATTGGAGTTCTACTGTACAGTCTTTAATTGGATAACGTTGATCTTTAATGGCAAAGTTAAACCGTATTCTAGGCCGGAGAGTGTAATGGATTTGGAAGAAAGGTTGACGGTAGATATTTTTGGGGCGGTTCTTGATGTGAGGGTGTTCCATTTTTTGATGTGTCTCTGTTCTATGCTTTGGGTGATGGCATTGATATGTGTATTATTGTAATTAATAAACTCTGTCCATGCATGGGGTGACATATCTTTTTTAAGGTGGAATCTTAATTGGTGTATGCTGTTTAGAAGATTATATTTTTTGTTGAATCTCTTCTTAAGTTCTTCTCGTACGATCATAATGGATGTGCGGATATTTTTTGCAATTATTCTTAGGGAGAAGGTGGGCAAATTTGGGAATAATGTTATTATTAAGACATTTTTGAAGGAAGGTGATGTGTAATTTATTAGAGAAATATTTAATGAGTATTTTGGAGAGTTGTATTTTTTTAATCGGACATGTCTAATAAAGCCATCAGGGAGAGAATAAAAATAGAAATTAAGGAAAGGGAGATGAAAATTTACGAAGACAAAAGAACGGTGCAGATGAGGTGTTGGATGAGACGTTAAAGATATCTTTGGATTGACAATATAAAAGTTTAGAAATCTTATAATACCGTATTGGTGGACTAATAATAGAATAGCAATTGCTTAAAAAAAACGGTACTCACCTTGAATAAATCTGCAGTGGTATATTGAGAAGAAGTGGTTAGTATTTAGGTTGAATTGTTAGCTAAGAAACTAAGGGGAAAAATGAAGAAAAACGGGATTTAAAATAATATACACACATACTTATTCCACCAGCGATCTTAATAATATAATATACCTCATAAAATGTCAGCCAAACTGTGACGCCTGTTACATTGGCAGTACTACCACCAAATTCGGTTCTTCCAAATCTTCCAACACCCGTGCATATTACCATTTCAACAGTTTTAGAACAAGTCAAGTCAGTACAGAACTCACAATTCATGCCCAAACCAACAATCGCACCCCTCTCGTCGACTCTGCTATTTCCATTATTAAACTCAAATCTAATTATAGAATTCTTTAATATGAAGCACTCGTGATTGAATGGTGTCGACATCATTCTAATCTTAAAATTATTAACGCCAAACCCCTTCAACCTTTCACCAGCTTGGAACCTTTCGCGGTTAAATTTCCCATGTGTCAAAAAGTGCATCACAAGAGTATAAACCTTTAAAACAACACGCATTCTCTGCCCATTCAATTGCCAACTGAAGATGTTATTATTTAATGAAAGTCCTTCGTAATGACTACTGGCCTCATCGTATTATTTTATTCAAGGTTTCAAAATACTTCTTCCCTCTTCAATGACAACCAAGGATCGGATGTGTACACTTCTACCTCCTTGCGCTTATTTTAAATTCCGCTTTTCTTCATTTTCCCCCCTTAGTTTCTTAGCTAACAATTCAACCTAAATACTAACCACCTCTTCTCAATGTACCACTGCAGATTTATTCAAGGTGAGTACCATTTTTTAAGCAATTGCTATTCTATTAGTAGGTAGATAATTTATTGCACACACCTTGTATAGTAATTTCAAAACGTGCACTGCTAATCTCTGTACAGCACTGCTGCCTGTAATCAGAAATAAATGTCATATGAAATCTTTGATCCTGGGTGGGGGGGGAGAGAATTTAAACTTGCTCAATTTCCCATTATCCAGTCCAGACCATAGCTTCTTGAGGAATTTAAAGGTGAGGAATGTAAGTTTATGGTGAAACTACAGATAGGAAAATGAGACTACATTAACATCTGAGATTTCATTGGAATTAGAAACCGACCAACACATCTCCACAATTCATCTTGCTGAAATCTAATCACAACTCATCAAACTCTGGAATAGAGCTAATCAATAACCCTGATCTCACACAACAAAGAATACAGAAATACTGGTTTAAGAAAAAATGTCTTTGTGTAAAACTATAATTACAGTGCTTTTTGAAAAATTAATTATTAATCAGTGAAACTAATTTTCAATCTTGTTTTGTCACCTTTCCTCATACAGGCTCCAATATATATTTGATTTGAACATTAGATCCAACGTATTTGATTTGTACATTAGATCCAACAGGGGAACCCCAGAACAGAATAGTTTCTGTTCTTCTGGGGTTTCCCTGTTGGATCTAATTTATTCAACATAACATTATTAAAAATTATTATTGATTTGTTTGAATATTAGGAGGCATTACAGTGGAGCTCTCATTACGTAAATTTCTGATATCATTAAACGATTTAGCAAAGTTTCTTTATCCATAACTTGCTTTTATAATATCTGTTGAGTTTAATGAAATATATGGTATAAAATAAAGAATAAAATAGCAGGATATCACCTATTGAGAAGTGCTCCTCTTGCAATGATTTAACTAAAAATACATAAGAATGAATAAGGTCACACATAAGACCTGTTTTTCCATTCGTCCTTCTCTTGATTTTCAGCCATTTACCATTATTACAGCTAATGACTTGTCCGAGATAAGTACAGTATAAAAATCCACCTTTTCAATTCCTGCTCCCTCAATGATTATATCTCTTTCTGTAGCATACTTATTTATCATTACTTTTGTTTTAGCCATATTCATCTTTAGTCTGAAATCCTTACTAACTCTGCAAAACTGATTAAGATTTTCTTCTAATTCTTCGGGATTGTGGCTTAAGATCACAATGTCCTCCGCAAATGGTAGATGGTTTAGATACTCTCCTTTCACATTAACTCCTTTCTGTGACTAGTCTAATCTTCCGAAAGCTTCCTTAACGGTGACAGTAAACAACTTTGGAGATATTGTGTCTCCTTGTCAAATTCCTTTCTCAATTTTAAATTTGTTACTGTCTTTGTTTAGTCTAATAAAGGAGGTAGTGTTCTCATAAATTTTCTTCAAAATCATAATGTATAGGCTATCTATGCCCTGTCTTTCCAGTGCCTGAAACATTGCCTTACACTGTATGGAGTCAAATGCCTTTTCATAATCCATAAATGCCAAGCATAATGGTGTTTTATATTCATTTGCTTTCTCCATTAACTGCAACATTATGTGAAGGTGATCCGTAATTGAGAATCCTGTCCTAAAGCCAGCTTGCTCTTTTGGTTGATTCTCATCAAGTATTCTTTCTAATCTGTTAGTAATGACCCTTGTGAACAACTTGTTGTTGTTGTTATTTGGTTTTTAGGAGCATTAGCAACTAAGGCCATATTGCTCCGGGGATATGTGGTGGTCATTCTCTGACCTTTCTGCATCCTCCGTATTTGGTAGTCACGGGCTCGAACCCGGGTCTTGAACAACTTGTAGATGTGGGACAACAAGCTAATTGGTCTATAATTTCCGATTTCTGATTTATCTCCTTTCTTATGCAGCAAAATTAGGATTGCATTATTCCATTCCCTAGGCATAATGCCTTTCCTAATGTATTTTGTGAAGAGACTTGCCAGTTTCTGAGTCATATCTCTTCCTCCCAATTTTAACAATTCTACGGTAACTCCATTTTCACCCGGAGCTTTCGGATTCTTCATTTTCTTCAATGCATGTTCTACCTCATCAGGAAGGATACTGGGTATGCTGTATGTGTTGCTAATTCGTAATCCATCTACCCCACTGCTGGCCTCATTCCCTCACTCCTTATATAATTCTTTATAGTAGTCTTCTGCTATTTGAATTATGCCTTCTCTGCTATTTATAAGTACATCATCACTATTCTTCAGATTTAGTATTATCTGTCTTTCTGTATTACTTAAATCAGCAGCTCATGGCTGCTGATTTCAGTCCTTTGTTTTCCCTTAATGTTTGTTCTACTTTTCTTGTGTTAAATATGCTTATGTCCTCTCTGAGTCTCTTTCTAATGGATTTGCATAACTCAGTATATGCAAATTTGTCCTTGTCAGTGTTTATCTTGCACTTCATTTGTCGCCTTCAGTTCATCATGACAGGTGTTTCTTGGCTAATTTTTTCTTCTTTGGATTTCTTTTTACCTATTGGTTTCTCAGGCCTTATCACTTTCAGAAAGTTGTATTCCTCATCGATATCTTAGTCCTGAAAGGTCTGCAGAAGCTCAAACTTGTCTTAAGTTCCAGTACATACTGCTTTTTCTCCTCTTCTGTTATCTCAAAGACCTTTGTATTATTTACTCGAGTCAGTTTTTTCCTTTCTTTTCTTACATCTTTTTCAAGTGTGCATCTTACCATTCTGTGATCATTTCCAATATTTACCTTGTTCAGGACAGTAACATCATTCACAATATATCTTCTGTTAGTGAGGATGAAGTCAACTTCATTAATTGTTAATCCATTTGGGCTCTTCCATGTCCACTTTCTGTTCACCCCTTTCTTGAAAAATGTTCATTACTAACATTCCTCAAGGCTGTAAATTCCACAAGTATTTCACCTCTTTCATTTCTTTCACCAATTCCAAAATTTCCCTTTCTGCACTGTCCTGTCTCTTTCCAACCTTAGCATTGAAGTCCCCCATAATAACGGTGTAGTGAGTTTTCTGTTCATCTAGAAATCCCTTGATTTCAGTGTACAGTCGTGCCCCGTTAATCACTGATTCAATTACCCGCGGTTAACCACAGGAAGGGAAAAAAAAACTTAACACACACTACTCGCGTGTCCAATACTTCCCTTTATTTTTTACGATGCCGATTTTAAATCGAAAAGCTTTCCTTTATTTTTTACAATGCCGTGTATTGTTTGGTCACCAACATTATAATGGTTCTTTAAAGATTTAATGGATGCACTGTTTTCAAACTTTTGAAAAATTTCAAGCTTTTGTTTAATTTGAAAGCACAACTCTTGCATTTGCCCATCATTTTTGCGATTTCTAAATAAAAAAAAAAAAAATAGTTACTATAAAAAAAAATTCCGACATCCCTGACATAAATAACGAAACAAAATTTATCCTTTTGTGGTGCAATGGAATACAACAATCGACGCAATGCACTAAATCAAACTAAACATTTGGTCTCTTTTTTTTTTTTTTTTTTTTTTTGAGCGGTAGGTGTGAAGACAGCAGGGGGGTTGCAAGATAATAAGTACACTAACTCCCAGTGACAACTTATAACAGCAATTTTTGTCCCTTATTTACGACTTGCAAAATATCTGTTTATACTTATTCTAGTTTACTTGAATTTTATGATTTCTGGTTGATTTTTTTTTTTTTTTTTTAATTTGGAATCTTGAAGTGTCCCGGTTAATCCAATCCCAATAAATCAAGAGTCTGCTGTACTTTATTATTACCATATTTAATGTTGGTAATGTCTTACTGTGTGTTTAATTTATCAATTAAACTTTATTATACGTATGTATGGACAAGAAAATCACGTTATATGTGGGGTCAGCAGGTGTTCGCTTATATCCATGGTTTCAGCCATCCACAGTAGGTCTTGGAACGTATCCCCCACAGATATGGGGATCTTACTGTACATTTCTTCAACCTCTTCATCGTCATGGCTCAATGTTAGTGCATAAACCTTTATAACCTTTAGTTTGTACCCCTCAGAAATCCTGAGAAGCAGTCTTGACACCTTTGGTGATGTACTTTTGAATTCCAAAATGTTGTTTTTATATCTTTATGGACCAGAAAGCAAACTCCACCTTCACTCTTTTCACTGTTTCCATTTACTATACTGAAAACTTCCAATTCTATTTGATTAATACCTATTTATCAGATTTTCCTAATTATAATATAAAAGTTTTAAACAAATGTCAGTTTCTGTGGTTTGATTTTTATTCATAAGCCTGTTGTATGCTAAAATCTCTTGTGAAAGTGGTAAAAAACTACCACTTTCATATTAAAATCCTTAAAGGCTATAAGACTGAAAATTTGTTATGAGCTGTTCTTTAACATGCCAAGGTGTATTAGCTAAAATGTCTACAAAGGAAATGAACAGAAGTAAAGTACTTCTCTCTACATCTGAATAAACTTATTTAAAAAATAATTAATTCACTTTAATTAACAGTTATTAAAATGAATAATAGTTATTTCATCTTTTATCCATTGTCTAACCATTTTTTTTAAAGACAAAAGGCATTCAATCAGTTATCTATCTTGACTATAAATGAGCTAGTGAGAATCAGTGAAGTAAGTAAACAATTTTAAAATATACCTTACACCCGCCTACATATTCCTTAACCATGCTTCCTTTTATTCTGCAAGTAAATTCAGTCATTAATTCCACAAGTGACCACAGAGAGCAGCACACCATTATCACACTGAATGAAATTAAAAACTGTTCAGAAAGAGTGGTGTAAGTCAGTGCTGGCTATGTAAACATCATAAAAACAGTACTAGTTCTGACTGAGAAAATTATGTTAATGCATTGCTGCAATTATTTTCCACAGACAATTTTAAACTTCTAAAGTTTAGTAAAACAATTTACATTGCATTTAAATTACTATTAGTAAACATTTTTGGATAACCAGAGGATTAGTAATATTCATATTATTTCAAGCGTAGTTTTACTATTGTGGGCATCTGTGAACAAAAAGTGTTAAAACTGATACCAGCTTCTCTTTTAAAAAGAGAAGATGGTATCAGTTGTTCACAAGAAAAAATTTATTATCTTTAAAATTCACACTGAAGAGTTTTTTTCTACAACATCCTTAGAAAAGGGAGCATTATTAGGCAAAATGAAAACAAAGAATTATAATGGATACAATATGAAAGAAAGAAAAAAAAAAAACAGAAAAACAACTTTTTAAATTCTTTATAAGACCTTTTAAGATTTTTTGGATTTTCAAATTTTGAACTTGAAAGATATGGCGTGCTTTTGAATTTAAAAGCTAACTAAAAGTATTATCAATTATCTCAAAGAAAAATTATACCAAACAAAACAAGTCATGAAAATGAAGAAAAAGAATGTGATGGAACTCTTGTAATTTATTTCTCTTGTGGCACACCCACTGAAAAAGCAGATGAGGTGAATTTAGACGTACATGAAGAATAGGTTTTTAAACCTATTCTTCATGTACGTCTAAATTCTTAATGTTGGTAATGTCTTACTGTGTGTTTAATTTATCAATTAAACTTTATTATACGTATGTATGGACAAGAAAATCACGTTATATGTGGGGTCAGCAGGTGTTCGCTTATATCCATGGTTTCAGCCATCCACAGTAGTAAATTCTTTCTAAAGGCATGAAGAACATGCCTTTAGAAAGAATTTATGTTATGTTTTCCTTTCTATTACATTCAAAAATATTTTTGTTTGCTTTTATTTGTTTGAGATAAGCAAACATCCTTAAATATAATACTCACGTAAGTTATTTTCCATTCAGCAAATGTAAATTTTTCCGATGCTTTTAATTTTAGTAATCTTCTATGATGTTTCAACTCTTACTATAAACAATGACAGTTACTAAGATTTTTCATCATATTCCTTGAATTTTCTGTGATGAGGTATTATCCTTTTCTAACCTTTGAAAATGAAGAGATTTCATCATGTTTCTTGATTTTTCTGTGATTAAATTCTAAAAATGATAAAATACTCAACATACGAAATATCTGACTTATGCCACTCTGATTGTCTCACTAGCCCATATATGCCTGTTATATATAAAAAAAAAAAAATCTTTACTTTTATTATACTCTCATATATGTCTTTCTTATTTGTGCATGTCCAGCTCAATGCAGTGAACTATGAAATAAGAAAACAGATTTAAAGTATTCAGCACAAAGGAAAACATGGGTATCATGAAATTGGAGCATTGGGCTATCATCATATTTTGATGATTTTCATGAATGTATGAAAGCTGTTTATGGTAATGCTTCACCATCTGAATACTAAATAAGAAATTTAAAAGAGGTTGGGAATCCACAGATGACCACCTGCACAGAGCAACCAACGGGAAAGGAACAGGGAAGATGGAAACTGACATGAAGTATCCTGCTTCTTCATGGCACTATGCTGGTTCTGTACACAATTCTCATATAGCAACTTCTGCTCTGAGAGATTCCAGGAGTTAATCCACCTGTCCTATAGAACCAGATATGGAACTCAGTAATTGTTTCTTCTTCAGAAACACCTGGGCATCAATTTTCAAGTGAAGATTTTTTTTTTTTTTTTATGTAAACCCCAAACACAAGAGGTGTTAGAACCTATAGTACTTAGTACCGTGCTTGGTTTGGAGGTTGAGAAGACGAAAGAAGATATTTGTTGACATTGGACTTAACTTCTGTAGACTGTAATTTTCAGGAAATACGTATGAAGGAAGGTTGTTCCAAAAAACAGCAGTTGAATGAATAAACGAGGAAGATGAAAAGTTGGTTCTGTGAGTTTGAAGTTGGACAGTAAATGGATGTTGGCTGGTGGCGGCACGTGTTCGGACTGTTTTGAAAGAGAGAGCAGGAATTACAGAAGCTAATTCAGAAGAACAGTGCCCATGGAAGTATCTGTAGAAGAGGCATGCAGCAGAAACAGTACGTCTATGAGACAGCGAGTGCAGAGACTCTGTTAGAGATGAGTCATTAATTAACTTAACTGCCCTCTTCTGAATGGAATCAAGAAGCCTGAGAGAGGTTTTGGGGGCACCACTCCAGATGTGGGAACAATATTCCATGGCAGGGCGGATTTGCGATTTATACAGAGTGAGCAGCTGTTTGGAAGAAAAGTAACGCTGAGAGCGAAAGAGAAAACCAAGTTTTTTAGATGCAGAAGAAGAATATTTGTAATGTGCTTGTGCCAAGAGAGATTAGAAGATCTCAAGGAAAGAGACTTGAGATCTCAAGGAAACTGTAATTGGCTTTTTCAGAGAAAAGGGTTTTCTCTATGTCCTCAAAATGGAGGACATGTTCTGAACTCAAGGAATTGCATAGTGAGAAAAAAAAAAAAAAGGATATGTTATTATTTTATTACTGGGGTAGATCACTTTTGGAGCAACCCTTGTATAATTCAAAGGGAAAAGTGCTTTACTTCAATTTATTTCCTTTTATTAGTATTCATATGTCACAGGATCACTGAATATACTTAAATGTGTATCACAAAGTAAATGTGACAACTAGGATTGTTACTGGCCATTGCCAGATCCAAAATAATAAATCACACAACTTAAATGGAAAACTGACTTAGTTATGCATTTCAGTAAATATATAAACAGTACTCAAACATAATACTTACAACTGGTAGAGAATGGTTGTCTTGCCTGCATTGTCTAGGCCCACAATAACTATCTTGTGTTCTGAAATGAAATTAAAAAAAATAATGATAAAATAAGCTGATTGATCTAGTGTGTTCAAGGTGTGATCAAAAAATAAGGTTATTGAATAAACTTAACAGTATTTATGTTCCCAATCTGACATTTTGAAATGGTTACGGTTACTTTTTTTTTAATGGTGACTCAGCATCTCAAGCCATTCTGCACCACTGTACGATGTCTATAGAAGGATATGTTTATTTGGCCAATTTCTACATTGTTCTGTCTAAACAAACCCAGATGAACTCAAAGAACACTGTAAATCTTTTGTATGGAGGTAATGAACTACAGCCCGAGTAAAGAGGCCTTTAACAAGTTTTCTGTCTCTGATGAAATTCAAAAGGTGAACAAGTGAAAAAAAACAGCAAAACTACTACTCCATATGGAGAACATTTCGTAATATTATATTTTTTGTTTCTAGGGTAAGCACCTGTTTCTTCAGTGACTCAAATTAACTGAATATACCAACTATCCCTAGCTCTGGATGCTACATAACAAACAATAGCTCTCATCTTTCCAGAAAAGAGCCAGCACTCAATGCATCACAGTTGTAGATCATAAGTGCATGCTATTTTTAGGTACATTAGTATATATCCATAATGCACCTATTATCTTCAGTGTCCATTAATCTGCATGTGTGTGTCCATTCAGATGGAAAAACCTGACTCCCATCGGACACATTTCCATGAAAATTTTCATAGCAGTTTTAAATTTTAAAAAGCATTGGTATTTTTTATATTTTACATTTAAAAAGGCCTAAAGGGCCATTCCAAATTTCATTAAAATCACCCAACAGAAATCATTACTGTTTGTCGGTCTGCCTGTAATAACTCAACTTCCAGTGCATGGATTTTCATTTTCATGAAACTCTGTTTTGGCCTTTTATAAAGAGTTGTTGACTCTTCCCAAATTTAATTAAAATCACACCTAATTAAAATCACACCAACTCTGGCAACTATTTATTTATTTTTCATAGCTATCACACTATCCATATATTATACATTGTAGTGAAGCACTGGATATTATGATTGTTGCCATGTGCTGATTGGAAGAATGAATGGGAAATTCAATGGCAGATGCCAAGGAACAAAATTTGACTCACACAAGTCGTTGATAACAGATGGCACACAGAATGAGCACAGTGCATTTTTCTCTTTGAGCAACCATTCAATCAACAGCTACAAAAACAGTCCCCTTGCCAGCAACAGGTCAAGAATATTCCGTTTGTTATTAGGAGTTATAACAGCATGACATTTAAACTCAGTCTTATACGTTTCTCTATGCATATGATTATACACAAGTGAGTAGAACAATAAAAATATACAAATGGATGAACCTGCATCTACATCAAAGAGAAAAACAGAGAAAGGTATCATTTTGATTAAATGATAAACTAAATATACAAATCAAGCAAGCAAGCAACAAAAACACACTAGTATAATAATAGATTTTCAAAACAATTCATAAAAAAGATTTAAAGTCCAGCAAAATATAAACAACTCCAAGTTATTCTCTGGACCAATTTGATTGTGATTTCATAACAAAAGCAATCTACAATTTTTATCTTTATGGTACAAAAGAACCAACTACAGCCACTCCCCGATTTACGTAAGGGTTGCATTCCGCAGAACTCTATGTAAGTCGAATTTTATGTAGGTCAGAATTTCTCTAAATGCTTATGCAGCACTTGCAACTATACACATTGAATTTGATTGAAGCAAAAAAGAAATGTTCGATGAACATATAAATAGAATTATTATTCAATTTTTTTATCTCATGCGCAGGAAAAATTACAGAAGTGTACAAAATTACAAAAATTTCAAAATTGTAAAATTACAAAAAGAGAGGGAAGACAAGCATAACGTCAGCAAGTTTTAGCTTTCCAGCATCATTGCCAGGCGCCTCCGTAGCCAGGTGGACAGGAGGAGCAGCAGTGTGTAGCACACGCTTCTTTATTAGATCAGGGTTCGAGCCCGTGACCACTAAATACGGAGGATGCGGAAAGGTCAGGGAATGACCACCGCATATCCCCCCGGAGCAACATGGCCTTAGTTGTTAATGCTCCTAAAAACCAAATACCAAACAAACAAATAAAGCATCATTGCCAGAATTAACTCTCCAGCTGATAAGCATACCGCTGCGGAACTTGAGGGCTGTGAAGATTTAGAAGGGATTTTTTCCAACACACCACAAAATTTCTCTGCAGAATCGGCAATGGCAACTTCACCACATACTTTAATGTTTTGGAAACCAGTGCGATGCTTGAACCTATTAAACCACCTGTTGCTTGTCATGAACTTGGCTTGGGGTTCACCGTACTTATCCTTAATATCTTCATAAATACTTCTTGCTTTTGCTTGAATACCCATTAGACTCAGGAGCACTTGCTTCTGAATCTGATTTTCCATCCATATTAATAGCTTTTCCATCTTTGATATAGCACCTGAAGGCTGTTTTGTGATCACTGTTGATCCTTTAACATGTTCTTTTATACGTACACTGTCCCTTAAAATAGTATTTACTGTTTAAGCAGTGAGACCTAATTCCTAATTAAATTTTGTCCTGCTTCATACTTCTTAATTAATCATCTTCATTTCTAAACCAATTTTGATTTGTTTCCTAGCACTGCCAGCACTTGCACTTTCCGTTGGTCCCTTTCCTTTCACCATTGTAATAAGTAAATAGGAATGAAGAGAATATTCTGAAAATTTATTTGTTTTTTTATATGATTGAAGATTTCAGGGAACTCATTTCACCATAATACTGTAACGTAAAAACCCACAGAATTCCAGTTATCGGTATTATTGCAAATGCAATAAGATTGAGTTTACTATCCATTTATAATAAACTGCGCTAACAGAAAAGCCCAATAAACCGGAAAGTGCAAATTGTTTTTATTGTTTTATGGTAGTGACCTCCAGAAATGTGTTTTAGAAAAATATCACAAAGGCGATCAAAACTGATTCTTATAACAGAACATATGATAGTGATGAAAGTGTAGTGCAATTTCCATTATAAAAACAACCTTTTAGAGAGATAAATGGCTTAGTTATATTGCGAAAATTTCAACTTCCGAGGTCTTGAAACAAATACAAATAAAAAAAAATAATAAAAAATAAATAAAAAATGTGTTATTGGGTTCACATTACGATATTTTCACGATACCTCCATTTATTCCTACAGGATGCAAAATACCTTTCCATGATTTTTTTTTTAAGTTTGCACCGGCCGGCAAAAACTTACGTAGATTCAAGTTTCCATAAGTCGAGTATTACGTACGCCAGGGAGTGCCTGTATACCTTAAATTAATCCCAGTGTTGACCCATCTGCAGGTGTCAAAATGACTTTTTTTTACACTAATTGATTCACTTAGACCCCATGTACCTACATTTGAAAAATTGGCAAAAATCATTTAAAAACTGTTCACTTCTTTGATGCCAGCTTTATTTTCAATCTTTTCTGAACACAATTGTGAAAAATCCATTTTTTATATTAAAAGCATACATCTTTCAATTAACTTTTGAAATTAAAACTCCCTTTAGACCTGTCGGTGAGTTAAAAGGCCTTAGAATTTTATAAGCATTTTAATGGAGGGGAAGAACAATTTACAAGTATTGTTTGGTTGGATCATTGGAAAAAAAGGTTCGGAGTTAAAAATCTCTATGTCACTGGAGAAAAATTATCAGCTAGTATGGAAGAAACAGCAACGTTTGCTGCTAAATTAGCAAAAATTATTCAAGAAGAAAATTTGAATATGGATCAAATTTACAATTGTGACAAAACAGGCCTGAATTATAAAATGCTCCCATCCAAAACACTTAGAGCTAGAAAATAAAAATCAGCTCCTGATTATAAACGAAGCACAGAGAGAATGATGGCACTGACATGTTGAAATTCATCACGGGGGCATAAGCTTAAACTAACTCTCATTGGAACCCCAGAGCTTTAAAAAAATGTAAAATGTTTGCCTATTAACTATGCAATTAAAAAAAAAATGCATGGATGGATTCAAGTTTATTTAAAACATGGTTTCATGAAGCACAAAAAAAAAAAAAAAAAAAAAAAATTTGAATGAAAAGAAACTTCCCCATAAAGCTCTTAATTTTAGACAATGCTCCATCCCATCCAGAAGAAAGTGAACTAGTTTTTGGTGACATCAAAGCTCTGTTTTTGCCACCTAATGTGTGATGCGATCTATATTTTTCTTTCAAAATGTGCCACGATCTACCATCTTAAGAATTTCATTGCACATGATTAAAAAAGTTAATCAATAAATATTGAAAAATATTGTTTATAAATTTTAAAATTAAATACAATTCAGAATTCTCACTTTAAATTCATACATACTTAAATTTTTAATTTGTGAAGTTTGTGCCTTCGTGTCACCTGCCAAGCTTTCAAAATCGGGGATACAATACTGTGATAAGGCCAACAGTAAGGAATCTTCTGTATGCAAGTCTGCAAGAGCAGAGCGATTCTTTGTTTGTTTCAAATATGAAAAGGCCGATTCACATAGGTATGTGGAACTAAATCAGGAATTTAAAAGTTCATTGCATTTTTTTACATTTGGGTATTTTTCTCGGCAAACATATTTCCAAAAGTCTTTTTCTGATTATCTGGCTTTTAGGAAGATATCATTTCACAATGTAATAATTTCATTTTCAAGTAATATTTTCTCCATGTGAAAAATCTCAGCGTTTTTTTTCTGCAATTTGTTTCGTATCTAAGTCAATATTAAATGGATAAGAAATATATTGAACAATGTCTTAAATTATTTTAACATCACTGAATCTGGTTTTAAAATCATCCACAACTTTCTCAATTACAGAAACATATTTCTTACTATTAAATTCAAAAACAGGATTTTTTGCAAATGGTCTTGCAGATTTGCAAAATGATCGAATTTCTTTTTCTTTGAGATTCTTAGCTTTTGCCAAAAATTGATATTTATATGCAGAAATACTAATAATCATGTCACTCACCCACATTTTTATTTTTTCCTTGCAATTCCAAATTCAAATCAATTAATTACAGGTAAAATTTGGCAAAAAAGCTAGATCACACAACCACTGCATATCTTATAGCTGCTGATAATCATCTCTCCTCTGATCAACAAATTTTTTAATTTCACTCAGCAAATTTCAAAATCTCTGTAGAAAAGTACTCCGACTTAGCCACCTCACATCTGTGTGTAATATCAGATCTGGTTCATTTTCATCGATTTGCATTTTGAAAAGTCTCCTTTGAAGAGGTTGTCCTTTGGCAGAATTCACGATTTTGAAAGCTCTGTCCATAACACTTTTAGTATTTAATCTTTTGCTGACTTGTTGGTGGATGATACAGTAGTAAGTTTTTGATTATCTGAGGGTCCACATTACCTTGGATAATCAGTACTCTGTATATGAATAGATTTCTGTGGTTGGAGGAAAGAAGGGGAGGCTACAACTAACCTTAAAAGCTTTCCAGGAACTAATGAAACATACAATGAAAATGTGATATTGATTGAACTTTCTTATTAAGTAATGTCTAAACACCCGATAACATACTCCCATTATAAATTAGGTAATGTTCTTATTAAGTAATGTCTAAACACCCGATAACATACTCCCATTATAAATTGGGTAATGTATGCAGTTACATTTCAGGAGTATTCTATTTTTCTCTTAAAATCCAATGAATTTTTTTTTATATATTATATATATATTCTATGTGGTTTGTACCGGCCAAATTCGTATTAACCTAATGCTATTTTATGAACAATAATTGTTATTATTGTTCATATAATAACAATTTCTCATTCCCCTGGGGGTCGTTATACAGAGCTTGAACCGTATATGGTTCCCTAGCTTACATAACAAATAAACGCAAAGTGGGTGCACGGACAGCCTAAAACTAACAATACTACGTTTCCATTTCTCCGATTTTAATGAAGTTTGGGATGGATCAACAAATCTTTCTATATAAACGAAATATAAATTTCACGAAAATCCTCCACTGGAAGTATAGTTGTTACATACGGACGGACAATAGGTGATTGATTATGTAAACAGGTAGTTCCCAACTTTACGAGTTAATTCGTTCCTTGCGCGCGCGCTCGTAAAGCGGGAATTTATATCTCATAGACAATGTTATTTAAAATAGGGGTTACGTTCTCAACAATGAAATTAGTTAGCCAATTAGTTTATGTTTAAACAATGATTGCTTTATCCGGAGAAATTAAAACGTAGCCTGTAAAATCACACAAATTATAATAATAAAGAAATTATTTACGATTTACAAATTTTAAAGAATGTTTATTCTTCATCATCATCATCGATTAAATGCACACTCCTTGTTCACTCATTATTGACTAGGCACTCGTTGGTCTGTTGCACAAGGAGTCATTCTTCTGAAATGCTTCGAGAGGCGTTTATTTCTATGATAATCTTCTCATTTCTTTATAAATTTCAATAGCATGCATAAGCATTTTTTTAACGGAACGCACAATTTGCATCTAACACGATTTGCGCGGAATAACGAGTTTACGAAACATAAAAAAAAGGAACGAAGGGAAGATTCTGAAAATGTATTTGTTTTTTTATGCGATTGAAGGTTTCAGTAAAGGGGAAACAGATCTCCCTTTACTGAAATAACGTAAAGAAACGTAAAATAACCACGCAATTACAGCTATAGGTATTTTCGCAAATGCAATAACAGAGTTTACTACCCGTCTATAGGAGCCTCCGTAGCCAGGTGGGAAGGAGCAGCAGTGCGTAGCAAACGCTTCTTGATTAGACCGGGGTTCGAGCCCGTCACCACCAAATACGGAAATCCGCATATCCCGCAGCAATATGGCCTTAGTTGCTAATGCTCCTAAAAACCAAATAACAAACAACAGAAAAGCCCAATAAACCGAAAACTGCAAATTGTTTTATGGTCGTGACCTCCAAAATGTGCTTTAGATAATTTTTTTTTTTTTTTATGAGAACCCCAAACACGAGAGGTATTAGAACCTATAGTACTTAGTACCGTGCTTGGGTTGGAGGTTCAGAAGACGAAAGAAGATATTTGTTGATATTGGACTTGAACTTCTGTAGATTGTAATTTTCAGGAAATACGTATGAAGGAAGGTTGTTTCAGAAAACGGCAGTTGAATGAATAAATGAGGAAGATGAAAAGTTGGTTCTGTGGGTTTGTAGTTGGACAGTAAATGGATGTTGGCGGCACGTGTTCGGACTGTTTTGAAAGAGAGAGCGGGAATTATAGAAGACAATTCAGAAGAACAGTGCCCATGGAATCTGTAGAAGAGGCATGCAGCAGAAACAGTGCGTCTATGAGAAAGCGAGTGGAGAGACTCTGTTAGAGATGAATCATTAATTAACCTAACTGCCCTCTTCTGAATGGAATCAAGAAGAATGAGAGAGGTTTTGGGGGCACCACCCCAGATGTGGGAACAATATTCCATGGCAGGGCGGATTTGCGATTTATACAGAGTGAGCAGCTGTTTGGAAGAAAAGTAACGCCGAGAGCGAAAGAGAAAACCAAGTTTTTTAGATGCAGAGGAAGCAATATTTGTAATGTGCTTGTGCCAAGAGAGATTAGAAGTCAGGGTAATCCCCAAAAGAGATATATCATTTTGCCTAGAAATCGGAGTGTCACTAAAGATAAGCATAGGAGCAGAAGAATCCTTTTTGCGAGATATAAGACAAGATTGAGTTTTAGAAGGGTTGAAATCAACTAAGTTGTCTTTGCCCCACTGGAGAATTACCTGAAGATCGGCATTTAAGGAATTGGCAGCAGATTTTCGAGAACTTGAAGCTGATTGAGCTGGGCAAGTTTTCTCAAAATGGAAAGTTGAATGCAATGTGCTATCATCGGCAAAACTATGGATAGGATTTCCAGTCAATGGAAGAAGGTCATTGATATACAAGAGGAAAAGAGTGGGGGAAAGAACTGAACCTTGGGGGACACCGGCATTAGTGGAGAAGTTAGAAGACAGAGAGCCATCTACCATCACCCTCAGTGAGCGATCAGAGAGAAAACTGGATAACCAATTACTAAAAACAGTTGGCAAACCATAAGATGGAAGCTTGTTTAGAAGACCTTTATGCCAAACACGATCAAAAGCCTTTGAGATGTCAAGAGCAACTACTTGTGTTTCACCGAACCTTTCCATTGAATTAATTAGTCCATAAATGGGTAACATAAACCAGAATATCACCAGTGGATCGACACTGACGGAATCCATACTGGCGATCGTTGATCAGACGGAAGTTTAAGAGTTGGCGGTTAATTGATTTCGCCATTACTTTAGAAAGAGTAGAAGTAATTGCAATGGGACGATAAATTTTACAAAGCCGTTAAAATTTGGTTCTTATAACTGATAACGATGAAAGTATAGTGCATTTTAATGATTTGAATTGATAACTAATACAATTTTCACTATAAAAACTACCTTTTAGAGGTAGTTTTTATAGTGAAACCTTTTAGAGGTCGTTTTTATAGTTGAACCCAATAACTATGTGTTATTGGGTTCAACATTACGATATTTTCACAATACGATGGTGTCTCTGGAACGGATTTAATATCGTAAAGCGGGGTAGACTGTATTGTATAGCTCGCGCGTGGTTTGAAATGCGGTATTTATGAATGTTTAACATTGTTTTTTTTTTTTTCAATTAATGTTCATATTTTCGATTTTGTTGATACTTTGAAATAAAAAAACTCGTAAACCCGGGAACTACCTGTATATGCTAACGCGCCTAAAATGTAATTCATAGATTAAACGTAGTTTAAATGTATTATTATTATTATTGTTGTTATCTAAATGCAGTATATAGTATAGTATTGTTAAACAGTCCATGCACACTTCGCGTGTATTATGTCAGGCCAGGTTACGTTATGTCACTCTTCGAGAGGGATTCAAGCGAAAAACGAATAACCACACTAACCTAAAGGGGTACCGTATACTAAAGTTTAATCCAAACACACGGAGCAATATGGCCTTAGTTGCTAATGCTCCTAAAAACCAAATAACAAACAACAATCCAAACACTCAGCCAAAAAAAGGGAATAAACAGACTAATTGATATCGAAGGACTGTTGCCAGTCACTAGCAAGATTGGAGGAGCTACGCCTGTCGATTACTGCTTCACGCCAAGGCTAGGCACAATCGATCGAAGTACATATAGTATACTAAAGTTAACCACTGTATGCAGTACTCAAGATGTGGTCTAATAATTTATGATATAGTCTCATCTCTGCTGGCAAAATTCTTGTATATCACTGACAAATAGTCATAACCTGTCCTAGCAGCCAGTCTGCACTGTTCAGAGAACTTCGTCTAACTGGATGATTATCACCTGGTAATGGAGAAAGAAAAAGTTCTTCACCACCCTGAGTGCGATACCATACAGTTAGTATGTTATTCTGGGATTGCTGCTACCCATAGGCAGTACCTTGCATTTTGTCAATGTTAAACTTCAATTGCCATTTCTCAGCCCATCTACCTAATTCTTCTAGATTCTGTTGCAGTAACTTACTTTGATTACTGTATCATCTACAAACTTAGACATTAAACCTGATATGCATTCAATATCATTAATAAATATTGAAAATAACAATGGGCGCAGCAGTGAACCCTGGGAATCTTCAGTAATAACAGAAGAACAGTGCCCTCTCCCATACCATCCCTAGCAGTAAAAGAAGAAAGAAAAAAAAAAAAGTAAACTGCAGCCATTATCAACCCACTGCAGGATGGAAGCCTCCTCAACAATTCATGTTGAGAGAAAATGGACCATAATATGCCACGCTGGTCTAGTGCGGGTTGGCAGATCGACCGTATTTAGCAGTCCGGGGCTTGAACCCCGGTCTACTCAAGGAGCGTGTGCTAGTGCACTCCCGCTCCTGACTACTCGGCGACGGAGGTCATAGCAGTAATCTACCCCTAACGCCAGATTGTTCCAATTTGTACAGCAGTCTTATGTGGAACGATGTCAAAAGCTTTTCTGAAATCTAAGTACTGTATATGATGTCACTTTTTTTTTTTTTTCATCCAAAAAAATATAGTTCTCATTTTTGTTTTGAGTAATGCAATACCAAGGCAACCGTGGAGAAAGTGCGTCCACAATATGAAATTATTGCACTAAGAAGCAAAGTTTGCTGGATGGACGCTACGTAAGAAAAACAGCTTTAGCAGCCACTTACAGAAATCAGAGAAACAAAATTTGCATCTTAAAATCTTTCTAATACCATGTACTAAACAGTGCATGCTATTTATTAATACACGTATTTTCAAAAACCTTATGCTTTAACAACGTTTGAAATAAATGACTCCTACAAGTTCAGCGTTCCGCATAGCCTGGGAAATTCGTAGGTATCGCAGTGGGGGGAAATACAAGTTGTACACACAATGCACACGAGAGAAAGGAGGCTGGCTGAACAGCTGGTGAGTACTGAAATAAAAACTTCCGGCGGTCGTGAGAAAACAAAGAACAACGCTGGTTCCAGCTTGAAAGAAGCATGGTACAAAAGAACAGATGGCAACGATAGGAAATGCTTACTGAAATAATCACGAACCAAATAAAATTCTTAACACTCCAGAGTAATACAAAGCTCTTTGCAGAAAACAAAAGCATTAACAACGAGGCACAAGACGTAGTGCGTGTTAGATTTTAGGAACATTAGCAAATAGTAACAATTCGTGATTAAAATAATAATACAGTCTGAATTTACATGAATTCGAGAGCTTACTCATTCCTGAAAATGCACTCTATAACAGAACCAAACAGGCAATTCTCCCTGCAACTAATCTGATAAACAGAACGGCTTAATGCAATTTGCCAAGGCCCAGTAATTCATAACAAATATACCCGGTAAAGCACACGGGTTAACGTAATTAAAAAGAAACTGACATCACACAATAAATCATAACAGATATAACGTAAGGTTCGGCTAGTTGGAAACCTACCATAAAGTCAAGTCCTCCAGCACGGAAGGTGGGGAGGAATCAAGTCGCTCGATTGATGGATTGGTATGGTCGTGTAAAATCGCACGAAGACTTAAATCTAACGGGGGGAGACTAATTTATGGTTTCGCCCCTGGGTTCGGCTTAACATATTTTACACACCGGCAGCAAATATGCACTGGATCGTTTCAAAATTCTTACAATTGCTCAACCAAAAAGCAGTACCTAGTGGACTATTTTATATTTCACGCCAATCGCACAATATTAAAAAATATATCATACAATTGTAGTGAAATATAAAACAGATTCCAATTCGGCTTTATTTCTTTTTTTTTTTTTTTTATTGCTAAAGATGGGTGAGAGAGCTTGAGTTATGCCAACGCCTAGTAGGTAATTACTGCAATTATTTAAGTGGGTTCAAACAAAATGTGTGCAGTACGTTACATTCAGAGGGCTCGACTTTTATTTCTTAAATTAATTGATTTTTTTATTTTTCTGTGATTAGCAGAAATCAATATATATATATATATATATATATACTGTATATAGTTATTATAGTAAAAGTATAATATGTACTATATAGATGCTGAATATGTATATAAACATAACAGTATACAGCGGGCCTTAAGGCCAAGATAACTTAGAAAGACTAAAATACTATAATAACCAGATTACAGATTGATGTAATGTTCAATCTACTATTGATGGCATTAATCTGATCTGGCATAAACTTATATATATATATATATATATATTTGAATAATAAAATATAGTTGAAATAAGGTGGTGAAAGAAAATAGTTGAAAACGGTAGTAAAAGAAATAAAGGCAGCAAAATGCACATTCCTCTACATGATGCCTAACATATAACTAAAAGTAAATTTAAAATAAAAACTAATGCCAGTAGCATGGCAAAACTGCAGGGCGAAAATAAGTTTTTATTTTAAATTTACTTTAGTTATATATATATATATATATATATTTTTTTTTATTACTAAATTAATTAATTGTTTAATAATATAAAAGTAACTGTTTTCACTTCACTGCACATACCTCGCAACATAAATATCATGTTGCGAGGGTAGAAAACTTGCTTCTTGCCCTAATGGTAGCCGAGCATTCTGGTCTCTTGCCAAAGCTATTGGCAGAAACTTTTGCCCATCTGTGCTCCCACCAGATGGTTCTGTTGTCACTTCAGCCAAGGATAAAGCTGACCTGCTAGCATCCCATTTTTCTTCCAACTCATGTATTAATGATCTTGGTAAAACACCTCCCACCATTCCCAACACGCTCCATTCATCCTGTGGTCTTCCGTCAAAAGGATGTAAGAAGAATTTTGACGAATCTTGATGCTAAGAAAGCTCCAGGTCCCGATGGTATTTCTCCACTTGGCCTCAAAACCTGGGCTCCTGAACTTACTCCTATTCTTTGCCGCCTTTTTTCACTTTCTTATTCCAAAGGTGTTTTTCCTTCTGCTTGGAAATTTGCTCATATCCAGCCAGTTCCTAAAAAGGGTGACAAATCCCTTCCATACAATTATCATCCCATTGCAATTACTTCTACTCTTTCTAAAGTAATGGAGAAATCAATTAACCACCAACTCTTAAACTACCTAGAAACCTTCCATCTGATCAACGATCACCAGTATGGATTTCATCAGTGTCGATCCACTGGTGATATTCTGGCTTATGTTACCCATTTATGGACTAATTCAATGGAAAGGTTCGGTGAAACACAAGTAGTTGCTCTTGACATCTCAAAGGCTTTCGATCGTGTTTGCAAACCATAAGATGGAAGCTTAAACAAGCTTCCATCTTCTGGTTTGCCAACTGTTTTTAGTAATTGGTTATCCAGTTTTCTCTCTGATTGCTCACTGAGGGTGATGGTAGATGGCTTTCTGTCTTCTAACTTCTCCACTAATGCCAGTGTCCCCCAAGGTTCAATTCTTTCCCCCCATTTTTTTCCTCTTGTATATTAATGACCATTTCATTTACTGTCCAACTTCAAACTCACAGAACCAACTTTTCATCTTCCTCGTTTATTTATTCAACTGCCGTTTTCTGGAACAACCTTCCTTCATATGTATTTCCTGAAAATTTACAGTCTACAGAAGTTCAAGTCCAATGTCAACGAATATCTTCTTTCGTCTTCTCAACCTCCAACCCAAGCACGGTACTAAGTACTATAGGTTCTAATACCTCTCGTGTTTGCGGTTTACAAAAAAAAAAAAAAAAAATTAGACGGAAGCTTATTTAGAAGGCATTTATGCCAAACAGGTTAAAGGCGTTGAAATGCCAACAGTAACTGCTTGAGGTTTACCAAACTTTTCCACTGAATTTGTCCACAGATGGGTAACATAAGCTAGAATATCACCAGTGGATCGACACTGACAGAATCCATACTGGCAATCATCGATCAGATGGAAGGTTTCTAGATGGCTTAAGAGTTGGCAGTTAATCGATCTCACCCTTACTTTAGAAAGAGAAGTGCAATGGGACGATAAGTGGATGGGAGTTATCGTATCATCCAGTTATGCTGAATGATGCGATAACTAACAGTATAATATGGATATGATATTTAGTTTTTATAGAGAATTGACAAGAAAGAAAAAAATAATTATGAATTATTCAATTGTTGATCATACTATAAATTTAAGAGTTCCTATATAAAAATGCCCTTTGAAAACACTTATGTAGGGATGACCAACCCACAACACACATCCATGTAGCTCGTCGATTAAAGTTATTTTTACGTAAAATAAGTTTAATGTAATCATACTCTAATTTACTTTTTGCTGCCTATATTGATATAACTGACTGATTCTTCACACGTTTCATACTTGATTGGTAGTGTATTAGCCATCGAAACATTCTTTTTCCTTGAAGGCTAGTAACTGATCCAGTCAATTTAAAAAGAGCTTTAATCATGTCTTTAAATGAGATATATTCTTTGCAGATGTTATCCATCCAGAAATGAGCTGTTCACACACTTTGTACACTACAATAAATAGATAAATATTTATCATAGTGTACAAAATGTGTGAATAGCTCATTTCTGGATTAAAAGGAGCTGTTAGAAACAGTCACACAATGCACATGAAATTTATAGACAAAATGCTAACACTCCATGGCCTTAGCACAAATTGTAAATATTTCAACAGAAACCACAGATATTATATGGTATTTATCCATTTTGAAAAGGAAGAAAACTTAAAATAAACACACCTGGAATTATTATTCTATGTTATATTTCATTAAACTGCACAGTTTACATGGTATTGTTTTAGTTTTCCTAAAAATTAACGATATTATTTTCCAACTACAAACTATGAAACAAATTATTCTTTCAAGCAAAGAAACTAATTTATTCAAAACTAGCTCAAGTATTAGCACTACTGCTTGCACTATATCTAAAAGATATTTCATTCATTCACTATAATAAAAGTATTGAAGAAAAAGTCAATTCGTAATTACACACTAGCCTACCACTTCACTGCCAACAATTACATTAATTGGCAGTGAAGTGGTAGGCTTAAATTATTTCTAAATATAACTGAAAAACTATATATTTGCTGGCTACTTAAAAAAAAATACTGCATATATAATATAAACATTATAGGAAAACATTTTATTTTGCAAAGTTTTAATAATAACATTATCTACTAGTGATCCCTATACCACTGTAATATAATTAAACATTATATGATCTATATGGATATTATTATTAGAATGAGAAAATATGTTTTTAAGATATTTGTTATCTACAAATCAGAGTAGCCCAGTTAGTGCTATAAAGATAGCAGTATATTAAATATTATACAGCAATGCACAGAATATGCAAACTAACCATATATTTCAGTATTAAATGTTGCTATCTTATAACTACTATCAACATGTACTCTAGAGCTAGTGGTACTATTCTGATTTGCAGGTGGCAAATATTAGCCTGGAAACATTTTCTCATTCTAATAATACACATGTACACACAAATATCATATAATTTGTAAATTTTTCATTAGTATAATCTTGTTTTTAAGAAAGGAAATTAAGCCAATAACAAAGACAAAAAGAAACCATACAGTGACAAAATAAGATTACTGGGCAGAAAACTGTCATCATAATCAATTCTCTAAGTCGGAAACATTAATAAAGAACAAGTACACTCAAACTACTACCTTGCATTAGTTGAACACTTAAACAGAATTACTGTCAAAAATCACAGCAGAATTAAAAAAAAAAAAAAAAAATTTTTTTTTTAAACAATAATATCGCTTACACCTATTTATGTATCACTTAATTCAATTTTTATCAATTACTGACTCTTATCCCTGAGCATTTCTTCCATTTCAGCTTTTTTAAAGTAAATTTGGACAACAATACTGATGCCTTCCTGTAATTTTCAAAGCCATTTTCAGGTTGTGATCTGTGTCTACTATTAATTGGGAACAGATAAGAGAAGGCAGCATGTACTGGAAAAATTTCATGACAATTTTTTTACAGAGAGATATATTATTTAAATATATAGTTGAAAATGTAGATTATGTTAAGAAAGGCTGTTATTCCATAATCCTACAAGGGAATTTATTTTTGACTGTTAGCAGTTTAACTTTTATTACTTAAACATGTATTGTGTTTAGCGCTGATAATGGCCAAAAATTAAGTTTATTTTCTTATGTAGTGTAAACTCACTGTTCTTATCTTGGATCCAAAAATACATCCCACAATTTTTTGCACATACTTTTGAATCACCCTGAACAAGAACAATCTATGCTGTAATAAAGGTGTGGTGTGTGTGTGATGTAAATTAAGAATGTCAGCAAAATGCATGCAAAGTAAGAAGCAAATAGAAAGAAAACCAGAAATATAACTAAGAAACAAAGTAAAAGACAGAGAGGAGGCAGACGAATTAAGAATAAGTATACTGCAGAAAGCATTCCTAAAATAATTTAGAATAAATGCCAATTAAGATGAATGTAGCAGCACCCTATGGATGATGCTAAGGGCAAACAGCAAAATATCGCTATATATGGAAACAGAAAACTAACCACAATGTGATAATTACTATGAAACAAAAATAGAATCTCATGGTGCTCACTGGTTAGTATATTAATTTATAGCAATTATATTTGAATAACAACTATTATTATTATAATTTAATATTTTATACTGATCAAATTGGGTTCATGGGTTCATGGTTAAAAATAATCTGCATGGCATCAGCCTTGGTCCTCACTAAACATCTATTGGACATTGTGGGGTGCAGGTTTAGGATACAACTAAAATGGCATCCTCCTGAACTGACTTTGCAGGAGGAATGGCAAATTCCAGCCATAATTTACAGAAAGTATGCCTAAGAGGATTAAGGCTGTCATATAGGCCAAAGGTGGCCTATTGAATTAAAAAATCATTTTACAACTCCCTGTGTGGTATCAAAATACATTTGATCACATATAGATATAACCAGGCTGTGTATACATATACACACAGTTTATAATTAAAGGGCATCAGTTTTGTGACATTCAGGTGGCAAACCATGAATTACCAAAGAATTTATTTGGAATAATAGTTCCCAGACTGGAAAAATAAAGGGAATAAACAAGTTTCCAAAAGCAACACAAGTGTACATTTTGTGCTGCATCCAAGAATACGACAGTAAGCATACATCAATATCGTACTACAAATAAGACACTGCTTATAAGTTAAAGATATATTAACAATAGTAATGCCATTTAAAATACTTAACAGAACTCCTTTCCCAAAATGGTCTGCATAAAATTACAAACAATTTCATTGAATCAAATGCTTTAGTCTGTAACTCTTGGCATAGAACTCCACCAGATTGCAATGGCTGCTGATGAAGAAATCATTGTTTCCATGACTGGCAGTGCCACATGAAATATGCATGATTGATGATTGTTTTCTACATCAGCACGTTCGGGAGGCAACTAGAGAGAGGAATACTCTTGATTTGATTATCAGCAGTGATTCTTCATGCATTAAGAATCTGCAGATAAATGAACCACTAGGTGGCAGTGATCACAGTGTGCTGAAGTGGGATTTACTCAAAGAGGTAACTACCATTAGGGGTAAAGGGAAGGGTTATTGCTTTCGTAAGGGCGACTACGATGGACTGAGACAGTATTTAAATTCTATACAGTGGGACCAACTGATGATGTTACCAACAGCAAATGCAAAATGGGAAGCATTCAAAGAACTTATCTTGAAAGCTACTAGGCTTTACATACCAACTAAGAAATATTGTTCAAGGTTTAGGCCTAAATGGATGTCAGATGAACTGATGAGGCATATGGCAGAGAAGAAACATGCATGGGATACATACAAATTAACACACGACACAGAAGCCTATGACAGATACAAGTTGATCTGTAACCAAGTTACAAAGGAGGTTAGGCGGGCGAAGGCAGAGTACGAGCAATCTTTGGCAAGGGATGCAAAGAAAAACAGCAAAGAGTTCTTTACTTATGTAAACTCTAGAAGGAAGGGGATGAATCATATTGTCCACTTGATATCGATGGGTCAACTGTTGCTGATCCTGCTCAGGTAGCTAACAAACTAAATGAATATTTTGCATCGACATTCACACATGAGGAGTTATTTAGCGAGGGGAAAGCCAGGGGTGTATTCAACTCTAGCAGTAAGCTAGAGAATCTTGTAATAACTGAGAGTAAAGGTGGAGGAGAATCTGTTGAAGATAAACACAAGAAAGGCACCTGGGGTGGATGGGATCTATCCAGTTATATTAAAGGAGGCAGCAGAGGAAGTAAGCAAACCCTTAGAAATAATTATGAGAGCTTCCTTGGACTCAGGGGAGGTACCCGCAGACTGGAGATGTGCAAATGTGTCCCCAATTCACAAAGGAGGATCAAAGGCTGACACAAGCAATTATAGACCTGTGAGTTTAACTTCTGTTCCAGGAAAATTAATGGAGGCACTAGTTAAAGAAGCACTGCAGGATCATTTAGACAAGACTTCAGTTACAGCTCGGACACAGCATGGTTTTGTTAAGGGGAAGTCTTGCCTGACCAATTTGATTGGATACTATGATGCAGTCACAAAGGAACTGGATGCAGGGAATAACTTTGATATTATATACTTGGATCTTAGAAAGGCTTTTGATACTGTTGCACATGGAAGACTGCTGCACAAATTGGAGCAGTGTGACATTGGAGGCAAATTGCTGCTGTGGATAAAGGGGTGGCTAAGGGGGAGAAGACAGAGAGTGGTAGTCAATGGACACTGCTCATCGTGGACTAATGTTATTAGTGGAGTCCCCTCAGGGCTCAGTGTTGGGTCCATTATTGTTTTCTGTATTCATAAATGATATTGATGATGGTATATCAAGTTTAATGTAGAAGTTTGCAGACGATACAAAGGTAGGCAGGGTTGTCAAGGACACTACTGACACTATGCTGCTGCAACAGGATCTGGAAAGGTTGAGCAGATGGGCTGAGAGGTGGCAAATGAAGTTTAACATTGACAAATGTAAAGTACTACACATGGGGAAACAGCAACCCCAGAGCAATGTATCAACTCTGTGGTACTACACTGACAGTGGTAGAGAATGAAAGGGACCTGGGGGTGGTTGTGCAGGCAGATATGAAGTTCTCTGAGCAGTGCAGACGGGCTGCAAGAGTAGCTCATGGTGTATTGTCAATGATATATAGGAATTTTTCTAGCAGGGATAAGGAGGTGATTATTCCCTTGTATAAGGCAATGGTCAGGCCACACCTAGAGTACTGTATACAGGTCTGGAGGCCTCATTTCAAGAAGGATGTAGTGTGCTGGAACGAGTACACAGAAGGGCAACAAGATTAGTGAATGGAACAAAGGGGTGCTCTTACGAAGAAAGGCTTAAGTTTTGCAAATTACAGTGTCTGGAGACTAGGCACCAGCGAGGTGATCTTATAGAGGTGTATAAAGCATTGAATGGTTTGAGCATACTCAATGCTGATGGGATTCTTCCTCTCGCTCAGAATAATCACCTGAGAGGGCATAAATTCAAATTGAGGAAAGACAGACGTAGGATAGCCGTGCGGAAATTTGCCTTTAGCCAGCGAGTGGTTGGTTGGTGGAACAGACTTCCATCCCTTGTCGTGGAAGTTGATAGCCTAAATAAGTTTAAGGCTCAGCTGGACAGGTATTTTGAACGAACAGAGGGGTGAAGTGGAAGTGTTTTTTTTTTTGGCTGATGCTGCATAAGCTTGCTTTCTTGCATAAAATGCCTCTACTAATGCTAATGCACTTCTGTATGTATTTGATGCTGCTCTACTCATGTCACACTGAAATAACTGGATATTACATCGATAACAGTATGTAAAATTCTTCAATCCCTCCTCCTGTAATTGTTTTCTTACAAAATCCATCAGCTGCATGTTTATTCTGGTGATTGTTGTTATTTGGTTTTTAGGAGCATTAGCAACTAAGGCCATATTGCTCTGGGAATATGTGGTGGTCATTCCTTGACCTTTCCGCATCCTCTGTATTTGGCTGTGACGGGCTTGAACCCCAGTCTAATCAAGAAGCGTGTGCTAGCACTGCTGCTCTTTCCCACCTAGCTACGGAGGCGCCTTATTCTGGTGACTCTACAAGTTAATTGCACATGGTCCTAAAAAACACAGACTTCACTCCACAATTTCTGGTGTGGCAGATGTGATGCTGTCTTCTGGTTAAGTGGCAATGTGACTACTGTCAAGTATGGGAAACATCATCTCCATGTGTTGTTAACAATGTCCTCTCCAATACCCACATATGGTTTGGCATGGATTCCAATAAACTACATAATTGAATCATTCTTCTTCAAGGAGGCTCAGGCATGTGATCATACAATAGTGCTTTGCCCTCTATCAATAAAAATCATAGGTGTACTCTCAAGAGCCAAAACATTCGCCATGGACTACAACAGGAGTGTAGAATTCAAGGAAGTTTATACAGAATACAGCTGAAAGTGCAAAATAAACAGAATTGGGGGAAAGCTCCTCCCACTTACTCTTCTTCCCCAACCTTCAATCCAGGCCTATGAAGATTGCCAACCTTCACGATTAACCCCTCCCAAATCAAAGGAGGAGAAAGTGGTACATAGGGTGACAGAGGACACTAGTCAACACACAAGAAGCAAGGAAATTCATTTCTCAATAGAAGTCATTTCTCATCTGATCTCTAGCTAAATTAGGCCAGAAACTAGAAGGCCTGACGAATGAACACACACTGGATGTAGTATCTGTTCATCCATATTTTATTTTATTTTTCTGGCTAGTACAGCAAAAGTCTTGGGCTCCTCGCACAATATGGCTAATATTAATACTTCCATTCTGTTTCATCCTGGTGGTTCTACTGCATCCTAAACTAAAGATAGTGTTGGCTTATTAGGCACCCAATTTTTTTATTCAAGCCCTTGCATTGATCTTGGTAAATCTCCAACCATACCAAACACATCAAATTCAATGCCTCTCTTAATTTTGTGACAGTAAGTCATTTGAAGAATAAAAAACAATCTTGATGCCAAGAAGCCTTCAGGTGCTGATGGGACCTCTCCACTTTTTTCCGAAGCTTATGCCTCAGATTTAACTGCTGTTTTTGTGTTACCTTTTTACATTCTTAAATATACTATTTTTTTTTCTTCTTCTGATTTTAAGTCTCTTTGTATCCAACAAATTCCTTAAAAGGGTGATAAACCCAATCCTTTTAAATATAAATACCATAGAACTTAAATTCTTTCCAAAGTAAAATCCACCAACCCTAACACCATCTAATTAATGATGGTCATTATGAATTCAGTCAGTGTTGATCCAGTGAATAAAATCCATGGAAAAGTCTGGAAAAACTCTAGCAAGTGTTCTGGGCATTTCTAAAGCCTTTCATGTACTTGACATAAGTCTTCTGAATAAGCTTCCATCAGATGGAAGCTTGCTTAGAAGATCTTTATTCAGACTACCATTTGTTTTGCAGCCAGTCTTCTCTCTTGACTACTCACTACATACAATGGTTTTCATTCTTCTAACTTCTCAAACAATGCTGGAATTTCCCAAAGTTCTGTTCTTTCACCCTCTCCTTTCCTCTTGTATATACAAGATCCCTTTACACTGAATGGAAATACAATTCTGCTGATGTATCATTACTTGTAAATATTACATTACTTAGATATAGATATTACATTACTTACAAAACTGACTCCCAGTTTTACATACCATCCCTACTCTGTACAAATTAGAGCTTCTTAAATATGCACTCCAGTACCACTTCCTTAAATTCTGATCTCCAAGTAATTGTCAAGTGGGCAGAAGAAAATTTAGTTAACTTCAGGGATTCTAAAACCCCGTCCTGTCTTATTTCTCACAAAAATGGTTTCCCATGATCATCAACAACAATCACATAACTTAAATAGTATGGGGACCCATGACTTCCATCCTTTCTTTGCTAAACGTATCATAAATATTCTCAACCCTATGCTACTTTTTTTCCTAAATTATTGACCCTGTACAAATCACAGATTCACCCATCACGAAAATCTGTTCCTACATCTAGACAGATAATCCAAAAAAAAAAAAAATTGAAATTCCTGGACTATTCAAAAGAAAGCAGTCAGGTTAATCAATTATTCTTCACATATAAACTGACTCCACTCCCTGTCACACTTACTGCTGCATGCCTTTTCTACAGCTATTTCTATCAAATCTGTAATTCTTCCTCCTCCTTCAAAATCAATTGAACAAATGTCTCAACATCCATTCACCGTGAAAATCTTACCTTATAAAACTAAATTTGCATCATTTATCCCTTCTACTTCTGTTCTCTGAACAACCTTCCTTCATTAGAGAAAATGGCATAGAGAAGCTTAGGCTTCAAGGACGGTCAGAAAAGTGACAGCAAATAGAGGGGAATCTTACATTGAGAAATAACAACCATACAATAATTTATACACTCAGTGGTGTTGAATCAAAAACACTGAAGAAAAAAAAGGGATTTGGGGAGTTACGATATAGGGCCATGGTGCTTATAGAGAGAAGCTGGTCATAATCCTATTATATAAGGAAATTGTAAGACTGCACTGGAACACAAGAATCTTTATATCTAAAAAAATACATCAAGCTTCTTAAAAGAGACCAAAGGCATTGTATTTAAGGTGCTTAGGTAGTGCCAACCAATCTTTGGCATACCTGCCATAGAGACCAAAGACAGGCAACCCACTTCGTATGACCTGACAAAGGGTGCAAACATGAGAAAAGGCTTCAAACATGCTGGCCACAGAGTTCTCTTAGATGGGACTGTATTGAAGTCAATAAGACTCTGTAAGGCAAAATGTTCACTGTTATAAATAATTCCAGAACTAAGGGCCATAAATTAAAATTACAGGGGAACAGGTTTAGACTGTACTCTAGGAAGTCCTTTCAGCCAGCAGTTTTCTTTCCAGTTACTTTCTAGAATAAGTTATTTCCATGGATATTTGAGGCTGATATAATGTGGGCTAATTTTAAAGTAAGCTGGATAGTTACTTATGCAGGGAGGGAAACACAAATGTAGTTTATTTTATTTATTATTATTGTTTTTTTTTTTTGGCTGTACAGCAAAAGCTAGAGGCTTCTTTGTGCTATATAGCTAATACTTTTAAAAATCAAGAAACTTATTATAAATCATTCTTGAAACTTTAATAAAACAAAATATAAAAGAAACCAAGGATGATAAATACATATGATTATAAAATAGCAAAACCAGCTAAGAACTGATATAAAAATTGCACTGACAGCATGAACACAAATTATCACTTGATACCCACACATGACTTACGGTATGAAAACAACAAATATAATGTAAGCATAAAAATGTGATGAGAAGAAAAAAAAAAAAAAAAAGGTGTATCAGTTTTAGGCTGGTCTTATTATTTTAAAATTTCAATTTTTTTTTTTTTTTTTTTTTTTTATGAAAACCCCAAACACGAGAGGTATTATGACCTATAGTACTTAGTACCGTGTTTGAGTTGGAGGTTGAGAAGACAAAAGAAGATATTTGTTGACATTAGACTGTAATTTTCAGGAAATACGTATGAAGGGAGGTTGTTCCAGAAAATGGCAGTTGAATGAATAAACGAGGAAGATGAAAATTTGGTTCTGTGAGTTTGAAGTTGGACAGTAAATGGATTGTTGGCTGCTGGTGGCATGGGTTCGGACTGCTTTGAAAGAGAGAGCGGGAATTATAGATGCAGATTCAGAAGAACAGTGACCAGGGAAGCATCTGTAGAAAAGGCATGCAGCAGAAACAGTATGTCTATGAGACAACGAGTGGAGAGCCTCTGTTAGAGATAAATCATTAATTAACCTAACTGCCCTCTTCTGAATGGAATCTAGAAGCCTGAGAGAGGTATTGGGGGCACTGCCCCAGATGTGGGAACAATATTCCATGGTAGGGCGGATTTGTGATTTGTAGAGAGTGAACAGCTGTTTGGAAGAAGAGTAACACCGAGAGCAAAAGATAAAACCAAGTTTTTTAGATGCAGAGGAAGCAATATTTGCAATGTGCTTGTGCCAAGAGAGATTACAAGTCAGGGTAATCGCCAAAAGAGATATAGCAACTTGCCTAGAAATCGGAGTGTCACCAAAGTTAAGCATAAGAGAAGAATAATCCTTTATGTGAGATATAAGACAAAATTGAGTTTTAGAAGGATTGAAATCAAATAAGTTGTCTTTGCCCCACTGTAAAATTACCTGGAGATTGGCATTTAAGGAATTGGTAGCGGATATTCAAGAAGTTGAACCTGATTGAGCAGGGCAAGGTTTCTCAAAATGGAAAGTAGAATGCAATGTGCTATCATCAGTAAAACTATGGACAGGATTTCGAGTCAATGTAAGAAGGCCATTAATATACAAGAGGAAATGAGTGGGGGAAAGAACTGAACCTTGGGAGACACCAGCATTAGTGGAGAAGTTAGAAGACAGAGCCATCTACCATCACCCTCAGTGAGCGGTCAGAGAGAAAACTGGACAGCCAATTACAAAAAACAGTTGGCAAACCATAAGATGGAAGCTTGTTTAGAAGACTTTTATGCCAAACACAGTCGAAAGCCTTTGAGATGTCAAGAGCAACTGCTTGTGTTTCACCGAACTTTTCACTGAATTTGTCCATAAATGGGTAACATAAGCCAGAATATCACCAGTGGATCAACACACGACGGAATCCATACTGGTGATCGTTGATCGGATGGAAGGTTTCTAGGTAGTTTGAGAGTTGGCAGTTAACTGATTTCTCCATTACTTTAGAAAGAGTAGCAGTAATTGCAATGGGACGATAATTGGATGGGAGGGATTTGTCACCCTTTTTAGGAACTGGCTGGATATGAGCAAATTTTCAAGCAGAAGGAAAAATACTTTTGGAATAAGAAAGTGAAAAAAGCGGCAAAGAACAGGAGTAAGTTCAGCAGCACAGGTTTTGAGAACAAATGGAGAAATACCATCAGGACCTGGAGCTTTCTTAGCATCAAGTTTCGTCAAAATCCATATGACATCTTTTTGACGGAAAACCACAGAAGGCATTGAATGGAGCGTGTTGAGGATGGTGGGAGTTGTTTTACCAAGATCATTAATACATGAGTTGGAAGAAAAATGGGATGCTAGCAGGTCAGCTTTATCCTTGGCTGAAGTGACAGCAGAACCATTTGGTTTTGACAGAGGTGGGAGCAGAGATGGGCAAAAGTTGCAGCCAATAGCTTTGGCAAGAGATCAGAATGCTCGGCTACCATTAGGACAAGAAGCAAGTTTTCTACTCTTAGGCTGTTCAAACTCTAGTTTGGACCGATTAATAACTGCTTTACAATTGTTGTGAGCTTTGGTGTAGGCAGAAAATGAAACTGAAGAATTGGAAACAAGCCAATTAGGATATGCAACATTCTTCTCATGAACAGCATTAGCACATTTATTGAAAAACCAAGGTTTAGATAAAGGATGAGATTTTAAAGTGGAGTGTGAGATAAAGGATTCCATTCCTACAAGAATAATTTCACTGACAAGATCTGAGCAAACGTTGACATCAAAAGTTTTGAAACAGTAATCTGACCAAGGAAAAGAAGAAAAGAAATCTTGTAGGTCATTCCAGTTTACATTCTTGTAATGCCAAACAATACGAGGTTGGGAATAGACATGAGATAAGGGCTCCAATGGAGAAGAGAAAATCACCAAGTTGTGATCTGAGGTGCCTAAAGGACCACTCACTTCGACCGTGTACTTAGAAGGGTTGTTTGTGAGTAAAATATCAAGCATGTTGGCTGTATGGTTAAGACTGTCCGGTATTCTTGTAGGTAAATGAACAATCTGTGCAAGGTCATTAGTAATTGCAAAAGCCTCAGTATCTCGACCAGCTGAGTCAATGTGACTAGAAAATGAAAGCCAGCTGGAGTTGTGAACATTAAAATCACCAAGGAAAATTACCTCACTGTTAGGAAAGTTGGACTGGAGAAAATCAAGTTGCAAAGAGAGGAAGTCTAAGAAATACATATTGTTCCTCTTATATTTTATTAAAGTTTTGTTTAATATTTATGACAGTCAGTTATTGCAAGAATAATTTACAATAGTTACCATGTTCATACCCATAAATGCTTTCTGAAAATTACAATCTACAGGAATCCAAGTTCAACATAAAGTATACTTCATCTTCTTAATCTTCAACTCATAATAAACAGTACTGAAGCAAAATAGGTTCCAATATGTTTAGAATCATTAAAAAATAATAAATAAATTATGGTTATACTCCAGATTATGGGTACACCTCCAGAGGAAATGGCTTCTTTTGCTTGAATCCATCCCGAATTACTGGCATAAACTAATGTAACCTTTTTTCACTAGCCAAAAATGAAAGTCTATTAAAAAACCCACACTTCTTTTGCGTGAATCCGTCCTGAATTTGCCCATGCCCACAATGAAGTGACAAGGTGTATCATAATCTGGAGTTCAACTGAAATTATAAATAGTGCAATTTTGTACACTAGGGATAGGAATATTGCTTAAAAATGTATAGAGAACTACTTATATGTATGATATGCAGAAATAAAATATAGCTGTAAATTCAGTAAGAAGCTCTTATATCATAAGTCATCTTAGTTCTGCAAACTACAAAGTTTAAAAGTAAGCATCTTCAAACAGACATGATTGAGGTGTTCAAGGAAATAAAATGGTTGCACATATTAATGATGGATGCATACTTCTCTTTCTACGATGATGAAAACAAGGGGCCAGATTCAAATTAAGTCAAGATTACAGTACACTGGATGCATCCAGTCTACTGTATAATCACAATGATCAAAGTAGCAAAGCTTGTACAGCATCAACCAACAAAAAAAAAAATAATAAATAAATAATTTTCTCATTCCTTTTAAGAATCTGTCCAAACCTTAATTTATTCAAAGTATCCGCTTTCACAACACTAACTGGAAATTTATTTCAACAATTACTATTGCTGAATGTAAATTTTTTTGCACATGTATTCTGCAATCATCCTTTGTCAATTTATAACCCCATGTGTGTGTCATCTGAAAAAAGAGTAAAGATGCTATCAGGTTTAATCCTTTTGAAATCTTCTATAATAAATCACCACACAGATATCTACTATCTAGAGGCTGTAATTTATAAAACCTTGATGTTTGTTTTAAAACACTTTTACAGTTTACTGATAGATCAATCTGTTAATTGCACCAGGTCAATACAGAACACTTTACCATATAGCATTGTAAAGGCACAAATTTAAAAAGAGATTACACAAATATTTGGAAGAGTTAAAAGTCTGGAAAATATTTTTCCTTTTTTTTTTTTTTTTTTAATGGATGCTTTAATAATATACTTAACATCATTCTGAAATTATAATGCCAAATATCATTCCTAAGTTACCCTACAAAATGGACCCTCTATGTAATATAATCAGGTGGTGGTGTTGGGGAAAATTATGTTCAACCTTTTAATAGAATTAGGAAATTACTTTTTTTTCTTTTCTTTTTTTTTTTTATGAAAACCGCAAATGAGAGGTATTCGAACCTATAGTACTTAGAGTGCATGGGATGAAGGTTGAGAAGATGAAAGAAGATATTTATGAACATACAGACTTGACCTTCAGTAGTTCGTAATTTTCAGAAAACACGTATGGAGGAAGGTTGTTCCAGAGAATGGAAGTTGAATGAATAAATAAGGAAGAAAAGTTGGTTCTGCAGGTTTGAAGTTGGACAGTACAAGGATCTTGACTGGTTGTGGCACCTGTTCAGACTGCTTTGGAAGAGAGAGAGAAAAAATTATAAAAGCCAATTCAAAAGAACAGTGCCCAGGGAAGTATCCAGAGAAAAGGCATTAAGCAGAAACAGAACATCATGAGACAGAGAATGGAGAGATCCTGTCAGACATGAGTCATTAATTATCCTAACTACCCTCTTTTAAATGGAATCTAGAAGCCTGAGAGAGGTTTTGGGGATACCACCCCAAACGCGGGAACAATATTCCATGGTAGGGCAGATTTGTGATTTGTAGAGTGAACCGCTGTTTGAAAGAAAAGTATTGCCGAGAGCAAAAGAGAAAACCCAGTTTTTTTGATGCAGAGTAAGTAATATTTGTAATGTTATTATTATTATTAGCTATATGATGCAAAGAAGCCTGAGGCTTATGCTGCGCCAGCCAAAAAAAAAAAAATTCCCAAGTTACCCCTAAAGGAGAGAGAGAAAGAGAGAGTCAAAAGGGAATTACCAAGAAAGAGAAGAATGGTGATATCCAGCTCAGGACCCTGGGTGTGCCAAGCCCATACTCACCAGATGTGAGCCCCTGGGATTAATGGTGATTTTCCATTAATCTTTTTCTTCTCTCTAAATAGTTACTATTATACCATGTGAGTTTTTAAACAGTCTATTTAGCCTTATTAACTAAATGTACTATACAATTAAGTAATGTTTTGGGAACCTTCTCATCAGACCATACCATATGGTCTGATGATGGGTTTCATCAGATCATATAGTCTTCATCCTTGAAGACAGAAATTCAGCTTACTGTTAAATACCTTTAATAATATTCCACTTTTATTTGCCCCTCTATATTTGATTTAACAGCATTATTAAATCTTTACTGAATTTAAATACCATTATGATAAGCATAGACATGGTTTTGCTAATAATGTTGACTAGCACTTTGTTTTTTGTTGACTATCTCTCCATTCCCCACCCGAATTTCTGCAAAACCCATTTTTAACGCTACATTCACAATTCTCTTGGTGGGGAAAAAAAAAAAAAAAAAAGATGCTAATAATCCACACTTACAAAATTAACATATGCATTATGTTGCTTTACTCCTATCCTTTAATGCTATTAAAGGTTACTACATAAACACTACTAACAAACATTAGAATTTGATACAACACTCTTACTAACAATCTATCAAAGATTAACACCATCTTAATTTTTTTTAAAATATTTTTTCAGATCATTTTAAAGCTGATGCTGATTCTTAGCACGTCAGCTACTGGCATATAATAAAGGCTATTATTTTGATTTCAATGATGGCCATACATACACCATCACTGCTCGCACTATCAACGTTCTGCTAGGTTATAGTTATTTTGCTTATATAAACTCTACACAACATGAGCTGACATGTTTTCTTTCTTTTTAAATCTTGGGGTTAGCATATGGCCAGGGCAGTTAAAATCTGATGTTAGCAGAAAAATCGAAGAGTTCAGCAAGCTTATTTCATTCAAAGATAACTACGAACTACATTTCCTTAATATGAAAAAAGATTCACATTTAAATACTACAGTATTTAAATATACAATTTCTTCACACTTACCTTCGTTTGAAAACAAACTCCATAGCTTAGCAAACAGAATTCCCATTCTTTCTGGTGTAATAAGTTCCTTCACTCGATACAAACGAAACAATAACGTCACAAAGTTAGCTTCCGTACTATTTTACAGTATTCAATATAAAAAATCATCATCTATCTAACTGGAAACTATTTCCAACTTTCATTTCTTTTACTTAGAGAAATCGTAAACTCTACAACTCAGATTTGTTAAGACGGAATATCACGTATTGTAAGTGATGGAAGAAAAGCTTGGATAGTGATTAAAAAGAACGGAAGTGACGTCCTGTGACGTTAACTATAGGAAGATAAATTTTGTAACGTCATGGGTTATTGTACGTATATTCCTTGTAATACGGAAAGTGGATTTTCGAAGCCATTGGAAATTTATATCAACGTGGGAAAAGAAAGAAAAAAAGTAAGCTTTTATTACTGGGAAAAAGTGTTAAATTAATAAGAGCAGATCTCTGCCTTAAGTTATATGCATTATAATGATGTGTACACGCTGGTGTTGTTGCTAACCTTGCGTAATATACGTTCTACTGAATAAAGTTTGATTTGTTTATTATTGTACCAGCAAATAAAAAAAGAATTTTGTCAAGTTTATAAATACATGTTATTCAACACAAATATAGATTTACTTGTTTTTAAATATGCAGTCATTCTTTTCAGTTTTGAAGTAGTTTAATGCAAAATGGAGAAATGTTGGCAAGTTATATGCTTAGTGACAAGTTATTTCTACGTATTGTGGTCCGTATGTTGTATCTCCCGATTGAAGAGTGGCTATGTCTCTTTCGTCTCACTTGTGAACGCACCGGTTGGAATACTTTGGTGGTACGAGTAACTTACTGACACCTTTTTCAAAGTGGTTGGTCATCCACACGGAAGCCATACCCAGGTTCTTTTATTAAATCCAAAAACAGCCAGTTCAAGATTAGATAATGATTGGGCAGTTGTGACAATTGACAGACCGTACAACATTCTATTTTAAGGCGCGTTCTTATATACATGTGTACCCAGGGTCCTGAGCTGGATATCATTCTTCTCTTTCTTGGTGATTTCCTTCTATTTCTGACTCTCTCTGTCTCAGGTAAATCAGAAAGTTTTGTCTGGTACAGCATAAGCCCCAGGCTTCCTTGTACCATATGGCTAATAATATATGCATAACCTCCTGTTGTCTTCAGCCAGTCCATCTGCCCCTCCGCTGACTTGACTACCAACCATCAGCGGGCAGATTTTCATGTGATTTTATATCTAATTATTGTTAGAAGGTTCGTGAACGTGGTGGCACTTATGAAGAGAAACATTTATTGAGAGAAAGGAGAAGAGTAATAAATATTACACAGTTGGAATTAAATCAGGTTAATCTTTAGAATATGAGGTGCACTCCCATGAACCCTTGCAACTACAAATGATAGGCAGAGCCTAGCCCCACCCACTGGTTGCTTAAGTTAAAGGCAAACCTGGGAAAACAAATGGTACAACAGAAAGAGTTTTTCAGTAGTAAATAAGTTGTGAACATCAACAAAAACAAAACTGATGTAGAAACGCTAAAAGCAATAGTACAAGTTAAGTGCAATTTTGCTAATTCTTGTGAAGAAATAGCAAATAAGGAAGAATTATTAAGATGACTGCCAATCACAATGATTTTGCTTTAGAGAATGCCATTTCTCAAATGACTACAGCTGGCAGGAATGCAATGTGCAGGATAATAAACCTGAAGAATGTTTTTAGTAGACTAACAGTTTTGATATTTTTCCCTCCCTTATAGCTTTCATATTTGGTTAGGCTAATTTATGCCATTAATTCGGGACAGATTCAAGTGAAGACTGGCATCAGTAATCTTTCATGTACAGTATTCTCTATAGCCACAGTTTTTGCTTGGATCCATCCCGAATTAGTGGCAATTCGGGACAGATTCAAGTGAAGACTGGCATCAGTAATCTTTCGTGTACAGTATTCTCTGTAGCCACAGTTTTTTGCTTGGTTCCATCCCGAATTAGTGGCGTAAACTAACCTAACATTTTTAACTAAACAAAAATGGAATCTATTAATTAAAAAAAAAACATATTGCTTTAACCTTCAGTACACAGCATTAGCAAAGGCACATGATGCAAGAAAGCAAGTTTATATAGCATCAGCCAAAAAAAAACAAAAAAAACCCCTTATTTTACCCATCCACTCGCTCAAAATGTTTGTCAAGTTCTGCCTTGAATCTGTTTAAGCTATCAACTTCTACAATGACAGGTGGAAGTTTGTTCCAGCAATCAACCACCCGCTGGCTAAAGGCAACACTTCCGCACATCTATCCTACAACCGTCTTTCCTCAATTTGAATTTATGCCCTCTCAGGCAATTATTCTGAGCAAGAGGAAGAATCCCATCTGCATCACCTCGCAGGTGCCTAGTCTCCAGACACTAATTTGCAAAACTTAAGCCTTTCTTCGTAAGAGCAACCCTTTGTTCCATTCACTAATCTTGTTGCCCTTCTCTGTACTTTTTCCAACAGTTCTACATCCTTCTTAAAATGAGGCCTCCAGACCTGTATACAGTATTCAAGGTGTGGTATGACCATTGCCTTATACAAGGGGATAATCACCTCCTTATCCCTGCTAGAAAAATTCCTGTGTATCATTGACAAGACATCATGAGCTACTCTTTCAGACCGTCTGCACTGCTCAAAAAATTTCATATCTGCCTGCACAATTACCCCCAGGTGCTTTTCATTCTCTACCACTGTCAGTGCGATACCACAGAGTTGATACATTACTGTGGGATTACTTCTTCCCATATGGTACTTTACATTTGTCAATGTTAAACTTCATTTGCCACCTCTCAGCCCATCTCCTCAACTTTTCTAGATCCTGTTGCAGCAGTGTACTGTCATTAGTATCATTAACAACCCTGCCAATCTTCGTATCATCTGCAAACTTGGACATTAAGCCTGATATACCATCATCAATATCATTTATAAATACAGAAAACAACAATGGACCCAACACTGAACCCTGAGGGACTCCACTAATAACATTAGTCCACGAAGAGCAGTGTCCATTGATTACCACTCTCTGTCTTCTCCCACTCAACCATCCCATTATCCATAGTAGCAATTTGCCTCCAATGCCACGCTGCTCCAATTTGTGCAGCAGTCTTCCATGTGCAACAGTATCAAAGGCTTTTCTAAGATCCAAATTTATGATATAAAAGTTATTCTTTGCATCCAGTTCCTTTGTGACTACATAGTATCCAATCAAATTAGTCAGACAACACTTCCCCTTAACAAACCCATGCTGTGTCCGAACTATAACTGAAATCTTGTCTAGATGATCCTGCAATGCTTATTTAACCAATGCCTGCATATATTTCCCTTGAACAGAAGTTAAACTAACAGGTCTGTAATTACCTGTCTCCCCCTTTGATCCTCCTTTGTGGATTGGGGTCACATTTGCACATCTCTCATAATTATGGCTAAGGGTTTGCTTACTTCCTTTGCCGCCTCCTTTAATATAACTGGATAGATTCCATCCACCCCAGATGCCTTTCTTGTGTTTATTTTCAACAATTTCTCCTCCTCTTTACTCTCAGTTATTACAAGATTATCTAGTTTACTGCCAGAGTTGAATACACCTCTGGCATTCCCCTCCCTGAATAATTCCTCATGTGTGAATGTCGATACAAAATATTCATTTAGTTTGTTAGCTACCTGAGCAGGATCATCAACAGTTGAACCATTGATATCAATGGACCAATCTGATTCATCCCCTTCCTTCTAGAGTTTACGTAAGTAAAGAACTCTTTGCTGTTTTCTTTGCATCCTTTGCCAAAGATTTCTCATAGTCTGCCTTCGCCTGCCTAACCTCCTTTGTAACTTGGTTACATTCCAGCTTATATCTATCATAGGCTTCTGTGTCACCTGTTAATTTATATGTATCCCATGCATTTTTCTTCTCTGTCACAAATCTAATTAGTTCATCTGACATCCATTTAGGCCTAAATCTTGAACAATATTTCTTTGTTGGTATGAAAAGCCTAGTAGCTTCCAAGATTAATTCTTTGAATGCTTTCCATTTTGAATTTGCTGTTGGTAACATCATCAGTTGGTTCCACAGTAGAATTTAAATACTAAATTTAAATTTAAATAGAATTTAAATACTCTCTCAGACCACCTTAGTCACCTTTACAAAAGCAAAACCCTTCCCTTTACCCTTGATGGTAGTTACCTCTTTGAGTAAATCCCACTTCAGCACACTGTGATGACTGCCACCTAGTGGTTCCTTTATCTGCAGATTCTTGATGCATGAAGAATCATTACTGATAATCAGATCAAGAGTATTACTCCCTTTAGTTGCCTCCTGAACATGCTGCTGTAGAAAACAATCATCCAATAAATCCACAAAAGCGTTGCTAGTGTGTGAGTGACCAACCCACAAATTCCAGTCAATATCCGGGAAATTAATATCTCCCATTTTAAGACACTCTAATTTACTGGCTCACCCTATTTCTCTGCACAATTGCTCATTATACTCATCAGATTCAATAGGCCTATAACACACACCTACTCTCATTTTTCCTTTCCCAGTGCTTATGTTACACCAAACAGACTCAACATTGCATTGTCCACCAACATCATTTGGATGCACTTCCTTAGATTTTGTGTTTCTTAACTAACAGCATAACCCCTCCTCCCTTCCTGTCCTGTCTATCCTTTCTGTACACATTGTACTCCACAAATTCCAGTTCCGCACTGCTTATGTCTGTGTGACACCATGTCTCTGATATCCCAACAATATCTGCCTTTGATGTCTTGACTAGCACTTCAAGTTCATTGAATTTATTACCTATACTCCTAGCACTGGTGTACATGCAAGTATACATGCACCTGTTTCTACTCTTAGTTACCCTAACACAGCCTATGTATTTACTTGTTCCACTATGACTCCCAGCAGTCCTGGAAATTCCCATTGCCTTGCTTTCCAGGCTGCTGCTCAATTGCATTTCAATAGAAGTAGTTCAAGAATCACTTTTACCTCTGCCAGCGGCTACCTTAATCTATTAGTCCATGTATCCCCCCAAGCTAACAGCTTTCCGACTCACCTAACTCTCTGCCTCGATAGCATCAGCAAATATTCTTGCACCCTTTCTATTTAAGTGTATCCCATCCCTGTAGAAGCAGTCTCTCCTGTTAACAAGCACAGACCAGGCTGGGAAAAATTCTACCGCCTTAAGCCTTGCACAATCTCTCCAGGGCCGAATTGATCGACAAGGCTCTAATTATATACTCCCTCCTATCTGTGTCTGGGCAGAATTGCAGACACTTTCAAATTCAACTCTAATTCACAGTTTTTTTTCAGCATTGTCTTGTACTTGTTAAGTAATTCTGCCCGTCTCCTACTCTTAATATCATTAGTGCCAACGTGTACAACAATATCACCTTTTGTGCCCTTAAAGGTTGCTATCTGCACTACAACGTCATCAACCTTTGCCCCTGGCAGACATACCCTGATCCTGTTCCATCTATCCTTTTTGCACAATATGTTCCCCGTTTCAGGAAAACAATAGAGTCACCTACAACTAGTTCCTTTGGGACCAGCACATTCTGCCTTGGGGGTTGCCTCTGTGTTGCGTGAAGTTCAAGTGCAAGCTATGGCATTGATGTGGGCAGCTGAGAGCTTGATGGGCCCTCAATTTAAATCCTTCGAGGGCATCCACCCTGTCCTTCAATCTCTCATATAAGCCCATAACAATGCTGATTTTGCACCTGATTTCCTTGCACTCCTTACATCGCGCACACACACACAACGAAATTCCCCTTGGCAATATGTCCCATTCCTGATTGATCCACAAACATCAAACAAGCAGTGCATTTCAATAGACTGTGATTCAGAGGACAACTGCCCCCTCAGTTCTCCCCTGAGCCACAGCAGTTCCACTAGTTTGAGCCTTTTGCTTTGCTGCTCTGGTCTGAGTCATGATTTCTATTCAAGTTCAATAAAATTCCAATACAAAATATAATCCTAAACCTGTATCCAAATGCAGTTATAACACTATATATATTTATTTCAGTATCGAATATTATCTCCGAGTTACTTTGTATGACTTTCTTATCCCCTGTCAACTTATATATATTAATTTATGATTTTACGTTTGTAATAACTGGGTCGCTATATTTATTTAGTTAAAAAAGTACAATTCAATTGACAATGAAATTTAATAAGATTAATAAATTTTATTGATTAATTGATACTACTATACTTGCTATCTAGTTTTTACTGTTAAACCTTACACTAGCACACGTTGTATCGTATAACAACAGCAGAAAGTTGTGAACGGTTAATCTACGGACACAAGGTATTATTTACTTTCCAAATCGCGCTATCTAAATTCGAAATAAACCATGGAGCTTGACTAGGTCTATAAGCTACTTATAGAAAATAATTGAATCTAACAATTAAGTCAATAAAGCGGCTGAGTATAATTAAAAACTTTTTGTTTGCAGGAGCTGCAAAATCTGTCCACACGTGGATTTGATACCCTTACCTTTCACACATTCACCAAAAAAAGCGGAAAATTATTCACAAGACTAGATCATCCGATCAAAGCAAACTGGAGAGCAGGGCTAGACCTGCCCATCATTTGTAGCCACAAAGATCCATTGGATTGTACTGTATATTCTAAAGATTAACCTTAAATTGAACAGCTTATCAAGTGTCTATATAGATATGATTTTAGTAATTAATTGATAAGGAGATAAGGATATTTACTGTACACTGCTATTAATCAAAGAAAAAAAAATTTAACATGCCTGAAATATAATGCACTGCATACATTAACTACCCTTTTTTTTATTAAAAAATGTGAACTAATAACTTATATTATTAACTATACACTTTTGATAATACCACCTCTCACTTCACGCTGTTCAGGAACAAGGTAAGCTAAAATCACGTAGAACAGTGATGAATAAAATGTGGCCTGAAATCCAATTTTGGGGACAAGATACAAAAAATATATATACATATATATATTTATTTTTTTTATTTTTTATTTTTTTGTCCTCGCCTTTTTCCCATTATATATGAGGTCAGCGTTTTTACTATTTTGGCATGAAATCCTTCGGCAATCTCCGTATTAGGTGGTCACGGGCCCAAACCCCAGTCTAATCAGGAAGTGTGTGCTACGCACTGCTGCTGCTCCTGCTCCTGCCCACCTGGCTACGGAGGTGCCCACAAAAAAAAAATATATATATATATATATATATATATTAAAGTAACCAAATTAGCATTAACATTAGCAGAGGCATACGATGCAAGAAAGCAAGCTTATACAGCATCAGCCAAAAAAAAAAAAAAAAAAACTTCCCGTTTCACTCCAAAAGTTTTCTAGTTCAGCCCTGAATTTATTTAAGCTCTCACCTTCCACAACGGCAGATGGAAGCTTGTTCCGGCAATTCCATCTGCTAGCTAAAGACAAATTTCCACACATCTGTTCTACAACTGTCTTTTCTCAATTTGAATTTATGTCCCCTCAGGTGTGGAATATGAGCAAGAGGAAGAATCCCAACACCATTGAGCTTGCTCAGACCATTCAAGGCCTTATATATACCTCAATCAGATCACCTTGCAAGTGCTTAGTCACCAGACGCTGTAATTTGCAGAACTTAAGCCTTTCTTGGTAACAGTAACCCTTTCACTTACTAATCCCATTGCCCTTCTCTGTACTAGTTTTAGCAGCTCTACGTCTTTCCTAAAATGAGGCCTCCAGACCTGTATGCAGTACGCAAGGTATGGCCTGATGACCATACAAGGGGATAATCACCTCATTATCCCTGCTTGCAAAATTCATGTATATCATTGACAAGATCCCATGAGCTACTCTTGCAGCCAGTCTGCACTATCAGAAAACTTCATATCTGGCTTCACAATTATCCCCAGGTCTTTTTCATTCTCCATTACCTTGAATGTAGTACTGCACAGTTGGTACGTTACTTGGGGGGTTACCACTACTCGTATGCAGTACTTTGCATTTGTCAATGTTAAACTTCAGTTGCCATCTCTCAGCCCATCTGCTGGACATGGCTCATTATAGCCTTAGTTGCTTGTATGCCAAAAAAACCAAACCAAATCTCAGCCCATCTGCTCAACTTTTCTAGATCCTATTGCAGTAGTGTACTGTCCTCACTGTCATTAACAACCCTACCCACCTTCGTATCGTTTGCAAACTTGTACATTAAGGCTGATATGCCTTCGTCAAGCATATCAGGCTTAATGTACTGATGAAGGCATATCAATATTATTTATCCATGTGCAACAGTATCAAAAGCTTTCCTAAAATTCAAGTAAATGATATCAAAATTATTTTTTGCATCCAGTTCCTTTGTGATGAAAATTGGTCAGACAAGACTTCTCCTTAACAAACCCATGCTGTTTGTTGTTGTTGTTTTTTTATTATTTGGTTTTTAGGAGCATTAGCAACTAAGGCCATATTGCTCCAGGATATGCGGTGGTCATTCCCTGACCTTTCTGCATCCTCCGTATTTGATGGTGATGGGCTCGAACCCCGGTCTAATCAAGAAGCGTGTGCAACGCACTGCTGCTCCTTCCCACCTGGCTACGGAGGCGAACCCATGCTGTGCCTGAACTATAACTGCAGTCTTGTCTAGATGATCCTGCAGTCCTTCTTTAACCAGTGAATCCATTATTTTCCCCGGAACAGAAGTTAAACTGACAGGTCTGTAATTAGTCGTGTCACCTTTAATTAGCATTAGTTGAGGCATATGATGCAAGAAAGCAAGCTTATACAGCATCAGCCAAAAAAAAACTTCCCATTTCACCCATCCAATCACTCCAAATGTTTGTCTAGTTCAGCCTTAAATTTATTTAAGCTATCAACTTCCACAACTTTACCCACTGGCTAAAGGCAAACTTATGCACATCTGTTTTACAACTGTCTTTCCTCAATTTGAATCTATGTCCCCTAAGGTTCTTAATTATGAATCGGCAATACTAGAAATCTGTTAGCTTAGTATAGTATTATCAGTTAATCAAAAATATTTATTAATCTTATTAAATTTCATTGTTAATTAAATTGTATTTAAACGGAAATCATGACCCAGACTAGAGCTGCGAAGCAAAGATCACAGACTAGTGAGAGTATTGTGACTCGGGGAAGAAACGAAGGGGGTGATTCTCCAATGCATCACAATCTCAAAAAATGTGCGAAATGTGACATGTTTGCGGACCTATCTAAAACAGGACATGATCTAGCCAAGGAGGATGTCTTTGTGTGTGCTAGGTGCCTAGAGTGTCAAGAAATTAGGTGCCAACTCAGCATTCTGATGGGAATCTATGAGAGCTTGAGGTGTAGGGTAAATCCCATCGAAGAAATTAATATGAGGGGCGCATCAAGCCATCAGCTGTCCAGCTCAATGGCAGAGCTCACTCCTGTGCATCAGGCAAAACAGAGGCAATCTCCAAAGCAGAATGCACTGGTCCCACAGAAACTAGTTATTGTTGGTGATTCTATTGTCAGGGAGACGGGGTACTATGCAAGAAGGATAGGTGGAACAGGACCAGGTGTATGTTTGCCAGCGGCAAAAGTTGATGTAGAGCACATATCATCTTTTAAGGGCACAAAACGTGATATTGTTGTACACATTGGAACTAATGACATTAACAGTAAAAGATCTGCAGATTAACTCAACAAGTACAGGTCAAAGTTGAAAAAAAAGTCGCGAGTTAGGGTTGAATATGAAAGTATCTGCAATTCTGCCCGGACACGATAGGAGGGAGTATATGATGAGAGCGCCTTGTCGACCAATTTGGCCCTGGAGAGATTGTGCAAGGCTCAAGCGGTAGAATTTTTTTCAGCATGGTCTGTGCTTGTTGACAGGAGAGACTGCTTCTACAGGGATGTGGTACACTTAAATAGAAAGGGTGCAAGAATATTTGCTGATGATATCAAGGCAGTGTTAGGTGGGTTAGAAAGCTGCTAGCTTGAGGAGGGTACACAGACTAAAAGGTTAACAGTGGCCGCAGGTGAGGCAAAAGTGATTCTTGCACTGCTTCTATTAGAATGAGCAGTAGCCTGGAAAGCAAGGCAATGGAGATTTCCAGGCCCTCTGGGAGTCATAGCGGAACAAGTAAATACATGGGTGTGTTAGGGTAACTAAAAGTAGAAACAGGTGCATGTACACCAATGCTAGTAATATAGTTAATAAATTTGATGAGCTTGAAGTGCTAGTCTAGACATCAAAGACAGATATCGTTGGGATACCAGAGACATGGTGTCACACAGACATAAGCAGTGCGGAACTGGAATTTGGGGAGTACAATGTGTACAGAAAGGATAGACAGGACAGGAAAGGAGGAGGAATTATGCTGTTAGTTAAGAAACACAAAATTTAAGTAAATGCGTCCAGTTGATGTTGGTGGACAATGCAATGTTGAGTCTGTTTGGTGGGAAAGGAAAGGAAAAATGAGAGTAGGTTTGTGTTATAGGCAAATTAATCTGATGAGTATATAATGAGCAATTGTGCAGAGAAATTAAATTAAATTAAATTAAATTTTCTGTTTATACTCCGTCACGACAACCAAGTCAGTAGAGTTTACAATAATTCGTCAATACAAATACTTATCGTATTTAGTAGTCACGGGCTTGATCCCCGGTCCACTCAAGGAATGCGTGTTATGCACTCTCACTCCTGACCACTCGGCTACGTCAGAGTGGGCCAGTAAATCAGAATGTCTTATAATGGGAGATTTTAACTTTCCAGATATTGACTGGAACTTGTGGGTTGGTCGCTCTCACACTAGCAAGACTTTTGTGGATTTATTGCATGACTGTTTTCCACAGCAACATGTTCAAGAGGCAACCAGAGGGAGTAATACTCTTGATCTGATTATCAGCAGTGATTACTCGTGCATTAAGAATTTGCAGATAAAGGAACCACTGGTTGAAAGTGATCACAATGTACTGATGTGGGAATTACTTAAAGATGTAACTACCATCAAGGCTAAAGGGAAGTGCTTTTGCTTTTGTAAAGGTGACTACAGGGGTCTCAGACAGTTTTTAAATTCTGTATAGTGGGATCAACTGATGTGTTACGAACGTTGAATTCTAAATGAGAAGCCTTCATGGACTTAATCTTAGAGGCCACTAGGCTTTTCATTCCAACTAAGAAATACTGTTCAACGTTTAGGCCTAAATGGATGTCAGATGAATTAATGAGGCTCGTGGCAGAGAAGAAAAATGTATGGGATGCATATAAATTGACACAGAAGCCTATGGCAGATATAAGCTAATCTGTAATCAAGTCACAAAGGAGGTTAGGCAGGCGAAGGCAGATTACGAGAAATCTTTGGCAAAGGATGCAAAGAAACATAGCTAAGAGTTCTTTAGTTATATAAACTCTAGAAGGGAAGGGATGAATCAGATTGGACCACTTATCATAGATGGGTTGACTATTGATGATCATTCTCATTTATCTGATAAACTAAATGAGTATTTTGCATCTACTTTCACACATGAGCTGTTCAATGAGGGGGAATGCCAGAAGTTTCTCAAACTCTAACAGGGAGCTAAGGCATTTTGTAATAACTGAGACCCAGTGGAGGAGAAATTGTTGAAATTAAACATAACGAAGGCACCTGGGGTGGACGGGATCTTTCCAGTTATATTAAAGGAGGCAGCAAAGGAAGTAAGCAAACCCTTAGCCATAATTATGAGAGCTTTCTTGTACTCAGGAGAGGTCCCCATGGACTGGAGGTGAGCGAATGTATCACCAATTCACAAAGGGGGTTTAAAAGGTGATGCAAGTAACTATAGACCTGTTAGTTTAACTTGTGTTCCGGGGAAAATAATGGAGTCACTGGTTAAAGAAGCATTGCAGGGTCATCTAGATAAGACTGCAGTAATAGTTAAGACACAGCATAGGTTTGTTAAAGGGAGGTCTTGTCTGACCAATTTGATTGGATACTGTGATCTCGTCACAAAGGAATTGGATGCCAAAAATAGTTTTGATATCATATACTTGGATTTCAGGAAAGCTTTTGATACTGTTCCACATGGAAGACTGCTATACAAATTGGAGAAGTACGGCATTAAGGGTAAGTTGCTACAATGGATAAAGGGATGGTGAGTGGGAGATGACAGAGAGTGGTAATCAGTGGGCACTACTCTTCGTGAACAAATGTTATTAGTGGAGTTTCCCAGCTTTCGGTGCTGGGCCCATTGTTGTTTTGTGTATTCATCAATGGTATTGATGAAGGTATATCAGGATGTCCAAGTTTGCAGATGATACAAAGGTTGGCATGGTTGTTAATGACAGTAAAGACAGTATGCTACTCCAACTCGATCTAGATAAGTTGGGCAAATAGGCTGAGAAGTGGCAACTGAAGTTTAACATTGACAAATACAAAGTACTGCATATGGGTAGCAATAATCCAAGAGAAACATACCAGCTGTGTGGTACAACACTCAGTGAAGTGGAAAGTGAAAAATACCTGGGAGTAAATGTGCAATCAAATATGAAGTTTGCTGAGCAGTGCAGATGAGCTGCCAGGGCAAGTCATGTAGTCTTGTCAATGATATATAAGAATTTTGCTACCAGGGACAGGGAGGTGATTATCCTGTTTAAGGCAATGGTCAGGCCATACCAAGAGTAGTGTGCATAGGTCTGGAGGCCTCATATTAGGAAGGATGTAGAGTTGCTAGAATGAGTACAAAGAAGGGCAATAAGATTGGTGAGGGGAACAAGGGTTTGCTCTTACCAAGAAAGGCTTAAGTTCTGCAAATTGCAGTGCCTGGAGAGTCGGCACCTGCAAGGTGATCTGATTGAGGTGTATAAGGCTTTGAATGGGTTTAGCAAGCTGAATGCTGATGGGATTCTTCCTCTTGCTCATATTAAGAACCTGAGGGGGCGTAGATTCCAATTGAGGAAAGATAGTTGCAGAATAGATGTGCGGAAATTTGCCTTTATCCAGTGGGTAGTTGATTGGTGGAACAGACTTCCATCTTTTATTGTGGAAGTTGATAGCCTAAATAAATTTAAGGCTGAGGTGAAACATTTGGAACGAATGGAGGGATGAAATGAGAGGTGTTTTATTTTTTTTATTTTTTCTTGTTGGCTGATGCTGCATAAGCTTGCTTTCTTGCGTCATATGCCTCTACTAATGCTAATCTGAGCAATTGTAAGTATGACATCAGCACTGAGCCTGCTCAAAGCATTCAAGGCCTTGTATACCTCAATCAAATCACCTCGTCTCTAGATGCTGCAACTTGCTTCACGAACGCACCCCTTTGTTCCTCTCACCAATCTTGTTGCCCTTCTCTGTACTCATTCTTTCAACTCTACATCCTTCCTAAAATGAGGCCTCCAGACCTGTATGCAGTACTCAAGGTGTGGCCTGACCATTGCCTTATCAAGGAGGTGATTATCCCATTACAAAGGGATAATCACCTCCTTGTCTCTACTATCAAATTTCCTAATATCATTGACAAAATTCGATAACTTGCTCTGGCAGCCTGTCTGCACTGTTCAGAGAACTCCATATCTTACTGCACAATTCGATCCCCCTTTGTGAATTTGGGATATATTTGCACATCTCCAGTCCATAGGGAACTCCACCGAGTCCAAGGATGCCTTATACTCATGGCTAAGGGTCAGCTTACTTCCTTTGCTGCCTCCTTTAATAACTGGATAGATCCCATGCACCCCAGGTGCCTTCCTTATGTTTAACTTTAACAATTTATTTTCCACTTTGCTCTCAAATATTGCAAAATCATTGAACTCCCTGTTAGATTATTATTATATTTTATTATTATTACTATTTTTATTATTATATTCACATGAAAATATTAAACAATTTTATGTTGATTATTATAATACAATGAATTTTTTAATATGAAAATATAAACCAAAATTTCAACTGATATAAGTAACTTGTGGTATTTGGTTTTGTTGCTTTGATGTAGGTAGTAGTAGCAAATGACACAATTTTAAATGAGTTCAGTATTTAAATTTAGGAGGTCTTCCAATCAAATCCTAAACTATAAAAAATTGACCTCACCTTTTTCTCTTAATAAAAGCAAACCCTTAGCCATAATTATGAGAGAGAGGTGTTGGACAACAAAATGGTGACGTAAATGTAAGCGTTTTCAGCATTTTCATAGATTTTATTTTATATATAGTGTTAGTCATGCCTCAATACAGATGTCCACCAGATTTGACAGGATTGGTCAAATCGTAATGTCATTAATGATAAATAAATTTTAAAAATGTGGATATCATTTATAATGCAGCCTACAAATATATATATTTTTTCTCCTCCTGAATTGGCCCTCATGACAAAAAAAGTTGCTCGCTGCTGGAAAAAAGAAGTGAGAGAATGAAATAAACTAGAATAAAATATAATTTTTATTACATTGTCGGTTAATTGATAAGTTAGCCATCTAAATTAAAAGTATTTATTATTGGCAAGATGATGTAAGCAAGTGAAACTTATAGAATAGATGGCTAATTTATCAATTAACCGACAATGTAATAAAAATTATATTTTATTCTAGTTTATTTAGAATAAAATACAGAATTTTCTAGTTTATTTAGAATAAAATTTAGAATTTAAGGACTTGCCCAATTCTCTAATAAAATTTGACTAGTGCTTTAATTTATTTCAAATTATTCTACTTACAGCATAAGATGGAATACACTGAATGTAGATATTAAATGCAAATTCTGTACATCTATTCAGCAACCATCCTTTTTGAATGACATCAGCATATATTTTATTCAGCTATTTTAAAACTGTACATACTTATTAAATGATTTGAATAAACTTGCCTTTCTTAATTTTTTCTAGGTGCTACTACTAATAACTAACACTTAATTTTAAATGAGTTACAGGCCTATGAATTTAGGAGGTCTTCCAGTCAAAACCTACATTGTAAAAAATTGACTCCACATTTTTCTCTTTAAAAATTACAAAATGATCAGGAACACCTAATTTGCTCTGGATATCAAAATCCCAAAGCAATGCAGTTTTCTGTGTCATCAGCTACCAATTAATAGGATGTGTAATACGATAAAAAAAAAAAAAAAAGAAAGAAAAATTTCCAAACCCGAAGTTTACAATAACTTGTCAACATATAGGCATCCAGTTTCCAGATGCTGCAATTTACAAAAGCCACTTTTTTTTTCTTTTTTTTTTTTCTTTTTTTTTTTTTTTTCATAAGAATATCTTTTTGTACCCCTAACTAATCTTGTTGCTGTTTTCTGCACCCTTTCTTACAGATTTAGCAAGAGTTTGTGGATTTATAGGATGACTGTTTTCTACAGCTGTATGTTAGAGAGGCAACAAGAGGAAGCAATGCTCTTGATCTCATTATAAGCAGTTTCTTCATGCTTTAAGAATCTGCAGATAAAACATTTGGAATGAATGGATCGGTGAAATGGGAAGGGTTTTTTTTTTTTTTTTTTGGCTAGTGCTACTGCAACAAGACCTAGAAAAGTTAGGTAGATGGGCTTATAGTTGACAACTGAAGTTCAACATTGATAAATGCAAAGCACTGCCTATGGGCAGCAGTAAACCCAGAGTAACATACCAACTGTGCACTACTACTGAGTGGAGATTTGCATTCTCCACTCAGGGTAATGGAGAATGAAAAAGACCTTGTAATGTGCAGTCAGATATGAAGTATTCTGAACAATGCACACAGGCTGCCAAAGCAGCTCATGAGGTCTTATCAATGATATACAGGAATTTTGCTAGCAGGGATAAGGAGGTGATTACCCCTCTGTATAACACACTGGTCAGGCCACACCTTGAGTACTGCATACAGGTCTGGATGCCTCACTTTTGGAAATATGTAAAGTTGCTAGAACAAGTACAGAGAAGGGCAACAAGACTGGTGAGGGGAACAAAGGGGTGTTCGTACGAAGAAAGGCTTAAGTTCTGCAAATGAAGTGTCTGTAGATTAGGCACTTGCAAGGTGATTTGATTTAGGTGTATAATGGTTTGGCCTTGAATGGATTGAGCAGGCTCAGTGTTGATGGGATTCTTCCACTTGCTCAGATTACAAGCCTGTTTAGGTTACATTAGGACATCAGGTCAGATTAGGTTTTGTTTTTTTTTTTTTTTTTTTTTTTTTTAGGAGTATTAGCAACTGAGGCCATATTGCTCCGGGGATATGCGGTGGTCATTCCCTGACCTTTCTACATCCTCCGTATTTGGTGGTCACGGGCTCGAACCCCGGTCTAATCAAGAAGCGTGTGCTATGCACTGCTGCTCCTGCCCACCTGGCTACAGAGGCGCCCGTCAGATTAGACCTCCACATATGTTTTTTAATCTGTCATATATTACAAACCTGAAGGACATAAATTCAAATTGAGGAAGATCAGTTGTAGAATAGATGTGCGGAAATTTTGCCTTTAGACAGCAGGTGGTTGATTGCTGGAACAAACTTTCATCTATTGTTGTGGAAGTTGATAGCTTAAATAAATTCAAGGAAGAACTGGACAAACCTTTGGAGGGATTGGGTGGGTGAAATGGGAAAGTTTTTTTTTTTTTTTTTTTTTGGTGTTTTTTTTTTGGCTGATTCTGTATAAGCTTGCTTTCTTGCATCATCCTAATACTATTAATACTAACACAGAAAAAGCAACAGATTTTCGAGTCACAAGATTCAAATTTCGAGCAAATTAAAAAAGTTGCTACAGATCTAAAAAATGCTTATGTATGTTATTATGAAATTTATAAAAAAAAGTGAAGACTGTCCTGGAAACAAACGACTCTTGAAGATTTCCAAAGGAGAAGATGACTCCGCGTGCTTTCAACAAACCAACAAGAACAACCAACGAGTGATGAACCATCAATGAGAGTGCATTTAGTCAATGATGATGATGAATAAACATTCATATGACATAAATAATTTCTTTATTATTATAACTTGCTTGATTTTAAAGACTGTGTTTTCATTTCTTTGGGTAAATAGATCATTTTTTATGCATAAACTATTGTTTTGTTGACCTTTATTTAACATTACTATGGTCAAATGTCATTCTTCAGAACGTAACCCCCGTTTTTAACATCACATATACAGTATGTGAAATAAATTCCTGCTTTACGAGTGTGCGCTAGGAACGAATTAACTTGTAAAGTCAGGAACTACCTGTATATTACTCATGTTTGGACAGTTTTGGCAGAAAAACTCAAGCAGTTGCTCTTGAAATTCCTGAGGCATTTGATTGTGTTTGGCATAAAGGTCTTCTAAGCAAATTCCCATTTTACAGTCTGCTGACTATTTCTTGCAATTGGGTATCCAGTTTTATCTCTGATTGCTCACTTTGGGTGATGATAGATGGCACTCTGCCTTGTAACTTCTCCACTAATGTTGTTTTCCAAGGTTCATATTATTACTTACTTCTAAAATAGCTATTCACCCTGTAGGAACCTCAAATCTGCCCTTCCGTGGAATATTGTTCCCACATCTGTAGTGGTGCCCCCAAAACCTCAAAAGCTTCTTTACTTCATTCGTAAGCATTAGCATTAGCAAAGGCACATGATGCAAGAAAGCAAGCTTATATAGCATAAAAAGAGGGCAGTTAGATTAATTATGGTCCTCTTATGATCATAATTAATTAATTATATTAATTATCATAATAGATAATAATTAATTATGATCTTCAGTTGTGTATGTATATATACATACACAACTGAAGTATATATACATATGTATATATACATACACAACACATACACAAACACACAATATGTGTATGTATTCACAATATGTGTGAATACATACACATATTGTGTATGTATATATACACACACACACACGTAAAGTAACTCATGTTTTGGCTGTAATGTTTTATTAAGGTATACTATGTGGCACCTCATGCAACATTCAGATAATTATTATATTTTGATAGTTGGAAAATCCTATTCACCAGTCATTCTGAATAGAGGCTTTGCTGTATGTGCTTGCAATTCTATAAGGATCTTAAAACTCCTAACAGAGTTTAAGATTTTTGTCAAGGCTGTAAAGATTTTAAAATCTAAAGAAGTAATGCAAGACGATCTGGGCAGGCATGCAATTGTACTGAAATCACAACATGGATTTATTAAAGGGTGGTCTTGTCTAACCAATCTCTGATTTGTTTCTGTGATGCAGTGACCAAGGAACTGGATACAAAAAATAATTTTGACATCATATACTTGGATTTCAGGAATGCTTTTCATATTGTTTTACATAAAAGACTGCTGTACAAACTGGAGCAATGTGGCATTAAGGGCAAGATACTGTTGTGGATCAAGACATGGTTAAGTGAAAGAAGTCAGAGAGTAGTTATCAATTGGCAGTGCTCTTCATGGATTAATGTTATTAGTGGAGTTCCCCCAGGGTTCAGTGCTGGGCCCATTGCTGTTTTCAGTAGTTATCAGTGATATTGTGAAGGTATATCAGTATGATATACCTTCACAATATCACTGATAACTATAAACCTTCAGTATGATACATAGGTTGGCAGGGTGGTTAACGACGTTCATCAGGATGAGCTGCTGCAACAAGATCAAGGAAAATTGGGTCGATGGGCTGAGAAATGGTAGTTAAAGTATAACATTGACAAATGCAAGGTACAGCATATGGGTAGCAGTACCCCCAGAGTAACTTATCAACTGCATGGTACCACATTCAGAGTAGTGGAAAATGAAAAACATCTGGGGGTAATTGTTGTCAGGTGTGAAATTCTCTGAGCAGTGCAGACCTGCTGCCTGGACAGCTCATGGGGTTTTGTCAATGATATACAGAAACTTTGCTAGCAGGGATAAGGATGTGATTATCCCTTTGTATAAGGCCATGGTTAAGCTGCATCTTCAGTACTGTTTACAGGTCTTGGAAGCCTCACTTCAGGAAGGATGTAGAGCTGCTGAAACAGGTGTAGAGAAGGGCAGTGAGGCTGGTGAAAGGAACAAAAGGGTGCTCCTAGCTAGAAAGGCTTCAGTTCTGTAAATTGCAGCATCTCGAGGCTAGGCACCCATGAGGATATCTGAATGAGGTGTTTAAAGCCTTGAATAGGTTGAGTAAGCTAAATGTTAATGGCATTCTTCCACTTGGTAAGACCACACTTGAGAGGACATAAATTCAAGTTGAGGAAGATGGTTGCAAGATACATGTGTGTAAGTTTGCCTTCAGCCAGTGAGGGGTTGATTGTTGGAACAGGTGGCTTCCATCTGTTGTGTGGAAATGGATGGGCTGAATAAATTCAAGGAAGAACTGCTCAAATTCTTGGAGGGCATGGATGGATGAACTGTATAGTTTTTTTTTTTTTTTTTTTGGCGATGCTATATATGTTTTCTTTCTTGCATTATTTTCCATTACTACTACTACTACTACTACTGTATGTGCTTGCAGTTCTGCAAGAATCTTAAAACTCCTAACAGAGTTTGATTTTTGTCAAGACTGTAAAGATTTAAAAATCTTTACAGTTATTTTGAGTTTTCTCTCATATTCCATTATTGCAGCACCATTCTTAGTTGTTCCAATCAAAATTTCTACAGATTTTAAATCTTGGTGAAGGTAAAGAAAGCCAACATGAGAACCATGGCAAACTACAGGAAACTTACCGGACAGTCTATTTTGCTGCTACTGCAGTTTCTCCCTGCATTCTCGGTAAACAGACAGTGTGTGTTATCAGTGGCAGCAGTAGAAGCCGAGAAGGATATATTGATTGACACGTGGGCGTGACAGACGATAACATCGTAGCGTTAAATGATTGATTGAGGTTATGATATGTATATATATATATATAAAGACTCTTTCTTTTCGTATTATTTCAGAACCTAACCTTTAAAGTTAGGTAAGGAAATCTTTTCCTATTATTTTCTAACCTAATATTTAACATCAGGTTATGGAATATAACAAAAAATAAAGAATCTTTTCCTTTTTTCATAACCTGTCCTTTAAGGTTAGGTTAGGTTAGGAAACCTAACCTTAAAAATGTACAAAGAAATCAGTAATATGGTTTTTTTTTAATAGCGAAAACACTCATGAAGTTCAATAATCTGCTTTTAATAATGAGAAAAAACTAATCATTACATCGTCTCTCATGCCTACGTGTCAATCAATACATCATTCTTGGCTTCTACTGCCACTACTGATAACATGCACCATCTGTTTACCGAGATTGCAGGAAGAAACTGCGGTAATGGAAAACCAGTTTGTCCGGTAAGTTTCCCCTGAAGTTTATCGTGGTTCTCGTGTTGGTTTTCTTTACCTTAGCTTAAATCTCATTAAATTCTCCAAAGAAATGTTATACATTTGTGATTTTAACTTTTATTTAAAAAGCTTGCTTTGTTTCAGGAATGTGTCTGAAATAATAAAGAATGTTTTCAATCATGCATACAAAGGCCATCAAAGTTTTTATGATTATTCAAGTAATCAAGGTTCAAAACAAGTCTTAAGATAAGTGCAACCAAATTTTTGTGATATTCAAGTAAACAAGTTTTAAGATGTCAGAACATTCTCCAGCTCCAACACCAGATCGCTGTGTATATGGTTTTGTATTATACCTTGGATGCTACTCGATGTTAGCCTTATATTTAATATGGGCTTATGTTCCTACTAGCTGGCTACATAGCATTGGTCTCACATACTGGCCACACAAATATTGGGCGGTAGCTGTACCCATATTTATCAGCTGTGGAATCTTCATATTTGCAACTTGCTTATATCCGGGACTGAACTTCATGTTGACACCTCCTCTTAGTTCTGTCAACACTATTACAGACAGCTATGCTTTGCATTTGGAAAAGATTCCAGTAGAGGGGAGTATACCTCCAATTGCTGATATCACCATATCAGAAGTGAATAGACGGATATATATGACAGAAGATAAACTGAAATTGCATTTTCGTAGGCAAGTATAAAAAGTATAAATTTATTCTGTGATTTAATCTCTGTTAATTTAAGATCAAGTTATTGTAAAACTATAACAATAAATACTTTTTTATTACTTTGTGTTATTTTTATTATTTATATTATTATTATTTTTTTATTTATTTTTTTTATTATCATTTCATAAAAGTATGAAAAATGTTCATTCAATAAAATGTGATTAAATAATTGTTTTTTTTTTTTTTAGGAAAGCAACAAACATTTAGAGGGAATGGTTGTGTGAATTTTTTTTTTTTTATTTGGCTGATGCTACATAAGCTCATACGCTTGCTTTCTTGCATAAAATGCCACTATTACTATGATACATAGAACACTTCTGTATGATACTCTCCAGAAATTAAAACGAATATAACAATACAGTAAAAAATAAATTGAAAACAATTAAAAAATCAACTGAACACAATTCAAAACAATTGAATGCAATTGAAAATTAATTAAAAAATTTAATGTCAATTTTGCAAAAGGATTTTCAAAATCGTTTTGAAAAATCAATTAGGCAAGCAAAGGCAGATTACGAGAAATCTTTGGCAAAAGATGTTAAGAAAAACATCAAAGACTTCTTTACTTATATAAACTCTAAAAGGAAGAGAATGAATCAAATTGGTCCACTTGATATTGATGGTTCAACTGTTGATGATCCTGCTCAGATAGCTAACAAACTGAATGAGTATTTTGAATCTACATTCACACATGAGGAGTTATTAAGGGAGGAAAATGCCAGAAGTTTATCAAACTGTAACAGGGTGCTTAATGATTTTGTAATAACTGAGAGCAAAGTGGAGGAGAAATTGTTGAAATTAAACATGTGAAAGGCTCCTGGGGTGGAGGAGATCTATCCAGTTTTATTAAAGGAGCTGGCAAAGGAACTAAGCAAACCATTAGCCATAATTATGAGGGCATCCTTGGACTTAGGGGAAGAGAAGAGTGTGAATGTATCCCCAATTCACAAAGGGGGATCGAAGGGTGACACAAGTAATTACAGACCTGTTAGTTTAACTTCTGTTCCAGATAAAATAATGGAGTCACTGGTTAAAGATGCATTGCAGGATCATCTAGACAAGACTGCAGCAATAATTCAGACATAGCACGGGTTTGTTAAGAGAAAGTCTTGTCTGACAAATTTGATTGGATACTATGATGTGGTTACAAAGGAACTGAATGCAAAAAATAATTTTGATATCATATACTTGGATTTCAGGAAAGTTTGTGACACTGTTGCACATGGAAGACTACTGTACAAACTGGAGTAGAATAGTATTAAGGGTAAGTTGCTACAATGGATAAAAGGATGGTGAGTGGAAGAAGACAGAGGGAGGTAATCAGTGGGTGCTGCTCTTCGTAGACTAATGTTATTAGTGGAGTTCCACAGGGTTTGGTGTTGGGCCCACTGTTGTTTTGTGTATTTATCAATGATATTGATGAAGGTATATCAGGCTTAGTGTCGAAGTTTGCAGATGATACAAAGGTTGGCAAGGTTGTTAATGACAGTAATGGTAGTGTGCTACTGCAACAGGATCTAGGCCGACCGGGCTAGCCAGGTGGGTAAAGTGCCTGCCTGGCAACCCAAAGGTTGCAGGTTTGAATCCTGCCTCGGACTTGGATCAGAGTAAAATGCAAAAACTTTGGGAGGTGCATTATTATGGCCACAGAAGCCGATGCACCAACAACTAACAAAAAAAAAAAAAAAAACAGGATCTAGAAAATTTGGGCAGATGGGCTGAGAAGTGGCAACTGAAGTTTAACATCATTGACAAATGCAGTGTATGCATATGGGTAGTAGTAACCCCAGAGGAACGTACCAACTGTGTGGTACTACACTTAGGGTGGTAGAAAATGAAAAAGACCTGGGAGTAATTGTGCAGTCAGATATTAAGTTTTCTGAGAAATGCAGACACTGCCAGAGCAGGTCATGGGGTTTTGTCAATGATATACAGGAATTTTACTAGCAGGGAAAAGTAGGTGATTATCCCTTTGTATAAGGCAGTGGTCAGGCCATTGATCAGATCAAAAATAAAACTGTGCACCAAGTATTTTGCAGCACATGGTTGAGGATAAACAAAAACCAAGCATAGATCAGGGTTCGGTCAGTGTGCCAATATTCAGCAGTTGCTAATTTTGTGTCTTTACTTTTATAGCATGTGTGTATTGACTGCTTAAGAATGACTGCATATATGCATCACAAGCACATCACTTGGATGCTGTTTGACATGCCAGCAGCAGCATTCACTGTATATCTCCATGTTGATGGCACAACCTTAAACTCTGTAAGTGAACCAGGATGCCTCCAGTTCAGATTTGGATCCAAATTGAAACTGGTGGACCCACAATTCTATGTCTGGCAATGCAGAAATTGAAAATCATGTGCCTTACTGGTTTGACAGTAACTCAGGAAACTTTTAAGCAGCAGACATTCAGAATTTGATAAAGCTATGGGATAAGTGTCTAAATATTTTTGAGATTATGGTGAAAAATAAATGTTATTTTTGGGTCAGTTTCCTTCTTAAGTGTGTTTTTTTTTTTCTCTCTCTCTGTCTCTCTCTCTCTCCTTCCCTCCCTCCCTCCTACTGTGTGACCTACATACTGATTTTGCCTGTTATATTAAAAAATCATATAATCCTATTTATAATGTTTTTCGCTAGATCTTGTTTTGTATTGAACATATCAAAATTATAAAATTCCAAGCAGTTTAATTTGTATTCAGCTGCTACATACAGAATTGCTTCCAGTGTAGACACTTTTATCCATTTATGTTCAGAAAATAATTGTTATAACATTGGCATGAAGTGGAGGAGTTGAAAATAAAAAAGTAAAAAAGTAAAGTGCAGCCATTATCAACCCACTGCAGGGTGGAAGCCTCCTCAACAATTCATGCTGAGGGAAATGGACCATAATCTGCCACGCTGGTCCAGTGCGGGTTGGCAGATTGACCGTATTCAGCAGTCAGGGGCTTGAACCCCGGTCTACTCAAAGAGCGTGTGCTACTGCACTCCCGCTCCTGCCCACTCGGCTACGGAGTATTAGACCTTAATTGCTTTTGATTACATGTTTTAAAGAACAGTACCAATTTTTCTTAGCAGCACTGAAAAGGATGGGTGCAAAAACTAACAGTGAACCTTACATCCTTCTCCAGTCATGGGCAAGTATTGAACTCAGACATTTTGAAACAAGTGGCTTCTGGTACAAACTGCATCATGTCAACTAAGCTACTAGGGAGGATATTGGAATACTGTACTGATAGCCAAGAATTGGTTGGTTTTGAAGGATCAGTAGCTGTGGCTGTGCTAACATAGAAGCCTGGAAGCTGCTGCATCCAAGCACCATCTGTGAGGGGTGGTGATGTGTATTAAATGCCAGTACTTCTAAGACTTGGGGGGGGGGGGAAGTCAGTATATTGTATCTTTAATAGTGCACATTCCAATGTATTCCCTAGCAGTTTAGGTGGCAAGATAAAGGTAAACTACTGCCATTATCAATCCACTGCATGATAGAAGCCTCCTCAGTGATTCATGTTGAGGGAAATGGACCATAATCTGCCACTGTTGTCCAGTGCAGATTGGTAGATCAAACATTTTTTAGTAGTTCAGGGGGCTTGAACCCCAGTCTACTCAAAGAGTGTGTGCTACTGCACCCTGCTCCTGATAACTCGGCTATGGAGGCATATGTAGGCAAGATACAGTGACATAAATTGCATGTTTTAAAAGGTCTGAGTTGATTCTTGCCAACGACTGGAGGAATTTCTAAAGTCCTCTTCAATCAGGGGGAGGGAATAAAGTTCACAGCTAGTTTTTGTACTCATTGTTTGATGGATGAACATACTAGAGTTTCAAAGATGTAAAACCATAATCACTGAGACTGACCAACTCCACCTCATTGTTAAAAAAAGTCCATTAAGATTGATACGATCTTGCTTGCATTAGAAATTTTTCTTGTTTTCTTCATTTTAAGTGAGCTTTTATATAATAGTATAAATATAAAATGTCCAATATTTAATGGTGCACTATGGCCATGCGCCAAAACAATCCTCAAACAAACAATCCAATATTTAATGTCATGCGCGCGCGCACACACACACACACACACACACACACACACACACACACACACACACACACACACACACACACACACACACACACACACACACGGCATTCATCTTTGTCATCAAGGCAATCTTTTTTGGGTGATCATTGGCTATGTAGGGAATGTTGCAGTACTTGTAATGTTACTGTTTCAGTGCTCCAATAAAAATTTATTTATTGCTTTGAGTATTATTTCTTGGGTATTTATGCATAGTAATTTTGAATGGGAAGAAAAGTAAAATATTTCCTCTGTTTTATCAGTTTGAATAATTATGAAATGGTTCTATTTACCATAATTATTTTAGGCATGAAAATAATATTATGTGATATTACAGTGGATTCCGGTTATTTGGGCCCCTGGTTAATCAGGGCAGCCATTTATCTGGGGCAAATCTTAAAAAACAGAACCCAATCAAGAAAATAGCCAGAGTTTACTTCGCTTAATTGGGACAACGTGCCGTTTAATCGGGGCTGGAGACCGGAGAACTGGAGATTACCCTATGATTGTCTCTGACCATACCACGTGGTTCGGTTGGATTTATGGAGGTCACAACCATAAAACAATAAAAACAATTAGCAGTCACCTGTTTATTGGGCTTTTCTGTTAGTGCAGTCTATCACAAACGGATAGTAAACTGGATCTTATTGAATTTGAGATAATACCGACAGCTGGAATTCTGTGGTGAAATGTGTTTACACTTCCATGAAATCTTCAATCATATAAAAAAATTAATTTTCAGAATCTTCTCTTCATTCCTATTTTAAAAACTTTGTAACTTGTTACTCCGTTCTCACTTGTGCATATCGTGTTACTTGCAATTTGTGTGTGTCGTGTTCTTTGTTATCGATTGCTTATCTTTTTACTGTTTTAAATTTTAACCCTCACCTACAAATGTCAATGAACAGAAATGTCAACTAGTTAGTATGTACATATTACAGTACTTATTAATTATCCTGATTATCATGTATATTCTTCTGATTTTCACGTATCATTTAATTGGTAAGGTAATAAAGGGTAAATCTGTGCTTAATATATCTTTACTTTTATAGCCTGTGGATAATATTCCTCCTATTTTCGCTAATTAGAATCGCTGTTTAATAGAATTAAAATTCAATTCACAAACGTGATCACAATGACCAGCACTTAGTACACATCGTATAGTGAACGGTACTTTACTATGGTGAGTCCATCGTAACGTGATTTGATTGTGCAGTGAACCAATTTTTGCGGTGGTCCATTGTATTTTTAACTATTTACGTGAAACTTCAGATAACTGGGGCAACCGCTTAATTGGGCCAAAATGCACTAGTCCTGATGTGTCCCAAATAACTGGAATCAACTGTAAGGTCAGTTCACACTGACTTTATTAAGACTTCCTCACACTTCGGTAATGTTTGATGTAAATTATATGCATATTGCTATTTATTAAGACAGTGCTAATTGTCATGCTATATTTAAAAAAAATATATATTATTTAATTTCAACTATGTATATGTATATTTCATTCAGAAAAATAGCACTGTGTGAAAAACAAGTAGAACAGCATCATTAAAATGTTTTAGGGGACACTAGTGTTAGGGGTTCTCTCTTGTTTATTCCCCTTGACTTATGGCTGTGTTACTTTTCCTATGATAATAATTGTTCTGACTGAGATGATCGTCAGGCTAGGACAAAATCCCATGCTCTCGGCAAACCAAGGGCTGTTCTAACAGTTGATTGCTGCAGCATTGGGGTGCGTTGTGATTTTTTTAAAATTGGGCGATCACAGAGCGTCGACCCAATCCCCGCTCTAACCTTTACTGGCTCGTACTTGTTTCTACTGGTGTATGAGAATATGGGCAGAGAGAATGAGACATGATGTAACACATAACAACATTTATTATAACAAAAGAAAACATGTGTACAGACTTGCACTCCTAGTTATTTGTGTAAAAGTAAAGTATATATATATATATATATATATATATATTAGTCAGATCGATATATAAGGAAGAAATATATATTGCTTCCAGGTTTCCATTCATAACAACAGCATGAATCTGTTTAGGATTATAATATTGTATTGGCAAAAACATCTTTATAACATACTGGATTCTAGTATCACTAGAACTATTCATTCATTAGACTTATTGTTTGGCACTGGTTTAACAAGCTACAACGTTCACAAAACAATAGAGTCACAACGTGACTCTATTGTCAGGGAAACGGGAAACATGCTTTGTAAAAAGGATAGGTGGAATAGGACCAGGGTATGTCTGCCAGGGGCAAAAGTTGATGACGTTGTAGAGCGGATATCATCTTTTAAGGGCACAAAAGGTGATATAGTTGTACACGTTGGCACTAATGACATTAAGAGTAGGAGACCGGCGGAATTACTTGACAAGTACAGGTCACTGATGAAAAAAAGCCGTGAATTAGGGTTGAAATTGAAAGTGTCTGCAATTCTGCCCAGACACGATAGGAGGGAGTATATGATGAGAGCCCTGTCAATCAATTCGGCCCTGGAAAGATTGTGCAGGGCTCAAGGGGTAGAATTTTTTTCAGCCTGGTCTGTACTTGTTAACAGGAGAGACTGCTTCTACAGGGATGGGATACACTTAAATAGAAAGGGTGCAAGAATGTTTGCTGATGCTATCGAGGCAATGTTAGGTGGGTCGGAAAACTGCTAGATTGGGGGGATACAAGGACTAATAGATTAACAGTAGCCACTGGCAGAGGTGAAAGTGATTCTTGCACTGCTTCTATTGGAATGAGCCGCAGCCTGGAAAATAAGATGCAGGATATTTCAGAGACTGCTGGGAATCATTGGGGTACAAGTAAACACATGGGTTGTGTTAGGGTAGCTAAGAAAAAGAACAGGTGCATGTATACTTGTGTGTACACCAATGCTAGGAGTTTAGTAAATAAATTTGATGAATTTGAGGTATTGCTCAAAACATCAAAGGCAGATATTGTGGGGATTTCAGAGACGTGGTGTCACACAGATATAAGAAATGCAGAACTGGAATTTGGGGAGTACAATGTCTACAGAAAGGATAGACAGGATAGGAAGGGAGGAGGGGTTATGCTATTAGTTAAAAAACACATAAAATCCAAGGAAGTGAAGCCAGTCGACATCGCTGGACAGTGCAGTGTCGAGTCAGTTTGGTGTGACATAAGCATTGGGAGATCAAAATTGAGAGTAGGAGTGTGCTATAGGCCTAATGACTCTGATGAGTATAATAAGAAACTGTTCGGAGAAATAGAGTGGGCCAGTAAATCAGAGAGTCTTATAATGGGGGATTTTAATTTCCCAGATATTGACTGGAATTTGGGGGCTGGTCACTCACACAGTAGCAAGGCTTTTGTGGATTTATTGGATGATTGTTTTCTACATCAGCATGTTCGGGAGGCAACTAGAGGGAGTAATACTCTTGATTTGATTATCAGTAGTGATTCTTCATGCATTAAGAATCTGCAGATAAATGAACCACTTGGTGGCAGTGATCACAGGGTGCTGAAGTGGGAGTTACTCAAAGAGGTAACTACCATTAGGGGTAAAGGGAAGGGGTATTGCTTTCGTAAAGGCGACTACAATGGACTGAGACAGTATTTAAATTCTATACAGTGGGATCAACTGATGATATTGCCAACAGCAAATTCAAAATGGGAAGCATTCAAAGAACTTATCGTGGAAGCTACTAGGCTTTACATACCAACTAAGAAATATTGTTCAAGGTTTAGGCCTAAATGGTTGTCAGATGAACTAATGAGGCATATGGCAGAGAAGAAAAATGCATGGGATACATACAAATTAACACGTGACACGGACGCCTATGATAGATACAAGTTGATCTGTAACCAAGTTACAAAGGAGGTTAGGCAGGCGAAGGCAGATTACGAGAGATCCTTGGCAAGGGATGCGAAGAAAAACAGCAAAGAGTTCTTTACTTATGTAAACTCTAGAAGGAAGGGGATGAATCAGATTGGTCCACTTGAGATCGATGGGTCAACTGTTGATGACCCTGCTCGGGTAGCTAACAAACTAAATGAATATTTTGCATCGACATTCACACATGAGGAGTTATTCAGCGAGGGGAATGCCAGAGGTGTATTCAACTCTAGCAGTAAGCTAGAGAATCTTGTAATAACTGAGAGCAAAGTGGAGGAGAAATTGTTGAAGATAAACACAAGAAAGGCACCTGGGGTGGATGGGATCTATCCAGTTATATTAAAGGAGGCAGCAAAGGAGGTAAGCAAACCCTTAGCCATAATTATGAGAGCTTCCTTGGACTCAGGGGAGGTACCCATTGACTGGAGATGTGCAAATGTGACCCCAATTCACAAAGGGGGATCAAAGGCTGACACAAGTAATTATAGACCTGTGAGTTTAACTTCTGTTCCCGGAAAATTAATGGAGGCACTGGTGAAAGAAGCACTGCAGGATCATCTAGACAAGACTTCAGTTATAGCTAGGACACAGCATGGTTTTGTTAAGGGGAAGTCTTGCCTGACCAATTTGATTGGATACTATGATGCAGTCACAAAAGAACTGGATGCAGGGAATAACTTTGATATTATATACTTGGATCTTAGAAAGGCTTTTGATACTGTTGCACATGGAAGACTGCTGCACAAATTGGAGCAGTGTGGCATTGGAGGCAAGTTGCTGCTATGGATAAAGGGGTGGTTGAGGGGGAGAAGACAGAGAGTGGTAATCAATGGACACTGCTCATCGTGGACTAATGTTATTAGTGGAGTCCCTCAGGGTTCAGTATTGGGGCCTTTATTGTTTTCTGTATTTATAAATGATATTGATGATGGTATATCAGGCTTAATGTCCAAGTTTGCAGACGATACGAAGGTTGGCAGGGTTGTCAAGGACACTACTGACACTATGCTGCTGCAACAGGATTTGGAAAGGTTGAGCAGATGGGCTTCGAGGTGGCAAATGAAGTTTAACATTGACAAATATAAAGTACTACATATGGGAAACAGCAACCCCAGAGCAACGTATCAACTCTGTGGTACTACACTGACAGTGGTAGAGAATGAAAGGGACCTGGGGGTGGTGGTGCAGGCAGATATGAAGTTCTCTGAGCAGTGCAGACGAGCTGCAAGAGTAGCTCATGGTGTATTGTCAATGATATATAGGAATTTTTCTAGCAGGGATAAGGAGGTGATTATTCCCTTGTATAAGGCAATGGTCAGGCCACACCTAGAGTACTGTATACAGGCCTGGAGGCCTCATTTCAGGAAGGATGTAGAGCTGCTGGAACGAGTACAGAGAAGGGCAACTAGATTGGTGAATGGGACAAAGGGGTTCTCTTACGAAGAAAGGCTTAAGTTTTGCAAATTACAGTGTCTGGAAACTAGGCACCAGCGGGGTGATCTGATAGAGGTGTACAAAGCCTTGAATGGTTTGAGCATGCTCAATGCTGATGGGATTCTTCCTCTAGCTCAGAAAAATCACCTGAGAGGGCATAAATTCAAATTGAGGAAAGATAGATGTGCGGAAATTTGCCTTTAGCCAGCGGGTGGTTGGTGGGTGGAACAGACTTCCATCCCTTGTCGTGGAAGTTGATAGCCTAAATAAGTTTAAGGCTCAGCTGGACAGGTATTTCGAACGAACAGAGGGGTGAAGTGGAAGTGGTTATTTTTATTTATTTATGTTACTTTTTTTTTTTTTTTTTTTTTTTTGGCTGATGCTGCATAAGCTTGCTTTCTTGCATCAAATGCCTCTACTAATGCTAAAATGCTAAAAATGCTAAATGTAAATAACTTTGAATTCCTGATCAAAAATCAACTTGGCACGTGGAATCCTCTAGATTTCTGTACATTGAATCTAATCATCATTAATGGCTGTATTAAAAGTTTTATGTTAAAATTTACTATTAAAAGACTTAGACAAATTATACAACTGGCATAATGGTAATTTAAACTTTTTTTTTTTTTTTGTCCTTGCCTTTTTCCCATATATATATATGGGATCAGCGTTTTTTATTGTTTTAGCATGAACTTTTTACGGCCAGATGCCCTTCCTGACGCCAACCCTCACCCTTTATCCGGGCTGGGGATATGTGGTGGTCATTCCCTGACCTTCCGCATCCTCCATATTTTGTGGTCATGGGCTCAAACCCCAGTCTAATCAAGAAGCGTGTGCTATACACTACTGCTCCTGCCCACCTGACTACTGAGGTGCCCATGGTAATTTAAATTTTAATGCTGACAAATGCAATCAATGTTCTACATCTGATTAATATCCCACAATCCCCTTAAATAACCCACACACTCCACTTTTTAAAACATGAAAAAGAAAAAAAATTAAGTAAAAAACTGAAAATATTTTCAGCTTTTCCCTAATGGTGAAAGATTGTAATCACATACTTTTACAACTCACATTTAGCAGAACATAAACACAGTGCCTTATAGATTGGCACCTCCGTAGCCAGGTGGGTAGGAGCAGCAGTGCGCAGCACATGCTTCTTGATTAGACCGGGGTTCAAGCCCGTCACCACCAAATACGGAGGATGCAGAAAGGTCAGGGAATGACCACCGCATATCCCGGAGCAATATGGCCTTAGTTGCTAATGCTCCTAAAAACTAAATAACAAACAATCAACCAGTGTGACAGAAACAGAAGCCAGCTGGAACTGTGAACATTAAAATCACCAAGGAAAATTACCTCACTGTTAGGAACTTTGGATTGAGAAAGTCAAGTTTCAAAGAGAGGAAGAGAGAGTTTCAAATGTTGTGCAGTTGGGAGAATGATAGAAGCGACAGATGAATTTGGCAGAATGGGGTAGAGAGATTTTAAAGCAGAGAAGATCGAAAAGAGATTTCAACTTACTCAGTCTTGGGGAATGTTAGAGTCATCATCATCAGCCATTTTCAATCCACTGTAGGAAGGTCTCCAGAAACTTTCCAGTTCCTTCTGATTTGTGCAATGGTCATCCATTTACTACCCACAAACTCATGAATTTCATCTGCCCATATCCGTTGTCTTCCAGGTTTTCTTCTAGCTCCTCTTGGGTACCATTCTGTTATTTTCTTAGTCCATCTGTCATCATGTCTTCGAGCTGTGTCCTGCCCAAGACCATTTTAGTTCTTTAGTTTTGATAAGAATGTCCTTTACTTGAGTTTGCTGCTAATCCATGTGTTTCTTTTCTTATCTAACAGTCTGATTCCCAATATAATTCGTTCCATTCTTCGCTGTATAGTTCTCAGCATCTCTTCCATTCTTTTGGCGAGTGCCCAAGTTTCACTTCCATAAGTCATGGTGGGAAGTATACATTGGTTCATTATTTTACGTTTCAGACAAACTGGGATGTGCTCTTCAGTATGTGACTATATTCCCTGAATGCTATCCACCCAAAATTTATTCTTCTCTTGACATCCAGCCATTTATCATTATTACAGCAAATAACTTGTCCCAGATAAGTATATGACCACCTTTTCAATTACTGCTCCTTCAATCATTATGTCCCTTTCTGTGGCATACTTGTTCATAATTTCTTTTGTTTTAGCCATATTCATCTTTAGTCCAAAATCCTTACTAACTGTGCATAACTGATTAAGATTTTCCTCTAATTCTTTGGGATCGTGGCTTATGACCACAATGTCATCTGCAAATCGTAAATGGTTTAAGTACTCTCCATTCACGTTGACTCCTTTCTGTGACCAGTCTAATCTGAAAGCTTCCTCAAGGGCAGCAGTAAACAGCTTCGGAGATATTGTCTCCTTGTCGAACTCCTTTCTCGAAATTAAATTTCCTACTGTCTTTGTCTAGTCTAATAAAGGTGTAGCATTCTCATATATTTACTTCAAAATCATAATATAAGGGGTATCTGTGCCTTGTCTTTCCAGAGCTCGAAACATTGCCTTATGCTGTACAGAGTCAAATGCCTTTTCATAATCCACAAATGCCAGGCATAATTGTGTTTTATATTCATTTGCTTTCTCCATTAGCTGTGATATTACATGGAGGTGATCCATAGTTGAGAATCCTGTCCTAAAGCCAGCTTGCTCTTTCGGTTGATTCTCATCAAGTATTCTTTCTAATCTGTTAATAATGACCCTTGTGAACAACTTGTAGATGTGGGATAACAAGCTAATTGGTCTATAATTTCCAATTTCTGATTTATCTCTTTTCTTATGCAGCAAAACTATGATTGCATTATTCCACTGCTTAGACGTCACACCTCTAATGCATTTTGTGAAGAGCCTTGCCAGTTTTTGTGTAATGTCTCTTCCCAATTTTAACAACTCTACAGTAACGTCATATTACCCCAGGGTTTTCTGATTCTTCATTTTCTTCAACGCATGTTCTACCTCATCAGGAAGAATATCGGGTATGTCGCATGTGTTGCTAATTTGCGATCCATCTTCCCCACCGCTGGCATCATTCATTCACTCCTTGTATAATTCTCTATAGTAGTCTTCTGCTATTTGAGTTATGCCTTCTCTGCTATTTATAAGTACACCATCGCTATTCTTCAGTTTCAGTATCATTTGTCTTTCTGTATTACTGCCCATGGCTATTGATTTAAGTCCTTTGTTTTCCCTTAATGCTTGTTCTACTTTTCTTGTGTTAAATCTTATGTCCTTTCTGAGTCTCTTTTTAATGGCTTTGCACAACTCAGTATACTCAATTTTCTCCTTGTCAGTGTTTGTTTATCTTGCTCTTCATTTGTTGCCTTCGGTTCATCATAACAAGTGTTTCTTAACTAATTTTTTCTTCTTTGGATTTCTTTTTCCCTATAGGTTTCTTGGGCTTTATGACTTTCAGAATGTTGTAATATTCCTTGTCGATATCTTGGTCCTGAGCAGTCTGCAGAAGCTCAAACTTGTTCTTAAGTTCCAGTACATACCGCTTTTTCTCCTCTTCTGTTATCTCAAAGACCTTTGTATTATTTACTCGAGTCAGTTTTTTCCCTTCCTACATCTATATCAAGCGTACATCCTACCATTCCGCGATCGCTTCCAACATTTACTTTATTCAGGACGGTAACATCATTCATGATATATCTTCTGTTAGTGAGGATGAAGTCGATTTTATTAGTTGTTAATCCATTTGGACTCTTTCATGTCCACTTTCTGTTCACCATTTTCTTGAAAAAAGTGTTCTTCATTACTAACAATCCTTGAGATTCTGCAAATTCCACAAATCTTTCATTCTTTCACCAATTCCAAAATTTTCTATAGTTCCCCTTTCTGCACTGTTTGGTTGCACATGTCAGAGGGGACAAATGCAACCTTTGAAGTGAAAGGAATCTACAGTGACTTATTAGGAGAACTGAGATGAGCAGTGGTTGAATCAACCAACAATTCTGCCAGAAAAAGTACATGGGGTTTGTCGGACTGTAAGTGGAAATGGTCATTCAGATAAGAACTGAACCATGTATATTTGTGAAATGAATGTTAACAAGTGTTTGGGATGTTTAGATCTTTTTGCAGATAAGTCTGTTCTATTATTTTGACTATTCATGATGTGTTCAATAGTAAGAAAAGGTGGGGAGAACATCTATGAAATAATGAAATTTTTTGATACACACAGCAAGTATATATCCAGTTCCTTGATGTGTCCTCGACAGGACCCTCCCTGCTTACACACTATTTAACTCCCTCTAGTCACCACCTGACAGAGTAGAGGCAACAAGATTATACACTAACCGACCTAGAAGTCTATAGTTACCAATTGGTTTGGTACGGTAGACAATCTAGTGACTGGCTGGTGAATCCTGTTTTAGAGCTGTAGTATGTGGACCATGACGGGTGTATTCAGAGGGGGAATACGCCCCCTTCACTATGCATATAATTTTCCTATGTCTAACTAAGAAAACTCAAAAACCTGGTCGTCATACCCCCCTTACGATGATACCTGGATACGATAGTGATCAATCATACTACTTAATGGAAGAGGTGGTGGTTTTGCTGGATCTTTGCTCTTGAGACTAAACCTGGGTTTCACCAATTCAAGCCTTCAATAAGAAAAGTTGTGGTATTAGACTGGTTGATGAGGGGTATCTACATCCTAGTATTGTCTCGTAACAGAGGGGTGGCACTGCTTCATGTCATGTGGATTCCAAACCTTGACCTCTGCTTATATTGGTTCACGGCGCCTCCGTAGCCAGGTGGGAAGGAGCAGCAGTGCTTAGCACACGCTTCTTGATTAAAGTGGGGTTCGAGCCCGTCACCACCAAATACAGAGGATGCGAAAATGTCAGGGAATGACCACGCATATTCCGGGAACAATATGGCCTTAATTGCCAATGCTCCTAAAACTCCTAAAAACCAAATAACAATAACGTTGGTTCACACCTGTATACTAATTTCTATATTTCAGGCCCTGCACACAGGGCTTATACACTGGGTTACTATGAGTCCCACCATCGTGAAGGAGCAAGCAGACAATCTGGTTGTCGCAGAACGACCGGACTTCACCAAAATTCGGTCAACTGACAGGTGGAAAGGGCCAGGGGCAAAGGTTGATGACGTTGTAGAGCAGATATCATCTTTTAAGGGCACAAAAGGTGATATAGTTGTACACGTTGGCACTAATGATATTAAGAGTAGAAGACCAGCGGAATTACTTAACAAATACAGGTCACTGTTGAAAAAAAGCCGAGAATCAGGGTTGAATTTGAAAGTGTCTGCAATTCTGCCCAGACACGATAGGAGGGAGTATATGATGAGAGCGCTGTCGATCAATTCGGCCCTGCAAAGATTGTTCAAAGCTCAAGGGGTAGACTTTTTTTAAGCCTGGTCTGTACTTGTTAACAGGAGAGACTGCTTCTACAGGGATGGGATACACTTAAATAGAAAGGGTGCAAGAATGTTTGCTGATGCTATCGAGGCAGTGTTAGGTGGGTCGAAAAACTGCTGAATTGGGGGAAACAAGGACTAACAGATTAACAGTAGCCACTGGCAGAGCTGAAAGTGATTCTTGCACTGCTTCTATTGGAATGAGCAGCAGCCTGGAAAATAAGATGCAGGATATTTCAGACTGCTGGGAGTCATTGGAGTACAAGTAAACATGGGTTGTGTTAGGGTAGCTAAGAAAAAGAACAGGTGCATGTATACTTGCATGTACACAAATGCTAGGAGTTTGGTAAATAAATATGATGAATTTGAGGTATTGCTCAAAGCATCAAAGGCGGATATTGTTGGGATATCAGAGACGTGGTGTCACACAGATATATATAATGCAGAACTGGAATTTGGGGAGTACAACGTCTACAGGAAGGGAGGAGGAGTTATGGTATTAGTTAAGAAACACATAAAATCCAAGAACAGTCAGTCGACATCGCTAGACAGTGCAGTGTCTAGTCAGTTTGGTGTGACATAAGCATTGGGAGATCAAAATTGAGAGTAGGAGTGTGCTATAGGCCCAATGATCCTGATGAGTATAATAAGAAATTGTACAGGGAAATAGAGTGGGCCAGTAAATCAGAGAGTCTTATAATAGCGAATTTTAATTACCCAGATATTGACTTGAATTTGTGGGTTGGTCAATCGCACACTAGCAAGGCTTTTGTGGTGTTATTGGATGATTGTTTTCTAAATCAGCATGTTCGGGTGGCAACTAGAGGGAGCAATACTCTTGATTTGATTATCCGTAATGATTCTTTATGCATTACGAATCTGCAGATAGAGGAACCACTAGGTGGCAGTGATCACAGTGTGCTGAAGTGGGATTTACTCAAGGAGGTAACTACCATCAGGGATAAAGGGAAGGGGTATTGCTTTCGTAAAGGCGACTACGATGGTCTAAGAGAGTATTTAAATTCTATACACTGGGACCAACTAATGATGTTACCAACAACAAACTCAAAATGGGAAGCATTCAAAGAACTTATCTTGGAAGCTACTAGGCTTTACATACCAACTAAGAAATATTGTTCAAGGTTCAGGCCTAAATGGATGTCAGATGAACTAATGAGACATATGGCAGAGAAGAAAAATGCATGGGATACATATAAATTAACTTGTGACACAGAAGCCTATGATAGATATAAGTTGATCTGTAAACAAGTTACAAAGGAGGTTAGGCAGGTGAAGGCAGATTACGAGAAATCTTTGGCAAAGGATGCAAAGAAAAACAGCAAGGAGTTCTTTACTTATGTAAACTCTAGAAGGAAGGGGATGAATCAGATTGGACCACTTGATATCGATGGTTCAACTTCATGATCCTGCTCAGGTAGCTAACAAACTAAATCAATATTTTGCATCTACATTCACACATGAGGAGTTATTCAGAAAGGGGAATGCCATAGATGAAGTAATCACTGGCAGTGAGATAGATGATCTTGTAATAATTGAGAATAAAGTGGAGGAGAAATTGTTGAAGATAAATACAATAAGGGCACCTGAGGTGGATGGGATCTATCCAATTATATGAAATGAGGCAGCAAAGGAAGTAAGCAATCCGTTAGCCATAATTATGGGAGCTTCCTTGGACTCAGGGGAAGTACCTACAGACTAGAGATGTGCAAATGTAACCCCGATTCACAAAGGAAGATCAAAGGCTGACACAAGTAATTATAGACCTGTGAGTTTAACTTCTGTTCCAGGAAAATTAATGGAAGCACTGGTTAAAGAAGCACTGCAGGATCATCTTGACAAGAATTCAATTATAGCTCAGACACAGCATGGTTTTGTTTAGGGAAGGTCATGCCTGATAAATTTGATTGGATACTATGATGTAGTTCCAAAAGAATTGGATGCAGGGAATAACTTTGATATTATATATTTAGATCTTAGAAAGGCTTTTGATACTGTTGCACATGGAAGACTGTTGCACAAATTTGAGCAGTGTGGTATTGGCGGCAAATTGTGGCTATGGATAAAGGGATGGTTGAGTGGCAGAACACAGAGAGTGGTAATTAATGGACACTGCTCATCGTGGACTAATGTTATTAGTGGAGTCCCTCAGGGTTCAGTGTTGGGTCCATTGTTGTTTTCTGTATTTATAAATAATATTGATGATGGTATATCAAGTTTAATGTCGAAGTTTGCAGACGATACAAAGGTTGGCACGGTTGTTAAGGACGCTACTGACGCTATGCTGCTGCAACAGGGTCTGGAAAGGTTGAGCAGATGAGCTGAGAGGTGGCAAATGAAGTTTAACATTGACAAATGTAAAGTACTACATATGGGAAACAGCAACCCCAGGGCAACGTATCAACTCTGTGGTACTACACTGACAGTGGTAGAGAATGAAACGGACCTGGGGGTAATTGTGCAGGCAGATATGAAGTTCTCTGAGCAGTGCAGACGGGCTGCAAGAGTAGCTCATGGTGTCTTATCAATGATATACATGAATTTTTCTAGCAGGGACAGCGAGGTGATTATTCCCTTGTATAAGGCAATGGTCAGGCCGCACCTTGAGTACTGTATACAGGTCTGGAGGCCTCATTTCAAAAAGGATGTAGAGCTGCTGGAACGAGTACAGAGAAGGGCAACAAGGTCAGTGAACGGAACGAAGGGTTGCTCTTACGAAGAAAGGTTGAAGTTTTGCGAATTACAGTGTCTGGAGACTAGGCACCGGCGAGGTGATCTGATAGAGGTGTACAAAGCCTTGAATGGTTTGAGCATGCTCAATGCTGATGGAATACTGCCTCGTGCTCAGAATAATCACCTGAGAGGGCATAAATTCAAATTGAGGAAAGACAAATGTAGGATAGATGTGCGAAAATTTGCCTTTAGCCAGCGGGTAGTTGGTTGGTGGAACAGACTTCCATCCCTTGTTGTGGAGGTTGATAGCCTAAATAAATTTAAGGCTCAGCTGGACAGGTATTTTTAACGAACGGAGGGGTGAAGTGGAAGGGTTTTTTTTTTTTGGTTTTTTTTTGCTGCATAAGTTTACTTTCTTGCATCATATGCCTCTACTAATGCTAATGCTAACTTGAGTGGCACCTGAATATTAGTTATATCAGTGTTTTAGAACCTATTTAGCAAGCCCCGCTTGTCATACCTGAGGAAATGTCTTTGACAGCTTCAAGGACCAAGGATGGCAATCAAGAATAAGAAACCATTTAGATAGATTGCAGTTATCACAGAATGTAGACTTTGAATAACATCAAACTCAAGACATCTGTTAAGGAAAATGACTAATCAACATCGAGATCTGCGCACAGTATGGATGGTATGATAGAACAGCTAATTGGATTTCGTTAGCTGATATATAGAAACATTGCCAAGAGGGATTTACAAAAAAATTACCCAACAATAAAAAGCAATGGCTGGACCACATTTGTTGCATACAAGTTTGGAAAATCTCATTTTGGGAAGGACAAATCTGATGCATAGTGTATACTGAAGAGTGTCCAGATTAGATGTATGGTACAAAAATACCAAGAAAGCTTGGTGTTCTACAAATTGAAGTATCTGGAAATTAGGAATAGTGACTTAATTGAAGTATTTAAACTTTTAAAGAAGGGTTGAGTAAACTACAGTAAATACTTAAAATGAAGGCACTTAATCTGACTAAAGTTTAGCATCTATTACTGAACTGTCACTTTGCTCATTTGGTGACAGTGTAACAGTAAATGCTGCCCCTACATGAAAAGGGCACAATAAAACTACTATTTTTCCAGTCCTGAAAGCTGACGTCTGGATGCAGTGTTCTCCACGTTAACATTTATCATAGTTACACAGCCCTGACGTCAGATTCTTCAAGCCAACCTCGTTTTTTTTTTTTTTTGACCTCCACGTAGCAGTATTCCCGTGTGTAATGTATGCATAAATTTCTTGTGTTCAGTGGTCGATTTGCCTGTTTCGCCGGACAAAAAACCCGAGCTTAGAGGGGGAGGGGAAGGAACTTTGCTGTTCACGCCTGAGACCGAATAACAGCCACAGAGTAAATGAAGACCATAAAAGTTTCTCGAGTCATTAACAAGATTCGTTCGAATCTTGTTAATGATCACCACAAGGCCACACCTTGTGGTGATCATTCTACTATGATGGATACCATTCATTAAAAAATATGATCAAATAAGATTGTGTCAAAGTAACTATGGCTATAATATGGCTATAGGCCTTTTGCCTTTAGCCAGCGGGTGGTTGGTAGGTGGAACAAACTTCCATCCCTTGTCGTGGAAGTTGATAGCCTAAATAAGTTTAAGGCTCGGCTGGACAGGTATTTCGAACGAACAAAGGGGTGAAGTGGAAGTGGTTATTTTTTATTTATTTATTTTACTTTAATTTTTTTGGCTGATGCTGCATAAGCTTGCTTTCTTGCATCAAATGCCTCTACTAATGCTAATGCTAAATGCTAATAAGCGGCAGTATATTGTGTCTGAAATACCGTGTACTCTTCGTGTCGTATTTGCTGGATGAAAATATAAAGTCGATCCTATCCAGGCTGAATTGAAGCTGTGCTTGTCCCACCTGCCCGATTCTATTACATCATATTATGCAGAAAGAACAACAAACAACGTACACTGGACAGACGAGCGAAATTAGTGGACGTCTCTACACTGAAAGCAATTAACCGATCATAAATCGGCTTCTTTGGGATTTAAAATCTTTACAAAACATAAAACATACAATGTAAAATGTATTCTGATTTTTGGTTAATGTTTTGTTTATATAAAAATTAAAGTTAAACATTACTTATAAAAAATTAAAGTTAATGTTTTCTTATATAAAAAGATAATTCCGCCTACGTTAGGAACATATTAATTGATAATTTTATTGGAATGAGAAATAAAATTACAGATCTTTTTGTGAAGTTTTATGAAATTATATTATCGATGCTAATATTAAGGTTTCACCAGGGCAGTAAAATATAAACTGGCCAGCACGACTTTTACAGCCACTAGCTATCAATCCCCAGGGGCTCACATCTGGCTCACGCTTGGCACACCCGGGGTTCTGAGCTGGATATTATCATTCTTCTCTTTCGTGGTGATTCCCTTCTACTTCTCTCTCTGTCTGTCTTGGGGTAATTGATTTTTATTTTATTTTTTATTTTTGGCTGGTTCAGCATAAGCCTCGGGCTTCCTTGCACCATACGGCTGCTGCTAATAATAATAATAATAATAATAATAATAATAATAATAATAATAATAATAACAGCTTGCAGTCAATTTTTATGTATCTTTACCGAAAATTTTTTTAAAAATTTCACATCACAATTTATACATATACAGGTTTTTGTGTTTACTCATATCTTAGTAAAATTTAGGGTAGTGGATATGACGGTGATCGGTTGTATTGCCTGCAAATAATATTGGGTGCTGTGTTCAAAGATGGCAGTTGTGTTGCGGAGGATTAACATGTTCAACCTTATCCAATAGGCAAAAAACACATCTGCCTAGGGCCCCCCCCCCGATCAGAGGTGGGGGCCAAAATCATTGTTTGAAAAACTCATTGCTGTTTTTTACTAATATTTTAAGTAATTTTTTTTTTTATCGAAAACTGACTTTCTACCCGAAGTTCGATGAAGTTGAAGATTAATTTAAAAATTACGTTTTCTTCAAAAATAGTTTTACCAATTTTGATAAAATTTTATATTTAGTTCTCCCTTAAATAGTTGAGTTAATTGAAAAAGTAAAGACTGCCATGTATGGAACCAGCGCCCCTGACAGCCTGCTTAAGGGTGTTCCCACGTAGAACGCAGGTGACCGCTTATCTGGAACTAGCAGCAAAATGCAGCTAAAGCTTCTCACAGGCTATGATAATAATTGAAAGTGGAAGAGAAAAATATTTTTGCGAACGAGAAAATCAAAGATTCGAATTTACAACATGCTGTAAATCTTTTAAAATCATTGTCATTATATACAGTGGTAGACAAAAAAACTGCATCACCTTAAAAAAAGTAACATTTGTAGTGAAACATATAAGATATTGTTTGATTACCGTCATTTTGTTCGTCGCAAAGCAAAGGTATTGCATCAGATAACGCTTCTATTGCATCAGACAGTAATTGCAAGGTATTGCATCAGCCGTTTCTATAAATACTGCGTTGGAAGGGTATACACGCAAAACAGGATACTCATTAGTATCCTATTTTGTGGAGGTGTAAGCATGGCTCCATAAGTTCAGTTGACACTAAGAAAAAAAAATGTAGCTGTTCCTCTGTCCCAGGAAGGGCTTTCTATGCGTGATATCGCTGATAAAATAAGCTGCCACCAGTCAACAGTATCCCGGGTGCTGAAAAGCATGAAACCGTTGATGTGAAGAGAAGACCTGGATCAGGCCGTAAGAGAGTGGCTACGCCTTCCCAAGATCGATATTTGAAACTTCGTAATCGCCATGCTAGTGTTTCTGATCTAAAACTGGACTTTGAGATGTTGAAACAAGTGCACGAACTATCCAAATACTGCTTTCGGAATGTGGTCTGCATGCCTATATGCCCAAGAAGAAGCCTCTGTTGACCCAACAAATGAGGAAGAAGCGACTTGCTTGTGCTAAAACACATCTTTCATGGACAAAAGAGCATTGGGACACTCATCTTTTCTGACAAATCGAAATTCAACCTGCAAAAAAAAATTATGATATTAGGGTCCCCCATAAATGATTACATCTACCCATATATTTATTTTGTCTGTAAATTGCGGGTGTTCTCTGGTCGACTTGCCTATTTTCTGGACAAAAAAAAAAACCGTTTCTGGGGGGGGGGGGTTCTGCTCGATTTGCCTGTTTGCTGGACGAAAACAAACCTTGCTATCTATGCCTCAGATCGACTAACTCAGCCATGGAGTGAAAAAACCCACTAAAGTTATTCGCGTCATCGACAGGATTCAAACGCGGGGCTTTTCCACCCAATGTAGGTGGACGGTGACGATACCACTGTGCTATCGGCGCAGACAAAATTCAATCTGCATGGCTCGGATGGGAAGCTGTATGCGAGAAGGCGAAAATCGGAGGCATACCATCCTGACTGCATAACAGCGTCTGTAAAATTCCCTGCCGGTCGGATGGTTTTGGAGGAGTGCCTGAAATCCGTTATTAACGATCACCACACAGACGTCCAAAACTGAATTTTTCAACAGGACTCAGCATCTTGCCACACAGCAAAATTGGTAAGTTTATGCTATTTAGATTTAATGATGAGTTTGTCTTCTTGTCTTACAAAGCTTAAAACATACTTACACCAATATTTTCCCTCGTTTTTCTCCCTTAAGGTGCAGTCATACCTCAGAAATGCTGGAATTACAGTGTTGGACTGGCCCGGCAACAGTGCAGATTTGAACCCTATTGAAAATTGCTGGTACATAATGTCGTCTAAAATTTCTCAGAAGAAGCCAACAAGTAATTCAGAGACAGGAGAGCACTGTAAGGGTTCGGTACCAAGAAATTGAGCAACCGTATATCCAGAAGTTGATTAACTCTATGCCAGATCGTTGCGAGGCTGTAATTGCAGATCGAGGAGGAAGAACAAAATATTGAGGACTTATTTTGCTGATTTACAGCACATAATACTATTACGTTAACTTGTCATTTCAGTTTGTACACGTAATTGCAATAAAATGTATGTTTAGTTGTCATGATTTCCAATTTCATGATTTCTCATATTTTCGTTAATTACGCATTTTACCCTTTGGGTAGGTATTTATGGTAATTAGGTATATTAGGTGGAATCTTTTATTGGATTTCATTCACAAAGATATATATCCCATCTAACAAATGCATTTAGAACATTTCTGCAATCCACAATGCAGTGCAAAACACATTATTTGAAAAATTCACAAGTGATGCAGTTTTTTTGTCCGTTACTGTAATTTAATAAATACTTATTCAGATAACATTGACGCTGTTATTATTATTATTATTATTATTAGCCATATGATGCAAGGAAGCCTGAGGCTTATGCTGCACCAGTAAAAAAAAAAAGCTCCCGAGTTACCCTGAGAGAGAGAGAGAGACAGAGAGAGAGAGAGAGAGAGAGAGAGAGAGAGAGAGAGAGAGAGAGAGAGAGAGAGAGACAAAAGTAGCAGGGAATCACCAAGAAAGAGAAGAATGATGATATCCAGCTCAGGACCCTGGGTGTGCCAAGCCCATACTCACCAGATGTGAGCCCCTAAAGAATTGACGCATTTTATATATTTTGCAAAAAATGAAAATTTATATTCACCTTCTTTAATGTACGAAGCAATTCAAGGAGGACTAATATCAACTTTTCCTAATGTGAACATAATTTAAAAAATATTTTTGTCAATCCTGTTTCGAACGCATTAGCAGAACGATCGTTCTCTGTGGTTAAAAGAGTTAAGAATTATATTAGAAATTCACTTGGACAAGAAAAATTAAGTAATTTGGCAATAATCTGTATTGAGAATACCACAAACAGGATTGATTACACTGAACTGATATACAATTTCTCAGCCCAAAAAGCACGAAAAGTCCATATAAAGTAGTATAAAAATACTTATTAGTTTAAGTGTATGTATTATTTCTGAATTAGATATTTTTCTTATGTCATATAATTTGTTTTGTTGTCACAATAAAGTGAAATTGGAAATGTTCTTTATTAGTTTTTTCTTTATATGGGGTCCCTAAATTCCATTTTGCCTTGGGCCTCATGAAGGTATAACGCGCCCCTACTTGTTTATGCTATTTATTGCATATTGTTTGTCTCTTCTGTGTTTTGCTTAGCATTGTATTGTTAAAATGTGTAAACAAAAGAAGTGTCTGAATTACCCTGACAATTTCTGCTTTAGTGCGTCGACGGTTTACAGAAAAAGCTCAGCGGAAGAAATGGTATAAATGTACACATTCTTTTGTACTTTGGTTGCTAACTTGGTGATCAGGACAAAATTTGAGTTCTGCATATGTACGGGTTTACAAGCACCACAAATCTGAGATGTGGCCCTCATTGGTGGCATAATTACCGCCCTCCTCACACTGGATGAAAAAAAAACTTGAGTTAACCCGTCAGTGTTGGAGAAAGTTTTATGGATCTTTTCCACAATATGTCTGAGTAAATCGGTTTCAGGGGAGTGTAATATGGTAAACCCCCAGAAACTCGGGTTTTTTCGACTAGCAACAAGAAAATCAACTACAGAACAAATGCAAAGGAGCTCACATCTAGTGAGTATGGGTTTGGCACACCCAAGGTCCTCAAGCTTCCTTGCACCATATAGCTAATTATAATAATAATTTACAGACGTAATATATACGGCACAGTATGGTCTAAGTCGCTAGTGGGCCTGAATTTTAGGTACATCCGCAGTTGTCATTGTTATAGGGCTTTAGGCCCTAAAACACTATAACAATGACAACAGCGGATGTAGCTACCTGGGAAAATTAAACATATACCTTTCACTGTTCCTGGTGTGGCGAGAACTGTGGTACCGCACTGACCATTGCTATTTTTTATGATAAAATGATAAAAATGCCACATATTTAGAAAAGCAAGAGCAGCAACAGATATCTTAGCATATCATCTGCAATTAATATAGCATACAGCCACCACTGGAGAGTTGGGGGTACACTTGATTTTCTATGGCTGTAGAAGGCTCCGCAATTTTGTGCTCTGTTAGATTGCCAAACGTTGTGACTTGATTTTGAAAGGGCCTACATAATTTTTTCGCATACTGTGTTTATTTATGTAAGTAAATGGGCCTGTAGTACTGGATTCCTTGACGATAAATAAGTACCGTACTGTTTGATCTAGTAAGTGTAATAAACGATAAATGACATGTTGCTTTCGGGGTTAAATGGACCCATTTATCGGCAATTCTAACAGGATAAAGACGTTAGAGACAAAATTTTTAACGAATACAGAGTTGTGCGTGCAGTGATGCATGCATGCATGAGATTAAACATGCAACTACTAGGTTGCTGCTCTTTGTTGTTGCACGGACGTGCGTGGATTTGCTGCCAGCGCTTATCAAGTTTCAAGATAGTTACCTCTAAGATAGGGTGTAGCCTTGTGCCCTTGCAGCGATTCACAGTTCTTGAATTGCACGAGGTGTTAAGTGATTATAGCCAGAGGCGGTGGCAAAAGTGTCGGGATTGGTCAATCACTTCGTAATCGCGCTTGGGGTTAAGGTCATGATGGGTCGACCAGAAGTGTTCCGCAATGCAATTGCGGACTTGTCAGTCTCACCAAGGCGGATTGACCTGTCTTGTTCTGCAAGGCGTTCTTGAAGGCGTCTCGAGCTCTTTCCTATGTAGCAGCTGCCACAATCTTTGTAAGTTATGCGGTATACCACCCCGCTGCGCAAAAGAGGGGCGACCGGAGTCTTCACGTTAGAAACCAGAGAACGCAAGCTTCTACTGGGTAGAAGCTTGCTCAATGTATTCCCAGAGGATTTTTGAAATCTGGCCCGACATGACTGGATAGCAGGGAATGTAGGTGGTAGGCATATTTTCATGCGTTGATGACGGTCTTGGGTGGATCGTCATTGTGTTTATTTATAGTTCAGTTGAACTATTATCTTTCTTATGCAAAAATGACCAATGTCTATTTTTCTTCAATTATTATGACAGTTAGACATTGGCCATTTTAGCGTAAGAAATATAAAAGAGAATAACAGCTCAATCATACCATAAACAGTGTGCATAAAAACTGTCACTGGCCCTTTCAGAACCATGCTACTGAACTAGTCGTGAAGATAAATATGAAAGTGATGAATTCTTAACATTTCTTGCATATGCTTTAGGTTTTTTTTTTTTTTATCCTCCCATCCACAGAGAGATCTCTACTGAATTAAAGAACAAGTGAAATGTTAGTACTTGTGAATAAAGACAACTGTTACTATTAAGAAACATTCTGGTGCATTATCCAAAGTGGAGAACTAAGTATTAGTATTAAGAAGCAAATGACGCAAGAAATCAAGCTTATACAGCAACAGCCAAAAAGAAGGGAAAAAAATAATCCCATTTCACTAATTCATTCCCTCCAATATTTTGTCTAGTTCTTCCTTGAATTTACTCAAACTGTCCACTTCTAAAAAAACAGATGGTAGCGTCTACTAGCAATCAGCAACCTGTTGGCTGAAGGTAAACTTCCGCACATTATTTCTTCAACTATCCTTATTCAATTTGAATTTATACTCCCTCATGTGTGCAGTCTGAGCCAGAGGAAAAATCCCATCAGCATTGAGTTTGCTCAATCTATTCAAAGCCTTAAACATCAATCATATTACCTAACAGGTTACAAATTGCAAATTTTAGAAATGAAGCCTTTCTTGGTAAGAGCACCCCTTATCAATCTCGTTGTCCTTCTCTGTACCCATTCCAGGAACTCTGCATCCCTCCTGAAATGAAGCTTCCAGACCTGTATGCAGTACTCAACATATGGCCTCACCATTGCTTTATACAATGGGACAATCATCACCTTATCCCTGCTAGCGAAATTCCTGTATATGATTGATAAAAAACCCATGAGCTGTACTGTCAACTGATCTGCATTGCTCAGAGAACTTCATATCTGACTGCACAATTATCCTTAGGTCTTTTTCATTTTCCATTACCCTGAGTGTATACCACACAGTTGGCACATTACTTTGGTGTTACATGAAAAGGGCACAATAAAACTACTACTTTTCCAGTCCTGAAAGCTGACGCCTGGATGCAACAAAGTACCGGTTTTGGTTTTGGGGGTGTTAGCCGCCTGCGTGCTAGAGATATTTGCCGCCCCTATCAAAGCGGATCGTGAGTAGATTCATAACCTAACCTAAGCTAACCTAACCCATGGGAACCTACTAGTATGTTTTTATGACAGTTCCATATAGTGGACAGGGGTAAAAAAATCAATAATAATATTTGATATATTTATTTTAAATTTATTCAAATCAAAAATGTACAATATATCAAACAGAAGTAACAAAATGTACTCATAAAGTTAGAACTGCACTCCTCTTGCTTTCTTATTTGCCAATTCATCAATAACATCTGATAATTCTAAACTTTCACACAATTACTTTTCTATAATCAAGGCTTTAATGATCAAGGCTAACAGGCCTTGATCATTAAACCTTTCTTGAGTTATTGACGTTCTTAAATATGTTTTTATAAGTTTGAGTTTCGAAAAACTCCTTTCACCTGATGCTACTAACTGGTAATGTCAGAAAAATTCTCAAAGCTATAAACATATTAGGAAATGATGATATCAAGTTATTTTTCGTAATATATGTCAAGTTTTTTAATGGGTCTGCAATTCCATTGCTCAAAATTCTATATTTTATCAGCTCATTGAAGAGCTGAAGACCATCAATATCCTTAATACTTGTGCTTCCTTTATTAATTTGAAGGGAAACATCTAAATCAAAACAAGATTTTTTTTTCTTAATGAAAATGAAAATTTTTTTTCATTTTTTAAGTGAAACAAGATTAGTTCACTTAAAAGATAATTACATAAACCTTCCCTTGTAGTATCTTATACTGGATAAAACCAAGAAATAATTCTCGAATTGCAACATCAGCAGTGTCAATATTTACAATTCTTACTACAAATGCTATCTGTTCAGTGTGACTGGCATCTGGCGTGCAGTCGAGAATTACTGAAAAATATTTTGCTTTCTTTACAAATTCCTTGATTTTTGATTTTATGCCACTTGCTAAAACAAATATGATTTCATTTTGAAAAGCATGGCCTAAGTAATGAGGTATATGACTTTTAGCAGGTTGAGATTATGTTATGTTATTGACATGCTGTGAGATAATGGGGTCAAATTTCGCCAACATTTCTATAGTCTTTAAAAAATTTCCATTATTTGTTTCATAAAAGTTATCATTTTTACCTCTGAAAGATAACATTGCCCTGCTAAAAAATGGACAATTGCAATGATCTTTTCAATAATGGCTCGTCATCGTCTTTTTTCAGATTCAAAGTACCGTTCTTGTTCTTTGTCAATTGTACAATTGTTGTCAAGGCGTGTTTTTAATTCATACCACTTTTTACAATTTTGCATGTGTTCTACGCTTGTTTCATGCCGTGATAAATGAGTGGCTAAATGTCGCCAATCTGAAACCCCCTGACTATCTGTTACTTTGTTTTGCTTTAAAGCAAACAACTTTCAACAACGCAAAACACACTATTCGATTTTGTAGAAGAGATTACCCAAGTTCTTTGAACTTTTTCACCATTAGGTAAAAATCTCATATATTGTGACGCAGAAAATGATCTTCCATTGCTATCTTTAGGAAACATCATATTTTGAGGCGTTACAGGTCCCTTCTAAATTATGAGTTCTAATAACCGATTATTAATAATTAATCTAGTGCCCAGCTAAAAGGATCCCCTATATCATATTCTGCCGTCAATTCAACACAATTATTATTTTCTAAATTATCCTCACCACAGCTTGATATTTTTTGTCAAGGAAGGAAAAATCACCTTCCTTGACGAAATGCAAGGTGCTTTTTCACCTTCTATTTCTTCCTTACTGTCTGAAGTGAATCCCGAAGCGACTGATGTCGAGTCACCCTCGTCCAACTTTACGAATTTCAGCATGGATTCTCGTAATTTTTCATTTTTCTTATCACTTTCATTCTTCCGCTTGCGATAAAAAGCACCAGACTGAACGTTTTGTTTACCTATCTGACATATCTGAACCTATAATAATAATAATAATAATAATTCTTTGCTTACAGGGCACAAACTATTTTTTCTCTTTTCGAATGTATAAAAACTTTGTAATTACCCAAACCTGCCTTAAACCTTTCTGTGCGGGTACCCTAAATTAAAATAAATAAGCACAAAATGAAAACACGTACCTGTTATGTTTATTCTTTATCAGCAAAAGCTCTAATCTCACACGACATTTTTTTTTTTGTTACATTTATGATTTATGCACCCGTTGTCCATCCACATACTTCTCACCTCACTGCTCACTCGGTAGTAACGAATTTTTTACTGTGAAAATGTTGAAAACGGTCGACAAGAGAATTGATTGTTGGGTGAATATTTAAATAAATAACGTTCGTGCGCATTTCTCTCTTTATTTAAATTTCCTTTCGGTTCCATCAACGATTAAAACAATGATGTAAGCATCGCTTTAAGATTTAACGGTACGGGAATAAATGCCCATTCACAATGAAAATTAAACATAACATAAACATAAAACCTTGTACCCATGTTATTTAATGAAACCATTCACAATGAATTACGTAAGTGTAACATTAAACTTAATCATAAGTTTAATGTTACACTTTTGTTTATGTGGTTTAAAACACGACACAATCGTAGAGGTTATGGAAGTCCCATTGTTGACTCCTTCTCTGGTTCAACGGATGAACCCATCATCGCCTGTACTTACACTTCTAAGTTTTCTGATGCAAAACACCTAACATGTATGCTTCGGCGTTATTTATAACCATAAACTGCCGGCTATATTATCCGTCATAATGCATTTCTTTCATTTGAAATATGAAAGAAGAGCATGTTGTGTTTCCATGGTTACCAAATATGTTTACCGTCATGTTTATGTTCCCATTGTGAATGTTGGTATGACTTCTTAATTTTACGTAACGTTTGTTACGTTATTTTTGTGTTTAATTTTCATTGTGAATGGGCTTTTAGAGAATATAATATTATTTATTAACAATGCCACGTTCGCTATTTCATCGCCGACCACTATATTAAAATAATATTAAATTACATTTTAATTTTATTCTTTAAAGTGCATTATCGGCCGCCCTAGGGATTTGGCCGCCTGTGTGCATGCACGCACTGCACACCTACCAGAACAGGCCCTGTGCGTATGCAACACATATGCAGTATTTGTTGCAGTTTTTTTTTTTTTTTTATGAAAACCCCAAACACGAGATGTTTTAGACTGTGCATGGGTTGGAGGTTGAAAAGACGATAGAAGATATTTCTTGACATCAGACTTGAACTGTAATTTGTTGACATCAGACTTGAACTGTAATTTGTTGACATCAGACTTGAACTGTAATTTGTTGACATCAGACTAATTTTCGAGAAATACGTATGAAGGAAGGTTGTTCCAGAAAACAACCTGTTGAACGAATAAACGAGGAAGATGAAAAGTTGGTTTTGTGAGTTTTAAGTTGAACAGTAAATCGATGTTGGCTGGTGGCGGCACGTGTTCAGACTGTTTTAAAAGAGAGAGCGGGAATTACAGAAGCTAATTCAGAAGAACAGTGCCCATGGAAGTATCTCTAGAAAAGGCATGCAGCAGAAACGGTACGTCTATGAGACAGCGAGTGGAGAGACTCAGTTAGAGATGAGTCATTAATTAACCTAACTGCTCTCTTCTGAATAGAATCTAGAAGCCTGAGAGAGGTTTTGGGGGCACCGCCCCAGTTGTGGGAACAGTATTCTATGGTAGGGCAGATTTGCGATTTGTACAGAGTGAACAGCTGTTTGAAAGAAAAGTAACGCCGAGAGAGAAAGAGAAAACCAAGTTTTTTAGATGCAAAGGAAGCAATATTTCTAATGCACTTGTGCGAAGAGAGAGATTAGAAGTCGAGGTAATTCCCAAAAGAGATATATCATCTAGGCTAGAAATCGGAGTGTCACAAAAGATAAGCATAGGAGCAGAAGAATCCTTTTTGCGAGATATAAGACAGGACTGAGTTTTAGAAGGATTGAAATCAACTAAGTTGTCTTTACCTCACTGGAGAATTACCTGGAGATTGGCATTTAAGGAATTGGTAGCGGATATTCCAGAAGTTGAAGCTGAATTGAGCAGGGCAAGGTTTCTCAAAATGGAAAGTAGAATGCAATGTGCTATCATCAGCAAAACTATGGATAGGATTTCCAGTTAATGGAACAAGGCCATTAATATACAAGAAGAAAAGAGTGGGGGAAAGAACCGAACATTGGGGACAACAGCATTAGTGGAGAAGTTAGAAGACAGAGAGCCATCCACCATCACCCTCAGTGAGCGATCAGGGAGAAAACTGGATAACCAATTACAAAAAACAGTTGGAGCAAACCATAAGGTGGGAGCTTGTTTAGACCTTTATGCCAAACACGATCGAAACCTTTGAGATGTCAAGAGAAACTAGTATTAGCAATAGCCATATGGTACAAGTAAGCCTATGGCTTATGTATGCCAGCCAAAAAAAAAAAAATAAAAATAAATAAATAATAATAAATAACAATAATAATAATAATAAAATTACAAAAAAATAATAATTAATGAATAAGAGAAAAGGAAATGGACAACCTAAGCGTTTCCCTCCTCTCACAGGTAATTATCCAGCTGACCTTTGAATTTCCCCAAACTGTCAGCCTCTACCACCCATGTAGGCAACTTATTCCAGTAATTGATAACTCGCTGGTTAAAAGAAAACTTCCTGCAGTCCAGTCTAAACATCTCCCCATAACTTGAAATTATGGCCCCTTGTTCTTGAATCATTTATAACCATAGAAATTTCGTCATTCATTTTGCTTATGCTTCTCAGCCTTAAACACCTCAATCAAGTCTCCTCTAAGGTGCCTATTAACCAAGCTCTGCAACCCACATATTCGAAGTCTTTCCTCATATGTATGCCCTTTAGCCGATATCACAAGGCAAGTTACCTGTCTTTGGACTCTTTCAAGAAGCACAATGTCTTTCTTTAGGTGCGGTCTCCATAACTGAACACAGTATTCCAAGTGTGGTAGAACAATAGCGTTATACAATAGGATTATGACGTCATCTCTATTAGCAATTGTTCGATTCATCATCGATAGGACACCATGGACCATCCTTGCAACCTGTCTACAATGCTCAGAGAACTTAGAAAGTCTGACCGTATCGTAACACCCAAGTCCTTTTCCTCAAATACCAGCTTTAGTTCAACCCCGCCAAGCGTATAAGTTATTTTGGGGTTACTCTTCCCCAGGTGCAATACCTTATATTTTGCAGCATTAAAGCATAGCTGCCATTTTTCTGACCATCCCTGAACCCCAGGGGCTCACATCTTGTGAGTATGGGTTTCGCAAACCCAGGGTCCTGAGCTGGATATCATTCTTTTCTTTCTTGCTGATTTCCTTCTACTTCTCTCTCTCTCCCACTCTCTCTCTCAGGGTAATGTGGGAATTTTTTTTTTGCTGGTGCAGCATAATCCTCAGGCTTCCTTGACATGGCTAATAATAATAATAATAATAAAGTCTATCAAGATTATTCTGAAGCTCTGCTTGGCAGCGATCATTAACTACTCTACCAATCTTTACATCTGCAAATTTAGTCATCAAGCCCTCTATCCCTTCATCGATGTCATTTATGAAAATCAAAAACAACAGTGGCTAATACTGATCCTTGAAGAACCCCACTTCTTACATCAACCCAATATGAGGAATAACCATTTATTACAACCCTCTGCCTCCTACCCTAAAGCCATCATGCTATCCATTTAAAGATTTTCCCTGTGATTCCAACCTGTTACAGTTTATAAAGTAACCGCTCATGTGGGACTGAGTCAAATGCTTTGCTGAAATCCAAATAAACAATGTTCAAATTATTCCCAAAGTCTAGCTCTTCAGTGACCCTGTCAAATAGCTAACCAGATGAGTTAAGCATGATTTTCCTTTTACAAAACCATGCTGAGTATCACTCAGTTCGGTGAAACTGCTTGTGTTTCACAGGACTTTTCTATTGCATTTGTCCATAAATGGGTAACATAAGCCAGAATATCATCAGTGGATCGACACTGACGGAATCCATACCGGCAATCATTGATCGGACGGAAGATTTCTTGGTAGTTTAAGAGTTGCGATTAATTGATTTCTCCATTACTTTAGAAAGAGTAGAAGTAATTGCAATGGGATGGTAATTAGATGGGAGGGATTTGTCACACTTTTTAGAAACTGGCTGGATATGAGCAAATTTCCAAGCAGAAGGAAAAATACTTTTGAAATAAGAAAGTGGCAAAGAACAGGAGTAAGCTCAGGAGCACAGGTTTTGAGAACAAGTGGAAAAATACCATGATCTGGAGCTTTCTTAGCATAAAGATTCGTCAAAATCCTTCTGACATCCTTTTATTATTATTATTAGCTATATGGTGCAAGGAAGCCTGAGGCTTATGCTGCACCAGCCAAAAAAAAAAAAAAATTCCCAAGTTACCCTGAGAGAGAGAGAGAGAGAGAGAGAGAGAGAGAGAGAGAGAGAGAGAGAGAGAGAGAGAGAGAGAGAGAAGGGAATCACCAAGAAAGAGAAGGATAATGATATCCAGCTAAGGATCCTGGGTGTGCCAAGCCCAAACTCACCAGATGAGTTTGGCCTCTAGTCTCTTGCCAAAGTTATTGGCTGCAACTTTTGCCCATCTCTGCTCCCAGCTCTGTCAAAACCAGATGGTTTTATTGTCACTTCAGCCAGGGATAAAGCTGACCTGCTAGCTTCCCATTTTTCTTCCAACTCATGTATTAATGATCTTGGTAAAACTTCTCCCACCATTCCATGAATGGAGCGTGTTGGGAATGGTGGGAGAAGTTTTACCAAGATCATTAATACGAGTTGGAATAAAAATGGGAAGCTAGGTCAGCTTTATCCCTGGCTGAAGTGACAATAGAACCATCTGGTTTTGACAGAGCTGGAAGCAGAGATGGGCAAAAGTTGCAGCCAATAACTTTGGCAAGAGACTAGAATGCTCGGCTACCATTAGGGCAAGAAGCAAGTTTTCTACTCTTAGCCTGTTCAAAATCTAGTTTGGACTAATTAATAACTGGTTTACAGTTGTTGCAAGGTTTGGTGTAGGCAAAAAATGAAACTGAAGAGTTGGAAACAAGCCAATTACGGTATGCAACATTCTTCTCTTGAACAGCCATGGCACATTTATTGGAAAACCAAGGTTTAGATAAAGGACGAGATTTTAAAGCGGAGTGTGGAATGAAGGATTCCATTCCTACAAGAACAGTGACATAGTGTTTTTTGACAAGCGGCACCGGTGCTTTCGCACAACTTCGCATTTGGATCTCTTGTGAAGTAAGACAGTACTGTCAAGGCCAGATAGCATATGTTAGTGTATGTTCATGTTTGCTTAGTGTGGGTTATGTTGTTCAGCTGGCTGCTTAGCCTAGAGTCTGTGGTGCACCACAGACCGATAGTTACCGTCACTGGCACTGGGAGCCGGACCAGGTAAGTAGCAAGAGAACTCTGGCTGGTGAACCCCGGGGTTAGTGTGAGCTTCCCAGGGAGGGCCCAAAAAAAATTATTATTTTTTTTTTGAAATAGGAGAAGGGGTGAGAGACTGTGGAGAAGAAAGAAGGTAAGCAGAAGAAAGAGGGTGAGGTAGGGTGGGCTCCCGCCCAAAGGAGGAAGCCCACCCTAACTCAGGAAAAGGAGAAAAGATTGTAAGGTCAAGTGACCCACAGTCAGGTTGCCTGATGGCATGACCCTGAATTTGACAAGCCAAATCCCAGTCCTACTCCTGGAGTATTTATGTGAGTTCCTACTCAAGTAGGAAAATCAGATATTGTCCTACACCTTGAAGAGAAGCGGAGCCAGCGACTGGATCTCACACTGGGCAATGGCCCAGCATCAGCAATTAAATCTTCTTCGGCCAAGGGTAACTTGTAGGCAATGAGCAGTATCCCATGCTGGGCAGTGGATTTGGATCATCTTCTCAAGTTAGGGGATGAGAGGAGGCACAGGGATTAATGAAGCTCAGGGATTGCTTGGAGTTCTTGTGTTTATTGTAGAAAAGTCCTTTTGGGTTGGTGGGTTTGTAAGAGAATTTCCTTTTGAATGTCGAGAGATTCCTGTCTCAGGATAAAGATCAATATCCTGTTGGTGTTTTCTTTGATTCCATTCAGAATATGTTCTGTGAATTTTTTTGGGTCCATTATAAGATGGGGATGTGCTGAACAGTTTGCTGTAGGTGGATTTGACACATTTCAAATAGTCTGGGCAAAAGTAGTGAAGGCTTTGTAGTTGGTTTTGTCAATTATGTAGAGATGTTCCTGCCCATGTGGTATATTTCCAGTTCTGGTAAATAGGAGGGTTCTGGGTAAATCATAGACGGCAATTATACATCAGGTGAATATAGTCTTCGTTGTCACCACAAGGGCAGAGAGGAGAATCAGTGAGATCCCAGGGCATGCAGCTTGGCCCGGAACGATCCGCGACCAGTGAGGAAGAATGAGATGTGAAAGCCTGGTGAGTACCACGGAGGTTTTGGTGCAGTAATCATAACTTGTGGAAGAAATTGTTTAGTTGTTTCACCTTTGGCTGTTTGCTCCCAAGATCGTTGCCAATGCTGGAAGAGTTTAGAGGAAATGTTTCATTTCGTTTTTTGGATCATTAGCAAGATCGAGTGTTATATTCAGAATGGTAGTGGGAATTCCTCTCTTTATGCGGTATGCAAGGCCGCGACGAATAACCTCCAGGTCCAGGGAAAGAGTACCTGCTAAGACCTGCAGGGCAGGATTAGTGACTGTGCGGCAAACTCTGGTCACAGTGAGTAGGATATTGCGTTGAATTTTGCGAAGTATATAGCTTTGCTTTATTACATGCAATGATGGCACGAGGGAACCTTATGCCTGCACCATAGCACACAGCTGCATGAGATTCCTCTTCAAACCCCAGTATGCCCTGCTAATTCTTATGATCATGGCGGTATAACGATGTATTTTGCTGGAGAGGTAATTAAGATGAGGTAAGAATGTTAACTGGGAGTCAAAGGTTACTCCCAGATATTTGAGTTCTGTTTTGAGTTGCAATGTCTGCCCAGAGATTTTAATTTGGGATGGTCTTATGTCCAAGGATCCTTTGAGGATAGTCATTTGTTTTTTCTCCAGAGATGACTAACTTGTGATTGTTTGCCACAATTTTGGAGGATCATTAAGGCAGGGTAAGCAATTTGCTCAAGCTGACTTCTAGAATCAGCTTTGATAAGGAAGATGAGGTCATCTGCATAGGCCATACAATCTATGGGGCCTAGATCCATAAGAAGAAATTCACCTAGTATTAAGTTCCAAAAGTAGGGGGCAAGAACTGAACCCTGTGGATATCCTTTAACAACTGGTCGGGAAGTTTTCTGAAAATTTTTTTGAACAGTTACTGAGCAATTGAAGAGGTAGTTCTGGAGACAGCAGTAGAGGTTGAGTGGAATATTGAGTTGACGTAATCTCCTGACAATGCTGGGCCACCAGATGGAATCAAAGGCACCAGCAAAGTCAATGGAGATAGCCAGATATTTTTGTGGTTGAGTTTGCTGTGTTGAGGAGATTCTTCATAGCATCTTCAGTGGAGCATCCTGGTTTAAAGCCATTCTGCTTTGGAGAGTCTAAGTTGGCTGTTTGGTAGAAAGTAGATAATCTGGAATGAAGCAGCCACTCTATTACCGTGCCCAAGATCGGGAGAAGAGCAATGGGGCAGTAAGATTTGGGGAGAGTAGGATCTTTGTCTGGACCTTTTAGGATGAGTCAGAGCACCGCCTGTTTCCAAGAATCAGGGAAAATTTCTTTCGCAAGGCATTTGTTGAACAGTGCTAATAGGTGGTTCGGAAGATGTATAGCTGCTTTCATGATGACCTTGGCCTCAATATTATCGTGACCACGGCATTTATTTATTTTTGTTCTGTGAAGCGCTTTGTTCATTTCCTCAGAGGTGAAAGGAGGTTCTATTTTATTGTTGAAGAAGGCCCGGTTGTCTTGTTCATCATTGATGGGACTCTCATCAGTGTGAAGTAGGGCATTCAGAATATTATTAATGGATTCAGCCCACGCGTGTTGGATTGCTGTCGGGAGTCAAGGTTGCATTTAACATCTCTCCCCTGGGCAGCTTGTTCATAATATGATATTCCTACAAGAATAATTTCAGACACGATCTGAGCAGAAGTTGACATTAGAAGTTTTGAAACAGTAATCTGACCAAGGAAAAGAAGAAAAGAAATCTTGCAGGTCATCCCATTTTGCATTCTTGTAATGCCAAACATGAGGCTGGGAATAACCATGAGATAAAGGCTTCATTGGAGAAGAGACAATCACCAAGTTGTGATCTGAGGTGCCTAAAGGACCACTCACTTTGACTGAGTACTTAGAAGGGTTGTGTAAAAAAGATCAAGCGTGTCGGCTCTATGGTTAGGATTGTCCGGTATTCTGGTAGTTAAATGAACAATCTATGTAAGGTCATTAGTAATTCCAAAAGCCTCAGCATTTCAACCAGCTGGTCTGTGTGACTAGAAAAAGGAAGGCAGCAAGAGTTGTAAACATTAAAATCACCTCACTGTTGGGAAAGTTGGACTGGATAAAGTAAAGTTGCAAAGGGAGGAAATCAAAGAGTTCCAAGTGATTAGTGGAGTTTGGAGAACGGTATAGACAACAGATGAATTTGACAAATTAGGTAGAGATTTTAAGCCAGAGAAGATAGAAAAGAGGTGATTCCAAATTACCAAGTCTGACAGGGAATACCAGAATGGACATATTAGCATTAGTAGAGGCATATGATGCAAGAAAGCAAGCTTATGCAGCATCAGTCAAAAAAAAAAAAAAAAAACTTCCACTTCACCCCTCCGTTCATTCAAAATACCTGTCCAGCTGAGCCTTAAATTTATTTAGGCTATCAACTTCAACTTCCACAACAAGGGATAGAAGTCTCTTCCACCAACCAACTACCAGCTGGCTAAAGGCAAATTTCCGCACATCTATCCTACATCTGTCTTTCCTCAATTTGAATTTATGCCCTCTCAGGTGATTATCTGAGCAAGAGGCAGAATCCTATCAGCATTGAGCATGCTCAAACCATTCAAGGCTTTATACACCTCTATCAGATCACCTCACCGGTGCCTAGTCTCCAGACACTGTAATTTGCAAAACTTAAGCCTTTCTTCATAAGAGCAACCCTTTGTTCCATTCACTAATCTTGTTGCACTTCTCTGTACTCGTTCCAGCAGCTCTATATCCTTCTTGAAATGAGGTCTCCAGACCTGTATACAGTACTCAAGGTGTGGCCTGACAATTGCCTTATACAAGGGAATAATCACCTTCTTATCCCTGCTAGAAATATTCCTGTATATCATTGATAAGACACCATGAGTTATTCTTGCAGCCCGTCTGCACTGCTCAGAACTTCATATCTGCCTGCACAATTACCCCCAAAAGTACCATATGCACAAGTACCACCTTTGAGGCAAAAGGAATCACACAGTGAATAATTTGGGCAACTGAGATGAGCAGTGGCTGAATCACCGATAACTGAGGTGTTGTCAGAAAAAGTGCATAGGATTTGGCAGAATGTAAGTGGAAATGGATATCACTGAGACCATTTATCGTTGTCAGAAAAAGTGCATAGGATTTGGCAGACTGTAAGTGGAAATGGATATCACTGAGACCATTTATATTTGTGAAATGAATGAGGAAGTGTTTGGGAGGTTTAGGTCTTTTCGCAGATAAGCTTGTCCTATTAGTTTGACAATTCATGTTATATTCAATAGTAAGTAAAAGTGGGGGAAGACATGCTGTATGAAGTAATGAAATTTTTGGATATGGCAGACACATGGTAAGAATACCCCCCCCCCCGATACACTACTTGGATTCCCTCCAGTCACTATCTGGCAGAGTAGAGGTAGCAAGATTATACACTAGCTGAATAGGAAGCCTCCTAGAGTTACCAATAGATTCGGTCTGGTGTACTAACTAGCAGCCAGCCTGCAAACACCGTTTTATAGCTGTACCCTCGAAATTTAAGGAAGTTTGGATTAGCATTAGCATTAGTAGAGGCATTTGATGCAAGAAAGCAAGCTTATGCAGCATCAGCCAAAAAAAAAAAAAACACTTCCACTTCACCCCTCTGTTCGTTCAAAATACCTGTCCAGCTGAGCCTTAAACTTATTTAGGCTATCAACCTCCACCACAAGGGATGGAAGTCTGTTCCACCAACCAACCACCCGCTGGCTAAAGGCAAATTTCCGCACGTCTATCCTACATCTGTCTTTCCTCAATTTGAATTTATGCCCTCTCAGGTGATTATTCTGAGCTAGAGGAAGAATCCCATCAGCATTGAGCATGCTTAAACCATTCAAGGCTTTATACACCTCTATCAGATCACCTCGCTGGTGCCTAGTCTCCAGACACTGTAATTTGCAAAACTTAAGCCTTTCTTCGTAAGAGCACCCCTTTGTTCCATTCACTAATCTTGTTGCCCTTCTCTGTACTCGTTCCAGCAGCTCTACATCCTTCTTGAAATGAGGCCTCCAGACCTGTATACAGTACTCTAGGTGTGGCCTGACCATCGCCTTATACAATGGAATAATCACCTCCTTATCCCTGCTGGAAAAATTCCTGTATATCATTGACAATACCCCATGAGCTACTCTTGCAGCCCGTCTGCACTGCTCAGAGAACTTCATATCTGCCTGCACAACCACCCCCAAGTCCCTTTCATTCTCTACCACTGTCAGTGTTGTACCATAGAGTTGATACGTTGCTCTGGGGTTGCTGTTTCCCATGTGTAGTACTTTACATTTGTCAATGTTAAACTTCATTTGCCACCTCTCAGCCCATCTGCTCAACCTTTCCAGATCCTGTTGCAGAAGCATAGTGTCAGTAGTGTCCTTGACAACCCTGCCAACCTTTGTATCGTCTGCAAACTTGGACATTAATCCCGATATACCATCATCAATATCATTTATAAATACAGAAAACAATAATGGACCCAACACTGAGCCCTGAGGGACTCCACTAATAACATCAGTCCACGATGAGCAGTGTCCATTGATTACCACTCTCTGTCTTCTCCCCCTCAACCACCCCTTTATCCATAGCAGCAATTTGCCTCCAATGTCACACTGCTCCAATTTGTGTAGCAGTCTTGCATGTGCAACAGTATCAAAAGCCTTTCTAAGATCCAAGTATATAATATCAAAGTTATTCCCTGCATCCAGTTCTTTTGTGACTGCATCATAGTATCCAATCAAGTTGGTCAGGCAAGACTTCCCCTTAACAAAACCATGCTGTGTCTGAGCTATAACTGAAGTCTTGTCTAAATGATCCTGCAGTGCGTCTTTAACCAGTGCCTCCATTAATTTTCCTGGAACAGAAGTCAAGCTCACAGGTCTATAATTACTTGTGTCAGCCTTTGATCCTCCTTTGTGAATTGGGGTCACATTTGCACATTTCCAGTCCATGGGCACCTCCCCTGAGTCCAAGGAAGCTCTCATAATTATGGCCAAGGGCCTGCTTACCTCCTTTGCTGCCTCCTTTAATATAACTGGATAGATCCCATCCACCCCGGGTGCCTTTCTTGTGTTTATCTTCAACAGTTTCTCCTCCACTTTACTCCCAGTTATTTCAAGATTCTGTAACTTACTGCTAGAGTTGAATACACCTCTGGCATTCCCCTCGCTGAATAACTCCTCATGTGTGAATGTCGATGCAAAATATTCATTTAGTTTGTTAGCCACCTGAGCAGGATCATCAACACTTGACCCATCAATATCAAGTGGACCAATCTGATTCATCCCTTTCCTTCTAGAGTTTACATAAGTAAAGAACTCTTTGCTGTTTTTCTTTGCATCCCTTGCCAAGGATTTCTCGTAATCTGCCTTCGCCTGCCTAACCTCCTTTGTAACTTGGTTGCATATCAACTTGTATCTATCATAGGCTTCTGTGTCATGTGTTAATTTGTAAGTATCCCATGCATTTTTCTTCTCTGCCATATGCCTCATTAGTTCATCTGACATCCATTTTGGCCTAAACCTTGAACAATATTTCTTAGTTGGTATGTAAAGCCTAGTAGCTTCCAAGATAAGTTCTTTGAATGCTTCCCATTTTGAATTTGCTGTTGGTAACATCATGGATCGTTGATGAACACCATGGATCTTGCCATGGTGTTCATCATGACCTCAAAAGACATCAATACTGCATGATGGAAGAGATGGGGGTTTACTGGAACTTAGCTCTTGACACTAAACATGGGTTCCACCACGTCAAGCCTCCATTAAGCAAAGTGATGGTATTGCACTGGTTGATGAGAGTCATCTACCACCTAGTATCGCCTGGTAACAGAGGGGTGGCATTCCTCCCCATGGTGTGGGTGCCACATCTCAACCTCTGCTTATGTTGGTTCGCACCTGGGTGGCCACCGACAGTGCACATGGGGGTTATACCTAAGATTACGAACAGTCCCACCACCATGAAGGTACAAGCAGAGGATTTGGCTGTCACAGACCGTCCAGACTTCGCCGAAATTGGGTCCACTTGAGTGTCACCTGAATATCAGTTCCATCAACGTTTTAAGACTCCCAGGTAGCAAGCACAGCTTGTTTGACATATATGAGAGGATATTTGCGATGACCTCAAGGACCACAGTCGCAATGTTAAACTTGAATTGACATTTCTCAGCCCATCTGCCTAACTTTTCTAGATCCAGTTGCAGTAGCATTATTCCTATCATTAAACATCCTGTCAACCTTTGTATCATCTGCAAACTTGGACATTAAGCCTGATATGCCTTAGTCAACATTACTGATATATACAGAACACAACAATGATCCCAATGTCAAAGCCTGAAGCACTCCACTATTAACATTAGTCCGTGAAACAGTGTCCATTTATTACCATTCAGTCTATTCCAACTCAATCATCTCTTTATCCAAAGTGGCAGCTTGTCTTTAACACCACACTGCTCCAATTTGTACAGTAGTCTCTTATGTGCAACAGTATCAAAAGCCTTACTTAAATCCAAGTATGGCCAAACAGAATCTCCCATTAACAAACCTTTGTTGCGACCGAAGTATGACTACAATCCTGTCAATCCTGTCTGGATGGCCCTGCATTACTTCTGTACCCAGTGACTCCATTATTTTCCTACAACAGAAGTTAAGCTAACAGGTCTGTTTTTACTCATGTCAGCCTTTGATCCCCCCCCTCTGTGATTCTCCCCTGAATCTAATGATGCTCTCATAATTATGGCTAAGGGTTTGCTTACCTACTTTGTTGTCTACCTTAATATAATTAAATGGATCCCATCCATCCCAAGTGCCTTTTTTATGTTTAAATTCAACAATTTCTCTCCCACTTTCCTGTTTTCAGAAAATCATGCAGCTCCTTGATAAACGTCTGGCATCCCCTTCCCTAAAGAACTCATGTGTGAATAAATGGAAAATACTTATTCAGCTTGTCAGCAACTTGAGCAGGATCATCAACAGTTCAACCAGCAACAAAGTGGCCCAATGTGATCCAACCCCTTCCTTAATATATGTAAAGAAGTCTTTGCTGCATTTCTCGGCATTCTTTGTCAGAGACTTCTCGTAATCTGTCTTGGATTGCCTAACCTTCTCTGAGATTTGATTGGAGACTAGTTTATATCTACTAGAGGCTTCTGTATCACCTGATAATTTATATGCATCCCATACATTTTTTTCTCTGCCACAAGTCTCAATAGTTCATCTGACATCCATTTAGGTGTAAGCCTTGAACTGAATTTCTCAGTGTGGTATGAAAAGCCTAGCAGCTTCTATGATTATGTCCCTGAATGCTTTACATTTAGAATTTTTTGTTAGTAACACTGGTTGGTTCCACTGTATAGAATATAAAAACTGTAGAAACCACTGTAGTCTACTTTACAAAAGCAAAAATCCTTCCCTTTAGCCTTGATGGTCTACATCCTTAAGTAACTCCCACATTAATACACTCTGATCACCGACCGGGCTAGCCAGGTGGGTAAAGTGCCTGTCTGGCAACCCAAAGGTCGCGGGTTCGAATCCCGCCTCGGACTTGGATCAAAAGTACTGCAAAAACCTTGGGAGGTGCATTATGGCCACAGAAGCCGATGCGCCAACAACTACAAAAAAAAAAAAAAAAAACCACTCTGATCACTGCCACCTAGTTGTTCTTTTATCTATAGATTCTTAATGCATGAAAGATTCACTGCTGCTAATTAGTTCAAGAGATTGCTCTCTTGTTGCTTCTTTAACAGGCTGCTGTAGAAAATCATCCAATGAATTGGATGATTTTCGACAGCAGCCTGTTAGAGAAGCAACAAAAAAAAAATAAAAAATAAATATATATATATATATATAAAATGATAATGATGCAATGAAATTACTGAAAGTCTTAGTAAACAAGAATGAGAAATTAAAATTTTAAAAATATATATGACTGGGTTATGGATCCAAGGGTACTACAGTAAATGCAGGAAAAACTGGTAACCATAATGAAAAATGGACAAAAAGGAGTGTATTTGTGTATTTGGTAGGGGAGTTGAGCTATCAGGTGTAATAATCATGGAAGAACTGAGAGAACATGTAATCAAAATACAAGTTACCTGAAACAAAATGCAGTTAATATAATTATTGTAAGTACCTAAAGCTGTGGGTCCTACGACTTTAACTACTTTGTCCGGGGTTCGGCAGCACACCTTCCCCTCACGGGGCTACTTCAACTGACATATATACACCACATGTGAAAACTCAGCTCTCTCCTTCGGTCACCATTGACTTTCTACGTCTTCCGGTCCATACAGACAGTAAGTTTTCTTGTTTTGCACCATCTCTTAGATTTCTTTGATTTTATATTTATTCTTCTTTTTCCACAGGATTCTATTGGCATGAATTTATTTATTATTATTATTTTTTAAACTTTATTTATTCTTTTCTTCCTTCTGGTCTCTGTCGGGTCGGCTATGATGTATACGTATACCTTTTACGTGTACATCATAACAGAAACAGAGACCTGGCTTATTGCAATGGCTCCTACGATTTTTGCTGCCAACCCCCGGACAAAGTAGTTAAAGTCCTAGGACCCACAGCTTTAGGTACTTACAATAATTATATTAACTGCATTTTATTTCATACAGGTTTTTTGCTTACAGGTTCTCTCAATTCTTCCATGGTTATTACACCTGATAGCTCAACTACTCTACCAAATACACTGATAATTACCTTTTTGTCTATATATATATATATAACATTCTGATTTATTCACCCACTCTATTTCTCTGTACAGTTTTTCATTGTACCCCTCAGTCATTTAGCCTATAAGACACTCCTACTCTCATTTTTGATTTTCTAGTGTTTATATCACACCAACCTGACACACTGCACTGCACTGGCCACCCATGTCAACTAAATGCAATTCTCCTTATTTTGTTCTTCTTAACTAAGAGCATAATCCCACCCCCGAACACCTGTCCTTTCTGTATTCACTGGTCATCCCATATTGAAATTCTTTATCACTTATATCTGAGTAACACCATGTCTCTCTCTCTCTGACATCCCCACAATGTCTGCATTTAATGACTTGATCAGCACCTGAAATTCAAAATTTTTACTATGTTCCTAGCATTGGTGTAAGTGCAAGTATACTTGCACCAGTTCTTACTCTTAGTTATCTAACACAGACCACATATTTCCTTATTCCATGTTGACCCCACAGCAGGCCTTGAAATTCCCAGTACCTTGCTTCCCAGGTTGCTGCACATTACAACACTGCAAGAATCATTTTCACTTCTTCCTATGGCTATTGTTAATCTATTAGTCTGTGTATGTCCCCCAAGCTAGCAGTTTTCTAACCCATCTAACACTACCTCGATAGCATCAGCATATATTCTTGCACCCTATCTATTTAAGTACATCCCATCCTTGTAGAAGGAGTTTCTCCTGTTTCAGCATAGACCATGCTGAAAAATTCTATCCCATGAGCTTTGAACAATCTCTCCAGGGCTGAACGAGTTGACAAGGCTCTCATCACATAATCTCTCCTATTGTGACAGAGTAGAATTACAGGCACTTTCAAATTTAATGCTAACTCATGATTTTTTCATACCTCTTTAAGTCCTCAGATAGATTGATTGATTGATTGATTGATTTATGAGTTCTTGGCAAATGACAAGGCCACAGATCTCTTACATTGTCACTAATGTCATTAGTGACAATGTGCATAATATCACTTTTTGTGCCCTTAAATGATATCTGCTCCACAACGTCATCAACTTTTCCCCCCGGGGAAAACACATCCTGATCCTATTCCAGTTGCAGATTGTGTTGATTGAGGGAGAAGATCAATATCAAGACACATATGCTTACCCTTTTGACAACCAAGGAAAAGGCTAAAAGTATTTACTAACACTTGATGACGAGGTGGAGCATAACAGAGGTAAGTTTTGTTGTGAGTACTGGGCAATTCTGACAATGTAAATCCTGTTAAGATTTGTAAGGACATAAAAGTGAGTGGTCAGGTTGTTAATGCTGATAGAGTGGTTAAATTAAGATACTTAAATTAAGTATCCTACACAACTAATTAGCTAATTTATATTAATTAATTTTTTTTTTTTTTTTTTTTTTTGGCTGGTGCAGAAAAGCCTAGGGCTTCCTTGCACCATATGGGTAATACTAACTGTCTTATTTGTCTAGTTATAAGTGTTAACTTATCTACTAAACTTACCTACTTAAAATGGACTTTGGTTAAAATTTGTTGATAAGTTTCCTTATTAGATTGTGAATGAATAGAGATCCCCATACATTGAACAACTTCACTTCAATCATATTTTTAAAATTTTTAGTATTCATAATGTGGTCCTGGAGTTTGAGAGTGGCTTTCAATCAGATAATTTACACTAGAAATTTTCTGGTGCACTTACTGTTCATTTAATAATTCTATTTTAATGTTCTGCAATTCTTCTATATATATAAGTTATTCTAAAATTAAAAATGCAAAAATATCCCGTTCCATAAATTTTTAAAATTTATCCTTGGCATATCCTGCTTCTCTAAATGTGGTGGAATGACTCTACTGGTTAAAATTTATTTTGGTTTATATCATGTTAAGTTTTTTGTAGTTTTCATGTTGCCCAAAGTTTTTTAAAATATTGCATTAGAAGTTACCTACGTTTTATTTGCAGTTCTAGAAAAAAGTTCAGTGCTAAAATCACAAAATGAATATATCATTACCCCTAACTAATACAGTGTGATTTCACAGCCTTTTATTTTTTTTTTACATTTGATGCTTGCCAATTTTGTTAAAAAATGTTTTGGTACAACAAGGATATTTTCTTTATTTTATTTATTTTATATTTTTCAATTATATAACAGAAATAAGGTAATTATTATTTTTCTATATAAATATCATATAGGCTATCCATGTATATACTATAGCTATCAATGTATATATTTTTGTTTCTAATTAAATTATAAATAAGAAAGAATTTAAAAAAATAGTCTTTTATACTATGGTTAATGTTTTTAATTTTAATTTTGTTCACTTACAGAAGCAGTAAATCACAGTCCACATATGGTGTAAGAGATTTACCATATTTTCAGCAAAGTTATTAATTCTAAAATACTGTGGCTCATAAAATTTTCATTGCGGTAACAGAAGCAAAGAATTTAAATATCATCAAAAATAAATCAGTAAAAGTTAGTATGCATCTATCCTCATATTTTATTATCACATAAACAATAGTACTGTATTATCACATTTTGTTTATAACCGTCCCTTCTCCCTCTCCCTCCAGTTAGTAGTGGATTTCTCAATTTCATGTATATACTGTAAGTTAGAACTTTTAATGCATTATATTTAAATACTGTAACTCATTTTTATATAAAAAAAAGTCTCAAAATAAAGATGTAGATCCTTTTTTCCTAAAGATGGTGGTGAGAAAGACCAATCCTCTGGTAGTGACGCAGTCCTACTAAATGACCATTTGGTAAGACATAACATTCAACCTACAGATGGTGACTGTCACACTATTCCACATACACTTTCAGATGAGGATCTAGATATGAATGAAGAGGTAGGTCTAGATGGCGATACCCAGTACATATTGTAAAGTTGATTAATCATCAGTCCTTAGTGATGCAATAAATCAAAGTTCTAGGTACAAAGATATTTAATTTCTTTTCTGCCAGGTGACCGAAACATAATAATGCCTCAAGAGAAAAAATGTTCACAGATGGTCTACTCTTGCACCTTCAATTAGCAAAAAAACTCTTCCACTTGTAGCCTTCAATAATTTAATTTCAATTGCAGATGATATTTTAAGAAATACAAATTGAGAGGGAAAGAAAAGCAAGAGATCCTTTTACTGCAATTAGAGGTATATGGGATCAGTTTACCAAAAACTGCCAAAATTCCTATAAATCAGGAACCTTTTTTGACAATACATGAACACCTCAGAAGATGCCGTTTTAAATTTATAGTAGTAATAGTATTTGCCATATAGTGCAAGGAAGCTACAGGTTTTTGCTGCACTGGCAAAAAGAAAAAAAAAACACTTACAAAGGAGTTAATTTTTCCTGTCTTTATATTTTACCTACACCCCCCCCTTTATTTTTTCTACTACAAATTAATCCTTATTTATTTAATTATGGCCCGTTTTCAATGCCCACTTATTAAAGATTGTTCCAATATTAACAAAACCCAAGTATTTTGAGCAATTATTAATTCATGCTGATAAATGAGAGTACAGTTGAGAAAATTAATTCCGTTTGTAACTGAAGCCCACAAGAAGCTTTGTTCTCAACTATTTCTTAAAATAATAATGCTACCGCTCCAAGGTTAAAAGAGGCTAGTGAAATTTAATACGACTAGCAATGATCAACTTAGCAGCAGGAGTTCTTAAGGTGAAATATGAAGTTACTTGCACAGTTGTAATCAAAGATATATATCCCAACCTCCTAGTATCGAATGATCCATTATGTAAGTGTTGCAACCATCATGTGTTGTATAAGTGATAAAGACCTGAGTCCCAGATCTGGACGGTGGAATAGAAAGCCAAGATTCCCTTAACTGGGGAGGAGTTTTCGGAGGCATAAGAAGGCGGACCTCTTAAGAAACGTTGTTGTTGGGGGAGTGGAATTGAGGTGAGAACAATTCAACAGAGGAAAGAGGAGTTCGATAGAGAAAGAGGCTGAAGAAACCATCCAAATCGATGGGGCTTGCTGCTAAAACAAAGGGTGCCAATGCCGAGATAGCTAAGCTGGTTCTTCCATCGCCTTCTGAGGGCCCAGCGGCATAGTGAACTTGGTAAGTGGAAAATACCTATTATTCCATAAGTATGGAAGGAGAATGTCTGAGATAACAATGAGTTAATAGAAATAATCAGGTTAATTCCTACCAAAGTGGAAACAATAATGATAAATGATTCCTTCCTAATATTTGATGTTGATATTTTACGTACCTTTTGTGTCTTAATTATTAATGTATCATAGTGTTTAAATACTCTTAGTATTCAAATGGAATATTTCTATATAAGTTTGCACGCAGAATTAAAGTAGAGGAAGATGGGAAATATGTTCACTAAAGCAGGGTTTTTCAAACAGTGGGTCGCGAAATAAATAAAATGGGTCGAGACTAACAGAAAAAATGCACAAAAATGTTTGGAATACAGCTTATAAAATAAAACTTTTCTGAAAGAGGTTCATTTTTCTTTTTTTTTTGGTATTCTCTGGAGACCAGTTTTTCAGTTATGAATTACTTCATAAAATGTAATGTACTCGGATTTGGAAGGTTTATCATAAAAAGAAAATAGTTACTTTTTTTCTGTATTAAGAGTTAAATTCTAAATCGTAAAAGGAATTGCATTGTACTGATATAGCTATTCCTTATATTGTACTTAATGCTGTATTGCTATGGGACTTCCCAGTATGGCCCTGGAGTTCTCTAGAAAACCAACAAAGGGATCTGGAGAGATAAGGACGCCAACCCTGCAGTGAGCAGTCATTGGCTGGCCAGAGAGCATTGCTGAGGCACAGGTTTATGTTGTAGGATTTTTAAATTTAACTTCTACAGTTTAATTCTTTACATTTTTATTTAACTTCTTTTAATTCTTTAATTTAACCACTACACTTTACAGATCACAGCACCCTAACATTTAAATTGGCAACAAGAAATTATCCTTGAAATAGACCACTTTATTATTGGGAAAAAGAAGAATGATGAAGGAACAGAAGCGGCATCAAGTTCAACACGTACATCTGAAAATGTAATTTCTACAAACATCGTGAAAAATATTAACTGTAACCAGCAAACTTTGTCTTCTTTTCAGACACCTGATAAAAAGGTCAAATTAAATTCAAGATTCCATAATGAGGAATATTTCAAATTTGGTTTTATAAAATGGGTGGATTAAAATGAAAATGACAGGCCTCAGTGTATAATCTGTAATGATATTCTTGCCGATGAGAGTTTGAAATCCTCAAAACAAAAAAGACATTTGGGAAAACAGGACCCCAAACTAGTGAATAAGCCCTTAGAATATTTTCAATGAAAGAAACAAGATTTATGGTTACAAGCACAAGTTTTTACTTGTTTTACAACTGTTAATGAGAAAGCTTTATTGTCATTGTATCTTGTTGCATATCATGTGGCAAAAGAGAAACTGCCTCACACATTTGCTGAAAAATTTATTCTTCCATCATGTATGAATGTTGTGCGTACTATGTTTGATGACAAATCAGCTGAAAAATTAACAGTTATACCTGTCAGTGACAATACAATATCATGTAGAATTTGTTCAATTGCAGAACATTTAGAAGTAATACTTATTATGCAACTGCAGCCTGGCATAGATTTTGCAATAAAGCAGGACAAGAGCACCGATATTGAAAATTGTGCTACACTTTTAGTTTATGTCAGATATGAGTGGCAAGATGATTTTGTGGAGGACTTGCTAAGTTGTTTAAATTTGACTTTGTATACAACTGGCTCAGATATATTTGCTGAATTAGAAAATTGTCTTGTTGAGCAGTATAAATTAAACTTAAAAAACTGATGATGGAGCAGCAAATATGGCTGGAAAACATAGTGGAGTTATTAAAAGATTTTTATAGGCAACTGATAACAACGCTATTTGTAATCACTGTTTTTATATGTTGACAAGCTGGTACTGAAGAGAATTTCAATGAATCTTAAGGATGTATTGAAAAAAGTAGTTAAGATTGTGAATTTCATCAAAGGAAGCTCATTAAATAGTATAATATTTTAAATATTCCTTTTTATTTATCTTATTTTTGTTACACAGAGCATTAAAATTATGATAAATGAATTAGCTTTCGACTGGGTGGCAGCCTTCATCAGATTAAAATACTTTGAATGGCAGTTAGAATAGAGATGCACTGCCAGGATGGTACGTGAGACACGTGGTTAATTGTTTGTTGATGTTTGTGGCTGTGACGTATGGTGGTGACGTGGCCAGCGTTTGTCTATGGACAGAATTACTGCTTCTGTGATGGGGTTAAGTTGACAACCACTGTTCCTGTTCAACGAGGTATCCGAGCATTTTATACTTAACGATTCCAACCAGGTGCGCCTTAAGTAATGGTGGGACTTGTCTACAACCACGACATCGCGGTGTGGGTCGATGTCGTGGTGGGTTGTCCAGACATGCTCGGCAATAGCTGAGTGTTCTACATCCGCCAAACGGATCGCCCTTTTATGTTCTGAGAGGCGTTTCTCGAGACGACGACCAGTCTCTCCAAAGTAGCAGCTCGTGCAGTCACGGCAAGAGATGCGATAGACCACACCACTCTGTAGAAGGGTGGGGACAGGTGTTTTTATGTTGGAAAGGAGAGAACGCAGTTTCTTGCCTGGGAGTTGGATGCACTTCACCCCATGCGATCTTAGGATTCTACCGATCTGCTGTGACAGGTTGGGGTAGTATGGGATGAATGCCCTCGTGGAAGACTCGTCACTGTTGGTGTTGCTGTTGGTCGTCACGTTGTCGCGTGCTTGTAGATCACATCTGTTAAGGACATCGATGGGGTAGCCACACCTCGTAAGGTCTACTTTGACTCTGGTGATCTCTTTGCGCCTTTCATCTGCAGAGCTGGAGTGTGTCCAGGCGCGAGTTAGCAAGGTTCGGGCGGTTGAGAGGAGGTGGCCCCGTGTGTGTGCTGACTGGAAGTTGGTAAATTGGCCAGTCAGCACACACACGGGGCCACCTCCTCTCAACCGCCCGAACCTTGCTAACTCGCGCCTGGACACACTCCAGCTCTGCAGATGAAAGGCGCAAAGAGATCACCAGAGTCAAAGTAGACCTTACGAGGTGTGGCTACCCCATCGATGTCCTTAACAGATGTGATCTACAAGCACGCGACAACGTGACGACCAACAGCAACACCAACAGTGACGAGTCTTCCACGAGGGCATTCATCCCATACTACCCCAACCTGTCACAGCAGATCGGTAGAATCCTAAGATCGCATGGGGTGAAGTGCATCCAACTCCCAGGCAAGAAACTGCGTTCTCTCCTTTCCAACATAAAAACACCTGTCCCCACCCTTCTACAGAGTGGTGTGGTCTATCGCATCTCTTGCCGTGACTGCACGAGCTGCTACTTTGGAGAGACTGGTCGTCGTCTCGAGAAACGCCTCTCAGAACATAAAAGGGCGATCCGTTTGGCGGATGTAGAACACTCAGCTATTGCCGAGCATGTCTGGACAACCCACCACGACATCGACCCACACCGCGATGTCGTGGTTGTAGACAAGTCCCACCATTACTTAAGGCGCACCTGGTTGGAATCGTTAAGTATAAAATGCTCGGATACCTCGTTGAACAGGAACAGTGGTTGTCAACTTAACCCCATCACAGAAGCAGTAATTCTGTCCATAGACAAACGCTGGCCACGTCACCACCATACGTCACAGCCACAAACATCAACAAACAATTAACCACGTGTCTCACGTACCATCCTGGCAGTGTATCTCTATCTCTATTCTAACTGCCATTCAAAGTATTTTAATCTGATGAAGGCTGCCACCCAGCCGAAAGCTAATTCATTTATCATAATTTTAATGCTCTGTGTAACAAAAAATAAGATAAATAAATTATGAATCCAGAGCACACAGGCGTGTTTTATTATGTTTAAATATTCCGTTCAGAGATTGGAGCCGAACATAGCCACTTTATCACAGAAGTTCGTTGCTTGTGTCACTAGGTAGGGTACTTAGCAGGGTATATGAACTCGGAAATGAGATTCTTATCTTTTTAGTGGAAAGAAACAATCACTTGGCACTACTTTTGGAGGATGATATTTGGGTTACCAAATTGGCTTACTTAACCGATATTTTTGGCATTCTTAATGAGTTGAACTTAAAACTTCAAGGAAAGAATGGTAATATATTCCAACATATTGAATATATTGAAAGGTTCTGGAAGATGTTAAGGTTATGGCAAACAAGACTTCAAAGTCATCAACCTACCTATTTTTTTGTTTCCAACATTGTTACAACACACTGAGGAGAACATTGTAAACGAAGATATTTTAAGCAGATTAAAACTAAAGATATTTCACATCTCACTTCTCTATCTCAGAGTTTTAATAATTATTTTCCTGGGGAGAAATGTGAAACAGTAAAGAAAAGACTTTGGATAAAAAATCCATTTACTTTGCAAAGTCCTGAGTCGATAATTGAGTTGAACATGATACCCGAAGAAGAGACAGAATTGCTGCATCTCAGTAGTTCATTTACACTGAAGAATTGATCTTGAGAAATTAAGTTTGTCATCATTTTGGATTAAAGTTAAAGGAGAATTTCCACTATTAAGTAAAAAAGCTATTTTGATACTATTACCTTTCACAACAACTTTTTGTGAACTAGGATTTTCAACACTAACTCAATTAAAAATTAAAGCCATGTTGTGTGTCCCTCAAAAGATAGAAACAGGCTCAACACTGCATCAGATATGTGTGTAGCATTGTCTTCTTGTATTCCCAAGTAGAATCAACTACTTATGAACAATCAAGCACATCCATCTCATTAGATAAAAACCTGTATTCAAATGTATATTGTTTACTGTGCAGTGCATTTTTGTTAATTTTACAATTTCTTGTTAAGATGTTCCATTTTGCTTTTATTTTTACTTTTTCCTAATGTTAATAAATTGATATTTCTTCATAAAAATGGATATATGCAATTAAATATGTACCATTCATAACAAATATGTTGCATTGGTCAATAATGAATAAATGAACATAATAATTCATACAAAGTTTGTCTTTAATTTATCACACACGTACTGGGTCACAATACAAAATGCAGTTCCTACAGTGGGTTGCAGTAAAAACAGTTTTAAAAATGCTGCACTAAAATATAACTACAATCCCATTCCAACTTATTATGTCATTTTTATTCATGTTAAATTGTGAATGTGTTGTGTATGATAGGTTTTTAATAAATGTTGTGTTTTCCTAAATGATTGTCTCTCTCTGCTAACTCTTGTCCACACCAGAGAAAAACCAGAACTAGAAATATGATTAATTGTGGCATCGAGGGCCAGGCCCACCATTCCAGTTGCCCGTCTTTGGACAATTTCAGGAAGCTCGGTGTCTTTTTTCTGATGAGGCATCCATACTTGAACACAGTATTCCAAATATGGTCTTACAATTACCTTATACAGTTGAATTATGACCTTTCTATCTCTACAGAATAACACTTGAAAAATCATCGATAGGACACCATGGATTTTCCTGGCTATCTGTTTACACTGTTCAGAATACTTCATATCTGCCCGTATCATAATTCTCAGATCCCTTTCCTCTTCCATTGCTTTTAATTCAACCCCACCAAGTCTATAATTTATTTGGGGATTGCTATTCCCCTCGCATTTAGCAGCATTAAAACATAGCTGTCACTTCTCTGACCTTCTTTAAAGTCTGATCAAGTCATCACGAAAAGGGCACTGCTTGGCACTGATCATTAACAACTCTACCAATCTTTACAACATCTGCAAATTTTGACATCATGCTTCCTAGCCCTTCATTGATATCTTTTATGAAAATGAGAAACAATAGCGGTCCAAGAATCAATCTGATTGGATACTATGATGCAGTCACAAAAGAACTGGATGCAGGGAATAACTTTGATATTATATACTTGGATTTTAGAAAGGCTTTTGATACTGTTGCACATGGAAGACTGCTGCACAAATTGGAGCAGTGTGGCATTGGAGGCAAATTGCTGCTATGGATAAAGGGGTGGTTGAGGGGGAGAAGACAGAGAGTGGTAATCAATGGACACTGCTCATCGTGGACTAATGTTATTAGTGGAGTCCCTCAGGGTTCAGTATTGGGTTCAGTATTGGGTCCTTTATTGTTTTCTGTATTTATAAATGATATTGATGATGGTATATCAAGCTTAATGTCCAAGTTTGCAGACGATACGAAGGTTGGCAGGGTTGTCAAGGACACTACTGACACTATGCTGCTGCAACAGGATCTGGAAAGGTTGAGCAGATGGGCTGAGAGGTGGCAAATGAAGTTTAACATTGACAAATGTAAAGTACTACATATGGGAAACAGCAACCCCAGAGCAACGTATCAACTCTGTGGTACTACACTGACAGTGGTAGAGAATGAAAGGGACCTGGGGGTGGTTGTGCAGGCAGATATGAAGTTCTCTGAGCAGTGCAGACGGGCTGCAAGAGTAGCTCATGGTGTATTGTCAATGATATATAGGAATTTTTCTAGCAGGGATAAGGAGGTGATTATTCCCTTGTATAAGGCAATGGTCAGGCCACACCTAGAGTACTGTATACAGGCCTGGAGACCTCATTTCAAGAAGGATGTAGAGCTGCTGGAACGAGTACGGAGAAGGGCAACAAGATTAGTGAATGGAACAAAGGGGTGCTCTTACGAAGAAAGGCTTAAGTTTTGCGAATTACAGTGTCTGGAGACTAGGCAGCAGCGAGGTGATCTGATAAAGGTGTATAAAGCCCTGAATGGTTTGAGCATGCTCAATGCTGATGGGATTCTTCCTCTTGCTCAGAATAATCACTTGAGAGGGCATAAATTCAAATTGAGGAAAGACAGATGTAGGATAGATGTGCGGAAATTTGCCTTTAGCCAGCGGGTGGTTGGTAGGTGGAACAGACTTCCATCCCTTGTCGTGGAAGTTGAAGTTGATAGCCTAAATAAATTTAAGGCTCGGCTGGACAGGTATTTCAAACGAACAGAGGGGTGAAGTGGAAGTGGTTATTTTTTATTTATTTATTTTACTTTAATTTTTTTGGCTGATGCTGCATAAGCTTGCTTTCTTGCATCAAATGCCTCTACTAATGCTAATGCTAATCCTTGAGAGACCCCACTCCTGACATTACATCAATCTGAAGAATATCCATTAACTTCTGCCCTGGAGTCACCCAGCAATCCATCTTAGAATCCTTCCAGTAATCCCAACCTGTTCAAAGCTTATACAGTAACCTCTCATGATGGATTGAGTCAAATGTTTTGCTAAAATCCAAATAAGTTATGCTGAAATGGTTTCCTAAATCCAGCTCATGAGTAACTGTGTCAAAATAGCCTAAGTTAGTTAAACACGATTTTCATTTTGCATTTCTCAAAATGCCATATCTATCTAAATGTCTCTGGATAGCACTCTTTATCATTGCCTCTAAGATTTTTCCTACAACTGAAGTCAGACTAACCAGTCTGTAGTTACCAACTTCACTCTTAGAACCACCTTTATGTATTGGTGATGCATTGGCACTGCTCCTATCCAAAGGAAGCTCTACCCAGAGTCCAAAGATGCCCTCATAATTAACCTCCATGATTTAATACACTCCTTCGTGCTTTCCCTCAAAACTACAGGGTATATGCCATCAACTCTGGGAGCCTTGTTTGCCTTGAAGCTCAAAAGTTTTTCTAATAAATAATCATCTGTAATTACGACATCACTAATTTCATATGGCTCAGCCTCACTCACACAGCCTCTTCTCAGCATGAAGGGTCTTTCGTCATTAAAGACCAATGCAAAGAACCTATTAAATTCATCCGCAACATCAGCTGGGATATCTAAAGCTTTCACACACCCAGCGCACAAGGATCTGATCTGATTAGCTTTCTTGTTCATTGTATCCACATACAAGAAAATCTGTTTCCATTCTTTGCTCTCTTAGCTAATGCTTTCTCATACACAGCCTTGGCCTTCCCTAACCATATTTGTGGTACTAATACAGATCCAACTTGCACCTGCTGTAGGCTTTAGCCTACCTACAAAAAAAAAAAAATGAGAAGAAACAGTATTTCTGTTGGTTCCAATTTTGGTCTATGAATTAACACGGGTTAAAATGGTAAGAAAAAGACATTTAAAAATAAAGTTTTGAGGTAAGCATAGTATGAGATTTTGATGGGTAGATATATGGAAGATATTTGCCCCTACTCTAAAAACCTGGATGGGCATGTAGAATAATGAGAAACTCCATAGTTCTCCAAACTCCACTGAAACTTGCAGTACCCTGCTTTCTGAGTGCCAAACTTGTTGGCTTATGTCATGTGATGGCTGTATAGGGAAACCCAAGATTGGCATCTTTACACCCATTTATAATGCCTATTCTTAGAGCCTAAAGTATCACATGCTCACTGAGTCCCAATCCCTATGGAGTTGTGCACTTATTTATTGAAGAAATTCCTTCATTCTCAAGTGCCGCAAGCCAAGATTATTAGGAAAATGCACTAAGAAAGGTTCGTAGCAATTGCTACTGCTCATCTTCAAAATACGAATAGTAATTAATGAGTGCACACATTGAGTACACCCTAATTTCATAGAAAGTTCTGAAACCATGTAAAAGAATTAGTGCAAGAAATTCTAATGTTTTTTTTGATTGTTCTGTAATAATTGTGTTGCTACTTTAGGTGTAAGCTAACTTCATAAAGGCCAGTTTGCCTACTGATCTCTTCTTGAATTAGGTGATACATAAAATAATATGTATATATTATTATATCCCACTCTCCTACACACAGAACTATACATCAACATTGGTTAATCTGAACACCCCTGAGTCCTTGTTTAGCTCATATATTAGGTATTACTTAAAAGTTATCCTAGGAATTAAGCATTTATGGAATATTCATTTTTATTGGTAAATGCCACAACACCCTTGTATTGTCTGGATCAGCTATGCTTGTATGCTGTTAAAGCACATGTGGAAATTCTTGGGCAGACAGAGAAGCCTAAAAATACCAATTCCTGTTTTGATTTTCATTTACTTTTTTGCAATAAAGTTATTTGTTTGTTGAGTTTAAAAGGTGTGCCAGTGTGTAATTCCTCAAGGTGCCAGTGCAAATAAAAAGAGCAAGTCACAGTTAAGGATATAGCCAAAAGTTAAGGTATCTCACACATATATATCTATGGTCACATACCCAAATGACAGTCCAAAGTATCACGGTAGGGCCTGAGCAGAATTAATTCAGAATTAACAGAGCTTTTGAACAGAGAAAGAATAGTCATTGCCTGATGAGAGACTAAGCATTCAAGTGAAACTAGAGTAAAGGTTTTGGTAATAATACAAATCTTTATCTGCTTTCACTCAATCCAAATATGAGTAAATAAAATTTAATTCTTTTACTAATCAAGTAAATATAATAAATATAATGATAATTATAAAAATATAAAATAAATGCTGAAAATGTCCTCCTTGAATACATGCATAGATTCCTTTAGTATTGGCAGTGTAATGAAAGGAAACAATGTTTATTCAGAACCCACTTCCTCTGAAAATTCCAGCCAACTTGTACGAACATTCTCCCTTCAAGCACATGTATACTTTGTAATGCATTCATTATCTTAACAGAGAGAAGATGTAAAAAAAAAATAATATATATAATTTTTTAAATTACTAATTTAATTTTTTTATAATTTAGCAATGGCAATGACTAGCATTAAAAATCATTAAAGCAGATATTTCATAAGCATATAAATGCACATAAAGATATCATATAGAATATCATTTAAACACATGATGGAAATTATTTTTTATTTTATAATAAACATTTAATAAAAACTGTTTTATAACAATATTTTAGGCACATTAGCATATATGCATAAGCACCTACTGTCTTTAGCATGTCCATCAGTTATGACCATTCGCCTGTCTATCCATTCTACATGTAACAACTCAACTCTCAGTGGACTAAAGTTTGTGAAATTTTATATTTGGTTCATACAGAAAGATTTTTTGAGCCATCCCAAATTTCATTTAAATCAGACAAATAGAAATATGGCAATTATTATTTCTTTTTCCATACAAATTGTATGGAAAAAAATGAATAGATTAAATGTATTTTTAATGCAGTATTGTTAGCTTTAGACTGATTTTTTTTTTTTTTTTTTTTTTGATTTGGTAGTTGTTGGCGCATCGGCTTCTGTGGCCATATTGCACCTCCCAAGGTTTTTGCAGTACTTTGATCCAAGCCCGAGGCAGGAATCGAACCCGCGACCTTTGGGTTGCCGGGCAGGTACTTTACCCACTCGGCTAGCCCGGTCGGCGTTAGCTTTAGACAGGCCATGCACACTTTACATGTACTGTTATGTAAAACTTGTGAACATGGTGTCACTTTTGAACAGTGACATACACTGCACAGCGTATAGCCCTACACGTCCAAATTTAAATACACCAAAAAATTTCGCCCAACCTTTTAGGCACTTCAGAAACAGGCTTTCAGCGTCAAACCCCATATTAGTGCTTTAATGTAAGTGATTTAAAATCAACCGCGGTAGTTCCAATTTTATTTTAGGCCCTAGCCACTAAAATCCCAGGAAAGTAAGTGGCAGGACCTGCCAGAGTACAATTGACTCAATGGTAACACCCGGCTAGCCTCCACGTGGCGAGGTATGGACAACGTCTGGTCCCATTAGGGGCCTGGCGGCCAATAAGCCGGATAAACAATGGGCACAACATATAACACTACTCATGACCCACACACTTCTAAATCTCTGGCTTTGACAGGGTACTGTCACCGATACATAGAACATTCGCGGAGATGGGAGAAATCCCAGGAGCCGCTAGACCCTCAATATACCTCATACCTCATACACTCCTGCCTAAAAGTTTTGAATTACATTTCATTTTTCTTAATTCTCAAAGTTCTTATTAAACTAGGACTAACTTGTTTACCAATTTTTATTAAAATATTTTATATTTTGTATAAAAATCAAAAAACTTCAGAAATTTCTAAAATATTTAAGAATATTCCAGGTGAAGAAAACTCCTGATTATGGTAGAACATTGTAGAAGATTTCTAAATGTTGTAGATGATTCTCAATATTAAATTCAATAATACAGAAGATTGCATATGATTCTAGAGTATTTTTCAATAACAGAAATTGAGGATTAAAAACTGCAAATTATAAAATCGAACACCCATCATTCAAAATGACTGTTTGTTATAAGTTGTGTGTGTATTGTGTTAATACATGGCAATAAATAAAGAACTGAGTGTTAAAAAAAGAAGTGCTATTATAACTCATGTATAAGAAATGTTATTAAATGAGAAGTACTGGTAAAAAACTAGGTGCTTCACATTTCAAGGGGCACAAACTACCATTCGATAATTCCAGGAGAGCTGCAGTTTAAGGGGAAAAACCACGATCAGGACAACCTCAAGTAACAATAGAAGCACAAGATAAGACAATAACACTGATTTATAAACACAACTGACAATTTACTGCATCTGAAATCCAAGCTGAATTCAATAGGCACAGAGAAACTCCCATGTCTACATCAACCATAAAACTGTCTTAAACAGGCAGGGCTTCATAGTCATATAGTGGTCTGAAAACCCTTATTAAAACAAGAAAATCAAAAGAAATGGTTAGCATAGGCTAAGAGTCATCAACATTGGGAAATTGAACAGTGGAAAAACATACTGTGGATGGATGAATCCAAATTCAAAATTTTTGGATCCAAGCATAGAGTTTATGTGAGACAACCAACTGGAGAAAAAATGCTGCCACATTGTTTAGTGCCTACAGTCAAGCATGGTGGTGGTTCCATGAACTAGGTTTGCTTCTGTTTTTCTGGACAGGGTGATATCAGAATTGAAAGAATTTAAAAAAAACGGCTATAAAAACATTCTTGAATATAAATACATTCTTGATTTTGTGGAAGAAATTTTATATTTCAACAAGATAATGACCTCAAGTACAGCTCTAAGCTGTGCAGGGACTTTATAGCAACTAAACAGGAAGAGGTATTGCAAATTATGGTGTCGTCACACAAATCGCTTGACTTAAACCTATTACAGCTTTTAAGGGATCATCTAGATTGTGAAGTCCATTAAGTCTGCCCATCTTAACAAAATTTAAGAGAAACCATGCAGATCGCTTGGAATAATGTTAGTCAAGACTAGGTGACTACACTTAACGTTTTTAACGGGATTATCCCCTTTAACAACCACCGATCCCATTGTTCTGAGAAAATGTAAACAGGATGCCAAATATGATTTTTTAAAAAACATGTCCCATTTTTCTCTTCTTTCTTCTGCACACAAGAGTCGAATTTTTTGTGTAGCATGGCTGATGCTATAGACACGTGAGAATGAATTCTAGTATTTTCTTTGGTGTTTTTCAATTGATGTGTTGGTGGTGATATAAACTCTTTAACATTATTTGAGGGATCTAGTAATTAATTATAAATTCAATTTGTTGACAATAGATCGTGAGATGCCCAAGTGAAAGTGTAGTTTCACGGACATGTTGAAACAAGAATTCCCTTTCCTAACTGAAAGTCAATGTTAATGGTAAAGTTTTATGCACTGTCTGTACAGCTGAATTTTCTATTGACCATGGTGGTCATTAGCATTAGTAGAGGCATATGATGCAAGAAAGCAAGCTTATGCAGCATCAGCCAAAAAAAAAAAAAAACTTCCACTTCACCCCTCCGTTCGTTTGAAATACCTGTCCAGCTGAGCCTTAAATTTATTTAGGCTATCAACTTCCACAACAAGGGATGGAAGTCTGATCCACGAACCAACTAACAGCTGGCTAAAGGCAAATTTCCGCACATCTATCCTACATCTGTCTTTCCTCAATTTGAATTTATGCCCTCTCAGGTGATTATTCTGAGCAAGAGGAAGAATTCCATCAGCATTGAGCATGCTCAAACCATTCAAGGCTTTATACACCTCTATCAGATCACCTTGCCGGTGCCTAGTCTCCAGACACTGTAATTTGCAAAACTTAAGCCTTTCTTCGTAAGAGCAACCCTTTGTTCCATTCACTAATCTTGTTGCCCTTCTCTGTACTCATTCCAGCAGCTCTATATCCTTCTTGAAATGAGGCCTCCAGACCTGTATAGGAGGTGATTATTCCCTATACAAGGGAATATCCTTATCCCTGCTAGAAAAATTCCTGTATATCATTCATAAGACACCATGAGCTACTCTTTTAGCCCGTCTGCACTGCTCAGAGAACTTCATATCTGCCTGCACAATTACTCCCAGGTCCTTTTCATTCTCTACCACTGTCAGTGTAGTACCACAGAGTTGGTACGCTGCTCTGGGGTTGCTGTTTCCCATATGTAGTACTTTACATTTGTCAATGTTAAACTTCATTTGCCACCTCTCAGCCCATCTGCTCAACCTTTCCAGATCCTGTTGCAGCAGCATAGCATCAGTGGTGTCCTTAACAACCCTGCCAACCTTTGTATCGTCTGCAAACTTGGACATTAAGCTTGATATACCATCATCAATATTATTTATAAATACAGAAAACAATAATGGACCCAACACCGAACCCTGAAGGACTCCACTAATAACATTAGTCCACGATGAGCAGTGTCCATTGATTACCACTCTCTGCCTTCTCCCCCTCAATCATCCCTTTATCCATAGCAACAATTTGCCTCCAATGCCACACTGCCCCAATTTGTGCAGCAGTCTTCCATGTGCAATAGTATCAAAAGCCTTTCTAAGATCCAAGTATATAATATCAAAGTTATTCCATGCATCCAGTTCTTTTGTAACTGTATCAAAGTATCCAATCAAATTGGTCAGGGAAAACTTCCCCTTAACAAAACCATGCTGTGTCCGAGCTATAACTGAAGTCTTGTCTGCGATCCTGCAGTGCTTCTTTAACCAGTACCTCCATTAATTTTCCTGGAACAGAAGTTAAACTCACAGGTCTATAATTACTTGTGTCAGCCTTTGATCCTCCTTTGTGAATTGGGGTCACATATGCACATCTCCAGTCTATGGGTACCTCCCCTAAGTCCAAGGAAGCTCTCATAATTATGACTAAGGGTTTGCTTATTTCCTTTGCTGCCTCCTTTAATATAACTGGATAGATCCCATCCACCTCAGGTGCCTTTCTTGTGTTTATCTTCAACAATTTCTCCCCCACTTTACTCTCAGTAATTACAAGATTATCTAGCTTACTGCCAGAGTTGAATACACCTCTGGCATTCCCCTCGCTGAATAACTCCTCATGTGTGAATGTCGATGCAAAATATTCATTTAGTTTGTTAGCTACCTGAGCAGGATCATCAACACTTGAACCATCGATATCAAGTGGACCAATCTGATTCATCCCTTACCTTCTAGAGTTTACATAAGTAAAGAACTCTTTGCTGTTTTTCTTTGCATCCTTTGCCAAAGATTTCTCGTAATCTGCCTTCACCTGCCTAACCTCCTTTGTAACTTGGTTACAGATCACCTTATATCTATCATAGGCTTCTGTGTCACAAGTTAATTTATATGTATCCCATGCATTTTTCTTCTCTGCCATATGTCTCATTAGTTCATCTGACATCCATTTAGGCCTAAACCTTCAACAATATTTCTTAGTTGGTATGTAAAGCCTAGTAGGTTCCAAGATGAGTTCTTTGAGTGCTTCCCATTTTGAATTTGCTGTTGGTAACATCATCAGTTGGTCCCACTGTATAGAATTTAAATACTGTCTCAGACCATCGTAGTCACCTTTACGAAAGCAATAACCCTTTCCTTTTACCCCTAATGGTAGTTACCTCTTTGAGTAAATCCCACTTCAGCACACTGTGATCACTGCCGCCTAGTGGTTCCTCTATCTGCAGATTCTTAATGCATGAAGAATCACTACTGATAATCAAATCAAGAGTATTACTCCTTCTAGTTGCCACCCGAATATGCTGATGTAGAAAACAATCATCCAATAAATCCACAAAAGCCTTTCTAGTGTGTGAGTGACCAACCCACAAATTCTAGTCAATGTCTGGGAAATTAAAATCCTCCATTATAAGACTCTCTGATTTACTGGCCCACTCTATTTTCCCGTACAGTTTCTTATTATTCTCATCAGAGTCATTAGGCCTGTAGCACACTCCTACTCTCAATTTTGATCTCCTAATGCTTATGTCACACCAAACTAACTCGACACTGCACTGTCCAGCGATGTCGACTGGCTTCACTTCCTTGGATTTAATGTGTTTCTTAACTAATAGCATAACCCCTTCTCCCTTCCTATCCTTTCTGTAGATGTTGTACTCCCAAATTCCAGTTCTGCATTCCTTATATCTGTGTGACACCACGTCTCTGATATCCCAACAATATTCGCCTTTGATGTTTGAGCAATACCTCAAATTCATCAAATTTATTTACCAAATTCCTAGCATTGGTACACGCAAGTATACATGCACCTGTTCTTTTTCTTAGCTACTTTAACACAACCCATATGTTTACTTATACCGCAATGACTCCCAGCAGTCTCTGAAAGTGGCTGCTGCCAGTGGCTACTGTTAATCTATTAGTCCTTGTATTCCCCCAAGCTAGCAGTTTTCTGACCCATCTAACACTATCTCGATAGCATCAGCAAATATTCTTGCACTCTTTCTATTTAAGTGTATCCCATCCCTGTAGAAGCAGTCCCTTCTGTTAACAAGTACAGACCAGGCTGAAAAAAATTCTACCCCTTGAACCTTGCACAGTCTTTCCAGGGCCGAATTGATCGACAAGACTCTCATCATATACTCCCTCCTATCGTGTCTGGGCAGAATTGCAGACACTTTCAAATTCAACCCGAATTCACGGCTTTTTTTCAACAGTGACCTGTACTTGTTAAGTAATTCTGCCGGTCTCTTACTCTTAATATCATTAGTGCCAACATGTACAACTATATCACCTTTTGTGCCCTTAAGTCATTCAGATATTACACAGCACACTGCTAAAAAGAGGCACAAATAAGCAAAAAGTGCAAACAGTAAACTAACCTCTTTCATGAAAACACCAACAAGATGCAAATGGTGAACGGAAACGTCTCCCGGCACAAGAAGGATTGCTAGCTTTCCACAGTATGAAGCAAAACCATTTGTTTTGATCAGTGGATTGCACATCTACCATCATACAAAACTTATTCTCAAAAAGATTCACATGTGCAAGAACAAAATGTGAAAGTATAGTTGTGAATGTACTGGTTCCTTTTGCATTTTAAGAAGTGATGTGACTTACGTGAGGCAAAATATGTATCTGTTATGGTAGATTCGTCAAATCACTCAAGTCTAAATTTGGTCCCAGTTTTGGTGAGGTATTTTATACCTACGAAAGGTATACAATTGAAATTGTTGGAATTCCAAAATCTAGTAGGAGAAACATGTGAGATATTAGTGCAGTGGTTTTCAACCAGGGTGCTGCAACAACATTCCAGGGATGCCAAGTAATTTGGGTTTAAGTTACTTAAACTTATTTAAATAAAAAAATTTATATATTTATTTCACATTTGTGGCACTGAAGTGGCACAATAACTGACTTCCCTGACAGAACAAATGCTCAATAGAAAGGAGCAACATTTTTTACATCTGCTGTCAAGGCCCTCAAAAACCAACTGATAGAGGATAGCATCATCAGAGATGTTGAATTTACTGTAAATGTCAATAATTTCTATGATACTTTCCTAAAATACATGGAAAACTGGGCCAAGCCTTTTGTAGAGCTATGTTACTTTAAATGGGTTCTGTTAAATATCCCTCCATCTTGGTGTGTTGTTCAACAGTATGTCAAAAACACATCCGAAATTGACACCAACATACTAAAAGTAATAGATGAAGATGGCCTATTCAATGAAGTGGATCATGAAGAATATATGTGAATCTAAGATTGATCATTGGAAGAAATGTGGTGTGACGACTAGCGAGAGGTGGACTGAGCCAATTCAGACATTGAAAAATGAAGACATCAGTTTTGGGAAGAACATAATACACATTGCGAGTTTTGTGTTAGGAATACTGGACACAAAGGTATCATTAGAGAGGGTGTTTTCTTTAATGAAAGCATTCTGGACTGATGAAAGGAACTAGTTGTCTGTTGAAACTGTACAGGTAATACTAATAACAAAAACACATTTTAAAGACATTTATTGTATGGACTTTTACAATTTCATAAAGTAACAGCCAAACCATTTTTGGAAGAAATTCAGTCATCTAAAAAATATGACAAAGATATTAGTAGTGTAAGTCCTGGACCATTTGATCAATAAAGATATGTGTAATTTGACAATGTTAATGTGAGACTAAGACAGCGATAAATATATAAGTAACCTATTTTAATGTTAATTAAGCAAAACAGTCATGGCTAGTTAGCATGAAATGAGTACAAGAGGATTGTTTTAACTAGCGTGGCAGTCGAATCATGTCAACTTGACACAGCATGGGTTTGTTAAAGGGAGGTCTTGTCTGGCCAATCTGATTGAATACTATGATGTGGTCACAAAGGAACTGTATGCAAAAAATAATTTTGATATCATATACTTGGATTTCAGGAAAGCTTTTGATACTGTTGCACATGGAAGACTGCTGTACAAATTGGAGCAGTGTAACATTAAGGGCAAGTTGCTACAATGGATAAAGGGGTGGTTGATTGGGAAATGACAGAGAGTGATAATCAATGGCCACTGCTCTTCGTGGACTAATGTTATTAGTGGAGTTCTCTAGGGTTCGGTGCTGGGCCCATTGTTGTTTTGAGTAGTCATCAATGATACTGATGAGGGTATATCAGGCTTAATGTCCAAGTTTTCAGATATATAAAAGTTGGCAGGGTTGTTAATGACAGTAAAGACAGTATGCTACTGCAACTGGATCTAGATAAGTTGGGTAAATGGGCTGAGAAGTGGCAACTGAAGTTTAACGTTGCCAAATGCAAAGTACTACATATGGGTAGCAGTAACCCAAGAGAAATGTACCAACTGTGTAATACTACACTCAGGGAAGTGGAAAGTGAAAAAAACCTGAGGACAATTGTTGTTGTTATTTGGCTTTTAGGGGCATTGGCAACTAAGGCCATACTGCTCCGGGGATATGCGGTGGTCATTCCCTGACATTTCCGCATCCTCCGTATTTGGTGGTCACAGGCTCGAACCCCGGTCTAATCAAGAAGCATGTGCTACGCACTGCTGCTTCTGCCCACCTGGCTACGGAGGCGCCAAAGAGGATAATCATGCAGTCAGTTATGAAGCTTGCTGAGCAGTGCAGACTGGCTGCCAGAGAAGGTCATGGAGTCTTGTCAATGATATATAGGAATTTTGCTAAGTAGGGACAAGGAGGTGATTATCCCATTGTACAAGGCACAGGTCAGGCCACACCTTGAATACTGTGTACAAGCCTCATTTTAGGAAGGATGTAGATATGCTAGAACAAGCACAAAGAAGGGCAACAAGATTGGAGAGGGGAACAAAGGGCTTCTCTCACCAAGGTAGGCTTAAGTTCTGCAAATTGCTGCACCTAGAGACTAGGCACTTGCAAAGTGATTTGATTGAGGTGTATAAGGCCTTGAACGGGTTGAGCAAGCTCAGTGCTGATAGGATTCTTCCTCTTGCTCAGATTAGGAACCTGAGAGGGCGTAGATTCAAACTGAGTAAAGACAGTTGCAGAATAGATGTGTGGAAATTTGCCTTTAGCCAGAAGGTAGTTGATTGCTGGAATTGACTTCCATCTCTTGCTGTGGAAGTTGGTAGCTTAAATAAATCATCCTATGCCTCTGCTAATGCTAACTTGCCATGAGTGTCCTGTTTTTATATTTTATAAATCTGGTCACCTAGTCAAGACACCATTATAAAATTAATCCCCTAGAATGCTATGCCTGTGTAAGGCAGTAATACAATCTCATGAAGGAAAATTTAATGAAAAACCAGTATAGCTGTTAATATTAATCATTTCAATAATTTTTTTTCTATAAATTTTTCAAGGCTTAACAAAAACTCTTAAAGTACTTTGTAGTGTGTTTTTTTTTATATTAAACTTTACATTGTCATGGCTAATTTCAAAAAAAAATTATTATAAAAACTGTGATTTCAAACTTTTAAGCTGGAGTGTAGGTATATATATAGAAAGAGATAAAAAAAAAAAAAAACCATACTGGGAAGAGAGTAATAAATATTATGCCAAAATTAAAGTAAATGGCTAAGTTTCAAGAAAGCAAAACTACAGAGTTTTATTAAGTTTTCTATAAAGTTATAATCTTAGTAATCAACTGAAAAGATGATCACTATATTTACTTTTCACTTCAGTTAATCATAGGAAAAGAAAAAAAAAATTTCAATTAATTTTAAGAAAAAAATAGAATTCGACTATCAGAAGTGATGGAGACAAGTGATATCGGAAGTTCCTTTTTTTTGGGTGATGTAAGCTTGCTTTCTTGCATCATTTACCACTAAAATAAAATTTTATAATGCTAAAATATCATTTTATATTACTGGCATCTTTATATGTACATGCAATTCCAAAGGAAAGTGAAAATTTTCCAGCCATTTTTACATCAACCTTAAAAGCAAATAGTGTGAATAAATACACAAATATTTAATATAGTTAGGGAATGATGCTGCATGGTTGTTTTCCCATTAAGGTTATTATTAAATTAAAACCATCTGGTTTCTGGGAGCATCAGCAAGAGGAGTCTGTCAGCAGCTTGCTCTGATGATCGGTATCGGTAAGCTAACCAAAACATCATCTTAATGTGTAGTAATGTAAATGATGAGCCTAATAAACTATATGATTAATTTTCACGGGTATGAATTCAATAAGAAACAAATATTTCTTATTGAATTTATTCCTGTTAGTAAAGAAGAGTATAATCATTCAGAAGAAGTTTCGAGTATCTAGAAGGGTATACTGGGTATTGGGAAGTTTGCGATATTAAAAAATGGATCATTACTTGTGTTAAAACTAGGATGACAGTAGTGTAATAGCCACACATTTTATGCATGACTTGTCACAATTGTTGTTACTAGCTTCTGAAAAATTGTGAGAGTTACTAGGCCACCGTAGCCTAGTGGTCAGGCGCATGGGTGCATAAGTACACGTGCCTTGAGTGACCAGGGTTCAAGCCGTGACTGCTGAATATGGTGCTGTTTCTTGTATTCTGTCTATCTTGTGAACTCCTCTGACCATTTGGTCATCCCGGAGTATAAACAGAAAATTTATTTAAATAATGACTTCTTTCAAAGCTACTAGGACTAATCAAAGAAGTGTGTCAATTATTTTTAATTGTGATTTGTTTTATCTGCCCTCTAGCTGATTAAAAAAAAAAATTTAAGTGACTTAATATGAATTTTAATATTTTGTACAATTTTTGCTTCAGATATACATCAACTGTATCAAAACTGGAGAAGCATATCTACAGAAAAATCAGATATCAAGTATGTTCCCTATTGTGTATATCATGTATGTTCCCTATCATGTATGTTCTCTAATCATATATGTATATTCTCTATCCTAAAAAAAATGCACTGTATTTTTTTAGGACAGTATAGAATAGCATGATAAAGTATACATCTACCTTCATTCCAAAAATATACTGAATGGTGCAATGACATCTCTTTAAAATTTTACTGATCATTACTTGGCATTTCACATTAAATTAAACAAATATGACTGCATAAAATAGAACAAGACTGATTTATTTATTTATTATTCTTGGGCTGCCAGGGGATAGCATACATTCCCACTGGTATATATTTTTCATGACTGAATCAGCATTTTGCCAAAAAAGAATGGTCCACTGTTAACTAAGTATAGTTATATTAGCTAATACGAAGCTCTGCTTGCCACAGTGATACTAAAAGGGCCATTTTTTAAAATGTTTTTAACTTTTTACTTTTATCCTGTTGCTTAGATCTAAAAAAAAAATTGGGCTTTGCATCACTGATACTTTTACTCAGTTTAATCAATTAAATTCTCACCTAGTCGGTCTACCGATGTATAATAAACCTCATAAAACTGAATATTTTTGATGTTTTGCAAAATATTTTATAATCTTAAATTTTCAAAATTTGCAGAAATTCAAATAATCTGACAAAAAATAGATTTTCACATATTCATGTATGTACACTGTATGTTTTTTTTTTTACTGTGCATGTGGGGGGGCAGAATTTCCTGCTGGTCGCACGGCATGAGTATGTGTGAATAGGGGAGTTGGCTGTGGTCCTCGGGTAACACATGTGGATGCAAATTTGCATGTTTCAAGATCGAGCCTGCGCTGCAACAAAATGTGCATGGACCACATAAGGTGTTGCACTAGTATATAAGTTGCAATAAAACAGTTACAATGAAGTTGTAACCTCTTCCACCATTGCCTCGAGAATTAATTTTACTGCTTAAAAGTCTGCAGAGTATATAAGGAAATTTATTTATTAATGATATATCATAACTAACAACAAATACATAAAAATACTTCATAGTACATACATAATAAAAATAAAACTATGGAAGCAATTAAGAGAAATAACAGCAATAAATACAGTTGTACACCTATCCAAAATATTAATCCTGCTAATCATTTAATGCTCTTGGGCATGATGGATAAAATCCATTTGAAAATAAACTACTAGAAGGCATATGCATTTCACAGCTAAGAGATATATCAGATAAGACACTAATATATGGAATAGCAAGCTTGCTGTGGTCAGAAATAAGATTTCCCCAAAAGGTTTTAGCCATTTGATTATCACTATATCTCTCTGCAAAAAATGAACCCCAGAAAGATGATGCAACTTCTTTTGTAGCATCATAATTAACTTTAACATCTGACATTTCTTCTGCTGCCATTTCTTCAACAATTGCTATTGTATCCCAGTGGGCAATAACAGAAGGAACATATACATCATCAGCAAGCGAATCACCAATATAAAGGACCTGCAGTGGATCTTTCTTAATTATACTGCCTAAAAGTTTGCACAGTTCAACATAATTGCCTTGAGAATAAATTACATTTGGTTTTAATTGTGTACAATGAACAACACCATCTTCCTGGAAGTTTGTGACATTAAAAAATGGATTATTACTTGTGTAAAAACTAGGCTTACAAGCAAATGTTACAATAACATCAAAGTAATCTTTCCAGTCTGAACCAATACAGTATTCTCCTAGGAAAGAAGCATAATCAATATTTGAACTGGTTAACAAAAATGTCTTCTTTTCTTGATGAAGCTGCTTCAACCACTTCAAAAAAGTGGAACTACATGGTTCCAGGTATTTATCTGGATTAGCTTTCAACTGAGGGAAGAAACCACCAGAACCATTATTAAATCTCTGCCTCTCATACATGTTTATAAAACCATCATATACATCATTCCAGAAAGTATATTTTAGTTCCTTATCAGCCTTATTTTTATCTATAATATCCACAATTTTTGCACATAATAAACTTCCTGATGCATTAAAATAATCCTTAAAAAAGAAGTACGGCTTTTCTTTATTACCTTTGATTGAAAAGTCTCTTGGGAGATTATTTAATGAATTCCATTTGCAGTCACTTCCATATGCCAAAGCTATTTCATCTTTGGTTAGTAATTTTGTTCCATGAGTTGCTTGTATAATAGAATTATCAAAAGAAAGTTTCAAAATGTTACCTCGCTCTTTATCTAACATTAAACCTTTCTGAATGAAATCTGGTGAGTCATATTTGTATAATTCTCTGGAATACCCCCTTTCTTCCACAAGAAAGGTGGTCAGAGTATCATAGATTAGTGTATACAGTGATGGCAATCTGTACTTACACAATGCATGATCCAAATCAAATCCAACAGCATCATAACTTGAAAAACTGAAGGGCGTTGTATGTGACGAGGTGCACATCCTTTCTTGGCGGCTCCAACTAAAAAATGAAAGAAAATAGTTCCTTATCACCAACTTTTCAAAAATGCCACCATTAACCGGTACTTCTGAAACAATGTTTCTGAAAATTCTGCTTGACAGCATTTTCATTATGTTTATTTATTTAATTTTAAACTATGCAGTTAGAATTTGATAAAAATGTTGGGAGAAAATGCGTTGCAGTCTTTTTTTTTTTTTTTTTTTTTTTTAATATTTAACGCGAAATTTAATATATTTCTCAGACATCGTGAACAACACTATTGACACTCGTGTGAAAAAGCTTGTCTGTATTTTACAGATATACATTCAAAACAATTTACTAGAAGAAAAAGAAATAAAATAAAAAAAAAACATACGTGTATATCTCATGTTTACTTAATCTTAGTATTTATCAATTATCTACACATACATCAAAAAGCATCATGCCTACGAATACCACTCCATTACCGCAGTTCCTGCTGCAATGCCGTAAATGATTTTCATAGGCCGATTTGAAGTACTTATTTTTAATTTAAAAATTATTTATTTTTCTTAAGGTTTCTGTTTTACACCTTTATTTTAGCGCTAATTTGTTACTAATGGTTTGGGAGGTTGCCATTAATTAACCCCATTCTCTGAGCAAGTTGAACTCTATAACCTGTATAATGAACGTTGCTAGAGAACATTGAGACTGTAAGTAAATAATCTAGGAATTGTAGCTGGGAATTCGAGGGTGCCGCGGATTTAGGGGACTACCCATAATCCATTTTACTTTTTCATTCAATTTAAGTTTACAAGGAGTCAGTATCAGGGCTCAGTGCAACATTACTTATTTTTTATGCAACCAGAGGCGGACTGGCCATAAGACCTACCGGGGAACCCCCGGTGGGCCGAAGGCCGATGTAATTTTCAATATTACACTCTGGCTCCGGCCTTACTATCCCTGAGGTAAAACATCAGGGACAAACCTGTCATCCTCCGCTTTTTACGGTTCCCTTCCATTTATATAAATCAATAATTAGTAATTTTAATGCACATTTACAACGTTGTCAAATAAATCAAGCTACTGGTCGAATTCGGCCAGAAAGCCACTTCGATATAAGTTGACTTTTTAAAAAAAATAATTAAACTCCAAGCGAACAGTTGTTAAACTTCCCAAGAAATAAATAAATAAATTAATTAAAATAAAATAAATAAATAAAAGTTTTCCAAAATGTTAAAATGGTCAAGTTTGCATCCCTAATTAAATGGAGTCCATATATCAATACCAATTAGAACTGGCAGATAATGTTTGTAAGAGTCATAATTTCGGCAAAAACATACCAGGTTTGATAATTAAATTACAAGCTTGGGTCGTTTTAAAGAAAATCATATGTTAGGATGAAAAATGCTTTTAACAGTTTTCAAAATAATCAGTTATCCTGAGCAGTTACACATATGTGACATCACTCATAAAGCTTTTTAGAAACATTTTTAAGGTATTTTGACTGACTGCCACTAATTAATTTTAGTGTCGTCTATACCGACAATCGTCATCCTTTCAGCTCAGCTGATACACCTAAAACCCTACGAAAACAAAAACAACTATCTTATTGCAGCCCTCACGGGTATCACAATTAATGTAACACTGTCCTGCATACACCGGGTGAAAAAGATCCGAGTTGGAATCCCGTCAATAACATGAAGAATTTTTAAGGGCCTTTTTCACAAGGCAGCTGAATTGGTCGGTGTCAGGTGATGGTAGGAAGGTTTTCCTCCCGGAAGCTTGGATTTTTGGTCCAGCAAACAGGCAAATAGACTATAGAACACATAATTTACAGACACAATAATATAGAGTACAGTGAGCAATATGGTATAAGTCACTGATGTGTCTGAAACCCTACAAGCAGCAACAAGCCTACTGGAACAGAGACACAGAGGTGCGACCGTTCGACTGTTGGTATGGTTGTTAAAGATCAACTGAGAAGTCTCAAAGATCTCGCGTAGTATCTCACAATTTGTAGCTATGGTCCTGCTTTATTATATCCGTAAACTTGTGTATTGTATGGTCAACTTGCCTGCTTTGCGATATGGAAAATGTGACTTTTAGGAAGGGAAAACAATGCTACCCAGGGTCATTACGCATTCTTTAATTTTGACAAGATTCAAGCATTGGCCTTTCCACATGTCATAATGATCGGGATCTTAATGCTGCTTCCTGCAAAAGTTAAAAGCTTCCAGCGAACAGCATTTATAAAATATTATACATGAGTTACTGAATGCCCCAGTTCAGTGTATAGCTAAGATAAAACCCTGACAAAGGCCCTGACAACAGATGGGTCGCAAGCCACCATCTATCTCGAAGGCGTCCAGATCGAGCAAGTGCAGGACTTTAAATACCTTGGGTCGCTGGTCCAGGAGCAGAAAGTTGCATCCACCATGGAAATCCACAGCAGAATTGGACAGGCGGCCACTGCGTTCGCCTCGCTCAAATGGTGTCTGTGGAAGAGGACCAACATTTCCTCAAAGACTAAAATCCGACTCTTCCGGACTTTGATCCTGCCCATTCTCCTTTACGGATCAGAAACATGGATTTGTCTCAAGCTAGATTTAAACAAACTTGAGGTATTCCAAATGCGATGCCTGCGGCAGATTTTGGGCATCTCACTTCGTGACCGCATCACTAATGATACCATCCGCACCAGATGCCAACAGCAACCAACCATTGCAGACCAAATCCAGAAGCGAAGGCTTAGATGGTTTGGCCACGTATGTAGAATGGGCACGAACAGAATACCATCCACACTCCTTTGGAGACAACGACCCACCCAATGGAGCATCCAACGGACCGCGCCTAGGAAAACGTGGGCCAAGCAAGTGGAAAATGACTTGAAGAGCCGACGTCTCGACCTTAACCAGGCCAGGACTGACGCCATGGATCGTAAAGTATGGAAGAACATCACAGAGCAAGTCCGAAACCCTGCGGCACCTACAGCAGCATACTGGTTGCGTGGCCAACCGCCTCCCCCAGCTGCCAGCTAAGGACCATGAAGAAGAAGAAGAGAAAACCAGTCAGCGGGTGAACTATGAGGACTAACTAGCCTAAGCTTCAAGGGAATAAGGGATCTCACATAGTCTTCAGATAGAGTTTTCTCAATAATTAGTGCATCTGCACAAAAGGCTAGGAAAGCGTTTGTTTAAATCAAATGCTTTACTGTCCTTTTTTGTTTCCAACAACCGATCTGACAAAATATGTCTGCCTTTTTTTTGCCCTATTATGTTTCTGTGTATCTTAATTGTTTTTATTATGGTCAGGAGTTTCAAAACTTGGAAGGAATTCCATGGAACCTCTTAGAAGGCTACAATTGTTATAAGAATAAGAAGCTTAACCTTGCCAAGAAAAACGAAGATTATTTTAAGATACATCAGTATTGTATTGTGCATCAAATCACTATCAGTTAGTTGACTGGTATTGCACTTCAAATAAACAACACCGTTCCCTCAAGCGAAATATGCTGTTATTTATTCGTAATGCATGGCTTTACCCAGATGACTGTTTTCGAATTCTCATTGTTTGTTTTTGGCACCAAAGCAAATAAGCATATGAGGCATTAGTGTATTTTGTCTGGAAATTGTATGTATTCCGTGGCAGGTTTGCTTACTTTTCTGGATGCAGACCCAATGGAGGACCAAGCAAAAACTAAGTAAGAACGATTATCAAGCCATGGTATTAAGAAAACAAAAAAAAAAAAAAAACTTCTCCGGTCTTGATATACCCAGGATTTTTACCATCATAATGGGCTTTAAGATCCTGCCACTGCACACCATTGAAAGAAAAAATTAGAGTTAACCGCTTTGAACTTTGCGTTTTAGAGATGCAAGTTCACAATAGAACTTCGACTTTCTTTTCTGATGTGCAGGGACAAAACTTAAAGTGTAGAAAATAGCCACATTCCTGTGACTTTTGGACAGTTGATTGATTACTGTAGGATTTTAGGAGCATTAGCAATTTATACAATATTGCTCCATATATGTAATAATATATACGGAGTAATATATGACTGAAAACTGTATGTGTATTTTAGTAAATTTTCCTGTTTGAAGGACGAAAAATCTGGATTTCGGGAGAAAAAAATGTTACCTTCGCATGAGATAAACTAACTAAGCCATGTTGCGATAAGGACCAATCAAAATTCCTCACGTCATTGATGGGATTCGAACTGTGGTCTTTTCCTCCCAGTATAGCGAGGATGGTGATTATGCTAACTGTGCTATCCGCGAGTGCGTTTGGCCTGTCTTGACTCATTTGTAACCAGAGCCTGTGATGGATGCTATAATATCGGATGCGATGCAGAAGCGTGTTATCCTGAAGGCCGTTCCGTTACGTAAGCTTTTTATTTCGAACCCAGCTTGCAAAAATATTATAGTGGCTTATAGTAAACGAAAAGAAACAAAGAAAATTGAATATTCAAGGAGTTTAATTGATATGCTAAAAATTGCATGAATAGTAAAAGGTAGCCGAGTGGTCAGGAGCGAAAGTGCATAGCACGCGTTTCTTGAGTGACCGGGGTTCAAGCCCGTGACTACTAAATACGATAAATATTTGTATTGACGATTTATTGTAAACTCTACTGACTTGGTTGTCGTGCCGGAGTATAAACAGAAAAATTTTTTTAAAAAGTTAAAATTTTCTACTATTTATGCATTAAAACCTTCTACTACAGTATTTATGCATTAAAACCTTCTACTACAGTATTTATGTATTAAAACCTTCTACTACAGTATTTATGTATTAAAACCTTCTACTACAGTATTTATATATTGAAATCGTCGACTATTTATGTATTAAAATCTTCCACTATTTATGTATTAAAACTGTCTACTACAATCAAAAGTTAAATAGTATAAAGTCGCAATATTAAAACCACACTAACGAGAAGCGTATTTATGCCAAGGAATCCTGGTTGTTAAAATGGGCCACCCATAAATTAAATCTTCCCCATTTCTAACGGAAAACAGCAATGGCACAGAAACTGAGGCTAAGGAGGCAACTAAACTTGGTTGATGATCGAAAACTTATTTTCACTGCTGAAATGATTACCGGCATTATATTAGAACCCAATATATGGGGCATATATTCATGGCGCATCCCCCTGCACGTCTAAAATCAATGCCAAATTTAGCTGTGCATTCCAAAAGGCTTGTCTTACTGGATCGTTTCCTACCAAATCAGATGCTTGACATAATCCAAGGGGTCTATGCTAATCTCCATCGATTTGCACCAACCCAACTTATAGATGCCATGTGCTTCTCCCCGCAAGCGCACCAGCCAATTCGTGATCATAACTGTATGGACTGAGCTATTCAAGACTTGCCCCTGTGCATCTGGCTTCAGCACCGCCAGCTCTGGATGAAATTTTGTGCACAGGGGAAGACTTCACAGTACTCCATACAACCGTGAAGTCTTCCCCTGTGCACAAATTCATTATATTGTTCCTTCTTGTCATTACTGGATATTTTATTGTGTCTGCTTTTGTTTTGTTTTGCTTCTATACTATTTTCTATATTTGCAACACACTTTCTTTGTAGCACTTATTTATTTTTATAAACCCTTGGAAACTTGCCGTGATGGGAATAGAGATTTATTCATTTATCTTCATATACTTAAAGATTTAAACGGACACTACTACTCTTCAAATATATTAAAGCAAGCATTCAAAAATCTAGAAAATTTAGATATCTTGCAGAGGGGTATTGCTAAAATACACCTCCTCGCTGGTGGCACAGTGGGAATAATCATCATCATCTCCATACGTGTGGATAAAAGCTGTTTGAATCCCGTCAATGACGTGAGGAACTTTTATGAGCTTTTTTCACACCGTGCCCGTGTTAGTCGGTCTCACATGGTAATGGGAAGGCTTTTTTACGGAACGAAAATCGTGTTTTTCATTCAGTAAACAAGCAATCTGACAGAAGAAGGTACAATTTATGGACTAATACACGTCGAATTAAAAAAAAAAAAAAACTGAGTGTGTATTGTGTCTGTAAATTGCCCAACTTGTCTGATCGAAATCTTGCCTAACTTGTCCGATCCCGAAAATCTTAAAGAGAGAAACTTTTTCCATCCTTGCCTGAAACCAACTAACTCAGCCAATGAAGTAAACATGGATGGATTGTTCTCTTGTGACACATATGATTTTTTTTTTTTTTTTTTTGTTTTGGAGGACGGTAGACAATATTTTTCCCCGAATTAGTTTGTTTGAATTTCTTTAGGGTGAGCCCACGCACTTCCAGTTAGTGATTGATGCTTACACTCTGGGATGTGAGGTATAACCCACGTCTAATCACTATTCTGTCTAATATTGACCATATCTACTCTGTAACGCTGCCGAAATGAGTGGACTTGCTACCTGTTTCGCTTTGCAAACGTTGGTTTACATTTTCTGCACTGATCTGGCATATAGTTTGTAGTAGTCCAGGTGTTGCACACTAATTTTTGAAGCAATGATCTTTAGATATCGAGGAAACTGTCGTGAAGATCAATAACTGTTTGGCTCCTTTCTTCCAGAGTTCTTCATTCAACTCTGAACCAGCTTTTCATCAATAACCGATTGTCTTCCACCTTTTATTATATTTTTTTCCTCGTGGAGAGCAGTCCAGCATTCATAAAATACACAACACACAGCACTTGCTATATTCTGGCGAATCGTAACATTTTTTCCGAACCAAATTTCATCAATCATTAGCGAAAGTAAAAAAAGGAATGTCAGCGGACAAACACTCCTAGCGTGTAAATGTCTGAGTCTGCGTGGGTAGCACAGTGGTATCGTCACACAGGATGGAAAAGGCCCGAGTTCGAATCCCGTCGATGACGCAAGGAACTTTAATGGACTTTTTTTACTCCGTGGCAGAGTTAGTCGATCTCAGGCGCAGATAAGCGAAAAAAAAACGAGAAAGGTTTTTCCCGCAGAAACTGGGGAAAAAACCTTGCTGGGTTTTTTTTCGTCTAGCAAAACAGGAAAATCGACCAAAGAATACACGCAATTTACAGACAAAATACATATATGGGTATATGTAATCATTTACGGGTGACCGTAAATGATTACATATACTAACATAATAATTTGAATTTGAATTTTTGTAAATGTCTGAGGCCTATACAAATTCTCTCTACTATTGCTAATGCTTGGCATATGTGACTCAGTCATCATAGCGTCTCTTCGGCTTTTTTGTTGTCGCTGGACGAAAAACTGTAGTGTTCGGGATGAAAGTGAATAGTGATTGGATCTCTTTACTCTTTGCTCCCTTTACGTTCACAATGCCTCAGTCATCTGACTACATAAAAAATACGTGTCCAACCATAAAAAATGCTACAGACCTATGTCCACATTCTCAAATGTCTTGTAAGAAGCGTTAATGCTATCGTTAAATAAACACTGACACAGTCATCTCTCTGATGGTGTTCTGTAAATCGGTTGTATGGAATGATTAATCTCGCTACACCTTACTCCGATCAGACTGATGATGAGGAAGATGCCTGGAAAATGTCTGCTGAAAGAGTGAACTGTGTTCGCAATGAAGGGGAGGGGGGCATGGTGTTAAGCTGTTTCTCTTGGAAGGCAAGGCCCGCGATCTATGCTGGTAGCAGTAGCGTAGCTACCCTTTTTTGGGCACGGAGGCAAAGAACATGTTCGGGCCCCTACTTAATTAATGAAAATTGCTAAAACAGGAGACAGGCAAAGATGCCGGGCCCCTAAAGGGCCCGGACCAGGAGGAAATTGCCTTGGCTGTCTACATGGTAGGTACGCCACTGGCTGGTAGTTCTGGGAGACACGAACGCAGACAACTACCCTATGATGTGGCAGTTCTTTGGTATAGACTCATGTTTTTTTTTTTTTTCAACGGGATTATGTCATACTACCGGTTCTCTTTGATAATAGTTAATGGACATGAATATACATAATTTTACCAGCAAGTCCCTCGTTACCTCTCGAACAGCAGAGGGTTATAATCACCATCCTCCACGCACTGGGTGAAAAACACCCAGATTCAAATTCCGTCAATGAAGTGAAGAATTTTTACAGGCTGTTTTAACAACTTGGTTGAGTGAGTCGGTCTCAGGAGAGGGTTGCGTGATTTTTCTCCCGAAAACCCTGGTTTTTTTTGTTTTTTTTTTATCAAAAACACGGGCAAATCGACCAAAGAATACATGCAATTTACAAAAACAATATGCTGTGCCTTAGTTGCTTTGGCGCTTAACACACACGCACACGCACACTCACATTTCCTATCGGTAGCTCAACTGGAGTAATGGAAACTAATTTTTGTTGATTCAAATTCAAAAGAATTTGAATCAACAAAGAAAAGCTGCCGAGCAAAAGTACTTGTAGGCCCAAATGCCAAGGGGGTTAACGTACCTCCTTTATTGAGACTTTGGTGGCTCCATCGATTGGGGACCCAAGATCGGGGGCCCTGGTGCGGCGCATCCAATGCACTCCCATTTGCATGACCCTGGTGAAATGTGTAAATGGTAGCGACGTCACAGTTTGCACGGTAGCACAGTGGGTGGAAAAAGGCCCGGGTTGGAATCCCGTCGATGACGCGAGGAACTTAAATAGGCTTTTTTCACTCCGCGGCTGAGTTAGTCGGTCTCAAGAGTAAATTTCAGAAATTTCTTATCTGAAATTTCATGCTTCAGATAAGAATTCAGTAATTATAGCTATCGAAAATTAAATAACATAAAATACAATACAAAATAGCACAACGTATAAAATAATAAAATGTTTTTTTTTTTTTTTTTTTTTATGTGAACCCCAAACACGAGAGGTATTAGAACCTATAGTACTTAGTACCGTGCTTGGGTTTGAGGTTAAGAAGACGAAAGAAGTTATTTGTTGACATTGGACTTGAACTTCTGTGGATTGTAATTTTCAGGAAATAAGTATGAAGGAAGGTTGTTCCAGAAAACGGCAGTTGAATGAATAAATGAGGAAGATGAAAAGTTGGTTCTGTGGGTTTGAAGTTGGACGGTAAATGGATGTTGGCTGGTGGCAGCACGTGTTAGGACTGTTTTGAAAGAGTGAGCAGGAATTATAGAAGCCCATGGAAGTATCTGTAGAAGAGGAATGCAGCAGAAACAGTGCGTCTATGAAAAAGCGAGTGGAGAGACTCTGTTAGAGATGAATCATTAATTAACCTTACTGCCCTCTTCTGAATGGAATCAAGAAGCCTGAGAGAGGTTTTGGGGGCACCACCCCAGATGTGGGAACAATATTCCATGGCAGGGCGGATTTGCGATTTATACAGAGTGAGCAGCTGTTTGGAAGAAAAGTAACGCCGAGAGCGAAAGAGAAAACCAAGTTTTTTAGATGCAGAGGAAGCAATATTTGTAATGTGTTTGTGCCAAGAGAGATTAGAAGTCAGGGTAATCCCCAAAAGAGATATATCATTTTGGCTAGAAATCGGAGTGTCACTAAAGATAAGCATAGGAGTAGAAGAATCCTTTTTGCGAGATATAAGACAAGACTGAGTTTTAGAAGGGTTGAAATCAACTAAGTTGTCTTTGCCCCACTGGAGAATTACCTGAAGATCGGCATTTAAGGAATTGGTAGCAATTTTCGAGAAGTTGAAGCTGATTGAGCAGGACAAGGTTTCTCAAAATGGAAAGTTGAATGCAATGTGCTATCATCGGCAAAACTATGGATAGGATTTCCAGTCAATGGAAGAAGGTCATTGAAATACAAGAGGAAAAGAGTGGGGGAAAGAACTGAACCTTGGGGGACGCCGGCATTAGTGGAGAAGTTAGAAGACAGAGAGCCATCTACCATCATCCTCAGTGAGCGATCAGAGAGAAAACTGGATAACCAATTACTAAAAACATTTGGCAAACCATAAGATGGAAGCTTGTTTAGAAGACCTTTATGCCAAACACGATCAAAAGCCTTTGAGATGTCAAGAGCAACTACTTGTGTTTCACCGAACCTTTCCATTGAATTAGTCCATAAATGGGTAACATAAGCCAGAATATCTCCAGTGGATCGACGCTGACGGAATCCATACTGGTGATCGTTGATCAGACGGAAGGTTTCTAGGTAGTTTAAGAGTTGGCAGTTAATTGATTTCTCCATTACTTTAGAAAGAGTAGAAGTAATTGCAATGGGACGATAATTGGATGGGAGGGATTTGTCACCCTTTTTAGGAACTGGCTGGATATGAGCAAATTTCCAAGCAGAAGGAAAAACACCTTTGGAATAAGAAAGTGAAAAAAGCCGGCAAAGAATAGGAGTAAGTTCAGGAGCACAGGTTTTGAGAACAAGTGGAGAAATACCATCAGGACCTGGAGCTTTCTTAGCATCAAGATTCATCAAAATCCTTCTGATATCCTTTTGACGGAAGACCACAGGAGGCATTGAATGGAGCGTGTTGGGAATGGTGGGAAGTGTTTTACCAAGATCATTAATACATGAGCTGGAAGAAAAATGGGATGCTAGCAGGTCAGCTTTATCCTTGGCCGAAGTGGCAACAGAACTATGTGGTTTGGACAGAGGTGGGAGCAAAGATGGGCAAAAGTTGCGGCCAATAGCTTTGGCAAGAGACCAGAATGCTCGGCTACCATTAGGGCAAGAAGCAAGTTTTCTACTCCTAGCCTGTTCAAACTCTAGTTTGGATTGATTAATAATTGCTTTACAACTGTTGCGAGCTTTGGTGTAGGCAGAAAATGAAACTGAAGAATTAGAAACAAGCCAATTACGATATGCAACATTCTTCTCTTGGACAGCCTTAGCACATTTATTGGAAAACCAAGGTTTAGATGAAGGACGAGATTTTAAAGTGGAGTGTTGGATAAGGGATTCCATTCCTGCAAGAATAATTTCACTGACTGTTGGATAAGGGATTCCATTCCTGCAAGAATAATTTCACTGACAAGATCTGAGCAAACGTTGACATCAGAAGTTTTGAAACAGTAATCGGACCAAGGAAAAGAAGAAAAGAAGTCTCGCAGATCATCCCATTTTGCATTCTTGTAATGCCAAACAACACGTGGTTGGGAATAGCCATGAGATAAAGGTTCCATTGGAGAAGAGACAATCACCAATTTGTGATCTGAAGTGCCTAAAGGACCTCTCACTTCGACCGTGTACTTAGAAGGGTTGTTTGTGAGAAAAAAGATCAAGCGTATTGGCTTTATGATTAGGATTGTCCGGTATTCTTGTAGGTAAATGAACAATCTGTGCTAGGTCATTAGTAATTGCAAAAGCCTCAGCATCTCGACCTGCTGGGTCGGTGTGACTAGAAAACGGAAGCCACCTGGAGTTGTGAACATTAAACTCACCAAGGTTAATTACTTCACTGTTAGGAAAGTTGGACTGGAGAAAGTCAAGTTGCAAAGAGAGGAAGTCAAAGAGCTCCAAGTGATTAGTGGAGTTGGGAGAACGGTAGAGACAACAGATGAATTTGACACAATGAAGTGGAGAGATTTTAAGCCAGAGAAGATCAAAGAGAGGAGATTCCAAATTGCCAAGTCTCTGACAGGGAATATCAGAACGGACATATGGACAAGTACCACCGTTGAGGCGAAAGGAATTGTACAGCGAATAATTTGGGCATCTCAGATGAGCAGTAGATGAATCAACCGATAACTGAGATTCTGTCAGAAAAAGTACATGGGGTTTGGCAGACTGTAAGTGGAAATGGACATCGTTGAGATTAGAATTGAGACCACGTATATTTGTGAAATGAATTAGGAAGTCCTAATTCTAATTTACAAATTGCCAACGAAAAAGGAAACATAAATAAATTAATTAAATATCAAATAGTAAATAATCAAATGTGATTCTAGACATATACATGTCTAGACACGTATACTAGACATATACGTTTAAAGCATATTGCGCATTGAAAGAAAACGCAAACTGCTATCGAAATTATCACATTCTTCGGTTAATCTAATGATCTGAATATGTCGTATGATTATTGAAATATGTATATGTCTAGAATCACATTTGATTATTTACTATTTGATATTTAATTAATTTATTTATGTTTCCTTTTTCGTTGGCAATTTGTAAATTAGAATGTACTAAATCAGTGGATCCCAGCATGTGGTCCATAGACCATCAGGAATTCGCAGTATTTGGAGTACTTCAAGTATTTTTAGTTGAGTTAACATCGACTAGCCGTTCGCAGATTATAAAGTTTGCAGAATATCCATACATGATTTTTATAGTTTGTTTCAACATTTGATACTATATGAATTTACTGAAAGTTTTAGCAGGGGTGGGCCGTCCCCAGGGTGCAGTGGTGCACTGCACCCGGGTGTCTACGTTCAAGGGGCGCCTTAAAACCTGAAACTTACATACACATTTGAAGAAAATTTTAAAGAGGGCGCTAAACTGCGATTTGCACCCGAGCGCCACATTCCCTAGGAACTCTCCTGGGTTTATGAAACAGTACAATATCTATAAACGAAGCTAATTTTGCTTTCACTTCTCATTCACACTCTTCTAGTTTATGTTTTATTTCATTTATTTCAATTAATGTATTTTGTGCATTTTAATTTATTTGTCTGATTTATTTTAACGTATATATTTGAATTATTTTAATTATATATTTTATTTAATTAATTAATGTTATTTAATTTATTTTATTAATATTTATTAGATTTCATAGTATTTTTTATTTTATGTCTTTATTTGAGAACGAAAAATCAGAAAATGAGTTCTTTATTAGTAAAAAAAAACCGGTTTACTAAGTAGATAGAATCTCTAAAGACACATAAAAGTCCATGGTGAAAAAAAAAAAAAAAAAAAAGATGATAATAAAACTAGTGTTCATGGCGTTGAAATTTTTAGGAACCGCTGAACTAAGAATAGTATGTACTAACTTAGATAGATGGCGCCACAAACTATCCAAACAACTAAGAACTAAGATGCATTTAGGGCTAACTTGTGAAGCAAAGTGAAACATGATAAGTAAAAGTTTTAACTCTTTTCTTTCTCATTTTGTTCATATAAAAGAAAAATAACAGATTGTTCATATACAAGAAGCAGCAACGGACTCTTTTTTTTTTTTTTTCTGCTTCCTCTTCTACTTAAAAACGAAGATCACGAATTTAATCTCCTTTGCTACCTTTTTTTTGTAAAAATATACTGTATTTAAAAAAAAAAAATACAGTAAATTTTTGGTTAATGTAGAATTTGTAACGAATTTTAAAATAAACAAGTAAACGTATACATGTATATACTGATTCATACTGAATAAATTGAAAATAGTCAAATTGAGAATTTGCAAATAATTGCATAAAAGATAATAGACAATAAAGAAAGAACAATGTAGAACAAAAATACAGAGTTGGCTTTGCATTGCAACACCTATTCGTGGGGCCATATTTTGCGCCTAATACAGTCCGTACACGTCTTACCATGAAATCCACAAGGTGTTGTAGGCTGTCCTGTGATAGTGCTGTCCATGCGTTTGCACAATGTGTCCAGTCATGCCAGCATATTGTCAGGTGAATGGACGCAGCATCGAAAGTCCTTTTCTTGCAGGTCCCAAATATGCTCAATTAAGTTGATATCGGCTGGGTTGGGTGGCCATGGAAAAAAAAAAATTATTATTATTTTAGGGTTGCCCATAATTAAATACATTAACCCGTATTTGTGTCCGTAAATTGCGTATGTTCTATGGTTGATTTGCCTGTTTTGCTGGACGAAAAAACCCCAGTTACTGAGGAAAAAAACCTTGCTATCTACGCCTGAGACCAACTAACTCAGCCACGGAGTGAAAAAAAGCCCATTAAAGTTCCTCGCGTCATCGACGGGATGCGAACCCAGACCTTTTCCAACCGGTGTGGGGAGGACGGTGACGATACCACTGTGCGACCGCACAGACGGGTAGCCATGGGAAGTCGGAGAATTCATTGTCATGTTCCTGAAACCAGGTAACAGCCTGTCTGGCTTTGTGGCATGGCGCATTGTCTTGTGAATAGACGCCAGAGCTGTCTGGATACGTTTTCCCTCATAAAGGTGTATACTTAAAAGTTGGAAACTACAAAAAGGCAGGTATTCACGTCTAATAATTATTTAATAGTGATCAGAACACCCAGGACATGTCACAATGAAGTCCCCCAAATTAACACACCACCGATTCCATCCTGCCGAGCACCAACAGTGCATCCAAGTACCATGGCCTCATGTTGCTTTTTCCAAATGAGGATACGCCCACCAGCGTGAGAGAGTTAGAAACGAGATTCATCAGACCAGGCGACAGATTTGCACATGTCTTTGGTCCAATGTTGTGCCATGCAAAGGGCAATTTCTTGCATCTCGTAATGAGCATAGGTACTTGTGACGGCTGTCGACTGTCATGGCCTATACAAGCTAATGTTCAGCACACAGTCCATGTGGATGCGAAGTTGAGAGAACCCCCCCCCCCCGTGGCCACAGAACACGCGAGACTAAACACTAGTCCATGTGAATATTGGTCTTGCTATTTCTGCGTTATACTGGATAGTTAGCTGGGTCACTGTGATGCTTCGCCACTGTATTTCGAGACGAGATATACGACGTTCATTATGGGCGTCGACCACACTGGCTGTCCCACGTGTGACTTTTGGCTAGTTCTTTGACTGCTGTTGAGCCGCCACGGTAGATTCGTGATACCACAGAAAGGGAAAACTTAATCATGTTGGCTGTTGTCGATATTCTGGCATCTGCCACACAATCATTTCACATTCGAAGTCGGAAAGATCTGAACGCCGATCCATTCTTCCTCGCAGACTTAAAAAAGGTTGATATAAGATTGTAGTTGCCACGTTTGCGATAAAATCGCCACAATGCAGGACATATATATTACTCTTCAGAGCTTCATTATAGGTTCCATTAATCATAATTCCATGCAGTGCAATCAGACTATCTAATTCATAATTCTGTCAATCAGAATATCTAATTTATTATGCAGAATTCTATTCAGTGTAATCAGAGCATCATGAGAAACATCTCCATGCAGTCTGCGCGGGTAGCACAGTGGTATCCGTCCCCTCCACACCAGGTGGGAAAGGCCCTGGTTCGAGTCCCATCGATGACGCTATGAACTTTAATGGGCTTTTTTCACTCCTTGGCTGAGTTTGTCGGCCTCAAGCGTACATAGAAGGTGTTTTCCCTCAGAAACTGGGTTTTTTTCGTCCAGCAAAACAGGTAAATCGACAAGAGAACAGACGCAATTTACAGACACATTACATAAATGGGTGTATAGAAGAAATTCTGGGTGACTCTAATAGAATAATTTGATTTTTTTTTTTATTTTGTATAATACACAAATGTGCAAAACTTATGGACCAGTCAAGTTTTCACCTGTAGCTTTTCATAGGAGTGGCCTGGATATGGGAAAATCATACCAAAGGAACCTCGTGAGGTACAGAAATGATGAAGGAAACAACAGCGACACAACAAGGGAAACAAAACGGTACAGAGGGACTTTATTCAAAAATATCAACATAGCACTGTCTGCCATGATACAGATGTATCACTGACAAAGATAGAACAAAGGGAAGAGGTGGTCCTCAGTAGAAGATATGGCTATCCCTAATGTCGATGCAGGCTTTGCACAGCCTGTCCATACTTAGAACAATGTTGTTCATAAGTTCTTGCGGTAACATCGTCCATTTCTCTGTCAGCGCCATCTTCAGCTGGTGAACATTTTCCGGTGGGTGTGGACGTGCCGCTAGGCGTCTCCCCAAGGGTCCCATATGTGGGGATTTAGATCGATGGAACGGGCAGGCCAATCCATGCGAACAATGTTCTCACTTTCCAAAAGCATATCACAGCTGCAGTGCGATGGGGTGTGGCGTTATCATCCATAAACACGAACTCGGGGCCAATGGCACCTCGGAACAGACGCCCATGGTGAAGGATTACCTCAGTACAGTAGCGTGCATCGGTTACAGTACCGCCTTCCAGTATCTGGAGTTGTGTACGGCCATCCAAGATAACGCTGCTCCAGACGAGAATACCTTGACCGCCATATCGATCCCTTTCAGTGATGTTTGTGAGGTGATACCGTGTGCCAACCCCTCGCCAGATTAGCTGATATCCAGAATCGCTGCTGAGACTGAATCCACCCTCATCAGTAAAGATTTTGTGGTTGTATCCTTTAGAAATAGTGTTGGTCCTTAAGTTTTGCACACCAGTGTATATTCTCCTGTGAGTGTCCGGCATCTTTGAAGGTAATTCACTAGCAGCACTCCAAAAAACCTTTGTCATCATCTTGCTAGCAGAAGGACTCGACTTGGCTTTCTTTAGAGGGGGAAGAAGAAGAGATGTGTTTCCTACGTCTGGACTGCTCCTTTGTCTTTGGCTGAAAGGGACGAAAGTGATTCTTATCTATGGTCACAAAACTTGTAAGGAAATTTGCTGGATCTGCTTGAAAACGACACAAATATTTATTTGACTTGACAACTGTTATGCGTTTTTGATCTACTGTTAACAACCTTGGGACTCATTGTGCTGACACCTTTTTCACAGCGACAACATCTGTTATTATGTACTGCACACGTTCATATGAGATAGCTAAAACTGTGCCAATGTACCTACTTGTCACTTGTTGATGATTTATTACTAAATATTATCAAAAAATTCTCTAGTGGAGGACGTTGCAAGCAGATCTTCCACAACATGGGTCATCTTCAAGGCTTTCCATCCCTCGTTTAAATTCTGCTTCCCAATTCTTAACCATTAGTCGTTTTCGTCCCAAATATTGAATGACTTCACAGTGACTGATTTTGTCTTTCTTTCCTCAATCACAGCTTTATTGACCTCAGAACTTAAAAAAAGGGGAGGGCATTGAAACTTTATCGAACTTCGTGGATTTGTGAAGTGTTAAGTACAGAAATTTTTAACACCGGACGACTATTCTTTCATACACAGGCCACGAATTTTCAAACGCCCCTCGTAAATCCAGAACAAAGTTCACAATATGGTCACATGTTGTTATATGGCCAATATATTTTATTTATATATTTTATTTTATCCTATTGGTCGCGTGTCGTGATAGTCTTTCCTCAGTTTTTAGTGATATTTCACTAATTTGGATTTAGTGACGTGGGCGCATCATCGTGATGTGGGATATAGCCCATCGTCACTGCGATGCGCCCTCGTGAGTAGCACAATTGGTAGCATCGCCGTCCTCCTCCACACCGGGTGGAAAAAAAACCTGAGTTCGAGTCGCCTCGATAATGAAAAGGAATTTTTATGGGATTTTTTTCCGACTTGACTGAGATAGAAGGTAGCATAATTTTCCCCCCCTGGAAACTCAGGTGTTTCGTCACGCCAATATGAAATTGGATCATATGAACCAAGACTGACACTCTCTTGCACAGAGATCAGAAATGTGGAGGAAACCTTATTAATAAGGTTTTGTGTTCTCCCTATTCAATTGTTGTTGTTGTAGTGTTTTAGGTCCATCAGAGATTTAGGCTATATTTGTGCAGTATTTGTTGCCTGTAATTGCAAAGTTTCTATTGTCGATTTGCTGTTTGCTCGACCGGGAACCCACTAACTCACCGATGTGTTAAAAAAAGCCCATAAAAATTCATGTAATCGTCGGGATTCGAAAGTAGACCTTTTCCACCTGGGGAGGACGGTGTTTTACTCACGAGGGCCACTTTTGAGGCTCTGGGAGTTAGAATAATTGCATTTCGTGGAGAACATTCTCATGGATCCACTGATAAGTCTAAAAGGACGTGTAAATATAATAAAGAATTCTTCTTCTTCTTCTTCTTCTTCTTCTTCTTCTTCTTCTAAAGCTGCTGCACATTTAAGAAATTTATGAGATTACTTGTCCCGCAACGTTTCATTTTCATCACGAAAGATTTGCGAAGACGGGAGACGTGTTAGACAGATCTCTTATAGAGGTGTGCAAAACTTAAGGACCAACATTATTTTTAAAGGTTATAACCACAAAATAAAACGAAACAGCCTGTGGCGATTTGCATAACTGTGGTCGTTCAGTAGAAAGCTGGTGCAGATGCAAAAATTTGAATAATGATCAGTGGGCTCACATAAACAGATAAAAGCAGCAGTTCAGCAGTTATGTGCAAATTACTGAATGGTGAGCACGATTGTTACAGATGTTCAATTGGTTTCATACAGTGCTACAGACAACGAAATGGCCAGTAGACAACATCTGGATGACTTTACCTGGGGTCGAATAATTGGGAAGTGAGAAGAAGGTCGAAGTGCGAGAAATGTGGCTGCAGAGTTCGGTATCGCTCATAATATCGTCTCACGTGCGTGATCGGCCTTCAGAACGACAGGTACAACTGTTCGAAGTACCAGTGGCGGTCTTCCACGAAAAACAACGCCCAATGATGACCGCTAATACTCCTACAGGCCAAGAGAGGCCGACGCCAGACAGCGGGATCAACTACAAACCAGCTGCATAGGAGCACAGGACGCAGGATGTCGCGGTTTACTGTGGCCATGCGACTCCACAAAGGTGGACTGTTTGCCCGACCAGTACGTTGTGTCCCTTTAACACCTGCCCATTGGAGACCCCGTTTACAGAGGTGCATCGAACATAAGGACTGGACTGCAACGCAATAGGGTAAAGTACTCTTTACTGATAAGAGAAGATTCAGTCTCAGCAGCGATTCTGGACGTCAGCTAATCTGGCGAGAGGTTGGAACACGGTATCATCCCGCAAACATCACTGAAAGGGATCGATATGGCGGTCGAGGTGTTCTCGTCTGTGGAAGCGTTATCTTTGATGGACGTACACAACTCCAGATACTGGAAGGCGGTACTATAACTGGTGCACGCTACCGTACTGAGGTAATCCTTCCCCATGTGCGACTGTTCCGAGGTGCCATTGGCCCTGAGTTTGTACTGTTGTTGTTATTGTTGTTGCTGGTTTAGGGAATTATTAGACGCATTGGCAACTATGGCCATAGTGCGCCACCCAAGTTTGTGTTTAGGCATGATAACGCCACACCCCATCGCACTGCAGCTGTGATATGCTTTTGGAAAGTGAGGACATTGTTCTTATGGATTGGCCTGCCCGTTCAGCCGTTCTAAATCCCACCAGCTGAAAATGTTCACTAGCTGATGATGGCGCTGATAGAGGAATGGACGATGTTACCGCAAGAACTTATCAACAACATTGTTCTAAGTATGGACAGGCGGTGCAAAGTCTGCATCGACGTTAGGGGTGGCCATAGCTCCTACTGAGGACCACCTCTTCCCTTTGTTCCATCTTTGGCAGCGATGCATCTGTATCATTGCAGCCAATGCTATGTTGCCATTTTTGAATAAAGTCCCCCTGTACCGTTCAGTTTCCGTTGTTGTTTCCTTCATAATTTCTGTACCTCACGAGGTTCCTTTTGTATGCTTTTCCCATATCCAGGCCACTCCTATGAGAAGCTACAGGAAAACCTGACTGGTCCCTCAGTTTTGCACACACGAAAATCTGACTCGTCCCTGAGTTTTGCACACTAATTTAGTTTAACTTCTGTTACAGGGAAAATAATGGAGATTGGTAAAAGAAGTAATGCAGGATCATGTAGACAAGGCTGGAATTATAGCTAAGGGGAAATCTTGCCTGACCAATTTGAATATACTACGATGTGGCCACCGAGGGCTAGATGTAAAAAATAATGTTGATATCATATATTTTGATTGCAGGAAAGCTTTTGATACAGTTGCATACGAAAGACTGCTGTACAATTTGGAGCAGTGTGGAATTATGGGCAAGTTACTGCTATAGATAAAGAAATGGTTGAGTGAAAGAAGACAGAGTGTTTATCAGTAAGCACCGCTCTTCTTCGATTAATCTTATTAGTGGAGTCCCCAGGGTTCAATGCTGGGTCCGTTGTTGTTTTTTATATTTATTAATGATATTGAAGAAGGAATTTCAGGGCTTAGGTGGAATTTCAGGGCTTATTAAATGAAAGTTGGCAGGACGGATAATGATAGTAATCAAGGTATACTACTAAAACAATATCTAGAAAAACTTGGCAGATGAATTAAGTCCCAGAAATAGCAATTGAAGTTTAACATTGACAAAGGCAAAGTACCACATATGAGTAACAGTAATCTCAGACTAACGTAGCAACTGTGTGGTACTGCGCTCAGGGTAGTGGAGAATGAGAAAGATATGTGCAGTCAGATATGAAGTTCTCTGAGCAGGGCTGACAGGCTGGCAGGACAACTTATGGGATTTTGTCAGTGATATACAGTAAATTTATCAGTGTTGATAAGGAAATAATATTCCTCTTATATAAGGCAATGGTTAGGCCATTTCTCGCATACCGGTCTGGAGCAGCTTCATTTGGGAAAGAATGTGGACCTGTTCGAATGGGTTTAGAGAAGAAGAACAACAAGATTACTGAGAGGGAAAAAAAGGGTACATTAAGTACCAAGAAAGGCTGCAGTTCTTCACACTGTATCACCTCTACACAAGGCATCTGCGAGGAGATCTGATTGAGGTGTTTAAGGGTTTGAATGAATTGAGTGCTCAATGCTGAGGGAATTCTTCCTCTTGATTATACTATACAAATGAGGGGAGAAATATTCAACCTGAGGAAGGATGGTTGTAGAATTTCTTTTTATTTTTTATGAAACCCCCAAACTTGAAAGGGATTAGAACTTGTACTTTTTAGCATCGTGCATGGGTTGAAGATTGAAAAGATGATAGAAAGTACTTGTTGACATTAGACTTGATCTGCAGATAGTATTTTCGGAAAATACTTGTGAAAGGAGGGTGTTATAGAAAATAGAAGACGAAAGAATAAATGAGGTAGCAGGAAAGTTGGTTCTGTGAGTTTGAATTTGGACAGTAAATGGATGTTGAATGGTTGCGGCACGTGTTCTGAATGGTTTTGGAAGAGAAAGGGGGGAATTATAGAAGACAATTCAGAAGAGCAGTATCCATGGAAGTATTTGGAAGAATTATTCTATGGAACTTCATGGAAGAAAATGAATGCAGCAAAAACAGAACATCTATGAGACAGAGAGTGGAGAAAAAAAAATTATTTTTTAGGGTCACCCAGACTCTTAATTCAACTACCCATGTGTATTGTGTCTGTAAATTGCGTGTGTTCTAAGATCGATTTGTCTGTTTTGCACAACGAAAAATCCCAGTTTCTGGGAGAAAAAAACTTTGCCATCTACGCCTGAGACCGACTAACTCAACCACGAAGTGAAAAAACCCATTAAAGTTCCATCATCGACGGGATTCGAAGCCGGGCCTTTTCCACCCGGTGTAGGGAGGACGGTGACGATACCACTGTGCTACACACGCAGACAGAGAATGGAGAGACTTTGTAAGAATTGGGCTGTTAATTAACCTAATTTCCAACTTTTGAAAGAAGCCTAGAAGCTTGAGAGAGTTATTGGGTCATCGCCTCAGACGTTGGAACAATATTCTATGGCAGGGCGAATTTGAGGTTTGTGCAGATTAAGTAGCTGCTTAGAAGAAAAATAGCTCCGAGAGCGAAAGATAAAACTCAGTTTCTTAGATGCAGAGGGAGCAATATTTTGAATTTCCTTATGCCAAGGGAGATTAGAAGTCAGGGTAATCGCTAGAGATATGTCATCTTGTCCAGAAATATGAACAAGATCACATATCTCTATTAGGGATTACCCTGTGTCATCGAAGAGAAACATAGGAGCGAAGAATGATTTTTGCGAGAGTTGACTGAGTTTTAGAAGTATTGAAATTAACTAAGTTATCATTGCCCCATCTGAGAATTACCTGGAAAATCAGCATTTAAGGAAATTGTGGAAGACGTTCGAGAAGTTGAAGCTCTTCGCACAGGGAAATGTTCCCCAAACTAGAAGGTGGAATGCAATGTGCTGTCCTCAGCAAACCTATGGATAGGATTTCCAGTCAATGGAAGAAAGTCATTAATATACTAGAGAAAAAGAGTGAAAGAGAGAACCGAACCTTGGGAACACCAGAATTAGTAGTGAATTTTTATGAAGAATTCTAGCCATCTACCGTCATCCGCAGTGAGCGATCAGAGAAAAAACTGGACACCCAATTACAAAAGCAGTTGAAAATCCATAAGATGGAAGTTTATTTAGAAGACCTTTATGACAAACATGATCAAAAGCCTTTGAAATGTTAAGAGAAATACTTGAATTTTAATAAATTTTTGCATCGAATTTGTACATAGATGAGTTATGTCAGTATATCAGCAATGAATCAACACTAACGGAATCCGTATTGGCGATCATTTACCAGATGGAAAGTTTCTAGATAGTTAAGGAGTTAGCGGTTTATTGATTTCTCCCTTAACTGTACTTTAGAAAGAGTAGAAATGAGTGCAATGAGACGATAATTGGTTTGGAGGGATATTTGTCATCCTCTTTAGGAAGTGGCTGGATATTAGCGAATTTCTAAGCAGAAGAAAAAACACCAGTGGAACTAAAGTGTAAAAAAGGAGACACGAAATAGGAGTAAGCTCAGGAGCACAGGTTTCGAGAACAAGTGGGGACATAATCAGGACTTGGAGCTTTCTTGGTATCAAGATCGTTCAAAATTCTTCTGACATCTTTTTGACGAAACACTACAGGAGGGATCGTTGCTGCCAACAGCTTTATCAAGAGGCAAGAATGCTCGACTACCGATTGGACAAGAAGAAAGTTTTCTGCTCTTAGCCTGTTTGGACAGATTAATTACTGCTTTACAGTTGTGAACTTTGGTGCAGGCTGAAAATGAAGGCAGGAAAACAGATGTGATGTGTGGAAACTTGCCTTCAGCGGTAGTTCATTGTTGGGCTGATAGTTGACCACCTATAGCAATTGTTCTAGAGGTGATCGTTGGTCATCTGGACCAACTTATAGCAGTAGAGGTGGGTAGTTTGAATAAATTCGGGGAAAAACAGGGTAAACTGTTAAAGGAGGTGGGTAGGTGATACGATAATTATTTTAATTTTTTAAAAATAATTATGGTTATTTTTTATTTATTTATTTTTTGGTTGATGCTGTATACTGTGGTATGCTTTTAAACCATTAATCACAGACACCTTGAATGCGTATTTACCATAAAAAAAAAATACTCCACGAGAAGGGTTCCAAGTTGGATGAATAGTGAAGCTGCCACATTACTTGAGCAGAAAAAGGTGGCATGGAAAGGTTACAGAGCAATAAAAAGTACTGAAGCCTATAACAGCTACAAGATGATGTGTAATAGAGCCACAGAAAAGGTTCGACAGGCAAAGGCAGTTTATGAGAAATCACTAGCAAACAGAGCAAAGGGGGGGGGGGATAAGGAATTCTTCACATATATAAATGCCACGAAGAGCAGGAAAAACCAGATCGGACCTTTACGTAAGCAAAAGGGGATAGTATTAAATACACCAGCTGCTGCCGTTGCAGATGAACTCAACAGTTATTTTGCATCGATATTTACAAATGAAAAGCCTTTTGTGGCAATGGGAAATTGTGGGAGCGAAGTTAAAAAATATGTAATTAATGATATTGAAATTTCGCAAGATTATTTAATGAAAAAACGTTCGAGCCTACAGGCCAGTAAGGCTCCTGGAGTTGATGGAATATACCCTATAATCTTAAGGGAGACGGCAAGCGAGTGCATTGAACCATTGAGGCTAATTATGCGAGCATCACTAGACTCTGGGGAGATTCCCTTGGATTGGAAAAGTGCAAATGTATCTCCCATACATAAGGGTGGCTCTAAAAATGAAGTTGGAAATTATCGACCTGTCAGTCGGACTTCAGTAGTAGAGAAAATCATGGAGGCAATGATCAAGGGTGGAATTCAGGATCATTTGAATCGAATTGAAATTCTCAATGATACACATCAACTGGCGAGTGGAAATATATCCAGCTCTTTTTAAAAACATTCCATTCTAAGCATTGCCTAATTGCCCCAGCTGTGAATACCTGCTTCGATGGAAGTTATGGAAGATAAACCTTGTGGCATTTTCCTTTAATAATGTTACCTATAAAGCTATTTTCACCAGAGTTTCCCAACCTTTCTTAGTCTAGAGCTATTAGTATCACGTCCCAGAAAGGTATTTCAAATATTGTTGGGAAAAAGATAGTTCAATACTGTCAGAAATTAGCGATGCTCAAAACATCGGGAGATTCCCTTGGATTGGAAAAGTGCAAATGTATCTCCCATACATAAGGGTGGCTCTAAAAGTGAAGTTGGAAATTATCGACCTGTCAGTCTGACTTCAGTGGTAGAGAAAATCATGGAGGCAATGATCAAGGGTGGAATTCAGTATCATTTGGATCGAATTGAAATTCTCAAGGATACTCAGCATGGTTTTATAAAGGGAAAATCATGTTTAACAAATCTGGTTCGCTATTTTGAAAGGATCACTCACGAGCTGGATTTAGGGAATAATTTCGACATTGTTTATTTAGATTTCAGCAAAGCTTTTGACTCAGTCCAACATGAGTGGTTGCTTTATAAGCTGGAACAGGTTGGAATCACTGGGAAAATCCTTAGATGGATAGAAGGATGGCTTCAGGGCAGGAGGCAGAGGGTTGTGATAAATGGCTATTCCTCAGATTGGGTTGATGTAAGAAGTGGGGTTCCCCAAGGATCAGTATTAGGACCACTGTTGTTTTTTAATTTACATAAACGACATTGATGAAGGGATAGAGGGCGTGATGTCTAAATTTGCAGATGATGTTAAAATTGGTAGAGTAGTTAATGATCATTGTCAAGCTGAGCTTCTTCAGAGAGACCCAGATAGGAATGCTCAGAAAAATGGCAGCTATGGTGTAATACCTTATGCTTTGTAATTACTGGATACTTTGTATTTACTGCAAGAAAGGGAATTGGGTGTAACGATACGGTCAGACATGAAATTCTCTGAGCATTGTAAACGGGTTGCATGGAAGGCCCATGGTGTCCTATCGATGATTTATCGAACTTTTGCAAGTAGAGATAGGGACGTGATAATCCCATTATATAAGGCTTTTGTTAGTCCACAATTGGAATACTGTGTTCAAGTATGGAGACCGCACCTAAAGAAAGACATCGAGTTTCTTGAAAGGGTGCAAAGACGGGTAATTCGCCTGGTGAGATCGGCAAAAGGGCGTCCTTATGAAGAAAGACTTCGAATATGTGGGTTGCAGAGTTTGGAAACTAGACACCTTAGAGGAGATTTGATTGAGGTGTTTAAGGCTCTGAGAGGCATCAGTAAAATGAATGAGGACGAAATTTTCAAGATTATGAATGATGCTAGAACTAGGGGACATAAATTCAAGTTACGGGGGCAGATGTTTAGATTGGATTGCAGGAAGTTTTATTTTAGCCAGCGAGTTATAAATCAATGGAATAAAGTTGCCTACATGGGTGTTAGAGGCTGACAGTTTGGGGAAATTCAAAGGCCATCTGGACAGTACCTTCGGGTGAGAGAAACGCATAGGATGATAGGTTTAATTTCTTTTTCTTTTATTAATTATTCGTTTTTTTTTTTCAGCTGGTGCAGCATAAGCCTTAGGCTTTCTTGAACCATGCGGCCATTACTAATACTAATTTTCTTGCATCTTTTGTCACTACTAGTACTAATATATTGCTAAATTTCTTTATTAAGCAGTACCTTGGCTGAAATTGCACTCTCTGTTATTATTACAGAGGGCGCAAATCCGTAAAATTTATTCGTGAATTTATCTTCCTCTAGTAATAGTAGTAGTTGTGGGAGGTGCATTTAGTTGAGTGCTTTTTTTTTTTTTTATTGGTGTCTGTCTCTGTTCAGCCATGAAGCAACAAGTAGTAAGTATTTAGGGTGTCAATTATGTTATCACTACACATTTTTATTTCCTCTTGGCATATGAGAATTTGGCACTCATAGCAATAAGACCTGATGGATATTTTTGAAGGTATCTTAAGCCTGTGACTTGGTGTTTCGTATTCCGCTTTGTAATTTGTTCCAGGGCGAGGCATTACAAGATTGTACTGGTGTTTAGTTTTTAAATTATTGTTATTAATGAGGCTCTCGCTTTAATTAAGCCTGCTTGCTTACCAACTGACCATGATGATAGTCTGAAATTTTGTTGTAATTAGATAACAAAGCAAAAGAAAAATAGAGAATCCCCCTCCCATTTTGATATTTTGAAATGCGTTGACTGAGTAACTTGATTAACTCTGTACCCTGACGCATTGATGCTAATTATCGACTCTAATACGTATACTAAATCAAGCTTGCAAGCTGTCACAAAAAATGGACGGCTTATGGTTAACTTTGCACTAGTATATCAGTTGGAAACTTCTCTGGATCGTAGTGGAGTATAAATGAAATGTAATTAATAGATTATTATGATTTGTTGCATAACAAGTTCATATTTTAAAGTAAATTTTGTATGGGGTTAAACAAAAATTTGCAAAATGTGTCCACAATATGTGCTGGCAATGTTAAATATAAATTTGAGTTTTCATGCTCGCTTGTTATTGGTTGCTGACATATCCACCTGCTGTGGTGTAAACAGAAATGGCTGTACGCACTGGTGGAGAAAGAATACAAGATGTGGTTATTTTTTGAATGTGTGACGCATTTCTTTTGGAGATCGTATCGAAATGTAACTTATTTCCACAGAACTTTGAGCTGGACTCCAGATTATGGGCACAACTTGTCGCCGCGTTGTGGGCATGGCGAAATTCGGGACGGATTCAAGCAGAAGTGTGGGTACTTTTAATAGACTTTCATTTTTGTCTAGTGAAAAATGTTAGGTTACTTTACGCCAGTAATTCGAAATGGATTCAAGCAAAAGAAGCCACTTCCTTCGGAGGCCACCTGTAACTGGATAGACTTGACTCTCAATTGATCTATCATTTTAGGGGAGAAATATGGCCGATTGTTGGTTTGTCATCACTAAACTTCATCTATGATGTCTCCTCTACTAATAAAGAGCACGCGCTACAGTGGTAAAAATGTTGGGATGTATTCTGGATTATTTGGATAAAATTAATCTTTCTTAACTAATATTCAAGTGAAGTTCTCAAGTAATAATTAAACATCTATGAACTTATTTTCGGAGCTCTAGCTTTCAGGGAAAACTCGTGTTTATTTATTTTTTTTAGCTCGATTTTTTTTGCTTTCGTACCTTTGCATTCTAGGCTGTTGACCTATGTTAATTAAACTCAAGTGTAATGGATTGGCTAGTGTACCCCACTATATCTGCAGTCATGTATAATTTCTACCTAAAGAATACGAAACTCCCAAAATAGAGTTACCCATCATAAGTTGATCTATTAGTTAAGTTTTGGAGAGTTTTTGCGTTTATAGCTCATATCAATAAACTTTATATTGTCACCTGAGGATGGATGGGACCCCCAGAATTTCTCCTTAAAAAACACATCACTCAAATCCACCATTGAAGCTTGCACTCTATTCTTGTTTGGTCTCCTACCGAACTTGGTGTCCACTGGAAGAGGGGTGTTGAAGAGGGGCGGGGACTTTCACGCCATCAATCATTTTTTTGACTGTGAATACTGCGAATGAAGGGGTATTAGGAAAGTTACCATCGATAAAATAATGACGTGGGATGTTCCGAGCGGTGATTCATTGCTAAGATAAAGGTGTCCGAAAACTCTGACCGATGTCGGTGGATTCTTCGCAGATAAAAATACTCCGCATGCTCTAATTTCGGAATTAATCGATTATATAGATAATATCGATGTAGCGGGCGAGTAGTCAGTATACAGACAGATTACGTCTCGGAAAAAATTGGAATTTCAAGAAGTGCTTTTTTGATTGCTGACAGCGCTGTGCTTAGCGTTGATGGAGGTTCAGAAGTTTGACCAATGGTTTCTGGCACGCCCATCCGGACACAGTTGACAACACACCTTTTGCCACTGTAGAAAGCTACTGGACCATACATTTCTATTTGAAGCATCACTTAAACACTATATACAGTAAAATCCCATTTCAACAAATAACGTTTTAACAAATACAGCATTTCCAGGTCGCGGTCATCTTCCTTAATGATTACTACTACCTCGTACTTTGTAAGGATCGTTTGAATCAAATAGCTGTGACGAAAATTCAGTGTATAACGAATTGGTTTGTCACCCGAGACAAACGAATTAAAGTTTACATTCAGATTCAAAGTTTTACAATCAAAGACGGTTTTTATGTGAAAATTAAGAATGTACTCCATATTGGGAATTCGCTTTGGGAGAAAAAAGGTTTTAAAAGCTGATAAGGAATGCAATATCACATTCTTCAGTACGTTTTCCATATTTTGAATAATTATGATTAAATCCATTCTCTCCTTTTCCGCCTACAAATGCATAATGATGTGGTATACGGGTTTGGAAAGAAAAAAAAAAAAACCTTTTCGGAAGCAAGCAAGCAAACAAACAAAGCGTATTTCTTATAAATAAAATATACCTTAAAAACTACAATTGTTTTTACTTTTATATATATAGTATTCTGTCATTTTATTTATTTCTTGAAAAGTCAATATTTAAGTGAAATAAAGCGTAAATTACTGCTTCTGTATATTCAAAAGTGCATTAATTTGAACAAGATGTTTTTGTTTAACAATAATTTTGAACGATATTCATTGAACGAGATTGCGATATAACGAAATGATTTATGCACCTTCTAGAAGTCCGTTGTAACGGGATTTTATTGTACTGCCCAAGGGGAAAATATCCCTGTTCGTACAAGTACTACATTTATTCTAGGTGACTCAATAATTTTGTCTTTAATTTCACTTTACTTCCTTGTATACGTGTTCCTGTACTTCCTTTCCTTTTGCAGTTTGTTTGAACACTTCGCAATATTCGTTTATCTAAATATGACGTCACAGTTGGTTGTTGTTGATATTAGTTTCTTCGAGAAGACTAATAATTTAAAGCGATATTCTTTAAAGTTGTACTTGAGGTTTGTTTGGTTTTTTTATGGATGAAACCCCGAGGGAAACTATGTAAGCGCCTACCTCGTCTTCATTCGAGATCTGCAGAGATTCTTTGCGCCACTGATTCGATTCTAATCCATACATTGGCAATTAGAGTAGTAAAAATATTTTGTATTTGATGGTCCCATGACAATTTTATTGAATGCGTTCATGAAATGACTGAAAATAAATCCAGAGATAGTACCGTAATTTCACGCGAGATTTCATGGTGCATTTGCTCAGTTGACAACTTTTGATTGATTGCAAATCAATCAATCGAGGTTGTCAACTGAGCAAACCTTCAAAGTCGAAGATCGTGGTGTGCCATTCAGAATGAACTGAGTTATTGTGGTCTCTTTTAAAATAGTCCACAAAAATGTCAGTTCTCTAACAGCAGATCTTAAGCGCTTTATTTTTTGAGCAAATAATATTCAGTTAAACAAATTACAGAAATTGAAGCCGAATGAACCATCTTAGCTTTGAAAAGCATTGAAAGAGAATCTGTTAAGATAGATTGAACGCATGCTTATGAAGCTGACCGGTATTTACTGAAATTATATTTTGCGATTTATAATTAAATTATACTTTAACCATTTTAGGTGGTAAATATTCATTCTCAATAAATTTCTGTAAGAAGTGATAAATATAACTGATATTCGCAGTTTACTAAATCACCACTAGATGGCGACTCAAACACCAGTGTTTGAGTCGCTTTTGAGTCGAAGTAGAAGCAGTTTGTTCTATTCTCGTATTTTGCTCATTTTCAGTCATTTTACAATAATTCATTTGCCTAACTGGATAACATTCACCAGGTTTTATTTTTAAAATTGAACCTTTTTAAATATTTATAAATATTTCTTCGTGGTTAGTCTCTTTTCTTTGTTTTTATGTTAAATTTGTAATTACTCGTTGTCGATTAGCACTTTTGGAGATATTCGAGCCTATCAGTTTTCAAGAACTACCTCTTCGCTGCATACATTTTCTTTAGTATAATTTCCATCACTTCAGTCTTGACCTAGCAGTCACCTTGATAACATGCTGACTTTGCGGTTGCCTCTGCTGCATTTAAATCTCTGAGAACAAAACATGGTGCTTTACTGTCAGCTTCAACGTCTCTACAAGATATGGGAAACGAACATTGACACACGTGAACTTGCTTATACTAGAACTGAGTTGAATTCGACAGACGTAAGTAAAATTGAATATCATTTTCAGCAAAGTAAGGGTTCACTGTCACCGTCAGTATGCTGGGTAGGATGTACTTCAGCACCCAACTCTACTTTCTAAATGAAACGGGTACCATGCGGATGACAGCTTTCCCTCCAGGCAACTGCTGAAGGTCATACAGTAGCTTGACGCAGAACTTTATGAATAAAAGTACTGCCGGAAAATCTTAGACCACAATTCTGTTCATGCTGTCCAACAGAGTGGGTTCACTCACATACTCTCCATCTTCAGTAATCGTTCCAGAAACCATTTCCATAATTATGTCTTTTCACACACTGTCTCAGGTAGGGGTTAAAGGGGCTATAGCCCACCTTATGATCAAAACAATGGATTTTTTTTTATTGGTACACGATGATTAAAGTTTAATAATACCCCAGAATGGGGCATCGTTAAACTTCCCCCGGTTAACTGATTTACCTCTCTTTAGAAAATCTTGGGACTCTGGAGCTGCCCCTGGGGCAAATCATCTGTTTGATTTCCTCGTTGAAAGCCCTCGTTGGTAGCACAGTCGGTAGAATCTCCGTTCTCCCCACACCGGGTGGTAAAGATTAGAATTGGGGGAAAAGACTCTGGAGTCTTTTCCCCCAATTTCCCTCTAAAACTGACTTTCTTGTTCTTTATACAGCCTTCGTGTTTCTCTCTTTTATTAGAGATAATTTTCTTTAAATATATTTAATATATTCAAATTGAGTACATTGTTAATGATTTCTTTAAACCGTTAAAACAGTTTACTGTAAGGTTCTGTTGACGAGCCAGTACAGAAATCCTTACATTATAAATAACTGTTTATCAAAATCGGATTTTAAGATTAGGCAATAATTGAAATACACTCAGATGAAATTATATTTACGAAGGTTTTTAATATTTAACTAGTTGCTTAATAACTATTATAAAGAATTATAATAGTTACTTTCCCCTATTTTAGTTTGGTGTAATTAACTAAATTTTTGATTTTATTTTGTTTTTGTTTTCCCCTTCCCGTTTTTTTTTTCCCTTCAGGATATTCTTGTATAAGTATTCTAAATTTATAAATGAGTTTGTGATATAATTTAACTGATGGAGACTAATAAATATTGTATTATTATTTATTTTATTTTTTTGGATCTGCTGGCATCATTTAGAAGAACCCTTCCGCTCTCGTTGCAGAATGTTCTTGATTCTTCGTTCCTTTCGGCGCTTTGGGGTAGCGTATACTCATCTGTTTGATTTCCCCGTGGAAAGCCCTCGTTGGTAGCACAGTCGGTAGAATCTCCGTTCTCCCCACACCGGGTGGTAAAGATTAGAATTCGAGTCCCTTCGATGATGTGAGGAATTTTTATGGGCTTTTTTCGCAACGTGACTGAGTTAGTCTGTCTCTGGTTATTCGTCCAGCAAATAAGAAAATCGACCACAGAACACACGAAATTTGCAGACAGTATATATGGAGCAATATGGCCTTAGTCGTTGATTTGTGGCCAACAAACTAAATGAGTATTTTGCATCTACATTCACACATGAGGAGTTATTCAGCGAGGGGAATGCCAGAAGTGAATTAAACTCTGGCAGTGAGCTAGATGATTTTGTAATAACTGAGAGGAAAGTGGAGGAGAAATTGTTGAAGATAAACACAAAAAAGGCATCCGGGATGGATGGGATCTATTCAGTTATATTAAAGGAGGCAGCAAAGGAAATAAGCAAACCCTTAGCCATAATTACGAGAGCTTCCTTGGACTCAGTGGAAGTACCCATGGACTGGAGATGTGCAAATGTGATCCCAATTCACAAAGGAGGATCAAAGGGAGACACAAGTAATTATAGACCTGTGAGTTTAACTTCTGTTCCAGGAAAATTAATGGAGGCACTGGTTAAAGAAGCACTGCAGGATCCTCTAGACAAGACTTCAGTTAAAGCTCGGACACAGCATGGGTTTGTTAAGGGGAAGTCTTGTCTGACCAATTTTATTGGATACTATGATGTAGTCACAAAGGACCTGTATGCAAAAAATAAATTGATATCATATATTTCGATCTTAGAAAGGCTTTTGATACTGTTGCACATGGAAGACTGCTGCACAAATTGGAGCAGCGTGGCATTGGAGGCAAATTGCTGCTATGAATAAAGGGATGGTTGAGTGGGAGAAGACAGTGGTAATCAATGGACACTACTCTTCGTGGACTAATGTTATTAGTGGAGTCCCTCAGGGTTCAGTGTTGGGTCCATTGTTTTTTGTATTTATAAATGGTAATGGTGATGTTATATCACGCTTAATATCCAAGTTTGCAGACGATATGAAGGTTGGCAGGGTTGATAAGGACACTAATGACAGTACGCTGCTGCAACAGGATCTAGAAAAGTTGAGCAAATGGGCTAAGAGGTGGCAAATGTAGTTTAACATTGACAAATGTAAAGTACTACGTATGGGAAGCAGTAACCCCAGAGTAACGTATCAAATCTGTGGTACTACTGACAGTGGTAGAGAATGAAAAGGACCTGGGGGGTAATTGTGCAGGCAGATATGAAGTTTTCTGAGCAGTGCTGACGGTCTGCAAGAGTAGCTGAAGGTGTCTTGTAAATGATATACAGGAATTTTTCAAGCAGGGATAAAGAGGTGATTATTCCCTTGTATAAGGCAATGGTCAGGCCACACCTTGAGTACTGCATACAGGTCTGGAGACATCATTTTGGGAAGAACGTAGAACTGCTGGAACGAGTACAGAGAAGGGCAACAAGATTAGTGACTGGAACGAAGGGTTGCTCTTACGAAGAAAGGCTTAAGTTTTGTAGATTACAGTGTCTAAAGACTAGGCACCTGCGAGGTGATCTGATTGAGGTGTATAAAGCCTTGAATGGTTTGAGCATGCTCAATGCTAATGGGATTCTTCCTCTTGCTCAGAATAATCACCTAAGAGGGCATAAATTCAAATTGAGGAAAGACAGATGTAGGATAGATGTGCGGAAGTTTGCCTTTAGCCAGCGGGTAGTTGGTTAGTGGAACAGACTTCCATATTTTGCGGTGGAAGTTGATAGCCTAAATAAATTTAAGGCTGAGCTGGACAGGTATTTGGAACGAACGGAGGGGTGAAATGGGAGCGGTTTTTTTTTTTTTTTTTTTTGCTGATGCTGCATAAGCTTGCTTTTTTCATCGTATGCCTATGCTAATGCTAAATAAGAAAATCTACAACAGAACACACGAAATTTGCAGACAGTATATATGGAGCAATATGGCCTATTCGCCGATTCTCCTAAATCCTACAGCAACAAATACCCTCGTGGCAGCTACATAGATAGTTTGTGGCCCTACTCCTCAGGGCATGGACGGGTACTGGGAGGCAGCGACCACCTTCTTGGCGGTTGCTTCAGCCCCTAACAGAGTGGTAAGAAACAATTACAGAACACACTGCACAAAGATAATTGTGCTCTCACTCCTGGCCATTTTAGAGATCTGCCAACTACAACAGCAGTAAACAGACGTATCACGGACCAAATTCACAGATCCATCCTCCTAACCATCACTCGCGCTTGCCGCACGGTGAGCACCCACGCCCTGCAAGTGCTCGCAGTCACTCTCCCGCTGGACTTAGAAATCATACAACGCGGCCTACTATACTACCTAGACAAAGGCACCCCACAGACTTTTCTGGGGTTCACTATTGACCTAACCAGCAACAGAAATGTGGAAAAGAAGAGGATACAAAGTCACCTGCAGCAGGCATGGCAGGTAAGGTGGAGATACTCTCAAAAGGGAGACATCACAAAGAAATTTCTACCCAATATTGAACAAAACTACCCAACCTCACCCAACTGGTTCTCCCCAGGTCTACAAGCAACGTACCTCTTAACTGGACACGGAGCTATTAATGCCAAACTGTCTCTACTTGGGATTCAGGTTGATCCAACTTGCACTTGCGGGGGGCTGGAGAGCTGGCAGCACCTAATGTATGACTGCAGGCTCTATGAAGACCTACGTGGTGTTTTACTCACCAGAATCCACTACTTACCACAGGGACAAGAACATCACCTCCTAGACACGAAGGAGAAGTATCAAGCCTTCTCGGATTACGCACAGGCACTGTTCACGAGGAGGACGACGAGGAGAAACCAAATGGCCACAACCCACTACCATTATAACCAAAGAACATCTGTTCTTCAGCTCGCTAGGACTGGGACACCAGAAATGACCCACCCCCAAGAATTAGAAAACTCAGGAAACAAACTATACCAAAATAGACTAACATGGACGGGACCCAGGTCCCAAGGATGACAACTCGGACATGACACTAGATTGGACACCACCAACAGGGTCATTGTATAGTTTTCCTGCAGATGCTTGTTGGCGATCGCACCGGGCTCCCTTGCCTGGTGCCTTTCCACCCCCTCCCCTGCGCCGGTGGTGGGACGGTCCCCCGGCGCCCCGCCCCCTACTTTCTCCTGGTGAGGCATGGACATGCCTCACTGACTTCTGGGGTTGCCTACTCTATCATCCCCATATTTCTGCCCTAACCCCCCCAGCCTTCAGTCTCCCACCCACTCTGTCTTTATGCTAGCGAATGTGCCACACACAAAAACTTGATTATGTCAAAATTCCCGTTCGCCCATTCTTTCGGCCTTTATTATGCAAGCATTATCCCCCTCACCTAACGTTCATCAAACCGACGACGATGGATATATGTATCTGTCTGTACGTACGTGCATATAAAAGAGCGCGCGCGTTTTTTTTTTTTTTTTTTTTTTGGTCCTAGCCTCTGAAATCTCAGGAAATTAGGTGGCAGGACCTGCCAGGGTGAAAACTTAAAATTGCCGGTACCTGGTCTGCCTCCACGGGGCGAAGGTGGGGCAACGTTGGGCCTCAGCAGGGGTCCAGCGGCTAAACGACCAGATGAACAACGGTACACGACATCACACAGATACAAAGCCCACACACTTTTAAATCTCTGGCATTTCCCAGTGAACTGGTACACCCACAATGAAAGCAACACGGAGATGGGGGAAACCCCTGGTGCCGTCTGACACTAAATACACCTTTAGAGATCTGCCACAACAGTAGTACAGCAGAGTTGAACTAATGTGCAGGAGTGCCCAACAGAAGCTACAAAGCACTTATGCACACTACTTAGGTTATACATCCGTCCGTCTGCCTATACGTCTGTTTGTCTATACCAATTAAAGACTGCGAACTAACGCAGTGGTTCTAAAAAAACATTATGAACCGTATGCAAAAGCAGGCATCGATTCATAAGAACGTGGAGTGATACAGCGTAATGTTGCAATGGTCACTTAAAACACTTGTATCCTTTACTATCACTGCCAGTAAACATTCCTCTTATCTGCTGCTACAGTTTAAGTTTAAAATTATGTAATCCATCATGAAAAAAAGTGTTTTGTTTTTGTATGAACAAGTGTTCTGGGTCTAGCTTAACACCCAGTCAACAGAAGATGAGTTGAAAACACACACACACAGAGAGAGAGAGAGAGAGAGAGAGAGAGAGAGAGAGAGAGAGAGAGAGAGAGAGAGAGAGAGAGAGAGAGAGAGAGAGAGCGCGAGCGAGCGAGCTGTAGCATATTTTTACTAATCCAGCAAACTCCAGTTCCTCCACGGCTGAAATGTGAAAGATTTTTTAGGTTAGGGGTGTGATATGCTCCCCAGCAACCCTCTCCGAGACGGATTAATTTGTCCATATTTTGAAAAATGCTCATAAAATCCTCCTGTTATTGATGGGATTCGAAGTCGGACTTTTTCCACCCTGTCTGAGAGTACGATGATTATAAACAATATGCCACGCTCAATTGCAAAATATTTGCAATTATAAAACTAGAATCGGTAACAAAAACATTATAAATGGCATAAATATCGTTAAGTATACTTGCACTGTATGTATATTCTTCTAGAAATCAATTTTCACAACTAAATATCTTTATTGTGTACAAAGGATGTATACAATTTTACCCTTCACGGCAGGAATTCCAGGGGCTTCACATTGGCTGGTGTACAAAGGCCTTGAGGACGGTGCCCACATCGAAGTTCGGGTTCATCCCCCAGGGCCAACAATTTAATACGTTTCAGTTAATTTATTCACAATATTCATAAAAATGTTATACAGTATTTTTGACATTATGTACAATATTATACAGACATCATTTTTACATTTATTATACTGCCACATTTACTGTGCAGTTTGCCTGGTTGGGTGTAGGTCATCAAGGATCTCCCTCCGGTATTTGCGGTCCTTGACAAATTTGTAGAGGTCGCCTTTGATTGCTTGTACTGTGATAAGCATCTGCTTGGGGAGGAAGCGGTCGCTGAGGGCTAGTCTGTTATGGTTGGCTATAAGGGTCGGAGCTGATCTCAGTCCGGGCTGAGGGATCCTCCAGCTGCACAGTTCCCATATGTTTGGCTCCGAGATTATTCCAGTGGTCATTTTGACAGTTAGGGCGAGGCGTCTTTCCATTATAAGATTTGGCAGTCGGGCAAAATTCAGTGCGGTTGCCATCGCAGTTGTTCTTTGCTGGGGTGGACGATGATGTTTATGTGTGACCCAACGAAGGAGCCAGTATTCGGAGGAGTACACACGCTTGATATTCGTGGGGGCTGCAGATGCCCATATTTCTGAGGCGTATAACACGACTGAGTATACAGAGGTGTATATGTACCGCCGAGTCACATCCAGATCCTTAACGTGAAGTAGTTGTTGTTTGGTAGTCCACCGCATTTTGCAGAATTTTGTTATGAGCTTGTCGATGTGGGGCTTGAAGGTCAGTTTGCAATCGAAAACTACTCCCAAGTCTGTTTGTGTATTTACCACTGGAAGGAGAATGCCATTTAGAGAAACTTGGACGCCAGTGGGTTGGTGCTTCAACGAAAAGACAATTTGGGCTGATTTTGCCGGATTAATAAGTAGCCCAAATTGATGGAGATAAGATTCTAAGTCGTGTGGCTTTCGATTGATCTTTTCATTAATTTTTGAGATATGTTCCTCCGGGTTGATCTGGGTGTGTAGCTTAATATCGTCAGCATAGCAGATTATGTCTTCTCTCTCTTGAACAAACGGAATAATGACTGCAGTAAATAATGCTCCGGAGAGGACTCCGCCTTGGGGAACTCCTGCAGTGATTTTTCTTGAGATTATATTTTGATCCGCTGTAAGGACAATGATTCTGTCTGATAGCAGGGTTGTGATAAACCACAACAAGTCGCCTGTTATATGGAAGTAATTTTCTAGGAGGTGAACGAGTGAGGGAATGCTGATTGAGTCAAAGGCAGCTTCCAGGTCGACATACGTAACGGCAAGTTCTGCTTTAGCTTCTAGTGCACTGAGAATGGTGCTGGTTATAGAAGTTAAATTGGTGACTGTGGATCTTCCGGGAATGGCATAGTGAATTTGTGGGGGTTTGTGAGGCATGATTTGATTGGTGATGGTTGAGAGTAATGCCTTCTCCATAAGTTTCAAGAGGCTGGAAGAGCGAGAGATTGGCCTGAACTGTTTAATGAGGGATGCAGATTGGCATTTAGGATGTGGCCTCACAGCATATCTGTTCCAGAGAGGGGGAAAGTAGTGCTGCATTAAGATACTGTTAAAAATTGAGAGTAGTGGATCGATGATAAACGTGCTGAGACACTTGATCATGAATTGTGGCACAAGGTCAGGGCCTGCAGTTGCGGTGGGTGGCAATCTATTCATAGCAGTTATAAGCTGCTTCCTGGTGATGCTAACGGTGGCGAGCATATCCGTTGGGATGTTGTTGACAGGTAAGTTGCCTGGATATGTTGGGGCCACATTGTTCGAGAACCGTGCAATGTAGTCCATCCATAGTTCAAGATCCAGTGTTTTAGGGATTCCTGTATGCCGAGAGTCGTAAAATGGTTTGCCTTTTTGTAGGGTTGCTTTTAGATGTTTTTTGATTGCAGATGATTTCTGGCGGTTGAACACTGCCCTTGCTCTGGAGAAGGCAATCCGATCTTGTGCAGTGCCTGACTCTTTCCATCTCTTATGCAGATTTTGTTTTTCTTGGAAGGTTTTGTTCAGTGGAGGCGTCCACCAAGCTCTTGAACGGGGAGTGATGCAGACAGTCCTTGTCGCTCCGTAGTTGGCAATGGTCCGGATCCACCTGGTCATGAGGTCCACAGCCAACTGGAGATCGCAATTGTTGAGAACTTCCCAAGGGATGGAGGATGCGGCTTCGAGACATCGTGGTGGATCAATGAATTTGGGAGATGTTATTATTTTTTTCTTTTTTGGGCCTTGAATATTGAAGTTAGGTGCGGCTAAGTGCAGGAGTATGGCAATGGGTTCGTGATCGGATTGAAAGAGATCGTGAGGGTTGTCTAAGAGGTCGCATGGTGCTGAGGAGAATACCAAATCTAAGAGATTGAGTCCTCTCGTGGGGTGGCAGTTGAGAAGGCTGATACCCAGTGAATCCATACTGCTAACGAGCATCCTACTAAGATGTGCGAGAGTAGGGGGAAGATTGAAATCTCCACAGACAATGTGCTTAGCAGAGGCGTGGAGGTGATTCACTAGCCAATGGATTACATCTTCAATGATATCACTGTTTGGACCTGGTGGAATATATACTGTTGCTATGTCTATCAAGTAGGTGTTAAGATTGAGGGACACCATGGCGGCTTCAAATGCAGGGGATTGGCTTACCACAGAATGTACCAATGAAAAGAGGGTGGTATTGTAGAGTATTGCGACTCCCCCTCCTCTACGATCTACTCTAGAGGAGCAGAGCATCTGTTAACCAGCCTGAGGTGCACAGGCAATGGAGTCCTGGCCATTCCCAAGCCACGTTTCAGCGATACAGAGGACATCCAGGGTTTTCGAGAGTAGAAGCTGTTCGACAGTGTCTAGCTTGTTACAGATACTTCTTGCATTTTGAAAGACAATTCGAATGGTGGTAGCCTTAGCAATCGGAGTTCGTACAGGTGGTAGGTTTCTTTTTTGGGGCCGCACTGGTCTATTGTGCGTTGTGATATGTACAGGGATATTAGAGACAGGTTTGCAGCCTTGGGAATTGACATCATAAACGGCTGGTAGTTGGATTGATTGATATGTGGACATATTGTTTCCTATAGTAGTTTTGTTCTCAATAGAATCATTTGAATTCTTCTGTGTTTCTATGGCTTGGCAGCTTGATAGTTTTAGTTGCTATTGTATTTGTTGATGATTTTGGTGATTTATTGCGGTTCTTGGCGTCTGATCTAGGAAGGGTTTGACGAGAGTTCCAGGGGGCCATAGCCTTGGATCCAACACGAAGCTCATCATCTCTGGGTGGCAGGTAAGGATGAAAGATGCGTAAGTTGGGTACCTAGTTCTTCTCTGTCTCACATCAATATTTATACTGTGACGTTCTGCAAACATGGCCTTAATGCTGCTTGGTTTAGTAGTTGGTGCCAGTCGAGAAACAAAGATTTGCCCACGGGTCTGGACCGCTGTGATATTGTACGAATATGAGTGATTCCCCTTAATGGAGTGTTGTGTGCCACCTGTTTTTCCCTTTTGTCTTCCACGTTCCATATTTTGATGGGTTGAATATATGATCCCGGTTTCTTTTGAGGGAACCTGTTGATCGGAGAAAAGAGACTTGGGCAGGGAGTGCATGCAGTTTGTAAGCCTTGCTGTTGGCATCTTTTGGATTTTATGATCGTATTTTTGGCTGGTGACTACTTCTGCAAATGCGGGTATTAATGGACTCTTTCCAGTTTGAATTGTCTGCTCTAACATTTTAGGTTTGGTATTATTTAGGGTCGATACTGTAGAGGGGGCCACCTGAGAGATCTTCGAGTGGCTATCTCCGGTGATGTTAAATGCAGGTTTGGTAGAGTTATCTTCACTGAAATCTGCATCTTTCCTGTTGAGCTGATTAGTGGATTGTTCTCTTTTGCTATTTTGAAGGTTGGGTTCTGTGGTAGAAGGCTGGTTCACTACAGTGAATTTATTTGCAGCTACTTGTGCCTTGAGTTGTTGTATTTCTTCAAGTAGGCTTGAGTTTTGGGCTTTGATTTGCTTAATCTCATTAATAAGCATATTCAGCTGCGTGTTTATGAGCATTACATAATCATCACTTATCTGCAGGCAGTTTTCCCTGTGCATCAAAGTTGTTACCGTTTGGCAGCACTTTGTGGCCGAGGTAGCTACATCATATATTACTCCTCCAGGGAGTCGTGGAACGGCTGTGCTTTGCAACAGAGACGTGGAGGTAGCGCTGTCATCTGTGGGGGAATGATTGTCGCCATCGGCGATTTGTATCTGCTGATCGGAAGTTTCCGGTGTGGTGCTTATGCTGGGGTGTGGTAGGATGGCTTTATTTTTCTGTGCGGATGATGTAGTTTCGGTTGATGTGCAGGGTATCTCAGTACGTTGGGGAGGTGCCCTTGATGCACCGTTGAGGGAGTCACTGTCAGGTATTTCCTTGCAAGAAAGACATGAAAAATTGCGTCTCCGTTGCTTGTTCATCTTTTTTAAATCAATTTTGAGGCATGATCCACAAAACGAAGCGTGGCACGTAACACAAATAATGCATAGGTCAGTGTTTAATTTGCATAATTTACATTCAGCTGTGGTGAAGACTTCATTTAACTCTGTCATATTTGGATATCTGATGGGAAATGCTCGTGTTTGAAGGTTTAACCGGCTGAATTAGTGGTACAGTATTTAGTTCAGAAAGCTTGTCACCGACTTTAGGAATGCAGTTAATCTGTTTCCGGGGGAGGGGGTGAATTTCCAGGAATTAGTAATTGACGCGTATCGCCAGGGCAACTGATCGCAAGTACTGTACTAACTTACAGCAGTGGAGTCTGACCTTGATCTGTAGCCGGCAGCGGTAAGTGGTGCTGGTCAATTTTCCGAGCGTTAATACAGCTTGATCATGTCCGATTATGAGATTCTGTAATATGAAAAGGAACTGCAAATAATAAATACCTGGGTGTCTTGGTCGCCTTGAAGTTGGTGTCTTCTTCTTCAGAGTCACTTGAGGAGTATAACGATACTAAAATCACCTTATAAACTAAGGCATAACTTCATTAATTTTAATGATTATTGAGAGCAACACACATACGTGACTGTACGGTCCGGCGCCACCTATACATATCCCAGTAAATATCCCTATGTATATCCCAGTAAGCCAACTACAAACTCACAAGTATGACGCCAAAGGAAGGAAACCAGACCATCGCAGAATATATGTACCCCGTCAGTTACACAGGATACTGAACCGCTACCGGATCGCCATTCAGATGTCAATCGAATTTCTACAAGAGTCACTACCCGACACATGATACAAAGTAAGACTATACCCCGTAGAAGACCTACTAGAACACAGATAAAACTATTATCCATGGGGAAGATTTTTTATCAGAATGTTAGGAGCATACGAAACAAGTTGGACACATTAGAACAAATGCTCTTGTCACGGTCTGCTGATGTTATCTGTCTTACAGAGACCTGGCTCCAGCCACATCAAGAGTCTCTGGTCGCTGCTGACGCTGCTGGATACAATGCCTACTTCAAATCCAGATCTGTAGCGAGGGGTGGAGGAGTAGCCCTGTTTGTACGTGACATAGCACTTGAAATAATCTCGGTCGCCTACTCAGATTCAGAGTTTTATGAGGCATTACTCGTCACTCTAAAAGTCCACTCAGCACTCTTGGATATAGCAGTCGTTTACATTCCACCTGTTCCGAGTCTAGAAATGATAAATAATGTAGTAGACTGGCTTCTCAACAAATTACATGTGTCAGCCACCCATATAGTATGTGGAGATTTCAACCTTCCACCACAGCTCAATAACCTACTGGACACCATGTTAAATAAACTACAGCCATGTTCAATCTCTCTTATAAATGACCAACCTACAAGAGGTGAAAATAGACTTGACCTAATTCTGTCTTCTGGTAAATGTATAATTGATGTACCCCCCGAAATGTTCTTTCCATCCGATCATAGCCCAACTGCAATGCTCATAATGCTACCGTATGTGGACTTCAATGTCAAGGAAAAAATTAAGAGCCAGCGCGTCACTTCGCCAGCCTTTCTGGACCCAAATAAATGCTTATTTGCTGCCAGCTGTATCCCGTGGGAATGTCTACTCAAATGTGATGCCTTATTTGCAACAACTCTCTTAACAAGTTGGATCAACTCTATTACAGAATTTGCGGCTTCCAAAGTAGTAAGGATGTCATCAAAATCTAAAACCTGGTGGAACTCTAGCCTATCTACATTGTTTAAACTAAAGCAAACTCTGCACAGAAAATGGAAACTGTCTAATGACACACAAAATAGAATTAACTACTCGAGGGCCAGAGCAATATTTAATAGGGAAAAATCTAGAGCAATCAACCGTTACATGAAAGACACACTTGACAGGGGAAAGCTACCTCGTTGCACACATAAAAGTGACACAAATCAGGGGCTTGACAAAGAAGCGTGGATGGACCACATCAGCAGATTCTCCAGCATGTATCATGAGTCTCAAGTCAGGGAGTTTGAGTGGGATCAATTAGTTCACAATGAGATGGAGTCTGTTCCTATCACTAAAGAAGCACTAATACAGAGTATTAACTCCCTCAGGCCAACTAACACAGCTGGAGTTGATGGAGTGACCCACTTCATGGTAAAGTGTCTTAGTCCTTACCTAATTGAACCACTCCAAGCAATTTATAGCTCTATCCTTGCTTGCCGAGTTTTCCCTGAAAGCTGGAATAAGTACGCTGTAATTCCAATGCCGAAAATTACAAAGCCTAACCTTGTGGAGCATTATAGGCCAATATCTACTTCATCTACCCTGTTAAAAGTACTGGAGAAAGCTCTGTTGCCAAAGTTGTCGAATCAGATACTGGCTGGGCAACCTCAACAAATTCATTATTCAATGACTGCAAGATCAACAATAACTAACCTCCTCACAGTTCAGGCCACGATACTAAATGCTTTCCAAGCCAGAAAGGAAATGGCAATAATTTATGCCGATATAAAAGCAGCCTTCGATAGTCTGGATGTACATGCCTTACTTCATCTGCTCCAACACGCCTTCCAAATAAAAGGAAATTTGCTGAAGTTCCTACAGACTCTACTTACTTGTCGGTCCATTTATTACCGCACAGATAGTCAGATCCTCCAACGCCAACTCCATGCAGGAGTTCCACAGGGTGGAGTTTTATCAGGACTCCTCTTTACCGCCATGATGATCCCGTTCTGCAACGGTAGGGATGATGTATGCACTTATGCAGATGACATTAAGATCCTAACACCCATCCAACCGTCCATGAACAACAGGGCATTGTGTGAGCAGATTAATTATAAGCTTCTGAACTTATCCGCGTACTTAGACAAATTTGGCTTAACCCTAAATCCGCAAAAGACAGTAATCATGGTGTACTCGCTCAAAAAATCGCCTACGCTCGTACACCCGAAACTTAATGGCAAACCTATCCCAGTTGTTGAGACGCATAGAGATCTGGGAGTAACATTTGATACGAAACTTACGTTCAACTCTCATATTGACCTGATTGTGAAGAAAATGAACTACTTACGGTGGGCAACAAAACAGCACCTCTTGCACGTGAAACAGACTGCAACAACCGCACGATATTTTAGAACCACAGTGTATTCGGCCATTTTGTATGGCGCTGAATTGTGGGCGTCAGCCACCCCTACCCACATTAGGAGAATATATGCGAGTGAATTCTGGCTGCTGAAGTGGGCAAACCATAAGCACCACCTCCCTCAACAGTTAAGGACCACGCAGCTCTCTGAACAGCTTAAACTGCAGCGTTTACCAGACATCATTTCCTGGAAACGATTAATAACTACAATCAAAATGATGACTGGCACGATATCATCACCATGCTTCTGGCAGCTTTGTGAGTGGCACATCCCGCCATCTGCATTAAGAGGTACAAAATCCTTGAGAATGAAGACCAACAGACTGAAGATGGCCGACAGGTTTATACCCGCCAGTGCGTTAGAATCAATTCAGTGCCTAACACATATCGGAATTGACCTACTAAGGCTCATAGAAGACCCTAAATATAGGAAACAAACCGCAGTGTGGCTCGCTGAGGCTACTGTTGCCTAGTAGTTGTGTGAATTTCTGTCGAACTGTGTGTACGCAATTGAATAATGTATATCTCGCACAAGTTGATCAGTGGATGTGATGTTAAGATGAACTTTTGTATTACAATTGCCAGGACTCTAGACAGAAATGTAGTGAAGAGTAATGTAATTTAAATGTCATCTTTTCGTGTATATTTAACCTTTCTTGTATATTTTAGACATTCTTTTATTCACATTTTATGATAATCCCCTGGCATTGTCTGCCGTGAAGGGAATTTGTCACTTACCAATGTACACCTATATTTTAAATTTGGTAGGACAAATAAAGATTTATTTAAATTATCTTAGATTATTATTGTCAATAAATTATAGTCCTGTTAGCTATTGATGGTATTCACAAACGGGAATTTCACAAACGGGATAAATAATAATATTATTAATATGATTTTTTCCCCTTTCCTTATGGAATTTTTTCCACCCTATGGTGGATATTGGTACCATGTACATGGAGTGGGTTGTTGTGCCCGGTTACTATCATAGTCAATACTGTTGTTCGAGAAACTCTCGGACTGTCCAAAAGATGTTGAGGACCGAGGTTTTCTGGAATTCCATGTAAGTGTTCTCTGGGAGGCGTATTGCTGCTAGATTCTTATGGCTGCATCCCGTGGTGATGTGGTTTGTCGCAGTTCCAGTGGTTTGCACGGTGATCGGATGGTCATTACTTGTTCCATATGCCACACTTCTTTGACCTTAGGGCTGTGTACTTCCTGATCTTTTCCACTTGTGTTCGGATGTTGATGGTGTTGGACACAGCAATGTCGATCAAGTAGGTAGCCATTTCCTTTTCGATGAGAGTTGTCTGTTCTGTTGCGGGATCATCTTGTCCGTTATTATGGCGCGGCTGCAGTATAGTGTGTGAATAGGGATCTCTAGTACGGCCTGGGGTTCATACTTGTAATACGGTACACTTTCTTTGATCGGTATTTTTGCACTAGTTTCTCATGTATTATTCTGGCGACCTGTTGTGTCTGAGTGTATTCCGTCTGGATCATCACCCTGTATTCCATGGTGATGTGCTGGATTGTTTCTAGATCTCTCGGGTATAACTGACCCTGCAAGCAAGAAAAACCTTTATTTTTCTTCAACTTATGTATCCTAAAGTTTTGATGTCCAGCAGTGGATATCTGGTCAGTCTTTGTTATACAAGATGTAGAACTGAATACAATGTCGTTTATAATAATACCAAAGTTTTAAGCCTACAGTAGTAAAAGGATTCAATTATTAAGGCTATTAACTGCTATTTTCCGTAATATCTGCATTAAATGGTAACAACTAGTTGAGTCATGTGGAACAGTTATCCATGCCCATTGACTCTCCTGTCATTTCGACAGGACAGTCGATGGGCATGGATAACTGTCCAAATACTGCCAACTATTCAAACTCGGAGTCCAATGTCTATGGTGCATTGTCTGTCCTAGATTACAGAAGCATTAGATCCTGCCATATTCCACTACATTTCACACTTCGGTTTTGTGTCCCCTTTTTTGTACTTTCTTATTCCACTATTTTTCATTCTGCTTGGGAATTGTGCTCATATTCGCCGGTTCCTAAAAGGATGAAAAACCCCTTACATTAAATTATCGTTCCATTAGTACCTATTTCTACTCTTTTTAAAATAACTCAAATTCATTAACCGCAAACTCTTAAGCTATCTATAAATTTATATGACCAATGTAGATTTTGTCAGCGCAGTCCACTGGTGATATACTGGCATATGTTACCTATCTATGGATAAATTTAATGGAAATGCTTGTTGAAACTCAGAGTTGCCCTTGACATTTCAAAGGATTTTGATCATCTCTGGCATAAAGGACTTCTAAATGAGGTTCCATCTTATGGGATTATCAACCGTTTTCTGTAATTAAGTATTTTCTGTAATTCAGGGTATTTAGTTCTCTCAGACCGCTCACTGCGAATGGTGGTATACTTCTCTCTCTTCTCCGCTAATTTTAGTGTTTCCTAAGGCTCGGTTCTTTTTCTCTTGTATATTAATTGCCTTCTCCCATTGACTAGAAATCCAATTCATATTTTTGCTGGTGATAGCACATTGCATCTCGCTTTCCAGTTTGAGAAACCTTGCCTTGCACAAACAGCTTCAACTTCTAGAATATCTACTAGCAATTCTTTAACTGTTAATCTTCAGGTAATTCTCCGTTCTGGTAAAGATATCTTAATTTAAATCCTTCTAAAACTCAAATCCTATCTTATATCCTACAAAATGGATTGTTCTGCTCCTATTCTTATCTTCGATGACACTCACATTTCTAGACAACATATCTCTGTTAAGGATTACTCTGACTTCTAATACCTCTTGGCATAAGCACATCACAAATACTGCTTCCTCTGTATCAAAAAAACAAAAAAAAAAAAAAAAAAAAACGGTTTTCTTTTTCGCTCTCGGCTTTACTTTTCTTCTAAACAGCTGTTCACTCTGTACCAATCTGAAATCCTCCCAACCATGGAATTTGTTCTCATATCTGGGGCGGTGCCCCCATAACTCTTCTCAGGTTTCCAGATTCCATTCAGTAGAAGGCAGTATTTTAATTACTATTTCTTACAAAGTCCCTCTTTCTCCACTCTGTCTCATAGACGTCTCTATTCCCTGTTTCGGCAGGTTGTCTTTTCAACAGATATTTCAGTGGCACTGTTCTTTTGAATTAGCTTCTATAATATCTCCCTTTTTCTTTCAAACCCTTCCGAACATGTGTTGCCGCGGACTGGTGCAAAATAAATTCAAATTGTTATATTAGGGCCACCCGTAATTTCTTACATATACACGTTTATATATTATGTCTGTAAATTGCGTGTGTGCTGACTGTTGCAAGATCTTATCTAAATTGTAATTATCTGAATCTTCTGTGGGACTTCTCTTTCTCGAAATACTCTCCCTTGAACTGTACCCACTTTCCCCACCGTCGGACCCACGCCTTAAATGCTTCTTGCAAGCCATTTTTCGAAATAGTGCGAAGTGCTTCTGTTGTAACTCCGAGAATCATTGTCGGAAGCGAAATGTTTGCCTTTCAGAGCTTTCTTCAGATATGGAAATAGGAAGAAATCGCACGCGGCTTAGTCCAGTGAATAAGGAGGATATGGCAGTGATCACTGCATGCACCATATGCATGCACCTGGCATTGTCTTGATAGAGAAACCACTTTACACGTGAAGTTCTTCAGTCACACCAGAATATGGCCGTCCTACCAAGACACTCATTACCATACGCTTCATTCATCTCTTTAACTGTTTCCGATGTATTTAAGCTCCGTTTGACACGCGGCAAAAAAAAAAAAAAAACTCATGCAACACTAGCTCTAAAAGTACTGGCATGCGCACATTAGTCTGCTCAGTAGCGATCAGGGAGAGTGGCTCCAGCGGCAGTTATGGAAAGTTCGCGCTGTAAACAATCTTCCACCAATCCGCGAATGAAATGATTACCCCTTGTACACAATCAGGAGTTACCTAAGAGAGAACGATCGAAGTGCATGCACCGTATAGGAAGATAACCAGACAAATCCACAGGGGGGGGTTCCCCCAGGGCTCTGTCCTAGGATCCCTGTTATGGAGTATGAATTTTAGATGAATTCCTGGCCCTTGATATTGGCGAAATCGGCGCCCAGGCCTTCGCCGATGATTTGATACTAACTGTTGCTGCTGACTCACGAGCGCAGATCGAAGAAAAAGCCAACCACGCGATAGGAATTTTGCAAAACTGGGCTACAATCCATTGCCTGGGGATTTCGCCAAGTAAGACCTGCTCGGTACTCCTGAAGGGCAGACTCGACCTTACCAGACCACAGCAAGTGAAAATCCAAGGCACCACAATAAAACTTGCTACAGAAATCAAATATCTCGGAATCATCATTGGCAAAAATCTGTCTTTTCAGCCCCATCTAAAGTACATTAAACAAAAGATACGGAAATATTCTGCATTGGTCGCAAGAGTGACCAGGAGGGACTGGGGGCTAAACAAGCGGACCCTGTCCCTCTGCTACAAATCTACCTTCATCCCGGTTATCACATATGCTTTACCAGTTTGACAAAAAGGTAACCACAGTGGTATATAGAAGAACCTTGGACGGTATCCTGCGGTCAATAATTTTGACAATCACACGAGCTGTTTCCACAGTCAGCACGCACGCACTCCAGGTTCTGGCGGGAGTCCTCCCGCTGGACTTGGAAATCATTAGATGCGCCCTGACATATAATATGGCAAAAGAAATACCGTGTACTATCCTGAACTACACGTTGGATCTCGTCGACAACAGGAAGCTTGAAGAAACTAGACTGCTCTACCACCTCCAACAGGAATGGCAGGATCGGTGGACAGAATCCACTAATGGGCAAATCACCAAGAAGTTCCTCCTGAGCGTAAACAGTCTTTCCAAAACCTCCGAGTTGGTTCCAACCGGGGCTCCACGTCACCTTTCTGCTCACAGGGCACGGGCCATTTAGTACAAAACTATCTAGCTTCCGAATCACTGAGGATCCCTGTTGCCTCTGTGGCGGCGAGGAGACATGGCGACATCTCAGGTATGACTGTGACCACTATGAGGACCTGCGATGCATGCTCACCACTGCTATCACGTACTTCCCGCAGAACATGGAACAGCATCTTCTCGACTCGGAACATGATTACAAAGCCCTTACCATCTTTGCACAGAGCCTCTTTGCTAGAAGGCGAGCACTTATAGCAAACCACCATGCACAGTACCCGGAAGCTGATGACGAATCTCAAAACTAGGACTCGAGAAAACTGGAATACACAAGAAAACTGTACCAAATAACCTACAACCACGAACGTGACCATCATTTAGCCTGGTTCACGAGGGAACTGACAACCAGGAAGACCCACGTCTGAACCAGAGATAAACTGACACAGGACTTGACATGAAATAATACAAATTATTCGCACTGGACCACTAGCTGGATGACTAAACCAAATGACCAACGCACGAACTAAGAAAATGATATCATCAGGACCCAAGGCTGCATCCTCATAACATGCGCACTGGCCGACCTGAACAGGTTACATGACCAACCATAGGACGAGACTGCCTCATGTATGACCTTGCGACTGGATTTGACTCCTACATTGAAAAAGATCACCAAAGAAGATCCGGTTCAGATCGCTTGGACTCTTCACGTGCTCTCAACTGCCAATGCCTGATGGCGATCTGTACCGGGCTCCCTTTCCCGGTACCTTTAGTCCCTTTCCCCTGGTGGGGAGGAGGAGGAGACAGTCTTGTCTCCTCTCCTCCCCTGCCTGCCAACCCTTATTCTTCTCCTGGTGAGGCACGAGCCTGCCTCACTGAACATCCTTAGATCGCCTTCTCTATAGTCCCCCATACTGTCTTCACCCCCCCCCCAGCCTTCAGTCTCCCTCCTACTCTGCCTAATACGCCAGCATATAACCCCACACAAACTGCAAAAATTTAATAAACCTCAATTGGCTTTTCTTCTAATTCCGGCCCTCACCCCTACCGATATTTTTTTTTTTTTTTTTTTTTTAGGCCCTAGTCACTGAAATCTCAGGAAACTAGGTGGCAGGGCCTGCCAGAGTAAAATTTCATTCAGTGTACCTGGTCTGCCTCCACGAGGCCAAGTGTGGGCAACGTTGGGCCTCAGTAGGGGTCCAGCAGCTAAACGGCCAGATGAACAACGATACACAACACTACACATATACAAAATCCACACACTTTTAAATCTCTGGCCTTCCCAGTGAACTGGTACACCTACAATGAAAGCAACGTGGAGATGGGGATACCCCTGCTGCCGTTAGACATCAATACACTTTACACTTACCCCTCGTACTTTTACTGCCCAGTATAATATCAACAAACACCTTTCAGCTTCTCAACCTTAAACTAGTGGGCACTAGGCATTACAGGTTCTAATCCTTTTCATATATAAAAAAATAAACAGGTTTAATGCTACTAAATACCTATGTTTAGGTATTTGCACCCGAAGACATGAAGCTTAGGAGCAACTTGCGTATGGGCGTAAAGAAGGGCAAAGAAGATTAAGGTTCCTGCAGAATTAGAGGTGAACATAACAGGTAGCTAGGAAAAAGAAGGGTTTTGTATTAATCATTTATCGGCCCGTTACCAATAGGGAAAAGGATGTTATTATTCTTCCATATACGACCATGGTGAGACCGCACTTGGAATACTGTGTGCAAATCTGGAGATTGCTCCATCAAAAAAGACAGAACTTAGAGATGGAGAGAAAGAGAGAGCTAATAAAACCTCAATGCACAACAGAAGGTTGGAGCTGGAGAATTTTATCCTCAACAGCTTGTTGTAGATCTCTGGAATCGGCAAAAATAGCCAAGGCGGTGATTTTGGTTAAGTTCAGAATAGAATCAGATGGTTACTTTTTAGAAGTGGGGAAGGAATGACTTTGGGTTTTTTTTAAATTTTATTTTATTTTTTTGTCAATATCATTCTAATGCCAATACTACCTCTCTGGAAACTAACTGGAACCGAAATTTAAACACTATCAATTTGTGGGAAGATAAATGTTTTTTTCAATATGTTCAGAGGGAGCCAACTTCCTTGTATTCTGTTCGCGGAAAGATAAGGAACTTAAGTATTTTAAATTTCAACTTTTGAAAATTGAAGTGTTTTTTTTTTTTTGTTGTTAAGCGCGTTCACTGTGGCCCTGCGCGTATCTTTGTGTTCTGATTACAAATATATCACAGATTGCATTCGGATAAGTCAATTCAGGCTGCGAGCTACCAGTATTGGATTTCATTGTTTAAATGGAGAACATTTGCTCCAGTGGAACTTGTCATCAGAGAATCCTTTGCAAAACTTAAGTGCGTGTTCCAGTATTTGGCCACTACCCATTCTCCAATAGGTGTCTCCATCTTGCTTAGCATGTCCAGTGCTGACGTGTGATGCGTGCCTGTTTATCACAGGAGAATAAAAGCTTCAATTAATATACAGAAACGAATGTTGGGCCGTTGAGTTGGGCATTCTATCAATGCTTGGCTTAGAGCGGCGTGACAGAGAGCAAATAATCCACCCTGTCATTATCTGTGTTCAATTATTTTTTTCCTTGGCATTATCTTCGCCGCTAAACTCCTCATTACCAAATGTCATACGATTAGTTATTTTTCTGATCGTTGCCCGGTCGGTGAGCGTATCGACTTCAGCGTCTCCTAGCGGGAAGTGGAGAGGAACGATGATGAGATCGGTGGACCTAATTCGTACGTAGGCAAAATAATAATATCGGAGAAATTATTTGAAAATTACAAGGCTCGCGTTTGATTATAGTACGGGGTAAAACACGTGATGGTGGTGCCAACAGCCACTAGAGGTAAGGGGTCAGCGTGCACGCGTGCGAAACCGCAGCATTTATCAGTGATGGGGGATAGGTTAACGGCCATCCAAAGCTGTAACTCTTCAGTTCTGGTAACATCACAAGACGTCTGCACCTGCTCAGCTTAGCCACGATCAAGGTAAATAATTCAAAGTATTCGCAGCTCCTAGCTTGCAGGCACGTGAAGCAGGTGGTTAGTGGAAGGGTCATTTGTTCTTCATCCTCGACAACCTACCGAAAGGATAATTTTTATTTTATTTTATTTTTCACCGAGATGTCATGTTTTGCTTTTTATTTACGAGAAAGCTAAATAGGACACCCCAAGACAGGATTTACTAAGCTAGCTTAGTTGCCATTATCCCTTCGAGACTTCGGAAATATACCATCTATACCGCGTTACCAAAAGTATGGCAACTTTGGTAAGAACCGGAGTTTTAGTAACTGCGACATTGTTAGATTTTCATCCATGGATATTAACTTCTGACTTCATTTCGAATACATCTTTGCAATATGGGGTTTAACAATATCGGGGCAACCAGCATCTCATCTATAGAGATGGTCTGAGAAAAAAAAAAATAAAATTGTTGCTTGAAATGCAAACATGTTTGCATTTCAAGCAACAGATCTTGGGCCCCTGATTTGTCAAGGGACCGCATAATTGTCTTATTCATATACACATAAATTCTGCCCTTCCTAGAAACCGATTTGAGAATTAGCTCGTGTCCACTAAAATGCATAAATTACACTCACAGGGTGGGACAAATAAATGTGCTCACCATCTGGGCAATACCAGGATTTTCTAAAGGGAGGGTCTAATCAGTTAAGGGGGGAGTAGTGTTCCGCGAAATCGTTAACGTTTCAATAAAACGATATTTATTTTCATCATAAGGATGGGGCTATAGCCTTTTGTCTATAGCCCCATCATAAGGATGGGGCTATAGACAGTTCCTGCATCAAAGTTCAATAAAAATTAAACTGACATTACGGTGAAAAAAAGATTATAGGGAATATTTCAACTTTATTTTTGTCTTGGAGACTTTCAAAGCTTTTCCTTTTACTCTTAGTATGTACTTGAACACGCCAAACGAACCCACCGATTGCACTGCAGCGTTTCATGGCCGCTGTTGGCGATAATCGTAATCATCAAATCCTTCAGATGATATTCCCATAGAAGAAAATATAGATCTGGAAACGTTGAGGCTGTTGAAAAGAAGACCCGTGGGAAATTATTCTTTCTGAAAAATAAAACCATTGCATTGCAAAGGGGGAGTGTTTTTTTTTTCTGGACTCTCGCTCTAAAAATAATCATGAAGCACTTGGACATCTCACACACTGAGTGTGTTATACACTGGACTGTAATCTTTGCGAAATGCATATCCACAAATTGCGAAAGTTTAGCAGTTCACCAAATTACATTCTTGTTATTTCCTTTTTTTTTTTCTGTATCTGTAGTGGCATAGTGTTTGGGTAAGGCGTCACCTGTGGTTTCCTACATCTGCGCCATCAGTACTCTTATAATGAATAACAGAACCTCTGTAGAGCCGGAAAAAGTGTTGTGTGTGTTGCTATGTAGTTTAGTGTTTGGTTCTGTTGTTTGTGCTGGCTTCTTGGCCACAGGGCCCCGAGCGGGACTCCGTTGCTCCCACCACCACTGGGAGGTGAGCCAGGCTATCCATAGTATCTGGCTGCTCTCCATCAGAGGTCGCCTGAGCTTTCTGATGGAAAACAAAAGAAAAACATAAGCGAGGGAGATAGCTGAAGGATGGGAGTAAAAAAAGGGAGGGGGGAAGGAAGACGAAGAAAACTTTGTCCTCCAGATGAGGTAGGTAGGGAGGAAGCGAAGGATTGGATACCCCTGGTCTGGGAAGCCCACCCAGAGCCAAGGAAAGAGAAGAAAGCTTGCAGAGTTCGAGTAACCTTCAAAGAGGTGTGCCATTTGGCCTGACCCACCATACGGTATGCATGTACCAGGCATCCCGCACCTGAAAGTGTCAGCAGCAGCACGAGACCTACTGTACAGTATGCAATGCAATGTTAACACTCAAGGTGTCTGCAACGCCTGGCCCATCCTAAGGCATGCAGATGCAGTCCTACCCCAGATGGGGTTAGCAGCGGATCCCGCACCACATACTGGTGTAAAGTATTTAGGGTCTAACGGAAAAAGGGGTTCCCCTCCGCGTTGTATGCGTTGTTTGTGAAACAGTACTCTGTGGAGGCCAGAGATTTAAAAAGTATATGGGTATTGTTCTGTAGTGTAACGTCGTGGTGCGTTGTCGTCTGACCATTTAGCCTTTGGGCCCCTAATGGGACCAACCGTTGCCCAAACTTTGCCACGAGGAGGCAAGTCAGGTACCCAGTAGATTATATTTTGTACTCTGGCAGGCCCTTTCCAGATACTAGTGATCAACATATACTGTCTACCATTAATATCAGGACACCTGCATATCTGTTAACAACCTGTGTTTATATGAAGACTGAAAGTGTGCGTTGAAACCTTTAACCATTATGAAAGCTTCGGATTACCGTGGAACACTCTACTTGTTTTTGTAAGTGTCATCGATATTTTTCGGACTTCAAAGCGGCCACTAGCTCAGCTCTGTTTTTTGGGCAGTCTCTCCTCACACGCCCCCGATGATCCAGTTCATCCCATAGATTCTCTATAGGATTGTAGTCAACGTTCTTGGTTGAGCAAGTCTACATTTCCCACGCTCATGTCCTCAAACGAATTCCGCCAATGACACTAGGAATTTTCACTGGTTTTTTTTCACAACGTGACTGAGTTAGTCGGTATCAGGCGACGCTAGAATGGTTTTTCGCCCAGCAAGCAGATAAATCGACCATAGAATTCACGCAATTTTACAGCCATTGTTATATGGCGCAATATGGCCTAAGTAGCTGATGCACCTAAAACCCTATAATAATAATAATAAGGGCGCGATTAGCCAGTGGTTATCATACGTAACCATCAATGTGATGGACCAGAGTTCAAATCCTACCTCGAAAAAAAAAATTGCGAAAGTCGTGTCAACGGACCTACTACTCCATAGTCGAAGTGATGGCTGAGGCAGATAGTGGCGCCATCTGGTGTCTTTCCCAATAACTACCACCCACCACTGGATGCAAAAACCAAAGCTAAATAGGCACACCTCTATATCTGAATAAAGATGACAAGTAAAAATATTGAACATAGTACATAGAGTATGATGTGGGATAATAAAATCACTTGCGTTCAAGATGAGGGGTCGATTCGAAATGTGGGAGACTCTCCTGAGGAAATAGAGTGGAACAAGTGACGCAGTCTCCCGTATGGCTATTACAAGGGGAAAGGCAAGACCATCCAGCCCAACTAACACAGTTGACCACCTGTCTTGTACAACTGTGCTAGTGGTCAACTAGCACAGTTGTGCAAGAACTTTCTAGTTAGTGACCACTAGCATGGTCACAGCCACTTGTGCCGTCTCAGTACTAACATACTGGGTTGGTACCATAGTTTGAACCAAAACTGAGCTGAAGAAAATTATGATATCGACTAAGATAATTATGACCAAGAGCCTCCAACATCACCCGAGGTCGGTCATAGAGAGACTGATCATAGCCGGGAAATTGGGATGAAATGCCTTCAATTACGAGAGGAATTCTTTATGGGCCTTTTTGCAACTTGGCTGAGCTAATCAGTCTCATAGGAGGACTGAATGCTTTGTTTTTTATCTTCCGGAAACTTGGGTCTCCCTTCCAGCAAATAAGCAAATCGACCACGGAACACGCACTTACAAATATAATATACAGGCCAAATATGGTCTAAGTCCTTGATGCGCCTAAAACCTTACTACAACTACAATTAAGAAAGATCAATGGAAAATGCGGAATTTAAAAGCCCCAATAGGATAAAGAGGTCTAATATTGTTACATATTAAGTTATTCCATTTTTCTCAGTAAAACCATCGGAAAGAGAATAGACTATAATACTTTTATGTGCATAAATAAAGGAAATATATACTTTTATTTCTATATTAATTTCAGCGGAAATTAATACAGAAACAAACACAGTGACTGGTTCTGAATTGGACTTAGGAGCGCTTTCTATAATTATTAAATGAGCGGATAATTAATTTCTGTAATAATATTTAATATATCCAATATGCTCGAAATATAGTAATTGGTGATGTTGGAATTATTAAAGCTCATAAATAATCCAGTCTGTTGCAAGAGAATCGGTACTTTCTTGCTCGGTGATTACCTTAAAAGCCTGGCTGCAAGTCCCAGCGGCTGTACCTAATAAGAATCCAGACAGGTAGTCTAAGGCAATGTGCCCATTTAAAACCATTATCTATGCTTTGTAACAAGTTCTTAACAGCTGTCATCATATTAAGACGTGCCCAGATTTTTTTTTGGAGCTGTGCGGTGTTTGTAGTATTAATAAAAGCTCATTATTCTTGTGTAGGCTTAGCTATTAGGGGCCTCCTTTTAGAACTGACGGTGCTGTTTAAGAAATCTGACGTCTTGACCCGAGTCTTTATGACCTATATAGGTCATGGTACTTACAGGGTAAATCACAGTGTCTTAGACAGTAACATTACGTACCTGTCGACACTAATCTCCCCCTTACGAAGTTTACCCTTGATTCATGCGTCACTTTCAAAAATGGGGTTTAAGTCAACGAAAATTTCTAGCGGTTTTGTGATTTACTCTTATTTGAGGATTAAATGGATTCTCTGAGTCCACCCGTCAAAGAACCTGCGTGTTTGTTAAATATCGTTTCTTGCGTATACAGAATTAAGAATAAAAGAAACAGGTTTAAGGAAGGGCATAAAGCCGGTCAAGAATCTGTATTAAATGAAACGATATTGTCATATTTTATTTTTGCGCTGAAATGGAAAATACAAATAATAATGGTGGATATCATTTATGTAAGGCTCGAGATCTGTGTTGATATACTGTTGCTTGATTAAGAACCATTGTTGCAGAGTCAGAAGATGTATTGTTGCATAAACGAAAGAGCGTGAGGCATTGTTATCTAGAAGTCTGTTGCAAACCAACAATTTACTGCCATTGTTAAGCCACTACGATATCGCTTGCTCGATTTATTATTCGACATAAACCGTACAAAATTGTTTCTAGGTAATGACCACTTTTTAATAAAGCAATATTCGTTGTCTGATATCGGTGGCGTTGAACTGGCGTCAAGCTACGGAACGAAAGTCAGCGCGCATTTCGTGCGTCTCAAAAGAAGGAACTGTAGTGACAAATGAGCATAACAACAGTAGGTTGTATGAATAACTTCTAATATTCCGAATAGATGGAGTTTTAGCGGTGTAGGTAGGGAAAACGAACTTAATGGAGGGGAAGTCAAAGGTGGACGACAACATGGGGCGAACAGCATCATTAATCTCCTCCAAAGATAAAAATATTAAGTGTATATGTGCAAAAAGCAAAGCAATATTTTTACGCAGACATTTATTAATGTCATAGGAAGCCCAAAGTATTTTTTGAGGTCATTTTTCAATTTGAAGCTATCATGAATGGTCAAGTGAATTTTTCTTGGGAGCAGATCATTTTGTGGTTTCTAAACCTGGAAGACTCTTGCGCTGTAGCTTCTTTCGGAAGTGAAAGAACTGTGGTCAAGCTACGAAACGACCACTGCGAGACTCCAGATGCGGAATGACCACTTTGGAAGTGGTCTCGCAAACTTAGCTGATTCACTAAGGTAAAATTATGAGATCCGGCCCTTTCGCAAGATTTAAGAACGATTAAATGAGATCATCTAGGAATCTTTGAGATCACAGCGAAGGTGTAGGATAATCTTTAGCTTGCAGGGCTGTTTCAGACGTCAAAGAACAGGGACAAAACCGAGAAGAGATTTTTAAGAATAATGGAAAGATTTGCCTTGGAAGAAGAATAACATACTCACATTTTAAGGCCCCCTTCACAATTTAATCTGATCTTCGGATAATGCAAGATAAAGGTACCAAAGAGTTGCTCTCGTCCTTATAAAGCCTTCTTGCAATTGCATCAGGCAGGAATATTACATATATTTTATCCCCACTGCCTTTTAATGGATTAATTTTGTTTTTTGACTATTACATCTAAAACAGTTTCCCACCAATTTGAGTCGCATTTTGATTTAAAAGACGCTGTATTCGCGGCACACCTATAGAGTGCCACTGAATCCATTGGAATTTTCCAAGCGATTCCCATTTGAATCCAGTAAATTTTTTTTCTAATCTCACGATATTTCAGATCAGAGGTTCCTAACCAATATGCTCAGTCACTCTGGTTGGGAACCAATGATCTAAAATATTAGCACGTTCTTTCTTTCGCCTTCCTCCAAGTGTGATTTAATATTTATCCTGTTCCTGACGCTAGATACGGGAGTACAGTGGAAGCAAGAGCCCAAGTAGCTTTTGGGGGGGAGTATCAGCCAGTTTGCTGATTTGAAATTATCTGGATCTTGAGTAATCGACGGTCTCCTATTCGAGGGGGGGGGAAGTTGTTTATATTAGGCTTGGTGACACTAAGACCATGAAGTGTCAGCTCATGTGTTAAATTGCATGTATTGTAAGGTTGCTTTACTTGTTTGCCGAACAATCCGGGGTTCCTGGAGAAAAACAGCAAACCCATCATCCAATACGTGTTAACTGAACCATGTTGTGAAAACATCCTATTATAATTATCTCGTCTGGATGGAATTCGAACGCATGCCTTTATCACTCGATATGGAAGGATAGATCTTGTATCCTGCCGTGCTTCCCAGGAGTAAAACGACACTCATGTACAGCACGTGTAATTTACAGTTTTAGTATTCTAGTTCAGTGTGATTTAATGATACCAATTAGGTTCCTTTGCGTTCCATATTAGGAAAAAATGTAATTCAACGCGATGCAGATGATCCCATATTGATATAAATTTAATAAAGCATCAAATAAATGCAAGTCGGGAAGCTTTATTTTTCGGGGTGTGGAGATTTTTGGGGCTGGAATGAGCAACAGGATTAGTGAAGGGAATAAAGTAAAGAGTACTCTTACCAGGAAAGACTGGAGTTTCATAAACTCCACAGTATGGAAACCAGGTTAGATTAGGATTTACTTTCAGCCAGAGGGAATGGATTGATTGAATGATGCCGTGTTATCTTGCTTCCTCGCATCATTTTAAATCATTACTTGTTAAAAGAACACTGCGGCTTTCTACTGGCCACAAAAGGATCACCCATGAGATCAACGTTGGATGCGCCAGAACGACGTATTAGCAGGGTATCGCTTTAAATGTTATTCAACCAAAACATTTAGGATCTCATTTTCTACCCAGCTAAACTGAAGTTATGATTTTATTGCAAATGCGTGTTTTTAATCAGTGGCGCTTATATTCCATTGGCGGCCATCTTGTTTCAAAATAACGATTCGAAATGAAAACATCTCGCTGGGGTTCTCTCGTACTTTAATTTTCGTTTCCAATGGATTGTAAATACAAAAATGAGTTTCACTTGGAATTTTTGTTGTTGGTCATCTCGTTTAAAGATGGCAGATCGCAATAAGAATATTTTAATTCAAAGGACACCATCGGACACCTCTCCTTTTTTTTCCGAAGTACTCTAAATTTATTTTGGATCAGATGGTAAAAGTGGTGGCCATCTTGTTTCAAGATAACGAATTGAAACAAAATTACCATCCACAGTAACTCTAGCGCGCTGAGTAATATTTAGTTTGGATCCGGCTGTATATGCAGACTTTATTACTGAGAAAACAGACAAACAAACAAATATGGCGATCTAATAAGTCCGCTATCCATTTTTGGATTTCTGCTTTGGTCAAAATTTTTAAATTAAGAAATTTTTCGCATTTTTGCCGTCTCATATATTGACATACATTCGAGACGACCACACAAGGTCAGAGAATCTTACAAACACGACGATTTACAAGAACTTTTACCATATTTTTGATAACGGCAGTTGTAATTGCTAGTTAAAATGAACTTAAATAAGAAAGTGAGCGTGTTTACCTTTTGATAAACATAAAATCACGTCCTTCTATATTTGTTCTCTGAATAGGCACCAAAAAAAGTACTTTATTTCTTCCTGTTCTTATTAGAATTATTACAATGGTATAACTGGCTTATAATCGCAACAGGAATTACCACTGCACTGATAAGCAGAGGAGCCCCTCGAAGGTGTATTCCACAAGGAAAGTATATTAGCAGCCATGCATGAAATGACTCCAGGGTCATCAACTTCTGCACCTGCTACAGGGAACTTATTAGTGACGTCACCTGCCGTCTTGAAACGCATTTCTATATCTCTGCAGACCGTATCTCTCGCACTCTTCCGCCACCTCATTCCCCAGCCAATCTTGCCATGTTAATCACGACACGTATACGAAATGTTGACGGTCACGTTTTTCTCTAATTCATTTATTCTCCTTTGATGGGAGAAGGGAAAGTTGATCGCGAATAACTTTTCCCTCACGGACGTCCTAATTCGCAGTTTGCACGTGGACCACACACCAACATTTTTCATTAAAAAAGAAGAAAAAGAAAATAGAAAGTCGTTAAATACCTCCAGTCATTATTCCGAGCGGATTTTCCATCTCTCCCGGCCCATGACCGAAAGCAGTGTCGGCAGGTGCGGCCCAGAAACCCGGTCATTAGGGTGGATGGAGGTGTAACTGCACATTATTTTATTGCAATCTTAGCAGGATGCATCCTTGGAAATTTCAGGCGTTTGATTCCGAATTTCGGTATCTGAACCGCCCCACTATTTTTGAATGTTCAGTTTTAAGATTTCGCTTTTTGCGCAAAGAATCTCATTCTCTGCCCACTTCTTTTCCCAGTTTAATTGATCTTCCCCCCCCCCCTCGGACTATTATAGGGGCCACTAGGGGACAGTTCTTTTCTTGAAAATTACTCGTTCCTTCACCTCGATTTCCCCCGAATCCCTTCCAACTCCAAGAAATAAGAGCATGCAACCACGAAGGGTTCTTCCCCCTTGCTAATTTTTAATATAAATATTTCTGTCTAGCACCGTGTTTGTTGATGACATACGCCACTAAATGGTGTTCATAGCACATTGGGTGCCTTTGGGGCACGCATACAAGAGAAACCGCACTTAGCAGCTGCACGAAGATTTCGACACATGGCCCACTTCAGACATCATTCGATGACAATGATGAATTGGCTTAAATATAGGCCACGTGGCTCACCTTTTGCCATTGCGCTATCTTCAGGTGGAAGTTGTTAGGCCTAATTGTATTTTACATGATGAATATTAAGCAGATTGTCTATTGAGTCGGCAGCCTCAAAGGCAGGCCAGTCCTTGTCAGTCCTGATCCTCCCTTTCTCTCTGAAGACACTAGAAAAAACATTGAAAACCTATCAGAAAATTCAACAATTTTTTTGGATCAAGCCACAGTTCTACTTCATATTATTTCATTATAGCGAAGTTTCCACTTAAGTGCAAAGAAATCACGCTAAATCGAAATTGCAACCTGAAGGAATGTATGAAATTGGAGACATTGCCATATACTACAGTCCATGGTTCTCTATCTTTGTGTGTAGGATTTTTCGGAGTACTCGTATATACAGGCATTGCACAGTATATTGTATACTGCTCAATTTTAGTGACTTTTCAAAGGTTAACCACCAAAATTATGAGGAAAGACAACAATATTCATGTTCTCGGTTTCTGTTCCTGTATAGTCACTTTTAATAATAAAAATGTTTCACTACAGAAACTGTTTTATTAGTAAAAATGAATTTAGATCGCGGTCTTCTCTGGCTGTATTTAGATTATTCATTGCTATTCCTTTTTAAAGCATTTTCCAACATACTTTTACTCCATACATTTTTATTTAAATATTTCATTGTCTTTAACATTTTATATATTAACAACAGTTCATTTGCTGATGTTTTATTTGGAATTATTATTATTATTTTTTTTTGGCTTTATCGCAAATTATTTGCAATTCTTAGTTTATTTGTTAGTTGCATTCATGGCATGTATATACACGAGAACTAGTGATTTAGCAGTAATGTGCCTTATTATATAAAAAAAGAAATAAACCGTTGGCAAGCCTTTGGAACCAAAATCCATCATGGAATACTTTCGATCGGTTCTTTGTATCACGCAGTAGGAATTGGGTCCATTCCCCTACGGTGCTCTCATGGGTAGCACACTGTTTATAATCACAGTCCTCCATACAGGGTAGATGAGGTCTTTGTTCAAATCCTGTCAATGACGCGAGGAATTTTTATGGGCTTTTCACCAATTACTGCCTTGTTTTCTGTCTCCTTTAAACTCCGGCTTTTCACCCAGCAAACAACTTTCAAACAACTTCCTAAACACGCAGTTTAAGACACAATATACTGATTGCCAAAGCAACATACACCTAGCCTGCAGAACGTCCCCCCCCCCCATCGCTCCACTTCGTTTTCAGAGTCATTTCTTGGCAATAGTGGTTCCTACCATCAGGTGTTTTTTTTCCGTCCTATCTAGCCGTTTGCGCACCCTCCAACATTGTATTTTTTTCCACTCTCAATGGGCGAGCGTGTCGAAATACTTTCAGGTAGGGTAGTGTATATTTATACGCGAGGTGCTAACCAAAAGTCATACTAACCAATCGTTCCAACCAAAAGAAAATATATTTAAAAAATCAAATGCTTTCAACATGTTCCCTTTATGGTACTTATCCGAATTGGGAAATTATGAAACTTAATCTCGTTCAAGTGACAGTTTCAGACCACAAATCGTCAATGTATTCGGAGTGAGATCATTGAAACAAGTCTTATATTCTTTCTTCGTAATGCTGTCATATCTTCCTCAATTTTTATATCTCCAAGACGTTAAATCTCTTTTATCTGAGCTTCAATTTCATCTTTGGAAACAACAGTTCATGGGGAACAAAGTCTGGAGAGCAAGTGGTGAGGGAGAAAATCACGGGCAACTAGAACTTTTGGCTAGAAACTATCGACAGAGCCATTGAACTTTGAAAACCATTTGAACGTTTTTTTGATGAGCATCTTATCCAAAGGCTGTTTGGACATGTTTTATTTCTGGAGCTGTTTTATCAAGCTCCAAAACAATTTGATGCAAACTTTTTTTTTTTTTTCTTCTTTCGCACAGCACATTGTACGCGGCTTCAATAAACTATTTTACATGCATGGCTAATGGAACACAGTTGCCCTTGGCTGGGACATCGTGTAGGGGGACTCAGACCTTGGAAACTATAGCAAGGAGGAATTAGTGGGGGGAGGGAAGGTGGTTACGGTGAGTATGTTTGTTTGTGTCCAGGGCTCGTACTCGATGCTCCTATAACATCCGAATGGTAGCAATTTTTATGGACAGTTTTTCACACTACTGGGTTAATCAGTCTTGGGTGAGGTTTGCTCGCCCTTTTTTTTTTTTTTTTTTTACTTCACTTTGGAAACTGGATTTTCATTTATAGACATTGCACTGGCGCCTCTCGGCCTTGCTTTCTTTAAAGCATACTCTGAACAACCATTTCTTTAGCAGTCTCCACAGCAGCATCTTTCAGAGCAACAAACAGCAACGGCTTCTTAACTTATCTGCGGAGATTATTGGTCTATATGAAGGCGCCTTTTGATTTCTGACTTTCACCAACTCTTCTCACACAAGTGGCTCAGACTTGCATTTGTCTAAGCCACTCTTCTGCACGAAGAACGAAATTGCTTGGGATATCTAACTGGAGTACGGAATCTGATATTCATTGCTTCCATCTGATGATACTACTCTGTAAGATGCGCGTGTTCATGTGCTTTTACAGAATGAAAAAAAATGGAAAATGGAACGGAAAAAATAATATCCTGAGAAAAACCGTACACACTGCACAGAAGAGTGAAATGAAAGCTCTAAAAATCGCGAATGAAAAGCTCTTAAAAGACCCTTTAGTCCAACTTTGAGAATCGTACTCCGACTTCTGCAGATGTTGTCGAGTGTGAGTAGAACAGTGTTGCTGTATCTGCCAACCTTCCTTAGGATTTAATGTTCTCTTTTTCCTCTTCTGGTTTTAAATCTTACAACACTACATTTAGAACTATTCGATCAACATGCAATTTGCCGCAGTGTCGTATTGGATTCAACAGAAGTTTGAGACAGGTTTGATGCACACTTAGTGGGAAACACGGAAATTTCAAGCTGGACATCGAATTAACACAGAATATTGGAAACTAGAGGAGACGAGGAGGTGAAAAAGAAAAGGAATAGTCCTAGAATCTCTTGCTAGCGACAAATAAAGAAGCTGACTGTGCGCTACAGACGCGGTTTAGATGAAATCTGTGGATGCAGTAGCCAGTCCAGGCGTAGACGGTTGTCGGCAGCTGGCGTGCAAAAGAATATCATTGCGAAGTGTGTTATTCTGTCTTCGTGACTAAGGTATTAATTGTGGTGCGCCAATAAGATAGGAAGTGACTAGCACAGCTTGGTCGCGAGTCGGTTTGCAGCAAAGGAAAACGAGCTAATTTCCCAGATGTCTACTATATAAACTCTAAAGACGATCATCGGCAGGAACTGTTTGGCTGCAGATGGGATGAAAGTTCAGTCTTCTGTGATTGAAGAGCACGTTAATTGCGAACATCTAAGAGGGTAATTAAATAATGCCAGTCAGGTTGAGGATATGGAGATACTCAGCGAGCGGCTCAAATACCGTAAGTGGGTTGTGAGCGGCTCAAATACCGTAAGTGGGTTGTCGTTAGAATTAAGAGAAACATTCATTCTTTATTATTATTCGGGAACGCAAAACTCGAATTAAAACATTACTTGAGTTTTCATGCAAATGGATTAAAGTGCAGATGAAAATCGGTTTTGGAAGTAGTTTTAAATCATATAAGGAGATAAATGCCGAGTTATTCGAGGAAATATAGTAACTAGAATTTTAAGAATCACATATAACCTTTAGTTACTGTATTTGCAGTCACTGGAGAAGTGGAAAGAAAATACCACGAAATGTTTGACTTCATTATGAATAGTCGCACATGGAAAATAATTTAAGCAACGTAGGTTTGAGTGCTTTTTTTACCTTCAAATAATACTTTACCTAAGCTCCATGCCACTAAAGGAATATCTTGGATCATCCTAGAGAAATATTTTGAATCATCTACAGAAACTGAAGTATAAAATGCATCTGAAATGATCTATGGAAATCTAATGTATGAAATCTGTTTGGAAAAACCGGTAGCTTTCTAAAGGTTGGAATTTGGATTTACCTTATTGAATCTGAAGTGTAAAATGTATTTCAGATGGCCCACAAATACTGTATTTGGAATGATGCACAAAAATCCATGAGGGAAATCGGTAGGCTCCGACTAAGAAGGAACTATCTTTTGGGTCTCCAATAATTTAGTATAAATTTTTAATACAATTATTCAAATTTTATTGCCAAATTTAGGTCATCTTACAAAAGAGTACTTTTGATTCTACCAATTCTTTATTTCTGGAGGTGGATCCCAAAATTTCGTCAAGTTGAGTGGCTGTAGATCTGTTTGAAATGTTGGTGTAATATAATGTGAAATTCTGAAATAAAACTGGATAATTTTATGAAAGTTTCTTTCATTTTCCACCTCACTGCTTTCCGTTCATCTGAGTGCTTTGTTCACTTATCCAGAGTGTCTTGCTGAGACAAGTGACTTCTCCAGTTACTTCGTAAAGGCTTCACACATTTCCCAGAGCACTGAAAATAACAGTAATTTCCTCTTTCTATCATAATTAGAAGTGATGTCATTAATCAAGGAATATTTAATTATTATCGCTCAAACCAAGCGTTATGCATATGAAGTGTTTAACTGGACTGATCCTCTCTGTCTCTTGGGGTCATGGGATCCTAAACGCTTATGCACTTCAATTATGCACATACACAAGCAGTACTCGAACATTTAACAATTAATATCTTTAGACTAAGTTGTGTGCGTAAAATTAAGTTATTTCCTCTTTGTAACGGTTTAAGTGAAATGAAAGATTAAATATTGATGAGTTTCCTGTAGATAGATTGTTTGGGAAAATGTCTGTCGCAGTTTCGCGTCTTGTTCTCTCTCTCTGTTACTCTCCACCTTTTAGGAGTATATCTCACGTTTGACTAAAACGGACTTCCTCAAATGGAAATGGTAACTTTGTTCAGTGCGACATCTCATTTTTATGAAATTGGCTCTTAATGTTTCAGCAGGACAACTCCCATTTGTCAGCAACTTGTCCCATTGGTCACATTTTCAAGATTGAGACAATGTCTTCACTTGTTTTTTTCTCATCTGTGAGAAAAAAATACTCTCCGGAAGCTTATCCCCACACTCTGGAATGTCAACTACAAGTTCAAATTCTAGTGCGCGACAGGCATAAACTGCTTATTGTTTTTATACTTATTTTTTTGCGACGTATTAAGATCAGAATAAGCTATATGGAAGCTGCATTAAAAGATTCAACTAAAAGGCAAAAGGTGTTGGTAGGTAATTTACTATTTCTACTCCTACTACTAGATGAGGTGAGTCAATTCGAATGTGCCAGATCGCTGAGCAATGTGATGTAATGCGTTCAGTACACCGGAAAACAAAGAAATAAAATTCACATTACTCGATATTCTCAATAGATTGGAAATGAGCCATTAACTAACTAATATCCTAGATGATAAGGAGGCACAAAGCATCACAAGATCTTATAAGGCAGTCATTCCAAAAGAACGTGGCAAGCGGTCGTCACATGAGAAATTAATGGACATTGACAATAATCCGAAACAGGAAGCGTTAAAGTTAATGAACAAAACCCGTACCACTGAATTCCATAACAACAATGAAAAAGGTGCAAATGATACTCGTAAATGAAGAAACAGTTGGAAACGTACGACACTGTTCTCTGGTAGTAACCTCTGTTTAAATCATGATACCAGTGCATCGCCCAAGAGTCCTAACGTAGTGAACCCCAAGGAAGGAGCTGCAAATCACCGCAATTGTTCAAAACTGCAGCGTAGAGGAAAACTAAAAGGAAGCCCGATTTGACAAGACACGGGACCTGCAGGAATCTCCCTTCAATGGTGCAGCCATCCTCTCAATGAGAAAACATTACATTGAATCTTCCCCTGGAGCTTCAGCCAAAATAATAAATGCCACATCTGGTTTAGAGATGAAGTCAACTATGCTCCTGTTGATAGGGTTTGGGGATGAGAGTTCCCCTTGGACGGAACGGCTCAGTACAGTAAACAACATAGAGGTCGTCTAAAAGCGTCCAAAATTCTTCGTTAGAAGGCTCAGCCCCAACACAAAAAAGGAAAACATTATTGCCTAGTTTTTAGAAATGAGCATGGATTCATGCTTGATACCCAGAGATTAAAAATAAGATATCCTTCATACTCATCATTCCTAGTCACGTGTCTTCCCCACTTCCAGCTAAAGGCATTGTTTACTTGATGTTAACTTTTAGCCTCTTGGTGTTTTGATCAAGCCAATTCGTAGAAAATGACTGGAATGCGACAAAAAGGCCCCCACCAGGGATAGCACGGGGAGGTTTCGACCAGGTGCACAGAAGACATCTTTCACCTTTCTCTACCATAATATTAACAAATTCAGTATAGTTAAACTCTACCTCTTACAATCTGTCTTGACAGAGAATTGTTTCATTTGCTTAACAGAAACGTGACTCTCTAAGGACATGAATCTAGAGTAGTACCTACTTCCGACCTCAACAAATTCATAAGCAGATGTAGAGAGGGTAGAAAAGCTGGAGGCGTAAGGACTTTGTCTCAATAGCTTTAAACTTACTGGAACACAGGACAGCAAAGTAAGTTCGAAGCAATTTGCGTTACGTTGAAAAGCCAACCTACCCATTCAGATTTCTACAGCCTACATACCACCTGACCACACTGAAGACAGAAAAGAAATAATGACATGAATGGCGAGCACTCTGAAACCTAACCGCTTTTTTACCATAATTTTAGGAGATTCCAACTTATCCCTACCGAAATATCTAGAGCCTAGGGAAATTCTAGCTAAAGCCCTCGCCCATATGATATATCAGCTCGGAACGCCACCTTCTAGGGGCGACCGGTATCTTGACCTAATTTTCCATAACCTACAAGAGATTAAACTAACGCCTACCGTCAGTAAGTTCCAATCAGATTATTCTCCCTTTGCGGGAGTTTTCCTTTTCGAAACAAATTCCAGAACGGAAGGCAGTTGGAAAAACGAAGAAAAGTCAATCAAACTAATTTTCTCCATTAATTTCAAAAAACCAACCATAATTTAAGCACATCAAGCTATGAGTGGGAACGGTGCAGTTTAAATACAGTTATTTTCAGGTCTCTTGTCACCATAGCCACTGTGATGGCTTGCTTAATCCCCGAATCTGGCCGCTAGGTTCGAGAACGTTAAAACGTTTCAAAACCACACACCCTACCAACCGAACAGAAGCTCCAGGTACCAATTAAATTCAGAACTTTCAACAGTGCCGATCTTGATGAAACTGGATCCTGCTCTTATATTCTACCAGAATGTTCGAAGTATAGCCAATAAGCTGCATACCTTTCAGTCCCTGCTTATAGCTGAAGAATACGTCGCTCTGTATCTATCTGAAACATGGCTCTATACAGACAAACAAATAGCATACCTTTCCGAAGCACACAAATATAATATCATAAAAAATGACCGAACTCACAAGAAAGGTGGTGGGGTGATGTTATGCGTCCACAAACCACTCCATATTATCCATACGGGGAGGAGCGACTCAAAACATTTTGAGGCCTTGAGTATCTCTATCAGATAAAAGGAGTCAACATCCAGAATACCAGTTGCAGCTTGAAGTAATATACATACCCCCAGATCACAGCCCAGAATATAGTCGAGCTGTACAGTTGGATCATGACTCACGTTAAAGTCACCTCACCTATCATCATTTTGGGAGTCTTCAGTTTGCCCCTCCCGAAGTTCAGTAATGAGAAGGAAGAGCTCACAAACCTGTTATCAGGAATCGGTCTGAAAGAACCAACAAGAGGATCCTAGCGGCTAGACCTGTCATTTCACAACATAATCGGAGTTAGGAGCGCTCTCTACCAAACAAAATTCTCTTCGTTCCATTCACCTATTGTTATTGAGCTACCAACCAACATATACTCTTCCTATGTCAGAAGGCACCCTACCAAACCTACACGAAGATTATTTTCTCCACCAAGTTCATCAAAAAAGCCAATATCCTTCAATATTTGAAATCAGTTGACTGGCACGCAATCACACACTTTCCGTTGACAGAAATAGGAGCAGCTAGAGAAGTCCGCATCTGCCACTGGACAAAGCCGTGGTTCTCAACTGAACTAAAGTCCTCTTCACAAAAAAGCAGAAGACCTATAGGGCCTTTAGAAAATATCCTTTGGATCAAAACAGGACGATTTACCACCAGGCAAGAGCGGCTTTTGTGAGAGCTAAGATTCAAGCTCGCATGCAAATCCTGTACAACAGGCTCGCTTCAAACAGAAGAGTCGGAACAAATAAGGAAACAATAAGTAAACATACTTTATTGGAATGGGCTCTCAACACCTTCAAAGACCTGGGAAAAGATAGTGCAGATGTAAATGTTAGCTATGTCCCAGGAACAAATACAGTACAACTATCCTCTATTACCCTCAACAGGGCTGACCTCACTCAGGCCATCAACAGTCTTCCAAACAATGCTATTATCGGGGCCGATGGCTTTCCCCTCTTTATTATGAAGATCTGTATCCCATACATAATCGATCTTCTCCTTCAAGCATATAATAACATCTTGCAAACCGCCAAAGTCCCGCAGATGTGGAAGCTGTACTACACAAAATCTGTTCCTCAAAAGGTACATCCCAAGACTGCAATGGATTACAGGCCCCTTCTTGAGGCCTTTGGTCGAATACAACGCGCTCTGAATAGTGGAGATCAACTAGATGTAATTTTCATGAATATTTATTCTGCATTTGACACTCTCCAAAACTCTACTAAAAATACTACATGACTACCATATGATCAGGAGCCCCCCTTCTTGATACAATTGCAGCTCTACTAACAAAAAGGCAAACAAGTTTTGCATGACAATTTAGTCCTAATATACACCCTTAACCCTCCACCCTGACGCCCTCAGGGTGGAGTCATTTCTGCTGTACTTTTTGCTGCCGCTATTGACCGCTATCTGGCTCTACATGACAATTTCCTTTCATATGCAGACGACCTAAATATGTTCATTCCTTCCAGTGATGATCGCAATCCACAGTTAACTGCAAAGGATGCTTCCAGACAACTTGAAGACTTTGCCTCGTTCCTAAATGACATTGGACTTGCCCTGAGCTCGAACAAGATCCCGCAAATGTCACTAACGATGAAAAGGTTGAAGAATGATATCAGTGTTGCCCTCAATGGGCATCCTGTTCAGAGAGTGCAACAATATAAAGACCTAGGTATGATATGGGATGAAAAACTCACCTTTGCCCCTTACCTTGCAGAGGCAAGAAAGAAAACCTTTGGGGCTCTGTGGCCTGTTAAACAGGAACTGACAGGGATTCGAAGTTCTAATCTCGTAACTGGTTATGTGGTGAGATGCGTTTCTCACATTCGCTTATATCCCTTCCCTGTATGGACTTCCGCACCAATTGAAAATCTCAGGAGGGTCCTGACTGTGGAATACTGGATCCTGAGGTGGCTAAACCGCTACCTAGGAAACACGTTTACCACCTCTAGAAGTACCCTTTAAGCAAATCTATATTGGGTACCCTGGCAACTGATACTAATCAAAATGAACATTTCTACCCTCTCAAAAGGCATCAAAAAGAAAGAAATCCCTAGCATAGTTGAGATAGTTTTTCGCCACCCAACTTCCAGCAGACCCCGTCGACACAGCCAAACTATTAATGTGTTTTATTCCTTTTTTTTTTTTTTGAGAAAATTCCTTATAGTCGAGAGTATGAGTTGAAATTTCCTAAAGAGTAAAAAAAAGCAATAAAACACATGATTTATGATTATTACAGCGGTTGAAGAGAATTTACAAAAAAGAACAACACCAAAGTTTTGAAATAAACGAAAACCTTTCAAGACTGTGCTCAGGTGATATTTGATCGGCGTTGTCATTCTCCAGCCAATTTACTTTTACATTTCCCGAACGTAAACGAGCCGAGAAGACCTTTACGAACAATTAGGATGAAATCCAGAAGCAAACTTTTAATGCCTTGCCAAATAAGGGCACAATTTGACCAGACCGTTTTCCACAATTTTTGATTAAAGTATGCGGCACTTTCATCCTTGATTTTCTCTCCCGCATTTCTTTAATTAGGTTTTGGAAGATACAACCACCATACAAAAGGTTTGGAATGACTACTATGTAAAGCCTGTGCACAAATTGAAGGGCCTGAAGGTATCAAAGGACTGCTGACCAATAGCCATCTCCTGCACCCTCTTAAAGATTTGAGGCAATACAGTCCGATCTTATTCAGCACTGCTTCAGTCACAGGCCTTTCCACTTGCACAAGGTATCCAGGAAGATCCACAACCACGAACGTTCTTTACACCTTGCTGAGAATCTAGCATAAACTCATTAGTAAAGCGCAGCTGGACATCCTCTTCCTGGGTATAAAAGCGACCTATGATAGCTTGGCTTTACCTGCTTCAATACTCAGAAGATATTTTAACATAGAGGGAAAAGTACCGAAGGTCATTGATGCCTGGACCTTACCTGAGACGCAGGATTAACCTTTTGGAAGGCAACCTAACTACTTAAAAGCCAAGAGTACGCACTCATGGGCGCTTAGGCAAGAACTAGTTAGTGAAGAGACCTTACGCTAATGGCACGATACATCCAAAGATGCCTCTGTAATCTGTGCTTCAGCCTCATAAGCACAGCTCATCAGGTACTATGAGCTCGAATACTGGATCATGAGATGGGTCAATGTTCAACCTTTAGATCGATCCTCCACTCCAACCTCTGGCTAATCCTTTGGAAAATAATCCGTCCCTGCTAGCAAAGTCATCACAGTGATCGTGGACGCAACATTAGTTTTAAATATTATTAGAAGCCAGTCGGGCCAAAAACCAGGGGCGCTAGACTTCCGCTCCGGACTATTGTCAACAGTTTAGTGTCCCAAAAACATGTTCCCGTAATCACAGTTGCTCTCTACCTATAATAATTACACGTTTTCATCCGACAGTTGTAACTTTTACCTGAATATCATCTTCTGTCAAAATAGGTGTTTCAACAAACTTCCTCTGTTAATATCTTGGATTTATGTGTGAATCCCACTGAGATGGATGCATTTTAATTTTGTATAATGCCCTCCTTGCCTTCTGGCTGTGCATCTTACAGTTAAATAAACAGATAATAATAATTTTATCTGTGTTGCTTTAAAAATTCCCCGTTTTTTTCTAGCGTTTCTTCTTAATAACAATATTTTACATAGAAGACCATCCATAGGAAAGTTCTGGCTCTTAAGTTCACACAAAACGTGTCTTTTTTTTTTTTTGTTATTTTTATGGAAATATTGAAAACAAAAGTCACTTTAGGATGTTTGAGAACAGACTCATCCACCCGTGTGTGTTATGTCCATAAATTCGTTATTGTTCTGGTCGATTTGCCTATTTTGCTGAATGAAAAACCAGATTTCAGGTTTTTTGTCCACTGTACATAAATGTTGTTGACACTTCGCACAGGTGGTTTGAGAGAAGAGGGTTAAACTCTCCATATTCATATTATAGGGTATACATTTACAGGGTAGTACGATCATTGCTGCGATATCGGAGAAGCCGTTTCCTTTTACCCATCCCTAACTCGATAATTGCATAATTCCATCCAGTGGCATATCAGTGGACTGCATTTTTATTGCGTTTGAGTTTCGCAGCTTTGAATGAGAGAGAGAATTATCTCTGTGGTTTATTCACTCTTGTTGGAAATTGCAATTCATTATACCTTTTAGCGATATAATGAATTTCCTTTCCCGATTTTTAAATTCACCACTGGCACCAAAGATGTATCCCAAGAGTAAACAAACCTCTACCTGAGTGAGCCAGAATGCCAACCTTTCGGCAGGCGAAGGTAGCATGGTTTTTTCTCCAGGAAACTCTGGTTTTTCGCCTAGAAAATCTACTCCAGAACGCATGCAATTTACAGACAGTATACACCGAGCAATATGGCATCAGTCGATGATGCTCCTAAAACCCTAGTTATTCTTTAGCAACCTCGTGGTAGAGGTTTGCATTAGCAACCTCTACCTAATACCTCGTGGGGTTACGTTTTGCCCTTAATACAGTCCGTACACGTCTTTGCATGAACTCCACAAGATATTGCAGGTCCTGTTGGTGCTACACATACGTTGTACCATGTGTCAGCCGTGAGAAGATGCAGGATTTGTTGTCTTGTTGTTAGACGCCGGAGTTCTGTAGATTCACTGTCATCATGAAGGGGTGTATTTCATCGGCGACGATAGAAAGGTAGGCATTCACAACGGTGATCAAAATACCTGGAACATGCCATGAAAATAGTGCCCCCAACCATAAAACCACTGCCTCCAGCCTGTCCCAATTGCGTGTTATGGAGCCTCCATCTGGTGTGAAAAGGCAATCCTGGAAAGGAACAAGCGCAAGCTTGAATCCATTCAAAGATTTATGTTACTATCGGTTATCAGGGCGTGCTGTACTTTCAGCACCCCTGCATTACAAGTCATTGCAGGATATCTACCTCTCTATCTGGAAGTTGTCAGGAGGGGTCTCTTCCAGCGCCTGAAGAAGGGAATCCCGACGCAATTGTTGAATCTGCAGTTGAACCATGCAAATAACCCTAAAAAGGAAAGAAGAAAAATTGCAGACCACTTACTAAACCTCTGGCAAGGAACATGGGATACGACACCGAAAGGAGCAATCCCCAAAAGGTTTATTCCCTCAATAAGTCGGACTTCCCCAAAGCCTCCTCTCTGGTAATCGCCTGGAATGCAAGTCACCTTCCTGCTTACAGGCCATGGACCGTTCCAGAAAAAATTAACCGCCATGGGAATAGATAACCCATATTGCCACTGTGGTGAAGAGGAATCCTGGGAACACCTATGTACGAGTGTCTCGCTTACTAGAATGCCAGACTTCAATTCCTCACAGAGATTTAAGGAAACCCCGCAATCATGAGTCAACTTTACTTCAAGAAGAGGTCACATACTTAGCCTTAACATGCTACGCCCAGTCTGTTTCCAATTCTTGAAGAGCAAGACTTGCTGAACTCAGGGCATAACAGAATAACGTGCCACCCCTGCGATCCTCGACTGGGATAGGATAATGCAAGCACCCTGGATGTAGGATTTCAAAGGCAAGTTACCCTGCTAACCCGATAAGGGTAGGATTCATGCTAGTACTCCTCAGAGTGCAGGATATTCAGAGAGCAAAGCGCTCACACAGGAGCACCTGCTCCTGTGACTTTTAACTCTCTTCTCCATCCCCTACCTTAGAGTGGACTGCCTTCCCTATTGGTCCACTCGAAATACTGTTCCCCACATTCTGACCTCTTCTTCTTATTCTCTTAACCATATGCTCACTTCAAAAAAAACTTTTTTTTATAGCCTCAACTTTTTTTCTTTTTTTATTTATTTTATTTTATTTTTTATGTCAAGAAGCTCAGGCAACCCTGGAAGAGGCCAGCCAGATGCAGCGTGGCTCACTTCCCAGTGGTTGTGGCGGGGAACCTATGGTCCCTCTAGGGGCCCTGCGGCCAAGCAGCCAGAGACAGAACAAAGCACAATACTACATAAACCAGACATCACACTTTTTCTGGCTGTGCAGTAGTTCTGCATTCCATCACAGAGTACATATGGCGCAGATGTGGGAAACCATCGGTGGTGCCTGCACCTTAATACTATGCTACTATTTCTCCACTTGGCAAGCACCAATAGTATTTCGAGTTGCCATGGCCTCACGTTGCTCTCTTCAAATACGAATACGCCCATCAGCATGTTAGAGTTAGAAACGGGATTCATCAGACCACGCAATACACTTCTTCATGCCCATGGTCCAGTGTTAGTACTGATGTGCGTATACAAATAGCAGTTTCTTTTCTCGCAGTCAGCATATATATACCCGTACAACACCTACACGAGCTAATGTCTAGCGCATAGTCCATATGGACGGCGGAGTTGAGGGATACTTCTGCGTTCCTGCTTGACAGAATACACAAAGGACAAAAGTCGATCTGGACATTGATCTTATTATTCCTACGTTGTAATGAGTGGTTAGTTGGACCACTGTGCTGTGTTTCGAGACGAGAAACGCGATGCTCACCGCGAGCATTGAGCAGTCATGGTCGATTCTCGTGGTTGTCCCACGTATAACTTTTGTCTAGTTATTTGATCGCTGTTGAACAACTCACGGTAGACTCGTGATATAACAAAATGAGACCACTTAACCATGTTGGCCGTTGTCGAGACATCATTGGCACCTTGCACGTCTTGCCCCCACAGTCATTCTACGTTCGACGCTGACTTATTATTCTTCGCAGACACTCAACTCTTCGCCACGTGTGCGAACTACAATCCTATATCAGCTGTTCCCAACTTTGAGCCTTCACCAGCATCACAGAGCAGCCCATTGCAAGGGGGCTAATGCAAAACCAACTCAGTATATCAGTAATTGGTAACTTCAAAAAAAACCGAGGAAAACCAGTTCATACTTCGAATGAACATGGACTTCATATTAATCATAGTTAATATGGAAATAAAAGTTTACTTTTATAATTGGTACAACCATCGAGGTCAGGAGACTTTCATGTTCCTAATAACACAAGGGCCATCTTTAAATTGGGCGGACAATTTTTGTAATTCTATCTATCACATTCTTACGTACGGGTCTCAACAGAAACAACTTTGCTGACTTCTACAAATCCTTTAGTTTATTTGCATCTTCAGTTAAAAAGTAAGAAGAGCCAGTGACAATTATAATACTAAAATCCAATTGTTCTTGACTATGGCAGGTGTTAACGTAGAGCATACTTTTGCGGAATGCACTTGGTGCGCGAATTAACTAAGATTTATCCCCCAGGAAGGCTATATCCGAATTCATTACAGTTAAATAACTCTGGCAAACAGTGCTAAGAAAGACAGCGTTCTCCAAAGAGACTGCGTATGTAATTACTGTCCACCTGGATGTTGCTCTCTCCACGGATAACAGAATTCATTTAGAGCGACGCGTTAATGGCGAAGAGATGAACAACCACACGATCACGGAAGGAAATGATCTGCTAAGTGTGTTTATCTTGAAGTTCACACGTGCAGTGCGACTGCATATTTAAGGGAAGCGGCTAAAGCTGTCAGCACTAATGTACAATGAACCATCTCCATGGACCACCATAGAGGATTAACTTCGCATTCTCTCTAAGGGAAATCATTACCTGTTGATTATGGGGCTGCAAGTCGAACAATCTTTGTCTACCGCTAGCCACGTTGCACCTGTAGACTGATCTGACGTGTTTAATTAAACAAAACATCTTGTACAGTGTAACTCTCAAACTCTCACTTAGTACGTGACGCTACACAGGCAAACCAAATTATTGGTTCCGAGTGAGGGAAGCGTATTTGCATTTGCTGCACGGAATGTTACTACCCAGTCCACGAATAAATCTCATTTACGAAGGTTGGAATCGGATTTCAGAAGGCATCCCTGTAGTGTTAATGAGCGGTGGACTGTTGTTCATTGTCTGCTGAACGGCAAATAAAATTCTAAGTCTTTTTTTAGGTTCAGTAATCAACTGTCAAATTGTAGCAGATTTTTCCAATGATTTTACGTTTTCTTACCTTGCTTTAATTACCACTAATTAGTGTTGGTGACACCGTATTATGGGTAATCGGTTTGACGCATGTTTTGACATAAAATTCCAATCCTTGTCGTCAATATGCGCTCTGGAAATGAAGTACAGTAAAAAAATGAAGAAATAAATTTAATTAATAACACAGTCACTTCCTTAAGTCTTTCGGAGCTTCATTGTTAATGCTTTTTAGAAATAATCAACTTATTTCTTAAACTGACATCATTCACCTTTCTTAATCAGGAGGTCTACGAATTTCGCAGGAAATATATTTTATAGTTCGCGAAAACATTTCTCGAAAATTTCAAGCAACTGAAAAGGCGAAAAAAACAAAACAAAACTGCTATATAAGGGGACCACACGAGAACGAACTCATCTCTCATCGATTTGTCTGTTTTGCTGGATGAAAAACCCGATTTTCGGGAGAAGGAACCTTGTTATCAGAGATTGAGAATGACTAGTTCAGCCCTGGTGTGGAAAAAAGCCCATAAATGATCTTTGCGCAGGCAAATTTTATCCCTTCCATGCTCATCTTCAAAAACGTTCAGAGTTCTAGCGCGCCCGGAGACGTTCTAATTCTGGTAGAAAGCTACTGGCACTGGACATACTCCAATTTTTCATTCCATTCCGTTTCATCACAAATATGTTTGTTGGGATGAAGCCTGGGCTCTGTGCTGGCCACTGCACTGTCTCGATTTTATTTCCTTCAACCCACTCGTTCTCAATCCTTGCTTTTCTGACACGAAGTGTTATTGCATTGCAAATTATAAGGGCCAATTCCATAATTTTTGTACAAAGTAGGGCATACAGAATTTTTCAGTATTATTCAACTAAGCTGTGTAGTAAAAATGCAAGAGTATAATGCTAGACGCGTTTCAATTGACCGCTTATTATAGCTTATGTTAATGCTAAATACAGTGATGCTCTTGTATTCTCTCTAGCCCCTCTGATCCTTTGTAGCCGTTCAGGATATATACAGTATTGCCATAAATAGTGTCACAAAAGTAAGACTTCCGTCAAAATAGAAAATGATATCACAGATTTTGCCTCATGTGTAGTACTAATGAAAGGTTTCCTTCAACAGGTATTATCAACTAGTAAAGAAAACCAATGAAAATGGAACGGGAAGATAAAGAAAACAGGACTACTCTCATAGGTTTTCATAAGGCAGGACATGATGCACCTACAATTTTCAAACTTCTGAAACCACTTGGAATAAGCCGAAGATTTGTTTACAGGACAATTGATAGGTACAATGAACAGAGAATTGATGACAGGCCCAGGTCCGGTCGCCCAAGAACTGTGAGCCTTCACCAGTTATCAAGGTCGTGGAGAACAGAATTCGTAGGAGTCCCCTACGAAAATAGAAAATCATGTCCAGAGAAATGGGAATATCATCAAGATCTATGTCACGCATAATCAAAAAGTGATCTAGGGATGAGTGCCTACCGCAGGAGAACAGGACAGTTCCTAACTGCAGCTCTGATGGAACGGAGGCAAAAAAGATCAGAGGCACTATGACGAATGGTAAGCATCGACAGATACTCTTCACAGATGAAAAGATTTTTACTATTGAGGAGAGTTACAATCGTCAAAATGACAAGGTGTATGCCCATAGCTCTGCAGAGGCATGTCAGGCCGTTGAAAAGGGTAATCATTCAGAATCAGTGATGGTTTGGGTGGGGAGGTGTAACAAAGATGTATTTTTGTGTTCAGAGGATGAAAACCAGTGAAAAGATATACCTGAATCATATTCTGGAGCCGCATGTGAGACCTCTCTTCAATGGTCAGTACTGGATCTTGCAACAGGACTCAGCGGCTGCCCCCAAGATCACCCAAACATGGCTGACCGTGAACGTGCCTGAGTTCATCAAGCATGAAGAATGGCCTCCTGTCAGCTCGGGTCTTAATCCACTCGATTACTGTTTGTGGGCTATTTCGGAAGGGATAGTCTGTGGTAAAAGGCATGCCACATTGGAGAATCTGAAGAGATCACTGGAGCATGCTGTGGACATTTTCCCGCTGGATGTTATGCGTACTTATATTGATGAATGCCCGGAACGTTTGAGGTCTTGTGTAAAAAAAAAAAAACAGCAAGGGGGGATATTTTAAATGAGTGTTGTTGTGTTGCTTCATCTGTTGGATGTTCAAGAATAAACCCACAGAGTTTTGAGTTCCTGTGTCTTTATTTTGTGGCTACATGCAGTAACACATGTGACGGTATTTATGGCAATACTGTGTACACACTACAGATACTTGGGTTGACCTATCAAGGCAAGCAGGGTCCATCGCTTTGAGGTTCTCGCCAGATTCTCTGCCTACTGTCAGTACAAAACAAAATGTATCTTGATTCGTTTGATCGCGTGACTTCCTTCCACTGTCCAATCACTACGTTCTTGGCACCACTGCAAGTGTATTTTCTGTTTTTCTCTCAAAATAAGTGGCTTCCGAATAGGGAGGCGACTACCAATACCCAATTTATTCAATTCCCTGTCCATCGTACTGATTGAAATAGGTCAATTCTGAGTTTGCTCGAATTCAGATGTTTTTTGCTGCTCACGGGATGTCCTGTGTACAATGGTCCTTAGAGTAGGACGGCTTCGCCCTTGAAGTACTGTTTTCTGCCACATTATGCCTTTGGAATGTGGAAGAACCGCTTGTTTTCCAGTCATTAAACACGTTTGAGATGGAGGATGAATCGTGGTTACTACTAAACGTGCATCCACGATAAGACCTTTTTAAAAGACTGGTAGATCATGCGTTTTCCACCATTCTGGCATCAGATTACTGCAGCCGAACTGTCTTTGCATTCGAGGCCAACGGCATTGCCCCACTTCAGTTTTCTTTTCATCTATTCACATTTCTTCTGTCTCTGCGATTGTCTTAATACAAAGGGTCCTATATATATTTTTTTCTTTTCGTGGAGAAACAACCATATAACTCTAGCCTGAGACTAACTCAACACAGCTGTGCTGTGAAAAAAAAAAAAGTCTAAAAATTCCTCGCCCCACTGATGGAAGTCTAACACAACCTTCCTCCAGCGGGTGTGGAAGGGTGGTGATTATGACCACTGCGCTACTCGTGAGACTTCTGTTAATCCGAATTTTAAAGTACTATCTGGGTTCTTCAAAAGAACCTTAGAAATCTGTTTTATTTTAATATATCTCTTGGTGGGTCTAGAGTACATGGTTCTGTTGATATTCATTGTTATTGGAGAGAACGACTAGATTAATTAAAACATTTGGCGCTCGACCTTAATGCTATTTGATTAATGTAATAGTGGAACTTTACTCTACACCCGTCCATATTTTCCAACGATGTATTCAATTCCATTAATTTTTCTGCCAATCTTCTGGTTTATCGGCGATGGGAATATTTGTGTTTTGCGATGCGACCTTCCAAATTCTTCGCTAACAATACGCATGTGGATTGCTTGTTACCTTGGTAATGAGATTGCTGTTGTTAGTAAGAAGTATAATCTCCTGTCTTCCCATAGCTATGAGTTACCTACTAACGCCAATAATTAAGGTAACAGGAAAAGGGGAAAATCCCATTACTTGGCAGCGCTTGTATTAGAAGCGTCTTTAATGAGTTTGGGTGTGGTCTCTTTCCACCAGAGGTCCCTGGAGTCTTAGTTGCAGAGTAACAATGAGAAATGAAGGATAGGCTGGTGCAGAATGGCAAAAATTCAGGAGATAAACGACCAATGTATGCATGCCTAATAACTACCTCAATAATTAAAAGACTCTGGAGCCCCGTATTTTCTCTACAATGTCACAAACACTGGGTTTGAGAGTGGCGTTGTTCCGTGATTTTACGCAATTAATGGTAATCATGTCGGCTAGGCCTAAAAGGAGAAGCGAACGGAAACAAAGTTGGGAAGCAGTGGAATTCCCTGGTGTACGAGCAGTTTTAGGGCTGATTTATAAATATACAGAGCGAGAGAAAGAGAGAGAGGTCGAAGCGAGCAATTTCCTGCTAGCTACGGGTACTCTTTTATGAAATTTTAATGGGACAGGGTTCAAATTACTACGCTATTGCCTAGGTAATAGAAAACAAACTTGTTAGCTTAAGAGCAGTGTCGAGCCATAAAGCGAATGAACAATGTCGAGACCCCCTTTAATGTTATGTGAAGTGATGACAAAAGTGGGACTCGCGGAGAGGTGGAGTTATCTGACAGGATTTTAGATGGCTTTCCGTACACATGGTTGCAGCTGGCGCATGATTGGAGAGGGTAGAAATTGAATGTTTTAAATCTGTCAAAGCTCTTGTAAGCAGTGACAACTAAGGAAGTTTGTGACTCTCATATTTAGGCATGGATTTAAGGTAGTTGCTCGAGTTGCATACTCTGAATTCCATTCCTCCTAATTTGAGATTCCTTTAGGGGTAAGGTCACGTGGTGAAGAGTAGTAAAGAATACCTTAGTTTAGCTGTACTTTCTGCTTCGCTTCTTTTCCACCTCTTATTCGAGGATTAATGAGGGTGCAGGATGAGAAAGTGTTGAGAGGTATGTTTAACTAATATTACGATGTTTCTCCTCCACACATCTTTATTGATTATGCTTCAAAAAATTCCTTTAGACAAACCCAGCTAATTTCAAAACATTTTATCTTTTCCGTTCAGTGTAATTATCTTCATAAAGTTGTTTTCGGGAGAACTAACACTGAGTTTCAGATAATGAAAGATTAGATCGATCATTGCTCGAAAGTTCTTAATATATCCTGATTTTTCTCCCTCACTACCAACATATTTCGTTGCTGCTTAGGGACTCACCTTGGGAAAATTCACTTATCGAATAGTTCGTGGTCTGATTTCACTTTTTTTTTTTTTTTTTTTTTGTTATTGTCGATTTTGCGCCAAGGCAACTAAGATTATGTGGCGTCACTACATTGTAAATGTTAATGTTGGGCATAATCGAATTATTCTTAATATAATTATCCATAAACGAATACTCCATAATCGGTTTTCCAATGATCCATAATCGATTATTCAATAATCGAATGATCAATAATTTATTATTAATAATCGATTATGAAATCCAACAATCTCTCACACATAGCCACATTTTTTATTTGATCATCAAAAATCCATAATCGATTTTTGACCATATTCGATTATGCGCATAACTAGCAAATGTATTCCGCAGTCGTGTGCGTGTCTTTTGAATGATCCATTTGCCTTTATGACCATAATTTGTTTTGAAAATAATATTTCTGCTCTTGAAGTTCTTTATCCATTATTTGGACGTTACATAATGCTGTATTTCTGAGTTCAGTTCCTCTTCAGCCAAGACTCAAATGGAATTCGTCAACAGAATGCAGAATAGCCATCAGTATGTAGTGTTAGTTATAACCCATTTTCATATTCATAGCAGATGCATAATAATTAAATTATCATTATTTAGCAGATACTGAAAATAAACGACGAACCGTCTCAAAATATCCCCATAAGTAATTAATTTAGCAATCAAGCGATTTATTATCCCAAAGAGATTAAATATGAGGTTTAAATATGATGATTAATGTCTTATCCCAAAAGATTAAATATGGTGATTAAATATGAATCTCTCACGATTCCCAACGTCTATATACTTGTATGAATTATGTATAATTACTGTTTTCTTTAACTTTGAATTAGTAATATGGTTTGATAGCCAGCAACAGAATCTTTTATTCACTTGACTCCTGACTCCCGAAAGATAAAGATGTCGATCTGGATTGTTGAAGGCTCATTGAGAGCAATCCATTAACTACAAGCTGTCTAGGAGAAAAAGTAAATCGAAGATTTATATTCCATTTCCTGATCCAGTGGAACTTCTTTTATATATTTGTTTTTTTCCACAACAGGAAGGTAAAACTGTTGCGTTCTCTGTATATGACTAATATACAGAGAACGCAACAAACTAAGGTTGTGGCGACAGTCATCTTCTTCGGAGGTCAAGCTGATAGCGGCGCTAGAGTTAAGGTCAGTTCACACTAACGACACGACCCACACGCCACCGTACCGGCAACGATCGCATAACTTTTATTCGTTGGTTCACACGGCTAAATAACACGTGCCCGGCAACAACACATCACAGTAGCACATTCAGATGGTACCCTTAGACTGTCCAGTACATTTATAGCAATGCGTTTAAGAAGTATCATCTAATTTTCTTGCAAGCTGCCTAAAATAAAACAGCAAATGCAACGTAACCCCAATCTCTGATTCTGTGTTGAACTGCAATATTTTTTAGGCTACATTCACTAACTAACAGCCCTATTCGGCAACATGAAAAAAGTGGCAAAGCGCCTATCGGGCATAAACACCACAGTGATCCCACAATGCAACCACTGCGACATACCCGAAAGTAAGGGTAAGGCCGCCCAAGAAAACAAATCTTCCGATAGCCACGATTTTTCAAGGGCATCTCCCCGCAAGAGCGAAGTCTCGGAATGCACAATCAATCGTATGAAACACACGAGAATGAGTCGCAAACTCAAATCTGTCCGCAGCGAAACCAAATCAAAACGCAAGATTGCAATAACCCCCCAACTTCTGAAAGAAAACAACTTGGATTGTAGTAGTCAAACCAAAAATATTAAAGCAGCACCGACAGCGAACAGCAGAACGTCAGCCACACCCAAACTACCCAGCTTAATGACGATACGGAAAGAAATAACACTGCTAAAAACTCATGTAGCAAAGAAGGAAAAAGAATTCGCGGGACAGATTTTGAAGGTGCAGGAGGATGATTGGAAAAGAAAAACAATAGCAATCGAGGAAGCATCTACAAAATTGTGTGAAGTCCTCGGGACAATCGCTCGCACCCTTCAGGAAATAAGTGCTGAACGGTGTCTTTGCACTAATGACCGCTGCATAGTCACAAAACGGGATGCAGCCACGCAAACGACACCCCTTGAGTCTGCCGAACTGCTTACACAAAAAGAAAAGATGCACAATAAGAATCCCTTTAGGGTGGCTAAAGAAAATGAAAGCGCCCTTGAAACTCTTCTAATCAAATCAGATTACTGCAAGTTCCTTAAATCACTTGAGAATCGGGATCAGAAGAAGAAAAGCGACAAACGTCCACAGGAAGTAAACAAAACCACCGGTGTAGTGAACCACACTAATAAGTTGACTCTGTTTCACGAAAGAAATGATCATATTGTACCACACGACAGACATGACCAAGCTACTGAACCGAGAATCGCTGACCAGAGATGTGTTTCGAGAAGCAAGCGCCCCGCCCCATTTTCTCCCCCACTAGAAGGCAACCAAAGAATTCCAACAACATTAGTCAACAAGCGATTATCAAAGACTCACCCTAGTAAACAGACGCTCGCAGAGAAATGACATCTCTGTCGCTTTGCCCAGAACCAAGATATTTGTCTCCCGGTTTGGACCCTCAACAAGCCCCGATTCCATAAAGAGAATGTTTCTTGTGGAACACAATGTCCGCATCGAAGTAAAACAGCTTAAAACTAGGCAAACTGGCTACGCCTCATTTCTAGTAAGATGTTCACCCACTGCCTACGAAAAAGTTCTGGATCCCGACTTCTGGCCTCCAGGCATACTTATCAGACCTTTCTCGGACGAAAAAAGGCCATCCCCTCAGCAATCCCTGCTTACTCGTCCTCTACAATAGCAATCATCTATTCCAAAAAACCTCCATACATGCCACACAATCAGGGTCTTCTCGCAAAATGTGCGCAGCATTGTTAACAAATTGGCCCCTCTGCAATCTCTCCTCCTGCTCGACGAATATGATTTCATCTGTATCCAGGAAACGTGGCTTAACCATGGAAGACAACTCACCCACTTGGCCACTCCTCACCATTACAAAAATGTTTGCAACGGCAGGGACCTCAAACGTGGAGGTGGCGTCTCCATCATTTACAAAGACATCCATCACCTTGTGTGTGCACAACTCAGCGACTCCCCTGCATTTGAAGCCATTTCTGCAATTTTTACAGTTAAAGAAGTGAGAACTCAAGTTGTAGCGGTATATTTACCTCCTGACCATAATCCCGACACAAGGGATGAGCTAACTACCTGGATTATAACCCACCTCAAGCCTCACATGCTCACCTTTGTTTTAGGAGATTTCAACATGCCTTCCCCAAGACACGAAGCTGCTTTGAAGGACGTCGTACGCTCCTTCTCATCTCTAGGCCTTAGACTAACCCATACGCAACCTACAAGACGACATCAAAACCTAGACCTCTTATTTCATAACCTTGACCATCTTACTCTCACAACGCCGATTTTTAAGTTTGCATCAGATCACCTCCCAATTTCCTTTGATAGTGAATGTCTATGTTCTCCCCGACAACTTGAACAGCATGACCATAAAGAATCCCAACTCAAGATCTTCTCATTAAAATATATGCAACCTCAAATCATCCTACAAAGACTAAAAGCTACAGACTGGAAAAAAATTGCTGCTAGCCATCCTGATCAAACGCTTACCAATTTAGCAAACTTGTTAAAAGACATCGCCTGTGAAGGGGCCTCCAAATCTGTACGCCTGTCTCCCAGGACCAAGAACTGGTTTACCAGCGACGCAAAACTCGCCTTCATCATGAAACAGAAACTATACAGGAAATGGCAAAAAACACGGGATCTAGCCGACTACCAACTCTATAAAAAACATCGGGCACGCTTCCTACGCATTCGGAGGAAGGCGCAGAATGACTGGATTGCACACAGAATGAAACTTGGGAAAAGAATCTTCACAAACAAGAATCAACAGTCCCCCATGTCCACTGACACCTTCCTTGCATGGGCTAACTCGCTCGCAACTAAGCCGCTATCTGCCCCAAACCCCTTTATTCGGGTTAATCCACCAGCTAACCAGACATCACTGGATAAAATAGCCATCACAAAGGAACGCCTTACTGAGGTCATCAACAGTCTTCCCAACAAGTCTACCACTGGCCCGGATGGATTCCCTATTTTCATGGTTAAACTGTGCAGTGTATATATCATTGATCTCTTGCTTGATGCATTCAATTCCGTCCTCGTAACAGGAGTTTACCCTGCTATCTGGAACACATTATGTTTCTCCAGTTCCAAAAAAGTCTAACCCAAAATTGCCTAATGACTACAGACCAATTTCTGTAGGATGCACTTTTCTCAAAATCTTGGAAAGAGCCATACTTCCTGCTCTCATCCATCACATGTTCGGCCACAAACCTCCATACCTCCATAGTGTACTACCTGGACGTTCCACGATCACCAACCTCTTGGACACACTGTTCAGAATTGAAAGTACCTTAAGCAACAAAGAGCAACTGGATATTGTGTTTCTCGACATTAAGGCGGCCTTTGACAATCTGTCCACCCATGCATTATGTACCATACTGTGCAACTATTTCAAAATCTCTGGCAACATCTTAGTTCTCCTTAGGAAACTCCTTCAGTCCAGGATCCTATGGATCAGAAATCAAAACCATAATCACCACATTCTCTGCTCCAGAGGGCTCCCCCAAGGGGGCGTTCTCTCTGCCGCCCTCTTCGCCGCATCTTTAGAACCCTTCCTATCAAACCGTACTAATTTTACCACCTACGCAGATGATATTAAGTTCTTCGTCATCACAAAATGCCCCCAGTCTCTCCAGTCTATTACTGTGAGCTCCAACTGACAGCTACAACATGAACTGGAAAACTACCTTCATGCGATTGGGCTCTCCATTAATAAAGAGAAAACTGCACAACTCTCTATCACTAAGAAGAAAAATACCAACGAGGTGGACATCCTTATTGCGAATTCTCCAGTTAAAAAAGTCACCCAACATAAAGATTTGGGTATCATCTGGGACAAAGACCTCACCTTCTTGCCTCACTTTAATGCCACTCGAACGAAAACATATTCGGCTTTATGGGCAGTAAAACAAGAGATCTCCAACTTCCATAACCCGGACCTTATCATCAAATACATTCTTCGTTGTATTTTCCCAATTCCATTATATGCCTCGACTATATGGTCCTCAGCACCCTCATCATACCAAGCCAGGTTCCTCTCCCTGGAATTCTGGATCTTGAAATGGCTAAATAGGGTTGCTGGGCTAACACCTACAATCTCAAAATCTGTTCTGGTCACCAATCTTAATACGCTTCCTTGGAGGTATCACATCATCTCTAGGAACCTTCTTACCCTCTCTCAGCTTCTATCCGGAAAACTGAAGTCACCCGATATTTGGGATATCATCGCCAGACCGTCCGACAGTAGAAGATGCCAGTCCAACACCTCCCCATACAGGTCGAAGCTGCGTAGCATGTCCTCCTTGGACAACATGTTTCCACACAACTCCTTCCAAATATTTAACAGATTAGCCATAGACGCTGAGAAACTTTGCAAGGACAGAACCTACAGATCTTCCATTCTTGCAGACATGTATGATTTAGTCAAGCTCTAGGTGGACTCTCTGTGATACCGCAATATCCACGCTTCGATGTATCCGGATGCACTTTTATTTGTTGTAACTTTATGTTTTTGTACTTGTTGTAACTTTATATTTTTGTATTTCTTATAACTTTGTTTTTGTATCTTCACCAGTGGCTGTTTAAGGCCGTATATTGTATCTGGCTCTGTATGCAATGCATATGTCTGTATTTTATGTTTTTTTCTCTGTATATAACTCATGTCCTCTAGCTGCATAGCTGTAAAAGGACAGTTCTTCGGAAATAAATTGATATTAATAATAATAATAATAATTTCCAATAATTCAATTTAAATTCAAAAATCCAAGATTTGGCAAGATCAGGTTCTGATGTTGCTGAATCTGGAAGGTTCGGTTGTATCCGAAATTGATGTCTGATTCACGAAACATCGAAAAACAAAATCTAATTCGACGAAATGTGGAAAAAATCGAAGCTGACCGAAAGAGACTGCCGGACACTGAAAAGGATTGTAGCCCGAAAACATAAACCTCAAAAATAACTGCAGAAGTTAGCGTGCCTCATCATTCAGTTTCTAGAGGGAAAACAGTTCGGGGAGAACTTCATAAAGCTGAAATTTATGGCAGAGCCACAGTTGCTACAGTTGTTTACTGATAGTAATCCATAAAGAGGATGTAATGGTGTGAAAACCACAAAAACTGAACACTTGATTGGAAACATGTCCCATTTTCAGACGAATTATCACACTTTTTCCAAGTCAGGGAGAGTTTACGTTTGAAATGCCAAAAGAAGCACATCATCCTGACTGTCTTGTTCCAACTGTCAAACATGGAGGTGGATCAACAATGGTTTGCTCAGCAATATCTTGGTATTCTTTACGTATTAACGGGCGAATTATTGCCATTGATTACCTGATGTTCTAAGCGACTAGTTTCATCCCATGGTGCAAACAATTTTTATAGACATATTATATACTGCGTAATATAGCCTAAGTTGCTGATGCGCCTAAAACAATCAGTCAGTTAATTGACTCATCATATTGGTAGCTAACATCGTTAAATCTCTGAAAGGTCATTTCACATTATATACAATAATGGGACGTCGAGGAATTTTTATGGGTTTTTCTAGCAGCATGGCTGAGTTAATCGGTCTTAAGTCTTTCCCACATCCCTTGCAAAAAAAAGAGGTACTTAAGTACTTTTGGCATAATTTTCTCTTTCGTCTATAGTACCAGTGGTTCCCAACCTTTTGACTCGCGAACCCCTTTCAACATAATATTTTTATAGCGAACCACTAAGCCTATATTCTCTGAAATCGTATAATATTTTTGAATTTTTATATGACATAGCCTAATAGTAAGAATTATTATTAAGTATTATTTATACTTTTTAAAGCAGTTATTAATCAGTCCAAACTAGATTTCGAACAGCTAAGAGTAGAAAACTTGCTTCTTGTCCAAATGGCAGCCAAGCATTCTGGTCCCTTGCCAAAGCTATTGGCCGCAATTTTTTTTCCCATCTCTGTTCCCACTTCTGTCAAAACCAGATGATTCTGTTGCCACATCAGCCAAAGATAAAGCTGACTTGCTAGCATCCTATTTTTCTTTAAAACTCGTGTATTGATGATCTTGGTAAATCACCTCAAACCGTTCCCAGTACACTCCGTTCAATGCCTCCTGTGGTCTTCCGTCAAAAGGATGTCAGAAGGATTTTGAAGAATCTGATACTAAGAAAGCTGCTGGTCCTGATGGTATTTCTCCACTTGTTCTCAAAACCTGTTCCCCTGAACTTACTCCTGTTCTGTGTCGTCTTTTTTCACTTTCTTATTCCAAAGGTTTTTTTTTTCCCTTCTCCTTGGAAATTTGCTCATATCCAGCCAGTTCCTAAAAAGGGTGACAAATCCCCTCCATCCAATTATCGTCCCATTGCGACTACTTCTACTCTTTCCAAAGTAATGGAGAAATCAATTAACCGCCAACTATTCTTAAACTACCTGGAAATCTTTCATTTGATCAACGATTGCCAATATGGATTCCTCCAGTGTCTTTCCCTATATTCTGGAAATATGGCAAGTGATATTCTGGCTTATTTTACTCATCTATGAACAAATTCAATGGGAAAGTTTGGGGAAACTCTTGACATATCAAAGGCTTTTGATCGTGTTTGGCATAAAGGTCTACTAAATAAGCTTCCATCCTATGGTTTGCCAGCTGTTGTTTTGTAATTGGGTATCCAGTTTTCTCTCTGATCGTTCACTGGTTGATGGAAGACGGCTCTCTGTCTTCTAACTTCTCCACTAATGCTAGTGTTCCTCAAGATTCAGTCCCACTCTTTTCCTTTTCTATATTAATGACCTTCTTCCATTGACCAGAAATCCTATCCATAGTTTTGTTGATTATAACACATTGCATTTCACCTTCCAGTTTGAGAAACCTTGCCCTGCTCAAAGAGCTTCAACTTATCAAATATCCACTACCATTTCCTTAAATGCTGATCTCCAGGTAAATGAAATTCTTCAGCGGAGCAAAGATAATTTAATTTCAATCTTTCTAAAACTCAGTCTTGACATCTCGCAAAAATGATTCTTCTGCTCTTGTGTTTATCTTCGATGTCGCCCCGATTTGTAGGCAAGATCGTGGATTACCCTGACTTCTAATCTGTCTTAGCACAAGAACATTACAAATATTGCTTCCTCTGCATCTAAAAAACTTGGTTTTCTCTTTCGCTCTCGGCGTTAACTTTTCTTCCAAACAGCTGTTCACTCTGTATAAATCGCAAATCCTGCCATGGAATATTGTTCCCACATCTGAAGCGGTGCCTCCTAAACTTCTCTCAAGCTTCTAAATTCCATTAAAAAGAAGGCAGTTAGGTTAATTAATATCTCCTCTCTAACAGAATATATCAATCTCTACTCGCTGTCTCATAGACTTTCTACAGATACTTCCACGGGTACTGTTCTAAGTTGGCTTCTATAATTCTCGCTCTCTTTCAAAGCAGTCCGAACACGTGCCGACACCAGCCAACGTCCATTTATTGTCCAACTTCAAACTTACAGAACCAATTTCTTTTCTTCCTCATTTATTCATTCAATTTCCGTTTTTTTTTTGAACAACCTTCCTTCATACGTATTTCCTGAAAATTACAGTCTACAGAAGTTCGAGTCTAATGTCAACAAATATCTTCTCTCACTTTTCAACCCACGCACGGTACTAAGTACTATAAAAAAGGTACCTGTACATAAATGGACCTTGAGAATAAAAAAAATATTAGTATTGGAAACATTTATTTAACATGATAGACTGTAAGACAGTAAACTAGGCCGACCGGGCTAGCCGAGTGGGTAAAGTACCTGCCCGGCAACCCAAAGGTCGCGGGTTCGATTCTCGCCTCGGGCTTGGATCAAAGTACTGCAAAAACCTTGGGAGGTGCAATATGGCCACAGAAGCCGATGCGCCAACAACTACCAAATCAAAAAAAAATAAAAAAAAAAACAGTAAACTAATTATAAGGAATTGTGGGAGATGTGATTTCTTTCTTTCGCAATTCTTTACTTTTTATTTAATTTTATTTTACTTTGTTTATTATTAGTAATATTTTGTAGTTTATAATAATAATATATCTATGCAGATGCCATTACAGAATTTAGTGCGAACCCCCTAGAACACTTTCGCGAACCACTGGTTGGGAAACGCTGGATACGCATCATGAGGGAACAGCTTTCGTCTTCAGCTGAGTGAATGCCATCGTTTTTCATCGCGCAGTGCGCAGCAGAAAGAAAAAAAAACGTTCTTTCATTTCCCATGTTAATATATATAATTTTAATACGTAATATACACTGAGTGATCACTGAATTATGACCATCCCTACGAAAACTGAATGCGACCCGTTGACCAGGTGAGGTACGAGAGTGCGGAGTTAGTCGACCTACGTAGCATAGATAAGGTGTCAGTGGTTCAGTAGGTGGTAAAAGGAAAGTTTTATCGGACTTTGATAAAGGACAGATTGTAGGATTGACGAGCTGGTGACTCAATTTCCAAACTGCTGAACTGGTGGGGTGTTCGAGAGCCGCCGCAGTTAGTGTACCGGGACTGACGTAAAAATGGTCACACAACGATCCGATGGCAAAACTGCAAAGGTCTGCGAAAGGTTGATGTTGGAGGTGAGCGCCGGGTTCAACGACGCGAACAGGCGCAGCACTGTTCAAGAGTTGACTACCCAATACAACATTGGCCAACCCGGAATAATATCTGACATGACCGTGCGTCGCACAAAAATGGCTATACCAGTAGACGACCCCTACGGCATCCTTTCCTAACCAAGGTTCATCGGCGTAAAAGACTCGTCTGGTGCAAAGAGCATGTTGATTGAACGTTAGACTGGAAAAAGGTGTGCTATTCGGATGAGTCACGTTATTTACTCCACACTGTGTAAGGTCGTGTACGGATTTGGCGTCAACAACATTGAGACTCTTCATGCATGGTATCAAAAGCGCAGGCCGGTGGAGGCGGTTGTATGGTATGGGACGGGACATGTTTCACTGGCAGGAACTTTGACCTCTGGTGCATGTGGAACAACGTATCAGTGGTCTCCACTATCGTCAACTGCTTGCTGACTGTGTACACCCCGCTATGTTACACTTTTTCCCGAATGACGATGGTGTCTTCCGAGATGACAATGCGCCGAGTCATCGGGCATTTGTTGTGCAGGAATGGTTTGAGGAATACAGTTCTGACTTCCAGCATATCGATTGGCCTCTGAATTCCCCACGATATCAATCCCATAGAGCCCTTGTGGGACAATATGGAAAGTCATATCAGGCGTCTGGATACACCAATCACCTCCATACCTACATTGCTAGCCGCATTACACACCGCTTGGTTGGACATACCTCCCGAACTTCCGACATCTTGTTGAATCAATGCCACCTCGGATAGCTGCTGTACTGAGGACAAAAGGACCTACCAAATATTAGGTAGGTGGTCATAATTCAGTGATCACTCAATATATGTAATTATACGTTTTATGTAACGTTTCCTGTATCGATTAATTTTATGTTAAACTCCAACATTGTCGCTGTTATGGGTATTATTGCATCAGGCATCCACGTGACTATTCACTGTCTGCAATAAAGATATTATTATTATACCAATTACGGCGGTTAGATATGTTCAGGCTGTGTCATTACAAAAAAAAAAAAAAAAAAAAAAAACATTATATCCTACAACTGGCCAATCCATCCTTAAATTTTGCGAAATCACCCCGTCTTGGTAACTTATTTCAATTTTTAACAAAATCTCATTTTATTCAGTTAAATAAAAATGTACGTATTCAATATGACCTTGCATTTTGTCAAATCACCGGACAACTTATTTCAACGTTCTATAACACGCTGCTCGAAGACAAACTTCGTAAGATCCAGTCTACTTCTTACTCTTTGAGAGATTTATAGTTGTGTCCTCTGGGTTTTGTCTCCCTCACAAGTGAGAATATTCCTCCTATATTCATTTTAGTAACTCCTGTGGGTCTTAAACACCCCATGCTTAGCCTCTGTACACCACATCTTCTAAATCTTCGTGGGTTTCGCGATTGGTAGAATCTCCATCCTCCGCACGCTGGTTGGAAACGACCTGAATTCGAATCCCGTAAATGACGTGAAAAATTTTTATGGGTCTTTTTAAACACGTGACTGAGTTTTTTGGTCTTAAGTGAGGATAGCACGGTTTCCCCCTTCGGGAAACTCGGATTTTTTTTTCAAACAAACAGCAGATCGACCACAAAACACACGCAATTTACAGACATTATATATGGCTCAATGTAGCCTAAGTTGCTAATGTGCTTAAAACCCCTACAACAACGTCTTCTAAGCTGCTCCTCTTAGCTCCCTTCACCAGTCTAGTCCTCTTCTTTACACCTTTTCTAGAAGTTCTATTTTTATTTAAATACATCCTCCAGACTTGTATGCAGTATTCTAAGTGTGACTGCATAATGACCTCCTCTCTACTTGCATAATTCCGATAAGTCATACAGTACACCATGTCCTCCTCTTTCTGCATGCTTACATTGCATATTGAACTTCATGCCTTTCTGCATCGTAACTCCCAAGTCATTCTCATCCAGTACATCCTTTAATTCTTCTCTCTAATCTGAACTATCCTCGGGTTTCTGTTCCCAAGTGCAATAATTTGCATTTGGTAGTATTGAACTTCAGCTGTATTTTCAAACCATACTTGCAGTTGATCCACATCCTTTTGAAACAGGGCAGCCTGGTTTTGGTCGTTAATCACCCCCCCCCCCCCCATACATACCTTTTTAAGGCGTCAGCAAACTTTGACATTCCCTAATTCCCTCATCAGTATCATATAAGAAACAATAAACAGAGGCCTGAGTTTTGATCGCCGAGGGACCCCGCTTGCCACTCTACCCTGAAGAATACCCATTTGTGACCATCTATTTCATGTTCTTCTACTAACTTCTAATCCACTGATGTTCCCCGTTATCCCAACCTGCCCCAATTTATACAAAAACATCTTGTGGAGGGGGGGAGATTTTTTATTATTTATATTCTATTTCTCACTTTCTTATTGTATTTTATCTCGCAGAAGATTTTTCTTAGGTGCCCTCACACCTATCAAGGCCCACCTTTTGCCACCTGACTGCTGTACTCTGTATATATCACAGAAGATTCTCAAGATCTCGAGGGTAATTTCTTTTGATTCCCCTTAATCAGAGACCAGGATTCTCTCGCCAAATTGTGGGGGAGCAAACTCTTAACTAGGCAAGCAAGGCTCAAAACAAGACTCAAAGTGAGAACAAAACATGAAATTTATTACATACAACATAATATACAATTGAATTAGAAAGCATACAGTCCTAATATACAAAGTCGACTCAGAGATACCTTGCATATATTATTCTTATTACAGTTTCCATTTACTAGTTATTATGATTTGACAATTATAAAAAAAAACACCTGATTCATTCTACTTTCCTTATTTCCCAACTAACTCCTAACACTTGTACATTCACTATACCTATTTCTCTTATTCCTGTATACAATCCTGTTTCATATATTAATAATCAAATATGCTACATTCATCATTCAGCTCGGTGTTCTCACCACTCTGTTACAATATATTTGTAGACCAATCTTCAGTATTCTAAAGACCCTACTTGTTATTAATCACTCAGATAAACCAGCAAATCGTCATCAATTAAAACACTGTATTCAGAGTTGCTCATATAACTCAATTATCTATCATTAAAACATGTTCAGAATCCCTCTTTATAAACTTTACTACCCTTCTAACACATTATAGCTATTTGTACATCAATTTCATCTATTACTCATTCCTTCTTTTCCCTTGCATTATACAATATTTCCCTTTTTTAACATAAACTCTGTTAGTATATCTACCTCAGAGACAATTTATCTTTCTCTTTACTTTCTAGGGCTACCCCCTTTTCATTAATTACTATACTATTTCACTAACAGTCCTTCTTGGTAACTTACAGTACTTAATATATCGCTCATCTACTTCTATCTTTTTCCTCTTTTCCAGGGAGATTTCAAGCTTCCATCTTAGGTTCTCCAGGCTATCTTCTAAGACTTTCCTTCATCTGTTTTCTCCTGAATCTGCTTCAGATAATTTTCCGGAACTGGTGACTGCTTAGGTCTGGCATCCTTTCTCTTGCTTTGAATACACAACTCCTCCTTTACTACGGATCATTCAGATGTATCTTTCTCCAAGGAGTCGTTACCTTTCCTGGTTCACTTAACTATCTTTCATAACCTTTTTGCTTATCATCCTTAGCCTTCCCGTTACTTTTCTACTCTTAACTATTTTCCCCCTTACTGTGTAGGGCCCTTTTTTCACTCCCTACATTTCTGCACTGCCCGACTTACTTTTCTCACTCTCCGTCTCCACGATCACCCCTTTAGCCAACCTCCCTCTTACTGTTACCACCTCTGTCTCTCTCACACTGACGACCCCAACTTTTTCTCCGTTGTTGACCCTCCTTCCTCAGCACTCTCTACCAATCCCAGGAATTCACCTAATCGTTCCCTCTTTTCTATTCGTTAAAAAAACTTACAATAACTATTTGCCCCGTGTGCAAACCAACCATTTTCTTGTTTAGTTCTCAGGGTAGCACAATCCTTTCATGTCTGCCGTTCGTCGTCTCCGTCGTCGGCATTTTCGTCCTTTCCCATTTGCAAAAATGTTGACAACTTACCAAAAAGCCGCCACAGTGACCTGGTCTTTTTCGACCCAAACGCTAGCCCATCGGGACTTGTCCAGATGCCCCATAGATCAGACGTTTCTTAATTACCTGCATTTCACCGACCCATTGTTCTTTTTCCAGTAACCCCTTTCAGCTGAAAGGGGTTACTGGAAAAAGTATTGGGCAGCTGTTTTTGTTTACTCACCGTTCATCCCCTTTCCTACAGATCTACATTTATATGTTACTTTCTCCTCAATTTGACTACTATTCAGTTTGCACATCTGTAATCGCTCATTTTCTAAATCCCGTGACCACCAAATACGGAGGATGCAGAAAGGTCAGGGAACGACCACCGCATATCCCCGGAGCAATATGTCCTTAGTTGCTAATGCTCCTAAAAACCGAACAATAATAACTCATTTTCTAAATCTAGTATTCTTCCCATATATGCTTCTCTTAAATAGCAATTTCCTTTCCACATCAAAGATTAAATTATTCCCAAATTACAAGTTTTCCAATAACCTCAAATTCCATATTTGCAAGACATCTTACAATCTCATGAGGAACTGTATCAAAAGCCTTACCAAAATTCAAATATGTCAAAGCTGTTTCATCCCTTCAATTGCTTCATAACCTCATCACAGTAATTTAGTACATTAATCAGACAAGGTATCGTCTTCACGAAAGCATGCTGACACACATTTAGAATGTCATTTTTGTCGAGATGGTCCTGTATTGCTTCTTAAACCATAAACTCCATAGTATTATCAACCACAGAAGTCAAATTCACTTATCTATAATTCCTTCCGTTGTTTAGCTCCTCCCTGACGGATATGGGGGACATTGCACTCTTCGAGTCCAGAATATTCCCTAAATCTACTGACAATATCATTAATATTAAACTGCAGCCATTATCAACCCACTGCAGGATGGAAGTCTCCTCAACGATTCATCTTGAGTGAGGGAAATACCATAATCTGCCACGCTGGTTCAGTGCAGGTTGGCAGATCGACCGTATTTAGCAGTCAGGGGCTTGAACCCCGGTCTATTCAGAGTGTGTGCTACTGTACTCCCGGTCCTGACCACTTGGTTACGGAGGACACTATCATTAACATTACTAATCATTAAATGCTCTGACATTTTCAGTAGAAGTGGATATGTACCATCTGCTCCTGGACCTGTCTCTCTCAGTCCTTACAGCTTTTTGGATATGAGGTTCTCTGTTATCAATATGCTTTTTTTTCCCCCTTTTGATCAGTTAAGGCCTTGAGCTCTTGTAATCCATTTTGGCATCTTTATTTTGCAGAATTTCTGAACCGGAACAAACGCATTTGGGCTTTAATAAAACTGAAAAAAAAAAATGAAACGTGATTCCAAACGTTTTAGGAGGGAGTGTATATAAGAAACATTTTCTATATAGCCTTCCAGTAGCAAAGTGGTTGATGAACCTTCATTTCAGTGAAAATAATCTACCCACCATTGCTGCTCTACCACTTTCGCAGTCTATTATTTATCATTTTAATTAGAAAACTTTATTTCCTACTTCAATAACGAATTCCTTAGCGACGTAAAAAAGCTGCTAAAATGTCTTCGAAGACATTTGGCAAGTAGGGGTCTTTAATTTCCATTTTCAATTTGGCTTGTCTATTCTCAGAAGTGAAGTTAACGATAAAGCAGTAAGCGGGGATGTAGAAATCCCGGCAGAATACGCGAATTTCAGAATTATAGCAATACCTCGTGCAGTTAAAGATTTTATATTCACTTGTTAAAAGCGAGAATTGCGGGAAGAACTGGTTTGAGATCTCGGCGTAGCACTCAATGGCCTAACAACCCTGTCGCTAACATTCCCAAGTGAAGCCTTAAATTACGATGAATAGACTACCAGGCACCCCCTACTTGTAATATATCAATTTCAGAAAGTCCATTTGCTAACGAAAAGGGGGTAGTTGCGTGAAGGGGGAAGACGGGGAATTACAGCGGGAAGCTTTCACTTCGGGTTCACGACAAATTCCATTAAGTGTTACCTAGCAGCAGGCTCCGGTGCAGTTGAGCAAGGCGGTGTTCCATCTGCATGTGGGTGGAAGTTTCGCGACAAAGAATTAAGCGCCAAAGTTCTATAATAAAACGTAGTGTGGATATATTTTAAACTGTATGAAACACTTATTGGCTGCTAAGTAAGATGTAGGGGTGACCAGAGTTAGATAAAATCCTTTTAAAATTAGATTGCCTCCTCCGCAGCAACGGCTGAAGAGAAAAATAAGAGGCAATTTGGAAAAAATTGAAGTGTGAGGAAGAAAGAGAGAAATAAAAAATGTTTAAAGCGATAAATAAAAATGCAGTTTAATTAAAATAAAGAAAGAGGAAGTAGATTATAAAAATCGCGGATGGAATTTTCCATTGTTGGAATTCGAAGTACCACAAATGATGTAAAACGATCTCTAATGTAGTTAATTAACTTTGGCTATACAAGGAAGGGATAATTAGTATGTTTCACGTATGTTGTAATAAGAAATGCTTCTTTACTTGATCAGAATTTTAATGGAGAAAGCTAGCGAATCCTAATATGGACAGCGTCTTCAGGTGGCCGATTTGTGTTCACGTTAAACAGTTAATGTATCAAACAAAGGCGGTCACTTCAGAAGGTTATCAGTAGATGATGTTAGTATCATCTAGCACCAATTCCTCTGTGGCATTATAATGGTTTTGTCACTAGTTTCGAGTTGTCTTTGTTTGATCACCATCTATCACTGGAGGAATTTCTAAAATCCTCTTCAATCGAGATTTAGCCGATATCAGATGATGGAAGTAGGGTTTCCTCTGTAAGACATTCCTGGTTTTTCAGCGGATACAGCATCTAAATTGATCCGTGAGCACACACTTGCACAGACCTAATATACAGCATACCCAGAGGAGTGGAATTAGCGTTCAGGGGCAGACCTACATAAGGTACACCGCGTGTCCACAGACCTAATATACAACAATGCAATGTGGTCTAAGCTGCTGATGATTCTTCCACTATAAAATGGCTGATAGAGGGTTGTTTGTCAAAAATAAGTCTTTGTCCTTCATATGTCTGGGGTTAGACCGCATGGGCGGAAATGTTTCAAAAGTTTAGTGAACTAAAGTTTAACCTGTATTAATTTTAGCAAGGACTGCGGAAGACTTCCTCAACTGGACCAAGAGGTTAATTAATTAACATAATAATGAATAGTGACAGACTTCCATCTTCCAAGTAATAGCTTTAAGTTATTATTTTAACCTCCCCTGAAGTTTGATATTCCACAGAAAAATTGATAATCAACAAAACTGGTTACTTTTTAAATGTTTTTAAAAGGATTTTAAATAATCCCAAGTAAAAGTTCAGGAGAAACTACAGAAGCTTCAAAAATGATTTCATATCCCTAGAATTTTTTTCTCTGATCTCTTCGACCTGCAAATCTCGAAGATTTTTTTTCTCAAGACCTTTTTCAGCCTTTTATCCTGCCAAGAAGTTCAAGAAAGTTAAATTTTGACATGCTTTCATTATTTCTAATTTTTAAATTGGTTTGAACTCTAATTCAGAGGTGAGTAACTATTTTTGAACGCAGTGAACTTAATAAGCTTGACAATACATAATTTACTGCATAACTTTTTATTTGGTTTTGAATTTATAAAATTCCACTACATATATAACCAGTCTTCAAAAAAGGTTCTGTTCATCTGCACTTTGTGGAGTTCACCATCTGGATCTTGGAGTAGGCCAAGATCCAGATATAGTCGCCAATCATAGACCCTCCCACCTTCTTGGTACCTTTTCCATTGACTATGTCCTTGTGGAATCTCTTCCTTAACATCGTCCAGATCTGGTCTGAAATAAATCTAGGTGACAGTGAAAGTAATGGAGCTTTATTGACATTCATCCCACAAACTAATTTTCCATAACCATCAATTGCTGCCAAGATATTGAAAGAAGAGAAAAACAAATGAAACCGTTGGATTCAACACAAAAAATACATGTAAGAATCCATTAAATATAAACCTAATTTTTTGTTACATATTATTAGTGCATGATAGTATTTATTGGAAAATAGACTGGGATGAGCAACTTACTGGGATGTTAGTTTTCGGAACTTAGGAGCTGAGATTTCTGCAGCAGGGAAAGGGGTGATTGTCTGCTTGGCTTTGCACAAAATAGAAATAGTATGTCTTTGCTAAATTAGGCAAGTCATATTCTCTAAACGTGCACTATAGCAGTGGTTTTCAAAGTATGTTCCACGAAACTCTGAGATTCGATAAAAGTCCATTATCTGAAGTTATTTCAAGGGTTCCGCAGTATTTTTTGATCGATTTTGTATTTAATTTATACTATAGTACTGTTTTTTTTTTAATATATTGGGGTTCCGCAAAAAAAAGAAAAGAAAATGAACAGAGTTCGCAAAAGGGCTTCTGCTGCCGAAAAATGGTTGAAAAACACTACACTGTGGACTTATGCAGCATTGCGCAATGCATGATATTTGCGCTATCAGTATTTTGTTAATGTACCTTAAATCAATTTACAGGTTTTGCCCTGCATTACCTCCAGTGCCACCATAATTGGAGCGGTTTAAGGTAGCCTTAAAGAAATTCCTTGTGAGATGAATCGCTTCGTGATGGTTCTCAGAATCAGAAATTACCAACGATATCACAGAAAATGCACAAAATGTTAAAAAAAATTTAAACTACAGCCATTATCAACCCACTGCAGGATGGAAGCCTCCTCAACAATTCATGCTGAGGGAAATGGACCATAATCTGCCACGCTGGTCCAGTGTGGGTTGGTAGATCGACTGTATTTAGCAGTCAGGGGCTTGAACCCCAGTCTACTTAAAGATCGTGTGCTACTGCACTCCCGCTCTTGACCACTCGGTTCCGGAGGACTCTATACGCAGGTATAAATATATACAAGTCTGCAGAGACTAATCCAGCAAGGGAAGTTAAAGGCAAAAGAGCAAAAGGAAGACCAAGAAAAAAGTGGCTTGATAACATCAAAGAATGAACAGGGGGTTTTTACGACATAAGAACTATTTCACAAAGCAAGAGACAGAGTTGGCTGGAAAATGTTGGTCTCCAATATTCGAATTGAACACGGAACCTGAAGAAGAAGATGGACTTAGTGTACTTTATAACGCTGATTTCGAATGTGCGCCAAATTTCTTTATCGGTTACGCTCAGTTCTGATCTCTCTCGGTTAGCACAGTAGTTATAATCACGATTCTTCCCATACCTCGAGGTAAAGGCCCCGGTTTGAATCTCATCAGTGACGCAAAAAAAAAATATATGTATGGGATTTTTCACAGCTTGGTCTCTGGAAAGAGTTGCATCAGTTTTTCTCTCCCGGAAATTCTGGTTTTTAGTTCAGTTAACCCACCGAAGAATATTACAAACAGTGTACTGTCGCCTCATAGCCTTAGTTGCTTTGATGCTTAACACAACTATATTTAGTAAGCGACAAAAATAGCTTTTCCACATTTTGCTATGGAAGATTCATTTTTCTACTATAATAGAGTTGATGGCCTGTTTGATGTCCTTGGTAGGGAACACAAGCAAGAGGAATGGAAGCTTTTCTTTGACTCTTCGAAATAAGCCAAGTCTAAAAATTGTGCTAATCTACTATGGAAACATATATACATTTATACTAACTGATTGTGCTGTACACACGAAGGAGTCCAATGAGAACATGGAACTTCTTTTAAGAAAATACTACCATTAATACAAGTAGCCCATCTGAGGAGATTTCAGTTATCGGGATCGTTGTGCGTTTGCAATCTGGGCACACAAAATATTGTCGCTTTTTGTTGAGAGTGGGACAGCGAGCCAAAACGAGCCATTACAAAAATGAGATTTAACCCCTCACAATAAATCTTGTACCTTAAGAGTAAAATGTCACTAAGCCACTAATTTGATGATCGGTACGAATCCATGGAATGTGTCATATTTCGAGAGGAAAAATCGATGGGAGAAAAAAATATATATATATTTTAACAAATTAATATAATTTAGAGATTAAAGCCTATTCTTTTACAAACTGGCAATAATGAAAAACAAATGTAATGATTTAAAAGGACTCTTCAGTCCATTTTACAATAATCTTTAATTCTTACTAATTCTCTGTGACAAATTGGCAATGCAGGTGTGATTTGTGTTGGAATAAGTCTATCTACCCCTCCCCCCAGTCCACTTCCTTTAATTGGTGATGTCCTGCTGCGAACGTAGTCAATTAAGTCATATTTTATGTAACATGGGATGCTGCTACACCAATACACACGCATGGCAGTAAATCGAGTTGTTTTCGGAGAGTATACTGAAATGTATACACTGTCTTACCCTTGTATTACACTTAAGTACATTGTCCTATGGGAACGACAGCAGCACAGTGTAGTAGGGAGAAAAGGGAAAGAATGACCTCCTTCAGTCTTTTATCAGCCTCCATCCAACTTTTAATAGTGCGGTTTTTTCGAAATGTTGAACTACTAGTGCGAAGTACCATGTAGCGTGAAAAGTTTACAAGACACTAAGACTTATTACTGAGAGTTTTAGTGGGAGAAAAGTAATTAAAGTAGTGAAGTAGTGTACCTGATGTGGGTGGGTCAGGTGATTAGAGACGATGAAGGCAGAAAGGGTACAGCGAACATGGAGTGTAGTTTAATGACAGACTGTTCGCCACGGGACCCGTTTGAATCGTTGAACGTCTTAAAGACGGATAAGAAAAGTTTGCACTTTAAAGAATAAGGAGCATACTTAAGGACTGTGAGAGGAAAAAGGACCTCGGATTGAAAATACCAGAGTTCGAAACCTGTCAGTGAGGCGAAGAAGTTTTATGGGCTTTTCTCACAACATGCTTGAGTTCGTTGGTCTCAGATGAGGTTTTTTCGGGTTAGTACAGTTTTTTTTTCCTTCTGCAAACAGGCAAATCGGCCACGGAACACGCGCAATTTATAGGCATAATACATATACGGCGCAGTATGACCTAATTCTCTGATGCGCCTAAACACAACAGCGAAAAGACCAAACTTCGTTGTTGAAATAGACCCGCTTCTTTGTCAGAATGATGCATTCCAGGAGGTGGCAAATTAACTTCAAAGGCCATGAGACATCATTGTCTCTTTTCTGTAAACTGCTTCTGTTGTTTACGGGATTCAAACCCGGACTTTTTCAATCAGTGGCAAGTGACAAAATCCACCTACCCAGGAGAAATTAATGAAAATAAAAAGAAAGTTAGAAAGAAGGCAATAAAAGGCAGCAGAAGATCCTCTTTTAGTACAAAGTGGCACACTTTGTCATTTATATTTGTCATTGGAGTAGTTGGGGACGATATGTTCTGCGCTACTTTAGGTTTGAAAAGAATGATGCACATGCGCGGTTCTCGTGTCATTTTTAGAATATTTCATCTAAAGCTGGCAGAGAGGCTTCCGGGATGAATTTCCATTTATTTCCATTTCCGATAAAGCTTGACAACGCACATGGAAGGTCTAACTGCCGATATGATAAAGAAAAACCTCCTTTCACACATTAGTAATTCTAATTGCATTTATCAGTGGACTTTTTGCAATCCAAGTAATCTTATACTCTCATAATTAAATTTACATCCTATTTCCATACGTACATTGCTTAAGATGGCGAGAAATGATATTCGATAAATAGCAATAAGAATATTATAATTACTAAAGTCAAGTAGAGAGCCTTTGCGTGCGTCTCTGCTTATTTGACGTTTACAGTTTGGATCTTCAGTAATGTAACTCTAGAAAATATTCTTTGGAGATGGTTCTTTCGCGAATAAAAATGCCATAGCTCTCACAACTCATTTCATAATCTCCTTTTGTCTTCTGGAATTATAATACTATGAAAGATTAAATATTCCGAGCAGAAAACCTTGTCGATAATCAAAAACAAAACGGGGATTTTTATTTATTTATAATTTCATTAAACTCTCGATCTCTTTCCAGTAGTGGAGTGGCTGTTTGCATTTCTACTTCGACACTGGTGAGTTAGAAATGTTAACAGGTTCCACTTGAACTCCAACGTCAGGAAAACTCAAGTTAAAGGCAAAGAGGATTTAACCTACAGGCTCATATATGAAAAGCGATATGCTTTAGGTCACCGACATCCTTTATAGAAGGGATAAGGCTTTTGTAATTAAGAATTTAACTCAACGTGGAAGTGTTTTCTCTGCGGCCTTCTTAGCAAACATGAAGCGCCCAAAGTTACTCAACAAGTCAGACCTCTAAACAACTGATGGAGAAAAAAAAGTTCGGTAAACATGGAGGGTTGTGCCGACCACAGCTGATGTACCTTCCTTTGCTCTTTTATGTACTTGCCGCCAGTTAATGGGTCGCCCGTCACCTTGGGGCCAAGGCGACATGTGATTAGTAACCGCGTGTTGTTTGACAACACGAAAAGTGATCCTGCCTTCTAGTAATTAAAGTTCCGTATGTGTGTGTGTGTGTGGTTACTTTGAAACTCTTCTACCTCAGACCTGTTTACATGGTTTAGAAGTTTCATCGGTCCGAAAGGCTTTGTTTGATTAGATGAGTCACGATGACGTCATCAACGAGTCCACCTACACAGCGATGATGAATGTTGTTAATAAACATGATAAATTACTGCCTCCTATTTTTTTTTTTTTATTTTAGCCCCTTGCAGCGATTAAAAACTCGGAGAATACCATAAAAGGAGGACTTCTGAAGAGATCGTATCATGAATCTTCCTACGGTAACACTTGAAGGCTAACTTTCTTTATTTTTGTGAAATTATTAATTCAGTAATAGTTTACAAAAGATTTCACAACCTTTCGATGAAAGCGAATCAAATATTATTCGGATAAGAAAAAGGGAAAAAAAATGAGTATTTTAATTGAGTTATTGACTAGGTCAATTTTGAGCACGTTCTCAAGAGATTAAAGAGAGAAAAATATATAATTTCTGTTAATCATACTCGCTATCACAAATGATAGTAAGCATAATTAGCATTAGTATTACCATTGATCATACAATGCAAGGAATCCAGGTGTTTGCTGTACCAGGAAATAAAAATCTGTTAATTCTTTCCATTGACTATCGACCCCTCTGGTCTTTAAATTTCTCGAGGCCGTCAGTACAATAGGTTTCCAATGGAAGCAGCTTATTCCAATGATTAACAACTCGTAGGCCAAAGGAAAATTTCCCACGCCCCAATATAAAACCCTCCTTCCTGCAACCTTTCATTGTCAAAAAAAACGGTGAACACGGGTTTTACGTGTGCACACCAAAACGACCATATTATATACAGCTCAATAAGGCCTACGTTGCTGTTTGAAGCCCTCCAACCAACCATACAAACAAACAAACTGTTGCATACAGTGTCCAGACTAATGAAGCACGGTATATTTATATCTCTTAATATTTCAAAATTCCATCACAGATTTCTCTTGATATCTCTGCTTTTGAACTTAGGTTTAGAGTTTATGTTGGCAGAAGTGATCGTTATGCAACCCACTGGAATTACCTGTTATAGTGGAGAGAACTTCAATGAGCTGGTCAATGTCATTCATTAGTTATTCCGTGACACATTTACACTCCAGTGTCACTCCTTCTCATCAACTGTTGGACTAAGAAACGTACTGCATACGCAAGCAGTAGGCACCATTGTGCTTTTTTATAGGACTTTCTCATATTTTTGTTACCTCTTGATCACAGTACCGTGATGGGACAGTGCAATATATTTTGCAATATATTTCTTAATTATGTGGGTGAAAGATATATGCAATGACCTTCAATCTCCTATAGAACTTCTCTGGACTCTAATATCTATTAGAGAATGAAAACACTAGAACTACAACCCCCCCCCTTATGATCAAAATAATGTGGTTATTACTGTTATTTGATTTTTTTTTTTTTAGGAGCATTAGCAATTAAGGCCATATTGCTCCGGGGATATGCGGTGGTGATTCCCTGACCTTTCCGCATCCTCCGTATTTGGTGGATCATGGGCTCGAACCCCGGTCTAATCAAGAAGCATCTGCTACGCACTGCTGCTCCTTCCCACCTGGCTACGGAGGCGCCAAATAATGTGGGTTATTTTTTTAATTTTATTATTTTAATCACAAAGAGACTTAGCTAAACATTGCACACAACACGATGACTTTGGATGTTTTCATTCTACACTGTGCTGCCACTTTTTCGGCACAGCCCTGCTGTGCACACAAATGGTTTGTCCCACAACGTTGCAAGTCACATGACCACAGTTGTGGATATAAATGCAGCAGAACAATCTTTCTAGTATCAGTTAAGCGTACAAACCGTAGCAAGAATGGAGAAAAGGAGTGATCTAGCGGACTTCGAACGTGGCATGGTAGTAGATGCAAGACGTGCTGCACAAAGCATCTCTGAAACGGCAGTTCTCCTGAACTTTTCACGCACCACAGTTTCAAGGGTGTATAGAGAATGGTGCAACAACAGAAAACATCCTCTCAACTGGACTCCTGTGGAAGAAAATCGCTTGTTGATGAGAGAGGCCAGAGGAGGATGGCTAGAATTGTGCAAGCAAACAAACGGGCCACAATGTGGCACATCACGTCAGAATACAACCTTGGTGCTCAGAACAAAATATCTCAACGGACCACTAGTCGCACTTTGTCGCGAAAGGGCTACAACATCCAACGGCCACATCGCGTACCTTTGTTATCAATAAAGAACAAGAGAGCACGCCTCCTGTGGGCACAGCAACACCAGCACTGGACTATCGAGGATTGGAAAACAGTTGCTTGGTCTGACAAGTCGAAGTTCCTGGTGCATCATGTTTGATGGAAGACTCAGAATTTGGCTAAAACAACATGAATCCATGGACCCGTCATGTCTGACGACTACTGTGCAAGGTGGTAGGGGCAGTGTTATGGTGTGGGGAATGTTTTCTTGGCACACGTTGGGTCCATTGATACCCATAGATTCACGTCTGAATGCCACATCCTACCTAAACATCGTTGCTGACCAAGTGCACCCGTTCATGTTGACAGTTTATCCTCAGTCAGATGGTTACTTCCAGCAAGACAATGCGCTGGTGCACAAAGCCCGAATCACTATGAAATGGTTCCAGGAACATGACAATGAGTTTTCTTTGCTGTAGTGGCCCGCTCAGCCCGCGGATCTCAATCCTATTGAACATTTTTGGGATTAGCTGGAAAGGGCTGTTCGCTGCAGGCCTACACCTCCGTCGAATCTCAAGGAACTGCGTGATACACTCATGTCTGCATGGTACTCCATTCCTGCACAACGTTTTCAGCATCTTGTTCAATCCATGTCTAGACGAATTCAGGCTGTTTTGAAGGCTAAAGGAGGCTGAACACGCTACTAGGTAGGTGTACCTAATAAAGTGGCAGCACAGTGTATGTACTAAGCTTTCTTAGCACATAGAATACATTACATCGTAGCATATGCTTATAAAAAATGTTTCCTCCTCTGCCTGAAAAAAACGGCTTTTTTCATTCTAAATTTAATTAATTTTCTTACCCTTTACAAATCACACAAATCCTTTCTAAAACTTCTGAACTTTGTTCAGAAGAGAGCATTGAAGTTACTTAATGATACCTCTTTTACCGACTCACTCCGATTCCTTTCACACAGATGTACAGTTTTTCTTCATGGCTTTTATACGGCTATTTTTATGGCTATGTTCTTCTGAATCCTCTGAGAAAATCCATCCACTGCTAACCACAGAATTTTAAGTCCAGTGTGGACAAGTATCTTCTGTGTTTGAAACCTTCAGTCAAATGCATGTTACTACAGAACTTCAGGTTACAGTAAGCACTTTTAGTGCTTGAATTACCATAAAAAAATCTACTAGAAGTATTACGCCTCAATTTGAATGTTTCATGGCCACGAATAAGAATCAGTTTCCACATGTTTAATACTGAAATTTATAGCCAATAAACGATTCTGCTGAATGTTATATTTGATGGGAAACATTTGTGTTGTGACACTTACGTTACGGTCGCCTGCACCCTGTAAGATATTTATTTAGCTATCGCAATGTCGAAGATGTCACTTGAGTCCAGTGAAATATTTACTTGGCCACTGCAAGATATACGTGCTTTCTCTTCTGAGGTGATGAAACTCTTGAGAGTGTCTTCATAAGAAATAAAGTTCTTTTATGTCTTCTATGAATGTCTATTTACTACTATACGCAAAGTCCAATATGGACAATAAGTCCAATTTTAATTTAAGTCCATTATAACTGAAGAAGATTCGTAATAAAATTAACAAGAAAAACTGAAACATTTATTAAACTACAGTAATGTAAACCATCTAAATAATATACATATATCGATTCCAATTAAATAAATTATTTAATGATAATTTAATAAACATAAAATTATTATGTACTGTTATACGGGAGAGGGAAAATTGAAATTGGTGCTTTTTTAGAGCTTAAGTAACATTGTTTTTTTAACGAGTTAAGTATTTAATGTAAAATACATAGATTAGCCTTATGTCTTCCCTTCTGTTATGCTTCTTCTCATTCCTGCTTTATCTTTGGGCCCTCGTGGGTATCACAGTTAGTAATATCGCTATCTTTTCCACCACCCGGTGGTAAAGACCCGAATTCGAAAGTGGCCGAGTTAATCGGTTTCAGGCGAGAATAGCATGGTTTTTTCTTCACTGCGATTATTGAAAACACGTGTTTTAGTAATCGCAGTGGCTAGAAATAAACAACATTATCGAGTTTAGTTAACCTTATAAAGAAGAATAATTTTCCTTACTGCTAGTTAACTAGTGCTATTCTCATTGTCGATAAGAGATGGTGCGCAAATGCCTAATCTTAATCCTTTGTAGTTAGTTTAATTCTAATTAACAGTTTGTTGTGGTTAAAGTAATCTCTTTAATGAGTTTTGGCTGAAATATTCCAGACCAAAGTGTTTACACGGTTGTATTAACACATACAGAAATGCTCAATGCTATAAGCAGGTTCCTAGTGAGATGAGTTTCTGTTAGAATAATAAAATAAAGTTTCTTTCAAAGCTAAACTTTTAAAAAATTATCTCATTAGAGTTATTTACTTGGCAGTTATTTTAATAGCGAACGTTGTGAAAAGGATTACTTTATTAAAGCTAATTTGTGGTGTATGAAATGTTAAAATATAATCTATATATGTATTTTTTTCTTTTAAATCTAATCGTTCCATTGGTACAGTTATTGTGTGTTGTTATCTGACTATCTCTTTCTTATCTGACCATCATAGGACCGCGTAATATTGGTGAATCCGCTGTAGAACCATCGAAGGCTCAGACCGAAATATAAAATATGCAATTCAAAACACTTATTGATCTGATTGGTTGTTTGGAGAGTTTTTGGTGCATGGACTAGGTGTGCTAGTTCACATGGTGCCCAATTCATGTAGTTTATCGTATACTGTGTCCACGTGGGCCGATTTACATATTGTGCGGTCTGAGAAACTTGGAGTAATGCTGGATAAAACTTTACCCCTCCACTGAGTTCCAGTTCTGAAGAGGCCTTTATTCTCCAACAGGATTTAAATCAAACTACTTCAAACAAGTAATGAGTGGAGAATCTACTCGTATATTCTTGGTTAAGACCCCGAGTCCCTTTTGATAAATGCGTGTTGGGGAGACACGAAATATCGAAGTTGCGCTTTCCATCAGAACTCTTAAATGGGTCTACGTACTCCTTTAAAGTCAGTCCTGAATCCGCGCGGGACACAGTCCAATGGCGCACCCAGATATATTTGTTTTTTTGGGGAGGTGGAACTTGTACGTTTCACACTGGTCGTTTTCATAAGCGTCAGCATAGTGACAGTACAATTATATAAAACAAAATGCTCCTTGGGGGATTTATACCCGTCAGCCCCCCACCATGGGTGCGCCTACGAGCGCAATATGAAAACCCTTGATATAGAATCTGACTGCTAAAAGCTGATAGTCTGAGCCGTTAATAACTGAAACTAGAGTTTGATAACCGGATCTTAACTGCAGTTTACAGATAGTCTATGGACTATTCTTATCTCCACACCTCCTGAGCCATTCATCACTATTGAGCATTGCTCTGGACTGGTAGAAATTCCTACGCATCGAGAGAAACCAGTTCCCAACATCTTTTGCACGCATGCGTATATTATATATATTAGGAGCTGCTTTAGTAATTTACATTGGTTCAAAAGATGCCATTTCTTAAATCGATTTCCATATTTGTTTTTTATGAGGTATTCGAAAACCTAATCAAATGTCTTTAAGCAATCAGGAGAATTGCATGTTTAAATTCCAACATATTTTAACTGAATACTAACCACGTTGCATAAAAATCTAGTTTCTTTTTTTGCTTAAATTAAGTGGAAACATTAAACGAAGAACTACCGCCGCGGTTTGTCACGTTTATTTTTCTACTTAAACTACCCTCTAGTAGAAAGAGAATAAACAAATCGAAAATGTTATTGATGACTTCGTGGTTTACAACCTACTCGTACTATTACCAAAATTCTTGCGCGTTTTGCATCAAAACATAAATAAAATATTAAAGTAAGAATTATTGGATATTAAATTTTAGTAAAAAAATTAAGTAAAGGAATATTTGACAAGTCAAAAATATTTTTCCTGAATACATCGTTTAATTTTCTAAATAAATTTAATACTAAATGATTAGCAGCTTTAAAAAAAAATTTTCTATTGGCTTAACATTCCTAAAATGTTGTGGAAAGAAATACTGATCAATAAAAAATGGCGATAAACAGTGAACACTAAAACAAAAGAATTCCTAGTGTGTACTGAATGCCAGTTTTTGTATTCACATTCGTTATGTTAGAAAACCCATTTAAACAAAATCAGTCTGAAACAATCATGAACTATTAAGATAAGTTCATTTTAAACGACGTCCACCTAAATTTGCATTAGAAAAAAACCCTTAACTATATTCCCAAGATATATAACCAACTTGTTTTTGAGTAATTAAGTAATTGAGAAGAACGATAAAGAAAAACGGTTGCTTGTAATCGTCTTACAGCGTCCTGCATAAATCATTCAACGGGTAGGGACCGATCTAGCGAATATCATTTATCTTTTGCTGCGTCTCTAAAATTAATGCTTCACTTCTCCAGGAATTTTCTAAGCTGAAAGTTTAAGCCTCTCTCTTTGCTTTTTTTTTTCTTTTATCTTTGGCTCTATTGAGTGGAATGTGCAACAAACAAAATGCTGCCCTACGCGCAAGACCTGTCACTGTGACCTACCGTTTACAGAAGAGGGTGCCCGTGATTAATTATGACGTAAGAATCACGCTTAAATTCAGTTGAGGAACGTAGACAATCATTTAGGTGGTTGTAGTCGCTTATTTGGCTCGCGTGAGGGGAAATTAAATAGATACGAATATCGCTTGATCACAACGAGACTGGATATGGGGAGGTGGAGAAGCAAAAGCCGTTTGGAAATACACCTACTAGGAACCAGAAGATAAGAAGGAATATTTTGTCGAACGGCACGCAACGATACCCAATCAACAGCTCCCCTTAATGTCGCGGAATTTCCGAAGAGACTTCCCTGCCAACGATATAAATATTTGATGACTCTTTGTCGACAAGGAAAGGAAAATTAATGGTTGATAAAAGGCGTCTACCACTCAAAGTTAAGAGAATTCTCCGCGGAGCATTAACGTCAAGAGGTGAAAGGCCGTTTAGAATTTTCCGATTAAAACTCTTTGCCGCAGTTAGGGTGTGAAACCTCTTTTAGACGAAGAGAAACAGCACGGATGAAACAGACGCACACACAGAGTAGGACAGAAAATATCCCCATACATTCCTTCAAAGATAACTTTTCACTCTTGTTGCTAATGGCTGTTCCTGTGTGTATAGGAAGATTAAAGTCCATATTCTGGTACTAAGATTAAAGTTTCCTTTGATCAACTACACAAACCTCCCTGGAGTACTCGGGCTCGCTATGTTGGATTTCGATTTGCGTACAATCTTTAATTGCTTTGGTAGCAAATGTGCAAAGGGAGTGATGGGTCGAAATACGACTGGTTTGTGTGCGTGGTGGGGGACAAGAAGCTGAACTAAATTTGCACACTTCCTTGAGTAAACTGCACTCTTCGACGGTGCAGTTTATTTCGTATTTTGTTTACATATTTGAATATGGGACTCGGTGTGTTTATGCTCCACAAATGTGCATTATGTTGATGCAAGCCTTGAAGGAATGGATCATCAGAGAGAGAGAGAGAGAGAGAGAGAGAGAGAACAGTGTAGATGCAACGAAACTTTTTTTTTGTTTGGTTCTTCACACGCTACGCACAGTTTGTGCATGCATAATACGATACTGTTATTCACACTTGTCTACTCTACGATGACCAGATGTACTGGAAATTCCAAGACAGTCGTGTTTTGATTTCATGAAAAAATACACAATCTGGCCCACTAATTTGGCTCAGATTTTCCATTATTCCCAAAAAATAAGAATGCGTTCCATGTTACTATATACTCAAATCTCTATATATAACAAATGTAGCTTTTTGGTCCGGATTTTTATCCCCAAAAGTCTGGTTATTGGAGTCTGCTCTGACAATCCACCGAAGATAAATCTCAAATTCCACTTCCTTTTTCGTTTCTTCCAATTTTCTGTCAGAATCCTCAAATAGAATATCACATACACTGTTGTTCATATATTTTTGGTAGGTATCGATTTGTGTAATCTTAGGTGGAGGAATCCCATAAAATAAGACGGCCCTCTCTTGAATTTCTGTGATTAATAATTATCTGCTAGTGAAATCCACTATATTAGAAAATAATACCAAAATTGAAGATTTGTTTTTAAAATCTTCAATTTTGAAGATTTCAGATTCCAGATGGCAAACCTGCTAATATGGAGTTTGGACACTAATTTTTATCACGATCATCTTGAGGAAATTGCAATTTGTTTATTGGAGTTGGTACAGACTTTTAAACGTACACTCATCTAAATCGCCCATACCATATTCTAAGTTTTACTAAATACCACGTCGTTTTCGACGCAGTATTTTTAGGGAACTGCCTGAGACCGCTTTCATTTTTATTTTTGGTCCCTCCGCTTTATTGATCTCGGGCAACCATACACCATCCGATTTGACCATGCTTGAATAGTTTGATGGAATACTGGCAGTGCTACAAAAATATCAACGCCATCTGCATTAATCACTCGAAATGATTTTTTTGCCATGCCATCTGCTCTACGGTTGATAAGGTGTGCTTGTTTTTTTTTGATCACGTGGGTAGGACGTTCGGGATTCTACAGGGTTGCAGAAATTATAGTTTCGCCACTTGGTTGGAAAGCTTGGCCAGGAAACGAGCCTCCGAGAACTCTACAACGATTTGATTGTTTTCGCCAATGGCGTGTAAATCATAACATATATGTGGAGAGGATTGGGTTAAGATGAGGCTTACCAAACAATTTTTTACTTTATGCGTAGTACAAGAGAATTACTGTTATACAATAATCACTTTATTTTTTTTTTTTGTAATTATGACTGATATGCATGATGCTTTATCGAGTTCTTAGAGTTCATCCAATCTTAAACATTAAATCCGTTGAAATGCTGAATACCTCGTAAAACAGGTCGTTTGTTTTTAGTCCAATAACATGCCTTATATCAGCATCTTTTTTTCCATATAACAGCGTCCCTTTGTTTTCCTCCCCCGCACTTTTTTTTTGTTCCAGAGTCGTCATGGTAACGCATACAGCGCGTGCAAAAATCCCTAAAATCGCGCGAGATGTTCCACACGTAACTCATGTTTGTTTACCACTTTAACTACAAGACCCTCGTGCAGCACGGATTGTCAGCCATAATTGATCCAAATGTTTGAATGGAATTTTGGGATTTATGGTCTCAGATTATCTTGCCGAAACCAAAGTATTGTTATAAATTAAAAGGAAAAGCTCCATATTCACCATCGAGTTTTATAATTTTTTTCGAGATTGTGTACGAAATTTTATATTGGAGCACGTCTTGTCTGGAAAAAGGCAAATTTACATAAATACCTCGGTGTAGAGTGGCACTTTATTCACGTTTTCTTTGGACACTTGAAAAGGCTACATATTATATAGCTCACATTACTCATTCTTATGTTGTCTGAATGATTTAAAGAGAGACTTTGATAATACTTGGGCTGGTGACGTTGCAGATCATGTTTCATTTTGATCGTGGCAACAGTAAAACATCAAACGCTATTACTGCCCTCTGTTGATACCTCCATTCTCATGCTAAGCACGTCGGTGCATACATCTTTGTCGCATTATCATCAAGTACCCTGATTTCCATAATAGCTTAAATGATTTCTACACGCTGTGAATTTTCTACTGTTTTATCCGCTTCCCTTTTAGTGTTTAACTAATCTCGCTCAATTAAGAAATGTAACAAAAAAAAAAAGGAAGATACAGTTTGTGAAAGGGCTTTCAGAAGGAAAAGTATTAATAAATAATTTACACCCTTTTGCGAAAATCACAACTGTATATGTCATCTCCGAAGACAATCTTCAGAGGATAAATCTCTTTGAAACTTTGAAGAGGTGGCGTTTAAAAATTTAACGGAGGGAATTTAAGTGAGTAATGCTGTTGAGCTCATTTAATGACAAGTAATCACTCCTCCCTTCAACTTCACAACAAAGTGAATAGACACCGGTTCCATTCTAATTCGGATGTTTTTAATAGAATTAATTCCGATGGTGTATTCCATTAAAAGAAGAGAACTTGGCAGAAGTGTTTCTCGATTCATCTAATTCATTTAGGTGTTCAGGGAAAAACGTTAAAACTTACTTCGTCATCGGATGCGGTTCTTGAACGACTTTAGACAAACAGATGTCTTTGGAGAATAAAACAATCTTCATAAGAAAACGCATTAGTGTTTCTGTTGCTAATTCTGAAGTGTTGAATTTTAGGGCCTGCGATCAGCTTTGTAAATGAGTTTTCTCACATCAGTTCCCCAACATGAAACTAAAATGTTTTTTGTGTACTTATCGTTGAGTCATTTAAAGAACCGATCGCGAAAGAATCATATCAGATATATGCCTCTTCTGACCTTGTGGCCCTCCAAGAATATAAACAGAATTTTTTTTATCTATTACTTTATTTTACAGGGCTTCAATGACTTTCTCTGCGCATCCATCTATCTCATTCTGATTTCCCCTTGTAATTAGATACGAATCTGGTTCTGATGCTTCTCGTGAATTTGGGAAACCACTTTGGGGATCAATGTCAAAGAATCTTGACGGATACACTTTCATCCAAATATATAGGTGTTTAATCTGCAGACTGCGCGTGCCATAACTACAATGATTTCGTTGGTTGTGCAGCAGGAAGGACAACTCAATCCCATCTAACACTAGTGTTTAAAGAAAAGGCAATCGCATATTTAATATACTCTTCAAATTCACTGGTAGCTTAGTTAGAGTTCTGGAGATCAGTGACATAATGCGATGTGCATACATCTGCACTTAAAGCTTTAATTTTTTTTTTAAAGTTCCCAAATATTAATGGAAAATCGATAGCAATCTCCTACCAAAGCCAAGAAATATAAGATTTATTTTCTTATGATGACACCAAACACGAAAGGTGCGGGAACCTATGCTACTCTGGCACAATATAAAGGTTGGAAAGGACGAATACATTTGTTGACTGTCGACTTGAATTTCTGTACATCGTAATTTTCGTATGACATCAGTACATAAAAGTGTCTCAAAGTGCAGAAGTACATGGAATAAATGAGGAAGTGGAAAAGTTAATTTCCGCTTTCGAGTTGAACTATGACTGGATGTTGATTATTTGATGCACGAGTTTGGTTTGGAACAAAGAAGTGGAATTACGGTCCTTGCTTACTGCAACAATAATTAAAGGTAAAGGATGTAAATTTGTTGCTAGAGTGAACGGAAATAAGCTAGAACGACTACAATGCTACCAGTCGCCACGACACAGTTCTAAAAAGAAAAAAATTGCCACAGGATAAACTATTTTCTGTTGGTTGGTTGGTTGTTTAGTTTAGACGCATTAGCAACTTGGGCCATATTGCGCTGTATATAATTTCTGAAATTTACGTGTATTCTGTGGTCAGATTTGTCTGGTGGATGGAAAACCAGAATTTCTGGGAGAGAAAGTTATTCTACTCTCGCCTGAGACCGATTAACTGGGCCACGTTAAAGCCCACAATTCCTAGCGTCATTGACGAGATTCTAACTCTAGTCTCTTCCACCCAGTACAGAGAGGACGGCTGTTCTGTTGCCAAGAGAATGGGTGTATGCTAAAAGAATTTATTCAAAATTATTATTATTATTATTATTATTATTATTGTTAGCTCTATGATGCAAAGAACCCTGCGGCTTATGCTGGACCAGTCAAAAAAAATTCTGAATTACTCAGAGAGAGAGAGAGAGAGAGAGAGAGAGAGAGAGAGAAAAAGAAAGAAAGAAAGAGAAAACAAGAGTCAGAAGTAGAAGGGAATCACCAAGAAAGAGAAGAATGATGATATCCAGCTCAGGACCCTGAGCTGGATATCATCATGAATATGTGCCAAAGCCATATTCACCAGATGTGAGCCCCCTAGGGATAGTTGAAAGTATTTTGAAACCGACGCCTAGTTATTCAGACAGTGTGCCATGTGCTGAATGCTTTTAAAGGCCAAACTACGAATGAAGTAAAAGAGAAATTCAAACTGGATTCTTAAAAGACTAAGTGTAAGAAAATTTTCTTGTCCAAACGACAGTGGAGCCTTCTGGTCTCTTCGACAAGAGACCATGATGTGCAATAGAATTATCAGTTTCTATTGCATCTTCATCTAGAGATAAAGCTGACTTGCTGGATTAGTCAGAATGTATACCTGCCCACCAAAATTATCTCAAATACTTTTGATAAAATATACAATTTTTGTGAAAGTGGTGTGTTAGAAATTAATATTAATTACATGGATAATATTCGCAGTTGTAAATTATAAAGCAATATTAATAGTTTATTTTATTAATTTTAAAGCGATATTTTTATATATTCATCCCGTCCGTAATTACTATTTCTATTTACACTTGACTTTAGTTGCTGTCTTCTTCACGCTTTTCAAGAAAGTTCTGTGGCTTCACTGCAACTAACAAGTACTTTGAATGGTTGTTGGCGAGTCACAAATCAAGAGTGTTTGGTATTATGCAGTCGGAATAGTCTTCTATTCAAGCAGGTAAATGAACGAATTGCGTGAGATCATTAGAAATAACAAAAACTTCATCTCTTATCATTCGAGTCCGTAAAAGTATAAAATTTGATCTGGCTACAGTTAGGAACTTCAAGTAAACTATTTTTTCGCTATTAGGAAAGTTTGATTGAAGAAAGTAGAGTTTCAAAGAACGAAAGAAAGAAAAGTAGAGTGATTTGTCGGGTTGGAAGAGCGATAAACGAATTAAACAGAAGTAAAGAAGTCTTGAGAAGAAAACAATAATAAAAAAGGGGAGAATGTAAAAAATAATACTCAAGTATCACCTGTAAAACGAAAAGAGTCAGAGCGAGTGATTAGGACAAATGGGTTGAGTGGTGGTTGGAGCAAGCGACAATTGAGATTCTGTTGTAAAAGAGGAAGTGGGTCTTATGGGACTACAAGTGTAAATGAACAACATTGAGATTCAAAATCAAATCACGTGTATTCGTTAAATTAATTCGTAAATTTTTAGGAGGTTTAGTTCTTTTTGCAGATAAGTTCACTTCATTAGTTTGATTATTCACGATTCATTGCAGATGAGGTAAATGAAAAGGAATGTTTTATGAAGTAATGAAATTTTTAATTATGCGCAGTCCCCTAATATAAAATAGCCCCACCAGCGCCCTCCATCCCTACAAACACACTACTCAAATTCTCTCTGATCATAGCTGACTGGTACAGTCAGCAAGATTATCCGATTATCCGATCCAGATATCCTCGGGAGCGTTACTGCATGGAGGTTCGACCATCTAACGGCCGGACTGCGACAACCATTTTAAACATATGTTTCGTCCTGGAGGTAGCACAGTGGATATAACTGCAGTCCTCCTGATATCAGTAGAAAATGCCGGGGTTCGAATTCCTTGGTTGAGCCTTGGTTTATTTTGCACTTAACGCATATTTGAACACTTGAAAGCTACATGTTTTAAAATGATGTTTGCAGATCGGCTCCTTGAAATACAAGCCATATTGGATTTCCACCATAAACTCAAATGAGACGACTCATGCTGCATGATAAAAAAAGATGGGAGATGCCAGAGCTTTGGTCTAGAGTCCAAACAACGTTTTAGCCACTTCCAGCCTACATGAAACAAAAAAGATGGTATATATCAGTGGGTGATGAGAGTAATCGAGTATTGGCCAGTGTTAGATGCTGTGGGATGCTAACGTGGCACCTTGATCCCTGTTTATGTTCTTTCACACTTTGGTGGTGACCACCACCGCTAGGATATAACCAAAAATAATTAGATAGGCAACTTATAATTGATTTATGAAGCATGTCCATGTTGTACCCGATAAAGATGATTAACATGTTTTAAGCAGTATGTTAGAAACTGTTGCTTCATATACGCATAGTTATTAAACTCTGAAACTTAGCCACGCAGTCTTAACTAAATCACTCTCTTATTTTTCCGACCGGCGAATATTTTTATCAACGACATTATCACGCCAACTAAAACTTTATTTCTGAAGCCCCCTTCCTTTATAACCGGTCTTAGTATACTCATATAATGCTGTTCTTATTTCAGCTTGGAAATGATGTCTTTAATGCAAAGCCCAAGTGTATTTGAAAGGTAGGTTACGTTTAATCCGTATCGCTGGGTTTTACGCGACTTCTCCCTCCACTGTAATTCTTTGAGCGTTATTTTCCTATGACACTTTAACCCTCTTATTTTTAAATGCTGGAGACTCGGCTTACGGCGACTGCCCCGAAAACTAATGTCTTCATTTTATTTTTTAACGGGAGCTCATTTTTAAGAGATTTTTTGTAAACTTAATTTTAGGTCTTAGTGGTATTATGGTGTCAAGACAAGCTGCGCGAGGTAGTCTTAAAGGTTTAATGGTATTTTCAATGTATTTATCTTATACTGGTAACTCGATTGTATTACTTAATTCTCAACGCGTTCATAAATGTCCGCAAATAGATTTTTTTTGAAAACTATCGTGGCCATTTCTTTCACCTAATATGTATAAAAATTACTACGGAGAAAGAGAGAACGATTACAGATTATGCAAGCGATTATTTAAGAAGCTGCTTTAAGCGTAAGCCATGAACAAGGTCTAAGATATCTTTGATATCTTGTAAAAGCAAATCCATTACAGTTTACCGCACCACCAGGAGGTCCATAGCCCATTTAAAATGATTAATTTGGATTATCGGGTAATCTAATGCAGCCGGCGAAAGCGATGAAAATAAACCAGAGAAATTATCCTGTAACCAACGCAAAGTAAAAATTTAGTCATTATCCAAATAATGAGCAGTTTATTATTAACACGATCAGTGTCATTATAAATATGCGATGAATAAAGGAGAGAAATACAGTGTACCATTCCTGTCCGATTGTACGCTACATTTTAGAAATTCTTTAAAATGTTTTCTTTTAAGAAAATCCTTTATTTTCAGAGAATTAAGGTTGGATTCCGCGCTCTTTTGCCTAAGCCCACCAATAAAAATATAAATAAATAATAATAAAATAAAACCAACCACGTAATTGTTTGCCTCCTCACATAGGTACTTATCCAGTTGATATTCGAATCCACCCAATTTAAAAAATCGGCAGAAATATCTATTACCTACGTTCGAATCTTGTGTTTCGGTCAGAGGAGTTCCACCTAACCCTTCCTATGGAGGTGGCGAAGATTTCTTTGACCAGTTCGGAAAAAGCACTCGCTATATGTTTTTTTTTTTGTACATAAATCGAAATCTATCTTACTGCATTGTCTTTCACCTCGAAGATGTCAATGTTTCAAAACAAACCCCTAAAAGCAATCAAACAGCAGTTTTTCTTCCTTGAAATGGAGCTGTGAGAATATGGGAACATGACAATATCCATGGCAACGTATTACAATCAAAACTCGTTCGTCCCTGATTACTTCTTTCCCAGTTACTTTGTCCCCGGTAGGGAGCTCCGACCGAACAGCTCGGTATAGTCTTCCATCTACGCATCGTGAGATATCACCTCAGTCACTGTTCATGGAAATCTCATTTTGCAAAAATGGTTAGGCATTCCTTAGATGGACAAATACATTAAGAACAAACAGTTGCGCCCAAATCTATCGATGTCAACTAGTAAGGGGAAAATTTGTGAGTCGGAATACAATACACGAGAGATTATGGCGAATTGAAAGTTACGAGACCAGGAGCGATCTAAAGGTACAACAGAGAAAAGCAAGAAACTATGCAATGTACGAGGAAGGTGTTTTTGGTATTTTTATCGAATTGGTTACGAAAGTTTCTTAGATTTAAATATCGTTCCACCAAGCCAACGTTCATTGTAAGAATCCAATATCCATGTTCCTATAGACATATGACTGCTATTAACACAAATCCTTCGTGTTTTGCTATTTAAGTATTTCTCTATTGAGTACTCATGAATTTTTCTAAAAAAACTTCATTATATTGCTTTCCATATACGCTGTTTTTTGAAAATACTGTATCATAATGTAGCTCAAGGTTTTTTTAATAATGGGTTCGCTTTTGTTTTATTAAATAATCTGCATTGATACAAATGCTTTTAAAAGGCTTTGATGCACAATATTTGCATTAAAATACTGTACAGTAGAACCTCAGAACTTCAATATTTCTCCGAGGGTAATCGACTTACCAGGGCATGGTCAAAATAAGCATTATGTTCCATTAATAGTTTCCAAACATGTGTTAAGGGGATTGGATTGTTGGAATCGTACTGCACAAAAATATTGGACAATACTGTATTTGTAATATGAGGTTTAAAAAGTGCGATAAGATTTTAGCTTTATTAGTCCTGATCCAGCACACCCATTCGAACCCACCAGCTTTATTTCTTAGGTAATACGTTCCTCCACTCGACCAATACGGCAGTACGGGTTAACATTTTAGATTAACGCTGGCGATTAGGGTTTTTTGGAGATTATAGGGATCACAGCAACTGTATTAGAGTACCTAATAAAAATAGTTACAAGTACTATGTGCGTAACCTTCAAAAAACATCTTAGTGATGGGCATAATCATCAGGCCGTAATCGATTATCTCCTTTATACTTATATCGTTCGAATAATATAGTGATCAATAAAAGTGGCCTTCATAGCCGAGTGGTCAGTAGTGGGAGTGCAGTACATGCTATTTGAGTAGACCGGGATTCAAGCCCTTCACTGCTAAATACGGTCGATCTGCTACTCCGCACTGGACCAGCGTGGCAGATTATGATGCATTTCCCTCGACAATGAATCATTGAGGAGGCTTCCATCCTGCAGTGGATTTGATAATGGCTACAATTTACAATAGTTAGTTACTCCTAATCATTCGATTATTGTAATCTCTCGAATACTAATCATTCGATTATACCTCTCACTAGGAACACCAGCATTTATTTTAAGACTGCTTTTATAATATTTTTTTTTCTTTGCTCAGTTTTTTTGCACGTTTGAAAAGAACAGTTCAGGATTACCACAAACATTAATGTATCTCAAGGAATTTGAGACAATTATTTCACACATGGTAAGTTCATCGTATATCTCGCTCAATGTCACCCTTTTTTTCGTAGCTATCAATTGCGAATATCCTCTTAACTCCACTCCCCACTTCATTAGTGTAATGGTAGCCCGGGGTCTGAACCAAAATACAATCCTTTCTGTCTTATAACTTGTCTCCATGCCAAACCACCTGCAGAGAAGTTAGGAAAAATTACCAATATTCAGGAAGGAGTGTGTTCTCTAACCTGTTTCTGATAAACTAGTATTCGGCACGCGTATCTCCTGATGATAAACTCCCTGTTATGCGACACGCTCTTCAAATAAATAAATAGTTGTATCCAGGATGTCTGTTTATCATAAAAATGTAGACGTTTTCTTCTTTGTCATATTAAAAAAAGTGACACTTTTGGATAGCTGGGTGCAGGCAGTAAATGAGCAAATGAAAGTTACTGTTAATGGTAACCCATCAGGACACCACCCCTATCGAGTGGGTAGTCCACATCAAGGCATTAACCTCTGAAGAGTGTGTTCCGACTAGGTATTTTTTCTGTTTAGTCTGTGTTAGCGCTCTGCAGGAGGTGAAATTAACATTAATTTATTTATTTAATTAATGATGTTGTTGATCCATGAGGATCCTTGTGCTAGCTCTTCTATCTAGAATAACAACATGGGTCAAAGGGAGTAGCGTGTGATAATTAGGCTTAAAGACGAACTATAATAAAAAGATGAAGTTTGAAAATAGAAATGGTTTCTTTATATTCTTCAAATTTTCATAAATAAGGCATGGGAATTTTTTTTTTTTTTTTTATTGCTGGTTTGTTAAGAAACATTTATCCAGTAAGCCAGTAAGCTTGAAAGCTCAATATGGCGATGAATGTTGGTAACAAATGCTCTGCGCACTGAGTCCATTCTCACTGACAGATTCTCAGTTTGGATTATGGTTTTAAACCGAATTACTGTTAGATATTTTCAAGAATATGGTAGATCCATCCGACAGTATTGTTAAGACAAAGATCAAATTCTAAAGTCAATGGTCTCACGGACATAATTTTTAAATCATCGAAGTTGTACCATTCTGATTCTGACAACAATCGCACAACTATTTCGACGAAAAAAGGATTCGGATGTTAGCTGAAAGGTGAAAGAAATATTTAGATGAGTCTGTCTTGAATAGTTACGTTTTGATATGTTAAATTAGTTTATTTGGGATGTGGAAATAGCCGATTGGGTAGATTATTTATTAATACTTAATTCCAATGCAATTTATAAAGTCTTGTCTGAACCGCCCTCGTGGTTAGCATGGTTTGTAGAATCTCCGTCCTCCCTACACTGGGTGGAAAAGACCTGAGTTCAAGTCCTGTCGATGACGGGAGGAATTTTTATGGGCATTTTTCACAACGTGGCTGAGTTTGTCGGCCTCAAGCGAGGGTAGCATGGTTTTTCCTTCCAGAAACAGAAAATCGACCTCAGAACACAGACAATACACATGGATCAATGTGGAATTAGTCGCTTTTGCTCCTAAAAATCTACTGCAATAACATCATGTCTGACCACTCTATAAATATCTATATAGGTATGGTAATTTTTCTTTTAATTTTCTAGTGGTCGTAAGAATATTGTCTACTTCACAACGTGGACTTCTTTGTGTGTACAATGTCACACAATAATAGGTAACATACTATTTGCTGTGCTATTATTTTTATAGAATAATATACCTTAATTAGTATTATTTGTAGCACAAAGCTTCGTTCCACAAATAACTCTAAATCTCAAAAAAAATTCTCTGATAGGCAGTAGATGAAAGCAAACAGTTTGAAGACAGGAAAGAAGAGACAGACAGGAGACGAGAATAGTCAGCATGAAACAGAAGAAGCCAAATTCTGTCAATCTCAGTTTGTCTGCAGAGTGACAGGTCTACTACGATTTTAATTTTTGGTTAAAAAAAGAATTCTAAATCTCAAAGGCCTCCGATAAACAGTAGACTAAAATAAACAGTTTGACAGGAAAGAAGAGCGAGACATGAGACGAAAAATCGCTGCACGAAACAAGAGACTAAACTCTATCAATCTCGGTTTGTCTCTAAATTGACAGGTTTGCTCAATGGCTTCAACTCTTATTGGAATGTCGTCAGTTGATAGGCAGGCACCATTGAAGGCCTGAACGACCCAATGGCGAGATATATCTGCCTTATGTAAGATGTAGATATACGTAGCAATGAGAAAATAGGTTTGGTGCTTAGTCCATGGATTTAATATTGTGGAGGCTCTTCGCCATCTACTGTACTATGTTTCATCTCAAATATTGTAGCTATATTTAGTCACTTGGTTGTTTTTAAAATGGCAGACCAGTTGAATAGGTACTTTGCAATGATCTGTACAGTTTAAAGACCATTCGAACCATGAAAGATCAATGGCAAAGAGTTAGACTGCTGTAAATTAATTGACTTATTATTTTTGGAGAAAGTACATGGAGAAAACCACTAATGCTTGAGAAAAGGTAAGGATCTGTAAGTGGATGGTATACACATTTTTATATTAAAAAAAGGATGTTAATGAGATCATCATTGGACTCTTGGGAGATCTCCCTGGACTGGAGAAGCGCTAACGTTTCTTCAGTCCACAGAGGAGGTGCAAATGACGTGATGGACAACTACGGACCAGTGAGTTTGACTTCGGTGGTGGGAAAGATCATTGTGGATACAATACAGAATCAACTCAATAGGAACGGTATCCTTAATCGATCACAGCATTTGTTAGGCCTGACCAATCTAGTTAATTATTATGGCGAAGTCATAAAACATTTGGATGCAAGAAACATCTGATATTATTTACCTTGACTTCAGTAACGCTTCATGGTTTTTCATGAACTATTTATAAAGAGAAGAAAAATTGGGATTAATGGCATGAAGAATTGGCCGAAAGATAGGAGACGGAGAGAAGTCATAAACGGATATAATTCAGGAGGGGGGGGGGGAACCAGTGTAGCAAGTAGTCCCTCAGAGATCAGTGTTGATGTCACTTCTATTTTTATCTTCACTAATAGCATTGATGGGGGAGACAGCGAAATTGCCAAATTTTGCTGATGATTTAATGACAGGAGAGTGGTTATCAAAAAAGAACTAGGCCATTTTTCTGCAAAATGATTTCGATAGGTCTTAAAAATGGGTATTAAAATGGCAACTGGAGTTCAATGCCTCTAGATGTAAGATTTTGCAGCTAGAGTGCAAAAATACAGGAGTTTCAAGCTAGGCTAGAAGAGTGGCGTTAAAAGTGACCCATGTTGACGAAAAGGACTTGTGGATTACAATTCTGTCAGACAATTTTCGATGCAGTGTAAACAGGCAGTTGGGAAGGCATATGGTGTCCTGTCTATGGTGCATAGGACCTTCGCAAGTTGGGAAAAGGGTGTCATTCATTTATATACGATGATGAAGAGACAGCATTGTGTTCAGGTCTGTAGACTACCATACTTTAAAAAAAAACAAAAAAAAAACGAACTTCTAGAAAGGGTTTAGAGAAGGGCCACCAGCTTGATGGAGAGTGCTAATTGATGTCCATATGAAGGACGACTTAGACATGCTAGGAGAGGTATATAAGGCCGTGAAGGGAATCAGTAAAATGAACGAAACGTTTTCACTGACAGAAGAGAGAAGAATCAGGGGACACAAATACAACGTTTTGGGGAGTAATAGAAAGCTGGATCTCACGAAGTTTACTTTCGGGCCGCGTGTTGTAGATCATTGGAATAAATTGCCTGCCACACTGGGGGATGCTGATAGTTTAGTAAAATTCGATGCGAAGTTGAACAGGAACTTTCTGGCGACGGAAAAGTTATGAATGGCGATTTTTTTTTTTTTTAGCAGATGTAGAAGAAAAAGTTCGCTTCTTTGCATTATTTAGTGATTACAATTGATTACTGACTCCTCTGGCAGCGTTAGCACGTAAATAGTTTGAACCAGAGAACTCCGTTTAGGTGTAATGCTCGTTATCAGTTATCCATTGTATATAAATGGATGCAGTGAACAGCTCAGAAGCAATCTGAGCTGTTCGTCCACAACGCAATTTACCTCTATGATAATGGCAGAGCTCTATCACTATCGGGATGTTCAACAGCTTATACAGATCTAGAGCTGGAAGATGCTAACATATCCTCCATAACCACGAGGGCACAGAAGTACACGCGTATTCTTGTGTTTTTTTACTCTTTGTGTACTCCTGAGTTTGTGATCGCCTAGGAATATAAACAAAAAGCTTGTTTTTTTATTATAGGGAATGCTTTCATCTTGAGGTTCATTCCCCTTTCTAATCAAAACAATTCCTCAATAAAAAAAAAAGATTTTTTTCTACGTTGTCAATTTATGCATTCGGAGCCCGAATCTTCCCAACTAAAATCTCAAAATGAATCTTCTTAGAAGTTAACTTCTTTTGTGTATTATTGGAGACACCTAGAAGAGTTTAAATGGTCTCTCTAGGCAAGAGAGAAGAATGGCAATACTAAATTTACAAAATCCTTGTAGTGTTTCTTAGAATCGATATTTCATAATGGCATGAATCAATTTGAAACTTGGCTGACCATGTTAAAACTAAGTAAAAAATATTCGGCAACAATCATTTGTTACACCACGGCTGTAATCTGTCCAGATCTTGTCGGCTAAATGTTATAACTCATTGTTATTAATGGAGGCGAAGAATCCTTGATTCATCGCTTTGAAATATCATAAACATTTAAGCATATGACGTAATAACGCTTGCCCTTCTGAAAAATATCTAATCTCTTTTTAAGCCTTTCTTTTGTTGTATTAGGAAAACTGTCATTTTTATTTTCAACATAAAAAATGCATATCGATCAAGCGAACGGCATATCTGTGTGATAGTTTTCTGACTCGCGTGCTCTGTGCAGACCTTTAACATTTGAACGTCGGAAGCTTTATGGAAAGTTGCCTGATCCAAAATAAATCAGAATATTCGAATGCGTCTATATTGAATCCTGGCTAAAGCACATCATGACTAAAAATTCTGCGCGTTGTAAAACTCACTGTCTTCAGCCTCATTTGTAGTGATAAGGAAGGAAGGAGTTATGCAATATAAGCTTGTTTATGGAATCGTGATAGATTGGTTTACACTTCGTTTCTAAACTTGGATCCCAAAGACGGATGTATAAGTGCATACAGTGCTACGAAGAGATTGTCCTGGACATCTGAGCGTGTACAGAATAAATGAGTTATTGATTTTTTTCAAGTAAATAAATTGCGTATCGATTATTTTGCTGATATGTGCGGTTGTGACATTGTGTGGTCTATCTCAATTTTTATTGACCTAAATTGGAATTAAAACTGTCCAATATCCTTCTGGGTAGCACAGTAGTTAATGTTCTCTTCGCGCCGGGCGGAAAAGGCCCAGTTCAAATCCCGTCAATGATGCAGGGAACTTTTAGGGGGGCTTTTTCACTGTGTGGTTGAGTTGGTCAGCGTCAGGCAAGGATAACAACTTTTTCCCCTGTAAAATTGAGTTTTCCTTCCAGAAAAATAGGCAAACTGACCACAATTTATGGACATATTTCCTATGGGTGGATGAGGTTGGTCTCGGATAACCATAATATTTTTCTGTGAAATATCGGTAATGTGCTCATTTGTACTGTCCTTTTAGAAATAAGATCAGTAGAACTGAAGAACATCGTATGGTAATGAGAATAGCTTAAGGGCTATCTTAAAGACAGATCTTCCCTTGTTACAGTTTTGTCTTTCTTAATTCGGAATGTTCTAATGCAAGAAAGTCCGAACTTCCTCGTTATTAGTCTATATATGAACTGCATTCAAATTATAAAGTCACCTAATTAACATTTTACAAATGTGTTAGAGAATGAGAATATGCTTGAATAACGCATATTAGTTGCTTGCGGGCGACCTTCCGTTACTTAGCACTATGCACAAACAATTTATTGGCGGCGCTTGACGTGGAGCGTATATATCATAATGAAAATGGTGCATAATGTAAGCAAGAGGAAGAACATTATCAGCATTGAGCTTGCTCAATCCATTCAAAGCTTTAAACACTCCAATCGGATCACCTCGCAGGTGTGTAGTCTCCAGACACTAATTTGCAGAACTGAAGCCTGTCTTGGTGAGACCACCATTTCGTTCCCTTCGCCAATCCCGTTTCCATTCATTGCGCCCGTTCCAGCAGTTCTACTTACTTACTAAAATGAGAGGTTATGCATTTTTATCTCTCTGGAATTCGAGTTTTTTTTTGTCTAACAAAGAGGCACATAGACTAAAGAATGCAGACTAATATAAATCACTTCCGATCCTGGTCGGCGCAGTGTGTGCAATGCAACCGAGCCCTGGACTGAAAAGAGCCTCAACTTCCAACAAAGAAGGGTTCTTAATCCAGACAATTTCGCCTCCTTGTTGTAATTCCGTGAACGTTAATTCTTGCCTGCAGTCCCCTAAACTGTAGGAACATTTCTATTTCTGATCATCACTGCAACACTAAGATTGCAAATCATTCTTTCTGAGAACAATACTGCTTGTTCAAGCGAAGCTTGTGGAGAGCAAACAGTGGATGATCAAGAAACACCATTAGTCATATCTGTGCGTTTCGTTCTTTCAGTTTTGGCTGAAGATCTTAAAATGAGCAGAGTTTCAGCGAGTGGAGCCCATGATGCTTACCCAAAAATCATTTTACTGTGCTAGCGAAGATTATGCTAGATGCTGCAGTGAACAGTGCTTTCTTCCCAACATGTGAGTTGTGTGGACATGGGTCGAGTCATAGGTTGGGCGGTTCTGAACGTTAGTTCAACTCCGCCGTGGTACACAGATGTTACAAGATTCTGTACAGTGTCCAGAAGCGAGTGAAAAGCTGTTTGTGCAGTGTGTGTATTGTCGTGTTGTTAAGTTGTCTTTGGCCACTAGCAAGGCTAATACTAGCGGAACACGTAAGGAAAGAAGAGATAAAGGATTTAATAGATTAAAGAAGAGGTTAAACCCACACTGCACTGCAGTGACATCGTCATATAGGCAAATTTAAAAAATTATGATATTAGGGTCCCCCGTAAATGATTACATCTACCCATATATTTATTTGTCTGTAAATTATGTGTGTTCTCTAGTCGATTTGTCTGTTTCCTGGACGAAAAAACCCCAATTTATGGGGGGAAAACCCTGCTATCTACGCCTGAGACCGACTAACTCTGCCACGGAGTGAAAAAAGCCAACCCAACTAAAGTTCTTCCCGTCATCGACGGGATTCGAACCCGGGCCGTTTCCACCCGGTGTGGGGAGGACGGTGACGATACCACGGTGCTACCCGCGCGACGTATCATATAGGCAAGGTAGCAGTCATAGAAGAAGCCAGAGGACTTCGCCGGAGAACGAAAACTTGGCGAGGGTAATCTTGGAGAAGCTGAAAGTTTTTGCTGGAGTTCAGGAAGGAACTCTCAGTTCCAGGAAAAGAAACACCGATGCAAGGGAGAGACCAGGTGACCAGGCTAAGTAGAAAGTGTATAAGCCTGAATGAAACCAATGCAATTTGTATTCGAAGCAGGCGAATAATACCTGTGGAATAAATTTGCAAATGACCCGTTCTTTGGTGGAAACCTCCCAGAAACCTTACCAGGGTTTCAGGAGAACTTTCCAATAACGATGGTTTTCAGCCTTTAGACCCAGATGTAACTTTTACAGAATATCATGGAGGTCAAGAGGGATCCCATACCGATCACGATAGCAATTCCATCCAGTAAGATGAGTATAATTAGATAAGTAAATAATAAAAAAAAAGTATCCAGTTTCCCTTCTGATCCCTGACTGCAGATGATGGTAAGAGAGTCTGTGTTCTACCTCCTCTACAAATTCTGGTATTCCCGAGGACCTTAATGATCTTCTTCCACAACTGGAAACCCAGTTTGTTTGCTAATGATAGCATACCACTCCACATTTCACCATCCAGTTTGAGAAGTCTTACCATGCGAAAAACAACTTCAAATTATGGAATATCTACACCTCTTCCTTAAATGCCAATCTCCAGATAATTTTCCAATGTGGTCAAAGAAAACTTAATCTTAGTACAGTTTTATTTCTCGAAAAAAAAAAGAATCTACTGCTTCTATGCTGATCGCGACGACACTCAGATTTCTAGATAAAACACATCTGTATTGGGATCAGCTTGACTTCTCTTTCTTGTCATAAGCACATTACAACTTCTAATGCAAAAGAAAAAAAAAGACACTTGGGTTTTCTTTTTCGCTCTCGGCGTTACTTTTCTTTTAAACAACTACAAAACCTGTTCAAATCTCAAATCCTCCCCTTCCATGTAATATTGGGAAGCCCTCCCCCAAACCAATCCTAGTCTTCCAGACTCTAGCCAAAAGAGGGCAGTCAGGTTAATTAATGACCCATCTCTTACGAAGTCTCTCCATTCTCTGTCCCAGACTTCCAGTTTCTGCTGCATGCCTTTTCTGTAGATATTTCAGGGGGCAGTGTTTTTCTGAATTGGCATCTGTAATTCTCCCAATCTCTTCCAAGACAGTCTGAAAACGTTCCGCAATCAGTCGGCATCCATTCACTTTCTACCTTCAAATTCACGGAACGCAGTTTTTCTCTTCCTCATTTATCCCCTTTTCCCTTCTACTTCTGTTTTCTGGAACAACCTTCCTTCGCATGTATTTCTCGAATATTAAATCTACAGAAATTCAAATCTGAGGTAAAGTATTTTCTGTCTCTTCAGCCTATGCACGGTAGCAAGTACTCGGATTCTGATACTTTTCGTGTTTGGAGTTTTCATTAAAAAACATCCAGGAGATCTGCCCCTCCAAGTCTAAATAGTTCTTGGATGAAAACAAGGAATAACAGTTCCAAGGACATGCCAGAGGAACATGTCCACAAAACGACACATCTAGATCTACCAAAGATGACCACGAGATATCACAAGAATGATAAAGCAGAAAAGATGTCCATCACACCAATACGTCTGAAGGCACCAGGTGTGTCAAAGCGATACTCTATTGTAATGCGACGATGCGCAAGATATATCCAGTTATGACAGTAGGCACAACATCCAACGTGATACTTTAAGCAGCACGAGGAAGCGAAGTAATACATTTTCTGCAGAACTGTCTAGACATGCGTTTACAGCAATAAGAAATAAACCAAGTGCAGTCCTTCAAGGGAACGTGAAAGCGAACACTCTTCCCCTAATTCAAAGAAACAGGTACCACATTTGGTAGGGATCTGATAACTTTCGATCAGATTTCTAATTTGGCTTCCTATTCTGCACTTTAGGACCTAGTATTCTGGACTCAGAATACTGGATCCTAAAATGGGCCAATAACTAATCCCATCTGCAGTACTCAAGCTCTAAATCTCAGTTCTACAGCAATTTCGGGCATTCCAATGTAGCATAGAGCTTATGATTTAAAATTCAAAGCCTGACTTATCCTGCTAGATATAATCTTATGGGAAACTGCGGACTGAAGAATCCAAGAAGGTTCTTCAGTCCGCAGTTTATATCTCAGCCTAGGTTATAAGACCTAGGCTGAGATGTGGCACACTCTTGTGCCTAGTTTCAACCTAAAACTATCTGGTTTCAAAAGTTAGTTTTCTAATGGTATCCTTGATCTCCTCTATTGAGATCGATTTGAACTTTATACTGTATGACCTGATATCGGGGGAATTATCTGAAAGTTGATACGAACCCTTCTCTCCAATATAAGGCGAAACTTCAGGTTCTTAAATACTCTGGACTTTCAGGTGTGCTTCGCAAGTTGTTGAATCCCTTAGTTATTGATATTTTATATATTTTTTTAAATCCTGTTAAACTGAACGTAAAAAGGAGTAACCAAAATCGGAAGAAGCTTTAGGAACATATCTACAGCTGTCTTCTTTAAATGAATTAAAATTCATTATTCAATTTTGCAATTCACCTTATACCATAAATGGGCTGTGTTAAGGTAAACAAGAGTAGGAACAGGTGCATGTACACCAATGCTAGGAGTATAGTTAATAAATTTGATGAATTTGAAGTGCTGGTCAAGACATCAAAGACAGGTATTGTTGGGATATCAGAGACGTGGTGTCACACAGACATAAGCAGTGCAGAACTGGAATTTGGGGAATTCAATGCGTACAGAAAGGACTGACAAGACAGGAAGCGAGAAGGGGTTATGCTGTTAGTTAAGAAACACATAAAATCTAAGGAAGTGTAGCCCGTTGATGTTAGAGGACAACGCAATGTTAAGTCTGTTTGGTGGGAAAGGAAAGGAAAAATGAGAGTAGCTGTGTGTTGTAGGCCTAATGAATCTGATGAGAATAATGAATAATTGTGCAGAGAAATGGAGTGGGCCAATAAATAAGGATGGCTTATATTAGGGGATTTTAACTTTCCAGATATTGACTGGAACTTGTGGGTTGGTCACTCTCACACTAGCAAGACTTTTGTGAATTTATTGGATGACTGTTTTCTACAGCAACATGTTCGAGAGGCAACCAGAGGGAGTAATACTCTTGATCTGAATATCAGCAGTGATTATTCATGCATTAAGAATTTTCAGATAAAGGAACCACTGGCTGACTGATCACAATGTACTGATGTGGGAATTACTTAAAGATGTAACTACCATCAAGGCTAAAAGGAAGGGCTTTTGCTTTCATAAAGGTGACTACAGGGTTCTCATACAGTTTTTTTAAATTCTGTATAGTGGGATCAACTGATGATGTTACCAACGTTGAATTCTAAATGAGAAGCCTCCACGGACTTAATCTTGGAGGCTACTAAGCTTTTTATTCCAACTAAAAAATACTATTCAAGGTTTAGGCCTAAATGGATGTCAGATGAACTAATGAGGCTCGTGGCAGAGAAGAAAAATATATGGGATGCATATAAATTATCAGGTGACACAAGAAGCCTATGGAAGATATAAGCTAGTCTGTAATCAAGTCACAAAGGAGGTTAGGCAGGCGAAGGCAGATTACGAGAAATCTTTTGCAAAGGATGCAAAGAAAAACAGCAAAGAGTTCTTTACTTATGTAAACTCTAGAAGGAAAGGGATGAATCAGATTAGACCACTTAATATAGATGGGTTGATTATTGATGATCGTGCTGAGGTAGCTGACAAACTGAATGAGTATTTTGCATTTACATTCACACACGAGGAGTTATTCAATGAGGGGAGTGCCAAAAGTTTATCAAAAATCTAACAGGGAGCCAAGTGATTTTGTAATAACTGAGAGCAAAGTGGAGGAGAAATTGTTGAAGTTAAACATAAGGACGGCACCTCGGGTGGACGGATCTATCCAGTTATATTAAAGGAGACAGCAAAGGAAGTAAGCAAACCCTTAGCCATAATGAGAGCTTCCATGGACTGGAGGTGTGCAAATGTATCACCAATTCACAAAGTGGGTTCAAAATGTGACACAGATAACTATAGACCTGTTAGTTTAACTTGGGTTCCGGAGAAAATAATGGAATCACTGGTTAAAGAAGCATTGCAGGATCATCTAGATCATCTACAGCTGTCTTCTTTAAATGAATTAAAATTCATTATACAATTTTGCAATTCACCTTATACCATAAATGGGCTGTGTTAAGACTGCAGTAATGGTTAAGACACAGCATGGGTTTGTTAAAGGGAGATCTTGTCTGACCAATTTGATTGGATACTATGATGTGGTTACAAAGGAACTGAATGTCAAAAATAATTTTTATATCATTACTGTACTTGGATATTCTGGTAAGCTTTTGATATTGTTGCAGATGGAAGACTGGGCGCCTCCATAGCCAGATGGGCAGGAGCGGCAGTGAGTAGCACACGCTTCTTGATTAGACCGGGGTTCGAGTCCGTGACCACCAAATATGGAGGATGCGGAAAGGTCAAGGAATGACCACCGCATATCCCTGGAGCAATATGGCCTTAGTTGCTAATGCTCCTAAAAAACCAAACAACAACAACAATGGAAGACTGCTGTACAAGTTGCAGAGGTATGGCATTAAGGGTAAGTTGGTACAATGGATAAAGGGATGGTTGAGTGGGAGACGACGGAGTGGTAATCAGTGGCCACTGCTCTTCGTGGACTAATGTTATTAGTGGAGTTCCACATGGTTCAGTGTTGGGCCCATTTTGTATATTTATTAATGATATTGATCAGTAATGTCCAAGTTTGCAGATGATACAAGGGTTGGCAGGGTTGTTTAATGATATTAAAGAGAGTATGTTACCTAATTGGATCTAGATAAGTTGGGCAAATGGGCTGAGAAGTGGCTACTGAAGTTTAACATTGACAAATGCTAAGTACTGCATATGGGTAGCAATAACCCAAGAGAAACGTACCAACCGTGTGAAACTACACTCAGGGAAGTTGAAAGTGAAAAAGACCTGTGGTAATTGCGCAGTCAAATATGAAGTTCGCTCAGCAGTGCAGACTGGCTGCCGGAGCAGGTCATGGAGTTTTGTCAATGATATTTAGGAATTTTGCTAGCAGGGACAGGGTGGTGATTATACCATTGTACAAGGCAATGGTCAGATCACACCTTGAGTACTGTGTACAGGTCTGGGGGCCTCATTTTAGGAAGGATGTAAAGTTGCTAGAACGAGTACAAAGAAGGGCAACAAGACTAGTGAGTGGAATAAAGGGGTGCTCTAACCAAGAATGGCTTAAGTTCTACAAATTGCCGCTCCTGGAGAGTAGGCACCTCCAGGGTGATCTGATTGAGGTGCATAAGGCTTTGAATGGGTTGAGTAAGCTGAAGGGGTTCTTCCTCTTGCTCAGATTAAGAACTTGAGGGGGCATAGATTCAAATTGAGGAAAGTCGATTGTAGAATAGATATGCGGAAGTTTGCCTTTAGCCAGCGGGTAGTTGATTGGTGGAATAGACTTCCATCTTTTGTTGTGGAAATTGATAGCCTAAATAAAAATTTAAGGCTGAGCTGGACCGGCATTTGGAACTAATGGAAGGGTAAAATGTGAGATTTTTTTTGGCCGATGCTGCATAAGCTTGCTTTAGAGGCATCGTATGCCTCTACTAATGCTAATATTTTCATTTAAACAAAATTTTGTTAACAGTGTCAATAAATCATTGTTCTTCGGTCTGTATTTGACCAAAAAAACGAAACTTGAGAGTATCTTTCTGTTTATAAATGTGTAGAGTAGCATTTCTGCATTGGTCTACCCGACCACAAAATTAGATAATGTAGTCGACAGTTAAACGACATAGGTAGTCAAAAGATCGTGCGAAAGGTAGATGTTATGAGGGACTACTTAGCCAGAAAATCTTCATTTCATTTTAATGATTTCAAGGATCGTAACATCATAAGAAATTGTTTATAAAAAAAAAAAAAAATGCCTGAATGGTTTCATTCAGGGGTGCGCCCCTGAATTAAATGGTTCGGATTTTTTATGGACACCCTGTATACACAAGTTTTGATGATTGTTATTATTATAATTATGATTATTACAACTGTTACTACTATTAATAGTAATACTTTATTGGAAATTTAACACAATGTGTACATATTAATAGGAAAGCGTCTTGCAAACGAAGTTACAAATATTAATTTACAAAAATAGGTGTTCTTTCCTCCCTCCCTAGAAGTTCCCTATGTCAATGGCCTCTGATGGGACAAAGATGCTCCTGGAAAGGTTCCTGCATTTCTAAATTAAAATACTGTAATACTTTATTTATAACTGATTCGGATTACAAAAAATACATGTTCAATTCGAAAAAAACTTTGAACTGTGACCTACTGCAGTTGTTCATAATAGGAGATCCGAAAGTAAATCTGCGCCACAATCACAGAAAAGAGAAGGGTTTTCGATGTGAAAGCATCTTTGATGGCAGCTACTAAATTTTTCGGACCGAAGTTAAAACCAATAGGTAACAAAAATGCGAGACGGAAATGACGTCACTTCCTAAATGACACTAACTCAGTCACTAACGTTGATTCGGTGGAGTAAGCAGCGGGCGTGAGCATAAGTTACATCGTTTATAACTTCGGTTCTAGCTGTTCGATTTTAAAAATTTAAAGGGTTTTGATTTTCGTAAAAGATGCTTTCAAAAAATAACAGCTGTCGTGCCACACCTCCCTCTCTCTTATTAAAATAAGAGAGAGGGAGGTGTGGAGAGACCTCATAAGGGAAAAAGAGGCAAGAGGTAGTGCAAAGCAAGTGGCATAAGACAGCGGCTTTTATTGATGCACGAAAAAGGAGTTGTACTGCAAATTCTTTAACCTCATGTGGTCCTCTGCAGCTGATGACAAAAGTACTTAGCTATTCGTCGGTGCCAGATATTTTCATAATCATTATACGTAGCAGGAAGGGAAAAAAAAGGCAATCTTTTCACTCTACACCATTTTAGCTCTTTTTTTCTTCTCCCATCTGGATTAAAAGCTAAACCTCGGTGAACGAATGAGGCTGGCGGCTTAGAAAGTCTTATTCTTTAGAGGTTCCATGTAACCTTGCACTTAATGGCTTCTTTCGGTAGCCACAAAAAAAAAAAAAAAACTGGAACTTTTCCTTTATTTACCCTCAGCAGTTTATACTTTGTTCTGCTACCGGCAGTCTAACGGGATCCCCCACCAAACCCTTAATCTCGTGTAATTATGTGTTCGCCAACTAGCAAAATATTACTTTTAATCCACTTGCTCTTTGTGGTTTCATTGCAGATTGCTGTTAATTACTTCGCCGACTGCACGACTTAAACCCTAACACCGGAGAGACTATCGATTACTCCGGTCTTTGTGCTGGGCTAAAGCGCCGTCTGGCGAGCGTTTTATGAAAAAATATAAATAGATAAATAAAAGAAGAAAAAGAGAGAGGCGCGATGGAAACTTGGTTCTAAGTTCTCGTTACCGTAGCAACCAATTGACTAGTTTTCCGAAAACAACCCCAGACATTAATTAGAAGCTGGCAACGATGGACGTTGCCAGGGCGGTAATTTTTGGAGGGTACAAGTGACGGCAAACGTCTTGTAAACAGTGAACTTTGTTTGGCAATCACAACCTGTCGTTCACTGAGATGTGCTTTCGCCAGACGGAGCGAGGTGTCGCTTACATTGATGACAATCTCCGGTGGTGTCGACAGTAGAACGCTGATTAATGAAATGTTTCTCTTTTTTTTTTCGGTTGCCTTTTCTTGGTAGAGTTTAAAGCCAGCATTTGCAGAGTTGTACAGTTCTAGGAAGGAGGTGATGTACAAGACTGTATACTGTACAGCAATCGGTAATTATTATTTATCAAGTTGTTGGTATTTTGTGAAATGGAGATTGTTTTATATCCAGAGGACCCGTGGTCTCCATATTACTTTCGTATTGATGCATTTCTTAGCCCCAAGACTTCTGGACACACAAATCTTATGGAGTTCGTTTACATTTAGATTAGATTTTTTGCAGCGTTTTTCTATAGACTAAAGTGATTAATTTTTGAGAATATGTTTAGATCCAAACTGAATAGAGTGATAATCCTTGTGTGTCATCGGATACTCTAGCATGTAGCCCTCGTGGGTAGCACAGTTTGTAGAATCGCTGTCCTCCCCACATCTGGTGGAAAAGGCTTGAGTTCGAGTCCCGTCGACGATGTGAGGAACTTTTATGAGCCTCTTTTCCAACTTGACTGAATTAGTCGGTCTCGGGCGAGGGTAGCATGGTTTTAGACGCAATTTACAGACAATATACTCGGAGTTGATGTTTCTAAAAACCCTACTACAACAGTACGAGTCTCTTGTCATTCAAGAGACATGAATCAAATAAAATGCTTCTTATCTTTCGGTAAGACTTTTCTACTTATGAAACATTCAGAATGAATTCAGTAGGTTATTATTCGTGATTGAATGCATATCTGAATTTCAGAGACGGTTGTAGTTTAATGTGCATCATGTCCTCCTTGCCTTCAGTCTGTATAAGGGCGAAACCTAATATTTTAGTAATTGGATAATTAAACATGGATCCGTTTTTGGATTCGATCGCTTTTATTATCTGATAAGAGTGATTGAATAACAGTCGCAATGAAAATTTTCTTTATTATGCAAATGAAACTTCTATTATTACCATAACTATCTTGAGATTCCAGTTTGGTTGTCTTTTGTGGTATTCCTCTGTACATTGTCACTGCCCTCGTCATAACACAGTTGGTAGAACCATTGTCCTCCCCATACTGGGTGGAAAAGACCTGAATTCGAATTCCATCAATGATGCAAGGATTTCGTATGAATCTTTATCACAACGTGGCTGGGTTAATCTGGCTCAGGCAGATTAACATCGCAACACTTTTTAAAATGGAAATGGTGTATAACCAATCTAATGGTTAGATTCTCTGGGTTGTCATAAGCTCAATTTAGGCTACGGTATGATGCGATATTATCAGCCACTGTTTTTGGTCCGTTCACTACACAAGAAATATTGAAATATCTAATTTTAAATTTATTTCGGTTGTTATTAGTTATCTGGGGTTTGGGCTTTTCGTTTTGTTTTTATTGAGGTGGAACTTCAGGTTGAATGTTGTAGTATAATCCTTATTTCGCAAAATTTTCTTAAATCATGTCAGATTATAACCTCGCGGTTCAGTTTTTCATATACGGTATTTCCGTGTTGCCGCTACTGTTGTCCCAGGTGGGAGTGGCGCTATACCTAGTTTGGGCGGACAGCTGTCTTTTAACCACTTGTCAGTGTAAATATTGGTGGCTGCTCGTATCAGAACTGCGTAATCTTGCTAAATTGTTTAACCGTGGGGAAAGTGTATGTTATACAAGGTCGCCTACCACAAAGTGACAGAAATAGCGTTCTTTTCTTGGCAATACGTTTAACGTTTATTTCGACACAAGAAATTCTTTTCCCTCCCCCGTTTTTCTAACTTTATTTTGACCTCGTTAACTTGCATATTCTTTTAAAGTTTTACTAAGGTGACTTTTTGACTTCATAGTCCCTTCCACCTTGCATCTCTGCCGATGCCCAACGTTCCTTTGGTGTGTAGCATTATTAAAATAGCGTTTCCATGTTCACGTAATGGAGACATTCATTTAATTAGACAGATGAGGATCAGTGAAAGCGATGTCCCTCAAAAATCGCATTAGATTTGTGGGGTATCTTGTAGTATGCAATTAGATCACTCACACACACTAGCCTTCCCTGTAAAGGGTTCCGTCACTTATTTTAGAGAGGTCTGGGCTCGGAAGTTAGGAATATCGGGGCTATATTTAGCGAAATTCAGGCCAAAGGAGTTGGAGTTTAATAAACGTGGTAATTTACAGATCCACATTTATTAAAATATTCTATCTTGTTGTTCAGTTGCTACACAAGTTCGAATATTGCATTATGTCCAAGAATGTGACTCACTCCAGGAAAAACTGAAGCAACCTCAGATCATGATGGAACCACCACTGTGCTTGGCTATAGGTACTACACAATGTGGTAAATAAGTTTTTTTCTTCAGTTGATTGTCTCACATAAACTCTACGCTTGGAACCAAACATTTAAAATTTGGATTCGTCCGTCTACAGTAAGTTTTTCCACTCTGTTGCCCAACGTTGATGGCTCTTAGTCCATGCCAACCGTTTCTTTCGATTTTTTCATTTTAATTAGGTTTTCGGACCGCTATACGACCACGAAGCCCTGCTTTATGTGAAGTACGCCCTTTAAGATGAAGTTTTCCAGTGTTCAGACACGGAGTTTCTCTTTTCCAGCTAAATTCAGGAATTTAGGTGCTGTAAGTCGTCAATTCCGTTTAGAAATCATTCCGTTGTTACGCACGGTCTTCCCGATTGTGGTTTGTCCATTAAACTGCCAATCTCCTTGAAGCGTGAAATGGTAATTTTTACTCCTTTAAATGAAACGCCTGTTTTTTTTTTTTTGCCAATACTTCTCATGAAATAACTTTCTTTATACACCCTTATAATAGCAATTCTTTTTCCAATATTCAGTTTCTTATTTCTTGCCTTGTTCGTCACGAGCATACAAATGACGATGGATGAATGATGGGTGTTAGATTTTATAAATTACAACTCTTACTTCTCAACTTATATTATAGCAAAACACTCCAGAATCATCTACAGTCTTCTATAATTTTGAAACAACACTCCCCACTTTCTAGAATATTCTGGCTTCACCTTCAACGTTCAGAAATCGTCCACGATATTCTGCCACATTCAGTAGTTTTCTATACCTTTCTGGAATTTCTCGAGTTTACTAGAAATTTCTTAAATATTACGTATTTTTATTTTAAAACATAAGTAATGAAAACTTTGAAAATTTAAGAAAAAATGAAACGTGATTCCAAATTTTTAGGCGCAGATCAATGTGGCTTTAGATGCTAATGGGATATATAAACAACATAACACGCCTTCACTAGCGCTGTGATCAGTATAATTATTCGATATAGAATTCCTAACTCAATCAGAGCGAGTAGCACAATGGTTATAATTACCATCATCCCCAGTGCGTTGAAAAGGCTCCGGTTCGAATCCCCTAAATGACGCGAGGAACTTTTATGGGGCTTTCTTGACTCTGTGGAGTGGGTTAATAAGTCTCAGGAGTGGAGAGATTTTGCCAATAAAATTAACGAAATGATGGATAAGAATAAACAAAAGAAAAATAAAAGAAAACTGAAATGAAGCAAGAACAGACCACAGCTAATGAAAGAATAAACGAACAGATGAAATTCTTTCTCGAAACGTTTTGTGAGATGGAAATAAATGGTGCTTCTGGAGCCTAGTTTATTTTCTCTGTGCTGTCTCACACGAACATCAATAGTGTGTGCGCCACACGGCCAGATCGTCTTCCCACTCACATCAGAATACAAGAAAATCCACGAACTGTTCGGAAACTTTATCCAAAGAACGCGAAACGTTTCCGTCGAAGTGGCGTCACAGAGAAATAAACAAGAGAAAGTGCACCTCATCGGACATCGCAAAGGTCATTTGAACACTACTTGCCGCAGCATCCAAAAGGCACTGATGCGAGGGTTTTATTGTGGGAACTTAATTGTAGTGGGGAAGAGTAGAATGTGTTCGTTAAAACCAACAGCACTGAGAGAAAATTAACTTCATGGCAGACATTCCTGTTCCAGGGGCTTGGATATTTTCTCTAAGAAGTAAAACTTTTAGTGCTGCACTTCTGGTATCCGGCCAATTACTGCGTTGAATTCTCTTCTGAGTTCCACACCTCGTGGATACATTACAAAGGATGGTTTCTCTAAGGGTCGGCCTACTTCCCTTAAAACTGTTTGGATCCAGGTGAAGTAGACGTAAATGAGAACAAGACGCACAGTTCTGGTAAATTACAGATCCGCAGTCAGAACGGGTTAGAGAACAGATGGAAAATGATGAAGAAAAGCTCTTTGTTGTCAGTTGATTTTGCTAAACAGAAAGTTCTCTGCTGTGATTTCCTCAGTAGTATCTAGAATTACTTTAATTAGTGAAAAATAGCGATCTATAACTCGTGGTCCTGGGTTCGGGTTATTAATAAGTCGGTATTTTAATAGCCATAGAAAAAAAGAGGGATTTTTTATTCTACAATTAATTAAAAATTTATGGTGGTATAAATTATTCTTAGAACTAATGCCACGAAATGAAAAGTAATACCGCTTTAAATACCACAGAGTAATAAGAATTTATGAGCGAATGAATAAATTATCCTTGAATGAATGGTCTTCGTTATGTGCTAAAGGGAAGTACAGGAAGTTAGTACATAATCTCCATCGCGGCAAGGCTCCAGGCGGTTGCAGTTGGAGATTATAAAAATATAGCGGATGTTCAACATATTTCAGTTGATTATACTAACAAATATTTTATGCAAATAATTCTAAACCACAGACAGGAAACTGTTTAAATACTAACATTCAACCCGTATTGTTTTCGATAGTTTAGAATTTGAATCCCTTCGGAGATCCAGTCAATAATTTGGATACAAGGAAGTCTATGGAGGACCATGAACAAAGGTTTACAGTCGAGGGACTGGGTCAACGGGGGCGTATAAGAAAGGCAAAATTGGCCCCGAGAGAGCTTGTTGAAGCGTGGTATTTAGGTAACAATCCTTAGGAATTCCTTTGTTTTCTATATACTAATCACAGATTAGTATATAGAAATGATTTGAACTCCGGTTCAAATGTATTTTTAGTGTACTCTGTGGTCGGTTTGCTGTGGAAGAAAAACCCGAGTTCCCGGGGGAACCATACTGCCCTCTCCTGAGAGGGCAGGATGGGTGGATAGTTATGGTTGTTGACGTTAGTTAGTTTCCCAATATTTATGTTTAGAACATCAGTTTTTTTTTTTTTTATTTGTATTTTTTTTTTATCTCATCGTATGTACAGTATCGTATGCCGTATATTTTGTCTGTCTTTCTCTCTCTCTTGAACTGAATACAAACCTTTAATTGTACATAAAAGAAACAAATAATTACATACAAGCATCCCAATTTCATATACTAATGTAAACCATGCTACAACGCACTACACTGTCTCTTTCTCTTCAATTATTCTCAATATGCGAATTATTAACATCAGTTTGTATCAGTTGTATTTTACTTTACTTTATTTTACTTTTTTTATCCCTTTGCTACTATTTTAAATTCCCACCCTTAAAACTGTCCATTACTAAATCTAGCTTTCTTCAAACTTTAACCTTATTTTTAGTAAAACAAATATTTTAATTTGCAAGATCTACTTCTTACACTTGGAAATAAACCTTTTGATTCTTTTATATTTGATATTATTTGAGCTGGTTACGAAAGCTAGTGGATCATGCCAGAAAGCGTGTTGACGTTGAGGGGTGGGGAAGACTATGTTGAAAAATAAATGGGTTTCTTTACAGCTTTCCAGCACTTCTATGAAAAAACTTTGCAACCTTGCCTTGTATCTGAAGGTTCTATGTTGCCTACATATTAGTTTCAGTTCGGTTCTTATTATGCCAACAAGCTGGGACACAACTGTTCTTGTTGATGAGATACGAATAGCGTTTAAATAAAATTAAATGTAATAAAGTGCTATGTGAGCTGTAATTGCTGGCATTATGCGTATTACGCAAGATCTAGTATGGAATTCATGGATTTTTCCGATTATTTTATTGTCCAATTTTTTCCATACATAATAAACGAAATTTGCAAATCGAATCCTCATCTGGTTAATGGCAAATGTGTATAGTTTACCTCATGAATCCAGCGAGCTTTAAGGGATTTTTATCAGGACTTTCTGTAACTGAAGCAGCTGAAGGCTTTCCTATTTCTTTGTGATAAAGTTGTGCAACAAGTGGCATGACACCATCTTCTTGGAATGTGTGGGTACTTGCGAAAATATCCCGATAATATGGTGGCAAAGTGTGGTCCTGGCAGCGTAATCTATTAGCTGCATTCAGAGTTATGAGCAAAACCTAGCTAATCTTCGATACAGTACTCGATGTCAACCGAAATCGCTGTCTAAGATTCTATGGCTCTATATTGGCATAATAATACAATGGTGATCTCTTTAGGACATATTTGAGCAAGCCAAGAAAATTACGAATCCACTCCTGATACTTTTATTCATTGTTTGAGCAGCTTTGTGAAATTGTCACTCTCTGTTATTTTCTAGTTTGAGTTATGTTTGGTATGCTGGCATTTATTTAATACTGTAATTGTACATTGACTATGCTGCTTCGACGTTATGTGCACTTCAACTTGACAAACCAAGATCGCAAGCAATTTGACTCAGTCGACTTTTTGTTAAAATTGCAAATGACTCCTGTTTGCTTTACGGGTACTATAGAAGAATGGCTGAAGGAGAGGAACCATTACTTTTATAGATGCTCGTTTATGGGAGCGGATCATTAATTATTGAAAGCAACCCATTAACGTAATTACTTTGAGAGATAATAGTTTTATACCAAGAATTTGCAAATATAGCTTTGCCATTCTTTAATGATATTCTTATATGGTATGGTAATTATTATATTTAAAACAACAGATTTCTTTTTCCTTACTGTGTACTCCTGTATTAAGAATTTCAAAGAACTGTAACAAGAACGTCAAATTCTGTGCGTTTACAATCCTTAATCCTGCATGCATACACCATGACAAAGAGTGATTTTAGGCAAGTATCTGTTGCGCAACCTTCAGCCGGAAGATACCATGGCACTGTACACTGAAGCAGGGGCAATTATTTCCTTATGTTGCTTCCTTGTATTAATTCGAGTTCGATTATCCTTATTATGTCATCATTTCTTTTCTCTTCTTCAATCTGCCATCTTAATGTTATCCACAGGAACCCCTACTATTTAGGTGCAACTGAAGATGCCAATTATTAAGAAATTATGGCAAGTACGACCTTTCTTCGTGGCCAGTCAATATTCTTGAGGAAACTCTTTTCAGCCAATGTTTTCGTCTTGCAAATGGTTGCTACGCAACACCATAGCAACTAATGTACTTCCAATTAGATACGTTAACTTAACTAAGTTTTTCTGAGAACCATCAACCTTCATGGGGACGTAACAGCGCAGAAATAACCATCAATAAAATGACAGCTCTGTTGATGATAGGGGGTAATGACGGGTGGGGAGGAAGAGGTTACGCGGAATTTCTTTATTAAATCAGCAGGTGTCGTTGCTCAATAGTTGGCACATAAATATCCCATACCGGGTGTTCTAAAGAACGCCTGCGGACAGTGAACGGCGAAGGGATAGGAGGGAGGTTGAAAAGGGAGGGGGGTTATCGCAGTCGAAAGTAAGGAAACGAAGTCAACGGGGAGGAAAACAAAGCGCGCGAGGTCCAAGACTTAATTACTTCGGTGTGGGCTGTTAATGTGCATTACGCTAATTGATTTCGCAAACGGCTGTTGACGGTTTCTATCTCTATGGCTTCATCCCTGCTGGGAACGCTGATGAAGGCGGTACGACGATAACCCTACTACTGCTACACGAGAATGTGTGAATAAGGACAACAAAGGATATTGACCCACAGTTGCTACTGCACTCAGTCTTGTTTTTTGAATGAGGAAAGGTAACCTTTACATCTCCTGTCTCCGGAAGCCTTAATAAATAGCTTTCACATGTTGACAAACATTTGGGAAAATTAAATAATAATATGGCAATAAGAACGGTAGAATACGCTCGCTTTTTAACCATCCGTGTGGCTAATTTATCCATTCTGTACGAAGTCTATACGCCTGAAGGTTGTTGGAGACTAATGTTGCAGCCCTCCGTTCTGCACCTTATCAATGGTGAAAAAATACGCGAAGTACTCTTTTGCACTTTTATTAATATTGGTGGTGGGGGGGGATGTCATGCAACAAACCCTTCAGGGTACTAGAATGCCTTAAGATACCAAAGGAAATGGACAGAGCATGCACTGGCTGTGTTGCACAGACCTCCCAAAAAAAACGTGGGCGTGTGATAAACTCAACCCATATAGTCAATTTAGGCAAATGCAGAGGGCTTTGAAGAACTGTACGCAGATTGGTTTCTGCCCATATCGGCCAGGGGTAGCCATTCACAGCTGCATTCAGGTGGGTGTGGGACTTGTCACATCAACCATGCATTCTTGGTTTCCATTCGCGGTAGAAAGTTCAGTGCATAGGCCGGTTGACGTTTGGGATATCCGCAAGGTGGGTGTGGGTTTGTAGATGGTAACTCTTGGAGAAGTAATGATGAATCGCATTTCTTAGGATCGTATTCATTATGCAGTTGTCTTCGGAAACCAAACTACGTTGGGAGCAGTGCGTTTTCGCTGATGTCTGCTTCTAATATTTCTGTGCCTTCAGATTACCTTTTCCTATTTCTTGCTGTAAATCTACCCACTAAATTGTGAGATCCACGTTGTCATTTGCGTTATTATTTTACTTTATTACTAGTTTTAGTTATATATATTTTTTTGCTGCTGACTTCTTCTGTACCATTTGAAATATTACAATGTTCCATATCCACCCTACTACTTCCAACTGAGAGATTCGCTAACTACAGCCTCTATTGAACATTACTTCAGAAATTTCTTCAGTCATCTGTGGAACTTGAACCCAGATCTTTCCAAACGAGTGACAAGTGGTGATATCACTATACACTCATGGAGGATAGCACAAAATCTAACTGAAATCAGATAGATCTGTCTAGTAAGAGGATCAGATCTGCCTGACCAAATAGATCTGACTGGTAAGAGGTGCTGAAAGTGGACGATCTTAATATCTGAAGACAGACTTGAACACGACGTGCGATCTGTAAGCGATTGCAGAAGCCCAGATCAAAGAATTTCACTGCTCCAGACTTTTGAAATTGAATAAATAAAAGCAAAATAGAAAATCGAACACACCCATACACGCGATTTACAGACAGTATACGTGGAGCAATATGGCTTTAGTCGCTGATGCTCTTAAAGATCTACAATAACAGTCACGGAGCAGCCAAAATGTATCAATTCTCTCTCTCTTCCAATAATAATAAACGATCGAATATTGACAGACTTGAGAGATGAGTGTCAAGTTGCGGTTGCCGTAGAACAAGTTCCAGAAAAATACAGAAATGTTCCTCTCGGACTTGAATGCTAACTTGACCTGTATAAAATTATCAGTAACCCATCCCTATGGCCAATGGGAGCGTCATAATTCCCTCATAAAAAACAACAAACTGCCGCAATGACATACCAGTCGAATGAATGACAGTTGACTCGATCCTTGTCATAGTACCAATACCCAATGAGAATCTCGCTCTGTTGGTATGCAGCAGTTTTCATCTCATTGCTGTGTCCTTTCTCTCGTGTTTCATGGTGCACGTGCTCATCAAAAACTTTGTCTATTTAGAATGTCCGTACCATGGCTATCCTTTTGAATAATTTTCATAATTTTTTCCTGGTTTTTTTTTTTTTTTTTTAGAATTGTTGTCCCGATTTTTTTCAGACCCATTGTATATACAATTTTCTATTACAAATAAAAAAACAAACAAACAAACAGTCATAGCGCTGTAACTATTTAGATTCAGTCACATTTAGTCTTATTTTTCTTATTTTATACCCTACAATACGTCCTAGAATTTCTTGCACATTTTGAAACACCCTGTATTTGGACACGGCACGGATACTTTATTAGGACCATGGAAGTTTGGGCTACATCAAAAAATCTATTCAAAAATATGTAAATCAAAGAGATCAAATAGTATTTGAGTGTGCAGGCAGTCCCTATAAAGCTGCGTGACCACAGTAGTGCTCAAATCACTTTACCAATGATGGGGAACAGCCTTTTAAAGAGGTATGATTATCGGTGTCGTTGTTATTGGGTTTTAGGCGCATCAGCTACTCAGACCATATTGCGCTGTATGTAATACACTGAGTGATTACTGAATATGACCACCCCCATGAAAACTGAATGCGACCCGTCGACCACGTGAGGTACAAGAGTGCGGAGTTAGTCGACCTACGTATCATAGATAAGGTGTCAGTGGGTAGTTAAATTCCAAGCGTGATGAGTAAAAGGAAGGATTTATCGGACTTTGATTAACGACAGATTGCGGGTGCTCGACGACCTGGTGCCTCCATTTTCCGAACGGTTGAACTGGTGGGGTGTTCAAGAGCCGCCGTAGTTAGTGTACCAGAACTGGCGTCAAAATGATCAAACAACGACCCGACGGCAAAACTGCAAAAGTCAGCGAAAGGTTGACGTTAGAGTTGAGCGCAGGGTTCGAAGACTAGTACAGGCGAACAGGCGCAGCACTGTTTAAGAGCTGACTATCCAATACAACATGGGCCAACCCGGAACAATATCTGGCATGACCGTGCGTCGGACGTATGAGCTATACCAGCTGACGACCCCTACGGCATCCTCTCCTAACCAAGGTTCATCGGTGTAAAAGACTTTCCTGGTGCAAAGAGCATGCAAGTTGGACGTTAGAAGACTGGAAGGTGTGCTGGTCGGATGAGTCACGTTATTTACTCCACACTGTGAATGGTCGTGTACGGATTTGGGGTCAACAACATGAGGCTCTTCATCCATCATGCATGGTATCAAAAGTGCAGGCCGGTGGGGGCGGTTTTATTGTGTGGGACACGTTTCACTGGCAGGAACATGGACCCCTGGTACATGTGGAACAACATATCAGTGGTCTCCGCTATCGTCAACTGCTTGCTAACTGTGTACACCCCGCTATGTTAAACTTTTTCCCGAATGGAGATGGTGTCTTCCAAGATGACAATGCGCCGAGCCATCGGGCGCTTGTTGTGCAGGGATGGTTTGAGGAACACAGTTCTGACTTCTAGCATATCGATTGGCCTACGAAACCCCCGATATCAATCTCATAGAACACTTGTGAGACATTATGGAAAGGCATATCAGGTGTCTGGATACACCAATCATCTCCATAACTGCATTGCTGACCGCATTACACACAGCTTGGTTGGCCATACCTCCCGAACACTTCCGACACCTTGTTGAATCAAAGCTGCTGAGGTAAAAATTACTGAGGGAAAAATGAGGACCTACGAAGTATTAGGTAGGTGGTCACAATTCAGTGATCATTCAGTGTATGTCTGTAAATTGAGTATGTTCAGTGGTCGGTTTGCTGGACGAAAAATCATAGTTTCCGGGTAAAAAAAACCCACGCCTGAGATAGACTAACTGAGCCACGTTGTGAAAAAGGTCCATAAACGGGATTCGGACTCAAGTAGTATAATCCACTTTGAGGAAGACGCTTCCCCAAAGTTGGTATAATAACCCCCTTCCGCTTTAGGGAAGATTATACCAACTGTGAAAAAGACCAGAGAAAAAGCCACTGATTTCGATCACTAATCGGATATAGGAGGATTGGAGGCAGGTCACATGCTCGCCACAATATGCACTTTCCAGCTTCGATGGAACAGTGAAGACATGGAAGAGGAATTGGAACTATCCTGTTGTGTACAAACAGTAGGGTACTGGAAGAATAATTGTGTGCCATGTTTTCATGGCATAAGCTTGGCGTCTCTGGTGGGCACCATGAATGTCAGAGCATATCTGGACATTGCAGATCATTTGGGAAATGTTGCTTATTTATCCCTATGAACAGGGATGCTTTCAAGACAACAGCGCAACCAACAAATATATGAATAAGTGGTTTAATTAACACGAGGAAAACTTTAAGCAGCAGCCGTGGCTAGCCCAGTCCCTGGAGCCCAACCCCAGTGAGCATCCGTAGGATGAACTAGAAAAGCTTTTTCATCTGCAGTCCTCTACTCGCATCACTCCATAGTTTAGGACAGTTTTGTTCTCATATTGCTCTCGTCACTTTACAACGCCTTGACTGTATGCCACGTTGTATTGGAACAGTTATTCTGGTCAACAGTGATCCAACACCATTTTAGCTCATGATCCTAATAAAGTGGCTGGGAAGTGTATAATGGCTTTGAGATAAAGGTACACTAAAGGCAGACAAAGTGATGGTAGATAAAGTTAGTTTAGGTTGAAGTTCCTGATCGTTGAAAAGAGGCTGGTCTTCACAGCCAAACTCATCTCAGGCCAAATATCATCTCCAAATATTTGGAATGCTTGCTCTTGGAGGATTCCACAGCCAAGCCTAAGGTCGGTACCAGCACTTGTGGCTCACCACAACAGGCTTGTACTCACCGAAAGATTTCTGCCCAAGCAGATGCTCGCTGCCCTCAACCGTGTGGACGCCGACATCGACACCATAATAAGTAAAAAGAAGGACAGACACAAGTTTATCAAAGCTCTTGAAACCTGAATCACTGCCAACTTGTATTTGTTTTTCTTTATTTGTGTTCAGCTCCTTGTTTTTATGATGTATTTGTATTTCTTTTTGCATTTGTAATCTGTATTTTGTAGCCTTTTGTATGTGTTCGCTATATTTTGTAGCCATTTGAATTTGTACTTATGTTATCTATATGTGAACCCCTGGCGCTCGTCGCCGTGATGGGATATTGTGCTGTAAATCTACTTCACAATAAAGATTTATTTATTTATTAGCAAGTAAAAAGTAGGCCTAAATGTACGCATAATATAAACAATAATTAAAACTTCGCTCACTGTCTCTTTATAGTTGAAAAATGACTATTTTCTATTGCTTTTATCTACAAAATGTTGTCATATAAACTTAGAGCAATGTCAGTCAGAGAAATAAAAATAGTAAGTTGATTTCTTAGAATTTTTAAATGCTATTTGGTACAATTTATTATCCCTTCTCTTTCGAAACTAAACCAATTCCATGGAAGTTATAACACAAACGAAAAATTATGAAAGATGATCTTGAACATGGTAGTTACCAATAATCAAAGCTATATGATGAAATCATGGTACTCTTATTATATATGCATATACTGTATGCGTATATAATAATATAATGTGTAGCTCTAAAGCTTGCATGCAAAGGGAATCTGTATCGATGACAGATCTCGAAATATTTTTATAAATGTTTCTCTCAAATGAAATAGTTTCGGGTTTCTGTATTGCAACCCATGTGGAGCTAGCAGCTTAGCTATTATTAAATGAAGGTCTTGGAATTTGTGGAAGATAATACAAAATCCATTATCTTGAACCATACGTTATTATGAGAGAGTCCGCACACTTATGAAGGCTGTTAGAAAAGTAGTGGGAACACATCTTTTAAAAACGAGCTTTATACGTAAGTATTTGTACGGTTATTCGCTCATAATAATCTCTGCCCCATTACTCAATGTCTGTTGTCAAAAGCGTTTACCTCTGAATGGCTCATTGAGAAACAAATCGAAGTCACAGGGAAATATGTACGGAGAATGGGGATAGAATGATGGACACTCAAGGATTTTCCATTAGTTATTGCGCTGCAGTAACCATCACGGCCCTAGCCGCACAAGTACGCTAGCACAGTGGTTAGGACTGCTGCCCGTCCACACCTTGTGGAAAAGGCTCGAGTTAGAGTCCTGTCTAGTGAGAGAAACTTTTATAGGCTTTTTGATTCCATGGTCGAGTTGGCCGATGTTGATAAAGGGTTAAATTTTTTGTTAATATGATAACCCAGTTTTTCAACCAGGAAATGCAAACTGACCATACAGTTTATAGGCTCAATATGTCGAGTCTCCATGGCCTAAGTTGATAGGCGAAATAGGACCAGGGTATGTTTAGCAGGGATAAAAGACGACATAAAGCAGTTATCTTTGAAGAGCCAACGTTGAGAATAGGAGATCTGAGGATATACGTACTACACCAGGTATAGGGTAAAGTTGAGGAAAACCTTGAGTTTAGAATTTAATTTGAAAGTATCTGGAATTTTACTCAGACCTGATAGAAGGGCGTACATATTGAGAACCTTGTCAATCAGTTCAGCCCTGGAGAGATTGTGCAACTCTCGTGAGGTAGAATATTTCCCCAGAATGGTCTGTTCTTTGTTAACAGGAGAGACTGCTTCTACAGGGATAGGATACACTTGAATAGAAGGGATGGGATTTGCTGATGCTTTCAAGGCAGTCTTAGGTTAGAGGTAAAAGTGCTAGTTTGGGTGCTGCTATATTGAGTAATAGTTTAATGGTAGTTTCAGGTAGGAAAGAAATTGACTCTTGTACTGCTTCTGTTGGGACATGAAGCAGCCTGGAAAGCAAGGTGTCGGGGATTGCAAGTCCTGTTGGGTTATACTCATGGAAAAAGCAAATATAAGGGTTTTGTTAGGATTACAAAGAGTAATAACAGGCACATCTGTGTTTATTCTTGTTTGTACGCTAATTCTATGAGTATAGTAAACAGATTTGATGAATTTGAAGTATTGATTAAATCATCAAATGCGAACATTGTAATGTCTGCATTTGATGGGAACACGGTGTTATTCAGACATAATGTAGAATTTAAATATGGTGAGTACAGTTCGTACAAACAGGACAGGAGGGGTTTTATACTCGTAGGAGAAGCACATAGAATCTCAGGCACCCTCTCGATGTTGAGGTCCAGTTGGATGGTGAGTCACTTTGTCGTTACATAAGCCCTGGCAAAACAAAAATGAAAGTAGGAGCGTCTTATAGGCCAAATGACTGTGAAGAATATAATGAATAACTGTGCAGCAAATAGAGTAAGCCAGTAAATCAGAATGTCTTATAATTAGGGATTTTAACTTTTCAAATATTGACGAACTTCTGGGTTGATCATTCGCATAGTAGGAGAACTTTTCCGGATTTATTGAATGCTTGTTTTCTACACCAGTTTCTGCACTATTAGAGAAACAACAAAAGAAACCAATACTCTTGATCTGATTATCAGCAGCGACTCTTCAGGCATTAATAATCCCCAGATAAAGGAACCACTAGGTGGCAATGATCATAGTGTACTGATGTGGAATTTACCTAAAGATGTAATTGCTGTCAAGGGTAAAGCAAAGGGATTTTGCTTTCGTAAGGTGACTACAAGGACCTTGGACAGTTTTTAAATTATTTTCAGTGGGACCAACTGATGATGCTAACAACTGCAAATTCTAGATAGGGAAGTAATCACATAAGCTAATAATCTTTGTCAACTGAGAGAAAGATTATTCATGGATAAGACTTAAATGGATGAGAAGAAAAATGAACAGATGGTTATAATTTATCAAAGGACACAGAAAGCTACAGTAAGTATAAACTAATCTGCTATCAAGTCGCTAAGGCAGATTATGAGATGTCTTTGAATGAAGATCCTGTTCAAGTTCCTGTTCAACTGCCACTGATCCTGTTCAAGTTGCTGACAAACTGAACAAATCTTCTGCATCTATATTCACGCGTGAAGAAGTTTTCAGGGATGGAATACCAATAGCATGTCAAGTTATAACTGGGAACTGGGAGAATTTGGGGCTGATGGAATTTATCCAATTATATTAAAAGAAAGTGCAGAAGAGGTAAGCTAACCTCTAGCCCTAATTATGAGAGCATCCGTGGATTACGTTGAACTCCGTATAGATTGGAAATGTCTCCCTTAATCACAAAGGGAATCAAAGGGCGAAGTGAGTAAGTACAGACCTCTAAGCTTGACGTCTGTTCAAGGGAAAATAATATACAGTAGTCGGTGGTTAAAGAAGTAATGCAGGACTATCTTGACAGGAATGCAGTTATATGGCAATTGCCTCATGGATTTATTATGGGAAGATATGCTACACAAATGGGAGCAGCGTGGCATTGACGCTGGGGATAAAGGGATGGTTGAGTGACAGGAGATAGCGAATGGTCAGTAATGGTCGATATTATTCATGGAGTCTCTGTGCTACACTCCTGGGATTTATCAGTAAAGTGCAGAAAGATTTACGAAATTTAGGTGGGTTGAGTTGTTCAGCATTTGAGCTCGGGAAACTAAGACCATGATGAGTCTTAGTTTCCCGGGAGAAAAAAAAACTGTGCAATGTTCTCCAAGAACTCCTTGGACGTCCAAGTCCTCCCTCACGTCCAAGCTGTCCTTGGACGTGATGCGAAAAACTCTCGTAAATTCTTCTCGTCGTGATGGGAAGTATTTTTAAACTGCAATCAGCAAAGTGAATCGAACTCAGTTTATTTCTGTTCAGTATGAAAGGGCAGCGACGCTATCCAATGTTCCTACAGGGAGTGTTGGAACTAGGGAAACCTGGGATAGTTAGATATTTCACTCACGCTAAAATCTGTGCTAGCCTGAAATTACTAGCAAGACAAGAACACGGTTAGCAACCTAACAGATGGCCGTTAAAAGTTGGCATGTCGTGTGCAAAGCTTGAAATAAAGAAATTCGAAAGAATAAGATAAAATATCTCGGCAGATAAATGTATAAAAAAATGTGAAAGAGAAATAAAAAAATAGTTTTCTTTTGCTTGATATTCTTTTTATCTACATTCTTTTGTAAGCAAAAAAAAAGTCGCTTTATGGCTTCTCCTGTTAGTGTCTTGGTATCTGTATGACCCTCATTAACGATTTTGGTGGCTGTCGAGACTTAAATGATATTGCTTTTCGATCGCAGTGTTTTTTTTATCCACGCCAGGATGGGAAAGAAGGAAGTCGAAACAGAAAAGAAAAATAAAAAAAGGCAAACCGTCTTCTGCAGTTACTTCAAAACTTCTGTGGTTTACCAGTTAAAACTATTTGGCTAGGGGTGTGTGCACATTAAAAATATAAGAAATACGAGAAAAATTTAAGTCGAACTGAGGGTTGAAACCGCTAGTATCAACCACAATAACTATATACCTGAACACTGCAAAGTTTGAACTTTGCAGTGTTCAGGAATGAAGCCAACTGTAAGAGTGGATTAGTGAATGCACAGATTATGAACTATATTGGAGGAGGGCTCAGCTACCATGTGCCTGGTCATTCGGTGGGGACCCGAACCACTACCACGAACTACAGAAAAGAGAAATTGGAGAGGAAAGACGACTCAGCGATGTCGTTTGTTCTTATTTAGTTTCAGGTGTGTTTTGACACCCCCGGAACTAAAGCATTCTGAAGATGGAGCAGTATTTAAGATGTTATTAGAATGGTGACCATGATTCTGCGACAACCAGAATCCATTGGAAAACGGTTTTAGTATCAATTGGTGATTCGTATGTAAACTGAACAATCAACTGAATCAAAATCATTGTGTCCTCCCTGATGAGTAAAGTTCAGTTGAAAGATCCTATGTAGCATGCAGTAGCTAAATGTTTTGTAAAGCTTTACTGTCTGAACATGGTCTATAATAATAGTACAATGTAGCGCTTGAACAAAAATTAGCGTCTTCCTAAGTTGCACTTTGACTTACAAATACTCTTTCTGTATTTTTGCCCTAATGAAATGCAGTGCGGTTATTATTTTGGAGAATAGTAAATCTAACCACTGCAACCTGCGTAGAGTGGACAGTAAACAGGTACAGTAAACCCTCGATTCAACGGACTTCGGATTTAACGGACGAAAAAAAAAATGACTGGCACCAGAAGCGTATTGAGCCCTGTTTCTTTATTACAACCACACATACAGTGTATTATTAGGTCCCCTAAGAAAATTACTGATTGCATCTCTGCGTGCAAATAGCAATCTATGCCCGATATTGTCAGAAGTAAGCCTAAGCTTAAAAACTTTGCAAGGAACCCGAGATCTGAAGATTGACGAGTATTTCAACTTCGGCTTCTTAACTCTGACTCTGAAAAAGTTTTTCCAGACGCCATTATTCAATCATGGTAAATTGTCTTCTACTGATTTTGTACTATGTATCAAGCAATGAAGTCAAGGTAAACAGAAGTTTGTTTTTATATTTTAAACTTTTATTTCAGTGTTTTTAATATATAATACATCTTTCTGATATATAATACGTATACAGAGAAATTGTTTAAAATTTCAATTATGCGAGGAACATCTGGTCTCCCAAAGAATTTTTGATTTTACGGACATCGGGCAATAAGGGACCCCTTTCTCCTTCAGTCCGTAATATTTAAGACCTACTTTAATTCTGAAATGTTTTGTGGTACTTCTTGTACAAATTCTACATTGACTGTATTGCTGATAATGCCCATATTTGCATTGTTTATTAGACAGCAATACAGTAAATATCAACAAGTGTGTGTGTAGAGAGAACTCTGAGAATCATTCGTATTCCTTTACGAAATTAAAGACAGATTTAACTGTACTCAAGGTGGAATGCTTAGGTTTTTCTATTTAGATATACCTGAGTACTGGGCCACTAAAAGAAAAACTTAGTTACTATTTTTCAAGAGAAACCTTTCTTTTGCTGCACCAAAAGCCCCAGTTTTCATGGGTGGAGGACCTTACTCCCCACGCGTGAGACAGACTAACTCAGCGATGGAGTTGGGGGAGGGGAAAGCCATAAATTCCTCGCGTCATTGCCGGGATCGAACCCGGGTCTTTTACACTCAGTGTTTCCACCCGTGCGGCTAGCAGGCATATTCTGGAAACTAAAATCCTTATCTCTTGTCCAACATAAGTGAAATCCTAACACTTTCGATCATTATCGGGCATCACATGACTCAATTATGCGACATAGTTCTTTTTTCTACTATATGACTCCAAATAGATTACCAAAAACATCTTTCATGAGATTATATAAACAAAAAAAGAGATCCGCAACTGCAGAAGTGAATTTTTAAACTGGAGGCAAACAGTCATCCATGACTAATGGTGTCGTGAAAGGTCACACGACTGATGAACAAATCCTTGCCTCTAGGAAACATTAAATGTCAACATTTCGCGCAATAGAATCTTTTCCTAAAAGTGCATTGGACAATTTAAAATTAAATTATCTCTGCCATACTAAGATAATTTAATTATCTGACCGTTGTAACCAATACTAACTTATTTAGGCGTATTGCAATAGCTGGTTCACAATTTGGATTTTTCTCTATTTATGCATCGCTTCTAATCTGTAATTAATTATTGCATTTTTAGAATTAACGCTTGTTTTTTTCTAACTTACATATAAATAAGTTTTTGGACCGAGTTGAAGACTATTTTTTCTCATTGGTTTGCTGCTTTTAATCACCAAATTGACTGTCCACCTAAATTAAGAAGAAAATCCAATTCTAGTTGATACCCACAGGAAGAATAATTTCTCCTCCTCCTCCGTTCTTTCTGATTCTTCTCATGTTCATTCAACAGCTTTGCTGATTTAATAACGAAAATTAATGAAAATTCTACGTAATTATCCCAGCCTATACGGAAGCGCCATCTAGTAGCCGCATTAGGAAGCTGCATGGCATCCTGGAGATTACCGCGCTGTTAACAGAAGACAAATTACCACACATGTAATCTTTCACGGTGGCTGGATGACTACATCCACTACAAGCCTCGAGTAGTGGTGTGGAGGATAGGGTGTCGGTCAGGATCGTAGGTCAACGAACCTCCCGTTCTAATCTCGATATTTAACGAAATGCCTGTCGAAAGATAAGCGAAACCCTTTCATCCGGGTCTGCTGACCTTCGGAGTGAAGCACGTTTATCCGATAAGCCAGAGCAGATGAACCAGACAACATCACTTTGTCTCCCTCGAAAGGTATTAACTTTGGGGGATAAAGGGGAACCACCAGCGATAGGGGGCGAGGCTAAAACGAGCAAAAATCTATACAACTACTGCTATGGGGCCGAAGAACCGAAATGGTACTTGTTTTCTGAATCCTTGACGCGTTAACGGTAAAGTCAGCACTTTCCTGGACAAGAAGATAACGCCTGACATTACTGGAACGCGAACTGGTTACACCCTGCACTCTATACGGATTGAGGGCTATAATTTCACATTATAAACAAAATGCCCATATTTGCATTGTAGTTGTTTTATTAAGCGAATATGAAAAAGCTCAACAGTTCAAAATGGACCTGGATTGGGCAAACCATGTCTTTCTGTAAGATTTTTGCGCGTTGTTTTCATCCCAACATTTTTTCCACTCTCTGGATGTCCAGCTTTCTTTGTCTGTACCCGTATCTATCTATTTTGTCTCTCTTTCCATTCTCTCTCTCTCTCTCTCTCTCGTTATCTATTTATCTCAACCTCTGTATATTCTTCCATGTCTGTTCTTTGTTTTTCGTTTATCTTATTTTAGCTTCTATGCTTTCTTTATTTCTAATTATACTCTCTCTCTCTCACCTCATGAATTTGAAAATTTCTCTTTTGGAGCAGTTTGTCTTTTATAATTTCTTTTCCTTTTTTTTTTTACCCCCACTTAAACCTGTCAATTGCTTTAAAGCTACCACATTGGACATTCTTCTCCAACTTTTTCGATTTATTCTCTCCAATCTGTCTTTCGCTTTCTACTTCTGTCTTCTCAAAGGTGTTTTCTATCTTCTCGTGTATTCTCGGTTTTCCAGAAGTGTGGTGTTTTCCTTAGAGACTGACATCATGGACTTTCATCCATTTTTCGTCCACGCACGTGATCATTATCTCCGTGTCGACCCCATCGAAGACCAAAACCTCACTGGCTACAAACACGATTTCGTGATTGTAAAAGAGCGGCTCAACACTCCCAACGGAATCCCTCCTCCTCCCCTCCCCTCCTTCTTTCCCCCATCCCACCTCCAATGCACATTCTCGCGTCTTAAGCCTCTGCAGCGGTAAAAACTTTGATCTGGTCCGTAGTTCACGGCACGTTGCATTTTATGCTACGAAATGCGAACAATGGTGCTCCGTAAGGTACACCCTGTGGTGGCTCGCTTGTCACGCTGATGGAGCTCTGTCGAGCACACTCTCCACTTTTATGGAACCATTTACCAGACGGACAGTGGGATAACTGTCCGCTCATTATGATGAAAAGCGGAACGAGTGTTTATAGCGCACGGAAGGGAGGGGGGGGAGGTTAATATTTTTCCCCGCGTATCCCACATAACCCCCCATGGGATTTAAATGCTCTTTTTTTCGAATGTCCGCGATTTTCGGGAAGAGAATTTCCTCCACGTTGTGATAGATGCATAATTTTATGTATTTACAACCATCCGCTCTTCACCGTTCCAGAGTCGTTTGCTCGAAGGGCCCGGGCGCTTTAAGAGAGCGCGCTAGACCGTGTAATTAGAAAGTCAAAATCCAAAATCGTAGTTCAAATGGCGAAATTATGGACCGATGTTGGCCGAATATGAAGGGTTTTGTACTTTAGTACTCACTAAAAGTCCCGTTATGGCTGCCATGAAAGGGATATGGAGACGAGCGTGGAAAACTGCAGACACTTTAGTGACCGGTCGCATTAGATGGAAGGAACGTCGAAGATTGTGGTATTAGATTAGCCAACTTTTAGGCCACGAACCTCTGTTGCTTTTGCTGAGGCTTTGTTTACTTTGTTTTGGAATCAACCGGTAGAAGCTCCATCTAGGAAAAGTTGGTACGCATTAATTATCAAATAATCATTATATTAGGCAACAAATACGCGTTTCACCTCTTGGATCAAATCAAAACTGTGGCTATTAGAGACAATTGAGTGTAGAAAGCTAAATAAGCTGAGGGCATTATAAAGAGACATTTTATTGTCAAAAAGACGAGTCCAATTTTTATATACCCAGTATTGATTAAGGTATCAAGATCTATTTATCCATTATTTTATAAAACTACGTTGGTTTCTATAAATTTACCAAAAGGTGTAAATGGGGGCTGTAACTGAGCTATAGAAATGATTCAGCAGATAACGATTACTGCGCATTAACTTTAAAAAAAGAAATAAATAAGAAAAAAAAGGAAAAAATCACGAATTAAAAAAACAAAAGCGAACATAATCGAAAGAATAGCTACTAAGTATCAGTGGTCACGCCAAGCGCTTCTGGCGCTGATTCTGGAATGCAAATTAGTACGAAAAATGGGCGGAGTTTCATCTCCTGTAATTCGACTGCGCTTCTGCGCTAATTTTCTTGACCACACTTCGACTAGCCGCAATCTCTGTAACCCTTTAATTACTGACTTCTCATCCGACAGTGCCATCTAGTGTGATTTGTGTTGTATCAGTTCTTATCGCATACTTTTGTTGTAAGCGAGAGAGAGGTTACATCGTGGACTCCCAGCTTCCACGTGGTTTTCATTGAACTCTCTCAATCACTCTCCGGGACTACCGGATGGCAATTATGCTGATTCCTGTACACATTCTCCTTTCTTTTAATTTAAACAACATTCAAGTTTCGGAAGAGAAAGGTCGAGGGAACAGGGGTAGGTGGAGCTGATCACGCATCGTTTCTTCCTTTGGCTTCCTAAGGGAGGGGAGGGTTAGACCATCATCTCGTGCACCGTTGTAAGAGATAGTTCAGTCTCCCGGCTGCTTTCGAAATTAGTCTTATTGCTGCTTGAAAACAAAAAGAACTTGCTGGGTGCTTCTGCTCGTGGAAGTACAGCGTATTGGAGCACGATTTACTTAATCAGATTTGCAAACAAGTGAATTATTAAAATACAGAAACAATCACTGAACAGCTGGTGATTTCGTAAGAATCCTATTGTAAATCCACTGGTACTCAGCTGTCGGCCTAAAAATCTAAGCACTTTGTGTCCATTAGTCTTATTTTGTAAACAGATATTAAAATATTAGCAGGAACAAGAAGTGGTGGAAATTAAAGACCATCTTTCATAGTAGAAAAGCATTCTGCTCTTGTATTTTTTGACGAACTAAGAGCCTGTACTTATTGCTGACTATTTTTGTCCAAGCTAGAAAGAAGGAGAGTACAAGATCATCAAAAACAATCCGGTTATTTTATAATTTAATATTTCATGAAATAAAAGGAATCCGGTTTATTATTATTAATTTTTCTCCTTATGGGTTTTCCCTTCCCCGTGACGAGTAAGGTGCAATGGTAATTTTTTATGTCCGGTTATTATTATTGGTCGAGGAACTCTAACTATCCAACAGGTATTCAGAATAGTGGCTTTCTGGAGTTCATTGTAGTGTTCTCAGGGAAGTCTATTGCTTCTAGATTCTTATATAGGTCTTTGGCACCATGCCGCTGACATGGGGATCGGGATGGTGATTAATTATTCAATATGCCACATCTCTTTGACTTCCTGTCTTACACCTGAGTACTTTCGGATCTTTTGCTCATGTATTTTCTGGAGGTTGCCAGTGTCGGGCACCGCTGTCTATCAGACGGGTACCGTTTTCCTTCTTGTGGACGAGGGTTATGTCCAGTATGTTGTGCAGGATCACCTTGTCCGATCTTAGAGCGTAGTCCCAGTACAGTTTGTAGGCAGGCTTCTCTAGTAGGCCTGAGGTTCGTACTTGTAATACGGTATCTTTCTTTGATCAACTGGTATTTCCTAGCTTCTGATGTATTATCCTGGTTATGTCTGTGAGTGTACTCCATCTGGGTGATTACTCCATTCTCCAATGATGTGTTGGATCGTTTGTGCAGCTAGGTGGCATCGTCGGCATGTCATCTGTCACTCCAGGCTCCTTGGCAATGTATTTCCTGTAGTTCCTGGTGTGGATTACCTGGTCTTGGATGTCGAGCATGAATCCTTCTGTCTCGGGGAAGAGCGTCCCGCTGGTGGGCCATACATTGGAAGCCTCCTTATCTATGTAGTGTGCATGGAGGTCATTGTAGTGGAGTTCCTTCTTCGTCCATCTTTGTCTTCCATCTGAATGAGTGGGATCTCCTCGTTCAGGTCGAGAAGCGAGCACCGCTTATCTGTCTTCTGTGGCCGGTAGATTGGCGCTGAGTTTTTCTAGAAGTAAACCTTCAGGTTTTTAATTGCTTTATTCTGTTGTTCGATGATGTTTGTCAGGGATATGGGTCAGTCTCTCAATGGCAACCTTCAGATAGTGTTGGCGGCTGCTTTTAGTCTTTATTATTTTGTTCCTCTTAAGAAATCAGTTGCTGCCATTGACCAAGAGTTGTATATACTGTACATACATATTCTGTTATACAATCGACTAATATGGACAATTAGATATTAATTTGTGGTGTATGACACAATATTGTTAAATTTAAAGCATAATTTACGATTTGATAAGAAATTAATGGAAATTTTAACTATATATACATAAACACTAATATTTACAGCAAGACAATGCAAAATAATACAGAAGTAAACAACGTAATTTCAGGTGAAACAATGATACGATATAATAAGAAATGAAGACTTTACAGTTCATTTTTACACTTTATACCAGGAATCTCGAAAAGTTCCAGGAATCTGTCAACGTTCAGTCTTCTGTGAGCTTCGCTTAATAGCATGATTTCTGCATTTAAGGTGGACTCAAGTACATCTTTAAATGTATGGAAAGTATGCATTTTACTCTTCTCCAATAATGAGAAGAGTAAATTCGGTCGGTAGATATTCGAAGATCGGAACTGCACATAAATGGAATGCTATTTTCACACAAATCATTGGCCAACATTGCAGACAGTCACACAATCACATTGGAGGAACACTGAGAATGTGCAATGGATCATATTTCATATTGTTTAGCACTGACACATAAGGGTGGGGAGGAAGCTACACGAAACATAGTTCCAGAAGTCTTCGTTCCCTTTATGTAGTGCTCCTGTATAGGGGGACTGTCTTTCTGGTGCGGCACGGTACCTCTCATTATTCTGGATGAAGTATCTGAACGTTCCTGGGGCTCAGGTTCACTCTGTTAAGCTGACGTTGTACCCGGACAGCGATGGACTGTTTCAAGATGACATTACCACGGCCCACGAGGCGTAAATTATTCAGAAATTAGTGCAGAGCACTGCAGCGACATGCTGCACCTACCATGGCCCGCACAGTCGCCAGAGCAGAGGTACGTCTCGCAAACTACTTCGCCACAGGGAAACTGATATATCATCATAAAGCAAAACTTCCTGACGACCATTCCGTTCATTAGCTTGGAATGTGACTTATTGCTGTCACAATCCTTTCGGATTGTTTGGCTGCAGAATGTTTACTTAGAGAGGTTACCCATCCGCATGCTATTCAATATTTAGCCTTTGGACTGGGGTAGGTGGTTTGAATATGGGCTAGATGCATATTCATCGAAGAGAACGAAGAGCAGAAAGTCGGTGTATCCTGCATAACTTCATGGAAAGAGATAGATGTGGAATAGGTGGTTTTATCGAATCATGGGTTTTGGGATGATAACTGCTAACACTGCGTTCACTTTTGTTTAAATTAGGCAATTATTTTTAACGCCCTACCGTAAAGGGGTGTCCTGGTGACCAATATCTATCAATTGTGGTTATAATACACTCTTATCTTAATCCCACAGAAGATTTCTAGGACGCACTGTAACCGTTACGTTTTTCCCCTCCAAAACATCACTGTGAACTTGAAACTGCTCTTACCTGGCAATAAGAATTGTTACCTTCATCTACTAATCGATATCCTCGTTTGTGGTGCGACGGAGATGTAGGGCGTGCACGTAGTAGATATCATACTCCATTATTTATATTTTATAGTCTGCTATTAATGCTCACATGGTCATTGGTCAATAAATTATTGACTGATTTTGTTATATCAACCTGGGTCTGTTTGTATGACATCGAATCACACGCACTGCATGTTCCTAAATATTAATTGAAATGAAGTGAATCGATTTTGAGATATTCGGATATTGTTAATATGCGTTCTTTTGGAGATACACTTTTTATATGTTGGTACAGTTGCATAAATGTTTACTTTCACTATCATTGTAGTCACATTTAAGTCAAGTAAAAAATGCATATGTCTAAGACTTTTTTTTGAGGCATTAATAGCAATTAGAACGTACCCTCGCATCCAAGGGTAGCTACAATCGCTGTTCTTCCAAACCACTTGGGAAGGACTGGGTTCGAATCCCGTGTCTTGTGAGGATCTTTTATGGACTTTTTTCACACCATGACCGCATAAACTGGTCTCAAACGAGAGTTGCGTGGCGTTTTCCAATCTAAAACTCAGGTTTTTCATCCACAAAAATAGGTAGAAAATCGCAGGATATTGAACCACAATCCACTCATATGCGTTTGAGTGGGCTGTGGTTCAACACTGCGTGCAGGACCAGCTTAAGGGGCGAGCCAAAGTGGCATTGGCTCAAGTCTCCTAAGTTTAGGGGAGGTACCAAAAATCAAAAAAGCAATGAAATGTTTAAAAAATAATTTCTATTAATTACGGTCCGAATTTTAGACCGTTGAAAAAAAAATTATTAAATCAAATTTATCTGCTGCTTAAATCTTTGGTAAGGAATTTTGAGCTAAATAAGCAGGGGCCAATTTAAATATGTCACAAGTCATCCTGTTTTCAGAATCAATCGAATATCTTAGTTTCAGAACAGATAATACATTTAAATGCCTTCTAGAGATGCAAAAAAGGTTGGCATTTGAATTGGAAATTGAATCTGTGAGAAAGTCAAATCACAAGAATTCTCCTCTTAATGATAGCGTAATGATCAATTCCATCAATATGGGTTTAGCAATTCTGATTAAGATGGTGATCAGAGTCATCTCCGTCATCGATTTATATGAAGAATTAATTTCTGCGAAAGCAGTGTGCTCAAACAATTTTATGGTATTATTGGCAGACCTTTTCATGGTGCTAAGAATTCCTGTAACGTTGTGGGTATCAATGGAAGGCGCTAAAGGGAACTTTTTAAGATGAAGTTAATGAAATTCCACCTCCGTTCCATGAAGACACAAGATCGGTTGGATGGCTTGGCAATCTTGTCAATTGAACATGTTGTCGCCAAGGATTCAGAACTGGATGAAATGATCCAACAACTGTTAAGGCCCAGAAAGTTAATCTTTGAAGTAGAAAATACGCACTGGTAATCAGAAGAGAGAGATTTAGCAGAAGATGCACTGAGAAAAAAAATCTAATGTATCGAAAACTACAAATTACTATAACATCGTGTATTTAAGATGGCTTGGAAGAGATGTGTTGAGAGAAACTGAGCTGAGCTGGAGAAATGACATTCATATAAAACTGAATTTAAGATTCTTCTGGAACCGAGAAGGGAAACATCAAAAGAGAGAGAAGCAGAACTGTGAATCTCAGTTAAGAGCACAGAGATATAGCGGCAGAAAGAATTTCTTCACCATCCGGAAGGGATCTAGAGTAATTAAAGGCATTTTGAAAGGAAAGTGGGGAAACACAGAATACAAAGAAATGTCACAAATAAGGTTAAGTAGGAGCGGAATACAGTCGTTTCCGTTTAGTTCTGATTTAAAAAAAAAAGAAAGAAAACAAATACACAAAGAATGGCAAAGTGATAAAGTTATATATATTTTTTTTAAACATTAGATTTTAGGAAAAGAAATAAGCAACATTCCTAATAACAAATGAATTTCTAATACAAATAAAACGTCATTAGTTAGTGCATTAGCATAATTTCTATACACAGTAAACCAACTGAAGTTATGTATTGGTATCATTAGATGACATCTCATATTGTGAATTCCTTCACAACGAGTTGCCCTTTTCATTATACCTCGAATAAAAAAACGCTTCTCCAATGGAGAAGACTTTTTACTTATTTTCCGTGAACACTACCATCCAGACGGCCGTTTCAGAGCTATTCGGCCCCTCAACGGAGAGTGGTAGGAACCCCGATGGTATAACACTATGCACTAATTTAAATGACGGTGAACTCTTCCTGCAGTCTGAGGCTCTTTTAGCCCTAAATCCTGCACGTGTTAAACTACACCCCAGTTGGCATCACTCATATTGTGTACTTAATTCACAACTGGGTTGTCATCTCTTTGACCATTAGGGGTACTTACCCACTCACTCATCGGTTTTATCATTGGGGTTCCTATTCACTCACTGATGAGGGCCAAAATTCCCTGAAACGGCCGTCTGGATTTTTCATGTTTGCAATTGAACAATGTTTGAACACATCCCACAAGAACCCTTGATTTGGTGTATGATCTAGTAATTATTTGGACATGACTTTTATTTTGGTATTAACTTTGCAGTTTTCGAAAGAATAGACTGTATTGAAACCTATCACAAAATGTGGTTCAAGGGCTGCAGTTTCTACAATTGGTGATGAATACCCACGGTCTTCTCACAATATACTGTTAAAACCACTACAGTCCATTGTTTTTTGGAAAATTTCACGGTTTTCACCAAAGCATGGCTTTGGTGAAAACCATTTGGAGAATATAGAGATATTCTCCAAGGCTACATAAAGCCCGCCCTAGAAATACATAAAATAAATCAAGGTCTTTGTGTAATATGCTGGCTTGTGTCTCCCAGAGTACATGCAGATTGGAAAGGAGCTCAAGGTGACCTACCGATAGCAAATACTTTACAGTCTGTTCAGCTGGACTTGACTCACGGAAGGGAGTTTAAAAACTTCTTGGTGGGGGGCAGAAACAATGCCCATTGCTGAAAAGATAATGTAGATTTAGAAGGGAATTTCCCCATCTATTTTCGTTATAATTTCAGCGTAGCATGAAGTGGTCTGGTGTAACAAATACTGTACGTTTTAGCATAATGTTTTTTTTTTTTGAGAGGGCATCAACAAGCTTAAATTTGGCCCGAGGCAAAATTCTTATTGTTCTTACAAGGTTTCATGCGTTATAGTTCTGCACAGTTCTCCCTTACCTTAGATATCAAATACAGAGATAACTGTCTTGAGAATAGGCAAATTGTCTTCATAACCTGGAACAGCAAGCCTTTAAAAGTACTTATTTGAAAATATAAAGTTAAATTTAGATACAAATTGGTAATGTCTTCAGCGAAGAATCTCATGCAAGTACGTAGATTAAAGAACATGAGAAGCTGAATATTATCATACTTAATAAAAAGTTAGATCGCGAAGACTGGAATAAGATATTATGATGAAGAACTGCGCTTCTAAAACTTAAGAGAAGGTAAGAACCTTTTTAGCACTAAAAATTGTTAAATTGAAAGCATATGAACTGATAATAATAAAAAGAGTTGAGTTAAGTACAAAGGGTAAATCAAAAAAGGAAAGACAATTTTTCTTTATTAAATCAATAATAATGAAAATATGCAAACATTTTAGTAATTATTATCCACTTTTCCGAATGAGCTCGAGTATTATAATGTTGCAGCAGAACGTTTTTTGAGAGTACAACATCTGCGTTTGCTGCTAATATCAGATTTAGGTTTGTCTTCCAAAATGGCGCAATATCTTGCACTGTTGACAGTCTCTTCATGTTTCTAATAATGTTCTAAAATTGTTAATTATGCTAGCCCCTTCGGTGGCAGGATTTGCTGTTCTCCAGTTTATTTGAGACGGGATTTTCACCTGTTGGTACCCAGATTTCGGCTTCCTGGATACGAGTACTGCTGGCATTCACTGGTATTACAATTTCTCCAGTCGGTGCGGTCTTCACCACCGTATGTGATTATAGGAGATTGCGCACCCATACTTGCGCTTCGTTCCATGGGTGCTGGTAATAATACATTTAGTTTAGTACGTGTATACTTGGGCCCGCCTCCTCGTGGCGTGGACGGGTACTGGGAAGCAGCCCTCCTAGTGATCGCTGCTCCCTGGTAGCTAAGTGCCCAGAAACATCTGAACAACACACACACACTACGCAAATATAGCACTACACTCGCTTCTGGCCATTGTAGAGTTTTGTATACCATCAGAGAGAACCATGGTGGAGTTGAACTAACGTTTAGGGGACGCCTCACATAAGACAACACATGTCCAACGTTCGATGTTTCCACTCTATTCTTCCGAAGCAATATGGCCTTAGTTGCTAATGCTCCTAAAAACCAAAATAACAACAACTCTATTCTTTCCTGCTTGCTCAAATCTCGCACAAACTTTGCAATATTTGAGGGTTCGAGTATGATCGAATACGTAGACCCCTATTTGATGTCTAATGGTCGAGCAGCAGAAATAATTTATCTGTTTCCCTGAATGAGAGCATTAACCTGACCAGCATTGTTTACCCTTTTAAAATTTGTCAGATGTCCTGGATGGTGTTCGTCAACCACACTTGTCTGCCATTTCTAAACCTTTCCACTCATTGTGCATGTTTATTTGGCTAAGTCATGCACTTTTCTACATATTGGGCTAATATTCTTCTGGGATTATAGGAGGGTTTTTCTCTTCTAACCCCAAGAATCTGATGACAGCAAGTTCACTAACAGTGGAATTAGAAAATGGAACCGACGTGGTTATACCTCTAACGTACAAAACAAACCTAGTGCAGACAAATGACGATACACGTGTAGACTTGTTTAATAGAGTAGTAGGTATGATGACCTTGGGAGTGTGTTCTGATGTGAGGGTTAGTTTTACGCGCAAATTGTTTTTATTTTTTGGTTTAACCTCACGTATATATAAGGAATCGTACGAATCCAAAGTTTGCTGGTGGTCAAAAAACTCTAAGTGAATTATATTATACCGTTGTATTCGGTTCTTTGTTGATTGTGTAATTTTAGTATATTTTGGTGATCAGGGTGGTTAGTTGTTTTAGTTATAGTGCAGAAGCAGTTAAGGCCAAGAGGTTTCGATATACGATGTCCGTAACCAACCACATGTTCTGTGGTTGGTTTTGCTGTTTCACTGGGTTGAAAAATTCGACTTTCTGAGGATGGAAACCAATGCCCGGACTCCAACTAACTGGACCACAGTATTCAAAAATCCCATACAGCTTTCTTACGTTTTGACGAGATTCGAATCCAAGTTTTTTCGTACGATGTGCAAGGACAGTAGTCGTAACAACAGTGCTACATGCGTATTTCTCAGGGATTCACATTCTCCACTGAGAAGCAGAATCTCAGTGGATTAAAATAGATTATTTATTGTGGGGCGCTGATAAATATGCTTTGCGTGATGATCCATCAAGTACTTCTGACGTTGGAGTATGTTTACTGAGGAGAAATGTTTTTGATATTACTGAATCACGGAACTAAAAGAACATCCCTTGGCGATGGTGTTTCGGTGTGTGTGTGTGTGTAGTGCGCGCGCAAGTGGAAACAAGACGAATAAATTTGTCGGTGAACAAGAGAGGGGGGAAAAAAAAGGAACCATCCCTTTCGAGTGATCTGCTATAATACAAGAACTTTATGCTTTCCAACCCCTCTCTGACCTGCTTACGTCCTCTCTCTCTACGGCGATCCCTTTCTCTTCACTGTATCGACGGATGCAACAACAGGAAAACCGCAGCCACCCGCACAACTCGCAGGCACCGATCGACAACGGGAAGGTCATGGGCGATCAAATACAATTCGGTCTGGTGCATGCCGCAAGCTGTTGCAGTACCGTCATTTGCATACAATGCGAAACATCTTCGCAGAGTAAAGGGAAGCGCTGAGGGAGGGGGGGTTAACCATCGAACGTACACGCACGATGTTCCGATAACTCATCACGGATGCTGTCACGAAGAAAGTTAATCGTCCGACCGATAGGGGGAGTTCTGTAGGTCGGGTGCATAATCATTCTCTCTCTCTCTCTCTCTCTGGAATCATCGTCTGTGGTGCAATTAATGACATACGGTAGGATACCAGGGCTTGGTTTGTTGCTAAGGGGTCGACCAGCGTTCTGAAATCTCGATTAGTAGTCGGTACGAGCTGCCAGATAATAAGAGTCGGAAAATTTAACGCCCGACTCCGCTCTACAACTTGCGGATGTAATAGAAGACGCCCGTCAGCTCTCCGCATTTAGAGATGCTATCATGACCTAAGCCACCTTATACCACGCTTAGCCAGTGCAGCCCAGTTAGGCGTCTAGCGTGGGAGAGTTGGAGGCAGTTTAAGATGGAAGAGAGCAGAGGAGCCCATTTGCTAAGATTACTTCGGTATCGAAATAATCCCTTAATATTTTCACCACTCGCATAGGTGAAAAACGCAACTGGAGAACAGGGAAAACAGTGGAAAGTGATGGGGAATACAAAGTGGAGAGAGAATGTTATGAAACCAGAGAGAGACGAAGGGAGGGATTGTAAACAAGATGAGAGTAGAGAATGAACGCGAGGCACAAGACAACATCGAGGGGAAAAAAAAAACATGATAAAGCAGGTAAACGGATCCATCGATTCATTTGGAATGCAAACAGTTCTTCTATCGCCAATTGGTGTTTATCTGCATGTTAATGACAACATAAAGTGAATGATTGTTTTCAACAATTAAAAGTATGTTGTTCTAATCTGAACTCTCACTGCTGGAAAATATTATCCAAGGTGTTAGACAGTACCAGCTTTTGTTGTGTGGGGTAGCGCGAGATGGAGGTTTGCTCTCCTATTAAGTTAAAAATATCAGAGATCCTATTACAAACACTAACCATCTTGCGGTACTTAAATAGCCACCATAATTAAGCATTAAGAAACTTTTTATGCAACATCAGTCATTAAAAAAGTCAGTGCATTGCCGGCTCTAGCTGTTGGCAACATCAAGGAACTTTCACCTTCCCCCAGATAATTCTATCCCGGATACGAAAAGCATCCGTGAAAATCAGAAACAGAACTAATTTTTATTCATTTTACAATATTATGATTATTTTATGTAGGCCTATAATAACATCCTAGTGGGCAGCACAGTTGGCAGAATCGCCATCCTCTGGGGAAAAAAGACTTGCGTTCGAGTCCCATCGACGACGTGAGGAATTATTAGGGGCATTTTTCACAAGGTGGCTAAGTTAGTCTGTCTCAGGTGAGGGTATCGTGGTTTTTTCTCCCGGAAGCTTGTTTTTCGTCCAGCAAACAGAAAATCGACCTCAGAACACATGGAATTTTCAGATAATATAGATGGAACAATATGGCCCTAGTCGCCGATGCTCCTAAAACTCAACAACAACAAACCACCTATAATAATGGCACAACAAAGGTTATGAGGCGCTAGTATATTGTCTGTAAAATGGTGTATGTTCTCTGGCTGGTTTGTCTTTTACTGGATGAAAAATTCGAGTTTCAGGGAGAAAAAACCATGCTACCCTCGCTTGAGATCGACTAACTCAGCCACTTGTGAAAAAGAGCCATAAATTCCCCGCGTCATTGACAGGATCTGAACTCAGGTCTTTTTCACCCTGTGTGGGGTGGCCAGTGATTATACCAATGCTATGCTACGCAACAGGGCACAGTGGTTAGTAATGATAAATAAACGAAAAACACAAATAAATCTACAGGGCAATTCATAAGGAAGGATACACTTTCATACGTTTATTATGAAGTAATAGCGAGCACACAATTATGTGATATGAACGAATCGTTACAGAAACTCTCCACGTTTCGTACCTTAAAATTATAAACTTTCAATGTGGGCACCCTCTGTCACACGACACACATTAAGTCGATAATCAAATTCCTGGAGAATCCATACTTATCCAGCATGTCCCTATTTATGGCTACCACCGCTCTGGCGATCTGTAGTCTTAATTCCTGAAGATCAAATGGCAGCGGTGGTCTATAGATGGTATCCTTCACATACAGTACTTCTAGAGGAAGAGGTCGCACGGAATGTGGTCTGGAGGCTTGAAGAGGGATAGGTCAATAGCACTGAAAATCCTGTGCTCTCTTTGCCATTATTCTGGTACTATTGTTCGAAAACTTTGGTTGCAAGTCATGCTTTGTTGGCTCTTCTTTTAGGTGCCTAGTTGTAGTTTGGAATTTAAGTGCATCCTTTTAGTGCATTGTGTACAAGTGTACAGGGTCGATTTACATGTTGCGCAACCTGAAAAACTCATGAATAATTCATGGGAAACCCTCCTTCCTCTGTCTACAGCCTCGATTGAAGAGGACTTTAGAAATTTCCCCCAGTCTTCGACGAGGCCCGAACCCAGACCTCTCTAAATGATTGGCAAGTGGCAAAACCACTATACTATGTGAGGAAGTGCTTTGTGACATGGGGATTAATTGTATTGGAAGGTAAATAAAAATAAATAAATAAAGGTAATACTCAACGTTCGTAGTTCCATTCTGTGTGACCAGTCTACCTGGATCATATCGAGCGAAACATCGTCACACGATAACAGTACAACCTTCAAATTTCGCATGGGACAACACATTCTCGTTGGAAGTGTTCACAAGGTGTCCACTCCAGAACGTCCATTTGACTGGAACAGGGTATACCGTAACTCCATTCTAATACTGCTCTCCATTTATCCATAAATCTAGCTTTGGAGCTCCCTGCACTACGTCAGCCGACGCTGTAAACTAGATTCGATAATCAACGGCTTATGTGCTACAGTTCTGTCATAGAAATTCAGAGCACGCAGCTCCTTACAAGTTGAGAAGGCGCTTATAGAATTACTTGTGGCGCCTTGCATCTCCAAAAGCTTGTCTAATAATAGGTGTCGCGATGACGATACAAGTTTTCGTAGGATCCGTCGGGCTCGATGCCGACAGTTTAATTGCTGTGCAATAGCGGACACTGACGTTTGTCCAATAAACATCCAACTGTCATACTCATCTGAAACTCCATAGTCCATTAACCATTTCCTACAAGAACCATAACTGGATATTCCTCCGAAGGCTGCAAAGAAAAATTTGTGCCCACATTTTCCCCACCAATAAACATAATAAATAATGATATACTGCAAAATTTATGTCATTTTGTGGCGCTTCAAAACCAGGAACTCCCTGGTGGTTTTGATGCGCCTGGGTCTTGTCCAGTACTTCATTAATTTTCCGATAGCTCGCCTTGTTAGCTGCAATTGGCCAATAATAATGCCTATACCAAAAGTAAAAAAAATATAAATATATATAAAGAAAGCATTCCCTAGTTGTAAAAAGCCATCCCTAGTTTTGAGCTTTTAACCTTTGGTTAAAAGCTCAAACTAGGATCACTGGGGTAATTTATTTAGTAATCATATTACTGGATTATTGCAGTACATATATTTTAAAATGATTAAAAAAATTGGATACAGCAAGCTTTGGGTACAGCAATTTTTGGATCCATATTGATGTAGCATTTATAAGCCAAAAGTGCAATTATAATTCCAGAGAAAATCGCTGTCAGATCAAGGATTTAACATTGTTTCTAACTGAGTGCTGGAAATGTGTTAGCAAAGTTCTCTAGAAGAACGTACCACATCTGGTTATTGTCAGAAGAGAGTTGAAGTAGATACAAAATGGGAGTACTTGAGGGATGGTGGGGGGGCTACGCAGCGAGATGCTAATGACAGGTTTGAAGGTGTTAACGACCAAGTTTTTCATGCCGCCTTAAGCTGACTGATCTGCTTATTGCTTGAAAAATTGACCCACGTTTTTTCGTGATTCTACCGGAGACGCAAGCTTAACCTTTGGAACTCTTTATTCGCTGAACTTCTCTTGTTAATCGGCGTGGTCTGAAGATCAACCTTAAGATATTAAAGGTGTCAAGAATTTGGCTAAATTTCAAAGGAAGCAGAGAAAGGGCCAGAATTCTCATCAGTGTGGTGTTAATGCGAGTGGGGGTGAACGACTGAAGACGAACCATTAGGTAAGAACGCTTTACATAATTCACAACCGAATAGTTTCGAACCGGTTTTAACGAGATAGTGGAAAGAAAGGAAAGCTGTTCTTCGTATAATATATAGGCAGGGGTGACGAAATGTAATAGTAAATAGCTGCCTCTGGAGGAGGGGTGCACCAGAAGCTTAATGCACGTCTCAAGAGGGCTCACCATCTCATAAGATGAGATTTGCATTCGAGAATAAATTGCATTTTTTTTACTTTCTCTCATTATTTCATTTTACAGTTAGCAGTCAAATGTCTTAATTGCTTGTCAACCCTACGATAGTTGATGAAGTTGATAATGAGCTTCTCTGTACGAAGAGGATAAATATTGAGAAAATGTTTATTCTCTTCTGTTATGGAGTATACATATTTAGTGAAGCCTAAAGGTGGAAGAATCAACAGAAAAATAAGAATATTTGGGAGATTAGAGAATGGTTTAAGGAAAAGATTGGTAAAATGCCCACTATGGAGTGTGGTACTTTATGGAGTGGAGAGATGGACATTGAGAATGGATGATATTAGCAGTTATGGAGGATGATGGAAAAGATACGATAGGTTGGTGAGAGAGAGGCCCAGAGAAAGATTGAGAAAAACTGATAGATGAATTAAGAGGGGGTTGGTGGATATGTGGTAATAAAGAAGAGGACTGAGGATAGGGAGTGACTAATAAAAATAACCAATGCCCAAAATAACCAAAAGAGGAGTCACAATTATCACCGACAAGTACAAATCACCATTCAGCCCGTCTCTGTTTGATAGTACTAACGAGAAAGCTGTTGCCTGATTGGAAGGTGATCAATGGCACGAAATACTTCAGAAATGAACTTGAAACGCATTCACAAAATACAAGCATTCTCATTATTAAAGGAGAAAGTTTCAGTAGCCTAGTGGTTTAAGAAAATATGCAGACCCGAGTCCACCCCCCTCCACAAAAAAGTGGCGCCATCCAGTAGCGGAAAATATTAAAAATTAAAATGTGACGCTCCCTAGCAGCGACGGCTGATGGCCCAAAGGATCACGGGAGGAAATGTGTCCCAGCTATATTCACGTGATGTCATCATCGATGACAGTAGCGCGTGCCTCATGACATCACACGCGTGGCATTACATACTACTGGAGTATTCTAGTAGGCTGTGGCATATTGTTTATGACGTCATCACGCGTGATGGGTCATGGGTCATCCGCCTAACATAACTTATAACGAATTTCACCATTCTGCCAGATGTCCCAATCATTCCACTCTAAAATTTGGAATATTGGGGTGTTGCCTGCAATTGATGATCGAGATAACAGCGCGCGCGCATACTTATTTCAGTCCGGGTGTGAGAATCTAGATATATTCAGATCGCAATGGAGAGAATGAACAAGGAATTGGAATTATTATTCTTCAGAGCTATGCTAGAATCTCACAAAACCAATGATTGTTGAAGACCAATGTGAAGTCTTTAACTTTCTTCCGGTCTCATTAACCCTTTAAGAAGCTTGTAGCCACCCCAAGGTATTATGGCGCCCTGGTGGTGGTGGGGACATTTTGCACCCGTTTCAATTAAAAAAAAAATCTATGAAGGTGCTTTATGATGGTGATTAGAGGTGACAAATAAAAAGTCTACATGGATGATATTTGCCATGTTTTGATTGTGATATCAATATTATCAAAAGCACATAACGCAGAATCAAATTTTAATTAGTATAATTATAACAAAACGCTTAAAGAATATACATAAATTGTACAATTCGTCAGACACACAACACCCACAGGTATTTTCTTTGGAGGTGAGGTGGGGGAGGCTGAGGATCAGTCGCTGTTTGACCTCAAGATAATTTTGATCGCGTCCGTTTGGAGTGGACGAAGCCTAGTCGAACGCAAGTGCCACATCCCTGTGTGCCTCTGCATTTCATTATATTACATTAAGCTGCACAAAAAGTTAAGATTTTTGTTTGTTTTTAGGGACATATAGCAAAAAGATTTCATTCCAGTAAAATCCAACTTTGCAATTATATCATTTTCAGTCGGTAATATTGCCAATGAATTTTAATCTTATCTTTGACATCGATACTCAAAAGTATGTTCTGATAAACAACTTTCTGCATTTGCTACTATTATCAGAATTATTTGCACAACTTTCAAAGCAAACCATAAAGTTGGTAACGCATATTGTAATTCGTTAGTATTTTTAGATTAAAATACCTAAAGCATTCATCTACACTTTCAGTAAACTTTATCGGTCTCAAAAAAAACCCAGATATCATTTAATTGGTGTTGAAAGGTTAAGGGTTTGGATTGTAGGTATGCTCTGTCTAACGCACTTTCTCAAGCTTTCATATGTTTAGAAACGCACAGACGAACTAGCGCCGATAAAGATCCTGGATCCCCGAAAGACTTCAGGTTCAGGCTGTCCTTGTTCGTAGCACGTCAGGATGATACCAGTTTCATTATTATTACTTATTTATAGAGCAAAATACTCAGCAGGTTATTGTGATAAATCTTAAAAGAACTAATTATACAATTTTTAAATTTAAAATGTAGAGTTGTTAATGATTGCCATGTACATTGAAAAGTCAATTTTTGTGCACTATATTTGGTTATTTAACAGTGTGGCTGTTCTTCTTTTTAACCTTTTGTAATGGTCCGTTGAATCATCCGAGATACATCTGTGTTCTTTTCGTATTGCTGCGTATATTGAGATATATGAAAGTTATATTTGTCGAGTCCATTAAGCAAAGTTCACCAAGTTTCGAAGACAAGTGAAACAGCGGTATTCTGCCGATCCTTGTACCCTCTGAGAATATTCTTACTTGTTAGTCCTTATCTATTTGTAGACGAACGACGATACGGATAAGAGACTTTGAAGCAGGTCTCGGCTGCGTTACTTCTAATTACAATGGTAACAGAGAGACAGAGGCTGATATCCAACCAACCTCCAGCTTGTCGTTATGACGACGGCAGTTGTCCGTCACGACTTGACGGCCAGATGGGGTTTTAGGGATGAGCGCTATAATGACGACACGGAAATGGAAATGCCAGTTGTGAAGAAATAAGCTCGTGCCGTAAGACCGGGCTTAATGCATCCTGACACGCAATACGTTCATAATGGAAGTTGCTGTCTTTGAACCTTGATTAGACTTAAGGTTTGACATAGACGACAATGGCGAGAAATGTCGGGCAGAAAGGGGGGTTGACTGTCACCGGGGGGGATCAATACGAGAGAACGGACGCTAAGAGCGACCTGCAGAACGCTATCTATCGTTTGTACGTATTGCGAGTTTGCCATTATGTCTTGGACTTTTCATAACTTGGAAACTATGAGTAGATGAGATTTTGGTTTGTTTGTTCCCGGGACAAGTCTGAGAGACAGAGAGTAAAAGAGGAAGGAAGGAAGAAGTACACGCTCACGCAAGCACTATAGCAAAGTACTGAGGGTCCGCCTCATCCATTCCTTGTCTCGTTCGCGTACATGTGCCCTCTGATTCCGTCAGGAAGAGGGAGGGAGGGAAAGAAAATAAAGTTTGTACTGATTTCCTGCCAGTTCTTTTAGCCATTTATCATACCTAGCAGTCAGGGTTGTCACGGCGACGCTCAAGGACGGTGGCAAGCAAGGAGGGGGTGGTGTGAGTGTTATCATTCAAACTTTGGCAAGGGCGGGGCACAACTGACTGTAGTGAAAGCGGAAGCTTTTTGTAAATCACACACAGGACTCGCCTACTAACATCGGTGACTTCGGGAAACAAAGGATGTTCAGGTGACTTAAGCGAAAAGTTTCGACCTAAATTAACTGCGGAGTTTGTCGAGGTGCTCGTCAGATGGGGTATGCACGTGTTCGTGCTGTCCAACTGTTTTTTTAACTCCTCTGTTTTTTTATCGCGTCACGTGATTTGTCCTTAGCTTGTCATGGCCGTGTTTGAAGTGTCGTATTTTAAAATAAATTCTCGGCATAAAGCTCACCACTAATTATAAAAGTATCAACGATTACGTTTAATTTGATTTAATACTTATTTTAGTAAGTCTAATATCGAACTACTAGATCAAAATTCGTTTAATAGAGTTTAAAGGTAAGGTTTCTTGAATTTCTAATCTTTTATAATTTGATATTTGGGAGTTTTACTGTTCTTACTCCTCTTATTTTCTCCCTTTTCAAAGGGTTTCACTTAAAACCCTCAGTCACTGAGAATTAAGTTCCAAAACTGGCTGATCAGATGTGAATGAAAGTTAATGAATGCGATCTTGACTCGCTGAGGATAGAAGTGAATTGGTAAATCTCTGGAGGGAAGCAACGTAATATTTAATTCATCTTTAATCACAAAATAGTGTGTGTTATGCTCATGGAAGATAACAACATTAACCCACGATTAATATTCTCCCGTCCATTGGAATTCGTTTTAGTTTCATTTGTAGGCCTAGATGGAACATCATGCTTGGTAATATTAGAGCAACAGCACCCTTCTTCACATTCCTGGTCTGCCAACTGAAGAATGAGTCTTTTCATATGGAATTTGTTCTCATATTGGAACTTATTGATTGAGAACTCATTGAAAAATATGGAGAAGACTCCAGTATTGAAAGAACTACGTACACGTGAAACGGCTTTTGCATTTTAAACTTCTTCAGCTGTCAGTAATATTAAGAAGTCGGAAACTTTTAAATATTCCTAATTAAACGCTGTTTACAGTGTTTCATTAGGAATATTTATACATTGAGGGATCGTGTACTGTCTAAACAGGAGTTGTGTGAAATATTTTTCTTTTCAAGACGAAATACTCGTAATAGTTTTGCTCTCTTAAGATAAAAGCCCTTTAATATGCAGAGAAAGCTGAACAAACCATCTCATGCATTACGGCAGACACATCAAACTGGCCCTCTGACTTTGCAATGCAACCCCCCCCCCCAGGTGTTATAACTTTCATAACTTAACAGTGTTAAGGTTATATGAAAATAAGGGTAAGTTTCGATACTGACGGCCTCCGTAGCTGAGTGGTGAGGAGTGGGAGTGCAATAGCACACGCTCTTTGAGTAGACCGGGGTTCAAGCCCCTGACTGTTGAATATGGTCGATCTGCTGGACCAGCGTGCCAGATTATGGTCCATTTCCCTCAACATGAATCGTTGAGGAAGCTTCCATCCTGCAGTGGATTGATAATGGGCAGTTTACCTTTTTAGTAAATGGTAAAATGATTGAATATAAGATCTTCCAATCCTTTGAAATCGCTTGATTGGTGTGTGCATACTAGTGTGGCCTGCGGGCTCCCAGAGAACCGTTTCTGCGTTCCCTGAGCACTTCTGAGCTTGACACTCCTGCATTAAGAGAAGCAGACTTTCTCTGCAGTTGAATATTGTACTAATTCTCTGCTAAAATTGTAGGTTATCTGCTCTACTTAAAAACGCTGCTCAATTACAGGTACCATTAATGCGTTAAAAGCAATTTATCAGTTATTTGTACACGAATAAGCATAATAAATACAGTCCGCAACACTTTCTGCTTTAATTGATTACTTCCGCTGTCTTTATATTTGGTTTTAACGCGTCTCGACGGTAACAGAATTTCCAATTATCACGCTTGCCACTGGACGGCAGATGGCGCTGTCACCGTTTTCCCCAAGCATGAAAAAGAAGATATATTACATTGTAACAGCATCCTGGAGAGGGAGTTGCTCGTTCTATGGAATTGTTTACGATAATAGACAGAGCTGACAAAGGATGAAAGACACGATGACAACCTGCGGGGTTCGTGTCAGGAAGGGGAAACGGTACGGGACGACCATTAACCAAATTGGAAAGAGCCCCCCTACGGAGTGTCAGCATTCATCGGAAATGTTAAGCAGTCTCCGGCATTTCCAACAGCGTCATCTAGAGACACTGACCACTCCTTCCATCATTGTCTTTGCTCTCTCGTTTGCCTGTGGTGTTGTTGTGAGTGATGCGTCCAATGAGGGGTCCCGCTTCGTGGAGGAAGTCACGGAACGAAAGTTACACAACTTTCTCAATTTTTTCTTTTTTATTCTTGATGTTTTTCTTCTTTTTTTGCTCTTCCGACAGTTTGTGAACAGGACATGAAATAAGACCCGTTGTGTGTCAGGATAGGAGGTTTCTTCTTCGAGATAGAAATTAAATTTTATACCTGTCAAAGTTAATAAACGTGGTAGGACAGCTAAATTAGGTTAAAACACTTAAACCGTCACACCAATCCCATTCTCGGTTTCTGAGAAAAATAACAAAAAGGGGGTTGGGGTGGAAGAAGTATCAATGAAGCCCAGAAAGATGTTGGCGCTTGCTATACCATATGTCCGTTCTCATCGGCCAACTCTGGCATTCCAATTTAGTATTAGCATTTTTAATGGCATCTTTTTTTCCCCAATACGTTTTATAATAGTAAATCTACCAGATTATAATGTTGCAAATATGGTAAATTAATTGCGTACTCATTTATGTTACATTTCCTCTTATGTTCTTTTACTTTTCAGTGGTTTGTTCGTTGTTAATCATAAGGCAATTATCAAACGATTTCTGGCAGTATTTTTATTTTTCATCCCCGTAATATTAACTTTTCTGTCAGTATTAAGTTCGAGAGGAAGTCCAAACTGTCTGTTTTCCGGTTGCCATTTGGTATTTCTATTCGCTGAGACAGCAAATGTGGATTTCAGTCTAATTAGTTAATTAATTTAGGCAAGGTTAATGTTATTAAATGAACCAGCGCCTTCCTGTTTTTTTTTTTAAATTTCCCGTTAGTTTTAAAATGCATACTGAGAAAATTAATTACTTGAAAGATACAGTTATACATAAATCATATAAACCTTAAAGTTAATGATCTTTAAATGGACATTTTGCTATGTTGAGTTACCAACAAAAGTCTGTTGGCAAACACAGGATTTTACTCAGTAGTAGTGACAAATATTTTTAATACCACGACATCTCAAAAGTTATGCACAATTAGCCCTCCAAATTTGTGCTGATTTTGTACCTACTTTTCCTCTGACACAGATGGCAGTACCATAGAAATAGCTTTCAAGTGTTTCATTATGAAGACTCCATCACCTTGGTGGCAGAGATGGAAGTGTTCCTCATGAGAGATCAATTTCAGTTCCCATGCTCTGAGACATCTGCCAATCTAAGGCATGGAGTGATTTGCAATCGAATTTGGAATCTGTCTAAAGAAGAGGTTTGTTTGGCAGGAAAAAAAAGTTCTAAAAAATCGCTTACCACAGGGAAAGAAAAGATTGAACACCCCGTCCACTGGATGTTCAGCGTGGTGGCCTTCTATAAGCCACTTGTCGGAACGATAACAGTTTTTGATAGCGAACGCAGCAACCGTAGCCGAGTGGTCAAGTCAAGGGTATAAAAATGTGTGCGCTCTGAGTGACCGTGGTTCAATCTCGCGTGACTCTTAAATACAGTAATGTTCTTGTATCCTCTCCATCTTGTGAACTTTTCTGACTTTATGTGATTCTCGGAGTATAAACAGAATTTTATTTTATTTATTTATTTATTTCAATCGCGATGTTTGCAACACCTATAGCGTTGCTTTCCTAACAGAGGGGTGAATGTCATCATTATTGACCCGTTCTTTAAATAACCTATCCAAAAATAACAGAATCGAAATCAGGGTAGCGAATGGACCATTTCGTTGGAAATCCACATCTTATCCCCTGCTTTGTTGGCGAATTTGCCCACAAGAGATTGTTTATCCTGTTCGTGGTATGTGGAGGAGCACAGTAATGCCTAAACCCAGCAGTATTTAGGTAATTGTAAAGTTTACAATGTACTGGATTCTTCCAATCTTCATTGTTTTTGGCTAAGTTGCTACAGTTACATAGTAGCATAGTCAAGATTTGGAACATAGTTCGGCCAAATTTATATTAAAAAATACATTTTAAAACCATTAAAATTAGAAGAAATAGTTTAGAAAATATAACAATCATTGAATAATAATTTGCAATTGCTTTTAATATATTTAAAAACTGCATACTTTAAAGGGTTTTAGTTATTTCAGACCATTAATGCACAGTTGTTTTCAGCAATGACAAGTGAAATTAGTCCGAAGGTTGTGAACATTTGTCGTTTCATCCGTTTCTAACCATTTGGTCACCATCTGTTTAAAGTCCTTTAGTGCCATAGGCATGGGACGTCGAAGGCCAGCATGGACATTGAGGCAAAGAGCCTTACCAGACTGGCCTGCCTTTGCCATGGAGAGTGATCTCCAGTCTCGGCTTTCTTCCTTGTTTGAACTCGTGGAAGATGACATCCCTGCTCCATACCCATGATCATAGGACCTTGTCTCCATCGTTTCCTTCATCTACACAGCTTCAATGCTTATGGTACGTTTTCTATTTCCATTCTCAAAGAACAAGTTTATAAGCAAAGCATGATCCGTATCAAGAGACATGCTTGTTACTAGTGGTAACGTTTTCCAAATGAAGACGTCAGCCTACTTTTATTGTTGTGAATCTACCCAGCAATGCACCAATTTCGTCATTGTCTAATGGTGAATTTCGGATATATATTGTTTTTTTTTCTAATCAGCATGCTTTGAACGATGTAGGTTCCAAAACTGAATGCAGTTTTCCTGTTTCTTAGGTTTTCTTCAGAGTATGGCAACTTTAATATAACAATTCTGTATTAATATGCAGTTTTACAACTTTTGCACAATATGAAACGAAAACGGTCAAAAGAATGAAATAAATGAGACGATTCTTACGAAAGAAAAGAAATAAAGAGCGAATGTTTGGATCTCACAAAACGCAATAATTATGCAGTGGAAATAAGCTCTTCTTGAAAATTGCCCATCACAATAAAAATAAACTGCTAACAGTTCTTCGCAATGTTTGACAATGCACGGTTGCTGGAAGTGCACAGCCACCTGCAATTTTTATCTCTCTGAAATTGCTGACACGTGCAGACTGCGTTCTATTTCATGATCTCAAACAGAAGTTCATAAGTGTTTGGCTCCCGGTCACACTCTTCGAAGGAGTGGAGAAGCATTTATCTTTTATTTCTTTCTTTTCCCCTTTTATCTTTCTACCTTTTGGTTTTGTTCTTCCTACTCCATTTTTTTCGTTGTCTATCCTTCATGTCGTTATCTATTCTGGTTTGATTTTTTAGATTAATTCTTTTTAGTTTTCTGTGTACCAATTGGTACGCAGAAAACTAAAAATATTTATATTTTTCATTTTTTTTTATCCAATTTACGTTTTCCGCATTGATCTTCAGTCATCCATTTTTATACTGGACATTCCATATGCACTGTCCTAACAAAAGTCATGGGATACTCCACTGATTGCAGAAGACTGCATGTCTGCGAAATATGCAAATATTTTGGACTATAAAGCTACGCCTAACGATGAGTATATGGAAAAAGCAAAGAGTTTCACTGGTGAATAATAGATGGATGTCATCTGGGGAAAATGTCTATTCCATTTCTCAGGAGTGAACACTTCCAAGTTCGAGTTCCCAGGAGAAAAATACCAGGCTACCCTAACCTAAACCGACTCACCCACGTTGTGAAAAAATCCGTAAAAATCCCTCGCGTCTGCGACTGCATTCGAACTCGGGTTTGTTCAACCCGGTGTAGGGAGGACGAGGATTATACCAAGTGGGCTATCCACGAGGGCAGTGAGCTAAGGAGACTACCAGGTAGGTGCCATTTCCTGACTGACAGGAGTGGCAGCATCTTGAGACAGCTGGTTACCTCTTCTCGCCATCAGACCCTTCAGAATCTTATTTTATTTCTGATAGTAGCTACAGGCAAACTTGTTTCCTCCACACTGCAATTCAGCATACCATGACTTTTCCCAAAAGAGTTGCAGCCAACAGCTTTTAAGAGCAAAAACACATGCACAACCTGGACCGTCGATCAATGGAAATCGGTCCTGTGGAGGGACCAGTTACGCTACACTCATGTATTTCGTGAAATATTATATACGGATCCTTTAGAACGATTTTTTGAGCCTTCCCGAATTTAATTAAATTTGGACCAGTAGAAAGCTGTCAATTATTATTATTTTGTCATACATGTCACATATGATATTCATATATCTATATTGTAGCCATGCCCTAGTTGGAAACTGAATGGGTAGTGTGAAGGATGCGCAGAAACGAAATCTTCTCAGTTCGTGTATAAAAATTGTTGCTTATTGCTAGTTTTTTTTAAATGTTAAATGCCATTGTGTATACCTAGTGGTTATAATAACCACTCTCGCACACGGTTTAGAAAAGGTCTTGGTTTAAATCCCTTCAGTGACGCCAAGAATATTTTCCAGAAAACAGGAACCAGCCAAAGAACATACGCTATTTACAACCATAATATATTATTGATTATGAGCTACTTGGGTAACTCGAAATTGAAAATGGTTTACTGCTATAAAGTGTTCAGCTATGTTCCAATAATCCATCCTTTATTAAAGAAAGAAAAATCGTATTCACGGCCAAAATGCTAAATATAATCTATTTATCAGTCTAACGTCTGGGATTCGTGCACTTGGAGGATCCCACAACCTCGGCTTAGATGCTCTCTAGTCTTGTCACACAGACAAACTTGCGCTCTCTGACAGATCCTTTGACTGGTCCTTTTGAAACAAGTGCTCAATGCCATCAGTAAAACATATCAACTTGCGCAAGTCTATGAAAGAGACCAATAATCAGTTACAATGCCCAAATAAATCCTTCGGTTTGCGAGTACCATTCTTTGAATGGTGAAGAGCAAACTTTCACCTTGACTCTCCTTCGTTTGTTGCTACCTGTCATCTTCTCCTGATACCTCCAACGGACGAATGCGAATAGCTTTCATGTCCATCCATTTCATATCCATCCACTCGTAGTCTGAATCCATTACAATAATTCTCACGTGTTAGTCCTATACAAGTACTGTGTAATGAATATGTTTGATTTATTCGAATACAGAGTTTTCTTTTCATAAAAATCCCTCTACGAATATTATAAAATCATTAGTTAAACTTATAAATGTTCTTTAAGTGTGGTATTAATACACTTCGCATTATAAAACTGAAGAAATGGTTTATATCGAGATTTCAAACTGGAAAAGGAATAAAAAATTGAAATTCTACGTTGAGCTGACGCAAGCGTTAAAAATGCCACGCAGCAGCAGCAACAGAGATTAAAAATAAGCTGGAGGATTGAAGGAAACCTTACAAATACAGAGAGAAAGAAATGCGTATCCAGTGAAAGAAGTTTAATATATAAAGGAGAGAAAACGGAAAATCGCATTTATACTCACCCAGTACGTAATGCTGAACGGTGGTGTAGTATTACTGAACACAGTTGGGTTTTCAGTTTGGACAAACCTTATCGAAAGAGTTTTATTTCATGCATTTATAAAATCAGGTGATGTTTTTAAGGAGCTATTCAGAATAGAATACATATCGTATTTCCGGTTGTAGAATGGTGCAGAACGAACTCTTTTTCCCCGCAGCGATCCGTATATTGTGTTTGGCAATGCACGCCGTGTTTGAAAATCGATCCGAATAGATTATGTATATAAGAGGACAGAACAAGATGGAACCATCGGATGTGTCCTCTTTATGCACGTTATACTCTGTGTACATCGCCAAAGAAAGCTGTTCTCGTAAAAAAATATTCGAAGTTGGGCGGTATGGAGACACTGTTTTTAGAGCTTGACTCTCTTCGATGGCATGCCCTGTCGCACGTATGTATTATTAAGATCGGTACTTTAACCACGTTACTCAAGAAAGGATGGAAGAATTTGGAAAAGAACAACTTAAGAAAACGAATTCAGTACTTGGCCTTGTTACTCTGCACTCTGATGAACGTAGATGATTTTTTGGAGAACAGGGCCGGCGGTGGGACTGCCGCTATTAAGATGGAGCCTTGACGAATCGATCTTCTTAGACATTCCACTTTATCATCGTTTCCGTAACAACTATGCTCGCGCAGATGGAGAATACATTTCTCTCCATAACTTAACAATCCCTTCATTAACTCGCTATTCGTTTATGATAGAATCAAGAATTTCTTAAAATTTCTCGAGACGATTGAACGAATCTCAAAGCCACGAACGAAAATTAAATATGAAATATAATTTCTGCTTTTAAATATCAGTTGCGTTCTACTAATTTTCATTTGAATATGTATATATTTATTTTTAATCTTGTTCCCCTCCTTTTAGAAGTTGATGCGTACATAAAAACAGTAAAAATAAATTGATAAACTATGTAAGCTTTAATTACAAAATTCACCAAAATATTTCAATATACAAGACTTCCTCGCTTAACGACATTTTTATTTAACAACATTTTATTACAGTGGCATTAAAATTGTCACTTATTCCGGTTATACAGAGTTATTCTTGGTTTTTCATCCCGTTCAATATCAGCCTTGGACAATAAATCTATTCGATCGAAGCTGTAGGTTAACCGATCTCAGGTGGAGGTGTAGGGTTTGTCCCTGTGAATAATTCTTGGTTTTTCATCACTCAAGTTATAAATCGATCTGAGAACTCGCACTTCTACGGACAAAACAACAGACATGAACAACAAGGGCTGTTGTCCTTAAAATAACAATTTGCATTTGAATGTCCTGGTTATGCAGTTATTACCATTTTCTTTTAATTAATTAAAATATCTAAAAAGAAAACCTCACGAAGATTTCATTTTATTATACATTGAAAAATTTGTTAAAGACAGCTTATAATGAACCTTTGGTTGTGGTTGTCTTTGAAGCATGATTTTCTGCTGTTTTGTTAAAAACAATGAAACCATTGTCCTCTCTTTTTGATTACATGCACGAGAAACCATTTTTAGCTTACGCCTCTGAAATTAAAATTTTCCCAACGAGCTTGATGCAAAGTCGAACTATCTTAAGACTATCTCTCTTCTGTTGAGCTGAACTTTAGCTATGTCTTCAAAACAAGCTTTCATAAATCGAAATTTATGGTAGAGTAGCTATTGCCAATCCACTCGTTACTGATGGCAATGCTAGAAAGAGGATGCAGTGGTGTAAGGAGCTCAAAAATTAAATTGGACACTTGATAATTAGAAAAATATATTTTCAGACGAATCGTCATTCACACTTTTTCCAACATAAAGAAGAGTACGTTTGAGTGCCAAATGAAGCGCCTCATCCTGACTAGATATTCGTTTCATCGAATGGTGCAAACATTTCCCACAAACGATACCACGTTCATGTTTCAAGATGATAATGCTCCAATAATTATACAGCCAGGTGTGACTAGTCTTAGGTTGATGAGCATGAAACTGAGGCTAAGCATCTTCCATGGTCTGCACAATCACAGGATTTAAACATTATTGAGCCATGCGGGCATATTTAAAGAAAAGGGTGAGAAGCAGATTTTCCTCCAGCTTCATCACTCAAAGGAGCTTAAGGTTCTTCCATGATGAATAGTCTAATATTCCTCTTAAGACAGTTCAAGATTTTTTTGATCCTATTCCATGCAGAATACAAGCTGTTTTAAAAGGAAAGGGTGGCCCAACACTATATTAGTGCGTACTTGTAATAACCATTATCATAGGTGTTTCCATTAATTTTGTCCATCCCAACCCCCTGTACGTACCTAACTACAAATTGATGACACTAAAAGGATTGAGTTGCCATTGTAAACCCATTGCATACTATGCACTTCAAATTCTTTCCTTGAATAAACTCAACGTGTTCAACAACTTATTTTAATTGGAACGCTAAAAACACTATTATTACTCAAGGGATTCGTGAAGAAAATGATTGGGAACAATTGAATACAGGAATAAGCGACAGAGCAGAAATAATAGTTCTATGGGTTTTTATTCGAAATTTTTAGTTTTATTTAAGAAAATACTGAGTACAGTATTAGGATTATTTCTTAAACAGCATGATCTCAAGTTAATATTATATTCTATTTATTGTATATTTCAGTTCTTCCATTTTAAAATGAGGTTCCAAATAGTTATTTGAGCAGATCATTAATTGCCGGTAAGTGTTTTTCGATGTTATTCCATAATGAATTTAAAACATTTTTCTATATTTAGAAGTTTAACCCAGGGGGAACAGAGCAACCCCAATGACATTTACAACAGTTGTAACTCAGAAGCTTTTACTGTTCACGTAATTTTCCTTCCATGTAATTTCAGTATAGTTTGAGACCAGAAATGGAAATCACTTTTTTAATTTGTCCCAAAAAGGGTAAATCACTCTTGTTTTCTACAATAACAGTGGAAAAGCTGTCAATGAAACAGTCTGTCTTATTCTGTGAAAAATCAGGTTATAACGCCTGATTGTAAAATGATCCATTTTATCCTACAGGTCGAGATAAATGAATCATCAGAATTTTTTTTTTTTTTTTTTTTTTGGATCAGTACGTAAAATTGGTATTTAAAATGAATTGCTCAAAAATTAACTTGGTTCACTCATGTTTAAGTTAATATTAAACCCATTGTTATTCAGGAATAGTAATACAAATTGATTGCCATCATGTCATGTAATTATCATCTGTATTAGTATTATAGCTTTCTTTTATCATTTTTGTGCTAGAATTCAGTTCCCTTGTCCCCTCCCCCTTTTTTGGTCGTTGCTCTATCAAGGTTATATTCTCTGGGAATGCAGGATGGTTGGGATTCCTTTTATTTGCTCTTTTAAAGTAGTCAATCCTACGGAAGAAGATAAAACAGACAGAATACAATTTTCTTCCCGGCATTTTTCATCTTATATATTGATTTTAACACTACTATTTTACGGTTTTGTTTACTCTTGGCTGCATTTTAGTTTACTACTGGTGAATTGGTTAAACTCATCGCAGATAGATCTTACAACTTGTGCTATCCCAATATTATCAGTGTTATTAGACTTTATATATTGTTCTACAGTGGCTTCAAATAAGGCAAGCTTTTCATCAGGAATGATCCCAGTGCGGTCGAAAGCTTCAAGGGTATTTGTCTAAAATTGCGGCTTAAACCATCAACAGCATTTTTCTACAATTGCGACTTATATTGAGCTCTAACTAAACACCTCTCCAAATCGAGACTTAAATAATGGGAAAAAGGGGAACACAGAACAGTTAAGAGGTTAGAGAATGAGTTATATGAAGTGGTAAGAAAAGACGTTCAGCTTTATTTACTTGGAAGTATTCTATGGCTGATAAATAAAAATGTGTCAATGAAATATTATAATCAACAACGTTTTTTCTAGTATTTTGTGCTTGAAGAAATCTTTAACCTTAAAAGAAAGGCGTTTTTATTGTAACCACTTTCTCTCATAATAGCTTGACTTGAAGATCGTAAACTATCTGTAAATTCTTTCATTTTTTAAAATGCAACAAAGTTATTACTTGATCAATTTTACCCGTCACAGTTTGATCCAAATATCCTGATTTTTTTTTAAAGATAAAGATGCATTAGCATTAGTAGAGGCATATGATGCAAGAAAGCAAGCTTATGCAGCATCAGCCAAAAAAAAAAACCATAACCTCACATTTCACCCCTCCATTCTTTCCAAATACCTGTCCAGCTCAGCCTTAATTTTATTTAGGCTATCAACTTCCACAACAAAATGTGGAAGTCTGTTCCACCAATCAACTACTCGCTGGCTAAAGGCAAATTTACACACATCTATTCTACAACTATCTTTCTTCAATTTGAAACTGTGCCCCCTCAGGTTTTTAATCTGAGCAAGAGGTAGAATCCCATCAGCATTCAGCTTGCTCAACCCATTCAAGACCTTATACACCTCAATCAGAACACCTCACAGGTGCCTAGCATTAGTAGAGGCATATGATGCAAGAAAGCAAGCTTATGCAGCATCAGCCAAAAAATAATAAAAAAAAACCGCTCCCATTTCGCCCCTCCGTTCGTTCCAAATACCTGTCCAGCTGAGCCTTAAATTTATTTAGGCTATCAACTTCCACAACAAGGCATGGAAGTCTGTTCCACCAACCAACCACCAGCTGGATAAAGACAAATTTCCACACATCTATCCTACATCTGTCTTTTCTCAATTTGAATTTATGCCCTCTCAGGTGATTATTCTGAGCAAGAGGGAGAATCCCATCAGCATTGAGCATGCTCAAACCATTCAAGGCTTTATACACCTCAGTCAGATCACCTCGCAGGTGCCTAGTCTCCAGACACTGTAATTTGCAAAACGTAAGCCTTTCTTCGTTAAGAGCAACCCTTTGTTCCATTCACTAATCTTGTCACCCTTCTCTGTACTCGTTCCAACAGCTCTACATCCTTCTTAAAATGAGACCTCCAGACCTGTATACAGATACAGTACTCAAGGTGTGGCCTGACCATTGCCTTATACAAGGGGATAATCACCTCATCTCTGCTAGAAAAATTCTTATATATCATTGACAAGACACTATGAACTACTCTTGCAGACCGTCTGCACTGCTCAGAAACTTCATATCTGCCTGCACAATTACTCCCAGGTCCTTTTCGTTCTCTACCACTGTCAGTGTAGTACCACAGAGTTGATACGTCACTCTGGGGTTGCTGCTTTCCATATGTAGTACTTTACAGTTGTCAATGTTAAACTTCATTTGCCACCTCTCAGCACATCTGCTCAACTTTTCTAGATCCTGTTGCAGCAGCGTACTGTCATTTGTGTCCTTAACAACTCTGCCAACCTTCGTATCGTCTGCAAACTTGGACAGTAAGCTTGATATACCATCATCAATATCATTTATAAATACAGAAAACAAAAATGGACCCAATACTGAACCCTGAGGGACTCCACTAATAACATTAGTCCACGATGAGCAATGTCCATTGATTACCTGTCTGTCTTCTCCCCCTCAACCACCCCTTTATCCATAGCAGCAATTTGCCTCCAATGCCACACTGCTCCAATTTGTGCAGCAGTCTTCCATGTGCAACAGTAACAAAAGCCTTTCTAAGATCCAAATATATGATATCAATTTATTTTTTTCATCCAGTTCCTTTGTGACCACATCATAGTATCCAATCAAATTGGTCAGACAAGACTTCCCCTTAACAAACCCATGCTGTGTCCCAGCTTTAACTGAAGTCTTGTCTGGAGGATCCTGCAGTGCTTTTTTAACCAGTGCCTCCATTAATTTTCCCGGAACAGAAGTTAAACTCACAGGTCTATAATTACTTGTGTCAGTCTTTGTCCTCCTTTGTGAATTGGGATCACATTTGCACATCTCCAGTCTATGGGTATCTCCCTTGATTCCAAGGAAGCTCTCATAATTATGGCTAAAAGTTTGCTTACTTCCTTTGCTGCCTCCTTTAATATAACTGGATAGATCCCATCCACCCCGGGTGCCTTTTTTATTTTTATCCTCAATTTCTCCCCTACTTTCCTCTCAGTTATTACAAAATCATCCAGCTCACTGTCAGAGTTTAATTCGCCTCTGGCATTCCCCTTCCTGAATAAATCCTCATGTGTGAATGTAGATGCAAATTACTTTGTTTGTTAGCTACCTGAGCAGGATCATCAACAGTTGAACCATCAATATCCAGTGGACCAATCTGATTCATCCCCTTCCTTCTAGAATTTGCATAGGTAAAGAACTCTTTGTTGTTTTTTTTTCATCCCTTGCCAAGGATTTCTCGTAATCTGCCTTTGCCTGCCTAACCTCCTTTGTGACTTGGTTACAGACCAGCTTATATCTATCATAGGCTTCTGTGTCACCCATTAATTGATATGTATCCCATGCATTTTTCTTCTCGTTCACATGTCTCATTAGTTCATCTGACATCCATTTTGGCCTAAACCTTGAACAATATTTCTTAGTTGGTATGTAAAGCCTAGTAGCTTCCAAGATAAATTCTTTGAATGCTTCCTAATTTGAATTTGCTGTTGGTAACATCATCAGTTGGTCCCACTGTATAGAATTTAAATACTGTCTCAGACCACCGTAGTCACCTTTACTTGAAAGCAAAAACCCTTCTCTTTACCCCTGATGGGAGTTACCTCTTCAGTAAACTGTGATCACTGCCACCTAGTGGTTCCTTTATCTGCAGTTTTCTGTTATTTACGATTAATACTGGAAAAAATGCTTGTAAATATGCCGAATTGTCACTTTGGTCTTAAGTATTAAATCGTTGAAAGGTCCTTTAACTTTCAGAATATATTAATTTACTTTATGAACGATTTTTCACTTCAAGTTTGATATTTAGGAAACTGTCACTGTAAATGTTCATAATTAAGGTCAGGCCACGTGGTTATGACTACGTCAGCGCCTCTGGTGAGGAGGCTAAATGATCCAGATATCATACCGATCGAAATACCCAGGCTTTATCCTATTTAAGCAGCTTCACTGATGAACAGATAGAAGTTGTTACAAATCAGATGAGCTCTTTATCCACTGCGATCCCATGGCAACCCAAATGCATTAAAAAGGATAAAATGGGCGTATGCAATTCAGAGTTAAAATATGTCCATCAAATTCTACAAATTAATGCCATTTTGATGTCTGCAATGCACGAGAGACTGTCTAGACTTATGTAGTGTTTTATAAAAAAAATGAAAATAAACTGGCGCAGCTTTCCAGCCTTGTTTCTTAGCGAATGCCCTTTATTTTTGAAGCGTATGGTTGTAGTGTAGTTTCTGTCGTTCTGCTCAAAGACCAGATAAAATAATAGTACTACCTAAGAACTTTTGCGAGCAGCACGGGTCGATGAATGCACACACTCCTCATACTAGAGATATATAAATAGCATACAGCAGTCGATCGTGGGAAAATTCCACGTCCCGAAGCTCTCGTGGCTACCCTTCTATCACAGTTTAAACCATATGCTTTAAAAGGAGGACCCCAGAAAGAGAAATTACAATATGACCAATAACTGCCGAAGTTAGGAATATTAAATACGGAATGTTTGTCTTTAATGTTCTCAGAAAACAGGATAGAGAAATTTGTTACAGTATGCCCTTCATTTTCAATAATTTTATTAGCCAAAGGCCCAGTTTGTTTAAGACCCAGTTTCCTCCATTTTGCCATGGTTGCTTCTAGGAAGTGTCAGTTTCGGGTTAATTTTGTAGATCTGCAGTGTCTGTCAGCCAGCTATGAGGCACGGGGTCGAAGGCCTTGCGGTACTCTTTAGGCCATGGACAGTTTGCGGTGTTTCTTGTAGGCTTGCTCCACAACTGCAGCGTTAATGGTCAATTGCTCTTTACATCCTTTGCTCTCCTGCTTATATCCCTACTACTGCTCGGCCGTGGTGTTTTGTCTCTTCAATGGTCTGATATCTTCTTAATTATGCAGCTAGTCAGGATCTTGTGCATTATTGGGAAATAGATGATTGGTATGTACTTTGCCCTTAGTCTACAGGTAGGTGATTCCTTAAGTCAGACTCTGGGACTGTGTAGGGGTGCCCTATAATATCTTGATTGCAATCAGTGAATAGTCACATGGATGCCTGATGCAATACCCATAACAGCGAAAATGCTAGGGTGAACTTATTTGGGTGAACTGCTCCAGTGTATGCTTGTGCAGCTGAACTTCTCGTACGAGTAGTTGTGGATGTTATCTGTTCCTATAGTTCCTTAGTACTGTGACTTCTTGATCTAATGTTGTACTGCTTTCTCTCGAATCTCGCATTCTGTCATCTCTTGTACTTTCTTGGTTTGCTTTCTTTCTAGATCTGTCCAGGGTGATGGCCGTTATGACTAACTTCGCTGGTTAACAGGTTGCGCCATAGCTCCTCTAGTGCCTTCTGGTTGGGTAGTCCATTGCCTTCCTTGTACGATTTTCCTGTAGAAGGCTCTCTGGTTTTCATTAAATATCTTGTCTATTTTCTTCTGAGCACACTCCCCGTAACGGCGAAATCTCTTTCTGAGTTTCTGCTTGATGGTGTCAAGGTATTCTTCGATCTTCTGATTATAGGTCTCGTGTTTGCTGAGGACATTCTTTCTTGAAGATGACCTTCACTTTTCTGATCAGCTTCATACTTCTGCTACCCCGTTGGTACTGGGTCAGTTGGCCTACCTTCACTCTTATATCTTCTACTGTAGCCCTCCTGCTTGTGGTTCTTTGAGGTTGCGTTTTGTGTTATATTGTTCTCTGGTTTCTCTCCCTTCATTCTGATGGCTGCTACAGCGGCACACGGCTGTGCGGATGGTGTCTAGTGTTACTTCTTTGTTGTTGAAATAATCCGGTATTATTTGCCTATTGAAGTGGTCTGTGACTTGCCACAGGATTCACTTAGGTCTCTGCTTTGGTATGATTCTTCCACTCTTCTTTTATTCTGGATATCGCGATCTTGTCTGTTTCCACTTCGGTTGCTTCGGGCTGTAGTTCTTGTGCCTAATGTTCCTCCGTCAGTTCTCGTTCTGTTGCATCCGTATTCGTTGTTATTTGTAGTTGGTCGTTCACATCCTGCTTGATTTTTTTCCTATATTAAATATCAGGTTTTTCTTGATGATTCGTCTGCTATTCGCTATTCGGCGACCTTGAACACTCAGGAAACCGTTCCAACCACTTGATGTATAGTTTCGGTCTGTTCTGGACCCTGTCTAGCTTCGTTACTCCGTAGTTTATCGCATGATGAATCTATTAATTTTGATGCTTTGGTTTATGTGTTGGCTTCTTCCTTCCTGGGTGGTCACTAGCGCAGTTGAACAGGAAGCTGCTTCCAGATGGTTGGGCTGGGTGCCTTGCCGTTCAGTTGTGGTAGCCATTCAGGAGACAGCGCCACTTTCATCCGTTGGAGGCGGTATCTGACCTTTTGAAACGACCCCTCTGCCTAAGGCCTGTACGCGAGTGACTTTATCCTGAGCCACACTTGATGTAGTAAGTTCACTATTTGTACTTCTCACCTTCATCCAGTTGTTGAACTGTACCTGTTTTAGCTTAACCTTTTGCATCCACCACTTAGTGTTGGTTATGGGAGCAACACAAAATGGCGCCACTATCTACCTCAGCCTTCACTTCGACCTTGGGGAAGTTAAGTCCGATGAAACGACTTCTTCCCTCCCTTCTCGGTAGGATTTGAACCTCGGGTTCATGATATTGGCGGTCTGGCGTCGTAACCACTGGGCTAATTGCCCCTGTTATTATTATTATTAAATTAACTTATTCATTACATTTTAACATCCTTTCCCCCGAAAATTAGCGCAGTTGGCTAGGAGAAGGACAGCTTGATATAACAATAATCATGCAATTATTGAATACAAGTGTAATATCTAAATTTCATGAAAATTAGTGATTTGAAGTCCGATAATTGCGAGATGCCTTTAATTCAAAAATGAAATTTTCGAAAGAAGACACTAACTGAGCTAATATAGGACACATAACGACGTTGCAGGCTTGATGAGGCTGTCAATAACTGAATTCAGTTGGCAATGATTCATGGTAGCCCATTTACGACCTGGATAGGCTGTTGAAGGTTTCAGTACATTTCCCAAGAGCATATCAAGCATGTTTTATGTGATCGAGAGCCTAGATATCACACTGGCCATTTTCTGCTTTCAATAGGGAAGATGGTGTTGATCTCCAGACAGGGTTCCACCAGTTTCGCACGATGTGGTTGAGATATGGTCTCGCATATACTTATAGCATACTTCATATAATGTAGACGAGCAGCTGGTGTGAGGATTCCAAGAGCAATCTCTATTTAGTCAAGACTGTATCCACAGCTAAATAAATAACATGTTTCAAGGACGGGTACATTTTCTCTGCTCATTTTCCTTGAATTCCAAAGTGAGCTAAAACGTAAGGTTAAATCCGTACTGTGGAAATTTCTCTGGAAGATAAAATAATACGTTTACTTCAAAAAAAACGACGTAATTTCGGAAGTTTAACCATTAATTGAGTAGCTTTTACTATTAAGACTGCTTGACAGAGTAAAGTTGTGGTAAGTTTTAGAATAACCTTTCCAGATAGAAGTACAGTAAACATATCACCAGAGACTGGCAGGAAGTTGATCTACGTTACTTGATATGTGTTTGCATCTTCTTAACTTCCTGGGGAAGGGGACAGATGTTAAATAAACATCTTAGCTAAGACGCCAAACGCTGTATTAAAGATATCTCCACAGTGGCTACTTATATGAATTTTGTGTACCACTTCTACATGTACTAGGCAGTGACACACAAATAAGGGGTCCTCTGTTAGTAGTTTGAATAGCAGCAGTATCAAAACTTATTTGTCGTAGTTGCTGTGTAGTCTGCCCTGTTGGAGTTGTCTTGAGAGAGAAGCCATGTTAACCAATAGTAATGATCGAAGCTCCCATGAGAGGAAAGCCATGTTAACCAGTGTACTAGAGCGTATGTTGGAAATGAGTGACCTTACGGTCCACAGCGTTCAAGTACCTTGAAGACTATTTGACCGTATATATATTTCAGGCTATGACCTTTTAAATGGAGCCTATAAAAGTCCTGCAAATGTGACCATCGGCACCCCCTTCCCCCGTTTCATTTCGTATTAAATCATTTTATGACTATTTTATTAATCTCTGTGCGTCGCTATAACGTTGCACGCCTACGCCGTATTACTCCGCTGTAATGAACGCCATGATGCTGATATTAAAAGCTGTTTTAACTGCGTCGATGCCTTGAACGCCGCTAATTACGTGCGCAACATTTCTCGCTCAGCTAACATTCCCTCTATCATTTCCACTCCCTCCCTTCGAAGGTCCCCCCCCATGGCCGACTTCTCCTCACACCTTCTACTCTACTTGAATTTTCTGCTTTCAAAATAAAGCAGTGACAAGCAGCAGTACAAAAGGCAGTAAAAAGAATCGTATTTAAGACGCGAGTTGTAAGGCGTGAAAAGAGTTGGGAACAGGCAATTAATTACTGTTGGCCGTTAAATTTAACGACATATCGAGTCACTACATAGAGACACCGTGCTAGCGTATAGTTAGCAAGAAATTCTGATTTATGTAAAATAAGATAAAAGGCTACCTCGATATTTCATTAAATATTCTTGTTTTTGCGTGGGCACAAGGGACGCCGGGAGGAGGTCAACTCCATAAACCGAGTAATAATTTTAGCGACTGCGCTACCTTTCTGACACGTGTTTTTGTGCTGTTTTTAAACAATGCTCGAACTTTATGTGACTTAGTTCTCGAAGTGGAAACTTGAAGAATTATGTGAAAGAGGAAGTCGCACAAATTGTCTAAACAACGATCATTACCTTGGGTCTAACGATCCTTGTTGTAGACCCTCCTTGCTGTGTTGTTTTAGGATGCATTTATCAGTGTGGTATCCCATGACACCATCGGATACCACACATGCATCTTTCACACTTCCCAATCTTATTTAGGCCGGAGTACATCTGAGAAGTGGATTGTTACACTGCTAGTTATTGAAGGGGTTTTTTTAGGGAAGGAGGTTGTAAAATTGAGTGGTAATTCTTTTCGAGAAGAGAATCATTGACAGGATTCGCCCTCTGGCCTTTTCATCCGGTGTCAGGAGAATGGCGATTCTACCAACTTGCTAGTCACGAGGGCCAGGGACGTTTCAGATGTTAAAAACATTGGGAATGAACTTGTCTAGAGAAAGGGTTTTAAGCTGGAAAGTCTTAAATGATGACTGTAAGACGGCAGTGATGCACGTCAACTCACAAGACTGAAAATATTCAACGGGCAAGAGATTTGGTTAGTTCAGATAGACGTCAACTTTGTGCTTAATTCTGGACAGTTAAAATTAAACAGACAGCCACACGCATTCTGAAGGACCATTTGGACAAGTGAAAATTTTTTTGCCCTTTTGGCTCCACGAATTTTGAGTCAAGAACTGCCAAACACTGCGAAGAACTGGAATTTATTCCAGTCTTTCAAGTAGACTTCAAGAGGATAGTAATACTTTGCAGACATTATAACTGTGGGTGCTGTTTCAGTATGACACATAATGAGAAACGTAAGTGGATGGAAGATTCCTCAGTCCCCCAAAAGTCCCAAAAACATTCATCAAAATTAAAACACATGAAAACAATGGGGATATTCTTTGTGGTATTCACCACTGTACGTGATTAAAGGAGACTTCTGCACCCATAAGACTTGCGCTTATTCCTATGGTGCTTGAAATATTACATTTAGTTTAGTACGTGTATAGTTGGGCCCACCTCCTCGTGGCGTGGACGGGTATTGGGAAGCATCCTTCCTGGTGATCGCTGCTTTCTGGTAGCAAAGCGGCCAGAAACAGCTAAACAACACACACACTACGCAAACATAACACGACACTAATTTCTCGCCATTGTATATAGTCTTGTATATCATCACAGACAACCATGGTGTAGATAAACTTACGTTTAGGAGCCACCTTGCGCAAGACACAACACATGTTCACATATTAATGTACCTGCCTATATGTATCGTCCACTACGTATCAACCAATAAAATCGAGGTAAATAAAAGCTTGTTTTAAAATGTTTACTTCATTTCAGTTTATAAAACATACTTGTAAAAAGCGACTGTTTAATGCAATATGTGAGTGTGATAGTACTTAAAAATAACTTTCGATTTAAATAAAACCCCTTTTTCCTATTAGTTCGTAAACTCAAGGGTTTACTGTACACTCCAAATAAATAATTAAATAACACGGTGCAAGAATGACTTAATGAATTGGAGAGAAAGGGTTGGTAGAAGTTTTTCAAGTTTTCTATATATCTAGCGTCTGTAATTGGATGACAAACCTGACTCCTCCTGGTACAATGAGGGAACGATTAAATGTCATTAGAACCATGTACTAAAGCATCTGCTGAAAGTCTGATTTTTGTAATGCAGCGCATATGTAATTTTATAATGCAGCATGTATATATATAATTACCTTTTTGAGAGGAACAGGAGGGTTACCTGATAAATAGGAAATGACCTACCGAATTGGAACTAAGGAAAACACTAAAGATATAGGAAAAATAAAAGGCACTTAATGCTGAAAAACTTATTTTCACGTCTTCGTCAAGGGTCAACCATCGATATCACGGGAAAGACAACTAGAAGTAGGGCCTCTGTTTCTGATATGAAATATACGTTATCACGTGGTAGTAGCGGCAAAGCGAATTTGATTTAGAGGCAAATAAATTTAAATGGAGTATATTATAATATTTGTATACTAATTTAAGCTGAGTGAAACAGATTAAACAGAGCGAATTGTGATATAAACGTAGCTGTTATGGTCCTTGTTTACATCGTAAATTATAATTAATTCATTACTTATTATATTTTAGAAGTATTTAAACTTTGTGCTATAAAATTTAATGCATTAGTTCGAAAATAAAATAATGCAACCCTAAAATTGAATGTAATTTTTTACATTTTGCAGTTAACTTTAATTTTACGTACAGAGGAACACAGTAGTTAATCTTTATTTAAGGAGTTTATCTGTAGGGATCCCACGTGAAGCAAAATTAAATTACGAGAGCTCCACTACACGGAAATTTAAAGACTGCATAATAATATTAATAATCGATAAATACAAAGTTATCCAATTAAAATGCAACCCATTTTCCAATAAAAACAAAATTGTATGAAAACTGAATACAAACTTTAATTACAATTGTTAGAAATGTGCTGGAACAGCGCACTTTTCTCAGTTAGAAATACATTCTTTCTTTCTTAGTGTGTTTGATGCAACTTTACAAAAAAACATTTTCATCAATGGCGGCGCCAATGCCTTTCTTAACGTTTTTCTTTGTTCATGTTTGGTACAAGCCTGTTTAGATATTTATTACTGAATGTCTCTTAACATTGTCATGTGATTTTGAATATAATTACTTGGAAGAAGAGGTCTATTATGTTAATGAACTGATAGATAACACTATATTTATCACACAGTAAATTAAGTAATTCATTATTGAAATGATACAATTTAAAGGAGTTGGCCACCTCAATTAACACTTAGATAATTTATGGTTACGTTTTGGGAATTCGCTGTTTTTCCTGTCTGTAGGGGGAACTTTCATTGTGCTAACGTGAAACTCCACTCCAGTGTCACGTTAAAAACAAATTATACAAATTATAATTTGTATAAACCAATCACCAAAAATTATTAATTAATTAATAAACATATATGCAATTGCATATATATAATGGAGTATATTATAATATTTGTAGATGTATTTAGAATACATTTCATTGTCAATAATTTAATTCGGTCAATATAAATATCATTTTCAAATTGAAAACTTGTATCACTTCTCGGATAATCACCTAACCGCCGTAGGCCTGAAGATGGGGAAACAGTGACTTCCTGAAACGTAACCATAAGTTGTTTGTTTGGCATTGTGGTGGTTCAATTCCTTTCAATAATAAATTACTTAATCTAACACGTAAAGGAAGAGTGTCGATCAATTCATTAATGTAATAATGATTTTGGATGCAATTCAAAATTCCAAAATAAAACATTTTCTTCTCGGGAAAAACTCACTTGTGTACAGCACTAATAAATTCTCTATTGCCCCTCAAATACCACGGCTGTCACAACGAAACTGCTTTCTCTCTAAAAATATCTCACTCCATATCTAACAACGAGTTGCGCTCTGTTGCCCTGGTACATCGTTGGCCAATGGGTTGCGTGATAAATGGATAACCGCATATACTGTAAATATTTTCATCACCGAACATTCGTGAATGTGAAGTATTGGTTTCCTCTTATTCAGCACTTAGAAATAGAGGCAAGAGCGCAGCGTCGAAAGAAGTGAAAACTGGTTCTTACAGCTGCTTGTGAGTCATACTATAAAAGCTGGATGTAAGCGTATTCATCTTTTAGCTATCTGCAGCTTCATCTGCAGATGTTCGATATGAATCCCTTATTTAACCTGCAGAAGTCGCAGTGATCCCATACGCCCTTGTGAGTAGCACAATTGGTATAATCACTGGCTTCCCCACACCGAGTGCAAAAGACCCGAGTTCGAACCCAATCAGTGACGCGAGGAATTTTTATGCGTATTTTTCACAACGTGGCTGAGTTAGTCAGTCTAAGATTAGAAAACTCAGGTTTTTCCTACAGCGAACAGCAATCGACCACAGAACACGCGCAATTTAGAGAGTCATATACGGCGCAATATAACCTAATTTGCTGATGCTCCTAAAACTCTACTACAACCAACCACCACTCCACTTTATCTCCTCTGAAATGCCCAATCACAACTCAAAAGAATGTACATCTTTCACGAATACCTAGAAAGCAAAATTGAAATCTGGAGATTGCGAGGACCATGAAGTGGTTACCTCTTTCATGGACTTCTGTTTGAAAATGCGGCATTGTTTATTTCAACTGCTTGTTGAAAAACTATGAGGCCGCCAGCCTGTTCCTGTGGCGTAGGTAATTCTGAAGCATGTCTGGGCACACCATTTCAGGCAGAGTACATTCCACAAAGAAGAAAGGTTCTCACGTGGCTCGGTAACTTATTGAAATATAACCTCATCACTAAACATTTGTTCCAGTCTTCCTTCAAACTAACTTGTCGCTACAATAATTCATTGTCCCTCTGTCCACAGTCAGCGCCTTCAGCAACCGCACTTTGGGCAGTTTTGCGTTGCTTCCCCTGTGTCTGTAGGATGGCCATGAATGCGTTAGACTCCGATGTTTTTGGTATCTACACACTATTTCCATGAACTTTTTATACCACTGGTACATCGTGTCCTTATCGGGTGGTTCGGTATTGAAGTTGATTCGGAAATTTAAGATAACAGGAATTGTAAATTTCGCTGGAAGCCTCCTCAACGATTCATGTTGACCGAAATGGACCGTAATCTGCCACGTTGATCCAGTGCGGGTTGACAGATCGACCGTATTTAGCAGTTGGGGGCTTGAACCCCGGTCTACTCAAAGTGGGTGCTACTGCACTCCCGCTCCTGGCCACTCAGCTACCAAGGCCTAAATTTCGTTAGAAAAAATGAAATCACGGCGAGAGCTTTATAGGGACTTGTGGAATACGTCATCTCAGCCTGCGCTGCCATCTGGCGTAAAAAGATACACTTATGCCACTGACACTTGAAGCGTTTTCTCGTACTTTGTGATTTCATGCCATGATGTCTTTCTGTATTTTCATAGTATTTGATTAAGGTTATCATCCAGATTGTAATCCAACCTGTACAGATGATTTGCATTGAGAAGTAAAGAGTGAAATTTGTTAACAGTGATAATTAATCCAAGTTAACTCGGCTATCAAGAAAATGAAACCTGCTTGTGAACAAACACACACATTTCTTCAGACAATGCACGAAAAAACCAAAGCAGTTGACTCACTATAACCATAGTAGGCGATGTACTAAAACTCTTTCCACCCCTAATCCCAAAAACAGCGAAACATGTTGAATTTTGTTGTTTGTACAATAAAAATAGTGAAGGGCGCACGTTCAACTGAAGCGTGAATCAGTTCTGTCAATAAAAGGATCACTAGTATTCAAAAGACCGAGTAGCAGAGCCTTGTGATACTCCAGCATGATTTAGAAAATTTCAAGACAGCCATTGTCCATCGTATGTAATGAGAGGAAACTAGCAACTCCTGTCCAAAAAGTCGATAACTGTTGAAGATGTAATAGATATTAATCTCTGAAACTTCAGAAGCCGTTACTTTCGTTTCGGCTAATTGATACTTTCCAAGTTAATTCGTTTGCCAATGGCCTTTAAACTTGTCCTCTCTGGAACCTCTTTTGGGATTTTGGTCCAGAAAAATCCTTTGTAAATGTTTGATTCCTGTGACACAGGTACTTAATCCAGGTAGGTTCGTTTAGTCTGATAACATTAGGTGTTGATGTAGCTTGTGCTATTATCGAAGGGTGCTAATTGACGTGACTATTAAGACCCTTTCGCAATTAAGTTGAATTCACACGCGAATTATGTTTCCTAGGACAGATTATGATACCAGTTTACTGATATAATTAATCCAAGAGGGCGAGAACCTCTAGTTAGGAAATACTTCTAGATTAATCACGAAAGGGATAAAAAAAAAGAGCGATAATAACAAAGAACTATTTTTCCGTCCCACTCCTCCGTAGACAATCACCTTTCGCCACTAAACCAGAACCGTCAGGTAAGTGAAGCATTAATTTTTCGTCTTCCCCTCGCCTGACTACACAATTCTAACGTTCGATCGCAAAACAGTTCTGGCGTTGCCTGGGAGCAGGAGCACGTGGAACCAAAAGATGTGCGTCATTGTTGTCAACGTAATCAACCGCTAGTGCCAAAATTAATTCTCAGACGATAGTTTCTTGTCATCTGCTGTTCTCCGCAGCGTTGATAGCGATCCGGTAATCTGCAAGCGCCCGACGCCTCTTCGGAGTAAGGGGTGTTGGCACGGAAAATTCTGCTGTTCCCGATCCAACCGACTCTTGACAGTTGGAAGGGCGGGTGGACGGCGTGGGGAAGGGAATGGAATGACAAAGGAAGAGCACTCAAGAAGCTTACAGCTACTCTGGGCTGGGTGCAGGTGTGCGTGTGCTTGTTTTAGGACGATGTCATTCTTCGAGAAGCTCCTTTGTTGGAGTGCGCCACGAGCCCCGAAGCCATCCCCGCTCTGTATGAATCGTCGTCCTGCTGCCAGGCTTCTTGCAAACTTTGATTGGGAAGTTGGCGTAAGATAAGGGACAACTTCTGAAAGGGGGAAAATGGATGTGTCAATAGATCGCTCTCTTATATCCTTTAATCATAAGCTAACATCTCTCTCTTCCCTTTTACGCATATTTACTCCACTTTCACCTGTCTACTTTAAAAAGACGTATTGCCACGGAATAACTTGGGAAGGAAAGAATTTAAGAAACAAGCCATACGATTTTGGCATCCACAGGTGGATCGAACGGTTTGATTGAGTCCTTAGAATTGCAGTTTTTCGAAGAAATTGTCTTATGGCTGGGCGAAGAAGTATTTGAAACTTGTTTTCTTGTTTTTAACTGATCGATTAATGAAATGAGATTTCTCTAGGATTTGTTATGATCTTCAACTGGGAGATGAATTTGAAGAGTGTGCTGTTTTTGGCCCGCATTGAATACATTATTTAATATTCCTCATTCGAATTCCATCAATAGATCAGTCTGTCTTTATTACTGAGAAATTTATGCCTGGAAATTGCCCCCTCCCCCGTTCTGAGCATAATATTGAAAAATTTATGCCAGTCCAATGAGAGTTCTGACATAATAACCATATAAAAAGTTTAAACAAATTGGAAAGTAATTCGCATACATTTTGTCCTTCCATCAGTTCGGCCTAAGTGAAATGCCACCCGTGCTTAAATGCGAACTGCTAAACGTTGCTAGGTAACTGCAAATCCATTTTGGTTGACGTCATAATGGTAGAATGTCACGCAATGCCACTAGCCATTCTGTTTTATGACAGGTAAACTATGATGCGCAGGATATGGAACTTTCTGCCAACTGAGACATAATTTTGAAAGGATATTCGGCGATAAAATCATTTTTTTTTATTCCTGCGATATGAGTGGTATCTTAGGTGGAGACATTTGTATCTGTCAGTGGATGGATAGCCAGACTTTAATATGCAGAGAGTTGTTACTGAGACAAGTTTTGACAAGAGGAGGGACAGTTTGTCATCGTAATGAAGTACCAATTTTCCTTTGAATAGTTTTAATAGTATAACGCTGATGGGCCATTTTAGCGAGTATTTTCCTAGAAGCTTATCATCAAAGTGGTCCAGAAGGAAACTATTCATAAAACTAAAACATTCCCCTAAGGGGAGTGTTTTTATGTAGCCGCCATCTTTAAACAAGATGGCGACCACTCGAATTACGAATATCACTCATTTTGAACTTTTATATTTATAACCAGAACCAAAAATAATTTTGAATACCAGGAAAGGGATTCAGGGTGCCTTGAAGAGATTTTTCTATTTTCATTAACATCATATTGAAAGAAATAGAAGGTAGATTCCATTCATTTTAGTTAGAATTTTTTAAATTGCATTTATCGTGATTTTATGGTTTATCCAATGTGCTTGTTCTTGGCCATCCTAATCCTTTTTTTATTTCATTGTCCCATCAACTATGGGCACTACAATTATTCAGCTATAACCACTCAGTTGTTCCTAATGCAACGGAGAAAACATTTTGAATCTGTTTTTCCAGAAGATTAATGGTTAAACAAAGCTGTAATTACCAACATGCTTCGAAACCAATGGACGTAATTGAACAAGTGAAAAATGTTCGTATAGTAATGCATGGGTTCATTGACGAATGACTGATGCTTTTCATTAATGGAAATGGACGTGCAGCTTGTGGGATGGCGATTATGGAGAGGCAAAAAAAGGTCGTATTTAACACCCCTTACATCTCCTCTTCTTGGTCTGTGACCGAATCACTTATTATGGGGTTCCTGAGAACGAGATTTGATTATCGTTTAAATTCCTTCCTTTAGATAAATGATTTAGTTATGCGCATGTTTAACCATGCAGGGCTGTGATGTTAGGAAAAGAAAGATAGCTACAAATTCACTGAAGAAAATTAGTATTTATGGTGGATGTATCATTGATAGAATGTCTTTCTTAAGAGTGGGCGTCAAATTCCAGACAAGAGGTGCCAATGTTAATGTCACCTTTTATAAGTATCGAAAGAAAATTGGATTTTTATGCTAAGCTGAGAGAGAGAATGTGTTTTATACGTATCAGCAACTTAGACTATATTGCCCCGTATATGTTATGTCTGTAAACTGTGGGTCCTTTTGTCGATTTACCTGTTTTCTAGACGTAAAATCCCGATTTTATTGCAGAAGTGATACAACTCTCGCTTGAGACCGACTAACTCAACCATGTTGTGGAAAAAAGCTCAAAAATTCCACAAAAATTCCTCGCGTCATTGAAGGAATTCTGAACCGGGCCTTTTCCTCCTGATGTGGAGAGGACGCTTATATGCACTGTACTACATGTGAGGACATAGCTAGATGAAAACTGAATAAAACCTGTGTAATTTTTTTGGATGAATTGTCATCTTCATATCCAAAACTTTCGGTTTACGGTGATAATCTAAACAGGCTGATCATTTAATTCGCGATATGGTAGCACAGCCGTACAATCACTCAAGTTTCGGCGGAGTGCCGATAGATGGCAGGAGAGTGTATGTCTCAGGATACACTAAACACAGTTGAAAGAGTCCAAACTGCAATTTTAAAGTGGCACAGGAGCATTAACGAAGGTCAAGAATCTCTGACTACAACGACAACTCTCAAAGACTTATCAAGAAATGACTCCAGTTATACCATCCTGAGATGATCTCTCTGAAAGGAATTTCAAAACTGTCTAAGGCCTTTGCAGTCACCTTTACGAAAGCAAAATCTCTTTCCTTACCCTTGACAATAGTTGTACATTTAAATGACCCACACATCAATATGTTTTGATCATTGCCACTTAGTGATTCCTTTATCTGGAGATTCTTAATGCAAGATGATTCACTGCTGGCAACCAGATCAAGAATATCGCATTCTCTTATTGATTTAAAGCAGTTGCCCATTGAATCCAGAAAAGAAAACAATCAGTAAAATAAAATAAAAATGCACCAACTTCACTGCCATAGTAATCCAACCCAAGTTCACCGAACGAAAGAGGTATGAGGGCTTATGGGTCAGTAACTCCTCATATCTCCCTCCTACTACCATCACTGTATGGAACAAAAGGCTTATACTCCTTTAGCTGCTAAATTTTTAACTTGCTCTGATTTATGATTTTTCTGCTTCTGCACACAACTAAGATTCGGAAATATTTTGACAAAGCTTATTAAATATACAAACATTTTCTTAGAACTAACTCCCTGAAAAGCAATTTTTTCGTGAATAAATTTGGTTCTTATTGAATATCGATCAGTTTTGTTTTAAAAGAACCATCATTTGTTCACAGAAATGCTGATTTCCGCTTTGTTTTTATTAAAACATCGACTTTAAAAATCATGATAAATAATTAAAGAGAGAAACTATAAAAAGGTTGTACAGATTCTTACGGACTACTCATTGTACAACATCCCATGTTGAGATGCCATATCATTGTGTACCTCAGGGGAAGAGGAAGGCACTGGATTTCAGCATGATCACTCAAGAAAACTAAGAAAATGCGATAAAAAGACAGTCGAACTTTTGACAAGGCAAAAGCATCTCCAAAAACGGAAAATTTGAAGAACTGCTGCGACAGAATCCTTCTTGCACTATTAACAAACAGACAATCTAACTGTAAAGATTCTGTCGCAGCAGTTCTTCAGATTTTCCGTTTTTGGAGATGCTTTGCCTTGCATAAAACTGTTGTTTCCAGATATCCTCGCTGTTGAAGCTGTGGGAAAGCCATTGCTAATGTCTCGGTACAGTTGGGCAGCAACTGAACACTTTATAGGTTCCCTGAGATTGTTTTCTTCAAAAGGGATTGAGCCAATAACCGAATGTAAGGTATTTCCTGTATTTCACTGGGTAACTCCGTAGTCCAAATCCTGCAGTTTTGGATCTTCATAGTTCCGTCCAAGCAGAAATAGGCCTCGTCTTCCAGAATATCTTCTGTGGCTACTTGGTGTCCCTCAAACGAACCATATATTACGGGCGTTATGAAGGTAGGATATACTGTACTGATACTTCATGGTCTCAGTTGGTTTGGCATTTACTAGAAAGGAATCTACCCCATTCCAATCTTTATGTTCTTTATGCTAATTTGTACTTTTATTGTATTCTAATATAACTGAACAGTATTCTTTACTTTTATTTTATTATTCTTGGTTTTATTATCTTATTATTACACTCATTGTTCTATTCCATTGGAACTTGTTCGTACGCTTGAACTCCACTTTGCTGATACGGCTAACTGGTTTTTAAAGTTGGTGCAAATTTTTGTGGGCACCAACAATGAGTTAACTCTCCAGTCATCATTGTAAATGAATAAATTTAACAGTAAATTTCTTCCAGAGGGAGGTGTGACCAGAAAATTTTAGGAATGCTTATAAGTTAAAATTAGTATTAGCCATATGATGCGAGGAAGCTTTAGCTTCTTACTGCACCTGAAAAAATATTTAATTAATTAAAAATAATAATAGATAATATAAATGAAATGAAATAAACTACTCGTTGGACTCCCACCTCAGGTGGGTGACCGTTCAGCTGATTTCTGAATTTCCTCAAGCTATCTGCTTCATCCACCCATGGGGATAAATCTTTTTCCGGTAATTAACAATTCTCTGGCCAAAAGAGAATTTCCTACAATCCAGTTTAAGCCTCTTCCCCTGTAATTTGAATTTATCATCCCCTAGTTCTGGAATCACAAGAGTGACAGTCCCACCCTCATTCATTTTACTTCCACTTCTCCAGAGCCTATACACCTCAATCAAGTCTCCTTTAAGGTATCTAGTGTCCAAGCTCTATAGCCCACATATCCGAAGCCTTTCCCTATATGGATGCCCTTTTGCCCGTTTCACCAGACGCGTTGCTTGTCTTTGTTCCCCGTTCAAGAAACTCGATATCTTTTTCTCAGATGCAGCCTCCATACGTCAACACAGAATTCCAATTGGGGTCCTCCACTTTAACTTCTGTGTCCTTGAACTGAAGGAAATGGAGTCCATTTGTTCTACAATAGCTCTATATGAACTTTCTGCAACTTGTTTACTGATATCGACTTTACGAATTCGTGTTCCCATGCGTACTATGTCCGTAAAATAAATTGCATGTGTTCTCTGGTAGATTTGCTTGATTTCCTGGACGAAAAATCAGAGTTTCCGTTGGGGGTACTTGCTGTCCATGCCTGAGACTGACTAACTCAGCCACGGAGCGGAAAAAAGCCCATAAAAGTTCCTTGTCATTGACTGGATTCGAACCTTGAACCTTTTCCACCCAATGTGGGAAGGACGGTGATAATAGTCACTGCGCTACTGCAGCGACATGCTCTCGCCGTATTGGCCGTCCTTCAAAGACCCAGAATGTGTCCATTTTAATGCATTTTCGATATTGGAGAACGTAAAGATAGAGCGAATAAGACAGTGCCAAAAATGGAGGAGGGGGATGGCCATTCCATCAGAAGTATCTGTTTTTCTGTCAGAAATGCCCTCTTGGGTAGCACAGTTAGTATAATCACCATCCTTCTCACATCGAGTGGAAAAGATCCGAGTTGGAATCTCATCAATGACGCGAGGAATTTTATGGGTCTCTTTTCGCAATTTGGCTGAGTTATTCGGTCTTTGGCAAGGGAAGCAAGATTATTATTCCCCGAAACTTGGATGTTTCATCCAGCAAACAGCAGATAGACCACACGCAGTTTACAAACATTTTATGTACTGCGCAATATGGTCTAAGTTACTGATGTGCCTAAAACCCTACAACCAACCAACTGTCAGAAATAACTTCACTGATATAAGGTAGCGTGAGCAGGTGCTTTTTCGGTGCAACAGAAATGGTCCATTACTCTTGCTTGTTGTTGTTAAGCAAATATCAAACATGTAGGTGAAATTGATACTTCGCTCGGCTGTCCACTAATTAAATCAAAGAAGTATTGCAGAAAGGGCTAGATCTTGTGTAGTAAGTCCCGGTTTTCCTTTTTTTATCTACATTCTTTGATCCAACAGCGAGTTAAGTTGCACTGATATGAGCATTCATCGCGTGTGCAACAGGTAAAAGCGGCTAATGAACACACTCTGAAGGTTAAGGAAATGTGGGCGTTCAGAAGAATGATGGGAATAAGATGGACTGATAAGATATCCAATGAAGAACTTCCACCAAGAAGCAACTTAGATAACGAGCTAATAAAAATAACACAACGTGGAAAACAACACGCTACTGTGGACGTATTGTAATGGGGAGGAAACAAAATATGCAGCTGCACATCTAACTCTATAGGGAAAAATTGAGGCAAAAGAAAAATAAAGAAGATGGATGGTTGCTTTAAAAGATTCGACCGGATTAAACAGTGAACAGATTATACAGAAGAGTAGACAGAGTATCGGTGCCTGATGGCTGCCGACCTCCGGCTAACGAAGAGCACATAAAGAGGGAGACTACGCAGCACGAGCCAGCCATATTCCCCAGTCTAATATAAAATATGCAGGCCAAATGAATATTCAGTTTACGAGACGTTAATAACTTCTAATTCGCGTAATTTGGTTTGAAATCCATCAAGAGAGGACATTTAAACCCATTTTAGGCCGCGCTTACACGTAAACAAAGTGGATCGCTTTGGCTCGTGCTTTCTAATTTCTTAGTTTACATAATCGTAAGGCAAATATTTAGGTTGTATGTTTTCTAGCGAGTAAAACTTAATCTAATTACTCGCGCAACACGGAACACCGTCAGCGAGCCATCCCATCAGTCGCGTGCATGTTTTAATGCCATAATGGAACGATACTGTCAGCGTCCGTGACGTCATTGAGAGAGAACTGGCGGCAGAAATTAAGTTTAGTGTCTACCGAGCCAGGCCAGCAGCTTTTCGTCATATCATTCTAATTGTTGGTCCCGGAAAAAGCCGGAAGAAGCGGAGCGACAGCCCCATATTGTCGACAGTAATCGCACTGCCAGGACTCCGCCCTGACGTCCGGAAATAATTCGGCGAGGAGGCAATTTACTTGTCAGAGTCGCTGTCTCAAGTACAGGCTTGGCTGACTGTGTTTGCTCTAACCTATCCCGGCATGCACTTCTCTACTCCTCCTTCCATTTTCGCTTTCGTTGTTTTTTCGCCATCCTGTAATGGTTGCCAAACATTCATTCCGGCCCTGTTTGCACTAGCTGAAGTTTCTCCGCCAGTTCACCTATCATCTCTATTTTCCTTTCATAACTGTTTTTTTATCCCTCCCCCCGTATTTCTTGACTTATCTGGCTCTCTTTTATTCACTCACTTAGCCTGTTTTCCTTTGGATGTCACTTTTCCCTCGCCCTTCCCCACCATTCGGGATAGATGGTCAATGATGGTTCAGAATGGTAAGATAATTCGGGTTTATTCTATGTAGAACATCGGGGTGGCACCCGTGTATTATGACATCATCACTAATGCCTCCGTACACTGCCAAGTTCATACGAATAAGGCTAATAGAACTTTAAAATGACTTCATAGTGATATAAGACGAATAGAATTTGTCTTGTACTTTTCAATTACAAACTTATGGTAGTAATCCCTGTTAACCACACAAATCGGTTCTCAAATATTCAATTCCCTAATATATTTTGTAAGAGTGATATGTCATTCTCAATGCAGAACACTGCACTTTTGAAAATGGAAAAATTGTGAATTTCCATGCTGCTTTAATAATCGTTTAATTTTGAATTGGTGGAAAATCTGTGGCTACTGATTTTCAAAAGTGCAATGTTCTGCATTGAGAATAATATAAGATTATATACTATCCTTCCAAAATATTAGAGAATTGGGTTAATAGAGAGTTGGCTGTGCTATAGCGGCCATGGTAGGATCTGTTCTACTTGGCATTGATTCTGTGAGATGGAATCAGGTAACTCTAGGTACATTAGCTCTTAAAACCATTTCTGTATTAGCATCATCCTGTGGGTAGTGGTATTTCGGCCCTGGAATATTCTGTTACCATTTTGGTACTATGTTAGTTCTGCAGGAGACGCCTGGTGTGCAACAATCGTTGTGGACCAGACTGATTGGCCCACCAGCGAATTGACCTTAAGAGCCCTTAAGGATGAGGAGATTACCAACTCTGTTCCACCAAAACATTGCCCACAACAAAACAAGACCAGCCAAGGCCTGAAAAAAGAGTTTACAATGCACTCCGATCCATTGCTTTGTGCGGCTGTCTTCTTCCACATGCGCATGCATTCGCCAGTGGACTGCTGTACGCATCTTGACTGTGAGCTTCACTCTACCCACGGTCGAGAGGCCAGTGGGTAGAAACTGAGAGGCCTGTGAACATTGGGTCAGCACAGTTGTGTTGACCCAATGTTCTTAACTCCCAGCCTGTGGTATTCTTTAATATTATGCCATACTGCTTCTCGATTTTTGTTTACCCCACGGGAAAGAAGAGTTCATCTTGACCGCGTTGTACCTCCTTGAAGCGTGCTTCTAGTTCCCGGTGAAGTATAGTGGTTTCGCCACTCCACTTGTCACTCTTTTGGAGAGGTCTGCTTTCGATTTCCCTCCACGAGTGGTGATTTTTTTTCCTCTTTAATTGAGGCTGTAGTTAGCCGATCTCATGGGAAGAAGTAGGATTTTTACCTCGTCAGTTATTGCGGGTTTTTCAGATCTCACAAACAACATGCAAATTGACCCGTGAAGACACACTTGTACACACATAACAAAGGACAGATCAATATGGTCTTATGGTTTTTAGTATTTACATAGCCACTGATGGACTTATGGCGTAATCTGCACCGATCCATGAGTCACCTCCGCTTTGTTTTTAGAGATAATTCTGCTTCATTAATATTATCAGCTTTCTAATTTTTTCTGCTTTTCTCACAACAAAGCTCTTGTAGCTCTTTTGGAGAAATCCGGATTTTAGTTACATCGTAGAATGGAGGGTTTCTAAATGCTTCTTCAATTTGGGCTGTATTTAACGAATCTCAGTCGGAGAGAGTAGAGGTTTTCCCCCGAGTTATTCAGTCTGCACACATGAACCAAACTTATACAGGAAAGTATACAACTGCGCCAGAAAACCCTTAAAACCCTAAACAACAACTCATAGTACAGAATTAAAGAATACACCCAACCTATGCCACTGTACTTTCAGTATATACAATATAAGCTTATTTCCATACATTAATAAGCGACGGCAAGATTGTTCATCTTAAGTATTCGCTTCGAGGTTATTAAGACCACAAGGCTTCAGTATATAGAATAAGTTGCTTATCTTCCGTGCCAGGCTCTCCTTGCTTTCTGGATAAAAAATCCGAGTTTTCCGGGAAAATCGACCTTCTCGGTCATGGTGTAAAGTGTCATATTAGGGCTACCCGAGAACTAACTCATCTGCCCACGTGTATCATGTCCAAAAATTGGTTTCTCTGATCGATTTGCCTGCTTTTTTTTTTTTTTTAATGAAAACCCCAAACACGAGAGGTATTAGAATCGATAGTACTTAGTACCGTGCTTGGGTTGAAGGTTGAGAAGACGAAAGAAGATATTTGTTGACATTGGATTTGAACTCCTGTTAATGTTCAGGAAATACGTATGAAGGAAGGTTGTTCCAGAAAACGGCAGTTGAATGAATAAATGAGGAAGATGAAAAGTTGGTTCTGTGGGTTTGAAGTTGGACAGTAAATGGATGTTGGCTGGTGGCAGCACGTGTACGGACTGTTTTCAAAGAGAGAGCAGGAACTATAGAAGCCAATTCAGAAGAACAGTGCCCATGGAAGTATCTGTAGAAGAGGCATGCAGCAGAAACAGTACGTCTATGAGACAGCGAGTGGAGAGGCTCTGTTAGAGATGAATCATCAATTAACCTAACTGCCCTCTTCTGAATGGAATCAAGAAGCCTGAGAGAGGTTTTGGGGACACCACTCCAGATGTGGGAACAACATTCCATGGTAGGGAGGATTTGCGATGTGAACAGCTGTTTGAAAGTAAAGTAACGCCAAGAACGAAAGAGAAAACCAAGTTTTTAGATGCAGAGGAAGCAATATTTGTAATGTGCTTATGCGAAGAGAGATTAGAAGTCAGGGTAATCCCCAAAAGAGATTTTGCCTAGAAATCGGAGTGTCACTAAAAATAAGCATAGGAGCAAAAGAATCCTTTTTGCGAGATTAGCATTAGTAGAGGCATTTGATGCAAGAAAGCAAGCTTGTTCAGCATCAGCCAAAAAAAAAAAAAAAAAAAACACCACTCCCATTTCACCCCTCCGTTCGCTCGAAATACCTGTCCAGTTGAGCCTTAAATTTGTTTAGGCTATCAACTTCAACAACAAGTGATGGAAGTCGGTTCCACCAACCAACCACCCGCTGGCCAAAGGCAAATTTCCGCACATCTATCCGACATCTGTCTTTCCTCAATTTGAATTTATGCCCTCTCAGATGATTATTCTGAGCAAGATGAAGAATCCCATTGGCATTGAGCATGCTCAAACCATTCAAAGCCTTATACACCTCTATCAGATCACCTCGCCGGTGCCTAGTCTTCAGACTCTGTAATTTGCAAAACTTAAGCCTTTCTTCGTAAGAGCAACCCTTTGTTCCATTCACTAATCTTGTTGCCCTTCTCTGTACCCGTTCCAGCAGCTCTACATCCTTCTTGAAATGAGGCCTCCAGACCTGTATACAGTACTCAAGATGTGACCTAACCATTGCCTTATACAAGGGAATAATCACCTCCTTATCCCTGCTAGAAAAATTCCTGTATATCATTGACAAGACACCATGAGCTACTCTTGCAGCTCGTCTGCACTGCTCAGAGAACTTCATATCTGCCTGCACAATTACCCCCAGGTCCTTTTCATTCTCCACCACTGTCAGTGTCGCCCTGGGCTGCCATAGCTGTCCGTAACCCTAACATCATGGTTACAAGGATTTCCTCCCTATGCACTGCATGGGCGGCGTGTGCCCATGTAATTTGCCCGTTGGGAGCCTTCTACCTCATCTCCCTCTACTGCAGACCTGGCCAAGATATCACTCCAACAATAAATTATCTACGTACAGTCCTTGCTACACTTCCCAACAGCAAGATTATCCTTGGGGCAGATGTAAACTGCCGCTCTCCTACCTGGTACAGCCTGACCACTGATCGCTCTGGGTGCTACAATGGGCAGCTTCTTGAAGATTTCCTGGCCACTTCTCCCTTCCTGGTTCTGAACAAGCCCAATAACCTGCCTACCTATTCCAGCACTCTGTGGGAATCCACAATAGATATCTCCATAGCTACACGATCCATTTCCAGCAAAATTTCTGGGTGGCAGGTCAATGAGGCCTGGACCACCTCAGATCACAGAGCTATTACATTTCAACTCACAAGATCCATTGATCCAACTCCACCACCTCACTACAATATTAGTCGCTATGCCATTAACAAGGCCAATTGGGAAATCTTTTGCTCCACGCTGCAGACCATGATCCAGAACCACAACTCTTCTGATCTTCCAGCACTGGACCCCAACCAACATCAAAATCTCACAACAGAAATCATCATCCAGGCCTGCAATCAATCAATTAGAAAGAAAAGACCAATGCCTAATGCCGTCCCATGGTGGTCCCCAGAGCTGGAGCACCTTCGCCGAATTGTACACTCCAAAAGAAAAGCCTTTCAGAGAGCTCGTACCTCTTGGCCCCCAAATGAGGTCAACACCCTCCGTGAAGAATATCGAAGAGTCAGAAACGATTACACCTCCCTTATAAGGCAGTGTAAAAGATCATCTTGGGAACGACTCGTCAAAACGACTGGCAATACTGAACCCTGGGGGATGGTGTACCGCATCACCACCAACAAACTCCCGAGGGGCGAAGTTATCCAATCCACTCTCACACCAAACGGCACTATGACTACATCGTGGGAGCAGTCTATGGCCAATATTCTGGACACACTTTTTGGTACAGATACTGATCCTCTGACAGTACAACAGCAAGAAATATGCCAGGCAAACAACATCTACTTCAACAATGCTGTAGAAGACCAATTTACCACTGATGAATTGCAGCAGGCTCTTACCAAAATGAAAGAGAGGAAATGTCCCGGACCAGACCTCATTGAACCCGAAGTCCTTAAAAAGACCGCCCAAATTAACATCCAGTTTCTACTCGACCTCTTCAATAAGTGCTTGTCCCATGGATCTTTCCCAGAAGAATGGAAAAACGCCAATGTAAAACTAATCATAAAAAATCCGTCTAAACCGCTCCAACAACCAGAGTCATATCGACCCATTGCCCTTTTATCCATGGTCAGTAAACTGTTTGAACGACTACTCCTAGTACGGCTCCAAGACCATTACACCAAAGCTGGGCTCCAGTCCAACTTCCAGTTTGGATTTCGACCGGGGCGTTGCACAGAAGACGCACTGCAAATGATCATCTCTGCAGTCTCAACTTCTACCTACTAATAGCAATAGATTTCGCAGGAGCATTTGACAGGCTCTGGTGGGCAAGTATCCTTCGCAGACTTAGGCAAGCAAATATACCATTAAATTTATACAAATGCATCGAAAACTACTTATCAAATAGGAAAATTACAATCTCCTCAATGTACCGAAGAATTACCAGGTCAATCTACAGAGGTTGCCCCCAGGGTTCAGTCCTTGGTCCTTTTTTGTGGAACATTGTCCTGGATGAGCTCCTTGGACTGGACCTAGGTCCTGTAGCTGTACAAGCCTTTGCTGATGATGTGACCATCTCGATTGAGGCTGACAGCAGAGTTTCTCTGGAAGCCAGAGGAAACCAGGCACTTCAAATCCTTCAGAACTGGGCAGCCCTACACAAACTAAGACTCTCATCCCAAAAGACACAATCCATTCTCCTGAAGGGATCACTGCAGCCTACTAGAAACCCCACTATCAAACTTCAAGGCCAAACGGTCAAGCTAGTCTCTACGTTAAAACTACTGGGAATAGTACTTGACCCTAAGCTCACTTTCTCTCCGCATCTTGCACACCTCCACGCGAAAGTGAGAAACTACACTGCTCTCATCGCACGGGTGAGTCGTCGCGATTGGGGATTGAACCGACGCACCATTAAGATTCTGTATAAATCAATCTTCCTTCCCTTCATAACGTATGGATCAGGGGTCTGGTTTCGCAGGGCAACTCTTTACAACAACAAACGTAAACTGGGAACCATCCAGCGCACCATCCTTCTTACTATTACAAGGGCATGCTGCACAGTTAGCAACCCAGCCCTTCAGGTTCTTGCAGGCGTCCTTCCGCTTGATCTGGAGGTTATTCAAAGGGGCCTCCACTACTGTCTATCCAGGGGTATACCAGCAACTGTCCTTGGACACTCCATCAATAACCTGAATGAAATCAGGCAGGAAAAGAAAAAAATTGCCATCCTACTACTTCAGACCTGGCAGGACAGATGGACTGCTACCGACAAGGGCCCAATCACCAAGAAACTTATACCGTATGTGAATGCCGTATTTCCTAAATCTCCAACTTGGTTTTCTCCTGGTCTTCATACCACCTACCTCATCACTGGACACGGATCAATAAACCATAAATTAACATCCATGGGAAACATTGACAACCCCTACTGTGCATGTGGTGAAATAGAAGATTGGAACCATCTAGTATATACCTGTCAACACTATGAGGACCTCCGCAGCATCCTGTTTACTCGTATCCAAGATAACCCTCAAGGAAATGAACACTTATTCATCACAGAAGAAAACTACTACTATGAGTTTATCAAGTTTGCACAAGCCCTCTTCACAAGACGGAGCACCCTATTGCCAACACAAAATAGGAACAACCCAAACATCTGATCCTAACCTAACTGGCAAAACCGATCTTAACCTGGATAGGATCAACTGGCATATGGACCACCTCATTCTTCAGTAGCAACTTGCACACGGCTCTCTTGCTGTCTTATTTATCGTCCTTCCCGGGTTCCCCTTTCAACTGATGGCGCTTATTGCTCCATTGATAACCTGGAGGATACCTTCGCCTACATCCTCCATATTTCTAGCTATACCCTCCTTTCTTGCGTACACTCTGTACTTCCCCGACTCTACCTTTTTTTTTTTTTTTTTTGTCTCCGTCCAGGAAGCTCTGGCGACCCTGGCGGAGACAAGCCAGAGAATAATGGGCAGACTGGCTACCTCCTAGTGGTGTGTGCGGGCAACGTGGAGTCCCACTAGGGGCCCTGCGGCCAAATGCCAGGACACACAACAGAACCTAACGCAATATGTCATATACACACACAACACTTTTCTGGCATTTACAGTAGTACTGTATTCCTTCACAGCGAACATATGGCGCAGATGTGGGAAACCACAGGTGGCGCCTGACCCTAATACTATGCACACTATGTCAGTGTAGTACCGCAGAGTTGATACGTTGCTCTGGGGTTACTGTTTCCCATATGTAGTACTTTACATTTGTCAATGTTAAACTTCATTTGCCACCTCTCAGCCCATCTGTTCAACCTTTCCAGATCCTGTTGCAGCAGCATAGCGTCAGTGGTGTCCTTAACAACCCTGCCAACCTTTGTATCATCTGCAAACTTCGACATTAACTTGATATCCCATCATCAATATCATTCATAAACACCGAAAACAACAACGGACCCAACACTGAACCCTGAGGAACTCCACTAATAACATTAGTCCACGTTGAGCAGTGTCCATTGATTACCACTCTCTGCCTTCTGCCACTCAACCATCCCCTTATCCATAGCAGCAATTTGCCTCCAATGCCACACTGCTCCAATTTGTGCAGCAGTCTTCCATGTGCAACAGTATCAAAAGCCTTTCTAAGATCCAAATATATAATATCAAAGTTATTCCCTGCATCCAGTTCTTTTGTGACTACATCATAGTATCCAATCAAATTGGTCAGGCAAGGTAAAAAAAAAGGTAAAGTGCAGCCATTATCAACCCACTGCAGGATGGAAGCCTCCTCAACAATTCATGCTGAGGGAAGTGGACCATAATCTGCCACGCTGGTCCAGTGCGGGTTGGCAGATCGACGTATTCAGCAGTCAGGGGCTTGAACCCCGGTCTACTCAAAGAGCGTGTGTTACTGCGCTCCCGCTCCTGACCACTCGGCTACGGCGACCTGCCCTTAACAAAACCATGCTGCGTCTGAGCTATAACTGAATTCTTGTCTAGATGATCCTGTAGTGCTTCTTTAACCAGTGCCTCCATTAATTTACCTGGAACAGAAATTAAACTAACAGGTCTATAATTACTTGTGTCAGCCTTTGATCCTCCTTTGTGAATTGGGGTTACAATTGCACATCTCCAGTCTATAGGTACCTCCCCTGAGTCCAAAGAAGCTCTCATAATTATGGCTAGGGGTTTGCTTACTTCCTTTGCTGCCTCCTTTAATATAACTGGATAGATCCCATCCACCCCGGGTGCCTTTCTTGTGTTTATCCTCAATAATCTCTCCTCCACTTTCCTCTCAGTTATTACAAAATCATCCAGCTCACTGCCAATGTTTACTTTACCTACATCATTCTCCTTCCTGAATAACTTCTCATGCGTGAATGTAGATGCAAAATACTCGTTTAGATTGTTAGCCACCTGAGCAGGATCCTCAACTGTTGAACCATCAATATCCAGTGGACCAATCTGATTCATCCCCTTCCTTCTACAATTTACATAGGTAAAGAACTCTTTGTTGTTTTTTTTTTTTTTTTGCATCCTTTGCCAAGGATTTTTCGTAGTCTGCCTTTGCCTGCCTAACCTCCTTTGTGACTTGGTTACAGACCAACTTATCTATCATAGGCTTCCATGTCACCCATTAATTTGTATGTATCCCATGCATTTTTCTTCTCTGCCACATGTCTCATTAGTTCATCTGACAACCATTTAGGCCTAAACCTTGAACAATATTTCTTAGTTGGTATGTAAAGCCTGGTAGCCTCCAAGATTAGTTCCTTGAATGCTTCCCATTTTGAGTTTGCTGTTGGTAACATCATCAGTTGGTCCCACTGTATAGAATTTAAATACTGTCTCAGACCATCATAGTCGCCTTTGCGAAAACAAAAACCCTTCCCTTTACCTCTGATGGTAGTTACCTCCTTGAGTAAATCCCACTTCAACACACTGTGATCACTGCCACCTAGTGGTTCATTTATCTGCAGATTCTTAATGCATGAAGAATCACTACTGATAATCAGATCAAGAGTATTGCTCCCTCTTGTTGCCTCACGAATAGGCAGATGTAGAAAACAATCATCCAATAAATCCACGAAAGCCTTGCTAGTGTGCGAGTGACCAATCCACAAATTCCAGTCAATATCTGGGAAATTAAAATCCCCCATTATAAGACTCTCTGATTTACTGGCCCATTCTATTTCCCTGTACAGTATCTTATTATACTCATCAGAGTCATTAGGCCTATAGCACACACTCCTACTCTCAATTTTGATTTACCTATGCTTATGTCAAACTGACTCGACACTGCCCTGTCCATCAATGTCGACTGGCTTCACTTCCTTGGACTTTATGTGTTTCTTAACTAATAGCGTAACCCCTCCTCCCCTCCTGTCCTGTCTATCCTTTCTATACACATTGTACTCCCCAAATTCCAGTTCCGCATTCCTTATATCTGTGTGGCACCACGTCTCTGATATCCCAACAATATCTGCCTTTGATGTTTTGAGCAATACCTCAAATTCATCAAATTTATTTACCAAACTCCTAGCATTGGTGTACACGCAGGTATACATGCACCTGTTTCTATTCTTAGCTACCCTAACACAACCCATGTGTTTACTTGTACCGCAATGACTCCCAGCAGTCTCTGAAATATCCTGCATCTTGTTTTTCAGGCTTCTGCTCATTTCAATAGAAGCAGTGCAAGAATCACTTCCACCTCTGCCAGTGGCTACTGTTAATCTATTAGTCCTTGTATCCCCCCCCCCCAACTAGCAGTTTTCCGACCCACCTAACTCTGCCTCGACAGCATCAGCAAAAATTCTTGCACCCTTTCTATTTAAGTGTATCCCATCCCTGTAGAAGCAATCTCTCCTGTTAACAAGTACAGTCCAGGCTGAAAAAAATTCTACCCCTTGAGCCTTGCACAATCCCTCCAGGGCCGAATTGATCGACAAGATATAAGACAAGACTGAGTTTTAGAAAGATTGAAATCAACTAAGTTGTCTTTGCCCCACTGGAGAATTACCTGAAGATCGGCATTTAAGGAATTGGTAGCAGATTTTCGAGAAATTGAAGTTGATTGAGCAGGCCAAGGTTTCTCAAAATGGAAAGTGGAATGCAATGTGCTATCATCGGCAAAACTATGGAAAGGATTTCCAGTCAGTGGAAGAAGGTCATTAATATACAAGAGGAAAAGAGTGGGGGAAAGAAATGAACCTTGGGGGACACCAGCATTAGTGTAGATGTTAGAAGACAGTGAGACACCTACCATCACCCTCAGTGAGCGATCAGAGAGAAAACTGGATAACCAATTACAAAAAGCAGCTGGCAAACCATAAGATGGGAGCTTGTTTAGGAGACCTTTATGCCAAACACGATCAAAAGCCTTCAAGAGATGTCAAGAGCAACTACTTGTGTTTCACCGAACTTTTCCATCGAATTTGTCCATAAATGGGTAACATAAGCCAGAATATCACCAGTGGATCGACACTGATGGAATCCATACTGTCGATCGTTGATCAGACGGAAGGTTTCTAGGTAGTTTAAGAGTTGGCGGTTAATCGATTTCTCCATTACTTTAGAAAGAGTAGAAGTAATTGCAATGGGACGATAATTGGATCTGAGGGATTTGTCACCCTTTTTAGGAACTGACTGGACATGAGCAAATTTTCAAGCAGAAGGAAAAACACCATTGGAATAAGAAAGTGAAAAAAGGCGACAAAGAACAGGAGTAAGTTCAGGAGCACAGGATTTGAGAACAAGTGGAGAAATACCATCAGGACCTGGAGCTTTCTTAGCATCAAAATTCGTCAAAATCCTTCTGACATCCTTTTGACGGAAGACCACAGGAGGCATTGAATGGAGCGTGTTGGGAATGGTGGGAGGTGTTTTTCCAAGATCATTAGTACACGAGTTGGAGAAAAAATGGGATGCTACCAGGTCAGCTTTATCCTTGGATGAAGTAACAACAAAACCATCTGGTTTTCATAGGTGTGGGAGCAGAGATGGACAAAAGTTGCGGACAATAGCTTTGGCAAGAGACCAGAATGCTCGTCTACCAATAGGGCGAGAAGCAAGTTTTCTATTCCTAGCCTGTTCAAAACCTAGTTGGGCGGACATGCTGTATGAAGTAATGAAATTTTTGGATATGGCGTACACATGGTAAGAATATACGCAGATCCTTGACATAACGTGGCCTCGACAATACGGTTATGATGGACATCTCGCCGTGATGTCCATCATAACCTCAAAAGATATCAGTCATACTGCATGATGGAAGAGATGGCGAAGAGTTGACCGGAAATTAGCTCTGGAGACTAAACATGGGTTCCACCACTTCAAGTCTCCAATAAGCAAAGTGGTGGTATTGCACCGGTTGATGAGTTATCTACCACCTAGTATTGCCTGATAACACAGAGGAGAGACATTCCTCCATGTGGTGCGGACGCCACACCTGGACCCCGTGCTTACGTTGGTTCACACCTGGGTGGTCACTCACAGTGTGCTTGTGCATGGGCGTTATACCCAGGATTACTAACAGTCCCACCATCGTGAAGGTGCAAGCAGAGGATTTGGCTGTCACAGACAGTTCGGACTTCGCCGAAAATGGATCCACTTGACTTGAATGTCACCCGAATATCAGTTCCATCAGCGTTTTAGACTCCCAGGTAGTAAGTACAACTTGTCTAACATATCTGAGAGAATGTCTGTGACAACCTCAAGGACCATGAGCTCAAAGACTTGGACATTTAGGTTTTTCTGAATGAAAAACCCGAACGTCCAGATTTGTCGTTTCGACAGAATTTGAACACAGATCTTTTCCAGGTGATGTGAAAGAAATGCGATCCTAAATATCGACTATGCGCGAGGATATTTGACAGGGAACAGCCAAAAGAACTTTGGATTTCTTTAATACGCGGCCTATGTAGAGATGTTAGACTCGTGGATTGACACCGATTTCGTATTGGGAAGCCCGCTTCAGTAATTGCTTCTAATTTCATTTAATAATAAACATCAGATGACAAATTTTGCTTTACTTTGTATTTCTCTTTAAGTTAACCCTGTTTTTGAGTTAATATAAAAGTAAACCCGGTGTTTTTAAATCTTTAACTAGAAAAGATCCATCGAAGTTGATTCTTATTAATCCGGTAAACTAGACATCTTGTTAAGAAGACCATAAAAGTTCATCGCGTCATCGACATGATTAGCGGGGTTTATAACCACCGCGCTACCGCGAGGAAAGAAATGGGAGAAATATGCATAATGAGAGAAAGAGAGGGTGAAGAGGGAAGGAAGGTTGAGGCGCGCTGGCCATTGATGTATCCTTATTGAGAAGAATAACTAAAAAAGCATGGATGCTGACGTAATATTCTATAGACGCTTGTGATTTGGCGCCATCTGGTGGGAAAGAGGGAAGAAGTGGAATGTTTTATAATTTCCAAGCCATTCCTCTAATGGGTGTTGCCGGAACTATTATAGCAAAATTATTTCTTGTGCCATAATTGTTTCTCTTTTTTTCTTAAATTTTTTTTCATTGAATCACACCCAACTGGAGTAGAAGAAAAGTACATCGTTTAAGTTCCATGAAGTTCGTTCGATAATAGCGCCTGAAGGAAGTGACTTCTTTTCAGTGACACACATTATCTTGCTTTTATTATTTTTTTTGTAGCCTTTTCGCTGTATTTTTCTAAACAAGATTCATTTTTAGCGTGTGAAAGAAACAATGAAGTGGAATGCACGGAGCACACAACGTTAATTATATCCGGTTGAACGAATGCTAATTGACATTTAAGTTTTTTTTTATGTGGGAACAGGCGCTGATAAAGTGGTTAAGCACTTGACTTGAATGCAGACCTACATACTTTTTTATTTGTAATTTCCGTCTGTGTAGCATTTCAGACATTCTTTTTATTATGACACTCCGTTTAATTAAAAATAACAAAACAACTTATGTGTATAACGGTTTAATGAATGAAATCCCATTATTAGTTTATACTCACACTACCATTACAAAAGTTTATTAGCAAATCAGTGGGAATGTAATGAATGCAATATGAATAAAATCACATTCTTGTCAGTATAATCACTGGTAGTTCTGGTCATACAGTTTCATTCCCGTCTTTGACCGAAGGACTCTAACTGCCTTTTCACTCGAATTTGAATTGATCGTTCTCAACAGAAGGTGTAGGGTTTTGATCCCTGAGTTATTCCGAAAACACAACCGTGGAAGGAAAGGGAAAACCACCGTTGTAACCCGTATAATATTCTCTAGTATAGAGAATTTTCATCCCACTTTCTGGCGAAGCATTCATCACCACCATCAGTATGAAGGTTTTGTAATCAATGTTATGTGCTGCAGTCCTTTTTATTGGGAACTAAACAAAGTTCTCCTTTCTGGAAAACTAAGTCAATGCAAGGTATTTCGCAATCATTAAAGTAAGAAAAAACCGAGACTCCTCGGAGAAAAATCTGAGTCAAATTCACTTGCTACTCAGGAGATGGCTTCGAAATACTGTTCTGTATTTCTTCCTCCCAAAGCACTCTTATATTATTGAATTCTAATTTTTGCTGTGGCTGAGAGCATTTTAAATTATTAATTCCACATGGTACTTTTAATGGAATCTATTGATTGAACCAAACAAGAGTAGGGCTTGGTGACATCATAAATATGTATTTTTTCCAGTGGATAGCATTTATCTTTTAAGTTCTTCATCATCATCAGCCATTTTCAATCCACTGCAGGATGTGCCCTCTCCAGCAACTTTCCAGTTACTTCTGTTTTGAGCACTGGCCATCCATTTACTACCCACAAACTCATGAATTTCATCTGTCCATCTCCGCCGTTGTCTTACAGGTTTTCTTCTAGCTCCTCTTGGGTACCATTCTGTTATTTTCTTAGTCCATCTGTCCTCATATCTTCGAGTTTTGTGGCCTGCTCAAGACCATTTTAGTTCTTTAGTTTTGATAAGAATCTTTTAGGTTAGTTTTCGATAAGTCGAAGAATTTGAAAAATCCTCTCATTCACTTAAAATATCCACTAACTTAATTCAGTTCTAAATTTATATTTATGCAATATTCACCAACTTAAAGCATTAAATAGTCCGCCTCTATTTGTCTTAAAGCTTTTTAACTTCCATATTGGAGAAAATACAGAACATTATCATACAGAACAGAAATTATAAAGCAAATTGATACATTTATCACAGTGTTTTAGTTTCCCTTAAAAAGTGAATCAAATATTTCTAAAATATTCATATTAGTTTATTAATATTTTTAAAGTTTTGACAATGCCACGAATTAGGTAGCACTTGGTATTAAGTTAAAAGAATTTTCTGTTATCCAGATAGCAGAAAAAACCGTTAATGCAAAATAATTTTAGGGGTTAGGGGTTCGTAATGACAATGAGGATATAAAAAAGTTGGATATAAAGGAAGGGTTCATTATTTAAGAGTGCATTGGTACCTTGATCATTCCTTAAGGTCATTCCTCGTTTATTTTTTATGGTGCTTCAGCTGCCGTGACAGATACGCTAATTTCAACCGGAAGTTGGCTTCTTTTTTATTAAAAAGCGTACGAGGTCACTGTAGTATTTATCTAACGATGTAATCTATATCTGCTTCATTTTTAAGTGGATGTATTTAAATCGAATCTATAAAACTTCATGTAGTTCTTAACAGCTAAAGATTTTGATTTATTAACGAGTAATAAGGTGTATATACTACACTGCTTTCAATTGAGATTGTCCCACCTAGAAAGAATGGACGGTTTCCATTGGATTCTAGATCCTCTTAAAATTCTCTTAGATATAAAATTAATAAATTTATTCTTTCCATAAGAAACTGATATCTGGTATCAGTTTATTATGGAAAGACATTAAGACATTGTGCTGAATGTCTTAACACGCACATGGTGATTCAAAATTCACGAACCTCGCATTATAAATGTGTTAATAATTACTGCAGTAGTAAGACTACTCATCCCCAGATGTCCAGTAGTAGTTCAGCTTGTTAAAGATTAAAATTGTTACTGTGTTAATGTAAATCGGTGGTTACGAGTTTGAGTCATCGCAAGTATTTATAAATGATCTGAGTTGGGTCTATGTGGAATTAAGGGACTTAAGATATTGTGTTTAACGCTGACTTTTAAGAATCTGTTGTATTAGAGAGTTTTTAAGAATCTGTTCATTAGTATGTGTTAATGCATCCAGTACCAAAGAGTGGGTTTAGGTATCTTCAGTCCGTGACAACGTTGGAGTTGATACCAGTTCTGATTGGTAGCAGCTAACATAAAAAGTATGAGACAAAAATTATATTTATATTATACATATTAGTCTCGTATTAAAGTTGCTTACACACACTGCATGGTCATTTTATTACAACTATGAGCTAACAGCCCGTTGGATTATCACTTGTCCGACTTGACGGCACGGAGGCAAGAAGGTTTGAGAAGTGATAAATACGCCTTTCCATTTCGTCTTACAGCTGCTCAGTGCTATTGAGAACTGGCTGGCCCGGGCAAATGCTTGAAATCTTCCTCGTGTTCTTCGAACCTCTTTCACACGGTGGATGGTTACATTGTCATTTGAAAGTACTCCTGTTTTACAGGGATAAACATGCAACGATCAAGTGGATCAGCGGACCAAGGGTATGCCTCGAAAAAATACCTCAACCCATTACATCTCCTCTAGCCATCTGTACTGTTGGTATACAAAATGGTTTCAGTGTCTTGCATGATTTTCGCCATATGTGTACTTCTTCATTGATGTCAAAAAGAGTAAATATGGGATTTCTCACACCAGGGATATACCTGGTTGTTACCGAGGTTCATCCCTACCCAATCCAGAAAAAAAACCAAAAAAACCTGACTGATTTTCTCTAGGTAAAGGCAGCAGCTGTGACCATCTTCCCTCTCCCCAAATCCCGTATGACTTGCCCCCATTCCTACTGTATCTATCCTGGTACCAACTCAGCCGTTAGTGCCCGAGATGAGTAGCTTCCATCACGGTCTCCCACGCCGTTAGTGTATTCTTTTTAGGGTTCTTCTCATGTTTTCTTGTTGACGTTCCTTCATTAAATGCAGAGATAGTTATTGTTCCGTTGTTTGTCGACGATTACACTTCATAATCCACTCCAGACGTGGAGCATTTTACTTAGTTACCTTATACTTTCAACCTCAGTTGCTCTGTTCACGTATTTCCATTAGATGATTACTGAAATGACACTAACTTTGATCATTTTTCATGGGTAGATGCACTCTATGCTGTTGGACCTGATAAAAAAAATCGTCCATTGACACTTAGATCTCTTTAGAAGTAAGTGTGAGCTTGTCATATCTCATTGCCGGTGAACTGATTTGGATGTTACTCTGGTCACATGGCTTTCTAGTGCTTGCTTGTGTAGCTTATACACCATGCGTAATGTGCGCAGTGACCCTCTATCTTTTCAGTAACCGTATAATCAGATGATGATCACTCGTCTGCAGTTGTGCAATGAGAGTTGAAATAGTAAATATAGGAAATTTTCGTTTTCCGTTAGTATTATTCTGTATGGTTTAACATCCCTAAAGGCCTACAAATCCCTGGAGGAATTCTGATTGAAGCCTTGTTAGATGACCAACAAACGGATTCATGTGGATATGGGGGAAGAACCCACATGAATCCAAGAACAGAAACTACACCAGACGTGTGATTTGTTTTTGTTCTCCCTCAGTATACTCATTGTCTGCACTGTATTAGAAAACGTTCATGGCATTGATTGTTTCCCTATCACCTGTTCCATAGGGACACAAAAATGCACCATATTAGTGATTAAGAGAAATGCGTGGAAATTTTTTCAAAAGACAAATTGCATTCTATATCTTAGTCTTGTACAACTTGTTTGTTAATATTAATTTTTAAGTATATTTCATCGAAACATTGAGACAAACTCACAGACATACTGCTGCACCAATATAAATGCTGACCCCGAAGATTTTTCTAAGAACGAACTCTTCAGAGCCATTCCAGGAAATCTTCTACAAGATCACAGAAAAATTGTCATACGTAATGAAAGATTTGAAGCTTTGGTAATGTTAAATCACATGGACATAAATTCAACTTTACAGAATTCCAAGGACGAGTCCATTCTTTCTAGCAATCAGGAATATTCCTTATTGTAAGGTCATAAAGAACGATGTAAAACAAAATCAGGTAAAACCGTGAAAATAAATGATACTATAGATAGTCACTGTATAAAATATCAAATGGCAGACACTTCCCTGACTCACAAACATCAAAGTAGCTTTTCAGCATCTAACAAAGATGATCATCCAGTACTGAATGGAAACATCGCTTTAGAAGGAATTGTAATACCAAGTAAAGAAAATGACTCAGAGAGAAACTACCTTCCTGTTCCTTAGTGAATGATATAGGAAAACAGCATATGCCAAATTATATAGACATGTTGCAAGCAAAACATCAAACCTTCACACCAGATGAATGCCTCTGCTGAAAAATCAAAATATAAACTTATAGCAGTTCTAACTTTATGAATACGTTTTCAGCTAACGGCTCAATAGAATCATCAAGAGATAGATATCCATAATTACTTCATTGAGGCGCATAACATTTATCTAGGGTCTCACAGTTTAAAACTAAATTTCCAGGCTACCCTTCCTTTATGAAATATAGCGAGACCATTCATGTAGACACCATCCTTTCGCTAGATAACTGGCTAAAGCGATTTTTTGTGAAAACTTTAGAACATGAGCCTAAGAAGCAAACACGAACAGTGCTATTATTTCCTGAATAGCAACCAGTCTGTCTGAGATCATTCAGTTCTACAGGTGCAATTCAGCCTCACCAACTTGCCACTTCAGCTCTACACGCTACTACCTGATTTGTCAAAGCTTAGCACGTTCGCTACATCAACTAAGAAATCCCATTAGCATTCATCAATTTGATCGGCTTCATCTATGACAGTGAAATTTCTATTCTGGGCTATGACATTCATGATCGTGGATCAAGAGGGAAGGGGTGTCTCAATTACGGATCATGCTTATGCATACGGACGTATTTACTGAAATTGAGGGAAGAAATAAGGAAGTTTAAGGATTAAGAAATAATTGGGGATTACGGAATAAAGGGGAATCCTTAAGTTTTAACGTTAGAAATTCCAATCTTACTCATCCTCCATGTATAATTCTTCTTCTCCAGACAACTATGAATCTCTTGACAAGCTTAAAAACAGTACGCAAGAAATTCAGACGCAAATGAGTAATGCGGATCGCACTGTCTCTCAACTGGTGATTTTTAATCTTCAGAAAGTGTATAAAGGTGAACTTATCTCATGCAAAGTCACCTACAGTATTCAATCTATTACACTGTGTAGGTCTGAAATAACACTGCAGTTTTGCCACTTATGAAAGCAATTACCTTGACTTTTTATTTACCACAATAGAAATTTATTGCCAGAGAGAAAGAAATAAACATCATTTCCTCAGTCCATGAAGCAATTTAAGTTTGAAATTCCTTTGACCACAAACACTCTGAAGCCCAAAAGAACCCCACAAACTAGGATTAACTTCAGGAAAGCTAACTGGCCAAGCATTAAGACACTTGCTTTTGTCGATTGACCTTCTGTCTATCTTCCTGACCCTAAATCCGAATTTTATGTTCCAGAACATCACCATGTTCTCGAGTGTATCCCACCTACTCAAATAACATCCGACGGCTTTCCTGGTTGGTATTCCAAAGAGCTAAATATATCTATTAAAATGACTCAAGCAAACAGAAGAAAAATCAAAATCTCTCTTTAGGTCATAAGTAGATTATATGCACCAATTGGATGTCAAAGCACCCCGCATTGTGTTGGGAGCTTTTTGAACTTTTCCAGTATGTAGTTTATATGCGGAAGCAATGGAACCTTCACAATAAACTCTAAGGAAACTACGTTTTGGTTCTTATACGCCAAATATTCTGAGTCTACCCACCCAAACTGGAAAATATTATTCAATCAGCAGCGATGGATACGACCCAGATCCGAATGAGTATAGGACAATCGGAAAATTATACTATGAGATTTACCTTGGTGAATAGGGAATAGATATCAACTGCAACTCTAAAAATGGTTTACTTTTCTCTCCCAGAGTAGTGCAATTTCCAGTGCTCATCTTACAACGGACACATGTCTCTTATATTGCTGCGCCCACAGTTGGTAAGATTGCCATCTACCCACACCGGGTGGAAAAGACCTGAGTTCGTATTCTGTCGATGAAAGTGGGGAATTTTTATGGGCCATTTTCACAACGTGGCTGAGTTAGTAGGTCTCAGGCGAGTTTAGCATGGTTTTTCATCCAGAAAACGAACCTCAGAACACACGAAATTTACAGACAGTATTGCTCCGTGTATACTGTCTTAGTTGCTGATGCTCCTAAAACCTTACTACAACAACAATTATCTTGAGTGAAGGTTAACAAGTCGGTGAGTACTTTACTGGCAACGATCATTTAAAGGCATGTCAGTTAACGTTGTATCGTTTTAACTTCGCCTACAGAACAAGAGCTGTTAGCTCGTTTCAACAGGTTTAACTTAAAAAAAAACTGGTTCTCTCACTTATAACCTCTCCTAATTTGTGTTTGAGCTGAACACTTCCTTGGTGGAGAAAACACGTCCCCAAGTGCATGATATGTCGCTTCTCGTCATCCCTTATTATATCCCAATGCACCTTTTACTCCTATTTTGCATACGCACTAGGATTAACTTATCGCATGTTCTATGACTGATGAATACGTATTGTGGTAGTCTACATTTAAATTGTATTTATGAGTCGCTTGGCTAGAAAGATTTAAAGACAGCTTGTTCCTCAAGGCCAAATTCATCAGTGCTAACTTATTATGCAAGTACTTTCTTTGTATTTTCATGATCTTAAACTCGTGTACTAATTCTCGTTCGCGTAGTAAGGTGACAAAGAAGAGACTGTCCTTTCAGATTAACTTTGATGTCCATCGTAGATTTGAGGCTGAAGAAGACCTGTAGACATTTGTCTTGTGTACTGTTGTATATATAGTTTTCTGCTATTATTCGGCTTGTACTTTGGAGAACAACTGCCTTTCAGTTCTTTATCTCAAATTTCACGCAGAGTGATATTTCATACTTCCTATATCATGTTACCTGCGCGTGGAAGTTGCTCTTCAACTCCTATGAGTATGTATCGTAAACAATTACAAATAACATTGGCTGAACACCTCCTATAATATTAGGACCATCCAACAGCTGTCTTATCCACCCATGTATATTATGTCCATAAATGACGTGTGTTCTTGGCTCGATTTGCGTGTATTGCCAGGACTAAAACTCCATCCAGTTTTCAAGGGGATTAACCTTGCTATCCACGCCTGAGGTCAACTAACCATAATAGTCCCTAGCGCATTGATGGGATTCGAATCCGAGCCTGTTCCACCTGGATTGGGAGGGTGGCGATTATAACCACTGTGTTATCAGTGCAGATGGATATAGGCACGTTTTGTGTCTTAGATAGGGTGGCTCCTGAACGCTAGCTCAACCCGCCATACTTCTGTGATGAATATAGAACTCTGTAAAATGGTAATTTGTTTGTCTTAGTTATAATTATTTGAGCGTAAATATTTATTTAAATCAGATTGCATCCAAATTTACTTCTTTCCTTAATTATTTAATGTTATTTTATCGATTAGATTGTATTGTACTTCTCAATTATTAAAAAGTGCTGGAATGCCAGAACGTATCTCAACTATTAATGAATTCATATGCAAAGATGCGATCGGTTGACCTCGTGTCACTTAACGTTGTATTTTCCAGGAATGTAATCCTGACGCTAACTGATCACTGCTATATTAATTTTTTTCATTATTTTATTATTCTGTACTAAATTACCTGCCCACTAGCCATCCGCTGCGAAGTACTTGCTGTACTATGCAATAAATGAATATTTATTTATTTATATTTGAAAGATATGATTTATTTTCTAGATCTGTTTAATTTGGGAAGATATGTTTTTGGAAATATCCCCCACGAAGTTCTCTTGGTATGATCTAGATCTTTCTTCAGCATATATTCTATCGTTCAAATGGATCATATGTTCCAGAGGACTTGAGCAGATTGTTCCTTGGTTTGTGATGAGATAAATTACCAAAGAATACCAAATATAATATGAAGAATAAAAGATAAATAACTTTAGAGAGAAAAAAAAGAGAGAGAGCACTGAGATTGAATTACAATAAAGAAATTTAAAATAAAGGTAAGCCAATTTGACAATTTTTTTTCGCAAGGAATAAAGATTTCCCGTGTCGCATTTTTCTTCCAGTCTCTCAAAAATTGAGTTTAGCAAGTCCTTCCACGCCAGCATTGCAACATATATGTCTCGCTGTGTCTCACAGCTATCTTGCTCGCCTACCCCAATCCAGCGACATTTTTCACATTCTTTATCTCTTCTTTACTCACTTGTTTTCTCATGCGTCTGGCTGTCTCGCGCGCAGCGTTCGTTATGTTTTTCTGGTGGCAAACGTGACGTTGTCTTCCATAATCTCTTCATCCAGCGGTACGTGTTGCAAAGACAAGACAGAGGAGAAAATGCCAGCGTTCAATCTAAGTATCTAATACTGCCTCCCATTCCTTCACCTGTTGTAGCCCCCCCACCCCACTTCGCCTCCCTCCTCCCTGTTGAAAGCCCACGCGATGTTGAGGTAATTGCACAGACGTGTATTTGAGCTAACCCAATTTGCTGCACAATATCAGTTCCTACACTCATCTCTTTCCGCCGGTCTCTGCAAAAATACAGCCACGAGCGAGGGGACCCCGCCACGGCTTCGTGTACCTACACTCCTCATCTAACCAGCTGTAATAGATCTCTTCGGCCACCAAAATGAAGCATAAAACACGAGAGCTAAACGGGTAATTTACCTGGCTCATCATCGGCCCGCTATTCGATGTGTTCGTTACTATTTTCCAAGAACGTGTGGGGGGTTGAGGGTAGGGGAGAAAAGGGACGGTGTTCTCCTTTTCTGATTTCCGTAACTATGCACTTCCCGACTCTCGGCTGGTGGTCGGCGGATATCCGGCAACAAGAATCCGTTCTTAGTCTAATGATGGTGTCCGGCTGGTCTCGCTAATATCATTGGAACCCTGGCTGGAGAATTAATCTTGTTACTCCTTGTCTAACATCGTAAAAACCTACTAATGAATGCAATTTGTCTCCCTTCTCTGATATTAGTTAGATAACGAGCTAATGGAAGCCAGCAGGATCACCGGGATATGTTATGCGGAGAAAGATTAAACCAGGACCAAGACGGTTAAGGGACACATCAAACGAGGCTAAAAGGCTGAAAAATTAACGATGAGAAATAAAGTCAAGAGTAATTAAGCCATCGCATGGTGTCACGAAGATGGGATGCAAGAGGAAGTCAGCCCCTGACAGAACTAGGTGGCGCTAGTTGGAAATAAGCTACCGCGTTATTAAACGCCTTTTGCAAAACGTAATAGAGGGAAAATCTGTGCACGTTAGCTCATTTATAATGGACTAGGAAAGACGCTGCAGAGGTCAAACTGTGAGACGAAGAAATAGGACAGCGACTGTCTGGGCAATAAAATACGATAGCTTCGGGGTTTATACGTAATACCTTATTTTACCGGACCTTTATCGTGGCTGAACAGGAAATGAGAACTCGGTTCTTGTCTTCCAAACCTGGAGCATGGTTCTAGTCTATAGCGCCCACGTTTCCTCTTCGGCTGACTGATCCTGGTTCCACTTGTAATCTGTGTCCTGAAGGCGACCAATGAAATAGTTGTTTCGATCACTTAATCTACGTGATCATACTGAATTGGAAAGGGTGCCAATTTTCTTCCCACATCTTTAGAATGGAGTGCACAAGTCGAAGACTTGTAAGGTTACCCATTATGGGCAGATCATTATTTCTTGTCGCACCGTAGCCGAGTTAGCTAATCTTAGATTAAGGTTGCAAGACTTATCCTTTCCGAAAAATTGGATTTTGATCTCATAAAAAAAGGGGTCAACCACAGATTATCCCCAGTCTCTACTGTATTGACCAATCTTAATCTTTGCCTTTGCCCTGACAGTTATTATGAATGGTAAAACCAACAAAGTAACTGTACATTGTTCCAACGTTATGTCACATTCGTGCTCAAGATCCAAGGAAAAATATAAAAATGCAAGTACGTTTTAAATGTATGAGATGTTGCTAGAAAATTTCAGGAATGACTTTGTGGTGAAGTTAAAATATAACTTGCCATTTATTTTATTTATTGGGAAACTTTACATGACGCCATTCTCTTCTGCCACGATTGAAATCATTTCTGAATCTCGTTCACTGATGTCGATTTTAGTTCCATCAAGATATGCTGCTGGTCTTACTCCAAAGGCCTAATATATGACCTTTTTTAACGAAGTTTTGATATTTTGGAATAGATCGGTTGGAGTCAAATCGATCGAAGAAGTACGGAGGATTTTCTAGCTGAAGAATCCGTTTTTTCTGTCAGAAATTGCCTTACTGATAACGCTGGACCGACACGTGGTTGTAATACAACACCAAGGCCGAATTTACCGAGGCGCATTGGCGCAGTTGCTCAAAGGTCCAAGGTTGTGGGGAAATCTCAGACCAACAGGATTACTGTTGATCGAGGGATCGTTGGAACCTTGTTTTAGGGCTTCTAAACGTATATGTGCCAGGCTCCCAGATTAGCACATAAATTTCCGGTGACGATTTACATTTTCTGCAACTCTAAAATGCTTTCCTTTTAATCGCTTCAGAACTTGAAGACAAAATGACTGATTGAATTTGTCCTATTTGATTAATGTGAGCCGGGCTTTGAATTTTTATTTGCTCTTCCTTGCTTTTTAAGTGTCATTTTGTAGTTTTAGGGTTTTAAGCGCATCAAAAATTGAAGCCATATTGCGATAATGTATAATATGCCTGTAAATATGCCTGTGTTCTGTAGATGGCTTGTTGGATGAAAACCGAGTATTTCCGCGAGAAAAAACCAGGCTACCCTGAGACTGACTAACTCTGCCACTGAGTGCAAAAAAAGCCCATAACAGTTCCTCGCGTCATTGACTGGATTCGAAGGTCTTTTCCACCCGGTATGGGGAGGATGGTGAATACACGAGATCACTGTGCAAAAGGGAAGAAATGACAATTTTGATCAACGATGACATAATTACCAAATGGAAGTATCATGGTGCTGCAGCAGCTGGGAAACTTGAGTGGACCGCAGAAATCAACATAAGAAACTGGAGGGCACTCAAAAGAGTAGTACGTACATCCCATCAGTTCTCGCCGATTACACTCAACTATAAAGGTCACAGGAACTGATATTAGTACAATGACGGTAAGTAGGGATTAGCATGCCATCAGATTTTATGGAAGAACTGCAGCACACGAATCAAACATTACGGTCACCAAACCAAGCATCACACCACGCAATGCACAGCTTAGACTTTTCTGGTGCACAATCCATCATAATTGATTCATGTAGCGTTAATAAAGCTGTTTTTTTTGGGGGGAGGGAGGATATTACGATGCACGGGTTTCCGATTTGATAAACGTGTTTAGGTCTAGCAGATTCCTCAGGAGACGACGTTATTTACAAGAGTGCGTTGTCCCAGCTGTGAAGCTTGGCGGAGCAGCTGTCACAGTGGAGTTGTTTCTTATGGTTTGCGCTTGGACCATTGATCATCGTTCCTGGAACAATGAATGTCTTGCGGTACATTTTTTTTTTTTTTTTTTTTTTTTTTTGGCTGTTTCCAGTCTTCTTATACTGTGTCAGCAGTATGGAAAGGCTATTTTTCTTTTACCCTGATCGTGTACCATGCCATGCTGCACACCTATAGAGACTTACAGTGCATCATATTGCACGCGGTGCAACGTGATGTGGGGCAGTGCCAACCCCAGAAAACAAGATCTGAAGGGAGGGGCGTTCAAAAGCCTCATTGTACTGCCCAGAGCTCTGAGAACTTAATCCAATGAACTGGAACGTTAAATCCGGGCCAAGCCAACATAGCAGCAGTCAGTAGCTGAATGAACTGCTCTGTTAGAGGAGGACCAAAATATCATTTTTGTTACCGAAAATTGGTTCGGTGTCCACCGATCAGGAAAACAATGTCATTAAGTCCAAAGATAGGCCGACATCTTATTTAAATATTGTCTTAATGGAAGTTCTTTGAAACGGGCATATGTCCGGATACTTCTGGCAAAAGGTTGAAAAACGCGAAATTAAATGTTTGTAATTTGTGTGTGTTTATTTCTTTGACCAGTTCTGAGGGAGCAATGTCTTTTGTATGGGAGAAGTGTTCATCCAGCATAATAACTTTATTTTCTTTGTTTGGTTAAACGGTTTGAATAAATTACTGTACTTCCGTAACTGAGATAGAGAGAAAATGAGGGCAAGACAACCAGCTCTCATAAAGAACGTGGCGGAAACGCGAAGTAAGGTAGAAATAAGAGAAGAGCGAGGCGTATATCAGTATTGGGACGTATACCAGTAGTTACAAAAACAAACACAGGTGATTGCTATCTTTTAGTTCTTTTCCATGTGCGAGCTTTGAGAATAAACAGAAAAGGAATCTATTGATCAAACAATATATTTATCACACATTAACTATAGTCCGGACAAAATCAACAGCAGTTCAAGATCATTCACCAGCTTCTCCGCGTCACATTCATCCCAGGTCGCCCTCCTAAAGCCATCCCTTATGATCAGCAATCTGTTGTTCTAAGAACAATGCTTACTTTCAGCAACTGATAGCATGGATTAAAACTGGTACCAAAGGTATAAGAAGCTAGTGAGATTAGGAGAAGCTAGTGAATGGCCATGAAACTCCTGTTGATTTTTCTCCCGACTATAGCTTATCACATACAATTATTGCATTAGCTTAAATTTGCTAATTCACCCAAAATAATAATTTTATGCCCGTGCAAACAGCCAGGACTCGAAGATTTATTTCCAATGTGTTTTATTACCCTTATTGGAGTTACCCTTATAAAAGGTCCATTAAATTAAATATAATTTTATTTTATACTAATTGAGTTCTTAAGTTTAAAATTGAGATTTCATTCATTGAACCTTAAATTCAATTTAGGAAATCCTCATGGGTAGTATAGTTGGTAGAATCGCTGTCCTCCCCACACCAGGTGGAAAAGACCAGAGTTCGACGAGTTCCGTCGATGATGTGGGGAACTTTTATGAACCCTTTCTCGACATGGCCGAGTTAGTCGGTCTCAGATGGGGACAGTATGGTTTTTCTGACAGAAACTTGGGTTTTTCGTCCAGCAAACAGAAAATCGACCTCAGAACACAAGCAGTTTACAGACAATACACACAGAGCAATTTGACCTTATTCGCTGATCCTCCTAAAACCCTACAACAACTTTGTGCATCTTCCTTCGTTTGTCTCTCTCTCGACCAGAGTTCAAATACTAAGCAAAAGCTTCTAGCAAGTGCCCATAACATTCGTTACAATGTATTACGTAGCTGCGTGGTCAGGAGCGCGAGTGCAATACAACACTCTCTTCGAGTGGACCGGGGTTTAAGCTAGTGACTGCTAAATACGATTAACACATGTATTGATGGATTTATTGTAAACTCCACTGATCTGGTGGTAGTGCCAGAGTAAAAACAAGAAAATTACTAGTATATGCTCAGCAGGGCCAGGCAGGGGACGTTACGTGGTTATGAATATGAAATATAGTAAGCGACACTAATCTAGCACTTATAATAATTAAGCTGTATTATTGAAAATGTCACGAAGTTAATTCAACACACCCCCATAGAAACAACACACCACCATAGAACAGTTTACAGGCTTTCGTGAAGTTATTTCCTCGTGGTGAAGCCTGTTAGACTGGCTTCTGTATTAATGAAAAGTACTGAACTTTTTGGAGTTTCCAAATTCGGGTTTCCTTGAAGAATAATTTGAAGTGCCAGTTCAGAGTTTTATTTTTCGTTTTCAAAGCATATATTTCGATTTCTTAATGTTAAGAATTAGCTTTTTACGGTGAGCTGTTCAAGTTCGAGTACGATAGTGATATTTAGTGTTATAACAGGTCTGGATCCCCGTGGTGTAACTCGTGCGGCTTGCGATGAAGCGGAACAAAATTTGGTATGATGGTGTATCATAAAATAACGATGAAATGAGAAATTTCGCACAGGGACAGGGGTTTTATAAGAATTATCAAAAAAAGGTCACACTACAGAAGTAGATGCAAGATGCTCAAACATATGGTCACATGACATCAGTACGGCTTATGATCCCCTCAAATGGCTAAACAGTCTGGCAGCGGGGACCATGCTCGATATAAGGATGTCTGTAAGGTTCTGTGACAACAAATTCCATTCTTCCACCAGCACAGATCTCTAACCCCACCAAGTGACCTCACGAAGTTGGCTGTCGGCATGTAACGCGACGCTGAAGGGCGTCTCACAGATGTTCGATCGGATTTAAGTCTGGTGATCGTGCTGGCCACCGCAGTCGTTGGATATCTTCAATTTCAAGGTATTCTTCCACCACTTGAGCTTTATGTGCAGTAGTTGTCGTGCATGAAAAGAAAATCTGGGTCAACCGCACCCCTAAAAACGTCAGACATAGGGTTCGAGGATATATTCTCTGTACCTCTGCGTAGTTACGGTACCCGTATAAAAACGTGGAGGAATGAAGCCGTTGATCATTATTCCGCCCACACGAGAACACTACCTCTGACGTTGAAGGGATGGTACCTCATTCCTCGTTGTCTCCAGATGAAATAACGTCTAGAATCTGTTTGTAGGCGAAAACGGGACTCATCAGGGAACATAAATATACCCCATTTTTCAGGGCTCCAAGTCGCATGTTCGTGGCACCAATTTCGACGAGACCTGCGGTGGTTTGGAGTTAATGGGATACAACCACTGTCTTCCTTGCGTAGAGTCTACTTGAATTGAGCCGCCTTAACGCATTTCGGTTGGAAATGTTTTCATCTGTGGCCACAGCAACCTCAAGAGACAGTTGATGACATGATATCGTTATCATGTTCTGAAAAGAAATTAGAAATATTAATAAAGAAATGATAGACTTGCTGTTAGAGCCAGATAACGGTCTATTCTGTTTGACATAGCCCTCGGACGACCTTAGCCAGCTTTTCTTGTAATGGTGCCTGTTTCCTGAAACTGCTTTCCTAGTTCTGAGAGCACACTCTATTAAGCGAACGTGCCACCTCCGCCTGCAAATGCCCGGCTTCAAGTCGTCCGGCGACCCGCCATCTCAAAGAATCATCTAAAAGACGATGACCTGTCATCCTTCATGTTTTTGTGGCTAGCCCACTGAGCAAGCCAAAAAACGGGAATGAGTGATGTAGTCGCAATCGGTGATTTTATAGGAATGAATAATTTGCATAAGTGCTGCTCTGTTAGGGGGTAGATCGATTTCTGTTGGATACTCGCAATTTGTGTGCCAAGATGCCTATTATATCAAATATTAGCATTCGGCGACACTGTTCACAATAAAAAATTTTCACGAAAATATTTTGTTGAGCAATGTAGATCTAAGAAAAGAACGATGATATGGTGTTCCTCTTCAGAGTGTGTGTGTAAATCAACAGCTTATAAATCAGTAGATGTCTTTGGGTACTAAACATATTGTTGAAGATAAATTGCCTTATCATTCCTTAAGAATGATATCATTCTGCTGCGAATATTTCCTGCAGTTTTGGAAAGGATGACATGAAATCCATCAGAGGGATGTTTTTCACAAATTCTTCCAAAAGCACTTTTTTTTTCATTAAAATGGAAAAGATTTGTGAAACATTGAGCTAGAGCCATCTTTTATTGAAATAAGATAAATATTTTTAGACGAAAAAGTATTGTAAATATGTCTCGGGGTTAATATTAAAATATATATTTTTAACACTAGTAATGATTCTTTCAAAACCTGGAGGTCAGTTTTCCTTTTCGGTCTTTTTCATTGACATCGGTAGCAGGTCACAAATCAGATATAGAAAAGCAAGTTATCGATTGCATTATAGCATTATTATTGAAAAGTATCCTGGACTTTAGAATACAGCAAGTCATAATAGAGTTCTTTAATAGAAGACGAAGTGGTTGGGGAAACCTTTTGCTATCTCAAGAAGATTTGTCACAGAAGCGCCATTCACTCTGTGTGTCTCTTATTTTGGATTTTGTATTGAGTTAAGTTAAGCTCTAAAGAAATTAAGAGTGAAGCTTCAATATGTTTTGTTTGTAATTGCGTATATTCTTCGGTCGGTTTTCTGAATGAAAACTTATTTCCGGGAGCAAACACAATGCAACTTTCGCCTAAAGCCAATTAACTCAGCCACATTGTCAAAAGAGCTCATAAAACTTTCTCGCGTCATTGACGGGATTCGAACCCATCAGGTAACTATAGGACGACAGTGATAATAACCACTGGGCTACCAGCGAGGAATTATGCTACTCAGCATCATAGAACTTGCCGTTTTTCTGGCCCTCGTAGGTATCAGTACTCACGAGGGCCAGAAAAAAAATGGTAAGTTAGGATCGCCGTCCTCCCCACACAGGGTGGAAAAGACCTGAGTTTGAATCCTGTCGATGATGAGAGGAATTTTTATGGATCTTTTTCACAACGTGGCTAAGTTAGTCGGTCTCAGGTGAGTGTAGAGTGGCTTTTTCTCCCGGAAATTCGTGTTTTTCTTCCAGAAAACAGACAATCGATCTCAGAACACATGGAATTTGCAGACAATATAAACGGAGCAATATGGTCTTAGTTGCCGATTCTCCTAAAGCCCAATAACAACAACCGTTTTTCTGTATTTTTCAACAAAACATGTAAACATTTTTTTACAAAAATATTTTTCTTTTCTTAATGCAGTTTATGGCCTTTCTTCTCTTTTTTAGTTGGAAATTTTCTTCGTTAGCGATTTTTTTAAGTTGTTAGCATGTTATTAATTGTATTTATGATGAAAACTCATGGTTTATTTCTGATCCTTGGTCTTCCTTTTCTCTCTGCTCTCGGATATTGGTACGAAGTGGTGAACGCGGATAGAAAGAAAATGAAAGTTCAAAGATGAGAAATAAACTGTGGTTTGCCATCACAGATTCAATTAATATTATGTTGAAGAAAAAAACGCTGTGTAACCTTACAAAAGCTAATAAAGAAACGAATTATGAGTTAAAGTGGACAGAAGATGTCGATGGAAAAGTGTTAGTTGCAGTATCAGTTTTATACTCACTCAGAATCTCTTCCCATGAAGTTGTTTTGGAGATAGTAGCGGAGGGTTAAAAGAGGATCGATTGGTGGGTTTGTTGTTAATACAGAATCTATGAACATTTTGACCTACAGATTCACAAATCATGAAAACAATACAGCGATCTGTTATAGATATCTCCAGCTCTGCCTATTTTATTGGACTCAGTTCAGTCGTGCAATCAAATAGAGAATTCTACATTTATTCAATTCTTGTTGTAATAAGTGAATCAGCAAGTATTGAGAAGCGGAAAGAGGAGCCCCATCTTTCGGATCAGGAATGTTGGAGAATATCGTACTTGGGATTCCATTAAAAGTCACTGGCAAGCCAGATGAGACTGTTATGGATTCGGCAAAGGGATAACATTAGCTCAGTCTTAAATTGTGAAAGAGATGTGGACGTAGAGGCTTCTGATATAAACCGTGATTCTCTAAAGAATATGAGATCTGGATGAACGTTCCATGAAGTTTAGCTGAATCATATCTTCGTATTTAATAAGACTGAAGTCGAGTTCTTGATCTTAATAATGTTCAAGGTGAATATTATTAGGGAAATCATAGGAACAAGTGAGAGAGACTGAGATATTATCACATTAGTTCTGGATAATATTTAAAATTTTAAAATATACGAAATTGGTTTGCAAATCTGCAATTTTTAATTATGATTTCAGTGTCATAAATTAGAAAATAGTCACAGGGTGGCCAATGTAGGGGACAAAATGGTTGACTGACTTCTTCAAACTTGTTCCCTGAAATATTCGCAAACAGCAACAGATGTTCGAAGGAGCTGGTTTTATTCTGCGGTACATATCTTGTTAACAAGCATATTCGAACTAATCATTTGTAGATTAGCCCCAAACTTAATGGTAACAGGGGCATGAAGCAAGTCAATGGTTCCTAAGAAGTCGGGGGGGGGGGACACTGCTGCTCCTCTTCAAAATCGTTTTGAAAATATTGCGGTGGGCGCTGAACATTAATAACATCAACTAATTTAAAACTACAGAAAACCTTAATAAGAAAGCACATGAATGTTTTGAGCATCGCTAATTTCTGACAGTATTGAACTATCTTTCCCCAACAATATCTGAAATACCTTTCTGGGACGTGATACTAATAGCTCTGGACTAAGAAAGGTTGGGAAACTCTGGTGAAAATAGCTCAATAGGTAACATTTATTAAAGGAAAATGCCACAAGGTTTATCTTCCATAACTTCCATCGAAACAGGTATTCACAGCTGGGGCAATTAGGCAAAGCTTAGAATGGAATGTTTTTAAAAAGAGCTGGATATATTTCCACTCGCCAGTTGATGTGCACTCATCCAAAGAAAATAGGCCACAAAAATTACCTTCGACTTCACAGTTTAATACGCATCGTATAGTGGCTATGCTTCATTTTTGTTGACGTTCATTATATTTTATTATTACTATCTTTTTTGCAGTCATACCAGGACATAATTCATCGTACCTTTCTTAAGAAAACCATCAGCCAAGTAGGTTTTCCATTTATATTTTCGCGGTTGTCTTAGTCACTTGATGCAATCAAAAATATTTCCATCACTCCGACAAAAACTTAATTTCTTTTTCTTCCACCTCATCATGAGCTACTTTGAAGTACATTTGCAACTCCATCGAGACAATTGCGTAACTCACTGCTCATCATGAAATTTCTTACCTGTACAAGACGTTTTTGTTACTATTTCTCGCAAGTACTTCCTGAGCAATTTCAGGCACCTCGAACATCTTATCCGACACATCTGAAAGCAGATAAATAAAGCTCTCTTTCTTTCTTTCTTTCTTTCTTTTTGTGTGTGTGTGTGTGTGTGTGTGTGTGTGTGCGCGCGAGATCGTCTTCGTATTTCGCTAGAGCCAACACAATACTTGCTTTGGGGAGTGCAATAAAGATTGGAACTGCTAACAAATAGAACCGAATTAGGTTTGTGCTGCATCATACGTCTTCGTTAGCAGAAGGTGCTGTGGACACCAACAACAGGTGACACCGAATGTCGGGGAATAAATGGGCCCGCGAGCTGTAACATGTGTACGATACTAATTTTATAAGGAAGCAGGCTCGATAATCATTCGGTTTGTTGAAGAGAAAAGGAAGGTGGTAATTTGAGGAGGGATGCGTGCTGTAGTAATGCATTCTCGTTTCAAAGCGTGATAATAAACGAAGACAGAGAGAGATTATAAGGGACAACATCACTATGGTCTGTTGGGCACCAAATTAGAGTCGCAGGAGGAAAGAAACCGTAATTGAGAGAGAGAGACCGTTACTTTTAGAATAAGAATGAATATATTAGCAAATGAAAGGAATGGAAAAGTGGAGAGTGAGTGAGAGAGACAGACAGACAGAGAGGCACTAAGAAAATTAGACTTTCCATCAAGTGGATATCAAATTAGTGCTGTAGAAGGACTCCGTGGATGCTATTAGTTCTTGGGCTCTCCATTGCAATGGCATCACCTAATTCCACCAAATAATCATTGTCTTATCATTTCTGCGTTAGGGCTCCATGACGTCACTGATGCTGGTCCAACAGAATGTTTTGCTTATAAACGTATTAGACTTCGAGTATTATGATAAGGTTAAGAATTACTTTCATAAGTCATTAAAACCAGGAGAGTTTCCAGCTTATTGGAAAATTCATCTCGCAGTTTATTTTTGTAGTTGATAGATGCTGCTTTAGAGTTTGCTTGCACATCACTTTGTCCTTCTGACGTGAGCTGTTTATCATTTCTCTTCTGACATGTCTGATAATTTATGTCATCCAGTGTAATATGTTTTATAAATGGCACGTGAAATAACTGTAGGCGTAGTTACGAAAACAGTTAATTTTGTGTTCATATACTGCGTGGGCAATTAAAGTTGTGTGTTTGTAGGGAAGGGGGGGTTCGTTAAGTTGTAATTGCTACCCTTAACTGTTCCTTAGTGGGTACTCGAGCTACTGACCCCTCTCCCTCCCGTTTTTACTGATATTTACGGAATCGGGTCGGTTAACTTATTAATTTTCTGCCTCCCAACCAGATATCCTTGACAGGTCCTGTCTGTGCCTTTTAAGGTTTCCTGGAAAACCCCAAGCGGAAATAAACAAATAAACAATCAAGGTACACTTTGGTAACCTTGGAGACGAAAGCTACCGAAAAGGAAGTGCGAAGGGGGAAAAAGATGGAATTAAGTTGTTAATAAAATTAATGACCCGTGTGTTCTAGTTTTCAAGGTACTATCACTGCATGTGGAGTGACATTAAGGCAAATAGCCACACTGCATGCTGCCATGAACTAATGTCTTCTGAACCAGTTCTTTTGAAACAATATTTGTGCAACTTAAAATCGTACTTTATATTAGTCTTTCTCTGAATGTTTTCTCGACTTTCTGCTTTCATTATTTCTAGATAAACCAGGGCACCTTGATGAAAAAAAAGTCCACTTTGAGACTGCTTTCTCCAAGTTTTTGTTTTCATACAGAAATAAGAGTTGAAAAATATGTTTGCAGTATGGATGGATTTATACTAGATGGGAGGGTGGTTTAGTTCTCTTTCTCTTTTTATCTCTCATACTGTTTCCTTGCCCGGCTCTTTTGATTCTGTAAAATTGCATGTATTTTATCGCTTTTCCTGGATGAAAATCCCGAATTACTCAAGATGGGTGAGGGGAATTTGAACAGCGAATTCGTCGGGTTTCTGCTTCTCATACATGTGGAGAGGCCTGCGTTCAGTTCCCTTTGAGTTGGTAGGAACCTTTAGTAAAGTCTGTCGAATATCAACAGAGTTAGTCGCGCTAGGGCAGTGATACAGGATTTTATATTTCGGGAACGTTGAGTTTTTTATCCACAAATAGAGTAGCCCACCAGAGAACCCCAGCCTATTTCGGGAAGCATTCTTTAAGAAGATAAAAGTAATATAATTAAGCTTCTATTTTGTTATTATTGTATCTGTTTATACTATTTTAGTATAGATAACTGTGTTCACATACGCTACTACATAATCCATTGCCACCTTTGTTTGTAGCGAAGTGATTATAATTTCTGTCCATCCACACCTTGTGGAAGAGGCCTCGGTTCGAATCCCTTAAGGAGAAGATGATCCCCCCCCTTACAACGTGGACCCTGTTAGTCTGTCTCGAGCGACTAATTCGCTGTTCAATTCCTCTCACCCATCTTCAATAACTCGGGATTTTCATCCAGGTAAAGCGATTATAGAATACACGCAATTTACAGAATCAAAAGAGTCAGGCAGGGAAACAGTGTGAGTAGTACGAAGAAGAAAGATGTAAATAACCCGACATTAGATAAAATTTTAAGAGGAACAATCCTAAAAGCAGAATAAAAAGCAACAAAACGAGAAGGTTAATTGAAGGAAAGAAACAAAGCGCACGTGAAAAGAAATCAAAAAGACTTCGGCGAAGAATGGTTGAAATGTTTGTTTTTTTTTTTTAAAGCGTAGTACAGCAGGGAGGGCCGAAGTCTTCGATGTTGAGCGGAAAAGCGAGCAGATGGCGTGAGAGCTGGCAGTGTGCTGCGACTGCTTCAAATAATATAATGAGCAACGATAAATTTTAATTGCCGGTTGTCTCCGACACGAGAAAACGTAAAGGAATATTTCATGTGGAAACAAACCTGCAGAGATTCTCCCTCAGCTATTGTGTATAGATGGCAGCACTAAACTAACTATTTTAATGAGAAGTTGGAGTCACCATTTGGGCGCTTTTGTAGTCGTAATTGGCGGGTGCCTAACTTTACCTTTGACAGCGGTTATCTAGCGGCATAATTAAGTCTTTCAGACAGCCCTTCAATTGATGCGCTCATCTAAAATAAAATAGCGAATTTCGCCCACGGACTCCCACCTGGGGGCTAATTAGCGAATGCCGTAGAGACAGTGAGAAAAACACGTGAGGACTTTCATTAATTAGAGCAGTATCACACCCTATTACCCCTTCTACTCTCGCATCTTCCCTGACGCTTTGTCAGCAGTCCTTGACTTCAATGCAATATCTCAGACGGCGGTATACATGGTGTGTGTGACCTTTACGGCTTCACTTGATGCTGGCGCCTCAGTGTCCGCGGCATAGGACAAGATGCGAGGGTGTGTCCAGCCACGGCTTGCTGTCGCACTAAAAAGGCGCTTTGCCATTAAAGGGCGAAGAAAACAAATGTATTTTCGTTCGTCATAAATCGGCCTTGACAGACCTGCCCCCTGGTGGAAACTAGATTATGCAATTTTTTTTTTTTTTTTGTGGTGTCGATCGTGTACAAAAAATGTTTTGATTCCATGGGAAGCTTTCGCTTAATGCAAAAAAAAGAAACAGCTTTAGTTCAGCGCCGGCCTTCTGTTGCCGGTTTTCGCCTTCATTATTCTTTCATTCTGTTCTGCCATCCAAATGAAAATTTCCACTTCGTGTTATTCTTCCTGGGGAACTGTAGATGTTCTGAATTAAGCTTCGTAGAGACCACATTAAGATTTCCATTGCAATTGTTCAAGAGAAACGTAAGTTTTTAAATGATTTTTTAGGGGAATAAGAAATGTTTCGAAGTTTCTGCTTTGCAATCTTTTTTTTTAAAGACTGTTTTTGTTTATTAACTATTTTGTAGGATTGTGATGCATTTTAAAATGCCTTCTCCAATTAAAAAAAAAGTCTCAAAATCTATGCAGGGAAACTGTTTTTACAGGAGACTTTATGAATTTTATGTCCCTGTGTTCATTTCTTTTCGTTTTGGCCCTTTAATAACAGAATTAAACGAATATTTTCAATTTTGGATGTTCATCCACGTGTCAAAATATTCCTTAAAGTGAATAGTGCATCGCGCAGTCTGATTTCAAGAGTATAAACGTATTTTGAGAAAGTCCTCTGCGACAGTATAATGAATTCTTCTCCACCTATCAAACGTTAGGAGAAGCCTGGGTTTCAATCTCGTTGAAGACTCGGGCAGCTCTTCAATCGAGGCCATAGTTAGCCGCTCTCAGGCATAGCAACTAGCTCTTCGTCATAAGTGATTTTGGGTTTTTCAGCTCGCATAACACTCAATGTTCTGCAAGCTGAAATACATTTGTAGTCGTTCCACATTGTATAAAGATCACACGTAAGACCGTATGAATTTAACGCACTATGACCAGAGTATTGGATGCCCCAGGACACTCCCAAATAAACAACAAACATATTTCAAGAGAAGATCCTAAAAGGATAGAATTCCCAGACCAAGAAGTAATTATTCGTGACATTATCTGTTAGGTCACCATAGAGTAACTAAGGAATCTTTAATAAATGTCTTTGCATCCGGATTTGTCCCACAAAAGATGTCCTTCAAATATTCTTGACCTCTTTTTCTGTACTTGCAGTCTTCATAGTTTAGGGGGAAAACCCTTTAATCTTTCTCTCTCTCTCTCTCTCTCTCCTTACGCCCATACTTATATCGTCTCCTTTGTAAGGTCACCATTACGTTGAGTATATTTTCCCCCTCCCCTTTATCAGAACTGGTTGGGGAAGTAATCTGGAAAACACAGAAGGCTAGTTATGTAGTGTAAGGTTATTCACATCCGTGAATTTATAAATATAAGGGAGTCAGATTATTTTGACAACACGTATCTGTTGCTGCCAGGATTCCATAAGTTACTTAAAGGTAGAAGTGGTTAGCAACCATGCGAATTTACAAATAGGTTTAATTGTTTTGTTTGTATGATAAAAGAGACCATTCCTTCTTATTTGATGGCTTTGTTTTCATTCTCCCCTCGTCCTACTCCCTTCTACAGGTGCTTAAATTCCACTGAGAATCTCCCTCTCATAGGTTTGTGCACAAGTCTTCTCTCTAAGATTTCAATCTTTGACTTAGTTTTCTAAAATGAGATATTATGTCTTATATTTGGAGTTTTTCCCCCTTGTTCATCTTAAAAGCGGAAAAGACAAGTGCATTGTATATTCTCACTAGCACACTGTTAATAAATTCGCTGATGGGTCAGTTTGTTTGCTTTCTTCGTGCGAAGATCAATTATCTCTGGATTCTTTGAGAAAATATTAGATAAAATTCTTATTTCGCTGGCACGATTCAAAATCAGACTATGTAAAAAGGCTTTCCCTCTTCCGTGGAGGTAATTTTAAAAATACAGGTGAAACTTAACATAATTTTTTACCTTAATACTGTTAGAAACTGTGTTATTAAAAAAAGAAAAATACGTGACTTGGGAATAAGAGAGACACAGATTGCATTTCATTCGGTCTTCTTTAGACGGGTCCAAAGATTTCGTGACTTTCATAGCAATTCATCTTGTTTTCATATTCATACTCTTCGTGCAGTAAGGAAGACACTCTTGTCATGCGCACATTCGAGAGAGAGAGACACGTGGGCAGTTACCTATATGATCACCCATTTTAGGCCAAGGAGAAAAGTTTTCGGAAATCCCATAGAAAACTAATATAAACTAGTTTGTTCACCAGAGCTGCGCTTCTGGTTTTTTTACCCCATCCATCCATTATTCTTTGTAATATATACGTATATATTAAACACCAGTCGCATACTTAAACGTTGGAGGAAACTCTTAAGCATCGATAGAGGGATTGTCACTGGTTTATTTCGTTCTGTTACATTTTCAACACGCTACTATTTTCAGCCTTGGATTTTTGCTGTGGTTCGTCCATCTTTTTGATTAGCATCAGCTCTGTGTGTCGGAAGATGCACACAGTGCTTACTAACCGGTTTCATCGAAGCCTTCGAAGAATCTTGGTATTCGCTGTCATCGTTCATTTTTACATTCTTACAAGTATGGTTAATTCCTTAAGAATTACGCTAGCTTCTATTTTCCTGGATGAAAAATGACCCTAATATACCAATATTAGAGTCATTCCAAAGCAAATCAACTCGGCTTCTAGGGATTCGTTCAATAGCGCCGCACCAAAAGCAGTAACCTGGCATCAACTAGTCAACGAGGATTTATTTTAACACTGTCACTAAAGCAAGAAGCCAAGTTATAAGCGTTGCATCTTCGTTGCTGCGCAACAGTGGGCTTACGTCAACAGCAAAGACGTGGAACAAGAATAATGGTAAGTTATCGTTATTCTTTTTAGAATTCTGGTTATTATTTAGAATGAAAGAAACATCATTTGTAGCTGAAATTAAGAAGCAAAACACAAATCGTTTTCTTTTTTCGTCTGAGTAAAACTTAAATTCGCTGATGGCTCAGTTTGGCTTCTTTTTAGTGGGCGGGGGGAGAAAACTGCCTTCTTCGTGCGAGATCGGTTAATTTTGGATTCTTTGAGAAAACATAAGATAGAATTCTTACTTCGCTGGCATGATTCGAAATCAGACTGTGTAAACAGGCTTTCCCTCCTCCGGGACGTCCTTTTAAAAACACAGGTGAAACTTTAGCTCAATACCGCTTAAAATAAGAGCAAGGCCATTATTAGAGTAGGATTTTATTAACGGTGATTTATTTTAAAATAATCTGCTACGTATTAAAATACAATATAGTTTAGTGATAATTTCAGCTTAGCGTGAAAGCAAATAATTACTTGTCTCCCAGGTTTGTGTCAGCTGTGTGGCAAGCACGAATATGTATAGAATACACTTGTATATTCTCAAAAGATAATGTTTAGGATCACCTACTCCCATCTTAGTCCTTTGAAGCACCACTATTCGCTTCCAGAGCGGAAATAATTCTCGCTAGAAAGAACTTCATCAGATTTCAGTTGCTTATATTCAACCGTATCAATGTCCTTATGGGTAGGACAGTTGGTATAATTGCCAACTCCCCACACCGGTTAGAAAAGACACTAGTTCTTATCCCATCGCTTGCGTGAGGAATTTTTATGGGCCTTTTTCACAAAATAACCTCTGGAAACTCGGGTTTTTTAGTCCAGCAAACAGTCAAATCAACCATAGAACAAAGGAATTTACAGACAGAATATATGCGATGTAATATGATCTAAGCCTCTGATGCTTCTACAACAACATCAACACTGCCAACTAGTTAGCATCTTTCAGTTTTTTGAATAATAGATGCGAAATGCATAAGTCTTATAACTGTGTCTTGTAAATACTCTTCTGGGATGAGACCTACCAACGATTGTATGGGCCATTTAGTTACCATGCATGATACGATTCCAATGTAGCATTGCATTTTCCTTCTAGAAGTAGCCATCAATGACTGGAGAGGCAGGAAGATGGAGAAGATCATTCTACTGTGTACAAACATGATTGGATACACCTACTTCAAAAAGTGTTTAACTAGGATATTAAGATATATCAATCAGTTGATGGGTATCAGGGGTCTCAGTGCCAGTGTCACGAGATCGTTATAATAACCAAGCAATCAATGCTGGCCCATATTAACAATGATGAGGAAATCTTTAATTCTTTCCTCATTCTACGAATGAGGAAATGTATCTTGCATTGAGGAAAACCTTGTCTTATGTGTTGTTTAAAAGCATCATATAGGGGAAGCCAACCGAAGATTGGAAAAAAAGGCACTTCCAGATACGTAATAATAATAATGCAAATTTAACTATTCATAGGTTGTCAACATTTAGCTCAAACTTACTTCATCGTATTTATTTCTGTAGTAATTTATTCCCAAATCAGTCTAATCTCGATCTTCTTCGGTTTGAAATTCTTCATTTGAAATTTCTTTTCCAGATTCTATTTGCCCAGTGGATGTTTGAAAAGTCGTTTACCGCGTTGAGATAGTTTATCTTTTTTATAAGAAAGAAGATAATTTAATGTATTTTTATTGTTTGTAAGTGCACGTTTCTCTTCTTCTTTTATATCGAACATGCGGGACAGAAATTGAATGTAAGTGAAAGTGCAGCATCTTTCGTGTTTGGAATTCAATTATTGTAGTGCAGAGATGCTGATAGGCGTGAAAAGGAACCAATGTGAGCTTGATCCCAGATCAATTAGGAACTGCCACAAGAAGTCTCTCACAAGTGGATTTATTGATGCTACTTTTTCGCGCGGCCTTTGTGTCGTAATAACGGATTCCCATCTTGTTATACTCTTTGCTTTTTTACCTTGCATCACTTTCTATGTCATGAGTTATCTACTTGAAAGAACTAAAAGAAATTTTAAATCGCGCAAGAATTGTATTAAATTGTCTTTGGAATAAAATGTCGAAACAGAAATTGAAAAACATCCTAAAGGTCCGTTATTCAGAAATTTGGTAGCTCATTGTTTGAGTTCAGAAAAAGAAAAATAAGTTTGGTATTTCTGAGAAATCCTGATCTACCTGAAGATTCAAAATAAGCTCTGCGTACTTCGAGCACCGTACAGAGAAAATCATTCATCACAGGAGCAAAATGTGGAGAAGAAATGATTTTGTACTATGCCGAAAGTAATTGTCTAAACATTTCAAAAAACTCTACATCAAACGAACTCATAAAAAGGTTCTATCATAAAGAACATCATTAGGCCCAGTATAATTATTGCGAAAGTGTATTCCCGACAACAATAATGTTCGAATATTTCTTGTTTAGGTTTTGTTTTCAAAATGGCCGATTGAAATATCGGGTCACTGGAGATCCGACCCGGATACCGTCAAAAGGAGGTTTCCGAAGCTGTTACTGAAGAAATCACAGTAGTACTACCGAAGCATCGATCCGAAGGAGTACCGATCTGAACTCCTGTCACTTTTGGTGATGGAATTGTTCAAAGGAGCGTGCCTACTGTAATGATGTGCACACGTTAGTGGAGTTGAAGGCCGAGCACCACGCAGCATATCAGTTATATTATCCCAGACTTATAAGGTGCAGCTAAAAAGAAACGAGAAACCTGCTAAGGCCTGCAAATCGTTTTCCTTTGAGGTTGATTTTAATTTTCAGTTACAGAAAAAGATCACGGCGCCAGATCTGACGAATAAGGCGGGTGCTCTAATGTTGTGATCTTGTTTTTCTTTTAAAGCTCTCTCACTGTGATGGAGGAATGACATCGCACATTGTTATGATGCAAAAACATTTTAAAATTCTTCTTACTGTTCCTTTGTCAATGTGTAGCTGTTCTGCGATTAGTCGAATGCTCATTCGGCTGTTCTGTGGTCGATTTTCTGCTTTCTAGACGAAAAACTGGAGTTTCTGGGAGAAAACACCATGCTACCCTCACCTGAGCCCCTCGACGTGGGCACCTGTACGTGGTGAGGGGACCTCCCAGTGACGCTGCTGGACTTCCAGACTAGCATCACTGGGATCCAACGCCCACAGCCTAGGTTCCGGGCTTACATCAATGGAATCCGGCGTGTTTGCCGTGCGCTGCGACCCGTGGAAATTCGGAAAGGGGGATCCTGGTGGTTGAGGGGCCCAGCTTCAATACACCACTTTGGCCCCTGCTTCGACAAGACGGGTGGTCCTGGAAGGCCCGGCTAGGATCAATCGGCTAGTAGGCTCGCCTGCGAGGGTCAACCGTGTCAATGCCACGCCCCTACCCTCATGGTCCGAGGGACAGGATTCAGGCTGGCGGCGGTGCGGGTATAGTGTCTGGGTAGCCCTCGCGTCCCACTCCCGAGCGCATTTATTGCATGCCGGGTAGTGGGCGTCCCTTTGGGCTCCGTGGTGGATGGGGAGCCCGGGCACTGAACAATTTAATAAACTACATGAATCCTGATAAACTAACTTCTTCAGGGGCCCCAATCCGGTCCCTATCTGAAACTATTGAGAAAGATCCAGATAGCATTATTGCTAATAAGAGGCAGCGAACCGAACTACCATCAGGGCCAGTCCCAAGGTTCTTAATCATGCACTCAACAAGTGAAAAACCGATTGGAAAAATGTCACCCTTCTTTATCCAAAAAGGGTTGGATGGGTTAGCAGGTTCACCCAAGTCAGTTAAGAGGCTCCGTTCTGGAGACCTTTTAATTGAAACTAAAAATGACCGGCAATCTGAACATCTACTCCGAACAACATCAATCGGAGGAATCCCTGTAACGGTGACACCACACAGAACACTAAATTCATCGAGAGGTGTCATTTCGGAGTGGGACCTTCTCGACGTATACGAGGAGGAAATCTGCTCCGAATTAAAACCACAGGGAGTCATTGCCGTCAAGAGAATCACTGCGCGAAGGGATGGAAAAATTGTTAAAACCAGGAGCGTTATCCTGACTTTTAACACTCCTAAACCTCCTGATGAGATTAAAGCTGGATATATCAACTGTTCAGTGCGTCCATACATACCAAATCCTTTACGGTGTTTTAAATGCCAAAAGTATGGACATTCCCAAATGGCCTGTCGTGGAGTCCTTGCATGCGCTCGATGCGGTGCAAAGGACCACGAAACAACAGCATGTTCAGCCGCAAAACCCACCTGTATTAACTGTGAGGGCGAACACCCGGCCTACTCACGAGCATGCCAGAGGTGGAAAGAAGAAAAAGAGATTCAACGGCTGAAGGCAGAGCTTAACATATCATACCAGGAGGCAAGGAAATCGGTCAAACCCCTGAATATCAACAGACCTACCTACGCCCAGAAGGTAGCAGGGAGATGTTCCGTCGGAACTCAGACGGACATGACCATTCCTCCAAAGGAGTCTTTCACTCCCATCCCGCGGTATCTATTAAGTTCTCAAAAACCTGCACAAAAGGACCAATCAGCTGCCACTCCTATATCGGTACCTCCTAATGCTCCACAAGTTCCAAAGTTAACTATTAAAGAAAAGAATAAAAAAGGGGAAGTCCCCCCTAGTACCCAAGAAAAGATGGATGTCGAGCAGAAGGAGGTACCCGAAGAGTCAGTCTTGGAACTCTTTGCGGAGGAGGAAATGGACACGGGACAGCGTCCATTCTTCCCCAAAAAAGATAAATCCAAGACTGATAAAAGTAAGCCCTCAGCACCTCGGAAGCCGCCTGACGGACCCACCAAGCCAAAATAATGGCTAAATTCCTACAATGGAATTGTCGTGGATTCCGGCGAAATATAGATGACATCAAGGCCCTCCTGCAAAAGCACGAGCCAGTTTGCTTTTGCTTGCAGGAGACATATCTAAAGGCAAGTGACGATCCCACGATGCATAACACCACAATTTTTCGTAAGGATAGAATTGCGGATGGCTCTGTACATGGGGGAGTGGCTATCCTTGTGGGTAACCAGACCCCAGTGCAGTCCTTACTAATTACAACTAGCATAGAGGCTGTTGCAATTCGCCTTACGGTGGGATTTTTATTAACTGTGTGCTCTGTCTATTTGCCACCTGGGACTGACATCTCCCAAGCAGACCTTGATGATCTTCTAACGCAGCTGCCTCCCCCTTTCTTACTTCTCGGGGATTTTAACGGACATAACACCCTGTGGGGTAGTGCTAACGTCAACGGAAGGGGACGAGTCATTGAGCGTATGCTCAATGACAATGACCTTTCCCTTCTAAATACTGGAAAAAACACCTTCTTCCACATGCCTACCCGTACTTTTTCTGCCATTGATCTATCTATCTGCTCCCCTTCTCTACTCCCTTCACTCACCTGGGAAGTGGAGGAGAATCCATACGGAAGCGATCACTTCCCTGTGATAACCTTGTTACACAGTGGGAGACCATGTCTTCCTTTTAGGTTACCACGGTGGAAGATTGATCAGGCTGACTGGACTGCCTTCCAACAACAGGCAAATTTCGATCTTAGCACAGTCAGTCAAGAGCCGATCAATGACGCAGTAAAGTTCATCACAGAAATCATCGTCCAAGCAGCTGCTAATGCTGTCCCAAAAACATCAGCCCGGTTTCCACCATTTCCCAAACCTTGGTGGAATTCACAATGCACAGCAGCAAAAAAGGCTCAAAACAAAGCGTGGGGGATATTTCGCCGATATCCTACCACGAACAACCTTATAGCCTTCAAACGTGCACGAGCTAAAGCACGCTACATCCGTCGTCAGAGTCAAAAGGAATCTTGGATCCGTTTTACATCATCTATTAACCAGTCTACCAACTCTAAGGTAGTCTGGGATAAAATCCGGAAAATGAAGGGAAAATATACCTCCCACCCTTCTGCAATCCTAGATTATAATGGATGCGCTATTGCAGATCCAACTGCAATAGCCAATGCTCTTGGGGAAACATTCTCTAAGATCTCTGCAACATCTTCGTATTCCCCAGAGTTCCTGGTCCTGAAATATAAAATAGAAAAACAGGCACTTAACTTTAAAACTAAGGGCATTTATCCCTACAACGGGGATTTCACTATTGTGGAATTGAAAAGAGCCCTCGCTCTTTCCAAAGCAAGTGCCGTTGGACCAGATGGCATCCATTATGAAATGATTAAACATCTTTCACCAAAATCTATGGATTGTCTGCTCCTTCTGTATAACAGAATCTTTACTGAAGGGCAGTTTCCGGACTCCTGGCGAAAGGCAATCGTTCTTGCCTTTCCTAAGCCAGGAAAGGATCCAAAAGTCACCATCAATTATCGTCCTATTGCTCTGACCAGCTGTTTGTGCAAAATCCTGGAGAGAATGGTCAATTCTCGTTTAATATGGTATTTAGAATCAAATGACCTTCTCTCCAACATCCAGTGCGGCTTCCGACGGAACCGGTCCACTTTGGACCATCTTATTAGAATGGAAGCATCTATCCGGGATGCTTTCCTAAAACGGGAACACTTGGTGTCGGTGTTCTTTGACATGGAAAAAGCGTATGACACAACTTGGAGATTTGGCATTTTAAAAGACTTACATAGCCTAGGCCTAAGAGGGCATCTGCCTTTTTTTATTCAAAACTTTTTAGCCAATCGATCGTTCCAAGTTCGTGTGGGATCCTCACTCTCTCGCTCCTTTAGCCAAGAGGAGGGAGTACCACAAGGATCAGTATTAAGTGTCACGCTTTTTGCCATAAAAATAAATTCCATCACAGAACAACTTCCTCCAACTGTAAACAGTGCCCTCTATGTTGATGACTTTAGCATTTTTTGCCAGTCGTGCAACATGAGGGTTATTGAAAGACAACTGCAGAAAGCCATTGATAGTCTGAATTCCTGGGCACTTGCTAATGGCTTCAGGTTCTCGCCGGAGAAGACCGTTTGCGTACACTTTTGTCGCAAGCGTAATCTTCATCCTGAACCTGAATTAAGGCTCGGACAAAATGCCATTCCAGTAGCAGCGAACATAAAATTCTTGGGACTCATATTCGATAAAAAACTGACGTTTTTAGATCATATTCGTCAACTCCGCACAAAGTGCACAAGAGGCCTTAATATGCTTCGCTCGCTCTCCTCTACATCTTGGGGAGCAGACAGATGTATCCTTCTTCGGCTCTACCGTGCACTTGTGCGATCCAAACTAGATTATGGGTCCCAGGTATATTCCTCAGCCAGAGACAGTGTCCTGCGATGGCTGGACCCCGTCCATCATCAGGCCCTACGTATTGCTACTGGAGCATATCGCACATCTCCTGTCCAGAGCTTATACGTCGAAGCAAACGAACCACCGTTATCACTTCGACGTAAGCAGTTGTCTTTAAAGTATGCTTTAAAATTGAAATCCCTGCCAGACCATCCTACGTGGCCCTTCGTTTTTGAGCCACGATGGGAAAATTTATACAATACCCGTAAGACTGCCAATCGTCCTTTTGGTATTCGTTTCCAAGAGCTACTCAAAGAACTTAATATCAAGGTAGACAAGGTTGCCCAAACATCAAAGCAACCCTTTCCACCCTGGCATGCTCGTGTCCCGGCATGCGACTTGTCGCTTAGAAACTGGGGAAAGTTGGACACGCCATCATGTGTCTACCTGCAGCTTCATTCAGCACACCGAACTGAATATTCCGACTTCGCGCCAGTCTACACAGACGGTTCGAAGTCGGAATCATATGTGGGATCTGCTGCTGTCTTCACAGACAGCACTATATCAGAGCAGATTCCCTCTGATTGCAGCATATTTACTGCAGAGCTGCACGCTGTAGAGTTAGCCTTGGATCATATTAGTAAATGCCAATACCAACGGTTCATTTTATATTCCGACTCTCTTAGCATGTTACAGGCTTTAATATCTGTGAGGTATAATCCTCATCCAGTTCTGTCTAGCATTCAGCAGAAGATTCACGTTCTCCATGAACGCGAATATGACATCCGCTTCTGCTGGATTCCCAGCCACATTGGGATTAGGGGAAATGATTTGGCTGACGCCGCAGCCAAATCAGCAATTCCCAATAATAACCGTTGCCTGTTAGTCCCCTATACAGACTACAGGCAAACAGTACATCAAAAGGTACATTCCCAATGGCAGGATTCGTGGAATAGACAGACTGCGAATAAATTACATCGTATAAAGCCTGTTATTGAACCATGGCAGTCTTGTCTGCGCAGGAATCGTAAGGAGGAAGTTGTTCTTGCCCGGACCCGCATAGGACATAGTCATTTGACACATTCTTTTCTGCTGAGGGCTGATGACCCTCCTATGTGTGCGTCTTGTGGCACAATTATATCAATTAGACACCTTTTAATCGACTGTCCAGATTTTAGCAATATCCGTTCTAGCATTTTTAATCATCTGACTGAGCCGTATACACTCAGTCAGATTTTATCCGACAACGTGTCTGCTGTTTTTAGCTATTTCAAATTAATAAAAGTTTTTAATTGTATATAAAAATTTACGTTATTGTTACGTATTTATTGGTTCACTTTTTATATCTTTGTTATTATACATATGGACATGGTGGCCTAACTACTTAGGTCACTGAATTTTTTAACCTTTTATATATGACCGGTATTTGGCGCATTATAGCCTCAGTTGCTGATGCGCCAATAAAACACAAACAAACAAACAAACCTCACCTGAGGCCGACTAACTGAACCACGTTGTGAAAAAGGCCCATAAAAATTCTTCAATTCATCGACGGGATTGCAACTCAGGTCTTTTCCACCCAGTGGTGGGGGGAGGCGATTGTACCAACTGTGCTACCCACGAGGGCATGGTTATATGTTAAATGGTTTCGGGCTCTTTTCGCAACAACGCGAAATTTATTTCTAATAGTAGAAGAGCATAAACACAGATTGTTCGTGACCATATATGAATTTAGTTCCTTTAAAGTCTTCTAAAGGGGAGTTCCTTACTATATTTAACTCAATAAGAATAATGCTTGTTCCTTTGGCAGTTAAGTACCCTGATACATAATGTTTTAACATATTAATGTGATATATAATGTTTTTAATATAAAGTTATTTATTTTTAAAGAGTTTTCTGGCTGGTAAAATATTATTTCGTTATGAACACAGCCGGCGCTCAGGGACTTATTTCTAATATAATGTTTTATTAGGTTTAGAGTTATCTAAGAAACAGAGAAGCGCTTCAGTATAATTTGTCTAGTTTAGTTACTTCCTTGAATTTATTCAAGCTATATACTTCCACAACAACAAATGGAAGTTTTGTTCCAGCAATCAACCACGCGCTGGCTTAAAGGCAAGCTTCCGCACATCTATCCTGCAACTGTTCTTCCTCAATTTGATTTTATGTCCTCCCATATGTGTAGCCTAAGCAAGAGGAAGAATCCCAACAGCATTGAGCTTGCTCAATCCATTCAAAGGCGTTAAACACCTCCATAAGATCACCTCGCAGGTGCCTAATCTCCAGACGCTGCAATTTGCAGAACTGAAGCCTTTCTTCGTAAGAGCACTCGTTAGTTCCATTCTAAAATCTCGTTTCCTTTCTCGCCACCCGTTCCGCCAGCTCTACATCCTTCCTATATTGAGGCCTGACCTGTATAGAGTATATACCATGGCTCCTGAATCACTTTATCCCTGTATGCAAGATTCCTCTATATCATTGACAAAATCCTGTGAGCTCTCTTAGCAGACAGTGTACACTGCTTAGAGAACTTCATGTGTCCGAACAGTTACTCCAGATCTTTTTTATTTTCCACTACGCCGAGTATAGTACCACCCAGTTGGTATGTTAATCTGGGACTGCTGCTACCCATGTGCAGTACTTTGCATTTGTCAATGTTTAGGCTACATTTAATAAATTGAACTGTTGTTTACTTTTTAACCATTCGCAGTACTTTTTAGTCATAAATGTTCACAGATATTTGTGCTTAATATACATTTAAACACGTTTCTCTAAAGCTTGTGGGGGGCGGGGTAACGTTTATTAATTATGGGGTTATTTTTTTTGTATATCTTCCTTTTGTATTAATATTTTAATTTTTTATTACTTATATCCCCTTTTTTATATGTATATCCCCGTAGTCCAATCCTCCCACTTAGCATCTGACTTGTTTGTTCTCAGAAGATTACCTGACTCGTAGGGGACCTTAATTATTTTAAGTATTTCTCCACAGGATTGGCTGAGTTTCGGAATGACAGACTCCCACACATGAATATAAAATAAAACAATGTTTATTAACATATCATACAAAAACTAGCAATAGCAGTTATTCAAACTATATTTAGCTGGTGACTTGTTATTTCATTAACCTTTATATGTGTAAATATCTTGTTCAAGCTCAATTGTTTCATCATCAGATATTCTACTCTAATACACATTATTATTCATTATGTCATGGTGTCTCTTCATGTTCTTTACAGGGACTTCAATAGGTCGTGTCATACACTTTACATAGATTCTTCTCACTCTTCTTATGAACAGTCTGTATAATAAACCAACAACTACCAGCCAATGAACTGGCTCACAAAAACCTTCAGAGTTCGTGTCTCAATTTGTAAAAAAATTGCATTTATTCAATTAGACACCCTTTCTGCAATCAGGTTAACAGGAAATATTAATCAATTCAATTTAACATTACCCTTCAGGACCGTTAATCCTCTATACCTTTATATATATCACTTTTAATTAGCCCCTACTCAAATCAGAAATACTCTCCACAAACCAACTCATAATAAATTGAAATTTCAACCTTTAATTTCATATATATTATAAAAACCTTTCTCAACTTTAAACAATTCTCACTTATCTATTATAATCTCTCCTTCCAGCAAGCATTAATATGAGGAGCTTCACTTCAAATTATAGGCTGCGTCCGTCTTAAATACATTACCCGTTATTCATATATTCATTACTTAAATATACACATTTTTCTCCTAAAGTCCTCTCCTTAATAAATTAAGTACACCTATTTCGGTAAACTCTCTAGGACTTACGTGTTTGGCCTGGAACTTTCCTCCCTGCTCGGCTTCCTTTCGTATCGGTCATTCAGGTACTGGAATGCGGGGGCGCTCATTTGGGGATCTCGGTGATTTATGGTGTCTCCCTAACGGATACTGCGTGGCTGGAATCAATCAGGGTCGTATACTCTTTACCGGTCAGCATTTCTTCTTCCGTGGATAGAGGAGTTGTCTAGTAGGTCAATGGTTCGACCACTCATTCGACTGGCTTTGCCTATATAATTTTCAGGATGTGATTCTTCCTTGCTACGGCTTCCATGCTTACAGGTGAACATTCCTACGGGCTGTCGGGATACGCAGAATTTCTATCATTTCTTCCATCTACCTCAGGGCTGCAGCTATCACCCAAAGTAGACTACTGCTCTGCTTTGTATCGTTCTCCAACTCATTCAAATCATTCTCCAGACCGCTCCGAGAACTTCTTCCGACTCCTCCGAAAACTTCTTCTGAATCCCACGAAAACTTTTCCAGAATGCCACGAAAGCTTCTCCCTGAATGCCACGAAAACTTCTTCCTAATCTCCCTCTCAAAATTCCCTCCACTTTCTTCCTGGCCAATAGGAGATCTGCGCATCCCTTTACCTGTGCTCTCATTTGTCTCCTCTCATCTTCCGTGGGCGGGTCTTCTTCCCAACTTCCGTGGCCTAGAATATACGAGAACCATCTAGAACGAGAGGCGGAAGTTCAGGTTAACTGAGAAACGTCACAGCTCTTCCCGTGACCTCACGCGCGCACACCTGGTGACGTCGCCCACCTCTACTAGCGTCTCACCGTGAAATCTTTAAGAGGGTCAGCTTAAGCACTCTTGGCCCTTACTATGGTGCATCTGCCTCTGTCTTAATGGGGATTTGTCACGGTTATTTACTTTTACTGACTCGTCAAAGAATTTCCATACAAACAAACTACAACTAAACAGGGAGTGACTGGAAGGTATTTTTGAATTCCAGTGCTACTTAACTGATGTTGTTTTTACCAGAAAACCACTATTCATATTACAGTTAAATTCTCATAATATTTAACAATTTTTATTAATTAATGTAAGGACGGGTCCTTACAAGCTGCTTTAAATTTTAAAGAGTTTACTGTACTTCTTGATCACCAAAGGAAGCATTGGCCAATTATTTAGTGTGTCGAATGAAAACAGATAGCATGAACGTCAAAGATGAAAAATGTTCACTGAACTGACTTTAATAAGAATCCTTAAAACGGTTTCAAAGACAGCTTAAAATACATCACATTCCTAACTGCTCTGTGGTTAACATTAAAGGTAAATATTCGTCACGTTCACCACCGACTAACAACGCAACCTGCATGTTTAGTGCAGATAAGAATACTCAGTCATTCTTTCCCTCTTGAAGGAGTTCTAAAAGCACATCCAGACATTATGCAGAAAGAATGTTTAGGGACTTTTTATATTCTGAACATGAGGAAATTTCGAGTTATTGGTCCTCTCGGTTCGTATCCAGTAGGTAGCCACGTTCTGTGTGGCAACGCACTCGCTCACAGAATAAAGCTGTGAAGGAAATTGATTGCAAGGAAATAAGATGGATGGGTGGATAGATGAGTGTGTGCATCCTACGAATACCCTGCATTTTGTCGGAGAATTGGATCTAACCGCACGAGTTGGTATGAATTAATGATTTTCATTACTGGATTTTTCCACGCTGTGAAGCAAGGGACATTGTCTGGTTTTATGGGATTTTCTTCAGCAAGTTTCAAAAATGTATGTGGAGGACATGGTTTCGTTTTATCCTTGCCAGCACGCAACATAACTTAATTATTTCGATAGTATTTCTTGTATGAACATGGAATGTTTATTTGATGATCGTGAGTTCTTTATCTTAATGAGTATTTATCACCTTCAGACATCAGTACACACCCAAAACGCCGTGTCACGTCATAGTACAGCGACCGCTTTAAGACACCGCAAAGACTGGAATCGAAATGCTTTATTTCTGTGAACGACAGACAATTACTGTCCGATAGCCCAAAGACATCGATACCATTGACTTCTTCAGGTTTGCACCTTGTCCGTCCGTCAGATAGACAGAAGAACAAATAAAGCCGCTCCAAACTCGTCCAGATTCTTCTTCTTTTGCTTTCTTGCTACTCGTCCTATCCTGACGTAAGAGAGACCAAGTTGCAGTGTCTTGGGTCAGAACTTGTTAGCAGTCGCAATAAATCCTGAGGTGATAGGTAATTTTGGCTGATTCGAAACGGTGGCGCTACTGTGGTCGTCGCGGTTCTGAGAGCAATTACTCGTGGCATCGGCAGTCTCATTAAGGGGAATGTGCCACAGGGGGTAATCAAGTGACGCGCGTGTCCTGAGATCGAGACGGATAAGATGCGTATCGAAGTTGACATCTAATCTTCTTATATGAACCTCATCCCACTGCCTCTTTCATACTCATCGCTCCAGCCTTTCCTTAGCAATTATCTTCTAAAAATCTTCTGCAACAATAATAAAAATCCTAAGGGGGGGCAGTATGTAATATGCAGTGTAATAGCAACATGTAAATATGAAGTCTTCACATGTTGAATACTTCCATGGGAATACAGACATCTACGAGTGAGAAGAGTCACCTGCATATGCCTTCTTTGTAGAGGTAATGTGCTTAGTGGATTGGTTTTGCAATAATCTCGAAAGTTATTTGACCTCTCCACCATTAGAGATAAGGATGAAGATCCATCGAACCGATATTTCCGCTTTTGTGCCCCCACCTAGAGGCGAGCAAAACTGATTTCCCCGCAGATGCTTTAGATGTTCAACTGCTTTTCCTTCTCTGAGAGACCTAAAGTCATCTTGGGAACCAAACTTTGTTATTATAGTTTTGAGTTGAGGTATAAGCAGGACGTTCAGAAATTATATCTAAGCCTTTATGAAACTGAATAACAAAATAAGTGCTGAACAAATATGGAGTTTTCTATGTTCGGAAGCCTAACTCTACTTTTTCTACGCCTTCTGCATCAGCCGACTAATAAAAACTGTCTATAAAACATGCACCATTTTTTAAATACTCTTTTCGCCAGCCCTCGAGGGACAGCATAGTGATTACAATCATCGTCTACCCACATCGGGTAAACAAGGCATGAGATTGAATCCCTTCAATGATGCAAGGAATTTATGGGCTTTTTTCACAGCGTGACTGGGTCTCAGAGAACAATTGCACAGTTTTTCGTACAGAAAACATCAAACCGACAAGAATACACGCAGTTGCAGACACAATATACTTGACGCCTAGTAGCCTTGGTTGCTTTGGGGCTTAACCGACAAATTATCACCATCTTCTCTGAGGCAGAAGGTACCGATTTCATTGGCTCTTAAAATTCACCAGACTGTCATCCTCAACCACTCAGTAAGGTAGTTGATTCCAGTGGCCCATAAGACGCTGACCAAACGTAAACTTCTTGAGGTCTAGTGTCTATTATTTCCTTCAATAGTTTATATTTATGGTCCTTGGGTTTTGTGTCCCATTTCGGCATGAAAATTCCACAGCCCATTCTCTCCTCATATGGATTCCCTTTTGTGTTGTCATCAGATGAGACGTCAATTTTTGGGTCTTTTCTTAAATGCATCCTTCAAATCTGAACCAAATAGTCCAAGCGCTATCTTCTTGTACATAAGATTTCCATTGTGGGTTTTTTGGCGGAAATATTTATGACGCGTGGGCGAGCAGGATGCTTTCCTCGGGAGTATTTCTCCTTGAGGAACACAAATGAAATAAATCTTAAGTTGTAGAGATCGTAGTTATGATCTGTTTGCTTCAGGTTTGTCAACGACATTCATAGCTGATGTTACCACGCTATTTGTGCAAATAATTTACGCAGTTGCAGGTCATATTAACAAATCCGCGGATAAAAATCGAATGACATTAGAACGGCTTGTCGCTGAGATCTTGGCACATGCTCAGATTAAGTAAAATGGAAAAAGGCTTTTTGGTAAGGCTTCAACTTGCTGCATTAAGTTTTTGTTTTTTATTGCTTTAAAAATCATCGCTAAACACGATTATTTTTAAAGAGTTGGCCGTTGCTCACGACTGGCTTGCAAATAGAAAGTTCTGCACATTGGTTATTGGAATTTCTGCACGGCATCACAGATACCCATCTCAAGAAAGGTAACTAGTTTCTCCCTTAAAAATGCTTCTCTTACTTCCTGTGCCTGACTGGCTTCCCCGAGTGAAATACAGTCTGAAAGTTAATTTAATTCCTCAGCGAGTTATGGGGTAACTGACTACAGTAACGTCAGATAGCTTTCAACCTGCAGGAAATATTTCTGTTGATATCAGTGACAGTTTGTTCAAGTGTCCTCAACACCTTCACATCCTACAGGGTTTAGTAGCGTGAGAACTCTGGGGCGGCAGTCGATGGGGTTGTTCTTGTAGTCGGCTTTTGAAGTGTGTTGTCTCTCCTTGAAAGTAACTGTTAGATTAGTTATTGAGTCCATTTACTCTATATTCTTGTACAACTAATCTTTTAAATTAGTTCCCTTTCTAAATGTCGGCTATTTTTGTGTATGGTGGTATAGATGCATTTTATTTGTGGTCCAAATATTTTAAGAAAGAAATAAGTAATACCTCCATGTCTAATCCAGCATTACACTTTGATGAAGCAGATAAAACTTCAATCAGCAATCCGTTACACGAAGAATTCCTTAGAATCGAATAGTTCGCAGTTTGTACAGCGGTTGAAACTTAGTGTTATGTAAACTTTTTTCGATCCCTGACTCGTTTTGGTTTGCAATACTGGTGGACCACCAAAATAAAATACCATTCTTGTTTTTTACTCAGTAATAAAGTATTGAGATCGACAAACAAATATTTCTAACTACCTTAAAATTTAGCCTTTCCATATTCCGAAATATGCAGATCTAAGACATAAAGTTAAAGATCTGTCCGTGTATCTATCTATACGCATTCCCCTCGATACTCAATCGGCTTGAAGAATTTCTCAACAAAAGTCTAACCTTCAGAAAAAAACGGGTAATTTTTTGTTCTTTTATGATTCATGTTACACGTAATCAGCAGACAATCCATCTTCTTGTGGACCCTCTGTAGTCCACGGACCATATTTTATTTGCAATTGGCTGAAATCAAAAAATAAATAAGAAACAGCAACAGACATCATCGGTTTACTCAAGTCACGTGTGTGCTACGCCCTTACATAATGGATTCCATTAGAAATTTAGGTCATTCTAAACCATTTGTTTAGAATGGCCTAAATCTCCAAATCTGTTTATCTCTTTGCTTAACTTGCAAGTTTCAATTTATTTATTTCTCTCTCGCTCTATTTTTGCAAATTTTAAACTTTTCTTTTCTCTCCTTCCCTTTCCTCGCGGGCAGCGCAGTGGTTAGTGTTGCGGCTCTCTCACACCGCATGGAAAAGTCTTGGGTTCGATTCCCATGACCGATCGAAGTTAAGAAATGAATTATCGTCTCCGGCACACGGTTTTTATTCGAAGCAATCCATCCTTTCTATCCCACTCACTTCTGTGGATCACGAGATCAAAGATGTCATCATTAAAGTATTAATTACAGCGGGTTGAGTTATTTCTGAGAATCATTTGAGAAAATTCAGGACATGTCGAATGAGTCTTGCAACGGCCCGTTTCATGAATTTCCAACACTCTATTGAAATTCTGCACGAGTAGAAGATATTACCGCGGAAGTGTGCGACGCTTCCCTTTTTGGTTCTCGTAGTAAACACCAACATTTGTTCCCTGCATTTGTATTAAAATATACTTGACAGCAGCGATGAGAACTGCTTATGGTTTTCTAATGGTTCACTGCTCCTCACACTGCGCACATTCTGTTTTGGGAATTGGTCTCCATTAAAGTTTTCTATCTTCCAAACAAACAATGTTTCTCTTTATTTTCCCTTCACAAGAAGAATGAAGCTTGTTAAATTTTGGAAATGCAGCCGGATAGTAGGTGCACTTTATCTGAAATAATTCATTAAAGCTATTTTTGGGAGGCGCTCTACGAGAGATTCTCCTTTCTTTCTTCTTATTATTTTTCATTTACTTTGGCAGCAGTTTCGGTACCAATAAAAATCCGACAAGTCTGTTCTGTAGGATTTTGTCGAACAGAATTCTTCAGAACAGAATTTCCAAAAGAAAATTTTATATATACTTTACAGTTGTATAGAGGGAGGTGACCCACCGTTTTTTTTTTCGATATTTCTACTTAGAATGGATTAGATACATATATATCTGTTTTTAGATTGGATCCGTCACCCATCCCCAGTGACCTCGATGTGTTCCAGTTTCTTTATATTAATTTTTTTAGGATTCAAAATATGAACTTCGTATAGAACTATCAAAGTGGATAGAAATAATTATATGAAAGAAATTCTTAGCTCATACAACAAAGTAAAATACACTCAATGATCACTGAAATATGACAACCTCATTCGTAATGGATTATGCTGCATAGCTCTCAATATAAAACTCGAACAGCTTCCTACGATGGAGTAGTTGTAATTTGGTCGTGCAAGTCAAAGTGATAAAGTATTAGTTGTGGGAGCTCGTGCGTACTTCCATATCGGAAACGGCATGTCTTTTTGGTTGCTCATGGCCCACTGTGGTTAAGAAGTACAAAGGGGTCAAACCACCTCCCTCCCTTTCGCCGACAGAACTGGAAAGGATTTCGGTGAATTTCGTGGTGGGCGCAGCGCGTTGTGTGAGCCCAACGTCAGGTCACCGTGCAACAGTTGACTTCGCAGTACATTGCGGGAAATACAAGAACAACATCCCAAATGGCGATGGGCCATACACTCAGGCAGCAGGTGACCTAAGGAACATCACTTTCCTCATAGCTCATCATCGTCGATAGCGAATGCTGTGGTATCAACAGCAACACGCTGGTTGGACACTGGACGACTGGAAACAAGTGAGCAGATATGAGGAGTCCAGATAACTGGTGGAACACACCAATGCCTTCGTGTATAGCGCAAGCAACAAGAGTATATGGATTCAACCTGCATATAGCGGCAAGTGGTGGCTTAATATGGGGTATGCTTTGCTGGCAAGAACTAAGATCCTTTATACGTATGGACCAACGTTTCACTTGTGACGTCTACCGGCAACTCTTACGAGACCACATGCACCTTTCCATGTTGCATTTTCTCCCGGTCAGAAACGAGATCTTCCAAGGTGATAATGCGCCGTGTCATCGGGCCAGCACTGTGCAAGAGTGGTTCGAAGAACACAGTAAATATTATTATTCAGTTTATTAAGTTTGCTATATATAATATCCATTTTGATTGGCCTCCAAATTCGCCTGACCGCAATTTCAATTGAACACCCGTATAATGTTTTGGAACCGGAAGTGATGCGTATGAACGCAATCGTCCATACGCCTCACTACCCGTTGGTAGGTGGTCATAATTCAGTGATCATTCAGTGTATAATCCACCGATAATGGTATTACTGTCAAGGAAAGAAGGCCGGAGCAATGTGGACATAACTGAATCCAATGAAAATGCGAAGGCATATGTACACTATAACAATGGTTCTCAACCAAATGGTTGCCATTTTGGGGGAAGGAATCCCGCATGGATTTTTTACCTTTTTTTTGTCATATAAGATCACTCGAGAATAAAGTCATTCATCCATATGCATTATGTCCATAAGTTCTTTGGTCTGTTTATCTGTTTTGCCCATAAAAGTTCCTCGCATCATCAATGGGAATTAAACCCGGGTCTTTTCCACTTGGTGAGGGGAGCACGGTGATTATACCCACCATGTTACCCACACGATTGGATCACTGTATACCACAATACATTAAAAACACAAAACAGATTCTGAAATGAAGAAGAAAATTAAGCCTGTCATGACCAGTAATGGGGTCGCAGATTTTGTTTTGCTCAAATAGAGATTGCCAGAAGGAGGAAGATAAACATTGCACTACAGAATGGGCTGTTGTAAGATTCCTAATATTCACTGAAGACTGTCGGCGAAGTACAAGGTCTGTCTGAAAAGTTTGGACTGATTTTTTAAACCATATTATTAGCGCCATATATTGGCAACTGTTTAAACTATTTGCTGTCAAGTATGGACTAGTTCTGTGGCAATGAAACGACTGAAATCGCGAGGGAAGATGTTCAGGAAGATGTGCGGAGTGGTAGCGACCATCGTCGATTAGTTTCTCTCGCGGAAGAGAGTTACAATGTTTCATTGTCCCTAGTAATCGTCGGATTTGGCACTTGCTGATTATTTTCTGTGTCCCAAAGCGAAATATCGCCTGAATGGGGCACCCTCTTTGGGAGTTAAACAAAGTTACACAAGATCAGTTCAACGGAGCCAACCAGTAGCTGTACGACCGTGCAAAGAGGTCTGTCGAGCTACTAGGGGTGTACTTGGAAGATTAAATGGTAATACAATGTTTTGCTTGAATTTGATTTTGTATGAATGTAGTCCTAAAACTTTTCATACACACCATGTATGGTAACAACTGGAGGACTCAATACAAAGTATATAGGATTTGGATTAACAAGTATTGTTGACCAAAGACTACTCGAACTAGCTCAGCACATTAACCGCTGATAACAAAGTAATATATCTTATGGCAAAATGGCGAACTGACATCAAAGGTATCACAGAAGAAATAAATATAGGACGTACCATTTAAATTCTATACCCCAAAATGCATACTAACTTCACTACAAGAATCAAATGCCTAAGGGACGAGAAATATATATTTAAGTCAGTACAGTGCATGCTTATAAAAGCTTTACTGTCCATCCATGGTCACACCATCAGCAACTTCTTTCTTTATAATATCAACTCGATATCACAAAGAAAGAATACATTTCCAAATATATAATCACTAACGATGGGCCATAGGTGCCCTGCTATGAACCCGAAAGGAAACGATCAGAACAAGGTTCAAAAGAATATTTCTTTTCTGTTCTGTTTTGTATGGAATTCATCTGCTGCAATTTTAAACATCTAGAAACTTTGGAAGGACATTTTCTTTTCTAAAAATGTGCAGACAACATCCATTCTTGAACGGATGCCAATTTTGTTTTTAGATGACGTGTGGGAGACTTATGTATCACTTGAAAGTACGTGTTGTTCAGCTAGCTACAACTTGTATTTAACATCCAGGATTCAGACACTGATGAGACTGCGACAGTTGAGCTCTATCTAAATGTCAGTTAAATTTGCCTCCCGTACTTTTTAGAATAAGTATACACAGATATAATGTGTCTGTTATTGTCAAATGTGCATACTGTTGTTTCTTTGTCACATCTTAAGTTATCCAGTTTACTTTATGCATCACAGAGCCCTGAGAGAAGTGTTTCGGTTCTTTGGAAAAATATTTGACAAAAATACTTGTGTTCATCGGCGCAGTAATTTTCAATATTCTGAGGTTTAAAGTGTTGAGTGCCGATTTTAGCGAGGAATAATTGTAAAACGTTGATGTTATTTTGGATGATTATAATGGATTTCGATCTCCTTCACCCAACTGAATATCTCATTCGTTTAAGTGTTTTTGGTAGTGGTAAATGAAAGAAGGAATGGCAGAGTTATCAAGAAACGTACATAATGGACAAGTTAAGCATGAAAGGATGGAGCTGGGTTCTTTGTTTTTGTCCCAGAGGCGAATATTTTTTCTTTCGGTTTTCCTTTCAAATATTTATTGATGCTTTGCAAGAAGGGAGTGGTTCGTAGTCCTCGAAATATATGATAAATACATGTGGATGACGAAAATGTCGGATTATAGTGTAGTAAGAGGTATAAAAAGTAAAGGAAACTCAACTACAGTAGATGAACGCGATGAATTAATGTCACAGGTTCTTTGGTGCTGCTATATCACCTACAGTGAAACGAGCTCTCTGATTCATTTTGTCGCGTTTTGTTTAAGATTAATATCATTAATCGATTTCAGAAGTTCTTACTGGAATAGAGTTTAAAAGAGTTGCGAGTAGATTGTCAGCTGGTTTCCAAGGCATGATGATTTAATATTTCAGAGCATGCTCTTAAAATTTAGAAAAATGCTCTGAAGTTTAGTGAATAAATTTCGAATGAGAACAACGTGCTTTGACATTAGTAGCATTTTGTTCTGAGTTCTTATCCGGTTCAACTAGTTCGTTGTTGATATACGTAGTGCAATATGCGTTCAGCGGCAAAGCAACTAAGGCTCTGAGGCGTTAGTATGTTGTGTCTGTAAATTGTGTTTATTCTGTGGTCGGTTTGCTGGAGATGTCTTTCAATATTTAAAACTAAGTTTGACCGCATTAGCAATGCCGAAATAAAAGGTGTATTCGCGGGTCCTCAGACCAAAAAAATTAATGAGAGATGAACATTCTGAAAGAGTATTAAATCCTTTGGAACTGAAAACGTGGAAATCCTTCATAGTAAGTTTGTGAACTTTTTTTGAGACAAACAAAACTTTTGATGGATTTTTAAACTATTGATAAATCATGGATACTGAGAATGTATTACAAGCTGTTAAAATCTGGCTTGTAATATGCGTATAAAGGCACTTCCTCCATTCCCAGATAACCTCGGACACATTAGTGATGAATACTGTGAATGTTTTCATCAAGATATTGCTATCGTGGAGGAAGGTGGAAACTTAGTATGCTGGCGGACATTGATTAGAGAAGCTCTTGATCAATAAGAAGAAAAACATTAAGGGAAAAAATAATTGTAATAGAGAGGAACGCAGTTTACAGATATTGAAATTTTTTGGATTCATCTCGTGAAAATCCATGAGAGCTACCATACTCCAAGAGAGAAAAATATCAGAAGCTTAAAATAGATTGTCCATTGTAATTTACTGCTTAATTTGGAACGATGCTATTTCTTACTTTTCCCAAACATTCTAACAACAGATTTCATCATCATCATTACCATGAGCCATTTTCAATCCACTGCAGGATGAAGGCTTCTCCAGCAACTTTCCAGTTCCTTCTGTTTTGTGCAATGGCTATCCATTTACTACCCACAAACTCATGAATTTCATCTGTCCATCTCTGTTGTTGTCTTCCAGGTGTTCTCTTAGCTCGTCTCGGGTACCATTCTGTTATTTTCTTAGTCCATCTGTCATTATGTCTTCGAGCTATGTGTCCTGCCTAAGAGCATTTTAGTTCTTTAGTTTTGATAAGAATGTCCTTTACTTGAGTTTGCAGCCTAATCAATGTGTTTTTCTTCTTATCTAACAGTCCGATTCTCAATATAATTCGTTCCATTCTTCGCTGTGTAGTTCTCAGCTTCTCTTCCATTCTTTTGGTTAGTTGACCATTTAAAATTGCACAACAGATTTACAGGGATAATACTTTAATTGGTGCAGCGGTTTTGTTCTATCGATAGACATTCTCTAGCGTTGTTCCCGGTTGCGAACACTTTATTAAGAATGCTATTTCAGTGTAGTCACGAGAAGGGTGGAGTTCGAGAAGAACATCCAAGTTTGCAGTTAGATCACAAGGATATATTCCGGATTACATCTAGAATGCATTTATTTCTTCTCTCTGCTCTTACTATTGTCGATGGCATAAAGAATAATTTGTCTGCCACAAAGTGATGTGTCAAGGAACTTAACTACATTCGACAGGTCTCTGAAAGTTGCACATTAATGCATTTTTGGAATTAAACACTATGCAAGAACAATAGCAATTATTAACTAAGTTCGCAACGTTTGTGCTCAGCAAAACACACGCAAACTTTATTTGGTGTAGGTTTACAGACTGCAAAAAAAGGCAGTTCATCTGTTTTAATGGAAAATTCAACCATAAAAATTAACTGATAAATTAGCTAATTAGTAGTTTAATTAATTATCATTCCCCAATTGTGGGGGTGTCGTAATTAATTTGATGGCTCAGTTTTTGCAGAGAGAACACCGGCATTAGTTATTTCTTTTGCTTCAAACATCGCTTATTGGATCTCTGTTGAACCTTGGGGGAAAAAACACATACGGTATTTTATTTTTTTTTATTATTATTAAAATCAGTTTATTTCCCAAAAACCTTGGGTCACCCCGGGACGGCTCTATGCCAGAAGGGTGTGAATACAGACTAAGGTGCGAGGAACACAATGTACAATAAACAAGGGTACATTCGTGCTCGACCCGAGACTTTTACAGATTAAATAAACAAAAATGTACAAAATATACAGTAATATACATGATTACTTGAAGACAGAAAGTCTTTGTCATATACAAAGAGGCAAGTTAAAAAAAATAAATAAATAAAATAATAATAAATAAAAAAAAAAAAGGTCTGTCCAGGAGCAGGTGAGTATTATAGGTTCATAATCTGGTAACAGTTCTTGAGGATTTCCTTCCTGTAGGGCTTGTCTTCACAGAACCTATCAGGGTGGATCCTAAATTTATTGAAGATCCGAAGACAATTGGCTGGAAACATGTACCTCAGGGAATCGATGTTTGACAGCATAAGACGTAGAGGGAAACAGGAGTCGGGGTGCTCCCCCCTTGCCCTTCTCGGGCCAGAGATTAATGCGGATACTGATGGAGCATCAATTCGCCTCGTTATAAGCCGTGCAAGCGTGAGAACATTTTTTGTCATGATGATATGTCTCCAGGGAGTGGTGCCTAGATTTGCTTGTAGGATAGATCTGGAGATAGTTAGGGGGTGGCCTACCACCCTGTTCATCCATCTAAGCAACCAGTACTCTAAACTAAGATACTTCTGAAGGTATGAGGCAGGGGCAGATGATTTTCACTTACTATTTAGCCTTTATGGAGTACGTACGTATGCACACACACTTTGTGTGTAGGACCCGAAGACTGCATACATAAATATACATTTTCATGGTGTTTTCAAAATACTTTATAAATTTTCCAGTAAGTGCTGCCATCTGTGTTTATAATTAATTTCAGACGCTGCTTATAATAGATTTCAAAATTGGAAAAAGGGATTTTATTAGAATCAGTATTTTCCATATAGTCCAAGGAAGTCATAGGCTTTTGTTGCACTGCCATAAAATAAAAAAATAATAATTAAATAAAAATAAAATAAATAATCCCATTGTGTTTTTCTTGCTTATTCAAGTAATATCCGGTTAATCGCTGAACTTCCTCAAGCTGTCAGCGTCAACCAATTGGTAACTTTTTCCTGTAAATAGACGCCAGCCAGCTACATTAAGGCTTCCTGCAATCCATTATAAATCTTTTCTCTTGTAGTTTGAATTTATTGCTGTAATTATGGAATCATTTTATACAAATTTCGTCTCCATTCATTGTACTGTCCTCTCTGAGCCTTATAGGCCTCAGTCAAATCCCCTCAAAGGTGCCTGGTTGTCAAGCTCTGTTACCCACATATCGAAGTATTCCGTCATACGGATGCCCTATTGCAGATCCCCAGGCAGGTTAGCCGTCTTCGGACCCTTTCCAGAAGCTCTGTATTTTTTTTTAGGCGCTACCTCCACATCTAGACTCAGTATTTCATGTGCGATCTTACAATTGTTTTATTCAGTGGGATTGACTTTTCATCTCTATAGGCTATTGTTCGATAAAGCATCTACAGGACACTATAGTCTTCCTTGCCCCCTGTCTACACTGCTCGGAGAACTTCATGTCCGACCGTATCGTAAATCCCAAATCCTTTTCTTCCTCTACTGTTTATAATTCAACCCCACAAAGTAAATGTATAAGCTATTTTGGGATTGCTATTCCCCAAGTGTACGACCTTGCATTTTGCTGCATTAAAACATAACTGCCTCTTTTCTGACCATTCTTGAATCGTGTCCAAGTCATTGTGAAGGGTCGTTACTTGGCACTGATCTTCAACGACTCTTCCAGCCTTTACATCGTTTCCTCTATCTCTTCGTCGATGTCATTTATGAGAATGAGAAACAACAACAGTCCCAGAACTTCTAACGTTAGACCAATCTGAGGAGTAATCCAGATTGGTAATGAGCACGCGAAGTACCTGTTTAATTCATCAGCTGGGTTATCAAAGACTTTTCTACACCCATTACGCAAAGGATCTGATTTGTTCTTTTCTCTTCTTTAAATTCGAATACCTGAAAAAGTCCTTTTTCATAATCCTCCTTTGCTAGCCTAACCTATTTTTCGATACCATTACAGATCACCATTAAAATGATCAGCTCTGTATTCATCCATCTCGGCATGTTCCTTGCGTTATATTTTCTTAATGATATATGTGCATTCTTTGCTTCTGCGGCTCTTGTTTTAAAGATATTGCATAATTCTAATGTATTAATCCACCCGCTGCTATCTGGCTAGTTGATAGACGCTGTGCATCAATTTACACTCTCATAAGTTCCCTTTCCTGAAATCAATCTTAATCTTCTTAAAGGTAGTTCCAGATAATTTTGGTTTATAAAAGCCAAAATAATCTGGAAATGAAATTCAATATGTAAATAGATGTAGAAGGTATTATTACATCAAAAGAGACGTAATTAATTTTTTCTAATTATTATTCATCTTTTTTTTAATTTTTACGATTATGTTCATTACTTTGCAATTTTTCGAAAAATTTTTAAAAGTTCTGTTTGGTTTTTGAAATTATTTCATTCTAATATTGGACAACCAAACCAAAATAAGAATAAAATAATATTTAGAAGCACTTATATTCAAAGTTTTAATTTTTAGGAATTTTCAAAATTTCATGAAAAAATAACTCGCTGTCAAGGCCCACTCAATGTTTATAAACTCATAACGGAAAAGGAAAGACCAGAAAATTGTTCGTGTCATATTCATGGATTTCTCTTCCGTTTATTTTCATCCTACCTGCCAAAACAAGTGTATGAGATCTTCATAAACATAAAATTTATTTATTTTATTTACACTGTCTCGCCGTGCCTTTCCATCCAGTACCTTTTCTACATATATCCTTGACGAAAGCAGACTTTCAGAACAAGTGAGACCCTGGTGAGTAAAATGATCAGTCAAACTAGAAATGTCCGGAATTTGCCAACCAAAGGGGCCAACCAGTCAACTCCTGCTTTTACAAAATTTAAATTTCAGTGTCGTATTTTAGGAGGAACTCAAATTTTTATATAATTCATGGTTGCCTTGCTCTTTGGTCAAAGGCTGTGCAGAGCTGCATGGCACGCCTCAATACCCTACATAGGGTCTCACAAATCAAACTCCTCTATTACACCTCACTGGACAACGATATGTGGACATGTGTTTTTGTAATGGGCGGAACCTGGAACGTCAGTTCATCTCCGCCTCGTATCTCTGTGACGAACAGTACCAATGTAGAAGGGCCAGAAATGAGTAGTGTATATATTATGTGTTCTGTTCTGGCCTCTCGGCTACCCAGAAACATTAGTCACCTGGACAGATGATTCTGGGTACTCGTCCACACAACGGAAAGGTGGGGCAGTCCCAATGGAGCTCGCTCTGTCTCAATTCGAGACTCTGAACCACCTGGTCGGCCAGATTCCTCTTGGGGTACACTCCAGAGGAGGGAGGAAAAAAGTTAAAGTTCACTGAACAACGATAGTGACTGCTGTGCATTCTTCGCTCTCTCTCCCTCTCGAGATCTACTTACCAGTTTCGAATTAATATGGTGTGATTTAAATTCCATTATTGAAACATGGCTAAGTGAATTCGAAGAAATCACAACCTTAGCTACCACTTCTGAATATGGTATAACTTGCACATCAAGAAATCATTAAAAAAGAAGTGAGTAGCAATACTCCTCAGGGTTACAATCTTCTTTTGATGGAGCAAGTAAGGTATCTCCATTGAAAACACCATATTTATGCGTTGTTTATGTTATTTTCGTACTGTAATCAAAAGGAGACTTCGAATCATTGATATCTCTGTCACCAGCATTGTATCTGACGCTGAACTGATTTCAGAGTTAACCAATTTGGTACATTAGTAACCTGAATCATAAGTTGGGTAAATTAACTTATGGTGATTTTACTCTCGCTCTTCATCTACTCTCTCTTTGAAAGCAACTTCATATAAAGGTTAGTTTTGTGGGATTAGCACTTCACTAAGCACTCGATTGGAAGTAACAGCTCCTTGGATCTAATGTATACGACTCTAGAATCTGTGATCCTTCGTCCTGGGACTCTACTTTCCTTCCGAATGCGTTCCATTTTGTCTTGGGAAAATGGCAGTTTCAACGCATGATATACTATCTTATTTAGAAGTGGACTAGGAATTTTGATACCCATGGCGAAATATCAGTAATAATTGTTTCCATAATTAATGTTATAGTTTTATAATAACATTAATTAATTTATTTTTGAAATAAGTGTTAATGTATTAATTAAATAGTGAAAAATAATTTAAATCATTATCCATGAGACGGTACTATTATATAAAAAAGATTCTTATCAGAATTGATACAGATAATAATAATTTTAATTTTCAAAACAAATTACAAATCCAGTTTTTAATTTATTTTAAAAATAAAATAAAGGTTGAGTTTTTTGGGCATATTGGGACTTAGATCATATTGGGCCGTACATAAAGTCTTTAAAATTGCGTGTGTTCTGTGCTCGATTTGCTCTTTGGTGGATGAAAAACCCAAATTTCCGGGATTAAAAACTAAGCTAACAACTAACTCGCCATGCTGTTAAAAAAGGCCAATAAAAATTCCACGCGCCATTAGCTGGATTCCAGCTGAGGTCTTTTCCAGCAGGTGTGGGAATGTCGGCGATTATATCAACTGTATTATCCACTAGGGACTCCGGTAACTGGGCCATACTCGCCACACCTCAGTTACGCCTCTGATCTTATTTATCTCTCTACCTGAAAAGAGCAAGGTCATAACTTTAATATTTCTAATTTAAGTGGAAAATTCGAATTCTAAGAAAATACTGTATTACACAAATCGGTTACGCATTTCTCAATACATATTTGAATTAAAATCTATTTAGTACTGTATGAGACTGCTTTGGGTCTCAACTGGTACTAAACATAGAGGAAACAGGTTAAGATTGCTACTGAAATTAGAAGGCTGACTAATTGATAGAAACGAGTTAGTTACAATTTTTGTTTAATTATGATTTAATATAATATTGAAGGCGCATTATAGCCAAAGTAGCTTATGCGCCATCAAACCTCCATATCAACAACAACAAATATAATATTGATATTATATTTCTCTGGAAATAATTATGGAATTTTAATGGGCTTTTTTTTCACACCGTGATTGAGTTCTTCGCCATCATAGATGGCGAAGTTGCTTCTCTTCCCCCTCCCCATCCTCCCGGAAAACTCGACTTTTTTATCCAGCACAAAAAGGAAAATCGACTATAGAACACAGATTATAAGCACAAATACGTTGATGTTTCATAGCCTCAAATGATTTGGGCCAAAAATAAAATAATGAAATAAATACGGTATATACAAATGTATTTATTTATTGGATTGCTGTTAACCGTGGTAACAAAAAAAAAACTAGCAATTAATCCTATCAGTAGCTGCTGATATTCTTGTTTACTCGATACCCATTGATTTACTTTTTAGGCAGAACGATGCATCATTTCTCAATGCCTTCTTCAGGAGTCATATCTGTTGGAATGTTTTGCGTCCAATACCACCTTCTGTCTAACGACAGGTGCAGCATTGTTAAGAGTTTATAATACCGCATTGTGTGTGCCTTTGAACACCCTGTAATTAGAGGGTGCACGCAATGAAGTTCGGGTCCGTTATTAAAATAATTGGGATGGCAGGTGGTCTGGGAAGTTGTCTGGGACATCATATGTTCATTCCAGTTGCTTAGCAAAAATTTTCTTACCTTATACGTGAGATTTTATAATCTGTTTAAAACTTGCTGATCGAGATCGTGTGACTTTAACACAGATACAAAGTAGCGAAAATTTAAAAATAAATAAATAAATATATATGAAAATTGGCTTAGTATGTACCTCGGACTAACGTACACTGAGTGCCCACTTTATTAAGTATGCCTACCTAATAGTGAGTATTTCCCTCTTTAGCCTTCAGAACAGCCTGGATTCGTCTTGGCATGGAATAAACAAATTGAATAGTTGTGGATCTCTACTCCGAAGAGCCCGTTCTCCCACAGATGCTTAAGTAGATTGAGATCTGGTGAGTATTGGGGCTATCGCACTTGACATGAATTTACTCTCATGTTCCTAGAACTAGTTCCGTACAATTATGACCTTGTGAAATGGCGGATTATCCAGCTGGAACAACAGATTCTTTGATGGATATACTACCTCCATTAAGGGATGTGCGTGGTGGGGAACAACTTCTAGCTAAACTGTAGCATGCGAATGTTGCTCCACAGGAATCAAAAGGCCCAATGTGCCTCACGAAAACCCTCCCCACTACTGGCCTTCATTGTTTACATCTGGCATGATGGGTCCACGGAGTCATGTTGTTTTTCTGCATATTCTGGTCCTCACATCAACTTGAACAGCAGGAACCGGGATTTGCACACACTATTCAGTTACAATTTCTCATCTATGAGAAGATACTACGGGTTGTGCATTATGCAGTTCTTGTTTGGTTACCACTTTTGTGCTGAGTTTTTTTTTTTTTTTTTTTTTTGACTGACCATAGCTTTTCTGTTAATTTGCACAAGTCTTGTCAACCTCTGTTGGCCGGATGTTGTTTGGTTACTGGCAAGTCAATATACCCGAGTCGACACAGATGAAACCCCAGCACAGTTGCGTTCCGGATACTCACACCAGCGCGTTCGGCGTCTACTCATTCCACGTTCAAAGCCACTTCAAAAAAGAAAAAAGTGCCTTGCCCATTCTCGCACTGAATGGCACACGCACAGCATCCCTACGCATCTGCCCACTTGCTTTATATGACATGGTAAACATGTGACAGTGTTACTGAAAGAGCACTCCATTTAATGAAAATTGTTTGTGTACCTAATAAATTGGCCACTCAGTTGAGTTTATGCTATTTGGACTCCACTTTTCTTCGCCATTTACCTAACGGTCTTTTTTCGATCCTTATTCCAGGAAGAAAGTCAGATCTTGCCTTTTCTCTGGCAGAGTTTCCAAAGCTGCTTCGTTCCAAACGTCTGAAGTTCAGAACGAAGAAGCGTTGTGGTGCAAAAGCTTTTTTAGGATATTTTGTGAAAATTGCTCAAGTTTATATGTTCATGGACCAGGTCCATCGCCAACCCACCCAGAAACTTCAATTTTGTCGTGAGACCGACTAATTCAACCACGGTGTGTGAAGAGCCCATAAGTTCCTCGGGGGAAAGGCGAGTTTAGCTACAGTACAACTCGCAAAGTCATTCTCTGGAAGCTCAACAAACTGGTTTCCAGTCTTCATTAGACCTCATTGATTTCAGTAAAGCAATCTTTGCCACAGCTTTCCTAATATTGTTTTGTTCTGGCGTATAGTACGGGAGTAACTTTGACCAAGAAACAACGTAAAAAGCCAATCAGCCCTTCTTTTAAACCAAGCGTGTACTTTTAAAAATATATTCAATAAAGAGTCGATGAATGGCATAAACGGCTGTCTTTGATCTTGATTACTCCCGGGCTATTGTTACACAATCAGAAAGTGCTGCGTTATATCATCACCCTGCGAGCGATAGCGTTGACATTAGAGACTCGGTCGATCTTACTTTGCTAGTATATTCTTTCATCGCTCTATTTTTAATGAATAACTTTTGAGTTTGTTTTAGGACATCGTGGTAGCGAATGAATACATTCGAGAATTTAAGTAAAAATGGTGCATCCTTTGAGTTTTCTGTATTTCGTTAGAGGGCATTTTGTGTGTTAACAGTTTTTTGTTGTTTTTTTATTTTATTTGAAATTCCTAAGCAACGTTGCGAGTATCAACAGGAAGTACAGAATCCTTGTACCTCTCTCAGTACAATTTACATGTCTGTCTGGTTCCCCCCAGCTATTTTCTGTGTCTCGATCTTGTCTGCGAATATTCCCTTTACCTTATCCATCTTCATCTTCTCGGCTGTAATTTATTAACTGCCAGTAAAGAAGCCATTTCAAAGCCATACATTATTAGACCTGTATAGGGCCACAAAGTAGACCAATGGCATCTTTTAATTATATGACCGTGGATTTGTTACGATGTTGCGTGTTTATATCTGTTATTTGTGCTGAGGAAAGCGGAAAATGTTCCACTCTGCAGCAATCATCCTTCTGTCTCCCTCCCACCTCATTTTCAAAAGATTTATTTTTTTATAAGTAGAATTTTAGCCGAAGGTTTCTATCGTATTTCAAACAAATAAGAGTTATCTTTTCTTTCTTTTTTTTTTTCACCCCCAAGAATTCGTAATTACAAATTGCTCACACACCACACGAATGATCCATAATCTCAATCTTTCATCTGTGACCGCCGTACCGTACAGCCTTCTAGATGAATGAGCCGGATGTAATCGGCCACCCACATTTTTCCAGAAAGTTGTGACAGATGAATCTCTTATCTATCATGCTAGGAATTTATTACCCCAATGACTTTAGCTGCAGTTCGCTTTATAAAGAACACTGAATACGAAAATCTGTAAAAATAAGATGTATTTTGGGGGCATGGGATTCATATATTCCATGCCTGTAAGTCGAGTGGCATTCAGATTTACCGCAAGAGTTCAATAATTTGGCTGCACTGATTAAAAAATTGTTTTATTGCGCACTTACTGCTATATATATATATCCACGTGCACCAATCAATCGTAAACTTGCTACAAACAAAAACAGTTCCATCATGCACTTTTTGACACGAATTATTGTGAGTATTATAATTATTATTAGTTTAAAAGTGTCATTTTTATTATATGTACGCATGTACTTTACGGTAAACTTTTATTTTAATTTCTATTCATATTTATGACTGCAAAAATACATACATTGTCAGTGTGCGTACCCCTGAATTACACGCATATGAATTTGAATGTCCCTTTTCAATAATTTTTCGTATTTTCCAGCTTATAACAGTGATTTCTATGAAATAAGCTAAATATTAGTTCAGTTAGAGTTAAAGTTATCCGGTAGATGGCGGTGATAATACAACTGTAAATGTGATATCTGGCTACGCGCCGAAAAACATTTTTTGATTTTAATTATCGAAAGTATTCTTCTGTTACAAAGCATTGTATTTTAACAGGTTAAGTCGTGTCAGTGAGAATATGAGGACAAAATTGGGCAAAGTATCAAGATTAATATTAGTTAAGAAATTAAATCAAGGGAAGAATTAATTAACCTGCGCTATATGCTACTAAATTTCAACTTTCGGTCGTATACTTTATTATTATTTTAATATTTTATATGCTGTTCGGATTATATATTCCCTTTCCCATTTTCTCTCTCTCTCTCTGCAAAAAAGTATTCGAGAACAAGCTCCAGTTGAATAATTGCTCTGGTTTTAAGAACCAAAAGGTAAGACATTGCTAAATGCAAGATCTTGAGAAACAGCAAATCACAAATAAATTATACACTTGGTGTGGTTGAATTAAAAACAGTGGAGGAGGAAAGGGATCTGGGAGTTACAATACTGGCAGATATGGAGTTTTCTGAACAGTGTAAACAGGCAGCCAGGAAAGCCCATGGTGTCCTATCGATGATTTATCGAACTTTATCCTATAGATAAAGGGAGGTCATAATATCACTATATAAGGAAATTGGAAGATTACATTTGGAATACTGTGTTCAAGTATGGAGACTTCATTTGGAAAAAAAGACATTGGGCTTCTTGAAAGGGTCCAAATACGGGCAACTCGAATGGTGAGATCGACAGAAAGATGACCGTATGAGAAAAGGCTCCAATTATATGGGCTACGAGCTTGGCAACCAGGCACCTCAGAGGTGATCTGATTGAGGTTTATAAGGTCCTGAGAGGGATTAATAAAAATGAATGAAGGTGGAATTCTCAATGTTATAAAGAGATAGAAATAGGGATCATAAATTCAAATTACAGGACTTGAGGTTTAGATTAGATTGTAGGAAGCTTTTTTTAGCCAGCGAGTTGTTGATTGCTGGAACAGGTTGCACTGACAGTTTGAATAAATTCATATATTTGTATAAGCATATTTGTATTTTGTTATATAATTGTCTTTTTTAAACTACAAGTAACTAGCTAAGACACTTAATTTTGAAACTTAAGGTGCAGTAAGTATTAGGCGACAGCCCTATGATTTGATGGCTACATCATACGTTCATTTTGTAATTTAATGCCATTAGCTTTTAATGCATTCATTATTTCTTTGGCTAAGTTTGATATAACACAGATTAGAAACTAAATTGACGCATACATTTGTCCTCTGTCTTATTGAGAGCTTCTTAAAAGTATACAGACATATGGATTGAAATAAGGAAGTAGTTTAGAATTGAGCAAAATCTTGGATCTCTGGCCTACAGAAAATGACGAATTTGATCAGAGTATGCTTTCTCTGATCAAAAGATTTCTCACTGACTGTATCCAACCATCCAGTTTGCTGAATGAGTGGATACAGTTGTTGTTGTTATGAAGGTTTAATGGCACATAAGCTGCTATGGCTATAATGTGCTGGTGGATACAGTCAGCGAGAAATCTCAAGGAGATTTTATATTCCTGTGTTTATAATCATTATTTAAGTGTGCTGTGTTTGGTTTGAATCAATTACCAGGGAGCAATACTTCACTTACCCATTCATTCTACATCTTGACTACACTTGTATTTTATCTCTTGGAAAAGAGTGGTGCTGGATTCCCGTTGTAGACTAAAGGGAATCTCTGTGAAATGTTTTTCACTCGAGTTATAGTTATCCAGGATCAGGCCAAGGATCATAGCCACAATTGTTCTTCCATTCCTCTTTTAAAATGTTTGAATTCAATTTCGCTCTTTATGGAGTAACTTCTATGGATTTTTCTTTTATATGCGGCCGTATTTTTCGATTTCGGCCAAACGTTTCATTTATAAAAATTATATACCGAATAAAAGCAACTGAAACCATTTATTTGAGGTTATATCTTCTCTAAAGTCTAAATTCTCAAATTGCTACGTCTCTGAAAGACCATATGGTAGATGAGACAACGTTTGATGGAACCATTGTCAAAGGTTATCTTATCGAGCTCTAGAAGCTGAATATGGTGGTATGACGTGAATGTTCTTTAGACCCGAACAGTCAATTTTTTAAGCCTTAACGCTGTAGTTTGTGTTTCCATGTGCCTTGCCTTGCCCTGTCCATACAGTTCAAGGAACATGTAAATTTCTAGATTCCGGTGGATGCTCCAGTGACCTTGAGTTGGATTGTTATTGCTGCCCTTCATTTCTCCATACTGCATAAATATGCCTATTTAATTCTTTAAAAGCAGTAGGGTGTGCATGCGTGCGTCTATGTGTCTGTTTTTCTTATTTTTTGTAGATGTAGGCAGCAACAAGTTGTTTATCATAGATTCCTGGAACGGGAAACATCGAAAATGGATGTAAAAAATATCATTTTTAAAGTATTCGCATAGTTCAGACAGGTAGCTTTCAAAAGAGAATCGGGGAAGGAATGCTCCAAGTAAACAATCAGTTGATCGTGTGATACACTGATATGGAGAGGAGAATTGGATAGCTCATAAGATGCGCATAGGAACAAGTGATCAAATAGCACTTGTTTCTTCCAGCTGAGTTATCAGAAGGATAAAAGGCACTGCATAGACTCGATTCATGTTTTCCGATATATCACGAATGTACTGAACATAATTCAGTACATTCGTGATATATCATGAAACACGTTTCTGGATTTCGTGGGGGATTGTGTAAACTCTGTCTTTTGAGTGCTTAAATAAAGAACGGAAATTATCTCAAAGGATTACTCCTTTGAGGTAATTTCTCCAGGAGAATTTGAATAAATTGCTAAATAAATACTCAGCACTCCATAAACTTATCAGTCTCTTTTCTTATAATTGTCTATACGCTCTCAAGATAAATGGAACACCGTATATAAGTAAATCCAAACAGTTATTATGGAAAGCACCATACTGCCATTCTGTGTTATTCACACCATAATTAGTGTTAGAGTGCTTTGGTCTGTTGCTTGTTATCAGTGACCCGTAAAGGTTGCTATTATTATCAGCAATTTAAATTCTAAACATACGGACAAAAAGACTGTCTCATTACACAAATTGCTGTTTATGTTCTGCTCACTTTGAGAAATTGAGTATTTTTCAATAATGGGGAGTTATTTGGGCACGAAAGTTCGCCTCCGTGATTTTATGCTCGTATGTTGGAAAGGCCGTTTGTTAAAACGGAAGCTGAGTACAGTGAATAATGTACCTGACAGGTATGGAGTTCCTGAATTAGGATCGGTGATTTCTCCTCCCCCCCTCCTCCTTCCCGCTTTCTCCTCTGTCGTCAGCGGAACTGTTAAACTTCTAATGAAACTGACAAAGCCATAAACAGTAGACAAAGGATAGCGAACTCTTCCATCTCCTCCATTCTGTCGGAGACTGTTTAGCCATAACGATCCCCCTGAGCGGAAAAGTAAAACTATAAATCCAGCCATCAATTTTCTCATTCAAGGCTTCACTGACAGCTTGATTCTCTCATTATCTCAGTTTATATTGTTCATCAAGACTACAAACTAGGATAGAAGTTTGGAGGCAAAAGAAGGGGAAAAAAACCCCTCATTTTCCTAGTTCTGTAGAGTCATAACATAAGAGGAGATAGTGCAGAGAGGCAACGAAACTATTTAATTAAAGCGAAGCTTTCTAATTAAACATTTTATCAGGTTTAAAGCTGATTATTACTACGCTGTCAGATTGAGGTGGACTGTTTATCGTTAGGGGGAAACTGCGGCGCTCATCCGAGCCAGAGTGACATTTCTTTGGCGACTGACTGCTAACAATACATGAAATCGACAAGAGAAAGCTGATAAAGAGAAGAGGAGAAAAAAAAAGATGCAGAAAAATGAGGGAAATTCATTTAATTCGGTGCTGGGAATTCTTTAATAATGTTGGTTGTGCCCTGCAAATTACTTTTCCATACCGTCTTCCATTATTATTTTTAATGGTATTCTGCATTTGGGTCCAGCTTGTTTATCTCCTCGCGTGCGATCTGGCAAGGGCCAGTTAAAAATGCTCACCAGATTTAACACGCTGGTTTTCCTATAACAAACTTTCTTAACGGCTCACCTTTTCTGTTGAGGGAGTGTTTGTTATCGGGTTTCAGGCGCATTAGCGACTTAGACCGTATTTATTCCCGCACTATTTATTATGTCTGTAAATTACGCGTGTCTGTGGTCGATTTTCCTGTTTCCTAGACGAAAAACCCAATTTTCCAGCAGAGAGAAATCATGCTACACTCCTCTGAGACCGAATAACTCGGCCACCTTTTGAAAACGGCTCATAAAAATTCCTCACGGCTTCGATAGGATTCGAACTCAGGTCTTTTCCACCTGGTGTGGAGAGGACGGCGATTCTACCAACTGTGCTACCCACGAGGGCAAGTGGGTGCTTACTAGTTCCAAATTAGACTATACAGGGGGTAGAAACCGGACGTTTAAAAGGACATTCCGTTGAGGAAGATAATTGAAATGTAACTTGGTTTTTTGTGATCCTGAATTTCTGTAGACATATTTTAATAGTTATTGGAAGGTTGGAAAATATTGTATTTATTGAAAGCGTTTTTCAAAAATGACGTACATTAACAGAGACAGTATTTCTATTTTGATGTAGGTGGATTTGTTGGTTAAAATTATTTTTAAAATAAAAATAAACAGTTTTGTTATTACAAAGACTGAAAGACTGTTTGACCCTTATGGCAGTCTCATCATCAGTTACCTATTGGTTTGTACTGATCGTGTGGAATTAAACTAATGATCTTTAAGCATATTAATCTCTTTTGTCATTCTTCACCCCCACTCTCTGAAGAGGCATCATTCCAATCAGATATTCAGTCCCATCTAATGTCAACCACAACAGTGGAACATTTACTTGAACCGCTGGCATACGAAATGACACCGAACTGTCACAGTGGAGATGTACTGAAGTTTTCTACTAATTACTTAACGTTGTACTGCAGTTGTTGTTAAAGCGATATTTCGCAGTGGTCAAATTGGACAGAGCACGTGGTCCAAATTCAAAACGGATGCTGTTCATACTCTTCATTGGCAGACAGTGTCGGTGGGAAACTCGTCCATGGGTTGCATTATAAACCAAACACGCAGACAGAGCCGTCTTCTGCAATTAATTTTGTCGTACTTGTCGCCTGTGACTGCCATAATCGTTAGTGGAACGCCATTACGTTCACGGAGTGAGCAGAATATCGTAACTAGCACATCGCAGACTGTAACTTTATCTCTCGTAAATAGTTATTAGTAGACGAAGCAGATCGAGACGCTAATGTCGCCGTGTGGGCCTCCATGATGATATCATCAATGATAGCGGTTGGCCACTATTTCGATGTGGTTAGTCTCACCGATTCCAAGTAGCCATTGGTTAAAAATAAGAATTTCCAGACGGGTCAGGCCACAGGTGAGCAGACAAAAATGTAATACTGCAACGACCATATTTGGTTACGCAGCTGTCCGTTTGAACTTACCTGACCTTTTTATTAGTCTCAGACTAGCGCGAATAGTGATTAATTAGTTAAATGACCCAATCAAAAATTCTTTTTTGGACTGGAGAACTGCACGCACAGTGCTAACCATTGGCTATAACGACAATCCACTTTATTGAATCCCCTGTGGTGGCGAAGTCATTGTTATGTAATTTTGAATTTGCGTATGAATTCGTTTACGAAGATTTGGGCACACTTTTCTCTGTTCATTTCGAATTTTTATTGTAGCTTCTGATCGATTTTTCTTCTTTATTTTTTTGAAGCTAACAAAATGGCAGCTTTTTAAAAATTGAAGGAAAACAAACTGTTATATGATCACATAAAACGATACGTAGACGCACTCATTGAATCCACGTATTGTTCCTAAATAATATCTTTGGTGTGATCATTATGTTTAACGGAACTGTACGTCAAACAAAGCACGTCCCTTAACCGTCGCCAGATACCACATTTTCATGTGGTTATTATCACCGGAGGTGGCTACTTCAGAGTGTTCGCAACCCTTTTAATCACAAAAAATTTAACGAGTCATTAAAAAAGTAATTTCTACCTGCCGTACCACTTCTAATTAATTAAATGTTACTGGAGAGATTTTAGACGGGGTCAAGAGTTCCCTACATTGACACAACTCAGTTTTCTCTTGGGAACACTTAAGTGTTGAGCAGCCAGAGGCCTTAATTGAATAAAAACTTGAAGCCTTCAAGGAACAAACAAGATAATCTAATCTTACACCATGTCTTTGTTTGCACGCGAAAGGGAAGAAATGTTTTTTTTTTTTTTTATCCTTCTACCGAAGGTTAACATGGAAAGTTGTGTTCAAGTTATCAGTATATTAAGAGGCTTTGCAGCCAAAAAGGGGGAATCAGATGGTATGCATCTACAGTTTGGGCTGTTCACTATGTAACTAATCTATGTCAGCTCAAGCAAGTCTTTTCCATCTCAGTTTTCGATCGCAGAAATGCTGTATCCTCCACTAGAGGTGTCGCTGGTGGTTTGCAATGTTTGAACATATTTATTACATAGGGGACTTTATCCTTGGTAAAATAAGCAGGTGGAATTCATTCGCATTTTCACAGTTTAAGAGTAACACCGGTAATAATGTCCGATGGATAATAAGTTTCCAAAATTAAGACGCGACCGACGTTTTGCCATAATTTTATCGTAGAATAAATTTAGACACCAAACGTATCCAATATTCTCGATTGCACTTTACAGTTCAAAAATCGCATGCATATTACATGAACACATCTGAATTCTTCAGACTGTCTTTTCAGTATCGTAATTCTTCAGGCCAGGATTCTCGCAAAGTTTTCTTATATACGTGAGAGGAATTTGCCGAAAGAAGACCTATAGTATCTTTAAGCTCATCATGGTATTGGATACTTAGCCATGAAGATGCTGTATCATGTCTTTAAATTACTTCTGTTCTATGGCATTTATCTGCTTTCTGGATGGAGGGAAACTTTCATAGAAACGATCATATCTTCTCTCAAAGAATCTTGCTAAACACTGTTTAATGATGTACGGCAGGTACCAACCATTAAAATGCTCATTGGAAATTTAAATTCCACCAATACGTCCAATATACTGAATAGAGATACCACAAACAACTCTTCATCAAAATGTGCCTTCCGATCCAAGGTCTTCAACTGCCAACAATTTCTTCTTGCACAAATGCTGTCCACAGCACAAACTCGTTATTTTCATAGTTGATCGTAGTGACCAGATTTTTTTCTTCTAAGTGATCCATAATTTAGCGGGATGCTTCACAGTCCAGCAGATATTTTTGAATGAGCGTGCACAGTTCAGAATGATGGAGTGTCACAACTCCAAAGAAAGAATTTATAACAAGATATCAAGATATTCACTATCTCTGTGAATGATTTCAGAGTCGAATACTAAACAAGGTTAATCATATCCTCTGAAGAGGATATGATTAACCTTGTTTAGTATTCGCACGCTTTAACAGTGTAATTTGAGTATCAAATTTTGTGTATGAAAACCTGTTTACCTTTCTTCTTTTTTTGAGGGGGAGGGAGGGAGCTGAGTGAGAACTAGGATGTCACGAGAAACTCACGCCCACAATCTAAAAACACTTAAATTTACAGAAAATTTACAATGCTAAATCGGTTTGTTTATAAGATCTGCGTACACCAGGGATTGGTCCTAATTGCAATTTATGCGTAAAACAGAACTTTGTGTTTGAAATGTCAAATTCATAAAATATATGATTTGAATTTGTCACTAAATGTATATTATTATAAAGTTTCTTAAAGCAAATTGGTGCATTTAAAGTTTTGATCTGGGAACATTGCTACATTTTCTTTCGTTCTCCTATTTAATGCTTTTCTAATAAGGTGTAATTTACGATGTCTTCCCGAGAGCAAGACTCATCTAGCTGGACCAGCTGTGATTGATAAGGTTATGGCTTCATCAGAAAGAAAAGAAGTCCTAGCAGAAATAATGAAAGCATTTTTCTTGTTTGTTTTGGTTTCCCAGTCATAGTGTGGGCATAAATAATGTACAACTTCAATCCATGTTCTGCAATCAAGGCCAGTGCAAGAAGTGGCTTGTAAGCTTGATACATTGGCCCGGTTAAAAAGATACTTTTAATAAACATTTCATTTCTTTTGATCCTTATTTTCTCTAATTTTTCATGAATTAAATTTGAACGTCAGAGTCATGTTATTCTGGGGAAGAAGGATCTTCCCCAGTTAGAGAAAGAAACAACTAGTTTCTTTCACTAACTCTTCCAAAAAACATGTTGCCACTTCTAGCTGATTTGTCTGCTGAAGATAAGGAACTTGGAAGAAAAATAACTTGTGTTTGTCATGTGTGATATTCCTTTTTTCTGTGGAGTATTTTTTTAGAATTTGCGTCAAGGCAATTCAGTCCACGAGGGGTAATTATATAGTGTCTGTAAACTGCTTGCATTCTCTGTTTGGCTGCTATAGACTGATAAATGCCTATAAATATTCATTCTCTCCCAACAGGAAGTATTTCTCACCATCGACTACGTCAGGCAGGCCTTTTCTGCCATGTGCCAGAGAACAGAGAGATAGTTCTATTCTCGAGAGCTTTGGGTTGGATAATAAAATTATCACGATTTTTATGAAATTAATTCTAAAAATTTTTCTGAGTGGTTCCCATCTGTTTTTTTTTTTTTTTTTAACCTAATCAGAGTTCAAAAGTTTGTGCCAGCCATAATGAAACCTTTCTTATTCTTAGAGTATTCACAACAATATCTTGAGTTATATCATACGCCGATTTTCACATATACAGCTGAAAAAAAAAACATCCCACATAACTTATAATCAAAATAATTCCCATACACAGATTAGTGTAATCCAAAAGATATGCTTTATTTGATATGATCTGATTGTAACCCCTGTGATACTCTCGCAGATATCACAGGGATTAAAACTGCTGTTCTTCCAACCTTGTGGAAAAGGATTGGAGTTGAATCTCGTCAAAGTGGGAAGAATTTTATGGGTTACTTTTTTGGTTTTGGACGAGAATTGCACGGTTTTCCCCTTCCTCAGGAAACTTACCAATCAAAAAGAACAATCAAATCGACCTTTTATTTTATTTAAATCAGTTTGAATCAGGTGTACACTTCAACTTCATTTCCAGGGGTGAAATAAATCACACAGAAGATTACATTACTTAAAGACAGCGCCTTTAAAAATCCAGCACGCTTCCTCTGTCGTAAAGTGCCATAGCATTTGCACTTGTAAATCAAGAAATGTACCACTTTCTTAATGGAAAAGGTTAACTTCTTGTGACTGTAGTCGCTATTCTTCCAAACTTTTTGGAAGCACCGATGAACCATTTCAGGTTCACCGCTGCTTCCAATAAATTCGAAACGAATTTATGCCTAGGAATATTGTTTGTTAAAGTTGACCATCCACTAATTTAATGCTCCCTCTCTACAACAGCAATGGCACATGAACTTTAGCTAATGCGGCAACCAAAAACTGGTTGAAGACAGAAGACTAGTATCCATTACTAAAATGGTCACCTGCATTATATTTGAGCCCGATATATGGGACATAGGCGCCTCGGTAGCCAGGTGGGAAGGAGCAGCAGTGCGTAGCACACGCTTCTTGATTAGACCGGGGTTCAAGCCCGTCACTACCAAATACGGAGGATGCGGAAAGGTCAGGGAATGACCACCGCATATTCCCGGAGCAATATGGCCTTAGTTGCTAATGCTCCTAAAAACCAAATAACAAACAAACATGGGACATGTGTTCGTGCCGTGTCCCCCCATGTACTTTTAAGATCAATGCCAACTTTAATTATGCGTTCCAACTTGCCGTATCGGACCGTTTCCTTTCGAATCAGATGCTTGACAGAATCTAAGAACTCGATGCTGACCATCTATTTGTCGCCAACTCAACTTATACGCTCCACGTGCTTCTCATCGCAATCTCCCCAGCTGATTCTTCATCATAAATCTCTGGACTAATTTATTTAACACTTGTCACTTTGCATCTCGCGTCAACATCATCCAGTTGTGGATGGAGAACTCGTCATAATCTTTAGCTGGAATACCTGCATCTGCTACAGCGCTCCATAGGTTTTCTTAAGTCTTCCTGCCCCCGTACATAATTCATTGCATTGTTCTACCTTCCTATCATTTCAGGAAATGCTATTTTGTCCCTATCTTCCTTTCTTTCTTGCTTATATGCTATGTTTCTACGTGTACCATCTTTTTTTCTATGAAATATCCGTTTGATGGGAATAAAGATTGTAGTCTACATAAAAGAAATCCTTTTCTTTAAATACGTTACATATATTTCTCCATTAATCATTTTACTTTCAGTTGGAGATTTGGTACTCCATTAGTATAATCGGAACTTCGCGGTTGGAGATTGAATTTGGTTTAAGTATTTTTCATCATTCCCCTGTATTCTTGAATATAATTCCTTTAGTGAAAAATGTGCCTCAAACTCTCATGTATTGTAAGACATAAAAAATCAATCCAACAGAAAAACATGTTGCAGTAGGTTAGTCTTTGATGACCATCTGACATTGAGCCAAGAGGGCTTCATGAGTAGCACTTATTTTTCGCACAACTTTTAGAAAAAGGCGGCTGTTGAGAGAACACACCACACGCCTTTACAAAATTTACTGGATTGATGGCAGTGGGCAAGATTTTTTGTAAAATTTCAGTTTTTTTTTAACTGGAAATTGCTAGTGTCATTCATCTGCTTCCTGGTTACTCGCAACCACTGTGTTTTTGGGGTGGAAGAATTCTTTACGAACATTTGGAACAAGACTTGATCCATCCATGCGAATATCACAATTTTCTCATTTAATTCCAGAAAAGGAGTGATGCCTCTTGTTATCTCCAATGGTTTTCGCTTAATATCCTCATCTTACATGTTCTTAAAACGACTGATTGCTGGAAGCAGTTTCTAACGTTGGCAAATACAATAAACTAGAGGAGCTGATTTAATTACATTAATGAGCTGTACTAAAATGTTGCGATATGTCAGCGATATTTCTTGTCGTTTGACAGCACAATTGGAGTAGTCTTTGAGTGAATTCTTTTTTGATAAAATCTCGACAATTACAAGAATTGGCTAGTTCATTTTCAGCCTCAGTCTTAAAATAATTTGCATTCCTTTTTTAAGATTTAAAAGTGCCTTTGTCAACAAATTTCTTAAAAGGAAACGTAATGCCACACAAAAATCATATTGAGCACAAAAATAAGGTTTTTGAATTGCTACTGTCAGTATCTTATTGTTAGAACAGAACCGGATGTGATACCATTTTCTTTGCCGCTATTAAACAGAGTATGTTGGTGTTAAGCGCCAAAGCAACTAGAGTTATGAAGCGCCAAAATATTGTGTCTGCAATTGCGTGTGTTATTTTGGTCGGTTTGCTGTTTTTAGATGAAAAACAAAAATCATTCAGTCATCTCCTGACCTGATAATTCTGCTGCGTTATGAAAAAGCCCATAAAAATTCTTTGTCATTGACGGGATTCGAACTCAGGCCTTTTAAGGGAACTAACCGAATTTGAAACCTTGTGTATACTTTTAAGCATGTTCATTATTACGTGTACATTCTGAGATTGAATTCTATGCGAATTGATTGGCCACCCACTGATTCGCCAAGGTTGACCGCAGAGAACACAAAAACAACTAACTACAACAGACTGGACATTGAAGACGCTCTCTGTGATAATGGTGAACCGCAAGATGTATATTGTGTATGACATAATAGTAGGTAAGATAGCACTATATTGCAGGTCAGGACAGTGATAGGATATGCATAGGAGAGGCAGTAACCTCCCCACTCCCTCCCGCGGTGGATCACTGAACCGTAGTGGTTCATTGTTTTTCAGTTGCCATGCTTTAAGATCGTACTTTATTTGATTTGGATTTAAAGTCAAAACTTTGAGTTGTTCAGAGCAGGTCTTGGCTCAAATTTGTTTTTCAAACCACTCCTTTGTAGTGTTGAGGTGTGGCCCAACGTCAGAGTGAGGTAGGTTGGTTACAGGGTGGATGCTGTTCACTGGAATGTAAAATGTAGCATTCCGTACTTGTCCACAACGTTCTTTTCCCTGTAACAATGGACTGTGTTTATGAAAACAGATTTCCTTTCACAGTTACATGCAGAGCTAAACTACTACTTCAAGGCCTCGCCCAACCCAAACTTGTGCTCCTTGACGTAACTGATAAGCAGTAGGAGCTTCTCATGCATGTTAGGGTTTCGATAATTTCACGCCCAAGACCTTCTAGGCACCATTTTAGAAATTATCTTCTATCAGTGATCCCTTTAAGGACTTAATGGTATTCAAATATGCGCTCAAAATTCACTATCTTGCACGTGAAATTTCCTCAAGTGTAACTCATTTCTTGGGTGTTTCGGTTTAATGACAGGCATTAAATTATTCTCTTGTCCCTGTTCGTTGATTGTTTTCACTAACTTAGAGGAATTTAAACTAACCACTCTTCCGATACAAACTGATTACATTAATGTGTAATTTTCTTAATCTTCACATTTTTTGTTACTTTTCAAGTGTGAAAAATTCATTCTCTCACTTTTCAAGCATCTTTTTGTTGATATCAGTAAGATAATATCACAAAGGGAAAAGGATTAAAACGGAATTTCCATAGTTTGCACAAAGAAGAGATTTCGATTCTTTTCTCTGGAATGAATAATCTTCATACGTTATTAAAACATCACGTTGAACTTAGACATCATTCTAAACAATACTTTGACACTTCAAAGATCTTTTAAGCAGGACTTAAGTCTTATTGCTAACATGCAATAATGTCTAAGGAAATCCATATAGATTCTTTTTGTCCAATAGGCGTTTAGAAAGTTGTCCACAGCCTGTTCCAGAACTTTTTTTAAACTGTTATAGGATGTAAATGTAAGTGTAATGTAAATATAGAGATGTTTAACTGTTATAATACTCGTATTTAACGTTCTCGTAATAGCCGTATGCCTGATCTCTTAGCAAAGTTTTCAGATTTTAACTGCCTGAACTCCGGCTTTTCATCCCATTAAGCAAATAAACCAAGTACAGAATGCATGCAATTTAGACAACACACTGCGTGCTCGGGAACTCAGCGCATTCAGAACTTATTGAAAACAATCCAATTTTCCCTCTCTCTCTCTATGAGTGAGTGAAAGAGGAAGATCTTTTTACAATCTCTTTTCCACATAGGTAGTTAATTCTTTTTATTTTAAAAAGCAGGAAATCTTTTCCCCTCGAAATCTCTATAAGGTTAAGGCGTTAGTTAAAAAAAAATAATAGCCCGATTATTTTTGCGTATTGAAATTGCACCTTTGTGCTACAGGGTTATACGTTGTTCAATGTTATAATGACAAGAGCAATCATAAAAACGTGTCACATTGCTTGCTTGTCAAGAAATTTCGTGCACGCACACAGACCATTATCATAAAGTAATAATGGCAGATTTATGAAATAGAATAAGTTTATTTGAATCTGAGAACAATGGCTTTTTTTTTTTGTTTGGTGCTTTTACAATTCTCGATGATTTCAACCAGTCCCTCACCAGCATTATATATATTTATTATAATCAAGTGAATGTCCATACAAAACCGGTATGTTTTGATTACCATAGCAAGAAAACTTCTCCATCTTGAGCAAAGTTTATGTAAACTTCTTTGGCCTGAAGTGTCATTGATCCACCTACGTGCCCAGAGAGACGACATGCTTGATGAGTACTGTTTGCTACGCGGGAGGTCTATTCTTTGAGATGACTGCTTCCCTTCAGGGATAAAACTATCTGGACTCCCTGTTATAGCCTTCACCCCCCCTTTTTCTTCTCCTGATGGCCAACACATAAATGTCTCAAAGAAAAAAGCTTCAAATGGGAAGGCATGATGTTTAGAACCAGTGGTCAAAGGAGATAGGAAACTAGTACATATGAAATACTACGGTTCCTGCTCAGAGCCGGTTGTAAAATTGTAATGCGATGATAAATATATTAGATCTCTCTCTCTACCTCTGAGGATTTTTTATATATCATACTTTAAACTTGGATTTTGTTCAAGGATGAGTTGACTCTCCTGCATTCCTTTGCTTCTCTTTCATTTATTATTAAGAAAAACAACTGAATCATCAGCCCCCTTCTGCGTTCGGCCCGATTCTCAGGCTGTTGCATATTTTCGATCCATTTTTCCTCAAACAGATGCCTATCTTGGTTTAAGAGCTGGATGCGGATCTTTTCCAGTTTACTCTTTCTCTACTGAAGAAACGTTTTGGAGTAACCACTGTCTACTATCAACTATATGCCTTGTGACAAATTATTAAGTCATTTCAGTCGGGACTGTAGTTAGCCAATCTTGGATGGATGGAATAGTGTTTTGTCTACATGTGCTAATAAACCTCCAATCCATGTCCAGATCTCCACCTATCATGTATACCCACTCTCTCGTTTGGGGATAACTTGAACCCAGCATCAGTTCTATAGATTCTATTTGAAATCCCCTGGGAACGTCGACTTCCCCGCTATTACCGGGGAAGTCGACAGTTTTATAAACTGTCAGCAGTTTATAAAGAAATGCATTATGGCTGTATGACAGATACATAAACTTTACAAGTAAAATAAGAGCAAATAAAACACGAAATTGTTTGCAGAGGACTCAAGGAAGTAAATGTACTATAAGTGATATTTCATTTTTCAGTGGTGTTAGAAATTCTCTTAATTCAGCTTAAAGAGGAGCCTGAGAGTTTTATTTAATGTCAGTCGCTATTACTAATATATATTTTTGTATATTTACACAGTATCATTCACGAATCGGTGCAGGACTTCACGTGGAAGCATTTGAATAGGCAGAAATCTAGACGCATGGTGAAATCGATGTTTGGTGGAACATATAGAACATATGACTATATGTTCCACCAAACATCGATTTGGCTGAGAGCACGTTAAGAAATTCGCCAGTCGCATAGTTGCCATAGACAAAGGAAATTTATGTTACCAGTTGATATGTTTAGAGTGGATACCACAGTCGAATGTTGGCGTTTAGAATGCAATCTCTGAAAGCGGATGGCTGTTCACAATTTCCATGGAATTCCGTGCGTTACCTTTAAGGTTTTTTGAGCAGCATATATTAGATTTTGCTACATAATAGATGACTATAGAAAACTTTTTCGTCCACCAAAAGGCAAATTGACCCGAAAATCCACGCGATTTACAAACACAATACATATATGGATATATGAAAGAAATTTCTGGGTGACCTAATATAATTGTTTGGTTTGTTTGACTGTAGAAAACAACAATGGGCCCAACACCGAATTCTGGGGAACTCCACTAATAACAGTAATTCATGAAGAGCAATGTCCATTGATTATCACTCTCTGTCTTCTCGCACTGAACCATCCCCTTTAGCCATAGGCGCAACTTGTCCTAATACTGCTCCAATTTGTACAGCAGTCTTTTATGTGCAACAGTATCAAAAGCTTTCCCGAAATCCAAGTATATGATATAAAAATTATTTTTTGCATCCAGTTTCTTTGTAACCACATCGTAGTATCCAATCAAATTGGTCAGGCAAGATTTCCCCTTAACAAATCCATGCTGTGTCTGAACTACGAGGGGTGATCATTTAATTCTCAGACTGATGAAAGATCTCATCTTAATTGTAATCATCTGAATCTTCTGTGGACTTCGCCTTCTCGAAATACTCTCCCTTGAACTGTACCCACTTTCGCTACCGTCGTACCCAAGCAAGCGTCGTACCCATGCTTCTTGCAAGTCTTTTTTCGAAAGACTGCGAAGTGCTTCTGTTGTGGCTTTGTGAGCATCGTTGTGTTAGACGCGAAACGCTTGCCTTTTAAAGCTTTCTTCAACGTGGAAACAAGAAGAAATCACACAGGGCTAAGTCCAGTGAATAAGGGGGATGTGTCAGAACCTCGGCACCTATTGCAGTGATCACTGGCTATACAATATTAGCCGTATGGGGCTTGACCTTGTCTTGATGGAGAAACCACTTCACACTTCGAAAGTTTGGTCACACCAGAATATGGCCGTCCTACCAAGACACTCATTACCATACGCTTTATTCATCTCTTTAACTGTTTCCTATGCATTTAAGCCCCCTTCTGACACTATAACGAAGCACATATCGCTGTTCAATCTGTATGTCCGACATGATACTCGCTTCAAAACGATCGTCAGTAACACGAGGCTAATAAAACTCCACGCAACACTGTCTCGACAAATACTGGCATACGCACACAGTCTGCTCAGTAGCGACAGTTATGGAAGACATAAAATCTTGCACCAGTCCGCGAATTAAATGATCACCTCTCGTATAACTGCAGATTTGTCTAGCTGATCCTGCATTGCTTCTTTAACAAGTGACTCCATTATTTTCCCTGGAACAGAAGTTAAACTAACAGTTCTGTAATTACTCGTGTTACCCTTTGATCCCCTTTTGTGAATCGGGGATATATTCTCATATCTCCAGTCCCTGGATAAAATGTTACGTTCTGATGCTTCTTTATGCAGTACAAAGCGATATTTTGTTAAGAAGCGAAAATTGTTTTCTTTGTTCACTTATTTGTTCGGAATTAAAGTTCATTTTTAGGTTTTTCTAGTGGTGGCACCTTAAGTTAAAAGAAATTGGAAGTCGCTTCTTTTAAATGAGAATTTCCGGTTTCTAAATGTCAATGGTTTCTAAATGTTTGCATGGTAGCGGGTACCTTCTTTTCAAGACGAAGTTTCGCTGCATAGTGTTGTCGAAGTAAATGAGCAGATTCTTGGGCGGCTCTTTGGATTATTGCCTTCCATTCATAGCCTAGGCAAATGCATTCGAGCAATCTTTTATTTTCACTCTTTTCTTATTTCTCCATCTTTCGTCCTAGATGATAAAACTTAGGAAACTGAACTGGAAGTCAAATATAATTAAACTCAACTGCTCGAATTTTGTGTTATAATATTTTATATTTTTGTTTGACTCTTTAGAAACTTTGTTTTAGAAGTTCAGGATTCCTCCACGTGCTCAGTGAGCATCCAGGGATTCTACTTTCTCTGGCATGGTGAAGAGCAGATAGTGTGTTTAGAAGGGAGTTGAAGAACAGTTTTTTTCGGTGACCCTGATCAGATAACTGGAAACTACAAAACCGTTTCGTTTAGGCTTTGTTTAACAGTTTTAAAAGTTTTTGTGTTTGAAATTGTCTCAGTTTAAATTTGGTGGTAAACTGTATTTGGAATTGTTTAGTGATTGCTAATTTTCTGTTACCTCTTTTAATTGTAAATACGGAATTTTGTTTTTATAATCATACAAGTTAACGTGGCTTTTAAAACGAGGAGAGAAACAGTGCGGAATATCAAGTTCCGAGAATATAGAAAATAAAGAGTCAGAATAAAGCTTCTGAATGCCTTATGAGAGATAAAAATCTTATTGAACTGACATCTGACATAAGAATGAAAGAAATGAAATTGATTCTGAAATTTCTTTCGAGAAAGAGTAAGTGAAAAACTTGAAAGATTTTAATAATGGGACTGAATAAATTAGTGGAAACACCTGTGGTAGAAGATCAAGAAATAACAAAAAGAGACCTCGAAGTACAGTAATGAGGAATAAGAAGAGTCAGTTTTCCAGGAATTAAACAAATTTTTCACATCTCTTGGTTGTTATTGTTGTTGTAATAGGGTTTTGGGGGCAACAGCAACTAAGGTTGATGTTCCGTACATACTGTCTCTGAATTGCGTGTGTTCTGTGATCAATTTTCTGTTTGCTTGACGAAAAACCCGAGTTTCCAGAAGAAGAAGAAACCATGCTACCCTTGCATGAGACCGACTGTCAGCCACGTCGTGAAAAGAGCCCATAAAAATTCGTCACGTCATTGAAGGAACTCGAACTCAGGTCTTTTCTAGCCGGTGTTGCAGAGGACATATTTCTATCAAATGTGTTATTATCCAAGAGGTCACTTCTCTGGGAAATTACGTCGTATATTGCAAATGAAGGAAATGACGTCAGAATTTGTGATGACTCGTATTGCAAATCAAGGATTATAAGCAAAATTTGGAGAAAAATTGAATCGAAACAATGAACCAGACTCCTAAAATAATTTATTCTGAAGTTATGTATGGAACAAAATCAACAAGTTTATCAGAGCTACTGGAGATCATTACCAGTCCAGTCAGGGGGCTAAGGAAACATTGATAAGATTTAAAGAACAGAATCAGTATTAAGTAAATTAATGGTTAATAACATAAAGATTCGGAGAAAAAAGGAATATTTCTGGATATTAAATTTGCGAAAAAAAGCTTCATAAATTAACCTTTGAAGATTCAATCCAAAAAAAAAAAAAAAAGCTAAGCTGATTGTTTTTGATATTGAAAACAATATTCAAAAAGAGTAGTTTATGCATGAATTATGCCTTCGCGGGTGGCACAGTGAATATAATAACCGTCCTCCTAAAATGGATGGAAAGGATTTGAGTTCAAATCCTGTCGATGTTGCGAGGAAGAATTTTTATGGCCCTTTTTTTAGCAATGTGTCTCAGTTAGTTGGTCTGAGGCAAGTGTCGCATGATTTGTCTCCAGAAATATGGGTCCAGCAAACTGACCAAAGCACATACGCAATTACAGACAAAATATATTGATGCCTTAGTTGCTTTGGCGCTTAACACACGCCTAACCTAAATCATGAGTTATGCGAAAGGAATCTAAGGGAGTCTAACATTCCTAAAGAAGAGTTGGAAAAATTAATAAATGTAAGATCTATTACACTAAAAAATAAAACATATCAATTTGGATAATTAAAGTTAATAGGTTGACTATCTTATGGAAAATGGAAGATTGTACATTGGATGGGCAGCGTATAAAGTTAAAGACATTTTGCTTAGGACATATATCTGAGTACTCTAAAAACGAAGTTTGTGTGGATATCGTGATGGATCAGACCATTTGTACTGGTACAAAAATTGTCCAAATAGAAAGGAAGCTAAAAAAAAAAATGTGTAAATTGCAGAAGGGGAAACAAAACTTATGATCGTTTCATTTAGAATTTAACCTTTCGGAATACATAAAAGGCTTTAGACTACGTTAAAAGATTATAGATAGTGTTACCTATCTACGAAGTCAAACAGCTTAGTGGGCAGAGAGCACGCAGCGTCTCCAATTTCATAAAAAAAATGGAAGAATCAGGAACAGATAATCTCATCTTACTAGAACCTTATGCTTTTCATTCTCAAGTTAAAAGATTTCCTTTGAAATATCGTAATATTCGTTCAGAAAGTAATCCTATGGCCGCAGTGGTAATAAGAAATCTACTCCCAATTGCTAGAATCGGTTCACTTTGTTTTCTCTCAACAGCGTTTGTCTAGAAGTGCTTCTATTGGCAAAATATATGTTGTATCAATATATTGTTAATATAATAAACTCATGGACCCATATATTCAATATCTTCAAGAAGTACACGATTCACTTGACTCTTTTTCTGTAATAATCGAGATGGATCTAAATGTTCAGTTAGAGAACTTTCTGGCATGATGAGTTTAAACCAATCTGGACAAATTAGTTCTTTCGGAACCGTGAATGTTGAATCTAATATTGATGTTACCATCGTTAGAGCAAATGTACATCATAAAATATGTAACTGGGAAATATCTGTTAAATGAAAAGCCAGCGATCATCTCTATATTATTTTGAAATTGGAGATAGAACGGTTCAAAAGGAAAGAATGGTTTGCCATAAAGACAGTAAAGTAGAAAAATTTTGGCAAATTTATTGAACTATTGTAAATAGATTGACTAAACCACAGGATAAATCTGCAATGGAAATGGTTACCATTGTACAGAATACGTTGCTGGATATATCAAATTTCTATGAAAATGCAACTTAAATATACAAAGCGATGAAGCACCACCACCATGGTGGTACGATGAACTTTCATTCGCTAGATGAGAACTTCTACAAGTTCTAGAAGAGAACTAGAAGAGAAAATTAGAAGAATCTGGCTAGAAGAAGCCTCTGTTAATGGAAAATAGACATAAAGAAGCATGTGATGACGATGATGAATACAAAAGAAAGCGGCCTCATGAAAAAGCCCTGGTGATGATTGACAATCCAGCAGATGATGATAATTCATGGGGAATAGATTGTATCAATGTATTTAGGTGAAGAAAGATTTTGCCAGGAAATGAAGAATGCAATTTAGAATTTTCCCTTCGGAAAAGCACCTGGTATTGATTTTTGCAAAAATAGATGTCATCTATTTTTGCAAAAATAGATGTCAGCATGAGTCCAACAAGCAGCTCCAAATGATGGGACTCTTGGCCTTAACTTTTGGAACTACTTGTTGGATAAGATGCTACTTGTATACATTGAAGATATAATTTTTAACCTAAGAAAATAACCTGTTGGCGCTCTTTGAAGCTAATTTTAAAAGCGAGCTCGAGGAAAGAGCTAGTACAGTAGTGTCCTATATTAATGATTGGAGTGAAATAAATAAATTGCAAGTCAGCAGGAAAATCAGCGTCTGCTATTATGATGTTGAAACGCTAATTTAACCACTTTTAGACGTTGTAATAAGAAAGTGTTCTCAAAATTCCCTAACTTTAGAGAAAACTTTCTACTTTGTCTTTTAGATACTTAGGCGTAATTCTAGAGGATAGACTTTCTTTCCTGGAGCATGCTAACTCTCTGAAAGATAAGGTAGAAAGTTTTGAAGGTACGCCTTTCACAGTTTTTAATTGTTCCTTCTTTCCATTTAGTACTTATGCAGCTTAGATTTGGGTACATAGAATGGCAAAGAACATGGCAAATCTTCAGTTGATATCTTTACTGAGATTTGTTTGTTTAGCTGTCAGGAGGGCTGTTGCATCGTGGTAAATGATGGGTTACATGTGATTGCAAACGTAAAACTGTAGCCATTATCAATCAACTGCAAAATGGAAGCCTTCTCAACAATTCATGTTGAGGAAAGTGGACCATTATCTGCCACGCTGGTCCAGTCCGGGTTGGCAAATCGACAGTGTTTTAGCAGTCAGGGGCTTGAACCCCGGTCTACTCAAAGAGCGTGTGCTACTGCATTTCCTCCCCTGGCCACTGGGTTACGGATGCGCAGCTAATGTATTTGGTCATTATTAAAAAAGATTTTTATGTTATTCAAAAGGAAACAAGAATAAATAATAATTAAGATTCTTTATTAACATAAATTTTATACAATAGTGATTCCTTACACAGAAAGCCAGAGGAATCTTACAATTTGTTGTTTATACAAGTGATTTTGTTTTATAAAAATAAATAAATAAAAATAAAATAATAATAATTAATAGATCAAAGCAAAGATGATAATCAAAATGTAAAAATGAAGTAGTAATTACAGCGAAAATGGACTACAAATTACAGCGAAAAAGGACTACAAGTTGAGCAGAACATGCAATGACATCGGCTAACTAAGATCGGCACTTACATAAATGTCCTTTACAAACAGCAAGATAGGACAAGATGCCATCGCGATATGCCTTGTCTATAGTCCACAGGTCGATGTCGAGTGAGTTGAGAGTGCCCAGAGTCACATTTGGGAAGCGTCTCTTGAAATTCTGTAACCGCTGGAGCCTTGAGCACAAGGAGGGGGTGCTACGGAGATGTCTGCCTGGAACGCCAACCAACCGTGTTCCAGATGTTGATGTGATCCTGCTTAGCTGAGCACAGATGAAGGAATGACTTTATTTTTAGCACGTGGGCTCTTTGGACTATGGGCGTATATTGCAGGTTGCAGCAGAGAGTAGATTTAGATGTGTAGATTTGGTGCGACCACAAGTTGGCCCACTTCAGCACCCAGAATTCGAGGCCCCATAGTTTCCTGAGGCTGGTGGGTGGTGCCGCTGACCAAACCTCCACGGCATAGGAGAGTACACTACAGAAGTAAGTTGCGAGGTTATTTCTTGATTATTTGCTTATTGTGCGTTTTGCACAGATCAATTTTCATTCCCCAGAACGCTCTCAGGGCTTTGGAGTACTGAGCTTGGATTTGTTTTTTATAGGTGAGGTTGGTATCAAGGATTACTCCTAGGAATTTGACACTGTCTGTGGGAATCAGAACATTTTCTGCAAATTCCGGAAGTATAGAAGATGCAGTATCAGTAGAAGTGATCCGACTTGGCGTAAAGATGAGATAGTTTGACTTCTCTAGATTGACTGACAGGCCAAAAAATTTAGCATACTTACAGAATGTATTTAGGTAGCTGTTTACAGATTCAGAGGCGGTTTGTCTTTCTTGTGAATCACCAACATGGCGTTTGCATGGCAAGTTGCAAACAATATCATCAGCATACGATAGGAAAGCTGGAATTTGATCCATTAGTGGAACGAATATTGCTGCAAATATACAAGCCGAGGTTCGGGTGATGTGGTGGACGCGATGGAATTCTTCAGAAAAGGTAAAACTACATGTATGTTCCTGCCTAAAGTTGATTTTGTAAGTAATGAACCCAGGACTGCCTTCATTTTGGATTTTCTATGCATTATTTTGACACGAAGCAGGAGCCTGTTAAGGTTAAACTAAAGAAGTAGATGCGATGAAATTAAGTCTTCTAGACGTACATTATTAGAATGTGCTAACTATACAAGATTAAGAAATCATTGCTGTGACACATCAAGTAGAATGTATGTAATATTTTTTCAATCCCATACAATTCAGGTTGTTTGCTGAGTTTTGTAATAAGTTTATCGTAAGACAGAGACGTATTGATGCTGTACTGCGACAGCGAAATTTGCAACCACCATATTGGTTAGTTGACGAGCAACCATTTACATAAATTTACATTCAATCTTTTTTGGAGGTTGGCAACGGTCAAGAGGACAAAAGTCGGCTTTAATGTTTTTGTTAAGTCGTGTTATATTTTTATAGATCCTTCTGTGTTTGTGATACAAATAGTTTAAATCAAATTATTGCAAACAGTTCGAGATTGTAACAAAATGGAATTCTGCTATGTATAAATTTAATATTCAGGAAACGTTTTGCATAACGGAATTGAAATATGTAATGTAAATGTCGCAGACTTTCATAATGTTATTCTGACCGGTTCACTGTCTTGAGATATAGTAGTATAATAATGCTTCTGTGGCTTCAACATGTCCTTTCTGATTTTGAGTTTCATCATTGATGAGCAGCGTGTAGTAATCGATTTCTGTGGGCGGTGGGAGTGAAATCGCTCCCGATTTTCACAGAATAACATTAGTTCAGTAAAATGTACTGTAGAAAGGTTCAAAAGTAGCAAAGAAGAGTTTCTGTGTGCAGATCAATGGTATTGTTGTTAAGGGACTTTAAGGGAACCATCATGGAACGTTGTCAGGATTGGACAGCTTGTCAATAGTGAACGGTATTGTGCCATATGTAGAGAGGAGCTGAAACGTGCTTGACATTAGCCAAGTGGTAAATTTAAAGTAGTTATTTGTGTCGCTTTTTCAAATTCATATGATTCCAAAGAAACACGACAATTTCCTTTAGTTTCTGTTCTTGTTACACTCCTCTGAACTAAAGTGGGCGTATCGGAAAAGAAAAATAGTTCATTTATTTTATTTACACGAAACATCGAGAATAACTCTCAAAAGAGATTGCTTTGTATCACGAAAGCACGCGTCATACAGTAGCAGCAACGAAATGATTCTAAAACAGAAATTGGAACTTCTGTCCCGCCCACCCACCTGCCATATAGCTCTGACCATACCACATCTGTCTGTCATCGCTTCTTTGAATCACTTAAAGAACATTACATTGCGCCGATGCCAGAAAAGACCTAACGACACTAAAACCTGCCCACTTTGCGGCAGACTGCCTAAGTGGGCGGGTTCCATGCTGTTCTCAGTACAGAACGTGCTCGTCGATTAGAGGCAAGATACTGAGGACTTATTTTCTGGCCATCAAAAAGTTTTCGGGATATTTGGTCACCTCGTCCAATGTTCAGCTGTTTTTTTTAACTCCTGCAATTTGAAAAAAATATATTTTGCGCTGATTCAACTGGTATCTTTCGATTGGTGGATTTGCGGACTATTCTACCAACTTTACTAAGAATAAATCGAGACATTTCGAACTCGAACCCTACATTGAAATAGCCTAATATAATGGAAACAAACTCTGTGTCTGTGTAACTTAAATTTATTTCTCTGTTGACTAATCAACGTCCTAATAATTCATTCAATTTTAAATTTACATTCAATCACAGGGCAGACCATTCGCTTCATTCTTCAAGAATAATGAAATTTTGGATTCGTATAATTTCCAAATGACATCATCTCTAACAACCCCTTATTTGGCTGTGACAACCCTCCAATAATATCGTTTATTACAGAGGTCATTGCAAAGTGTACATTCCAACCAACAGGCTGTTCACGAACCAAGGGAAAAACCCCTAATAGTCTGCTATAACAATATGGGCGTAAGCTGGTATGAACCCAACATATAACGCAACTCTAATGAGCATGCGCAAATTGTCAAGGGAAAATCACGACTTTGAACAATATCATACAGCAATCTTTAGGCCTAGCAGCAATCATGTTTTTTGGGTGATGTATACCACCTGACAGCGTATCAAAGGTGCCGGATATCTATCTCCTTGAGGGAGACGTAGAAAGTGCATAGAGAAAGAAAGAAAGAATAATAAAACTTGTCTTTTATATAAGTTTATTACACGTAAACTGCCCCGATTAATTATTAGGTATTTTCAGAATGTGATTCTTTAGACACTTTAACCAGGATGCGATTATAAACTTAATTATTAGGATGCGATTGTTAGCTTTATTAAACTATAATATGGCAGCAAAATCAGTTAAATAAAGTGAACTTTAGAACGATATGACCATAAATTCTTTGCCTTCTTTTTTTTTATATAAATGACAAAAAAAAACTTGGTTTATTATGTTACCAAAACTAAGAGAAAAAAGAAAGTTTATATTCACTTTAATAAACTGTATGGCTTCTTTAGCATTTAACGCAACACGCATTCTTTGTAGAATATTTTTCAAAAATTCATGATGCGTGTGATGGACGTACAGGATATCTTCATTCGTCCAGGAACATTTAACTAGGAAAGGGAAACCAAGAACGATCCCTCACACTTTCTGTGTATACCCTGGAACACTAAGGATATAATCCTTATATTATGCCAGGGTATACACAGAAAGTGTGAGGGATCCTGCCACATAAGTCAGGATTATATAACTCGTCATTTTGATAAATATACAGTCATTAAGCATCTTTGGCGATCACGTTGGCTCGAACCAAGGTCTACTCAAACGCATGTGCCTCTCGCATTGACCATGTGGGTGGGTAGACGTCTTTCTAGTGCGCTCTAAAGTTGGGTTCGGATTGAGTTTCTTTGATCAATTTCGCGCTGTTCGTTACAAACCAATCTGTAAACACATTTTGGGACAGAAACATTCTCCTGTCGAAATCCTAAGGTCCTGCTCCAGAAAATTGCATCTGTGATGGAAGAATGGTAATATCGAAGATCATAAAATCCCCCTTGTGTAAAACTGTCAATTGAACATTGTATTGAAAAGTAGGCACAGGCCATCAGATTGCTGCAGCCACTGTGCCTCAGTTTGGACGGTGCATTCCTTTTTAAAACATTCTCCAGAGACTAGTCTCTCCCAGCATGGCATCATGGTGCCCATTGCAGTGTATTAACTATCATGATCAAAGGTTTGCTAGCTGAGGTCCCTTCTTTTGGTTCAATTCGTTACATACAGTATTGGTAACTGCGGTATTGGTTGTTTAGAGTTATACAGAGGCAGCTAAGGTCATCAGGCGTCAACAAATCATAGTCAGATACTCACTTGGTGGGATGATAAACCCGCGTCTCTTAGCAGGAAAAAATATACTCTCGTTTGAGACCGAGAAAAAACTGCTTCCTTTCAACCGGAAGCTCAGTAATTTACATATAAAGCGGCTGCTAATTTTCTGTTTCCAGATTTCTTTTTATGGCTTGAGTGTTCTCTTGGCTATACGTATATGAATTCAAGCATTTGAAGAAATGTAAAATATTCTCTTAGAACTTATAATTCTTAAGCGATTTGAGATAAGAAAATTCATCGGTGTTTGCAGTCAGTAAGTGCAGTTTTTGCTTAACCTCATGTCATGAATCCAAATAATTGTTTAATTATGTATAAAAAGGATTGGGTTCCGTTACATACTTCTTAAGTACTTACAAACCGCGCTTAGTATCTCCTTTCCTTGGTTGCGTCATTCTAAGACGGTTAGTGTATCCCGAGTCTAGACATGGAAATAAAATAAAATTTCTTAGTGAATAATTGCTTATTTTCCCGAAGCGACTAAGTTATTGGATTAACAAAAGGTCATTTCACATATAAATGGGAATGTCTGAATGCCAATAATTTCTATTGCGGTCATGTTTAATCGTAGATGTGGGTAAGCGAGTGATTCGCTTCGAATGTCCTCCAGTGGAGAACGATTAATTGGATAACGATCTTAGACCATAAATAGAAGATACAAGCAATAATGGTGGACTCCTAAGTCTAGATGAAAGAACTGCATTCCCCTTCCCACCCCCCTTCCGTCCGTATGGACAAAGAGCGCCGCTATTTCCTTATCATCAGGAAAATATAAAAGACTTGAGAGATCAGATGCGAGAGATGACAAAAGATCTTATTAGTTTTTTTCCGATGTCGCCGCCTCGCTTTGCGGAAAGATAATGCTTTCTGTCCCTTCGGGATGCCGGAATGATTGATTGATTCACAGCTTTCACCAATACTCTATTCTATATCGTAAAGGTTTATAGAGATGTTTCGTTTTTTATATTAGAGCTGGATGAAAAATTTGATGAATTTCCCTCCCCTTTTTGCAGTCTCTTACCAACTGTCATGTTGCTTATCAATAAAACACCGAGATTTATGGGAATAGTTCTGCTGCCGTTTCTACCTCGTAACCCAGGTAACGTGGTTGTTGCTTCCAGTAAGGTGTTAAGGTTTAAGAACTACACAAAAAAATGCAGATGCCAGAATCTACCAACCCTTCTTCACTGCATATTTAGAAGCATTTCGATATTACTATTTGGAATCCATTCTCTATCCGCCACGTTGGTGATTTGTTTCTGAATTAATACCATTTTTGTTTAGATTACTTTACAGGTCAGTCCAACGTGCCTCGGACATTCTATTATTCTATATATATTTGCTGATATCCTAGTTATCGATTAGACAATATTTGACATTATTCCTTTTTAGCTATAACCGAATTTTTGTATGAAAACAGAAAATACACGAAGTCAAATCGTTCCTAAAGCTGATTTGATTATAAGGATGACAGGAAGAGTGAAGAAAAAGTCAATGTACTCTTTATCTATTGATTGAGCATATCCATGTGGGTACCACTATGGCCAAATTAAAGATGGATGCGTCATCTCATTCTTTATGACATTTATTGTGGTCCATGGGGGTACAATACAGCTGAAGGCTTCTTCCATAACAGAACACAACACGCCTGTGGTATAACGACCAGCAGAAATTTTCCTCTTGTAAATGTTTACATACTGTTTTCAGCTGTATGCTCAGGACTGCGTGGATACCAAGCTAGGGCTGGGTTGTTGGAGTTATTGATGTATTAGAGTTTTAGGAGCATCAGCGACTAAGACCATGTTATTCCAAGTATACTGTCTGTTAATTGCGTGTTCTCAGTTCTCACTTGTTTTACAGTTCTCACTTGTTCCCATGACATGTTTTGGTATGTCGTTATGATGACAGGCCGACTAACTAGGCCACGTTGTAAAAAAAAATCCCATAAGGTCCTCCCATCATCGTTGCGACTCAAACTCAGGTCTCTTGCACCCAGTGTGGGAGGACGGCGATCCTATCAACTGTGCTACCCACGAGGGCGAGGTCGTTGGAGGACTATAACCAGTCCATCCTTGGAAAATCTTATTCAGATACTTACTCACAGCCAGGTCGAAATGTGTGTGATCATGCTTCAGTCACACTCCATCTACAGTTCTCACTTGTTCCCATGACATGTTTTGGTATGTCGTTGTGATGACAGGCCTATCAACATGATAAATTACCGACGTAATAAATTAATACTCACAGACCTGTAACGAGTTTCATTCCAAGTGGAGTATAAAGTGTCAGCCTTCCTTTGTCCAGAGAGGGTGAGAGATTCGGTATATTGTATATTCGTCGGAGAAAACCACCTTTTAGCAGAACATGCAGTAGAAAAAGCTTATAGAAGCAAAGTGCATGTCTAGAAACAGCAGTCTATGTCTGTATTGGTGATTTCGTGATAGATCTGGACTAGAACAACATCATTATCTTCAGCACTGTTTTGTAGTCCACAGCTGAGTAGAGCAAACACTAGATCTTCACGGGAGTGTTTTCTATACATGAAATATATGAAAATAATCTGTATCAAAATATGGGCGCAAAATGGCATTTCATCTACTAGATGTATTATGTTTTGTTCGCCAGTTTTATACAACGAATTATAAATGCTACTGTCTTATATCGTACTTACTATTATACTTACATACTATTATTACTGATGATAATAATACGCACGTGATTTATATCTCTTAGCTTCTTGTGCTATTTTAAAATCAACTTTAGGCTAAAATCCTGTTTCAGATTGGGGTCCTTTAAGATGCATCACATGTTGCTTGTTTGTAAATCTGTGTGGCTACCTGCCTGTAGTAGTAATCTGTATTTATTAAATATAATTTAATAGTAAATACACTTCTCAACAAAATTAACAGAACACATGAAAAACGTGGTGTAACTTGTGCAGCTTGCGATGAAGCTAGACAAAATTTTGTATGGTAGTGTACCATATAATAACAATGAAATGAGAAGACAAATCTATCTGCTCATTTCATTTGCAACAAATCCCAATCTTCCACCAGCGCAGACCTAAAAACACCAAGTGACCGAGCAGTTGGCTGTCGGCGTGCCATGCGATGCCCACACATGATCGATCGGATTTAAGTCTGATGGTTGTGCTGGCTATATTCGTTGTATGTCTTCAGTTTCAAGATATTCCTCCACCACTTGAGTTCTATGTGCAGTGGTGTTGTCGTGCATGAAAAGAAAATCTGGACCAACCGCACCCTTCAAGTCGCACATAGGTTTCGAGGATCCGTCCTCGGTACCCCTATCAAAAACGTTGTGGGGTGCTGCCGATGATCATTATTCCACCTCCACCCTATCCTATCTCTGATATTGCAAGTATGGTACAGCATTCCTCGTTGTCTCCAGGTGAAATAACGTCTATTTGTATCTAGAATCTATTTGTAGGCTAAAACGGGACTCATCAGAGAACAGAACTGTTCCCCATTTGTCAGGGCTCCAAGTCACATGTTCATGGCACCAGTTTCGACGAGCTGTGTTGGTGGTTTGGTGTTAATGGGATACAAATCACTGGCTTCCTTGCGTGGTGATCATTTTGGCTGACGAGAATTCTTCGCTGTCATTAGTCTTATGACATGTTAATAGCTGTCTTGCTGGTGTTGCTGCTACAAAGGGTTTTTTTTTTAACCACAAAGGTCTACCTTCTTTCTGGATTGAGATGATCTTTTTCCTATTATGATAGCAGTGGATTTAACGGTGAAAAGCATGGTTTCATTAGACTTCTTTCAGATTCTTTGTTTTGTTGATTTTGTACAAATTTCAATTAGCAAAAAAGTAAATACAGCAAAATATCAATGTATTGCGTCTGTAAATAGTATAAGTTATTCTGTCTGTTTGCCTATTTTAAGATTAAAGATCCGAGCTTTTGTTGGGAAATAAAGAAACAGCACAACCCTCGATCAAGATCAACGAACTCGACCACGATGTGAATAAAAGTCCATAAAAATTCGTCATGAAAAGGATTCGAACGCAATGCTTTTCCACATGATATTGCAATCGTACCCGCTGTGTGCTATGTTGGATTGCTTGAATATGGAGAAGAAAATGCATAAAATCTTTTCTTCCTGACTGGTTATTATTGACCAGTATTTTGTTTTTCCTATCTTATGAGCAACTCTCTCCTTAATTATCTGTATCGCCGTAATAATTCTCTATAAACCTCTTGAAATGGAGCGTCTGTTTTCAATAGGAATTATCAATTTGGTGCTTCCTCGGGTACTTTTAAAGAAAAATTATGGTTTCTGGTCACTCTTGTAGACACCTAATTCTTCACCAATCCAGTTGTAATATTTTAATTGTCCATTCATTTGCAAATTCAGTCAGATTTCCAATCACACCAAGAGCATCAAAGTCGACATAAATCGGAGTACGTTGGGTGACAGCGACTCCATATTTAAAATGCACCAACTTTCAATAGATATTTGCTACTAAAGCTCCAAAAAATTTTTAATATTTGCACTTTTCATGACCAGGCTTAAAATGAGCTAATTATCTTCTTCTTCGGATTCCGTGTTCAATTCGAACATTGGAGACTAAGATTTTCCAGCCAACTCTGTCTCTTGCTTTGTGAACTGGTCATGTTGTGTTCTTTGGATGATTAATGTGGTAGTTTCCCATTGCTTTCCACATCGCAGTGCTGTATTCATAGGCTTGTCTAAGTCGTCATGTTTCCAGTCTTGAGCCTAGTTAAATTAATATTAATTGCCTCAGGTTGGTAATAGTGAGTGCTGCTGCCCACCACTGTGGTTTGTATTGGAGTTTTCCTTCTAATTATACTATTGCCAATTTGACGCAGTGTAGCGTTTTGAATACTAACGTCTTTTGGAAGGAGGAACTAATAGAGCTTCAATCTTTTACTGCAGAAAAGATGTCCATAATGAAACATTGAACGTTATTACTTGACCTTCAATTACGCATATTCTGTAAAAATATAGTTATCTTCCAATAAATTTGAACCAGATTCCCGAATTCTGAAAAGCTGGATTTGAACTCTCACAGAAAGTAATTTTTAGTCATTTTTAAAGGATGGTTAAGTGGGAGAAGACAGAGGGTGGTAATCAATGGGTGCTGCTCTTCGTGGACTAATGTTATTAGTGGAGTCCCACAGGGTTCGGTGTTGGGTCCACTGTTGTTTTTTGTATTTATCAATGATATTGATGAAGGTATATCAGGCTTAATGTCGAAGTTTGCAGATGACACAAAGGTTGGCAGGGTTGTTAATGACAGTAATGGCAGTGTGCTACTGCAACAGGATCTAGATAATTTGGGGCAGATGGGCTAAGAAGTGGCAGCTGAAGTTCAACCTTGACAAATGCAAAGTACTGCATATGGGTAGAAGTAACCCCAGAGAAACGTACCATCTGTGTGGTACTACACTTAAGGTGGTAGAAAATGAAAAAGACCTGGGAGTAATTGTGCAGTCAGATATGAAGTTTTCTGAGCAGTGCAGACAGGCTGCTAGGGCGGGTAATGGGGTTTTGTCAATGATATATAGGAATTTTGCTAGCAGGGAAAAGGAGGTGATTGTCCCTCTCTATAAGGCAATGGTCAGGCCACACCTTGAGTACTGCGTACAGGTCTGGAGGCCTCATTTTAGGAAGGATGTAGATTTGCTTGAGCGTGTACAGAGAAGGGCAACAAGATTGGTGAGGGGAATGAAGGGATCCTCTTACCAAGAGAGGCTTAAGTTCTGCAAATTGCAGTGGCTGGAGACTAGGCACCTGCGCGGTGATCTGATTGAGGTATATAAGGCCTTGAATGGGTTGAGCACGCTGAATTCTGATGGGATCCTTCCACTTGTTCAGATTACCAACCTACGGGGACATAAGTTCAAATTAAGAAAGGACAGATGTAGAATAGATGTGCGGAAATTTGCCTTTAGCCAGCGGGTGGTTAATTGCTGGAACAAACTTCCATCTGTCGTTGTGGAAGTTGATAGGTTAAATAAATTTAAGGAGGAACTGGACAGGCATTTGGAGGGAATGGTGTGATTTTTTTTTTTTTTTTTTTTTTTTTGGCTGATGCTGCATAAGCTCCTACACTTGCTTTCTTGCATCATGTGCCACTACTACTACTCTAGTTCTACTCTCAAATACGAAGTTTCGTTTCAAAAGGTTTGTAGTTAGATATATACAAAAATTGCAGTATAAAGAGTAAGAATTCATACCTGCTTCTGTGGTTTTTGTCAGCGAATGTAAAAAATGACAATTCTTTCCTGAAGAATTTAAAGAAATATTACCTAATTACCATTAAAATATTGCCAGTTAAGAAATATCATAATCACTAAGCTGAGAAGAGTGACAGAACAGTGGATTTTTACCTTGGTAAAAGTTAACCGTTGATTAAAGTAGCTAATTTTAGTTTCATTCCCAGTGTAAAATGAATTAAATTTTGGGACTAAGGTTTTCTTTGCGCTTTAAAACATAAATCTACGTAATATTTCTTCTTTATTTTGTTAACACATTTTGGTTAAACTTCTTTTTAGAAAGTTTCCGGCTTCATCCGATATCCTGTTGAGTACAATCGGTGTCCACCCACACCATATGGACAAGGTCTTGGTTCGAATCCCTTCAATATGGGAGGAATTTTTTATGGGCTTTTATCGTTCGGTAGCTTCGGTTTTTCATCCAACATATAGAGATGAAAAATAGGCAAAGGCATCAAAACCGGCCGTATAATGTTTGCAATTTATAGACAGAAGACAGTGACCCCTCAAAGCCTTAGTGGTTTTAGCGCAGAATGAAAACAACAGCAACCTCTCTCCTATGCGATTGCGTCAATGTACAAAACTATTTTGTAGGGAGAAGGCGTTACTAAAAAGCAGCAATACAGCATATTTTAATAAATAGTAGCGCATAGAAATACAAGAACCAAAACGAAGGAGTCTGGAAGACAGACAGCGGTCTGCACGCATCAGAATTCCAGGCTTTGAGCATGTTCATTAGCACTGTAGTTTCTATTGGGCGGAGAACGTAGACATACGTACCTGCCGTATACATTCGAGGCGAGGCAACGATTTATAGAGTAGAAGATGAAGCGGGAGTTCTCAGAGTAGAAACTGATGTGAGATACTCAGCCGAATGTCCATTAACGATTCTTTTTATCCTCAAAGATTCAAGTCTCAAACAAGGAGACTTGAGCACAACTGCAAGATACTTATGAGAACTGGAGATAGAAGTTACACAAATCCAAAAAAGAATGGTACAAATTCTGTTATATTATTATTTTTAAGATCGACCAGCCAAGAGAAGTTCAAGAAAGAGGAGTGGTGCTGATATTGTTCCTTTCACAGAGATTATCTTGGTTGTACAGGAGGTTGTTTCTGTTATTGCTCTTGTGCCAGTGTAATTAGGATGTAAGGCATCGATGTATTGTATTTGTAATTTGGTAGCATTCTGTGGTCGGTTTGTTTTCTGGATGAAAAATCTAAGGTTATTTTATTATATCTTTGTATATTATTCTGGATGAAAAACCCAAGTTTCCGTGGTGAGAACAGTGTTACCTTTTCTCAGTATCTACTAACTGGAACCATGGTGTGAAAAACGAAAAAAAGGACGTATGATGCCTTCCATCTTTACAGCATTTCAATCGAGGCCTTTTCCACACTGTTTAGATATGAGTGGAAGGACAGTTATGTTATCGTAAACTCTGTGCCACGTACACAGGAGGTGCTGTTTGTTAAAGCAAGGTGACAAGCTTTAAAAGGTACATATGATGGCGTGTGACTTCAGTTTTAAGTCAAAAAAGAGAGTGGTGTTGTTATTGGTACCCCGCAAATTCCGGCTGGATCACAATGGGCAAAATTATTTGCTGGCAAATTTAATTTGGTCAAGTCCAAGTTGAAACTGATTGAGATGGTTGGTCATTTCATTGAGTTGAAAACTCAATGAAATGATCAACCATTACGATAGCATCTCAACCTGAAAGATTGAAGTCTAATGTAAGATCAGTCCTTTTTCAAAGCGAAATTGTTTATTTACATAGCATCTGCGCTTTAATCGAGAATGCTCGTACGCATCTTTAATTGAGACCGCTTGTACACATATTTCAGAAGCATTAAATTATTGTATGTTTTCACGTTGTGCGCATTTTTTCGATTAATTATCCGCGCAAAGCACGATTAAATAAAGTTCTTCGGGATTTCTAGCACCATGAATAGTACTGACCCTAGACTACTCCAAGAAAACAGCCCCTTGACATTAACAAACAGGCAATTGCCATTTTCAATTAGTTGGATACCGAAGTAATTTATCTGCGGATTTAAAGGAATCTTGTTTCTAATTACAACTAGTGCTAAATAAATGTCAGTTTGGGATTAAAAGAACACTGGGTTGCCGTCTATCGCGAAAATTTCTGCTTGCGAGTAACGCTATGGATAAATTAAAATATCTTTTAACTGACTGATGAGATAGATGCCAACAACTGGAACTAATTTAGAACTTAACCTTTTCATATCTTAAAAAAAAGCTTCCAATACAAATAAAAATATTCTGATCCATTCTCGAGTTAAATTTCTTTGGAGCTATACGCAAAATATGGATTTGTTTTTGCTCTCTGTGTGAGGACTCCCGATTATTTCAAGAAAAACACTTAAAAAATCCCCTGTGATTTTTACAGCCAACACGCCCTCGGGAACATTGAGATAAGTTTCGGGATAAAAAGTAATTTCTTGTGAATCTGAAAAAAAAAAAGGATAATGCATACGAATGTGATTAAATAAACCACTAATTTTCATAACTGATTAACTTAATTAGATTCCATTTAAGTTCTCTTTCATCTCATGTGATTCGAGTGAGTGAAAAGAAGAAAAATGGGAATTTATATTGGTTTTAAATACATCGAGAGACTTGTATTGTGTGGCTTGCAGCTAGGACTAGGGTTGGACGAAATAATACAGATGGTTGCGTGTGCCTTTTTCTTTTCTTTTTTTTTTTGAGGAGTGGAATGGATTCCATTCCCTTCTCTCTCTCTCTCTCCAGCCTCACGCTTCCCATCTAATTAAACCCTACCACCCCATTTACCATTAATATATCATTTAACTCATTAATACACCATTTATTGCTTGGACCAAATCTCCGCTCCCCAAATGATGTATTAATTCTACGTGCGAATCGTAAGCCGTAATGGCACCCATTATCACAGAGACGACAGTTAATGTGGTTCAGGTTCCCCAGGCCACTAATACACGTTTCTTTCCACCTACTCGTCTTTTGCAAGCTAGTCATTTTGAAGACTTTTTTCTGCTCTCAAATTACAGCGAGAAATATTTTAAAGTTTGTTGATGGTCCCACTGATAAATTATTTACTTAAGGCGAAAGCAACGAACAACATATTTTCTCGATTAATGAATCCAAACTCCCGTTTTTTTGTTTTGTCTTAGATTATATCAATCTGGCTCTCTATTTACTAACAGGAAAGTGAATATATATTAGGTGGACGTAGTTGAAACTGAAGAGAAGAGAAGAAATATAACTTAACTACAGGGTGTTCCGTTAACTCAGTCTGTTAATCAGAGAAGGTAAAAATGTATTAGTAATTTACTTAATGTTCGTCTTTTTTGCAAATGCGTTCGGTAACTTGGATACCGACCTTCAGTTGACCTTTTATCTTTCTCTATTTTATGGATTGATTTATAGATCCAGTTATATAATTGATTTCATTATGAAAATAACAGGCTTTTGCTGAAAAACCTACATTTATTAGATCTAGTTAAGAATCCAATGTTTCTTAGATCTAGTTAAGAATCCAATGTTTCTTAGATCTAGTTAAGAATCCAATGTTTCTTAGATCTAGTTAAGAATCCAATGTTTCTTAGATTTAGTTAAGAATCCAATGTTTCTTAGATTTAGTTAAGAATCCAATGTTTCTTAGATTTAGTTATGAATCCAATGTTTCTTAGATTTAGTTATGAATCCAATGTTTCTTAGATTTAGTTATGAATCCAATGTTTCTTAGATTTAGTTATGAATCCAATGTTTCTTAGATTTAGTTATGAATCCAATGTTTCTTAGATTTAGTTATGAATCCAATGTTTCTTAGATTTAGTTATGAATCCAATGTTTCTAAGATTTAGTTATGAATCCAATGTTTCTAAGATCTAGTTAAGAATCCGATATTTTTACATAACTAAATCTGAATCCAATATTTATTAATTTAGTTAGGAATCCATTATTTATTAGATCTAGTTAGGAATCCAATATTTATGACATCTGGCTATTCAATAAAATATCACTGTTTACGAATGGATATTTTAAAGATTTAGAATATATTCAGACGTTTTAACGTCTAAATTTATTCTAAATCAACCCTGTCTGTGCAAACCAGTCTGCAAAGCACGCGGATGCCCTTAAATAAACCCCTAAGATGATCTCCCAAACTTCCGTTATCTATTGCGAGTTTTGTCTTAAAATAACAAAGGATAATCGTAGGTTTGGATGCCTGTTCTCCTCTCCATATCTCAGCTATGAAGCAAATGTAAGCAATACCTGTTAGGTACTGTGAACTTTCTCATGTTCATGAGATATCTTGATGCGGGCGGACAAGCGGAATGCCGGCGACAGCAACACCTGCCAAGCAGAGTCGACAGTAGGGGAAAAGGGAGGGGGAGTGGGGGAGGGAAGTGGGTCACTGACCGCTCGAATTCCAGCTACGCCCTTCTTTGTGATGGAGCTGTTATTGTCTGATCCAGAGGGATCTGAAATGATTGCACGTTGTTCCTCGTGCATTTCTTACCCTTTCATCAACCCAGAAAACATATATACCGTTGTGATTCATACAACTCCAGACATGGCTTTTTTTTTTTCTCTTCATACAGAGCACAAGAGAACAATTCAGGCTGGAAAGATGATGAGGAGAAAGTAAAGATGGATGAACAAAAGGAAGGAGAAAAATACGAAGCAGCGAAACAAAATATAAACTGGTAAATGTTAAGTGAATAAAACTGGTGTAGCTTACTATAGAAAAGTGAGCTGTGTGAAGGAGAGAAAAGAGAGACTTTTTTATTTCTTTGTTTGCTCTTTCATCTGAATAAAAGCTGTTTATTGTGTAAAAGCCTAAAAAATCAATGGAATTTAAGCGAATATTTTGCTGCATCTCATCAGTTGAACCCTTTAGGTGATGTAGATATCGTTGATTAAGAAGCAGTAATACTTATATTATAAAACAGCTGAAATAATTATTTCAATAGCCCTTTAATGTTTAACATAAATGTCTCTTTACCAAAAAAATAGATGAGTGTCGAGAAACTCCATGAAGGCATCGTTGCTAAACTTCAGAGGTAAATTTGCAACCTCTTTCTTGGCTAGCCCATATCTAGAGAGCGATGGTGTGTGGAAATCCCAAGAACTGTTCCTGCACTGGGTGAAATGAAGCTCTGAGAAGAGGAAAAAAGAAGTATCAGTCTGTGATCGTAGTGAGCTCTATTAATGATCCTTCCATATACCACAATAAATGAAAGAAAATTCGCTTCCACGATAATGCTCCAATCTTGTAGGGCATTGGTGGATGAAACCTATTGAATGAGAAGGCCCTAATAGAAGAGGAACCTTGTTCTTGTGATCTTAACCTGACTGAGCATGGACGAGACGCAATAGACAGACATTTTGCTCGATCAACATATCCTGTGACAATATAAGAGCCAGAAAATATTCCACAAAGAGTTTTATACTCTGAGTCATTGATCAAAGAGGCGTTTTCAACTTAGTAGTTTTTGTGGAAAGAACTATCTGCCCGTGTCTAATATGTCCATAAATTTCAAGTATTCTCTGGTCGATTTGCCTATTTTTTCTTACCCTTCTTTTCTTACCCTACATTTCCGGTGGGGGACCTTGCTATTCTGTATCCACGCCTGAGAGAAACTAACTCAGCTACGGAGTGAAAAAAGCCGACGGAAGTTTCTCACGTCATTGACGGGATTCGAACGGTGACTTTTTCCATCTGGTGGAGGGAGGACGGGGATTGTAACCACTCTGCTACGTACGCAGGCTCACTCAATTAACGATCAGTTGTACATTTTTCATGGTAGGACGTGAATTCAAACAATCGAAGTGCATCTGCTAATAGACACGCTAATCCAGTACCACGCATTTCCATCACTCTTCTCGAGAGCTCAACGGGCTAGATTTGTATATTTAAGAAGACAGTTACAGTACACACCGACATACATATCTCGAATTCTTTTTGCTCAAAAGAATATCAGATTAACGCTTAAGTAATCATTGAAAATATAATTAATCTTAGTATTTCTTAGCTTACAGTCGAAGGATCCAACTCTGTTTTAAAAAGATGGAAAAATAACTTAAGCGCAATGTAAAAATAAATAAAAAAAAATAATCATAAAATACAGCAGTTCCTCTTTATAAATATAGTTATTGCCCAAGATTAATTACACCACTAATATGATGCCATCGTCACAATCTACCATTTAACAACTATTATTTGAGAAACCGGTATTGAGGGGAATTCGGCAATGGAAGGATAAGAGTTTTTCTTTTATCAAACCAGGATCATTATTCGTATATACTTTCTCTTAGAAACGTAAAATAACATCGACTGAGCCCAAATGGAATCTTGATGTTGAAGTAGGCTAAAGAACATATTAGTTGGTCTAGCGGTCAGTGTGGTTTGATAACGCATTGTAGGCCTTTGCTTGAAACATTATATTACCGCATTACCAGTATAGTGTGTTCCATTTAGTCCCTTATACATTTCTCTCTCACTCTCTCTGTACTCGTACCCAATATATTATTAAAATTAAATTAAATTAAAACACTACTTCGCCATGCACGATGGTGGAATTTTATTGAGATAATAACAAACTTCGTACCATATATTAAGAGACGATATTTTTTGATTATCGTTGTGTACCATCTGTAGAACTGGTTAAAATGAATTCTCTTATTATATCGTAAAAATAATGGAGCGTATTTTACCATAATTAGTTCACGGGCTAATTGGAAAGCGAGCATTACTTTAACTAATGGGATTAGTCATAATAAACTCAGATAATGAATTAGCAAAATTTTAGTAATTTTACAAAGCCCTTCTTTCAAAAATTATTGTCCAGTACATTCCACAAGTTTTGTTTTTTCTCTCCAGGTGAGTAATTTTGTAACGCCAGTTTAGTTTCATAGAGAATCCGATTGCGAATCAGCCTTAGGGTGTGCGTGTGCCCATGCGCATTGTGTTCCATAGTAAGTTTTATCCGTTTCAGTTCCAAGAACTGTAAGTTCCGTCCTTCACAGGGAAGTTGACGTTTTTCACGAATTATTCCTCGTAATCTGAATAAAGCAGGATATAAGTTTCGTTTCCAATGTCAAAGCGTTCAAATTGCCCACGATGAGAAAGATACGTCTCAAAGGAATTTCTCTTTTAGTATTTTTTATCACTGTGTTCCACTGAAACAAAAGAGCTAATCAATAACGCCGCCTAAATAAATACAATCCTTTTCAGCTTCCTTGAGAAGAATCCTTGACGTCATGGAACACTAGTGAACAAGGATATCACTTTTCTCGTTCTCTCCTGCAGTTCACGTGGTTGCTGTCGCATCCAGATACGACAAAATCTTCAACTTTCCGAACATTTGGTTAGTTTAATACTACAGAAAAGGTGAATTGCATTTCTCGGCTGATAAGAAAACCCACAATTTTAGCATCTATTCTGCGTCCAGCCAGAGAAAATTTTATGCAACTTCACTTGACATCGTTCCTAATCAAGACACAAAAAATGTTTAATAAGAATATGCTAAATATAAAAAGAGTTAATCAGTCGAAAGAAACAGAAAAACATTGATGCCAAACGTGGTAAAAAATCCGGTTGTTGATTCTTTTTGTGTGGTTTATGGACAAGAATGCTTCTAATTCCATCAGTCGCTTTTTACACGACTCAGAAACAAACCAAAAAAAAAAAAAAAGTTTTTATACGAATCAGTTAAAATTAATCCACCAAACATGGGTGGATTAATTGATCAACCCAATACTGGTTGAGGGGAAAAATTAATAATAAAATTACGCTTTTTGCATTCTTTGTTATGACATATTGGTATCGACCTGTAGTAAAAATTAAATATTGTGATAAACTAGTGGTGTTCAATCTCTTTGTTGACAATGTACCTCTTATAACTCAACCTCTTATTAACGTACCTCTACAATTTTCTCAAATTACTCCAATTGATACTTATTTATTAATAATTTTTCAATAAAACCGATTTTAATCCTTGCTGATAGTACAGTGCATGTATTCACCCTCCTCAAACACCGGATGAAAAGCACTTGAGTGTGAATCCGTCGATGACATGAGGAATTATCAAAAAAGAATAGTTATGCATACATTTACTTTACAAAACACGTGATTTAAAATTGTTAACACTCAAAGAGCAGAAATAATGAGCAAATTCAGACAATTAAAATTAAGTTTCCTATAAAAAAAAACTGCCCTCGTGTATAGCATCAGAGAATTGCTGTCCTCCCCATACCAGGTGGAAAAGACCTGAGGTCAAGTCCAGTCCATGACGTGAGGAATGAATTTTTTTGAGCTTTTTTCACAACGTGACCGAGTTAGTCGGGAGAGAATAGCATGGTTTTTTCTGCCGGAAATTCGGGTTTTTCGTCCAGAAAACAGAAAATCGACCACGGAACAATTTGATTGGTTATTGTTATTGAGTTTAGAAGCATCAGAAACTTGGCCACATTGCGCCGTATATAATATGTCTGTAAATTGCGTGTTTTCTTTATTCGATTTGCTGTTTGCTGGACGAAAAACCCAAGTTTCCCCAAGGTAAAAAAAAGCATGCTTCCATCGCCTGAGACCGACTAATTCAGCCTCACGTCATTGATGGGATTCGAATTCACACCTTTGGAACTCGGTGTGGGAAGGACGGTGATTATACCTCGTGCAACCCACGAGGGTGCCAGTACAATAATATAACCAGAACCCTTAGTGATAATCGGTTCCCTGACGATCTCCCCGTTTTCTGATTTCTCCCGAGTTTCCTGATAAAGAAGTTGATCTAGGGAACTTCAACTTTCCTCTTTCATTGTGAGTGGTTCATAATCATTCCAATCGTTGCGTTTACTGTTTGTGCGCAAGATTAGCGACCGATTGATAATCAGTAGTAGAGAACTCGAAAGAATTTCTTGGTCCCGCGGTTCCTAGCGTAGGGTGACGTGATGCGTATCCTGGACAATGACCAACTTTGACAACTTTATCAAAAGCTTTCCATGTTTCTTAATAACATTAATGCAGGAACTTTCATTCATTTATATGCAGATGGGAGGACTGACTGTCTTTTCCTCTCTCGTATTTTTTTGGCCAGCAGGATTTCAACTGCCTAATTATAGCAAACAGCAGAATTCATTCACCCTGTCTTCGCAACAAATTTCTCTGTTATTACACTATTTTCAAACCAATGGAATTACCAAAAGAATAGTCCCTATTTATTTAAAAGGGACCACAGTGTGGTGAGGGATCAATAAGTTCTGAAACAGGCTGTCGTAGCAGCGTATCATCATCTTTCATGCATTTTAACTAGTCTTTTTAAAATGCTATTTCTCTGTATTTCAGCTATCTATTTCTGTAGTAACCATATTCATTAAACAATAATAAATAAATAGAGTTAAGTTCTTGATTTTTGATAGAGAAGGTTATGTCAAATGGATACCAAGTAATATTATTGTTGCAAGCGTGTAGCTCACTGATGGCCCAACGGAGAATCAGATTAAAAGAATGCGAAAATAAAAATAAAAAAGTAGAACAAAATCAAATAAAAACAAAGCAAATGCTTCTCCCGAAACTAATGACCTCAAGTGGCGAACAGAAACTACTTTGAAGGAAGCGCTAGCGTATTTTCATCCCTTTTTTTTAATGTACTCGAGTAATACAGTGATTAAAATGACCGTCTGCCCCACACCGGGTGGTAAACGCTCGTGTTCGAATCCCCTCGATGATATGAGGAACTTTTATGGGCTTTGAACTCCTTGATGGTGTTAGGAGTGAACAGCAAGGTATTTTCCAGCGGAAATTCGGATTTTTCATCCAGCAAAACAGAAAAATCGATTTGTTTTGTTTTGATTTTAAAATTGTTTTTTTTATTTGATCTTATTTTGTTTTGTTTTTCGTATTCTTTTAATCCTGTTCTCTGTTGGGTCAATTAAGCTTGCAATTATTATAAATAATATTCGATATCCATTTGGTCTATCCAACTCTTGCATTGCTTCAGCGATGATTTTATTCCATAAATTACTTACTTTCAACCACGTCTAATTACTTACTAATCCACAAAACTTCCATAATACCTAGACAATATTATACGTTAAAGTCATTGCCATCTTTCACGATAATATTTCTTACTTTTGCGTCTTAAGAAGGAACTAATAAAACCCCGATTGAGAAATGAATATACGAGTGCATCAACTTGTCTCGCCAGCAGACATAAGGATTGTTATCTTAACGGAAAACGGCGAGAAGTGAAATAATTCCTCACGTGTAGCTAAGGGAAAGCAAATCCCCACTAGCTAAGGAGAATGGAGAAATGTATTTCTTCATCACTGCAGGTTTCTGTGTAAGTAAGTGAGACAGTCGGACGGATGTCAGAGGGCCTGAATGGAAGGGACCTGAAATGCTCTGAGGATATCTGTCTTTAGCTAAAGAATGTTGAAAGAGAAGACTTTGACTCTTTAGAGAACCAAGAGAGGGCTTATAGTACCCTCGAGGCAACTAAAAGAAGGCTGCCAATGCCCGCTGCTTTTTTTTTTCTTCTCCTCTGGTACCACTTTCTTTATCTTGTCCGCCTTATTTCACAATGTGCTAGGAAAGGCGTACCGTTTCCGTGATTCCTTTCTGATGTGCGATTAGCCGAATGGCTTCGGGAAGTGGCTAAGGACGAAGACATTGTGAGATCTACAAGAGAAGGAGGCTGCACAGCTCCAAGTTACTTAATAGAGAAGATGAAACCACCATCGACATATATTTGTTCATTCTGCTGCCGTTTATACTCGGCCTTCGGAATTTTTTTTCAACACTAAGCTATTGGGAGGGAGAGAAAGAAAGATTCTTGATGTCCACAAAGTAGATAAGCAGTATTACAATCTGTCTTTTCGAACATCGAGGTACTTGCTAAAATATATTATTTCGAGCCAACACATCTCTCTGTGTTCGCCTCCCACGATACATTTTTAGTTCTATATTGTTTTCCTTTTTATTTTAATCCTCGCTTTGAAAGGTAGTCAGGTGTGAGGACGAATGATAGAAGGTGTAATCGCGCTAGTTTGGTCCATCTACCGAGTTTCGAGCCAACTAAAGACAATGGAAGCTTGGTATATTGTGTATGTAAAAATGGGAGGATCACGGGGGGGATAAAGAAGTAAAAATTGCCTCTAAGTGAGGCAAGGGATCGGTAAATTGAACTATACGATCATTTTCAAATACGTTTGCCTTGACGTCTATACTTCACTTACCTCTTTCCAACCTTAAGGATCCTGACGTCACTTGCTGTGCAAAACCCACACGGTGGTCCACAATTCTTTGATTGAGACATCGTCCTGTTGTTGCCCGCCTGGTATTTAGTTCATCTTCTCGCTTACGATAAGGGTGGAGACCCTCGTCGTCATGACAACGGGCCCAGAATCAACGATATAATTACATCGTCTGCTAGATTGTGTCCCGGAGTTAGGGTGGGATGGCGGCGCGAGAAAGGACGTAATGATATGCAGTCCACACGCTCATTATTTGGATGTTGTGTAGGAAATGAGAAAGAGATGGAAGCATGGCATAATATTATGCTTTCCAGTAATTAGGGTGGCAATCTGTATACAGCCGCACTAATGTTAGATTAGGTTTTGTGCTTGGATAAACTTGCAGTACATTACAATATCTATCATTATCGAATAATGTCGTAGAAAACTTAGAATGAGAACAGAACAATGTTAGGAGACATTTACTTCGTGTTAGTTACAGAGAAAAAAAAGAATTCTTGAGGTCATTACGGCAAATTACATCGTATCTGAAGCAGTTGATTCAATTTCTTGTCCCGAAGTGTATGATTAAAGCGGAAAGATTTAAAAGGTGAAAAAATCAGTTAAAAGTAATTAACCAATTACTTATAAAAGTAATTAGCTATAATCTAAACTACACACACGCCTTTATCGCATTAAGCTCTTCCCAAACACTCCCCCCCCCCTTAAAAAAAGTAAATTTTTCTCCTTAAATGTACACAGCTTTGTTCTCAGTGGAAAGATAGACACTGTGGGTTTTCTTCCGATCAAATGAGTCTCAAACTTGCAGCTGTACTCACTCTCTCTTCAGATGGGGTTACCATATACTAGTCCGCACTTCCTCATCGGCAACATCAAAGTGCCAGATGGAAAAGACGCGACACACCTACCAAAAGTAGCTTTTAATGGTCAATTTTTAGGATCCCTTCCATAACTATTGCATTTTTAGTTCCACCGATAAATTCAAATAATTAGGGAACTTAAGTTTCGCATTTAAATTCTTTAAATACGAAACTTAAGTTACCACACGACTATAGCATCTGGTTAAAGTTAGAATAACAATTCATATAACAGATTACTAATCGAGTTTCTGTATAGTTTCTTGCGCCAAAAGAACCAAGTCAAAAAAACGTGTCAAATGATATATGCTGAACAGGAAGACCCCCTTTTCCAGTGTATCTGAATATCTTTTCCAAATCTCGGAAAAATGCATAATATGGGATGCTAAATGAACCATGGTTAACTTTTGCTTTTCTACTATCAGCGAAACCTGCTTAAAAATATTAACTTTGTTTTCTGCTTATTTCTATTTCTCTTCTTTATATATACAAACTTTCTCTCTCTCAAGAGAGAAAGGAGTTCTTGTAAGGATTCGATTTTTTCTTTCGATGTCAGAATGAAGACATTAGATGTTTACATATCACGCGAATAGCTAGAAGAATCGGAATCATCTGTACCTGCTTCTTTCTCTGCCAAAAAAAAAAGATAGATCTTCTCAATAAGTGACACTCGTCAACTCCAGCTAATGAGGTTATATGTCTCAGATATCCTATCAATAACAAAGAGAAAAGGGAAAAGTCTGAAGTCTTAATTATTGATCCTATCAAGTAAAGCGACAGAGAAGCTTCACCAATCAATGAGTACGGAAACCTAATTATTGATATTATCACCCGCAAATAGTACTGAAGCCGATAATTGACACATTAATCACAAGCATTATTGACCCAGCAAAGGAGAAGGCATGGTATCCCTGTCGATGATATTAACACAGTGATGATAACACTAATGGTTATAGTTCATCGTTATCTCTATTTGTTTAACGTCATTCACCATTTGGAAGGGTTGAAATTAAAAATTGTACACCTATTTCATCGACAAAAATGGTGAGAACCTCGAAAATATGTGGTGATGCGCTGCACCGCAAACAACAGGCTGTTTCCAAAGTGTATCTTCCCAACACAGATCGAAACCATCACCACAACTTGTAAGTGGGAGCTAATTAAAATACGCAACAAAATAAACAAAGATGGCCTCTTATCAGATATGACTGCTGCAGTTGAACACGTGAATTAATGTGTTGCTAGGATACCCACGAGGTTCATTCTTGCGAATAGATAAGTTAATTATTCTCTAAGTTATAGGAATGCTGTTGTTGGTTACATTAATTCTCAGTAGCATTTGTGACGAGAATTTCATCATCTAAACTAAGTGGAGCCATTAGCGTTCTGAAGGAGGGTGTAATCCCTAATTGTAATTGTCACATGACCAGTCTGAGTTTCCAGATAATGAACTTTTGGTATCACACTTATTCATTATCGGCCTGTCGGTCTCGGTGATGAACGAAGAGAAGTAGTTATTTCGAAAGTGATGGCAAGCCTATAATGAAGTACACTCTGCGCATAAAGTTAAGGGTACAGCTAATTATTAGATTAAAGGTAATCATTCACACGTGTACGATTTCGGAAGTACTTTTATCTATTTTAAGTGACAGCAGTTATTAGTCGTAGGGGTTTTAATCACAGAAAAAAATAAATTATGTTCGGTGCATATACTCTAATTTTGGCTTGCGTAAATTAGGGCTATGAAATATGAGGTCACGTGAGAAAAGGTTGAATACCACCGATTTGGCTAACTGATAAATTAAAATTTTATTCCTTAACCATGGAGCTAGTTTCCATTTCAACTCACATTGATGCTGTTTGGCTCCGATTTGGGTTATGAGTGGCCCAATCCGCCAGTTCCACATCTTCCTCCTCGAAGAAACCACCAGACACCGATCTTAGTCACAGGGGCACTGTTTATTGAAAACCATAAGGTTCTACGCCATAAAATTGCATCCGTGGTGTGACTGTTACAAAATCAGTCTCTGCAAGGTACCATCCATATGAACTGCAAATCCACCACAAAAAAGCAGGCCCTAACCATTATTTTTCCAAACTGTGAGGCAAGATAGATTGCCACTGTCTTGCCTCACAGTTTGGACAGTGCAGCCCTTTACAAAACGTTCTCAGTGTTGGTGCTACACCCAAGTCATTCCATATGATGTACAGAGAAATTTTTAAGGTTAAGATAACCTTTTCCAATTCTTCTGAGCCAGTTTCTCCGGCTAAGGCCCTTCGCTGGGCAGTAACTTATGTGACGAAAGATTTTCGGACGGAGGCTCGTACTTCGAACCTTGTTGATGTAAGCTTTGAATGCAATATGTTCCATGAACAGGCTCCTATACATTTTCAGAACTCGCCGGTGATTTTGTAGAATCCTGGGCGTGGGTTTTCCAGACTAGTCTTCCTAGTCAGTATTCAGCTTTTGCATGACTAGTTGCTTTCTACTTGCGTAAGATGTTCCAGACTGAGATATTCTGAATGTTGGAATCCCCGAAATCAGTCGTACCTTAGGAGGACTTATCGTATAGCTTCCCATACCTGTTCATATTCGCTGAACTCGTTTTCACGTGGCATTCCACTTGTAAATAACACCGTTATCTTATGAACTAGCAGAATAAGCAACGGCTTGAACGAATTATGCATATGAGATAGTGTTTCAGATACTTTTGTATTCAGTCGGAATAAACTTAACACTCAGTCATATAGAGCGAAACGTATGGAGCAGATGGAAGATTGGGCTGGAGTTGGATTGAGGGACACCTTTTTGATATACGAAGATTGTTTCAGAAGTGTCATCTCGTCGATTGTAAAGAGATATATGCCACGGACAGTTGAAGATCAGGGTGTCTCTTCATTTACTTGCGAGTTTAAAGATAATCATTGGATCAACGTTAAAATATTATCACGGATTTTTAAAATGGCACTCAAGAAAGAACTCTTATCCATGCGGTCCAGAAAGAACACAAATAATATTGCAACCATCGCTGGTCTTGCCGGAATGAGGGAAAATACAATATAAAGCCCTGTTTCCAGAAATTTCCCCCCGATCTTCTCACATGGGTATGTACAAAGTCAAGAACAGTACTCGAACCTGCCCACTAGCAGTGAACTAAGAAGCCCAGATTTTGCCATATACGTCTAGATCCTAGAGCCATCGACCATTTTCAAATTTATAATATTATCTATTGCAAGAAGTGGCTGCTTATCGATTCAAACACAATAAACAAGCGAGATGGGACATTGAGTTTGTTTCAACTTCTGTACAACTCCTGAATACAGACACAAAATGTTACAGAGCACGTCTTGGGTGTGGAGCCACGAAATCCTGATTTCTATATTCTAATGTTCAAAAGATAAGGAGTAAGCACAAAAACAAGATTATATTTTTGAATACAAATAAATGCAGACCCAAATATTAGTCGTTTCCCAAACAAAACAATCTCTGTTACCCCCTGAAAACAAAGTCACCTACAGCTTGTTATTACAACATGAAAATCGGGGAACTAGATAAAAACAGCCTGTTTTCGAACCTTTGTGCTTCGCATTATCGGTTTAAGAATAGACAGCATTCTGAAATGACAAAGACACGATTTGAATGATTATTTACTCCCCATAGGAAAAGGAACGCGAGAATGGTGACAGGACAAAGTGAAGCCGAAGTGGCTGAATCTGACTCGAAGCAGACTTGAATCAGTTTGAAAACACGCAAACTGTCTCTCAAAGATCTTTTCCGAAGATGTCCTTATGTCAATTGCACTCAGCATGACCATAGTCCTGCTCTACCTGTTCAGTGTCATAAAGACTTCGCAGCAGCCAATTGCTTCAGAGCTTTCCGAATCTTCAGAAGGGCTTGAATCCAAACATGTAGAATTGCATAATGATTCCTCTCGTGACTTCATGAGAGGAGTCATTTATGCACTACGACCGATTATCTGTGTTTTCTTGACCACTGCATAAAAAAGTTCCCATTTGAATTGTTTCGAAAGCATGTTCACTGTATACCCGGATGGAATGGACCATGTTCTTCAGTGATGAGATAGTCTTTAGATTCTCGATCCGCTTTAGCAGGAAGTAAATGAAGAAGGTAGTGGTTTTCTATCTATCAATGGCTACAATAACTGTCAATGTTATCAATCTCTGTATTGCTCATGGCCTTGCTGTTAACACCTTATTACCAATGCGGTTCTTCCACACCTTGGAAAATACCAGGTTTCGAGTCCCATCGAGACGGAAGGAATTTTTATCTTATTTCTCGGGACAGGGTTGTATGCGTTATCTCTTAGAAACTCAGAATATTCATCCAGCAAACGGGCATACCCACCGGACAATACAAACAATTACGTTCACGATATACTAATGTTTGATGGGCTTAGCTGCCTTCGTGCTTGGCACACATACAGATACATATGTCCCCTCGCGGCTGTAAGAGATTGAGATGAGACCCTTGGTTCTTATATCCATTCTTTGCAGGAGCAGTTGGTACAGATTACTTTTAATGGACGATGCCTTTACATCGTCCAGTACAGATTACTTTTAATGGATGCCTTTACAGAGCTCTCCTAGTGATTCAATACCTTCAGAGAATGTGGCACGTAAAGTGTAATAGTAAGGATACTCGAAACTAATTCATATGTACATATGCCCATAAACAGCGTATGTTCTCTGATCGATTTGCCTGTTTTACTGGACGAAAAATCCGAGTTTCTGGGGGAGGGAGACCTTACTATCGATGCCTGAGACCAACTAACTCAGCTATGGAATGAAAAAAGCCATAAGTTCCTCGCATCATTGACAGGATTCGAACCTGGGCTTTTTCAAACCGGTGTGGAGAGGACAGTGATTATGACCACTGTGCTATCCATGTGGACAGTACAAATTTGTATAACCCGTAAGGAATAGCGAGCCAGATTCCCAGACCTCAGTCTAATAAACGTTTGAGACTCACCTAGTAGGATGGTTGGTATTCAGACCCTGCTCCTCCAGAATCTTTACTGAGCGTACGTCAGCACTTATGCAGAAATGGGAATTGATATCTCGCCCTGATGGGTAGCGCAGTTGGTAGAAGCACCGGGTTGAAAAGACCCGAGTCCAAATTCCGTCAATGATGGGAGGATTTTGGGGGGCTTATTCACTACGTGGCTGAATTAGTCTGTATCAGGAGAGAGTACCACGGTTTTTTCTCCTGGAAACTCAGATTTTTTGTCCAGCAAAGCAGAACTACCACAGAACATATGCAATTTACAGATTGTTATATAAGGCCCAATGTAGCCTAAGTTGCTGAGGCGCCTAAAACCCTACAAAAACAGCAACAACATTTATATTTCCTGCACTAATTAACAGCCTCGGTCTGATCATGATTAATCGATATCACGTCTATATTGCGGACTGCACGCGCTATCATGATGTGTTTCCATGGATTAAAGGGATACGCCATTTTTGGCTGCTCCGGAACTTGTTTGCATAATTCTGCAATTTAAGGTCGAAGTTTTCCTGGTCTTTCCAATATTAAAACGAATATCTCTGACGTTTTGCCATTATCCAGTAAAGCGCTTTTTGTTTGTTCCTTGGCTTTTAAGCATCAGTATAGCAGTTGTCGTGCGCCATCAAACATGAATGATTTGAAGCAAAGGTCTGAAAGGTAATAAGCTTATGCTGGCCGCACCAGTCTGCGTACAGTACACGATAACGTACGAAAAAAAGTCTACAAAGTTATCATTGTCAGCCTCCAATTAGTTCCCTGGAAATATTTGCAGCACTAAATGCTGCTGTACCGCAGACTCTTAAATAATACAACTGAAAACAGAAATAGTTTCAGAGATGGTTCCATTCTCTGAAAGCACGGGTAGTTTACCATTTTTACAAAATCATTGATCTTACCCGAAGATGTTTCTAGTCTTCTTCGCTTCTGTATACAAGCTGGATCTAATAAGCTGGACTTAGTGGTCAATCGAGAGAGTACACAAGCACACACGTTTGAGTTGATTGGGGTCCAAACTCGCGTGATTGCTAAATACGGTAAATGATTGCATTCATTATTAAAATCATTGTCATTTTGAAGGGTATAAGGCGGTGAAGGGATTGAATAAAATGAATGAGGAAGATTTATTCCCCATCGTGGGTGAGACACGAATACATAAAATATCAGAGAATAAAAGAATATTGGAATAATTTGCCTCCCAACGTGGTTGAGGCAGAAAATCTAATGTTTATGATGGTAAGTGGATAAGTACGTTGTGGGAATGGTATGAAGTCTGCAAGTGCTGTATTTCTTTGAAGCTTAAAGAGAGAATATTGCAGTAGAGTTTGCTTTGGATTAGCGTCAGGACAACTCTGCTGCGAGGTGTTTGTTTATTTATGTCTGTAAATTGCGTGTCCCAAAGCAGAAATAAAAATCTTATATGAAATTAAATAATGCTTATTTAATCTTATACGATTCGATCTTTGTAAGGAATGTATACTTGAATAGATTCATCTTAGGTATCGATGTGCAACAACTACACAATACATCGCCTATTCATTTGATTTAAGACTCTTTTATATCCTCTTGGCAGCTCTCTAAATTTTCGAAACACGGACAGAAAGCGCATGTATTAAGCAAATAAGACTCTGCATATTCATCACTCCAGTCTAGTGGTGAAATATAATACACTTACTGGATGGCAATTGATTCCTCTCATAATCTCCGTACGCTCAACGTCATCCCCGATCATCCTCCTTACTCCACTCTGCTCTTAATTCTCGAATATTCGGACTTTCCTCCTAACAGTATTAACGAAACATTACACCCGAGGCGGACCTCAGGTCGAAAACTCCTGCTGTCAACAGCTGTAAGTGTCCGCTGCTTAGTTAATTAAAATGCAAGCATGAAGCTTTGATGAAGGTTGCTACCTCAGGGTTCGCGCAGACTTCATCGGTAATTCTTGCTTCTCATCTCTACAGGAGACTGGAATCTATTATGAACAGGAACACGACCTTATGGGAGTGCTACCAAAAAGACCGATGCTGGACTCTGTCAGAAGGAGAAAGATTCCCAGACACCACTGAGGCTAACTTTAATTCTTCCTTCTGCTTTGTGTCGCTGCAGAAGTGAATTGATGCTTAATTAGTATGATAAACCGATAGGAATTACTACTCTATTTCAGGGGCGACCAAACCGCGACTCATTGACACATGAGCTGTGGCTCTCAGAGAAACATAAACTGGAAAAATTCGTGCTTCAAAATGATACTTTATCAGGCAATTTAAAAGTTAATAATAATATATTCGCAGGTATCAACCAAATATGATATTTTTAAAAGGAATTCGTGAACATCCACTAACTTTTATTCATATAGAAATATATAGATAGCTGTGGTCCTCAATATTTGCGGGTCCCTTGTCATCACAGTATTATTTGAGGTAAGGGCTTAGGCTAGATGCTTCAGGACACCATGAGGAATCGTAAATTGCATCTGTGAATTACATGGCAAGAGTGGAGGAAACTACACCATCTGAAACTGATCTACAACTGGAATCGAACCCCATATCTTCCAAAGAAAGTTGGTATCTGTGGAAAAAAGATGATTAATCATAGCATTTACTACACTGAGGAACGTTCTATAGATGATTATCCATCTATAGAATTTCTTGGATCTTTAGGGACTAATTCTGCATCTACACCACTTCTGTTATGACCTAATTCCATAGAAAGACATCGACAAGCAAAGGAGAAAATTCAGCTGGTCAGACAAGAAGATAAAAGCAAAATAAGTGTTATGAGAGGGCGCTAAATGTAGATAGAATTGTGGTATTGATAAGATATCCCTTAATCTTAGGCATGGGTGTGGTTAAAAGGAGAAACGATGTTCATGGCGACCGAAATAGAAGTGTAATTTATGAAGCTTAATATAGCTCTATTCCGTGATGTAATGACTCGTGAAATCTGCTTCATCGTATTGAATAATTGCTAATAACCCTTTATTGCATTACAGCTATTAAATAATCTTTTGATGGAAAGGTTAAGAGTATAAAAACTACCTTGTTTGTCTTGAGGTAATGTTGTAGAAAGGAGAGCAAAGGCTGGGCTTCGCTAAAGTCAAAGGTGTGGTGGTAGGGTTTACCTGAAAATCACCTCTTTGCCAAGAACATTCGAAGAAAAGATGTTATCTTAATGTCGCAACGATAATGACGGCAAGTTTCTGTGGAGATACTTTCTGAGTTGCTCGGAGGGGAAGCACGGTCGAGACGGGATTTTTAGATGCATGTTCAATGAACGCGCACCATCGTGAAAACTGTAAGCCTTCTTCTTGAATCCAGATTGTATCGGGATTACTTATCAGCGGCGTCTATTGTCATTCATCTGCTTTTGATGCCGCACGTGCTTTTTTAATCGACGTATACTTCCGGTCCCAGTGATTCCACGGAATTTTTATGTTCTGTGGAGCTACGAAGCTGACAATGCTCACCGAATGCTTCTGCTGATAACTCACATCGACAGACTTAAGGGAATGGAGTTTCGATCTCCAGACACACGTTTTATAACTTGCTTTATTAGGGATGCAGATTACCAGTCTTCCTTTCAATATTCCTGCGTTATCTCCCTCCCTGGAGTCAGCTGTTGTTCAACTCCCTTCCCAACACATTGGCTTGATAGTACACTAATTACATAGCCCCTCGCGTCCTTTCTTAGCCATATTAAGTTCACTCCTTGCTTACTAACAAAGTTTCTGTATACATTCAGGGAGTCACTTATCCAAAACTGTCTCCCCCACACACACAAGTACCCACTCTCCCTTTTCTTCCTCCCCCCACTCATTAGGATCTACTTCATAACTAAAGATTCGGCCTTTAACCAAACATCGGACAGATTACTTCAAGTAACTTGGACCTACACTACTTAAAAAAAAAGCCTTTTATACGTCTGTTTCTTCTAAGAACAGCGGATTTTTTTTTGAAGTGAAAGATGAAAAGGTGGTTAGTTGTTTGATTTTTGCTCCAAGTTCATGGAGTTCAAAAAGTGCTTGTATTCTGTGGTAAGTTCGTCCATTTGCTGGATGAAAAATTTGAGTTTTTCTCCCTAGACCGATTAAATAAACCACAGCGTGAAAAAAGCCCTCTCGTCTGGACTGGTCTTGAATCCAAACCTTTTTATGCGGGCAGATGGAAAGGTGGTTGGGTAATTTTTGCGCCAAGGTCATGATGCGTCAACGTATTTTGTCCAAAAGTGCCGATATTCTGTAGAAAATTCACCCATTTGTTGGATGAAAAATTTGAGTTTTCTCCAGAGTCTGACTAAATAAACCACAATGTGAAACAACCCTCTCGTCTGGACTGGACTCGAATCCAGGCCTTTTTATGCGTTCAGAGGGACAGCGATTGTAATAACTCTGTTGGACAAAAGATGGGAATAAATGTTGAGTCCATTCATGATTTGTAAAGTGGTTGATTTTTAATTGAGAACACCAAACATTACCAAGCTACATTACTAAATTGTAAATACACCTATAACCAGAACAAAGGTCACGACGTTCGTTGCCTTGGTGGTAATTTTAAACACCCCAAACTTATCTGTATGTAAATTACTTTATTCATCAGACTTGCGTCTGTTATTACACAAGTATAAATAATAGATGTACTCCATCAGTGCAAAAGGTGCCCCACTGTTAGGGTGCCCACCTTACCAACGACAGTAATCTAATGGGAGTAGCACCGCATTACAAATAGATTACACTTCTCTTAGAAGTCTATTTGTAGTGCAATAAGATAACTCGTTCTGATAGCATCTTAACACGATAAATCAGAGCTGTCTGAAAAGTTTTTCTCTTTCTTTTGCAAACTTTAGAAATATAAAGCAATGCATATACGAATAGTAGTTGTATTTCTTAAATCTGACATTTTCTTAATAATATATTTTGGTATGGTAATACAAGAAAAGAATCCTTAACTGGCTGTTTTTTGTGAGCTGCCTGTGTGAAATAAAAAGACCATGGGAAGATAACGAACAATGAGACCGGGTACTTACAAATTACTCCGTTTAATATAATTAAGAATAAGTTCCTAATGATAAAGCGCACTAGTCAGTTTCTCGTAAGTCTAGTGGTTATTTTTGGTGTGGTGAGAGAAAGAAGTGAAAGAAAGTATGACAGCATAACGGGAAGATAGATTATGTAGTTTTCGCCATTATTTAAACAGCTGCTGTCCTTGTTATGTGGCTTGAGACAACGGAAATACAAGTCCACCTCTGATAGTACTTTCAGACTGTGTCATCCATGGTTTAAAAATTAATGTCACGCCTGATATAAGTGGGCGTTCATCGCCCAGGTTCTGTTTAGATGGCTGGCAGTATGATATCCGTAAAAATAGAGCGTGATTTATGATGCTTGCATGGGTGGAGCTGGTTCCGAATGGAGGCAAGAAAGGTGGAGTGAGGGGCGCTCTTCAGCATTTTACAAAGTTCTTTTGTTTTCTTTCTTGCGCATTATATATATATATATGTGTGTGTGTTCCCCCCTCTCTTTCTCTTTTCAAGAGCGTTCTGATATTCCTTCCTCTTTTATACTTCTCACCCACAGGGCACGCGGACCTTAAACTTTTGTGAGAAAGCTGTGAATTACAGATAATCACACATTAAAATTTATACAAAATTAGAATTGATGAAACAGAGTATAAAGCCATTTCTTATATAGAGATGGGTGAAACGTATAATTAGTGTGGTGGTTATTTATTACCTCATAGTACGAACAGAGGACTGGCAAGCAAATGTTGAAGTTTTGACGCGAATTCAGGCTGAACGAATACTCCAGATGTCATCGCAGTATTGTCTCATAGAAGGATGATACTGAAACGATGATGGGAGTATAAGCTGCACGTAGAGAAGATTTCCTTAACCATGCAATTAATTCTTCATTTCAGAAAGAAGCTACATACGGTCTTTCCAATTAAAGCTATTCCACTAGTTGATGGCGATCACCAAAATAGTGTTCGATCGACCAGAAGAGCTAAGCCGATTTTCACCGACCCTCACACATCATTAAATCATCCATTATATAAAGAATACGCGTCCATGCAATTGTTCCTCTAATGAGAGAAAGTATAAGTGGACAAACCATTATAATAGCATTATCTGCGTAAATGATCAAGCATTTTATACACCACCCTTAAAATGATGGATATAGCCATCCACTTCAATAAAACTCAAATGTTTATACAATTGAATATAATATTAGAGAGTTGATTTTTATCGTTTCCAATAGTAACAGGAGTAAACCAAAGAATTCTTACTTTACATAAAGGTGTCTTTCATCTCATAGTCCCACAGCAACACCAAAACCACACGCGCTGGCCTCGAGACAATTCTAACGGTGCGAAGATGATTTGACATTCGAAATTTTTTTCCTTCGCTTTGGCGAGGAATCTTTTGGGAGCTTCGGAGACACCTCGCTGGAAAAATATAACAAGCTGCTTTCCGTGTGGTATGGAAAGATGAAAAACACGGGGTTATTCCCCCCTGATTTGGTTTTATACCTGCCGTGGGAAGTCTTTATCTGTTCCTTTTGTTGTTGTGTGAAGCACGTCTTCAAGTAATTGTCCCTTTGAGGCTGTAAAAGGTGAGCATAAACCCAGAGTAGACGAACACCCCGTAAATTTACGGTGGTGTAAAATGATGATGAAAACGCTTGTTACCTGATGCTGCCTCATCGCGAGAGAAAGAAAAAAATTCGATTCTCGCAAAATACAGATAACAAGAAAGCCAACAGTAATTAGAGGCGTATATGTCATTTTTGTAGTTGAGACTACAGGCTTTAGTTTTTCTTTCCTTCTTCCTGCGTTTGATGTATTATCCCCTGAGTATCCTATTTCTCTCATCCGTACGGGTACCTTTCTTTGGACTAACTATTATTTCTAGAAGAAACGTGATTTTAAGTAATAGAGAGATGTTTGTGCGAAATAACTTTCCCAGATTATATTTGGAACCAAAAAAGAACAGGATTTATAGACACGAAACCCTTAATAAGAGCCATTTTGGGAGTGTTTTTATACCAGCTTATGATGTACGAACAACCGCTATTAATTCATTAAACTCGTTTTTATTTAATAGCTGTTTTTTCCTCGAAGGATTTTAGTACGTTCATACGCCTTTCGAATTAAACTGGAACTTGATTTTTCTTTCTTTCTTTTACCGTATTCTTATTCGCAGATTGTTCTTTGGGATCAGCCACTACTTTGAACCACCTCTGTCCTCCTTTAAGATGAGTTTATTCTGAAATACTCTTACTGGTTTTTCAAGGTCTTTGCTATCTGAACTTGAGCAGAATATGATTTTTGTTTAGATATCGGTCTAACCAAAAAACTGATAAAAAGGTCTTTTGGGCATTTCAATGACGTCACTTCTTCGGAATAAGATCGATGAACTTGAACCAATTGTGGATTTAGTTCTGCGATACTCCAAGATTGAACCATTCTGTAACAATGGTAATTGATTTAAAAGGTTTCATAACTGTCATCAATAAATATGCAGGTGTTCCTGTTTATTGCCCCTATAATTTCATCCTTTATTTCTCTTTTTATAAAGTTTTGTGTTATTCATTAGCTAATATTTTGAAATTAATTTTGTTGAAATTATGCCCCGACTCATATACACGTGTTGAGTGAAATGACAGGGCAGAAATTGTCCAACATGTGTATTAGTCGGGTCATAATTTCAAACAAAACTAATTTCGCTATACTGGCTAATGAACGAGATGTATAAAAAGATAATTCAGAGAAGCCATTTATAAGTTTAGATAGACTGATAATACCCAGGAATAAATGCAGATTTATTGATCGCAATTAGATCAACATATATAATTTAAAATCATTTATCAAACTATTTTACAATTCACGGAATGCACTCATTTAATTTTAATCTTCAGCGCTGACGTTTCTTTGTACTCTTTATCCTTTTATAAACAATCTTCTTCGAAGTGCGCCATCGACAAAGCCACTCCAAAAGCCATTTCTTGATGACCCTTGGAGAATGGTCGTTGTAGCCACAGACATTCGACCTTCTTTAATGAGCCAATTCCACTTGGAAATTGCAGTTTCGTTGTGTATGTCCAATAATACTTTGTCAGCGCATTGTTGGATATATACTCTTCTACCATCTACTGAGGCTTCACCGAAAATTAAGCCCCTTGTCTGGTCGCGCTACCATTCTGCGAATTAAATGATCAGCACGAGTAGTAAAAGTCTTGATTGGCAATTAGATCAACATATATAATCCCTCTAATCTTGTTCCAGAGGTTAGTGACATCATCCACCATTTAAAATAACGGTGGATGATGTCATGACGGTGATAAATAACCTTTGGCATTTATTTTATTTTTTAAAGCAAAGCTCGACCCGGTTACAGCGTTCGAAATAATGACTTCTGGCGTGGGTACAATGTATGAAGCATGAAAATTTGGAGTTATGGTTCAAAGTTAAGTTCTTCTAGTGAACATTATGAATTATATAAACTAAATATGAAGAAAATATAAATTATACAAGTATAAAAGAACGTTAGAAGTCCACCAGGTACGGATGTCTAGGCAAACTGGGATCCGACAAACAGCAGCGTTATGAGTTCGAGATCGAACTCCATCTGCAGAAATCGAGATCTCTGCAGATGGCAGAGATCTCGATTTCTGCGCATATAATATTGTGGGGTGCACAGCTATGTTTTTTTATCTGACTGTGGTTGTTTTTCCACCAACATATTGCAAGTGCAATGATTTTGGGCTGTTTCTCATAGTATGGATGACGTGAGAACATGGATACACAGATGTGCGTAATAACTCTTCTGAGGAGAATTTTCACGTATTGGTAAAATGAGGCCTCCGATAAAACACAGCTTTTAGGTCAAAGGTGGCTTAGAAAAAGTTGTATGGAAGGGGGACTCCGTCCAGGGTGGGATGGATGATTATCGTTGCTGTGTTCAATGAAACATAGTCCACGCAGTAGTTCATCATCAGGTAAAATATGGTGACAGTTAGTCGTGCGACGCGTTTAAGTGTAAGTGATCACTTTACGTCTTGCGAGAGATCATAAAACGTATCTTATCAGATTCTGCTGTCGTCCAAACAGGAATAGCTTGCCGTTACACAGTTTTGGGGTGAAAACAGTCGTCAGCCAGCAGAAATAATTGTAGAAGACCAAGGCCAGATTTATTGGAACTACTGTGCGCAGTGCTCCAAGGCCCCAAATTATGTCCTGGAGCAATACGCTCTTTCCTACTCTTCCAGACTTGTGGTTGTGTTTGGTTAAGAAGGATAGATGGAGAATGTTTACCACCTGAGTTGTTACCCCAAATATGAAGCTGGGAGGTGAAAGTGCAATGGTTTTGGGCTGTTTCTCATAGTATGGATTATGTTCACTGAGTACATGCATACACAGATGTGCGTATTCTACATTGTGACAATTATGGACATGATCCTCAACGCTTCTCAGCATAATAACTCTGTAACTTATAGAAAGAATTACGAACGCGTAGTTTTAAGAAAATCAAATCGGAATGTTGCAGTTGCCAGCACATAAACCGACTTCAATCCACCTAAACGCCTTTGGAATGAATTATAACTCAGGATTCGGGCAAGACCAAGACACACTCTTCTATATGGGAGTTTACGAATTCTTTATAGAAGAACTGAAGGAAATACCACCATTTTCCTACAAGAAATTAGTATCTTATCAAAAAAATGTAGACCAGCATGCATTTCCCTCCTCTTAATTTCTTTGAATAAGCGCGTGTTTTGTTCAAAACTATTCCATGACTCTGATAAGTGAATGTTTACTTACCTTATAGAAATGGCGGTTTTGGTCATCGATTTAACTATAATTTTCCATTCAACAGATTGGCTTACAATATTTGACCATTTTCTTTGTTTCTGTCATGTGGATATACGTTGCTTAACCGATCCATGTTTCAGGTAACAAAATTTAAAGAAACTCCATCGATGGCGGTCTCAGGTAGGGGCTAAAGGAGCTACATCCCCTCCTCCACCCTTTATAAAATCCTGGGACTGCCACTGAACACCACACCTCATTTCAAATTCTTTCTTTTATGATCAAAACATTACTAGACTAATTTCTAACGTTAGTTGGAAGTATAAAAGAACTACCACATCTATCTGCAGAATTTCTGATTAGTCGATGTCTGGGGAGACAAGGATTGCATGGTTTTTTCCCCTCCTCTTGGCAACTCGGGTATTTTCATCCAAAGAAACAGACATATTATACCGATTCCTCATGATCTTAGTTTGCTTGGCGCAAATTCTAAAATGGGAAATATTGCTTAAGATTGTTTATATTTCTTAGTTATTTAAGCGTTTAGTTTTAAAAATGGATCTCTCCAAATGTATCTCCGCTTTCTTCAGTTTGCAATAAAAAGACATAACATTAGTGCCGCTGTCACTGAAGCAATGCAGAGGAGATATTAGATTTCTTCTTCTTCTTCTAAGCATGACATCTACATGAACTTGGATATGTACAGGTTACCGTGAACGTTAAACAATGGCCTAATTGCTGAGTAAAGTCCCACAAGATTAAGAAACCCATCTTAAAAGGGAATCACTCTTTACTTCTCCCCTTTAACCATAATCTCCCATTAAGTTACTTAGGTCTACATGGTTGTTTTCATCTCACGCCGACTGTGAACCACACTTCCTCCTTCTTCTCATCCCCAATAATCACCGGCAGAGAGGAGAAGTTCTTGCTCGAGACCGCGTGACAGGAGAGGTTAATGGATTTATAATGAGCGATCAGTACGCCTTCTCGAGCAGACAGCATAATAGACTTTCTGGAATTATTTGTTCAACTCTCGTTACCAGTGTCTTTATAAATGGGTCCAAAGAAGAAATTGCACTTTGGCCTCTACCACACTCAAGTAACAGCGTTATTACATGTACCCGATTATTACCCTGTTCAAATTCAGTTTTTATGATTTGGTTCTGGTGGCTGCACAAAATTATGCACTCTCGATGGTTTCATATTCAGATTCGTTCATTGAGATCAGCAAATACCAAAATATTTCAACTCTGTCCCGAAGATCTGCTGTACCAATACATCTGTTCCTTCCAGTAAAGGATATACCGATGAAAAAAAATACAGAATTTTAAGTCAAAAACGTGAAAGAAAAATAATAGTAGAGTGATTCATTAGTTAGGTTTTTTCCCTCAAATTTCATTCCCTTCCTTTTTCATTCTCTCGCCCTATTATCTTTCACCTTTTTCTGTACAATTTCGCTCCGCTCTCTTATTATTTTCTCTCTTTTTCTTTATTCCAATTTTTTTTTCCATGGTTCAACGCCCTTACACGTTCCTTCTATCATTTCCATTGCTCTAAATTTAAAAAAAAAAAAAAAAAAAAAGTGCCTTCCAACAATCAGGCACGCAAAAACGAATTTAAGAACGAATAATAGACAGAATTTAGAAAAGAAGACAAAATAATTATCACTCGTGGTACCTAACAATAACGAATTTAACAAACCACACGCGTTACTTAATCAACTTCTGTCCAATAATCTTTGACTTAGATCATTGAGCAAAAAATCCATCCATTTAACATTAAAATAACCTCTTTCCACTGCCAGATAATCACAAACGATAGGGACATCGCTGAAACGATAGGGACGTCGATGAGGTCCGACCTTTCTCCAGGATCTAAAATGTTTCGAAAAAAAAAAAAGAGATTTATCCTTGCTTTCTAAAAAGGATATCAAAATAAGCCTCCAATATCAGCCATGTTTATTTTGTGCCTACATTTTGCAGATTTCACTCTCGAGGATAACAATGAGTTATCTTCCTCGTTCTTCAACTGGCTGTCAGCATGCGTGCAGCTCGAGAGATCAAGGAACGCACGAGAACGTGACGCAACAATGGTGCGTGGGAGATATTGACACGTAGGCGGATTCTTTGAGTTGAGAAAGAAAGAAAGAAGAGAGAGAGAGAATGGACTCTTTTTGGTGTCATCATTTCTTCACTCTGCCAATGCTCTTTGTAACTGTGGAAACTGCGCCGTGGGCTAGATGTCTGTCTGTCTGTCTCTCCCGTATCGTATTATACTTGACGACATGACGATACAATCTAGGGTTGAAACAGTGAGGGATGCTGAAGGTGGGAGAGTGCGAAGAAGGTCCCTTAGCACGCAAAGGAACACACCCAGTTGAGATGTTACATTAAAGAGAGGGGGTGGGAGGTGCGCACGAAGGAAAGTCGCGGATGAAAATAGCAGAAAAAGGTAGCGTCTGTAACACGGAATGTTAATGGATAAAAATCTCATTATTACTTTTCTTTCTCCCGCTGCTCGTCGCTGCTTCCGCTGTACGCTCGTGAGCCAGAAGAAGGTTCAAATTTAATCTTTTCTCAATCACGATGTAGCAAAGACCGTGTGAGACAACAGACATCAAAGACCTGCATTACCGCTTCAATTTTCACTCGAGGCCACATTTGGTCGAGTTTTCTCTCTCACGTACACTCTCTGAAGAGGGGTGTAATCATAATAGGAAATGTGCTATTTATTTTTCCTCGTTATTGGCTTGTTTCTTATGCATTTTATTGTGGGCCGGATTTTGTAGTTGTTATTATGGTCGTATGGCTTTTGGAGTTGCGCTTCCAATTGGTTTTCGTCTTACTCAGTGAATAAAATTCGGTTAGTAAACAGAGAGAGAGAGAGTGTGGAAATTACCAGAAATAACAGGGTGAAGAATAAAAGTCGGTAAAACAGTCGCTGATTAGGAACAGAAAGAGAAAATAACGGAGGGAAAGAGAACAGGGTGGTTATATTTGTTGAATGTACAGTGCTTGACAAATAATATGGAGCGGTGACTGGAAAATATCTTTTGCGATTCATTTCTAGAGGATTGTGCTTTAACAGTTGAAATTTCACACTGCTGTTCCTGGCCACAAAGAGGAGTTTGAAGACTGTGGCAGTTTTCTTGGAGATCGGCTGCGCTTCTCTTTTTATTTCTGTGTTTTGTTGACGGACCCTGATGGAGTACGAGGGCAGTTTACTGTAACCCATTTCGTCTTTCATCATAGAAATTGGTTTTGATTTAGCGACAAAAGTTACCGTGTGAAATGTCCACGAACAGGCGGACATGTTTTGTTGTTGTTTGCTACTTTGGAAGCAACCTGATAACCACACTAGCTTTCGACAAGCTGTCAGCACGGAGAGGGCTCCATTAGGCAAATGAATGAAGTTATGACATTGATTTACTACAAAATAAGGCAAAAGTCTTCCTTAATCCTATTTGCAGATGATTTAGTGACGAAAAAGATATTTCCTTTTCGTCCTTAGAATTTTCATATTGTAGTTACCTTTTAAAAAGAAATTGTTACCGAGAAAAGCCTCATCCACCCACGATTAATATGTCCATAAATTTCTCTTGTTCTCTGGTCGATTTTCCTGTTTGTTTTGCTTGACGTAAAACCAAAGTTCTGGGGGAGAAAACATTGCTATCCACGCCTGAGCCCATAAAAGTTCCTCGTGTCATTGACGGAATTCGAACTCCGGACTTTTCCACCAGGTATGGGGAGGACGGCGTTCTAACCACTGGCTATCCACGAGGAACATTGTCATTTTGAAATGTTCAACGGATTTCCAAGCTGAAATCCATACGCATATAAATCCAAAACCAAAATTTTGCCATGGTAATAAAAACTTTATAAAAGTGGACGTTTAGCCTCGGCGGAGGGAGTGAGACTACCCCTCATCCAATCCCCCAGAGTTACTGTCTCTGGCATCTGATCATCTACTATCCATCTAAGTCTCTTCAAAGAAATGTTCTCCTCTTTAAATGCATTAGCAATAAACTCATTAAACGAAACAAAATACAAACGCGCAGCAAGACTAATTTTGGTTGGAAGAGCAAGTCTCCATCTCTAATCTAAAACTTTAATCAACATACGGTAGACAAAATGAAACGGATTCCTCCAGACCAGAAATTACTCACTGTTTATAGACAAACCCAGTTCAGTCAACCTTATTGCCAATCCACGCCCCGTAATGGCAACTGTACCGTGATATCCAAACTCTTCCCATAGACGTTTCTTCGTATTATCTATTGAAACACTGACTATAAGAACATACCTTTGTCTGCCCTTTTCTGAACAATCCCAGCTTTGCTGTCAATACTCTAACGACTCCGTAGTTATTCTATTCTTCTCACAGGCCGTCACCAGACTCAACCATTAGAGACAGATCTAATTTCAATCAACTCGCTCTCTGTCATCTTTCTCGTATTATAAATGAATCCTGTTTAAACCACTAAAATATCCACAGGTAACTTTCAGGAAAACACTTATAGACCTTTTGGCATGCCTGAGTTATGCTCAGGTGTCCAAACCTCTAAGCGGCATTAAACTCCTCTTGTTAACTGAATTTACATTTCAGCTACACCAACACCAGAAGCATACGTGATTATAGGTACAAAGACACAGTCATAAAGTAAATTAATTTCTGTCCTTTAAGGGTCCAAATCCGCACCATAACCCTCCGTAGTTTGATTTATAAAACCTTAATCTTATTTTTCAAATACTTCACACGTTTAGTAAAAAAGAGACGCTTCTCCAGGCACAACCCGACATACTTAACTTTAATAACATATCTCAAAGAAGCCCCATCCAACCTGATAACAAGAGACCTCTTTACACAAAATTTGCCTTTCAGCACCATGTGCACAGTCTTAGAGATGGAAATCTCCAGCATGTAACTTTCAGCCCAGTTCCTCAATTCTTCTTTAATATTCTACAATTCTGATCTAGAATTACTCTCAGTAACAAAAACCATATCATCAGCATACGCTATCATTTTGACGCTACCAAGGTCATCCATTAACAATAGACCAAACCGAAGTTCCAAGAATGGACACCTGAGAACAGCCATCTGAATTTCAATCTCCTCCTCAATGTACACAGTGCGTGCCGAAGTGCGCCTCCCTTTAAAATAGTCGAAACCTGATATAAACTTTGAGAACAATTAATCCCTAATATAAACTCTAAGGACAATTAATCCCCCTAATCCTCTTTAAACCTCAGAATACACGGAGCAATATGTCCTTAGTCGCTGATGCTCATAAAAATCTACAGCAACAACAACAATCCTTTTTAAAATTCCATCCCACCAAAAAGAGTGGAAAACCCTTTGAAATCCACGAACAAGCCCAGAACATAATGAGTCTCAGTTGCGTCCACTAAATCTACCAAAAGCACAACGTCTTCCGTTGAAACCCCTTCTCTAAACCAAAACTGATGGTCGCACTCAAAGTACCACATATCTTTGATTAAACCTCATTTTAAAGAGTCTTTTATAAATCTCCTCTAGGATAAGCAGAGAGCAATCGGTCTATGCAATCCAGGTTCATTCCCAGATCTATCAGGGTCCTTGAAAATAAGTTTCAACAAGGCAGGCTTTCACGTCACAGGGAATATCCCTTTCTACATACAAGAATTATACATATTAAGGAAAACATGCGAGAAAATTTAATAAAAACATTTAATCACCCCACTTCAAGGGAATCCAAACCTGAAGTCTTATTCATTATTCTATCAATAATTCTCATTAAAAAAATAATAATTTTCTTTCTCAATCATTCTTTGTAGCGGATTGCAAAACCCTAAACGGGGAAATGAATTAGTCAACAAAGCCTCTGTGGAATCAGCCCAGCTAACCGAACTGGTACCATGAGGAAAAAGAAACAATGTCGCATTGGTAAAAGCAATCTTACAAGTGGTGATTTTATAAACTGTACCTCAGGGATTTTTATTTCCCTGGGGAGTCACATAATTCTCCCATGACTCCTCTTTGCTCTATTCAATATTATTTTGTAATCTCCTAAGTGCTGCATAATTTTTCTTTCACCCTTGCTTCAAGTCCACCAGTCTCGGTCTTCTACATTTGCATAATTTCTTTCCGGCCTCACTTCTCTCCTCATCCACTCAAGTCAGAATTCCACTAATTAACTTAAGTTGAGTATTATTTAAAACAATTATAGCACCTAACAAACATTGAGGCAAAATATATAAAGTACGAATACATGCTGACATGAAGGTTGAGAGGAGAAAGTAAAATGAATGAAGTGGAAACCGAGCTGTAAAGTTATAGATTTCACTGTAAAATCGCTGCTCTTGTACAGTTTGTGAAGAAGGCCTGGGTTTGAATCTGCTCTAGATGAGCGGATCATCTATGGACTTTTGTGTATCATGGCTGAATTAGTCGATCTCGATCGAATGTTGCATGTTAAAAAGCCAAGTCCTGTTTTTCTGAAAATAAGAAAAAAAACCTGACCGTATAATACCAGGGGAGCACAGAATGACCCCTTTGTGCGTTGTGGCCCGTGATTTCAATATATCAAGTCTGAAGGAAATTTGGCAAATGTGCATTCGTCTCAGATGGAGTGCGTATATGTATTGCATATTGAGACAACTTTTAATTAAGAACACCCCCAACTTTATTTCAAGAGCCTTCCACTACTGTCGCAAAGTGTCACACTCTGCATACGGGCCGAGCCTGGCCCTTTAACATTTATTAGACTTGTTCCGCGTGAAGATCGGCTGCATATGTGCCCAAACGGAGTTCCAGTGGGGCTGACGATGGTTGGGCTCTCAGATTAGCGTGTGGAGAGTATCTCGGATACATCCACCTTGTCCATTATTCTCGTGTCATTCCCCCCATGAAGGTCACCGGAGTCCTCCTGCTGACGGCCTGTCACAAGCAAATGTATTATAGTAGGAACTGGAACAGCCATTGTACGGTGGATGACTTGAAAAAGTTAACTAGTCAGTTGAATCGCCCTTCCAAATGCACCATATGATCGAACCGCTGTGCACGATAGGGTTGCACAGGTGGGAAGGAGAAGGGTTATAGTCTGGTTCATGTTTAGATGGGAGATCTTGCAGTGGTCTGATGCAATTTACTGATAAGAATACTTCCACGGTATGGAATTCAGATTTCCGGATTATATTTCATTTATTAAAAAGACTTTTTCTCCAGACTGGACATCACATTGAGATTGCATGAACTGACTGTAGTTTCTCACTAACTAATACTCGTGGCAGGGACTTCAAATTCACATTATATGAACTGCAGAGCTACAGAACTTCAGTGTCTTATAATGGAGTGGGTATTAATCATCGGCTGTAAGTCTGTAAATTATCTGTACAATATTGTAAACAGTGGTGAGGATGCCAGGAAAGCTGACTGGGAATCCTGGACCTGAAAATCTGTAATTGTGATACTCTTGACCATCCTCCTTACAGTTCGAATCTTTCTTCCTCGACAGATTAAAGAATGCAGGCTGTTTCAATGCAATGAGGACATTCAACAGGCAGGGAAAATATAAAATAGCATCAGAATGCAACAATCTACCGCAGTGGTAGAAAATTTGATTGTATGCTAGGACAAGGGCAACTGTACACGCCATCTTTTGTTCTATACAGTAAAGTAAACCATGTTCTTGATGAAAGGTGGGGATCTCTGATAAAAAAAAAAAAAGACTTGAACGAGATTCTATGGAACTTACCTCATATTTCAATAATTTACACGTATTTATGAATTGATTTTATAAATTGGACATTGTCTAGGATGATTGGTCTGTATTCTTCTTTTGCGATGGTTCGCAGTGTACAATTGGTGGAAAATATTGAACAACATACAACTTTAAGGAACAATCATTGGCTCTTGTAACATAATGCAGCAAAAGAAAGTGAAAATTCCCTCTATAATGGCAGACAATCGTTTTTAACAACAACCATTTAAAGTCATAAGAAACTCAACTCATCAAATTCAGTTTATTAAAACATTTGGACTCACCTAAATAATTTTTACCTGGATTGCAGTATGCAAAAGAGTACCGATATTAAGATAGAACAGAAATAGGACTTAAACTCGTGCCAGAAAATTTGTGATTAAGAAGACGGTACGCATTCATGCATTGGTAAAACTTGGACTTCAATTTTTCTTTTAGTTATCAAGTGAGCTCGCTAATGATAACAGAAAGAAAATAGTGTTGTGTGCATGGTGTGTCAGCTCTAATAGGGAAACTGGTGCTCCAATCAAGCATCAAGAAACGACATATACAAATTCTTACGATCCCATGATGGAGTGTATGATCTCGAGAACCCTATTAAGCTGTACCTGCAACGATATTTCATTCTCTCTTCATCAACAATGGTTGCTTGCTGTACAAGGTCCTGTCTGGCTTCCAGACATCAGACTCGACTCGCAGGCGCCTCCATCTCTAAGACGGTTTTATTGATCGCCACCTCAAAGACGCGCGTATGTCTGCGTGTGCACTTGTGTGAGTGTGTGCGTGTGTATCCGAACTGTATGCCAACGCAGAATTTAGGCAATAAGTAGGTATTTTTCGAAACAAAAACTTAGAATTGTCGTTGGTCTAAGTCAGAAAAGTAATTGATCGAATATGGTATTAATTACTACTGGAAAGTCTCACTGTAATTCGAAGACCATAACTGATCGGAAAGTTTGGTGCTCTTCGTTATCAGAATCCCGCACTGAGTGGCCACTTTATTAGGTATACGATCATCTGTATATAATATACTACATGTTGTATACAGATTCAGTGATGTGCAGATTCAAAGTCATACGAATTACAATGGCATAAAGTGAGCCTGGAGAATTCAGTTAATCAGTCTCAATCAACACATAAAATGTTCAGACAATAAATCACATGACATATTAGAGTTAGTCATATAAATTGTGGCGCAAGGAACCAAGGAAAAGCACATGCCACAATGAGCCATATGACATGGATAAAACCACACGTGACAGGAGCCACTGATCTTAGAAGTCAACATGAGATGAAGACAAATAACAGTAATGTCACAAGTAACTACATAAATTATCCAATAAGATTATCCTGTTTACAAAGGAACACGATGATCATTAACTAGTCTATAACTAGTCTAGTCAATAGTCTATAAGCCTTCCCCTCTTCTTTCCTCAAGTTCAAGCAGCACTGATCTTCTCTGGAATAATTTCTTTGAAAATTTTTGAAAAGCCCGAAAATCTTGCTCTGTCTTAATTGAGCCTCGTCGCCCTCAGTCAGGTGAGCAAGATACTAGTAAAAATTCTTTCCGAGATTCGAGTACTCATGACAATAATATAAAACATGACTCCGTGTCTCTAGAGCCGTGCAGTGACACTGCGAACATTCCGAAACACCCAGATGATCCAGCTTTCCTAGAAATGAGCCTTGACCGGTTAATAGAACCAGTTTGTAGATTAGGCACAAACCATTTTTCTGGTGGAAAATCAACAACAGAGGGAAAGAGCCTACGAGTTATTTGACCTTCATTTGAGTTAGCCCATTTCGTGATTCCAAAGAGTCATTAAGATATCACAACGGTGGTAACCAAAGAAGCATTTCACAGGATATTACTCGCCGTATGTTATCACAGTTGGGGTATTGCAGAGGACGACAGAATTTGTCAGCAAAAGTTAGTGGTTTGTCACCAACGATTCTCGGAGTTCGGTGGTGACAAACCTGGTTTCTTTTGGCAGTTCGTTTCTACTCAGCTCGAGGGGGGACTGAGTATGCCATTTCGCATTGCTTATTTTTACCTCGTCGTAATAAGGAGCAAGGTAACTTTCTTTAAAACTCCCTACAGATTTTTAGCACTTGATTTTCAACAATATCTTTAAAATAAGCATGCGAAATGCCATAGTATTATCATGCTTGTAGAGTAATAATAATACTCTACGAGTAATGTAGGCGGACTGGCTTCTTATACTGACTGGGACACCACTTTGTTGTGGTGTCCCAGTCACGTTGCTATATCTCTTGTAGATGTTGGGTTATCCGTCGTTTTTCCTGCCTGGTGCCGTTTGTGGTGTCAAGTTGAAAATTAAGAAGTTGGGTTGGAACTCCCTTCCTTAAGTGATAAAAAAAGCCCTCTTTTAACCACTTCTGAGTATAGTGGCTGGCATCCAGTTAATACCTGCAGAGCAGGGGTGCTGACGGTGCGGCACGCCCTACAAATTTAGAGGAGCGTGAACTTCTGGATTGAATCCAGCTTACGTTTGTTTCTTTCTAGGATGGCTTTTCGGTACCAGATGGAGGCACCATAACACACAATTGGCACGTATACCGCTTGGTATATGAGAGTAAGAGCCTTGTGTTTCGGCCCCTATCTGCCCTGCTGATCCGCCTTATCATCGCAGTGTGCCTTTGAATTTCGTTGGCTAGATACTTTAGGTGGTGGCGGCGGAAGGTAAGCCCCGAGTCTAAGAACATACCTAGGAGCTTGACTTCAGTGTGCAGTCGTATGGGTGTAAAGTTTAATTTTATTGTAGGTCTCGTGATTTGTAGCCTGCCTTTAAGGAGTTTGGATTTTGTTTTCTCTCCTGAAATGGTAAAGATGTGCAAGGCTGCCCAGTTCTGGAGTTTCACCAGTGCTCCATTTGCCATTGTCTCCAGGGTCGCCCTGGTATCAGCCCATACCAAAAGGACAAGATCATCCGCGAAGGCCAAGAGCTCAACTCCCTCCAGGTCCAGTCCCAGGAACTCGTCCAGGTCAATAGACTAGAGGAACGGGCCAAGCACAGAGCCCTGCGGACAGCTGTACCTAGTCACTGTCTGGAATCTGTTCGTAACTTGGACTTTTCTACCAGTTAGACATGACCTTAAGACATGACCTTGTTGTATATGTTGTTGGAAACATTTGACTGCCTAAGCCTCCGAAGAACGCTGGGCCACCATAGTCGATCAAAGGCCCCGGCGAAGTCTACCATGATTGCAAGGGAGTACTTAAAGGCTGTGTGGGTTGCTTGAATCGATGGCGTCTTCTGTGCTGCAACCTGCTTTGAATCCAAATTGCTTGTCACTTGGAAGTTTTTGTTCTTCATATCTGGCGGTTAAGCGAAATAGGAGCAGGCGTTCTTGTGACTTGGCCATTACAGAGAGCAAGGCAATCGGGCGGTAGGCGGTTGGAATTTGTGGTGGCTTGTCAGGATAACCGTGGAAAGCATTTGAGCCAGTATAGACTAGCATCCCCCCCTGGTGCGGGTTCAACCTTATTGAGTCTGTCTTGACGAATCCAGGCTGTTCTGAGCGCTGAAGGGTGGGTATATACTTGTTATTAAGTAGCTGTACTTAATAAAATGGGCACTCAATGTATATATCTGAATTCGGATACTGAAAAGTGGTATGACACGCAATTTTATTACAAATTTCAAATGAAATACAAGAGTTTTATATGCAGCAAAAGATTTTCCATCATGTCCCTTCTTTCTTACTTCCCGTGTTGAAGCAGTATATTCTATGGTAGGAAGTTCGCATGATCTTTAGTGCTCGATATACTTCCCTAGCCGTTCATAAATACAGTTACACAAGCAAATGAGCTCCGAATATGCGAATGAAAACAAGCTGTAATCTTGCCGTGATATAGTTTGGAAACTCAGGCAGTGAGTGCGCACCGATAGGTCAGTTTTGCACGTTGAACACAGTGTTTGAAGAGGGGACGCCACCGATGGTTCCCACAACTGCTATAAGTATTCTCGGGATTCGAAAAAAAGTCTTTTTCACCCAGGATGAGGGAGATATGGGTTCTACCAACTGTGCTATATGTGAGGACAGGTAAATCTACCAAAGAACTCATGCAATTTATGCACACAATACACATGGGTAGTTGAGGTTATACTCCGGTAACCCTGACATGACTTTTTTTTTATTGATCTATATAAATTCAGTGTGACATGGAGATATTTTGAAATGTTAAAGAAGTTGGACTGCACCCATGAATTTGTTTATCGTGCTGTTAAGAGTTACAGGAATTCCCAAGGAATATAAGTCTATACAAGAGTTGGTATTCACCTTGTTGTCTGGACTCCAAAGGCGGATGAATATCAGAATATAGCGAAATAACTTTCGAAAGCAAAGGATAACAGTGGATATTGTTTTCCGAACTAGGATCATGACTAGGTTGATTTAATAAGGATGGCCCTCGTGGGTAGGACAGTAGGCGGGATCACAGTTCTCCCCACACCGGTTTTTTTCTCCCGGAAACTCAGAGTTTTTGTTCAGCAAAGAAAAAATTGACCTCAGAACGCACGCAATTTACAGACAATATACAGGGAGCATATGGCTTCAGTCGCTGATGTTTCTAAAACCCTACTGCAAGAACAAGAAGTCTGTGCACGCAGCTGATGGAAAGCCTCATAGATTATCCACGAATAAAAATGTCATAACTTTGCTCAGTGTCGTATTTATGCATAGGGAGAATGGATCGCGATTCCCTAAATCCTGGGGAGGGGGATTACGAAACGCTTGCTGCTTTTGGTTAAACAAAAAGGGGTCGTCATAAATACTAGTTCTTCGTGGTGACTTTTTGGGAAATTTTAATCCGCAGACTTTCAGTCATTCAAATTGGTCTGAGTCAGTATTAAGTTCCCCATACGCTCCTAATTTTTGGACGGAGAAGAAGAAAAACTGGAACTGCTTAGGGGCACAACTCAAATCGACACTCAGTCTGCCTTATGGTTTTATTGGAACCTCTCCACGAAACCATTGACGTGAGTCTGGGTTTAATTTTAAGATAGGTGGATAGTCGTGACAACCGTTTCATCATACATTCTAAAGAATACTACGAAACAGTGTTTGATGGACAGTACTCAGTGTGCCATCACGATTCTGCTTTTTACAAAGCAAAATTTTTACAAGCAACTGCTGAGAGTCACAGAAGTGGCTCGCAGCATCACCGAGCTCATCGTGCCCTCGTATTTGTCTTGTACAAGTCCAACCAGGTATATAATATCGAGGGTTTCAATCAGTCTCTGATTCGTTACTTGTTTGTTTTTGCATCAAAATAATCGGCTATGTATCAGTCTTTGTTTTTTGCCGCCAGACTACTGGCGTAGTTATCAGTGACCTGTGGACGCGTATATCCCTGGAACCAATGCTACCTTTTTTTGTATTCCGTGGTCTGTTTGGCTGTTTTTCGGACTAAACACTCGAGCTGTTGAAGAAAGGGACATGTACATTCGCCCAAGAGTGATTTAACTTGGGCTTGTGCGAAAAATTCCATGATTTCCTACTCCTAAAAAGTGCAAGGAGTACATTTTAAGTGACCTTTTAGAAAGTATGGCTCATGATGGCGTAAGCAACTAACCACGGTATGTCAAATGCTTGCATTTTTCACTAGTAATAACTAGGATTTACACATGTCGTAGTATATCGAAAAATTCAAAGGCAATTTGTTTTCCTTCTTGTAGAATCAAATAACTTGGACAGGATCATAAACGTGACATGTCGTTTACTGCCATCTGTGGCAGAATATAAATCTCTGGCGATCTTGCATTCTTTCCCTCAATTATCATGAATTTTTTAAAAGTTCTCTCTCTCTGTGCTTGTAAATTAATTCAAGTGTCAATATAGCCTGCGCGTTCCCAGTCAACTGGCACACCCACAATGAAAGCAACGCACAGATGAGAAAACCCCTTGACCCCAACATACTTTACACTATAGGCTGCGCAGGTGGCACAATGGTTATATCACTGAGGATTATCGCACACTCGGACCTTTTCCACCCCACACTGGATGGAAAAGGCCCGAGTTCCAATTCTGTCAATGACGTGAGAAAACGTTTTGAGATATTTTCACTTCGTGACTGAGTTATTCGGTCTCTGGGGCAGATAGCAAAACAGCAAATCGACCACCTGAGAACACTCAATGGACATAATGCACATGGGCAAATAAGGATAGCCTTGGGTGGCCCTAATATGACAGCGTTGATTTTAAGTATCACTCTATACGACTAATTTTGCTCATGATCAAAGAAGAAAATAACTTAAAATAATAGGTTGGCTTAAAAAGGATTTTCTGAAGCACCAAGTGATAATTCAATCAGTTAATTATCTTTCCATACATTTCTAAATATACACTGAAAATTCTTTTACGACCAGAGTCGAAGTTCCATCAGTTTCGTTGCTTTCTTAGACGTGTGTCGCCTGTGACTTAAGTTTTTATTAAAATTATTATCCTCATTAATACGCATACACGCACACCCAGTCACCTAAAATTGCAGCTGCGATGTTAAAGTAATGAATACAGAGGACGGAGATGGAATTGTAGGATGGTGAGATGACACAGATTTAATAAAGATTAAATAATGATCCGTATCAGAAACATTAATCTTCATTAGATGGTGTGTAATGAGTGGTTGTTGCAACTATGTCTCATCCGTTGCCTATTTGTAACTGTCACTCCCCACCTAGCTCTTACAAATAACCTAGCCATGTAGGTTAGAAGGCCTTCGAGTCCCCAAGAGATTTTTCTCCTCAAAAGGAATCTACAGCCGTTAGGGAGAGTTGTGGAGATAAAATGACAGACATGCGAAAGCAAACTTTGCAGAAATTTGACAGATACAGAAAGAGAAAGAGAGAGAAGGAAAGTCAAGTAAGTGAGGAAGAAACAAAACAGAAAGAAAGGCGTGAATGAAGACAGACAGATAGTGAAACATAAACCTGGTGAGGAAGAAAGTAAATGGATGAAATAATGATTATTTTAGGGAAAGATTGAGGGTGGTGCGAGGACACGAGAAAGAAAAATAAGAGTGATAGAGAAAAAGAAAGGGAGTCAGTGCCCGGATATATATATTTGAAATTTCCGAACTTTCGGAGGTTTTAACATTCAAAAGTAATGCGGCTGCACGAGTTCGAGTCCTCGATGACGTGAGGAATTTTTATGGGGGACATTTTTCAGAACGTGGCCTAGATAGTCGGTCTCAGGCGAGGGTAGAATGGTCTTTCTTCCGGAAACTCGAGTTTTTCGTCCAGCAAACAAAAAATTGACCACAGATCCCCGCAATTGACAGACTGTATACACCGGTGCAATATGGCCTTAGTCGATGATTCTCCTAAAAAACCCATTAACAACGAGAATAACAGCTCATGAGTTACACGTTTCTTTTAAGATGGAGATGGAAATTTCGTATTTTCTGTTTAACTGCATCCCTTAAATACTTTTCAGCCATTTCATAAAAGTAAAAATAACAGGAGGCAGAATTTTAGTTCAAATTTCAGTTTATACTCTTTCTGACTCTGCAACCACGGCCGGATCCAACCCTCAAATTATAAGTAACACTAAAACCAAGTATGTCTATTACTCAGTAATAAATATGATACGAGAAAGGCAACTTCGAATATGTTCATGTGGTGAATTGGTAACACACTACGCTTTCGTGTATTTGGATTACCAAATAGAGAGAATAATCTTCATAGAAATACCAAATCACGGACACCAAAAGCCTCTTTGATACTTTGTATCCAGTAAAGGCTTAAAATTTTTGGTGTCCGTGATTTGAGGCAGGCCCAATTCATTTTTAAAATGAAGATACCTACAGGATGCTATAGCACCATAGTAAGAAGACACTCTCCATATCCAAAACTTGTAGCCGAATATTCTTCGGTGTGTGCAAAAAAGGACTTTCCAAAATCGCAGCAGAGAAAGATTATTCTCCAAGCAATCAAAGTTCAGGTAGAAATCGCCCACACTGGGTGGAAAAGACTACAGTTCTAGTCCAGTCGATTATTTGAGGAATTTTATGGGCCTTTTTCACAACGTGGCTGAGTTAGTCGGTCTCAGGCAAGGGTACATGGGCTTTTCTCCCAGAAATCGGGTTTTTCATCCAGCAAACCGAAAATCAACCTCAGAACGGACGAAATTTACAGACATTATACACGGAGTACTATGGCCTTGGTCGCTAATGCTCCTCAAACCCTACAACAACAGCTCAGTATATGATGAGCCCTAGTGCAAGGGAAACAGTAGGGGGTGGGGCACCAGTAACTGTTGCTGGTAGCTAGATCGATGTGATCAATTCAATAGCTGAGTAAGACCGCACATCGCAAGTTGTATTCACAAGACCACACCATGTGATTAATCCGAGAGGACTAGTAGTGATTGAACGCCTTGCATTTTATATGATGACTCCTATTCATCATTTTTGTGGATAACTTTGGTAATCGAGCACGTTCTCAAAGGCTAACTGGAAACAGAAGACTTTATCAGAACGCATTAGCTGTCCCGGTTCCGTACTTTTTGTAATGATTTCCAATCTTTGGGGTCATAATTACTCAACAGAATAGTTCCTAACCGACACGCACCAGCTGTGTGTGTGTGTGGTATAAAGTGTTTGTCGAGCAGTTATAGCCAGTGAACCGTCGCCGTTCACCTCCCATCCCCTTGCTTTTGTCCGCCGACTCGTTTCACCACGCCCGCTATTAATCATTGGGAAATCAATGGTGCTCAGTATCGCTTTCTTGGAGTGGTGAGGTCATGCTGACTGTTAGTTGATGATCGCTTTTCACGCTCCTGTGTTGCTCCTCCACCCTCAAATTATGTGTTATTTGTTTGCGGGTGGGGAAACATTCACTTAGGTATCTCCAGAGAGATACATGTTTCACAGATGACCGTACAATTGAATTTGACGAGTCCAGGATGGGATTAACATTAAACAAAGAGCAAAATTACAACTCCATCTTCAATAAAAAGTAAATCACGCGATTGGATTAAATGATTTCATTTTACAAGAAAGCAAATTGCGCAACCTGGTTATTTTACTTTCGAATGTTCGAATTCATTGATTTTAAATAAGTGAAGATTTACTGCACTAGCACAGGAGAACCATCTTGTCGCCCTCATTAATCACTTGCCGATATAATACAAGCACATATACGCATAATGAGAATGACAGTGGCTATTCAAGAAGCAGGAAATAATGCTGGAGAGAAAGAAGAAACCGAACTGCTGATGACGTTTCGCAAGGAGGTGGTCTGTTTGGACAGAAGTGAAAAAAAAAAAAAAAGTAAATGATTGGCTAACATTCTTAAATTTTCGCTTAACATCAAGCCTTGAAAGAAAGAAAGGATATAAGATGTCACATCCACAAAAAAACTACTGACACTACTTTGATGACCGAAAAATATAAAGGAGAAAGGTTTATAAAATCCACCAGTGAAGCAGTTCCCAGTATTTATGCTGTCAGAACTAAATGTTGTCTACTTGTACTTTACAACTGCCTTTTCCGTTGTCAATCTATCAGTGCTTATCCTACTTGATAAATTGCGCAGGATTGAAGGAGCCATACTTAGAGAATAACAAACAGATCCTTGGAAGGACTGTCAATACTGGCCTTCTTCAAGTAAGAACGATAACTGTTATTTTTCTATGCTCTTGTTCTCCTGTTCTTGAGGAATATTTTTCTAATGTGCAATGTCTGAATAATAGTTTGTTTTCAGACTTCTGGACTGCAGTCGAATGCAGAAAAATCTTCTACTTCCTTCTAGAGAAAATCCAATTTCCTCTCATCTTTGAAAATATATCCAATAAGAAAGTTGATGTTATTAAAGCCTTTTTGGGCCCATAAATCCTTAATAATGAAAGGAAAGAAAACTGGTGGAATAATACCTTTAGCTTGGAAGAACGTTGTTTTGTTTTTGCTATTTGCTTTGTGTTTATGCCAATGCATCTAAGGCTGTGGGGCGTTATTATGTCTCTATAAATTTCGTGTACGAGTATTACTTGGCCTATTTGGAGGAGTGTTAATCGTACCCACTGCCAGTCGTTTGTTTTTGCGGCAAAGCAGCAAGACTGTGAGGTGTCAGTGTATTATATGAATCAGCTTAGTTGATTTGTTGGATGAAAAACCCAAGTTTACATTGTCTTAACGAGATTCTAACTCGGGCCTTTTCCCTCGTGGTGTGGAAGTGGAGTGATCCTGCTGCGCACGAGGCTGCTAGAATGTCGATTGGAGCATATTAAGATATTGACGATAGCATTCATTGAGAATGCTATCATTAATATTCATTGAGAGCACCGGTCACCTGCTCTCAATGAAAACTACTTCCAGAGAGAGATTACTTCCGTTATAGACTCCAGTTCAGCAGTAGCAGTTTTCCTGATTGGCCAACCGACCAGTACACACCACCACTGACTCATTCTGATCACACTAGCTTTATATTCTCACCTCTGGCGAGAAACCACGATCGCGTGTAGTATTCTTTCTAACATTATTATTAAAGAAACTGTTGTCATTAATAGTTCACACAATAAGGTTGCGTGTGTATACGCACACCATATGGTAATAAATTGCAATCAATCTACTTGGCAGTTATCAACAGCTGGATTTTTAAATTTTTTTATCAAAAAAATGTTATTTAACTCGATGCTGTGCACTCAACTAGAAGACAGCAAAATGTATTAGGATCTAAGAAGCCTAGAACGTTGGTTATAGTTGGATTTTTGTTTATTATTTCATTATTTATTTATTTTAGCTTCTCATTCACTTCGGTTTCTCTTACACGCCGCAATTGGAGAAAACAGTAGCTTTTTATTATAGGGAATATTTATTTAGGGATTATCCCTAAATAAATCTAAAATCTTTTGCAGTGTAGTTTCATAATATATATATATATACAGTGGCGGACAAAAAAAACTGCATCATTTTAAAAAAAAGTAACATTTGTAGTGAAACGTGTAAGATATTGTTTGATTACAGTCATTTTTTTTTGGTCGCAAAGCAAAGGTATTGCGTCAGATAACGCTTCTATTGCATTAGACAGTAATTGCAAGGTATTGCATCAGCCGTTTCTATAAATACGGCGTTTGAACACCAAGAAACTAAAGTGTAGCTGTTGCTCTGTCCCAAGAAGGGCTTTCTACCCGTGGTATCGCAGATAAAATAGGCTGCCACCAGTCAAGAGTATTCCGGGTGCTTGAAATTAAAGCGTGAAACCGGTGATGTGAAGAGAAGATCTGGATCAGGCCGTAAGAGAGTGACTACGCCTTCCCAAGATCGATATTTGAAACAACTATGCTTTCGTAATCGCCATGCTAGTGCTTCTGATCTAAAACTGGACTTTGAGATGGCCTCTGGTGTTGAAACAAGTCCGCAAACAATCCAAAGACAGCTTTCAGAATGTGGTTTCATGCCTATCGGCCCAAGAAAAAGCCTTTGTTGACCCAACAAATGAGGAAGAAGCGACTTGCGTGGGTTAAAACGCATGTTTCATGGACAAAAGAGCAATGGGACACCGTCATCTTTTCTGACGAATCGAAATTCAACCTGCATGGCTCGGATGGGAAGCAATAGGTCAGAAGACGAAAATCGGAAGCATACCATCCTGACTGCATAACCCTGACTGTAAAGTTCCCCGCCAGTCAGATGGACTGGGGATGCATAACAAGCAAAGGGGTGGGGCGAATTAAGTTTATTAACTGAACGGTGAATGCAGAAACCTACATTGCTACCTTGGAGGAGTGCCTGAAACCCATTATTACGGATCACCACTCAGACGTCCAATACTGCATTTTTCAACAGGACTCAGCACCCTGCCACACAGCAAAATTGGTAAGTTTTATGCTATTTAGATTTAATGATGAGTTTGTCTTCTTGTTCCACAAGGCTTAAAACATACTTACACCAACGTTTTCCTTCGTTTTTCGCCCTTAAGGTGCAGTCATACCTCAGAAATGCTGACATTGCAGTGTTGGACTGGCCTGACAACAGTCTAGATTTGAATCCTATTGAAAAGTACCTAATGTCGTCTGAAATTGCTCAGAAGAAGCCAAGAAGTAAGATTCAGCTGCAGGAGAGCATTGTAAGGGCGTGGTACCACCAAATTGGGCAACCGTATATCCAGAAGTCGATTAACTTTATGCCAGATTGTTGCAAGGTTATAATTGCAGCTCGAGGAACAACAACAAAATATTGAGGACTTATTTTGCTGATTTACAGTACATAACACTATTACGTTAACTTGTCATTTCAGTTGGTACACGTAATTGCAATAAAATGTATGTTTGGTTGTCATGATTTCCATTTGCATGATTTCTGTGGATTTCATTCACAGATATGTCCCATATAACAAATGCATTTCGAACATTTCTGCAATCCACAATGTAGCGCAAAACAGATTATTTGCAAAATTCAGTTTTGCAGTTTTTTGTCCGCCAGTGTATATTGAATGTAAAGTACTGCAATTGGGTAGCAGTAACCCCAGAGTAATAGCAGGGATAAGGCAATGGTCAGGCCAAACCTTGAGTACTGCATACAGTTCTAGAGGTCTCATTTTAGGAAAGATATTGAGCTGCTGGAGCGAGTACATAGAAAGGGGTCCTCTTACCAAGAAAAGCTGAAGTTCTGCAAATTCCAGAGTCTGGAGACGAGACACCTGCGAGGTGATCTGATTAAGGTGTATAAGGCCTTGAATGGTTTGAGCAAGCTAAATGTTAATGGTATTCTTCTTCTTGCTCAGATTCCCCACCTGATGGGGCATAAATGCAAATTGAGTAAAGACAGTTGTAGAATAGATGTTTGAAACTTTGCCTGTAGCCAGCGGGTAGTTGATGCTGGAACAAATTTCCATCTGTCGTTGTGGAAGTTGATAGCTTAAATAAATTCAAAGAAGAACTGGACAAACATTTGGAGTGAATGGCTGAGTGGAAATGAGAAGGATTTTTGGCTGATCTATATAAGCGTGCTTTCTTTCATCATATGCCTATGCTAATATTCATTATAAAATCCGTCAATGTCAGGCCCTCGTGGGTATTACAGTTGGTATAATTACTGTCCTCCCCACACCGGGTGGAAAGACCATAGTTCGAACCCAGTCGACAACTTTCGTGGGCCTTCTTCATAACGTGGCTGATTAAATCGGTCTCAAGAGAAGATAGCATGGATTTCAGTCCCAGAAACTCGGGTACTTCGTCCGTAAAACAGCGTCAACCTCAGAACACGCGCAATTTGCACACAATATAGACGGAGCAATATGGCCATAGTTGCTGATGCTCCTAAACCCTACAACAACAACAACAACAAAACTTTAAGATGGTCACACAAAACAAAAATCAGAAATAACCCGGGTTATACTTCATGGGGAGAAAATTCATTTACTTTAATGGAATACGTATGCAAAATTTTTCAACAGTTTATTACTTTCTGCAGTTGTATCGATTACTTTGTTCAAGTCAGGCTCATAAGGACGTCTCTGTGTTACAATTATCATGAAAAATTTTAAATGTCTTCAAGTAATTGCTTCTCATTTCTGTTTTTGATCAATTTTGAGTCCGCAGAAACGAGAAAGTCAACCCTTGAGTAGAAAATTTTGCCATGATGAGCATGAGGCAACCGTATACCTTGTGGCGTGGTGCACTTTCAGTCCATAGCTGAGTTAGTGGGGCTCAGACGTTGATAGAAATATATTTTCTCAAGGAATTCGTTTTTTCGACTAGAAAAAACGCAATTTATGGAATGGACATATGAGATGAGTTATTTATGGACAGATGAGTTATTTCTCAGGTGTCCCTAATATATTCCACTTTTTACTAACTTTCCTCCGATATCAACACATTCTTTAGCCTTTTTCATCTTCCATGGATGTTTCTTTTGCTTATATAAATTCTTCCAGTCGTGTCCAATCTGTTCAGATTGTCTCAGTACAAAGTTAAATTAATCCATTCAGATTACAAATTTTCATTGGTGGATTTTTCGTTAAGTTTAAACAAAGGGTTTGCTTTGCTTAATTCTAGAATGTACTCTCTCGTATGTACTAACATACATTTTACCAAAATTTATTAAATTAAATTAATTTAAAGCGTAAAATTATAAATATAATAAACTTTAAATGAAATCTAGGATTGCCCAAACTGTTAGATGGCTGTCGGTACCAAGAGAGAGGGGTGGAGGCTATTTCTTTAGAGTTAGTAAGAATAAAAAAACCGGATACCTCACATTTCATTCGAGGGCGTCGCTAGTATAGCTGATACTCCAAACCTTCCACTAATTCCAGCCATTACACTTACTGGAACACATCACTCCACCGTGGCATTTTTCTCCCAGCGCGTTTCCTTACTTTATCCATTTTTCTGTTTCTTTTTGCTCTCTTAACAAGTTACGTGCGCGTACATTGACCTTGGCGGTCCAAGATCAAGCGTGAAAATTTAGCGTTTGTTTGCTTTCCTAATCGCATTTTGGAGCAACCCGTAGCATCGCGTTTTAAGGTCAGAGACAGTCAAAGTGATGCTTCTCTCTTTATAGAAAAAAAAAGAGGAAAAAATGCATCGCGTTTCGCAATTTCAGAAACTCATTTAATACACTGGCTTAACGGGAAACTAGTGTGGTGTGTTAGTTGAAATTAAGGCTTATTTTTCTGAAGGTTTAGTTAAGATTTCCACTGCAAATGGTGGAGAAGTTAATCGCTAAAAAAAAACAAACCAAAAGTAACAATCAGGAATCTAATGGTTCTGTTGCCCAAATTGAATTTCACCCGTATTCTTTTATAAGCGGACTCTACCAAAAATAAAGCAAGGAAGATGGAGGGGAAGAAAGAGGGAATCGAGTGTAATTTACATTCCTCCTTGTTTGTAATTTACTTATTTTTTTTTGGCCGGTGACGAATTACGTGGTTTAGGTAGGAGTCAGCATTTTCGTGAAAGTTTAATGGATGGTGCGTTTCATGTGTTCTGACAGATGATGATCATTATGATCCTTTACTTCTGATGCCTGGCTTTTGTACCATCTCCCAAAAGACACCCACACACACAGAGACGCAGACAGACGCACGGAACTGTTCGTCAGAAACATTAACTAGCAGCACGCAAATTTCCCATTATTGCCGGATATTATGTAAGCCGAATGGATATTTTGCTTAGTGGTTGAAAACTGACGTTCAGACCAGGACGAACGTGGACAATGATTAACGGGGTGCTGGAGAGAACGCTGAGTTAGTTTACACCCTTACAGATTTGAATCGTCATTACGACAAAGTTAAAAAAGAAAATAAAAAGCCGAAATTCTTTGGGAAACACATAAAACATGATCGGTTGATGATGGGCTCACATTTATCACGTTGGCAATCATTCTTGTAGATGAATTCTTATTGAAATGCCTAATGAAAATCAACTGAACGATTTGAATAGGCTCTTTCAAATTGTTCATTTCTTTTTTGAATGTGGGACTATAAAAGTAAAATACTAAGTAATATAAATGTTGGAAAAAAGATAATCATTAATAGACGAGGTTGAAATTTATAAGCGATAAGTTTGAATTATAATGGAAGATGGCTTAATGGCCTCATGAAATGTTTCTTGGCGATGTTTAATTTCAAGCTAATCGTTGAGTTGTTAAAAAGAAAAGTCATTGCCGCAAGGAAGTTTCCAGAATATGCGCGCTAGGAGTTCATACGTTGTTGCCAATAATTTTATCGGGTCATTTTTAATATAGTAACATTATTGACCAGAGTTTCAGAATCCTGGATATCTTTCGTCTACTGCAGAATAGTTTTTTTATTCATCTGAAGAATATAAAATATTGTTCAGAAGGCCGGCCGCTAGATTGTCCACCGGACCGAACCTATTAGTTACTCACCAGGACGCTTCCGGATCAGCTAGTGTATAATCTCGCTGCCTCTACTCTGCCAGATAGTGATTGGAGGGAGTCCGAATAGTGCGTTTGCGGGGGACATTGTCGAGGCCACGTTATGTCAAGGAGCTGAGTAGATTCTTGCCATGCCTACGCCATATTCAAGAATTTCATTACTTCATGCAGCATGTCCTCGCCACTTTTTCTTACTACTGAATACATCATGAAATTTTCAAACTAATAGAACAAACTTATCTGCAAAAAGAGTTAAAATTCCTAAACACTTCCTCGTTCATTTCACAAATATACGTGGTCTCAATTCCAATCTCAATGATGTCCATTTCCACTTACAGTCTGCCAAACCCCATGTACTTTTCCTGACAGAACCTCAGTTATCGGTTGATTCAACCACTGCCCATTTCAGTTGCCCAAATTATTTGCTTTATGATTCCTTTCACTTCAAAGTAGTATTTGCGCATATGTCCGTTCTGATATTCCCTGTCAGAGACATTAATCTGGAATCTACTCTTTTCGATCTTCTCAGGCTTAAAATCTCCCTACCACATTCTATCAAATTCATCTGTTGCCTCTACCGTTCCTCATCCAAACTAAACACTTGGAACTCTTTGACCTCGTCTCTTTGAAACTTGACTTTCTCCATTCCAACTTTCCTAACAGTGAGATAATTTTCCTTGGTGATTTTAATGTTCACAACTCCAGCTGGCTTCCATTTTCTAGTCACACCGACCCAGCAGGTCGAGATGCTGAGGCTTTTGCAATTACTAATGATCTAGCATTTACCTACCAAAATACCAGACAATCCTAACCATTCAGCAAGCACGCTTGATCTTTTTCTCACAAACAACTCTTCTAAATATACGGTCGAGGTGATTGGTCCTCTAGGCAACTCAAATCACAAATTGGTTATATTTTCTTCTGCAATGGAGCATTTCTCTCGTGACCATTCTCAAGCTCGTGTTGTTTGGCATTACAAGAATACGAAATGGGATGAACTGCGATATTTATTTTCTTCTTTTCCTTGGTCGGATTACTATTTCGGATCTTTTGATGTCAACGTTTGCTCTGATTGTGTCAGCGATATTGTTCTTGTAAGGTTGAAATCCTTTATTCCACAGTCCACAGTTAAAATCTCGTCCTTTATCTAAACCTTTGTTTTCCAATAAATGGGCAATGGCTGTTTAAGATAAGAATGTTGCATATCGCAGTTGACTTTTATCCAAATCTCCAGGTTCATTGTAAAGCAGTTATTAATCAGTCCAAACTAGATTTCGAACAGGCTAAGAGTAGAAAACTTGCTTTTTGTCCAAATGGTAGTCGAGCATTTCGGTCTCTTGCCAAAGCTATTGGCCACAACGTTTGTCCTGCTCTATTCCCACCTCTGACAAAGCCAGATGGTTCTATTGCCACTTCAGACGAAGATAAAGCTGACCTGCTAGCATCCTACTTTTTTTCCAAGTCGTATATTGATGATGTTGGTAAACCACCTCCCACCATTCTCAGTGCACTCCATTCAATGCCTCTTCCGTCTTTGGTCTTCCGTCAAAAGGAAGTCGGGAGGATTTTGAATGCTAAGAAAGTTCCAGGTCCTGATGGTATTTCTCCACTTGTTCTCAAAACATGTGCCCCTAAACTTACTCCTGTTCTGTGTCACCTTTTTTTTTCACTTTTGTATTCCAACGGTGTTTTCCCTTCTGCTTGGAAATTTGCTCATATCCAGCCAGTTCCTAAAAAAGGGACAAATCCCTTTTCGTACCATTAGAACTTACTTCTACTCTTTCTAAAGTTATGGAGAAATCAATCAACCGCCAATTTTTAAACTATCTAGAAACCTTCCATCTGATCAACGATCGCTAGTATGGATTCCATCAGTGTCGATCCATTGGTGATATTCTGTACTGTTACCCATCTATGGACAAATTCGATGGAAAAGTCTGGTGAAACTCAAGCAGTTGCTCTTGACATTTCAAAGACTTTTAATCTGTTTGCATAAAAGGTCTTCTAAATAAGCTTCTGTTTTATGGTTTTCCAACTGTTTTTTTTTTTTGTAATTCGGTATCCAGTTTTCTCTTTGACCGCTCATTACGGGTGATGGTACATGGTGCTCTGATTTCGAACTTCTCCACTAATTTTGGTGCTACCCACAGTTCAGTTCTTTCTCCCACTCTTTTCCACTTGTATATTAATAACCTTTTTCCATTGACCGGAAATGCTATCCATGGTTTTGTTGATGATACCACATTGCATTCCACTTACTTCTCAGTTTGAGAAACCTTACCCTGCACAAACAGATTCAACTTCTCGAATATCCCTTACCAATTCCTTAATTGCTCAACTCCAGGTAATTCTCCAGTGAGGCAAAGGCAACTTAGTTGATTTCAATCCTTCTAAAACTCAGTCCTATCTTTTATATCTGTAGAAAGAATCCTTCTGCTCCTAAGCTTATCTTCGATGACACTGTTTTCTAGGCAAGATCATATATCTCTATTGTGAATTACCCTGACTTCTAATCTCTCTTGGCACAAGCAAATTACAAATATTGCTTCCTCTGCATCTAGAAAACTTGGTTTTCTCTTTCGCTCTCGGCGTTACGTTTTCTTCCAAACAGTTGTTCACTCTGTACCAATCGCAAATCCGCCCTACCATGGAACATTGTTCTCAAATCTGGGGCGGTGCGCCCAAAACCTCTTTCAGGCTTCTTGAATCCGTTCAGAATAGGGCAATTAGGTTAATTTATAACTCATCTGTAACAGAGTCTCTCACTTTCTGTCTTATAGACGTTCCGTTTCTACTGCATGCCTTTTCTACAGATACTTCCATGCGCACTGGTCTTCAGAATTGGCTTCTATAATTCTCGCTGTCTCTTCCAAAGCAGTCCGAATACGTGCCACAACCAACCACCATCCTTTTACTGTCCAACTTCAAACTCACAGAACCAACTTTTCATCTTCCTCGTTTATTCATTCAACTGCCGTTTTCTGGAACAACCTTCCTTCATACGTATTTCCTGAAAATTGCAATCTACAGTTTCAAGTTTAATATCAACAATTATCTTCTCAACCTTCAGCCCATACCCATTACCAAGTACAACAAGTTCTAACACCACTCTTGTTTGGGATTTACTAAAAAAAATAAATAAAATAAAATAAAAGAAAAGAAACAGAACCTAACACTTGAACTATATTTAGCAGTGTTGGGAAGTTCATGCACGGCGCACTACTGATAAACATATCCTCCTTGTTTATCAATAATATGTTGCACTCGACGTGCTACGAAGAACATTCTCCAACGTTTCCTCTGATACACAAAAATATATTTCATTTTCAGTCGCTTTCTTCAGTGCAGGAATGGTTTATAGATCCTTAAGAAACATTCTCTCTTTAATATAACCCTAGAGATAAAAAAAAATACATGGTTTCAAATCAGGTGACATTGCAGACCACGCTAATCCTTTGCCATACACCTCAGGGCACTGTATAGAAGCTATCCTGTTGTCAAAAATTTCATCCAGGAACTCCAGGACAACCTTGGACAGTATTCAATGTCGCCAACCTTTCTCTATTCTATACAGAATAATGATGATGTGCTGTTGGCAGAAAAAAATGTTGAAGTTTGTGAAACTCAAGAAGAAAAGAAATAAGAGTATGTGATGAATGGAAGTCGCCCTGTATGGAAGTCGCATAAGAGTCCTGTTGTTAACGTATTAGCTTTAAATTTTATAAATTTCAATATCTTGAAGCATATCGGTTTCTAAATTATTTAAATATTCTCATAACTTTTGTGTAGATCCTCGTACAGAAACTTTATATTCGTTTGCAATTTATTTTAATTCTAGAAAGTAAAATACAATACTCTCACTGACAATTACTATTTTTATGACTGCATTCTGATTACTAAATAATAACATTCAGAGAGAAAATGTCATAATCCACGTTTAAATCGGACACCTCCAACACGATTAATAGGTGACACGCGGAGCGTTTACTGCTACTAATGTCGACGTTTAATGGAAAATTAAAGTCTCATTAACAGCATAAAGGAGAATCAGAACATTTGAATAAGCGAGAATTCTCGATAATTCGCGTGAAATAGTGCTCTTTTTAAAGCCAGGATCCTTTTTGGTCATAATAAAAAGATGCCTTTTATGAGTCGATAGTTTCGTTTTAATGTTTGCTGGCTCGAAGTCGATTATAAACCACCTCTAAAGCAGTTAAAATCCAATCAAGATGTCGCTGGAAGTTTTTATAATAGAACATCGGTTTGCAATGAATGATACTCAACAGGATATTGCTCAAATGATTTATTGGTGAATCGAGTTTCGAAATATTCAGACTCATTAGTTATTTATCTGTGATGCAACATTCTTTGTTCTTAGTTCTCTGATATCCGGTCTTTGTGGAGTAATGCCAAAATATATACATCAACCGCTTCTTTCTGTCCGTTTTTATCCCCCTGAAACATTAACTGGTTAGTGACTGATGGTTTCCCTTGAAAGATTACTCAAATCAGGCAGCAGCGTGGAAAAAAAATTATTATTAAACATTTACTGCAGCCTTTCCGAAAATTTTCAAAATTAAGTTTTATTGAGTTTGAAAAAGTTTAATGTTAATCTAATGTAAAAGAAAATATTATCTAGTTACATGCTATTGTTCTATTAATAATACAGTTTATTATATTATTTTTTTAAACTACGCTGGAACTGTACAGCCAGGGTAATACATTTTGACAAGCGTTGGAAACCCGCGTCATGCTTTTCATCCATTTATAACTGCATGCAACAAAATCGAAGAAAAGTTGAATTCTAATCTAACGTAAAAGAAAATATTACATGGTTCCATGCTACTGTACTATTAATAATACAGTTTATTATTATTTTTAAACTACGCTGGAACAGTATAGACAAAGTTAAACATTTTGGCAAGCGTTGGAAACCCACATCATGCTTTTCATCCAGGCAACAATATCGAAGCTCATCTACCTTCATCAACCAACGTTTCTCTTATTGAATATAAACTTGAAAGGAACGAACATTAAAATATTGCTTTAAATTTTGTAGCCGTTAATATTAACAAACCCCTTTTGGTTTTGTTGCTTCCCCTAAATTTTCCGTGTCACTAAATGGCAAGAAAACTCACTGACATGTACACACAAAGAATTTTTAAAAACCTTGTTGTATCCGGCCGTTAAAGACCTTAATTAAAATGCTCTTAATAAAGCAATGAATAGTAATAGGCCGGCCCTTTCACCCTCTCCCCCCCCTTTTTGCAGTAGAGAAAGAACTATAACCATGTGGTGATGAGTTTTAAAAGTTTTTTAAATAGGGGATCTCATGTCTAAACGATTTAGTGGCTCATTAAACACAAGCACTAACTGAGAAACCCCTGCCGCTGTATTGGGAGTTGAGTGCAGTTCAGAGGGATCAATGCTCTTATCTTACACTATAATTTATATAGCTATCAATTTTAATGGGACGTTATGTTATGTGAAGCTAGAGTTTATGGCTCTTTATGCTTCCTTATTGCTTTAACTCCATGCAGGATCCCAAAACGATAGCCAGCTTGCTTTTTGGACAATTCTGCATAAAGATCGTGTATCGCTGTTTCTAAAATGGTGCCTCCTGGTCGGCAGTGGCAAGTAAATTTTAAGAATGGCAGTACTTTTCAATAATGCGAGAAAGGTCCCAGAAGGAAAAAGAATGAATGGCAGAGCCATTCTAAACACTCTTTAAATTATCCAGGTCCATACAGAATTAAAACATTTTTATATAGAACCATAAATAGATATTTTAGAATACGAAATGTTCTTCTATTTCTTTAAATATGCATGCCTATAGGATCAAGTATTTTACCCCCTTCAGCAGCTGACTGGGACCACTCAATTCTGTTTGTATCCACTTTTAAATTGTTCCCTCTGCTTGGGCAAGGGTCTTCATGAGTGCCCAAATAGTTGCAAAGAGGATACAAACAGAAATGAGTGATCTCAACTACGAAAGGGAGTAAAATGCTCAATTCTATTGGCTCTGATGATTAATAGGTATGCTTATTTAAAAAAAAAAATATATATATATATATAGAAATATTTCGTACTCGGAAATATTTATTTTAAGTTCCATATAGAAATTGGCACTCATGCGGAAGAATATTCTTAAAATTTTAAAAAGGGTGGCTTCTGGACCTCGATAAAACACAGCGGATATGATGGATGAGTTGAGATGTGGCCTGATTGGTATATCGCTTGTTAATGCCACTCAAGTTGTTAATTCTGTTTCAGAAAGATTGGTTTTTCTTAATTAATTTATTCTTAATTTTGTCTTCTTAAATTTAATGGTTTTTGAACAGTAACAGACAAACGTCTACAAAGTTTTATTGATTTGAGAAATATTTTCAAGCTGAATACTCGTCAAGGTGATAATGGCGTATTTTTGATTACCATCCATCATAAAGAGGATTCTACCTCTAGCAGGAGTTAAAGTTGTATCCGTCAAAAAAAAAGGAGCCTCATAAAATGAAGCGAAAAGAAACACTGAAAAAGATTAATATATCGTGTAAGATTAGACACAAAATCCCCTTGAGTGTGCCCACATTCCAACCATCAGTCAAAGGATGCCAACGCCGGAAAATATTTAAATGTCCATTAAGCTGGAAAGTGGCCAGAACCTCAATCAGACCCAGACATTATACTTCAAACACTTTAATGGTTATTCAAGTAGAGGCCCACAGTTATGTTTACAAAGGTACATGGGTGTAGAGCGATCTGTCTCAGATATTACTCCTCTTGCTATTTACTTTTTTCCCCTTGCTGTTCATTTTCCTAACTCTATTACCTTTGTATTCGTGACTGTACAGTGGTGTTGTGCGATAACGGTGGGTTACAAACAAGATAGGCCTATTTGGTTCAGCTTAGGACTGAATTTCTTGTTATAACCGTGTCCTGCGAAGCCTTGTTGGTGGTCCGACTATCCATTACATGGTTGGTGGTCCTTTTATTTACAGATATCCCATGTTGGGGGTTGGGGGTATTAATTTTGTCCTTTGGGTTTTGATTTAAAATACATCACCTACAGAAGTACACACGAGGAATTCAAAAGAACTAAAAAACACTGTCTCAACAGGGATAATTCTCGGATACGGAGCTCTCTCAAGACAGAGAAATATAAGCTCTGGTTATGACAAAGAAAGTTGACACACACACACACACACACACACACACACACACACACACACACACACACACACACAGGGAAAAGAAAAAAAAAACAAGCAAAAAAGAAATTCGGTTGCAATTTCACGCAGGATTTCATGTGAAGAGTTTTACTCGCTTGTCGCGCATGCCGTGGTGGCACATTCGAGATGACAGAATAAACATAGCTGCCATATCCAAGTGGTCTTGAGTCTTGAGTAAGGCTCAAGATAACGTTATTCTTAGACAAGGAATGGAACTTTCTTTTTTGAGCAAACAAGCCCGCGGTTTTTCCTTATATCCGGTTTCTGCACACTTAGAGTCAAGGGCAACGATAGGCGTCCGACGGGTGAGTAGTCCCACACCTTTGCTAATGTAGTTCGAAGGTCAGAAAGTTGTGTATACGATCTTGGAAATATTTATTAAAGTAAAACATTGCAGACATATATTTTTTTTCTGTCTCCATTTAATATATCATTTTTACAACAGATTTAATAAAAGGGAGCCGCATTTTTCGCTGCTTTTTATAGACACCAATAAAAGAACAAAAATGACTTCTCCCCCCTTCCCCACTGATGTCTTCTATGAGGGTTTGTACTCATTTGAACAAAACTATGGCCGGGTACGTTTCGCTTTACTCATTTTTACAAAAGTTCAATGCCAGGAAAGCTACCTCATAATTCTTTCTTAAATGGTCTATCGTTAAATGGTCTGAGGCGATATATTGGTCGAAAGATCGAATTATGGGATTTTTCCACTACGTATTTCATTCTTATATACAAGTGTATATCTGAGGACATTGGATAACTTATCTTAGAGAATACTCTTTGGTAGAATACCGATGTTTTAATTCTGATAGCGTCACTCGTAGTTGATGGAAACTTATTGGAAATAAATCGCAAATAGTCTGGCGCTTTTGGTATTTAAACCATTCGCATGAGATGCTAAAAATCTTTTTTAGAGAAAAATGATGATAGTAATAAATACCGGATAACACTACATACTTGTATTTCTATCCAAGTGTGAGAAAACTTAAGTTTGTGTTGGATACACAGCCATGATAAGTCATCCATGAGTAATAAAACATTGGAGATTTTTCTTCGAATCTTCATTGTTTTGGACTTCCATATATCCCTCCTTGTTTTTTGGATATTTTAAACCACAGGAACTATTAATTTTGTGGAAGTTATAATACCTGAAGAAATTCCAATCTTCGACCAACCAGGAGATATTTAAGTTGAGTTGTGGGTGCAGAAGTCCACATAACAGAACCTAAAGTGCTACCGGGGTTAAGCGCACAATTATGAGTGAAGTGGGGAAAAAAATGATTTACTGATTAGCTTCCAAGATTGTAAGGAAAGGGACATCTTTAATGTCTTTGAAGGAACTGAAGATGGTCCTATTTGGAATGACCAAAGGACAGATAATGTATAGCCACTCCAAAAAGAGAACTTTGCGTGATAATTTTATATCTCCCTTCTATTTGAGGTGATCGGTGGCATTGTGTGATCTACTGATATTGCTAATATCGTGCAAATATTTCCTTGTAGTATGACTTTAGCCCTGCAGTTTATTTTATGGTGTCAATGTTGATAATTATGCGTAATATACCGATTAATTTTGTTCGTGTTACAAAAGTTTCTTCTGCATTTTATTTCCTTTTAAGGACTCAAAGTCATTTTAGGCATATTAATCTCATTTTAATGGAAATTGGACTTCAAGAACACCATGTGGTTGACTCATTGTGCGTATATTGCTGTTTTTGAAGTTTTCGTTCACAATTAAGGATGATCATTAATTGTCAGTGTACTGTGTAGTTTGGCAGACGACGATGAACTGATTGGCTGCATTCCTTCTGGCCAGTGGTTTAAAACTAAGGATGGCAAAATCTGAATCCACACATTGAGTAAAATGGCGCTTTCTGCGATTTCGAATAAATTGAATCGTGCATCAATACTAAATATAGGCAGGTCTGTTCTAATAAAGAACGAAAATTGATTATTTTCTTTACTAAGCCTTCTTTTTGATGACTATTTTCTGTTTGGTAGCTTTTAATTTGCCAATTCATTACAGGTACCACATCGAGGGCTGCATTAAGAAATATTTCTCACGAAATTTAAGCTATCCTGTGTCGATAACAGAGAGTGGTTGTGAATACTACGCGCTTAAATAGGTTACACACTCCACTGCACTTAGCAAGATGCGCCTGGGAGGATGAGGGTTGTTTGTTTTGTCAGAGGAAAAGTAGGAACGTGTATATTTTGTGTAAGGCGGCTCCTGAACGTAAGTTCAACTCCGCTGAGAGGAAAGGTAGATGGCATTCGTAATATGATTTGATAATTTCACATGAGTTGCCTGTCATGTTCATGCGGGTCTGTTTCTACGTTCATCTTTCATCCCCACACATCACTTTTAACTTTACATCGAACGCTGATTAGAAGCTCGACTCGGAAAATATATTAGAATTATTCATCGCAAGATAATCGCTTTGCGTCTAACGATCTGTTAGAATAGTTTTGATTTGGTTGACTTTTTTGTGTTCTTTTCCTTCAATTTGTTATGGGAATCGTTGAGGTAACATTGAACGTCAGGAGATATACACACCCCGATAAATATTTATTTTTTCTCTACTTTATACAAATCGTATCCGCCTTTATATCGACTGTTGGATAGTTGACATTTAAAACAGATGACTTTGAACATAAAGGTTTTCTTGAAAATTGCCTTTTCCTATTTTCTTGTGCTGCGCATTAAGATAAGAACCATTGGGACCATCTCTGCAAATAACATCGTAACAGTTCCACCTATAGTTGGTCCATAAATTACACGTTTAAAAATAGCCTTCATACAGCGAACCTTGAATATAACGTTCGATCGATGGTTTCTCTCTTTCTCTCTCCTCTCCCCATTCCCAGAATTATTTCATGGAAACAGAATGTAATGGTCTCGTATATTGTGAGTATTATCAATAATCGTAGTTGAAATGAAATTTAACGTCAATATTCATTAAGTGTTTCTTTGGAACATCTTTTTGGTGGGTGTTAGCTGCTCATTTCTAATATCTCCTGTAGATAAACCTCATTAACATCCAAGAAAAAAGAACTGTCATCCTGTAAGTTTGGAATTCTTCTGTCTTGTAACCGGCCCTTAATTTATTGGCTGCTCAAGAGATAAAAAAATTATCCAAGGAAGACAGCCGAATGTATATTATCGAAAAATAAATCTGCATTTGCAAAGAGAACGGTGGTCTGAGAAGGCCCTCATGATAGAGAGCATAATTGCCCATTGCATACTAAACAATAAGGGCAAGCCAATAACAAACTGCCTGTGCAGTTGTAACGCACGCCAAGGCCAACCAGTTTTTATTTGAAATCTTTGAAAGTCCGTGATTCACCGGCTATCATTGATGGTAAACTGCCGATTACGCCACCAAGTTCATGTGTCAGCAAGTTCAGTGACGACATGCCTGCTTATCCTTCGGCCGTCACCATTTCTGCATAGAATGTATGCACGATTACAAGAAATCAGGGGCAGTCATAAAGCCCTAATGTTTGCTCTCAGTCTTCGGGGAGTGTCGCACAATATCGTTGACATTTCGTTGCTTGATTGGATTCCATTATTGGACTGTGTTGTGGTTTCTTAATCATACTTGAGAACGCCTTTCTCATAATGCGTTATTTCTACCCCAATGGTTATGGACATAAGGCATGATGGATGTTAAATCTGTGATTATTAACCAACATAGGACGTGATCGGCCTACCATTATGACTTAATTTTACATATAATTACATAGCAAATTATTGTTAATAATTAACATAATGCATGTTACAAGAATATAACTGTTATTGAGTTATACCACTGGCTGTCATCTACCAATGTTCGTTTGCACATCTAGTTCCAAGCTCTCCATTCGTGGGTGAACATCTTAGACGTTAGGCTTTCACACAAGAAAGCTTAATATCTCAGCGACGTAGCTGGAGTTAATGGAGACATTGAAAAGCTAATTAAGAAATTGTTGGAAATTATGGATTTGTGAGCATAATTCTGGCTATTCTCACATAATCAAATACAGTATCTTAAATCTGTAATAAATACTGTGTCAATAAGATAATTAATACAATATTTCTAACCAACAGTTTATCAGACAGAAATAAAATCCATAAAGGTCCTTCTTTCTCAGGTTCGTAAAAACGCTGAAACATTTTGAAATCCTCGCAATAATTCAGGTGGTAAAGCCAGATATTAAAAGATTATGCGATCCACTCACATCCAAAACTCTTATTACCAAGTGGTTGTTCCTCTATACTCACTGAGACCACCTACTGTCTAATGAGTGACCAGTTAGTCCTTAAACAAGCTGTCGTAGCAGTCTCGAACGAATAAAGGTCATCTGTTTGAAAGCAGTGCAATACCAGGGCAACTCGTTGCAAAAGCAAGGTTGTTCTGCTATGAAAATTAAAACCAAAGTATTATCTACGTAATTTAAATCCAGCTGGCTGTAAAAACTTTAAAGGATAAGATAAAACAGATAGGACAAGATAGTCCAGCAAGCATCTTATAAAAAAATAAATGCACTGAGTGGCATTTCTTATTACTATACCTAAAATAAATTCTTATACAACTGTTATTTATACAAAATGTTAACTGGTATTTATATAAAAATTCCAGGGACGTTCCTTTAACTTTAAAGATAGTTGCTTGCCTTCAAAAAAAGGGGAGGAAACAAAATCTAAGTGAGAAAGAGTGTCGGAAACTTTTCATTGCGTGTCCGTCCCCCGTTTCTCAGGCGCAAAAAGAGAAAGGAAAGAAAATCTGGATAAAACTTTTCACTTGAGGAACTCTCGCATTTCTTTACGTTTCTAAGCTAGAGAGAGAGAGAGAAAGATTTTCTAGCAAAGGTAGCCTCGAGGCAATGGCTAAATATCTGCGAGTAGTGCGAATGTATAAAAGCTGTCTACACACTACGAATAAGGGTTTCCGTTCGCCATGTTCATGACACCAGAAATATTTATGTAAAAGGCAGAGAACGTAAAAGATAAGGCTTTTTATTTCTGATGATGCTGCACCTTGCGGGTGAGCGTGGTTCATCTGTTGCTGAAAATATCTAACACTTCCGGCCCGCTAGAACAGATCGGATGGATGTGTGTCGTAAAGCTTTACTTGAAGGAGTCAGCAAAAGGAGTAGTGATTATGTACCACACTTTTACCGCTATTCTAAACAAAAAAAAAAAAAAAAACTTCTACACTCGTGAGACTGGTAATCTCGCTAATCTTGGATGGGTGTTGCTGTTTTTTATCCCCTGAGTGCGGTCTGCTTCTTCTTAAAATTATTGGAGTACCAAGCATATTACAGACTCTCCTTCGAGGACAGATAAACTAAGTTACAGTTATGTTTATGCAATGGCGTGTAAGAATAAAAATGTACACGTGAATTCCAAAATGGTTTTATATGTTAAATATTTTCTTTTCTGAGTAATATTGATTAATAATCAATATTACTCAGAAAAGGTGGTTAATAATCACCCCCATCCCTCCCACTGGAGGGAAAAGGCCCCGGGTTCGAATCCCGTAAATGACGTGAGGAACTTTTATGGACTTTTTTGTACTCAGTGTGTGAGTCGAGTTTTTCTTCCATCAAAACAGTCAAACAGACCACAGAACTCATGCAGTTAATGGATATATTATAGGCAGATGAGTTGGTTCTCGCGTAGTCCTAATATAACATTTTTTTGACTCTGATAATTAATAATAATTTAATAACATTTATTCATTCTTAATAATAATTATTATTAAAGAACAGCCTATACTTCCACATCCTCCGTTGTGGGATCATATTTTGATTATTACTGGAGGCTGAGCTTTAAAGGGAAAAAGAACTTATCTCTGTTGTTATTGAGTTTTAGGAGTAAATTGTGTTCTGAGGGCGATTTTCTGTTTGCTGGATGAAAAACCCGAGTTTCGTGGAGTAAAAACCATGCTAGCCACGCCTGAGACCGACTAACTTAGCCACGTTGTAAAAAAAATGCTAAAATTCCTCCGGTCATTAATGGGACTCAACTCAAGTCTTTTCCACTCAATATGGGGAGGAGACAGATTCTCTCAGTCTGTTGATCGCCATCCTTCCCACACTGGGTGGAAAAGGCCTGAGTTCGAGCCCCATCGATGAAGAGGAATGTTCATGGGCCTTTTTCACAACGTGGCCAAGTTAGACAGTCTCAGGCCAGAGTAGCACTGTTTTTCATCCAGCAAACTCAGGTTTTTCATCCAGCAAACAAAAAATCGACCACAGAACAAACGCAATTTACAGAAAATATGCAAGAACCAATATGGCCTTAGTCGCTGATGATCCTAAAACCCTGCTCCTGCAACATTAGTCCATTGCGCCAATAGCAATGTGGATTACATTGAGTACTTTGGAATAAAGCTGACTTCTTTGAATCCAGGCATGCCACAGTCCATTCTTTAATGTTGTATTTAAAAATAAACTTGAAGAACACCAAACTAATTTAAAAAAAAAAAAATTGCGCGAAGGCTCTTCTAACCACCTTCTAGTCTTTTCTTCTGACATCGAACTTAGTTTTAAAAACAAAAGAAAACGTTAGTTAATCTCCCTGCATTTATTTGTTTAAAGTTTAATGTAAACAGCTTTTAATGCCTCATCGAATATTCCTCCGCGAAAATATAAACCCCTATCATGTGCTGCTTAAGAAGCAGCAAGAAAACATATAGAGCAGTTACATCAATTGCAAACGCCTGGTCGTAGCGGTATAGAGCGTTTGAACAGCGTCTTTAATTTTCCTCTTGACTGTGCATGATTCTCCTTTAAAAGGAGGAATATTTCGCTATTAAGCAGTGCATTGTCGGAACTTGATTTCTCTTTATTTCAGTGCAAAAGTACTTTTCTGTTACTCTAATTCTTTAATTAAGATTTGGCAGCAATTAAACTGTTCGAATAAGCAAAAATATGTTAATTAAAGAATAAAAGGCTTTGAGTAAACGAACGGTTTAAATTGAATCGCTAAAAAGAGGAAAGACGATCATAGTGCTGGTGGAATGAATAGACACTCGCCATCAGAATAATCAAAGTGGAATTAGGAAAGAATGCATTGTAAACAAAGAGAGATATTAACGAAATTAGCATTAATCAAAGTTAAAGGCTTGACACCACTGTTCTGCTGAAATAAAGTACACGTAATGTCTATAATTTAGGTTAAAGAGTACTCATTAAGTTGAAGCTCTTGCTGTGTGCAAAATATTATTGTAATTTTCGAATAGTTGCGTGCTTTAGAAAGTAATTTAGATGCCGGAAACCAAAGAGAAATAATGCGACATATTTAAGAAAAGTAGTGAACGTAATTTGCAACTGATAATCATCCGACGCACAGACTGAATGTATTTTTCATCACAGTGCACGACGTCCAGCTGAAAACACCTGAAACAGTGATTTGTGTCGTTCTTTTTCACGTACGTCACGAACTGTTACGCATTTCACACTTATCGCGTGAAGAAACTGCGTGCAGTTAATTTATATGGCGGGTTTTAACACTACCAGTAAAAATTAAAACAGTTCTTGTTGTTATTCAAGTGGTGTAAATGCCCATCAGAATTTACATATCGGTCAAATTTATCAAATCTGTGCGGTCAGGTTAGTTAATATAGGCAGTGAGTTACATTCCGGGCGCTTCAGATAGTAATAATTCATGATTTATCACAAATAAAAACAGCAAAAAGCGAAGACTTTTATGCGTCATCTGTGTTATTACATGCGGACGGACGGGCATAATGTGTCAAAAAGAAGGAATTTTATGAGTTATGCATAATAAAAGGAGATTTTTGTTCTTTAATTGAATAGTTATTAGCACATCTATTAGGTACGTTAACATATATGCATAATGCGCCTATTGTCTTCTCCATGCCCGTTCGTCCGTCCGCATGTAACAACTGGACTCCCAGAGGACAGATTTCATGAAATTTTATATATGGGCCTTTTATAATAGTTTGTCGGGCCATTAAAAATTTAATTAAAATCGGAGAAATAGAAATCGAGCAATTATATTATTATTTTTATTTTTTTTTTCATACAATTTGTATGTAATTAATCAACTAACTTTTCTTTTTTTATTCAACTTCGAAAGTGATGCCTCTTATCAAAAACAAACTTGCAGTGCAGACTCAATAACAAACACTGACAATTATAAATAGATTGGAATGGCGTCAACTGGAATAACGTGAATCCGTCTGTAGCTGTTTTCTTACATCGACTGAATGCTAAAATGCGAGAGGAAACGTTTTTTTAATCCCTTAACGTTCTAAACGCAGATCTTGTTCTTTTATGTGGTTTCCAAGATGTTAGCAATTTGTATTAATTACTTTAGATAACATTTCTTATTAACTTCTTGATTTTAACACTTCTTTTTATGCTTCTCTTTCCAGGTGTTGCAGAACAAGAAGGAAATATTACCTGGAAAAGGCCGTTAATTGCAATGTATAAAAATAAATTAGACACGCCTATGTACAATGTACAAAAACAGATAAACCAATGCTTCGTTGAGGTATTTTTTTTTTTTAATATAAATGTTAGGTTGATTAAATCCGAGGTGTAATGATTACCCACTCTCTATGAAATCCTCAAAGTCATGCATGCGAATTAAATATAGATTATATAGCTCTTATTTGGAAAGTCTGCTGATATTCTGGCACTTTTAATTTGAAATTAATCCCGAGAAATGTTTCTATTAGATTTTTTACACGCATATCCTTACTCAAATGAAAACTTCAAACTCTCCATAAGTCATGGCTGAAGTAAAAAAAACATTGAACTCTTGAGACATGTTATTTCTGCGAGGATTGTATGGTTTATCTCTGGGAGCACGGTTTTTCATCCAGTTACCAGGAAAGCCATTACAACGCCCTCCATTTGAATTCCCTCAACGATGCGAGTTCCTCACGTCATTGACAAAATTGGAACTTGGAATTTTCTACCCTCTGTGGGAGGATCGTGATTATATCCACTGCGCTACTCGCTAGGAGTCATCTTGACGAACCACCATCCAATAATTTCAGATAATTCCGGTTTTTCATCCTGCAAAACACATAAACCGATAGGTAATATACCTGTCGGTTTATGTGTTTTGCAGGATGAAAAAATGGAGTTCCTCATAGGGAAGGCGAGTCACTCTTCCTTGCGACTAGCTAACTTCATCCCTAAATGAAAAAGGCGTTTATGATCATTTATCAGTCCCGAAGGGATTTGAACCTTCTAATATGTGCCTAAGGTGGTTGTAGATATTTTTGAATAAGCAAAGAAACTGATCCAGGAATCCTACATGCATCTTAAGTAACATTTTTATTTTCTACTATAAATGTGAAGATCTACATTTGAGCCTCACCGCTCACTTGGATTCGGTTGTCCATCGTGACTAATTCGGGGTTTTTTCTCGCTAAAAACAGGCGAACCAGCCCCTGAGCACACACAAATTACAATGATCGAACTCCGATTCTCAGTCAGTATCCGAGGCACAATATTATTAACAGCATGCAGCAGCGAGAATTGTTTAAATTGATATAAATTAATATTTACCATAAATTTCATTCGTGTGAGGAAAATCTGTAATGGATGCATTACCAAGATGGCGAACTGGAACTATTCAATTTCGCTGAAGAAATATCCACGTGTTCGCTTTCATAACCTGATTTCTTTTAATACTGTTTGCGTTGGAGTTCTGTGTGGCCGAAATAATACTTCCCGATTGATTTGCTCTCAGTTTCCATTTCCTGAAATTTCGCTTATCTGTAATGTCCGAAGCAGTTCCAGAGACTCTTTTGAATGTGAATAAAAAGTCAATATTTCTGCAGAATATGTTGTGTACTTTTGTATATTTTATAATAGTTATATTTTGCTTTGCTATATCCGTTCTATATTACGAATTTTGCAATTTAATTGAATCTGTTTGCCTGAATTCTTTTCCAAAGAATATTTAGGAATAGGACTGTATGTAGAATTATATTATTGCTGTTGGTTCTAATGCGTGAATCGATCCCATCGGAATAAGCAGTAATGTATATATTTGTGTGACATTATTTGCGAAGTCAAATCAGTTCTTTAAATAGAGTATCCACTACAATGCACATCTGCTCAGGCTCTGGTACACTCCATACTTCTTTCAGTGGAATGATATTTTATTTAGATCATGCAAATTGGTATTGATGATTTCCCTCCACCTGTGGAAATTTATGATCAGTCTGCGATACATTCTTGCTTCATTTCACATCATGGCTTGCTCCTCCTCCTCTGTGGTTGACCGTATCCTTTTCCTCCATAACGGTATAGCAGTTTTGCCATTATTTGTTACCAATCGGGAGAAGTCCAGATTTGAATCCTGTCTGAGACTAGGGGAATTCTTAAAAGGTCTCTTCAATAGGGAGGTAGTTTACCAGGTGAAAGAAGTAGAGGTGTCCTCTCTGGACATTTTGAATTTCAAATAACACTACATTTAAAATGTGCCAAATCCCATGAATCCCCACAAATAATAAAAATTCGAATTGTCCAGGACTCTGGACAATTCGAATTTCGATTATAATCCTATTTTCGTTCAAAACAGTCGGGTTTATTACTTCTGTGGGCAGACAATTCCATAAATTTAGAAGAATATATATCTTCTCAGAATAATTTGAATGAAGAAAAACAAATAGGGATCTTTGTTCTTGAGAAGCAGTAATAATAATGAAACCAGTAACTGAAACAAAACACTAAATCCAGCGCTCTTAAATTCATTCAAACATCAGACATGCCGGAGGCCAAAACAGTTAAAAAACTACGTGATAATGCAGTTCCAGACTAGTTGGTTAGTTAGTCGGATGGTTGATTGCGAGCTGGGGTCGGCAATCTTTTATCCCGTGAGTGCCATTTTTGTTCATTACAACTATAAAAACTATAAAAATCTTCGCGCATGCCGCTTGGGCAAGCGAATCCAAAATATGGAGAACTCAGAAAGGACCTACCACCAGTGTGCACACTCTTCTAACTCGCCATCTGGTGGCACTCGTGCAGAAGGTTGCTTGTGCCTGGTTTAGAGGCTACTGGACTCCATTCAGTGCAGTGCTCTCAGTGCGCCAGTTCTTGTGGTAGGCAGCTGTAGTTAGGTTGTGTGAATTTTGTCCCTGCTGGCTGAAAACCCCCAAAATAATTAACGTGGAAGGGAAACCTTACTCCTTCCCTCCGAGACTGGCTAACAGCCCCGATTTTCAAAGGCTTAAGTATTTCAAGTCTTGGACGGATTCAAAATTTACTCTCCAAAGAAGCTACAAGTGGTATTTGTCAAGGAACACTGAAAACTTTACTCCATGTGTCACACATATTATAATTTAAAAAAAGTCAAATCATCAGCCTACCTGTGTGATCCCACAAGTTAAGACGTCGTTAAAAACAAACTAAGACCAAAATGATGAAGTCTGTAACATTTCAAATTTCAGTGCTAAACATCACCTTCAGAACGGTAAAACTCGGTTACTGACATTTGCAGAATGGACTAATCTACAGGGTGTTTCAGTTAAACGTTTCAGAACTTCTAAGAGGGGTAGGGTACATCCTGACAACTCGAAATCATATAGCAATGTGGAGTCGGAAGTGCTTTCCTGAAGCGGTATTGTACACAGAAGTCGTCGTGCGACGTCGTGCAGCACAGATTCGATTTTCGGTCAATGTATGGGCCGGTATTATGGGAGATCACCTCATCGGACCTTACCTGTTACCGTGTCGTCTAACCGGACCTATCTACTTGATCTTTCTGCAGCAAGTATTGCCACAACTTTTGAGAGATGAACAGATTTCTGCATCGACGCAACAGACAATGTGGTTCCAACACGATGGAGCCCCTGCCCATTATAGCGGAGATGTTCGTAACTACCTGGATGTCACATTTGGTCAACAGTGGATCGGACGTGGTGGTCCCGTGCGTTGGCCTGCTCGGTCAGCCGACCTATCATGTCTTGATTTTTATTTCTGGGGTCATATGAAATCGCTAGTTTATGACACCCCTGTTGACAATGCTGAGGAGCTGGTTGCAAGAATCGCAGTAGCTGCCGAAGAAATTCGAAATTCGCCTGGAGTATTCCAGAATGTTCGGATGTGAGGCGTGCATTGTAGCCCGTGGAAGAAACTTCGAACACTTACTTTAATCCATGTACCTTTTGCTTCTTTTCATGTATTATTAAAACGATTTCTCACTTACGGTCTCTTTTCTTTATGGTGCTTCTGTGTACAACACCGCTTCAGGAAAGCATTTCCGACCCCACATTGCTATATGATTTCGAGTTGTCAGGATGTACCCTACCCCTCTTAGAAGTTCTGAAACGTTTAACTGAAACACCCTGTATATAGATCGGATGTTTTTTTTTTTTTTTTGAGGCCGGTCCCTTATTTGAACCAGATTGTATTAAAAAAAAAAACATGTTGTATCCTACCCAGTTTTCCAGATATATCTTCTTGTGAGTTCTTGTTGTTTTCTGAATTAAAAATTGGATTGAAAAGGCTGAGATTATATGGTGTTTTCAGCCAAATTGACATGTGAAGCCTTGGGAGTGAGTAAAATGAAACTGGAACTTTATTTTTCAGAAAAATCTCCACCACAATTTTCTTCTGTTTGCTGTTGACAACAAACACATTCCTATTCGCAAGCGTTTTTCTACATAGTTGAGACAGGAATGTGCGACTTCGTGAAGAACTTCCTATACTGCAGTCTGCCATTGATGGTGGTGTAGGCAGACTCATGAACGATAATCAGCCACCTGGACGTACACTGACCCCTTGATGACACTTTCTACCAAGTCATTTTATTTTGCGACAAGTATTCTGGCATATGTGAACTTTTCCTCAGAGAGGAGCATTCTCCAGAGTTATTCTTCCTTTAAGAATTTAAATAACACTATATATTTCGCAGTTTGAACGCACTGGTCACTATGAACGCAGTTTCTGCTGCTGCGCATCACTCCCCACGAATGTAGGACAGCAGCGTGTCCTGTGTTTTCAGCAGAAGCATTAGATGTAAATTTAGGAATCTCTAAATTTACATCCAAATCTACGTTTGTACCAATCTCTTTAATTTTGTATGTCATGAAGTTTCAATAGGCCTTTTGATTGCAATTAAGGATCAGTAGCGTCTCATTCTTGATAAGCTTAGTGGCAAATTTAAAATAGTCTAAAATACAAGAGTAAGTAGAATATTTCCATTTTTTCCCTAATTTAGACTATATCGTAACATGCTGATGTTGGAGTTTAAGCATTACTGAAAACAAGTACTAGAAAAACAACTGCTGCTCATACAGTGGGAGGTATGTAATGCTGTATGTAAATGGTAATTTAAGATCTAGATGCGTGTAAATGTAATTAGAGAAACAGAAGCAGAGCCATCAGCGAGTAGTCACTTCTCGCTGTAGTTGACTGCTCGATGAATACACTTTGTTCCATTGATGTGGAATGGTTTAACTCCTGGATAAAAATTCTTGGGTACGGACAAGTAACCATGTGATGAAGCTTCTGCTTCGTCACCACTTTGGATCTTATGGGCTCCACGATGATTATGGTTCCAAATAGAAGGAATCCACAATGAGATCAATTTTCGGATTGTGGAGGGACTGTTGAAGACTTCTATTGTCGAAGAGATTGGAGAGGTCTAGGTACGATTCCCGTCGGTGAGTGGAGGAATTTCCAAAGACTTCTTTAATTAGGGCTGAGTTAACGGATCTCAGGCGACAAAGGGAGCAGTCCCCTCCCCGTGAGTCAGCCATTACAACATTCATATCGGCCTGTAAACACGCACACCTCTGTAGACAAATACAAGATACGGATATGAACTAAAAGTTCCATTGAAATAATTTGAATTATTCAGTGTCCCAGTCGTCCAGTTGTGGCGCTCTGTACTCCGTCATATAATCAAATTGTCCAGCTGGATTTGATTAGAGAAACGCAAATTGAAGGTTTCTAGCACTAGGATAGAGTTCCCTTTGTTTAAGTAATTATCGATAATGCTACATACAGTACGACTTGTGGTAGATGAGGACTCCAATACAAGCTGAAGTGCAGGCATATTTTGTTCCATTTGGCTGCTAATGCAAATTTATTTCAATGTTGTTGCCTGGAGATGGCCTTCATCTTTCTTGACCCGTTGAAGAACTTGGCCACCTGCGTATATGGTTTGCCCATTTCCATCTTTCCAGTGGCTCTCATCGACGAAGTCATCCACATAGCATATGTTCTCTTGCCGATGATTTATTACTGATTCTTAATTAACCTACAAGAGTGTACTAGACACTCAGTTACTTTTACTTTTATGGGATAATAATGTCTTTGTCATAAAGTGCATCTGGTGGAAAACTTTCTTCGGTGTGGATATTTTTCTGGATGAAGTGGTCACTGAAGTCCTTAGATATGAATCCATTGATTGAATACCCCAGACTCTTACGCCAGTTAATAGTTGTTCTTCTAGCAAGCGGGCTTCAAATCTACCAGGACCCTTGAACCGGCTCTTTAACAGCATGACAGTCCACTGTCAGGGAGTGATCATATCCCCTTATTAAGATCTAAAATTTCCTTTGCTGAGTAGTAATATTCGGACGTAGCCGAGTGGTAAAGAATGATAATGTATTCCCCACTCGTTTTAGTTGGCGCTGATTCGAGCCTACGTGACTACTAAATACGGTAATGATCGTAATCTTGTAAAAAATGAGTGGCTGTAAACTTCTCCAAGTTTGTGGTAGTGCTTGAGTATAAACATTCTTTTCTTTTTAAATTTGCGTATTCTAGGAACAGCATGCTTTACTGATAATTTATCCAAACTGCACTATTGAGCAGTGTATTAATTAGCTGTGGTTCTAATTTCAATGTCTCTAAATGTAGAATGCCCAATACGCTTATGCAAAAAAGTAATAAAATGAAACATAATTGGATTTCAAGTTCACAAAAAAAAAATTAAGGCAGAATCAAAGCGCCTTCTTTCTTTCTTTCTTCCGTATGCACCTTTTGAACCAGAACGGACCGGCTACAGACATTCTTTCTGTTTCTTCCAGACAATATACTATTTGATCTGTCGAAAGAATCGTAGCGTGACGGCTACATAAACACGGATCTTTCCTCTGTTTTTTTTTTCTTTCTTCTTATTGCTCATTCTTTGTTTCTGCAAATATATTTTCTTCAAGGTTTTCTTAGTGTCTCACAACTCAGATGAAACAGAAGAAAACAACTCTTTAAAATAATGAAATTATAGCGAAATAAAGGTAAGCGGCCATTTTATATGTCCACGGATGGAAATAAAAATGCAAAAGGGCTATTTTTAAAGTCTTATTCTCCAGTTTCGAATGCAGAATTTTTATTATTGCAATGTGAAATGTTGGCAAAGAGGTGATGGTCCGTTGAAGCCGGATTTAGTAAAACAGTTCATGGAAATAACTGCACGCAGCTTTCAATGAATATTTTTCAATTGCTGTTCAGTTACACAAGTTTAAATATGGCAGACAGAGCCTCACTTGAAATATTCATTTTTGATAACCTTATCACGATTGTTGGTTAACTTTTGCTTCAAGGCAGCTGATACCACGAATCATGTGTGTTGTGTCTGCAAATTTCTTGTAATCTATAGTTGAGTTGCTTGTAGTTTGGTTGAAAACCTCGCGTTTCTGGGAGTAAACCATGCAGCTCTCATCCGAGGCTAACCAATTCCACTTCTTTGTGAACAAAGCCCATAGATGTTTCTCCGTTGTAGACAGGATTCCAATCCAAGCTTTTTTGGATTTGAATATCTGTGATCTTCATCCATGATAATATCACCCCACAGCATAAACACATGCGGAATTAGAATTGGTCTATCAGGATCAAGATGGCAATCCTATCGGGATTGCCATCTTGATCCAGATAGACCCAGATAATCCCGGTTAACGCATCTCTAGTGGATATGTAAAGTTTTTCCAGCGATTTACCTGGATTTTTTAATTCTCAGACCGACCTTAGAACACACATAAGCAACAACTGTATCAGTTCAAAAGCAAAACTCAATTGCTTTGTATCTAATTTAAATAATCATGCCTGGTTGATTGCAGTAACAATGATCAGTTACTCTTGCTCATTATCTTTGGACTCACGTTCTCTGCGAATCCAAAAGGAAGATTGTATGATCAACATTTTAATGGAAAACACGACACTTGTAGAAAAGGCCACAAAAAAAACTTGGAAAAAGTCTCAACTGTATCAGAGTATCGAACGAAGTGGCTGCTTTGTCTCTCAGAAGCTGAAAGACATAAATTAAGCTTTCTAGTAGCAGCCCTCTAACGATCCGTTTCTACAGACGTCAGCAGTATTTGGGATTGAATACTAGCTCCTACTAAAGCTTACCCTATTGCGTTCTATCGAATAAATTACGAAATTTAAAGAAATTGTGGGTAAAGTGGAAGCCTCTCAAAGTGGCCTATGTCTAGAGCATTTTGTTTCCAAAACTGCTTGATTTTCAAAGTTCATGAACTGGAATTGCTGGTTCAGCTTAAAATGCGCTTGTGGGAAAACGATTAATGAGTATTATATTTAATTATTTACCAATTTCTCGTTCTTACATTGCTGTAATCTATTAATTGATGGTGCTTTGAAATAACAGCTTTTAAATGGTATTTTTTTCAATCCACAGATTAGTAATAATAAAACTGACTGTTCAGCTTTATTTTTTTCCAGAATATCCTACTTATTGTACCATTCTGTGTTCATTAATAATCTTAAAATTATTTTAAAATAAGAAAGTTCTGAGTTCGCTAAAAATGTTAAATCTTTCTTTGTGGAGAAGATTACTATTCTGGTCCGCTGCATAGTTACAATATTAAGGATTAGATAGCTAGATTATTTATGGTATCCATTTTGCATTTTATTCACATAAATGTGTAAATTCACACAATTGCATATAAAAGAAAGGCCCTTTGTTTTTCTAGTTCCATCGTTGCTGAACTAGAGCCATGAATACAGAGAGAGGTGGTATGTTGGAGAAGGTTGAGGTCCGATCCGTTAAAAAATATTTCTTCATTTGGCAAAGAAGCAAAAAACAAATCCATGAGGAGATGAAAGCTATATAGGAGGAGAAGGAGGATTGCCCATCATATGAGACTAATCATTTGAAAAATTGGAAAAGACAGTTCAGGTGTTGGCGAAGCAGTGTGCGCTTAAAGAAAGACCCATTTCAGCCATACGGCTGGCCATTGTGGCTAAAGTGGAACAGCTAGTCCTTGAAGAAAGACGTGTGACTATACATTTCGTAGCAAATGAAGTGAATCTTTTTGCACCATAATGCATAAGTTCCTGTCTGAGATGCCAATCCGATGGGCTCACAGATTGTTGACACCTTAAAAGCTCCCCAGGAAAGAGTGTTCCAGAGATTTGAAGGGATAACTTTGATTTTTTGACTGAATTGTAACGATGGATGAATGTTGGGCAGTACACCAATATGACCCAGAAACAAAGAAGACGAGTAAACAATAGAAACAGTCACATTCACCAACCAAAAAAGCCGAGGTTCAATTGTTTACCAATAAGGTCAAGTTGTCATTCTTCTGGGACTCTAGAAATATTCATGCTTCCAGATTACCTTCTAAAAGGTAACGGCATTACAGGGAGTACTTTAAAAAACATTGTAGGAAAGTTAAGAAAGGCTATCAAGTTGGAGAGACGAAATCTTTCCAAAGGTGCCCACTTTCTACTCGACAATTCTGCTGCTCAAAAGCCTGCTCTCAGAGTGGACTTCGCAATTAGTTGTGGCTTTGAAAATCTGCAGCACTCACCTTATTCTCCGGACCTCACATTAAAATGAAGAAACCATTACGGGTCGCAGATTTCAGATTGATGAGGAGGTAAGGAAGTGGAAGCCTAGTATTCTGCTCAAAGTGAAGAGTTCTATTCAAGGGGCCCGAAAGAAGTTATCCGCAGATAGGAAAAATGTGTAGCTCTAGAAAGTAGCCACAAAGAGGAGGATGAAATTGCCAGCCAAGTTTATCCCAAAAATCAGCTATCAGCGTATTTGATCTTTTCTATTAAATAACTTAAATTCACATTCCATTTAAACGACACCATTTACCGAACCAATCTGAATAAACAAATACAATAGAATGAGTTAAGCGAAATTGTCTTAGACAGATACCCAGTGTAGTTCGGATTAATAAGGTGCTAGAGAGTTTGGTCTTTTCTTCTTCACGCTGACCAGGCGTCTTTGAAGAAGACCACTCTACACGTCCATTGCCATCGAAGTGACGTAACAGCGCTTACCATCTGCAAGGTGTGCATGAATGGATTTTAGGGAGGCAGGCCAACCGAACTTCTCTTAAATCCTTTAAAATAGAAAGATATTGGATCCATCAGTGTTTTAGACTGAGTGTCTGAGAACACACAGAATGCCTGTTCCACTGTAAGCCCCAGATGCTCTAAATCCCGGATATTTTTATTAAAACTAAAGAACTGAAATGGGCAGGACATATAGCCGAAGGCATGATGAGAGATGGATTAAGAAAATAACGGAATGGTACTCAAGAGGAGCCAAAAGACAGCAGTGGAGATGGACGGCCGAAATTAACGAGTTTGGTAGTGAATGGATGCTCATTGCACAAAACATAAATAACTAAAAAGTTGTTGGAGAGGCCTTCATCCTGCAGTGGATTGAAAATAGCTGATGATGATGCTCTACTTCGAATAACTGATGTTTTTGGATAATCGGCTTTAAGTGAAATTTATAGAAAAGTATAAATTAACCCAATGTTATACTTCTCGAGAGATGTTAGTGTGCTTTTCCCCCTGCAAGATTCAGCAATATCGTCAAACCATTAACGATTTTAAGATTTCACTTACATAATACGCTCTACGCATAATGGTTTATGAATATTCCATTAATATAAAATAAATATATATATTTTTTAAGCCGGGATGACCCCTTAAGGTTTTAGGTGTACAATCCAGACTACAAGAATATACTCCATCATCGCGACTTTCGAATTAGGACTCCAACTTAATATAAAACGTCCTTGAATCCCTTAAAACCCCAAGGAGTTGGTACAGATGGTCCAAATCCTTCGCTACAATGATCCACCAATGGTGTAAATATTTAAGGAGGATTTCTGTTGCCTTCTGCAACTGTAATTTGCTTTAATGGAAAAGTGCACCCTGGGTTTGGTTGCCCTGGTTCGCTTAAACCCCAGATTCTCACCTTGCTACCCAACTGTCCACGAACAATTACTGCAGCATTCTCCGAGTCCCTCGACGACCCTCGCATTAAAACAAATAGCTCCATTTAGGAATATCTGTTTCCCTCTAGACAAACTATCTAATCAAATCCACATGAGGAGAGCATTCGTCTCGCCAGACATTATTGGCAGGCTGAATACGGCGCACTAGACAATCGACTTCAATCAATTGACTTTGACATATGTTCTGGTAAGGAAGCTCGCTGAAACTACATACTCAGCACGCTCTGACGTAGGGTAATTGTGTCCGCGAGTTGATAAAGAAAGCAGGTTTGGAAACAGAAAGAGAAACGAAGAGTGATACATTGAAGGTGAAAATAGACTGAAAATACCCTTTAAAAGAGAGGTGGCTTCAGAAGAGCGAAACGACCTTCCTGTCGGGTTTAAATTTAAACGGTAATCTAAATTTAAACCAAGGACAACGATGGTCAGGAAGTTTCCGATGTAAATTTAAGCACATTAATACATAAAATTGCGTTTTAATAAACCCTCTTTTTCGTTGTTAATTAAAGCGAGTTTTATCAAACGGTCAGATCTAGAAAGTAATTTAAAGGATGCTGGATTTTTTCTCTTAAGTAATTTGGGTCACTCTTTGGAATTCGCAAAAGATACGTGTAAAAGAATCGTAAAACAAAAACATCAAATTTAGACCTTTCTCTTGAAAGAGTTGTCGGTTTATAGTAAAACAGCGAGACTTTTTATGCCCATCCAGCACCATGAAACTGCATTCAGAACATTTTTTTCAACCTTATGTGGTTATTTGATTGACTTTTAATTACATTTACAATATGTTCGTTGCCATGGCGAGCGCGTGTTGCCTAACAATGAAAGTGTGTTTCTATTAAATAGCTTTATAATGGCGGATTTACGAACGACTAGCGTGGCTTTTTTCATCGTCTGCTTTTCTTTGTACGCCTGTTATTTTACTTGCCATAAAACGTTTGGTTAAAATGCAATTTATTTTAAAGCAAGAAAGAAAGTCTTTCCAGCGTTTCGTTAAAAATATTATTAATGCGTTCTCAATATAAATGACATTTTTGCATGACAAAGAAGTTAAAAATTTCATTTTTTCCGGTCACAAAAAAAATGGCAAGATTTATGGGTATGGCTCATAAGACTCTATACAAAAATATCTTCTTTAGTTCCATCTTTTCAAATAAATAGCTGACCAACTTTTTTTAATAATATTGCTATGGCCTTTCAATTTTTCCTTTCAATTCTTTGTGCACAGATTGTTTTGAGTTTTGAAATATAGCAACGAGAGAAGTAATTTTAAACACATTCCCGATGCTAATTTATAATGTCCCGCATTTCAAAATTTAAGAAAAAGCGAAACCATCATGAATGGTTGGTGGACTTATCACACACATCTGATTCGTGCTTGGATTTAGAATTAATGTTGAACTCTCGCTGAATATGTATTTAATCCTCTATAGTCAACAGGGTAAGTTGTTTTTATGAAAATACTATCGATAAATCACGGTGATTTCTGTGAAATAACTATCGAGATGTCATTTACAGGTCCTCCCGATTTTAGTCGTGATGATACAAAAGAAATACGTCCAGCGTTCCGATAGGTAAACTTTGGCAATTCCCCGTGCCATTTCTTTTGATTATAGAAGAAAAATCGGGAGGGAGTTGTCAAAGCCCGGAAGTATCTTTTGACGTTCGCCTTCGGAAAACCTGTGATCAACTTTAGTTAAAATAGACTTTCATAATTTAACAGAATTAGGCCTAAAGTATGCTAGAATGAGAATTTATAAATCATAGATTAAGTAGTTAAGTTTGAATTTTATCAATCTCCTCTGCCTCCGGAATTTAGAGGCTACTTTTCCCATGGTACTTGTGGGAAGTTGGAACTCTGATGAATGAATGATGAGAAAACTCAGAGTACCCAGATAATGAGCTCGTGACTAAGGTCCTGATACTAGCTGTTGTGCTGGAGAAGGTGGTCAGTAAAAGGTAGTTCTGAGGTCCTCCCATCTCCAAGACGCACTCATAAATGCAGATGGATATTTTTTCAGACGTCTATTCTAAGTTTGTTCCTAGTTCCGATAATTATTTTTGCCCAAAATTTATCACATATTGTATATTATCCATTCAACAAGAGGACGGTGAGTCTGCCCTCCCCTTTCCGCCATGGGGCGAGGCATGGACTCTTATAAGTCTCATATTTCTTCATACGCAACTGTAGAATTATCCTCCTTTGTTACAAAAGCAACCGTTCACACATTTTACCACTCACAGCTGATTAAAGTTCCTGGAAGTGAGGAGCACAATGATATGTCCTGCAGAACTGAAACATAATTCAGAAGATTCAGCTTCTGAATTGTATACGAACAGAATAATGCAGAAGCAACGTCTTGCAGTGATATAACTCCTCACAGGTCGCCTAGATAGACGCTTCATCCCAACGTACAGAACGTCATTAAATAAGTAGCACTCTGGAGTTACTGTAGAGTCTTGGTAATAACACTGCAATGATGAGGTACCAAGCTTCCTGCAGATGACAATCTCAGGATGCACAGATTCCATGTACACAGCATAAGGAACATCACAAAGTCGAATCTCCAAGACTTGCTCCCCCGTGAGTGGTACAGTTCGAGTTCGAGTCCCGTTGATGACGGGAGGAATTTTTATGGGCCCTTTTCATAAGGTGTCTGAGTTTGTCAGTCTCAGGCGAGGGCAGCATGGCTTTTTCTCCCGAAAACTCGGGTTTTTTGGTCCAGCAAAGAGAAATCAACCACATAACACACGCAGTTTGCAACCAATATACGCGCAGCAATATGTCCATAGTCGCTGATGCTTCTAAAACCCTACAACAACGACAAACAATAACCAAGACATCAGGAATCCCCAAAATAGCAGGAAATATGATTCACCAGAAAAGGCAACCTTTTTTGCAGTCGATGGTCCAATAACGCCATGTAGATGCAAACTTTAGGCGCCTTTCGCGCGGGATGACCTTAAACATGGGTACCTTGAGCTGGTGCATACTCCGACAGCCCATATGGAGGGAGGATTCTTTGGATTGTGGCCTTGGAAACGCCGCAGGTGGATCCATGGTTAAAATCGATAGACAGAAAATGATAGATTTTCTGTCTATCGATTTTAACCACGAGCCGATAGACAGAAAATCTATCATTTTCTGTCTATCGGCTCGCACAAGGTGGGACAGTCTACGTTCACCACGACCACGATGGTGGTCATAATGTTTTGAGGTTACAGTACATAAAAGTTTACTACTGATAATGAGATTTAAAACTTAAGAATCTAATGTCAATTAAGTTTCTTTTAGCATCAAAAGAAGGTAATGAAAGCGCTGAAAGGGGGAATAATTATTCCTAAGCTAAATTTAGACAGAAAAAAGGAAATGCACGTATCTATTGAAAACCAGCAAAAAATATGAAATTGATAACAACAAACTAAAGCAAGATGGGAACAGGATTCGAAAGAAATTTTTAAATTAGAATGTAATGACTACTGAAGCGCAAAGAATAGGCTTCGGGATATTTAAATAATCGCATAAGGTAATGATCGATCGGAAGACTACTGGAAGAATCCACAAAGCCCAGATGAGACAATAGAACAAATAGAAGGAACTCACTTCATATTCTTACAGTGATTTGTATTGCAGAGACTTGAAAGAAGTATTTATACGAAGAGACACAGCGATAGCAGAGAAGAGATACAGATGGTACAAATGTAGAATTCAAATATGGAGTACGCAAGAAAGAAATTACTGTGGAACGAAAAACAGATTTTGTAACGGATGAGTAGAAAACCAAAAAGGTACAGAAAATGTTTACCGTAAGGAAATTTCCTTTACTAACGACAACATCAGACCGGATATCTTAAGAAATAAGTTATCTAAACGTGCGTCTGAATTTATAAACAATAAAAAAAAATGGGCTGTAACTCGTAATCAAATGTATTCGTAAATTTTGTGCATTATGGAAAATCACATTACGGTTTCAATATGCAGGAATTACTTCCAGTGTAGAAAATACAAACAACATTTGATCGATTCTAAACTCCGTTAAAAATGCTCGATGTAATACCGAGGTGATGATTGAGTTCCTTCATCAGTGACTATGAAAAGATTAATAGAAGGAAATTCGGGGAGAAGAGAGAGATTCAAAACTTGAGATGCATTCTTCATTCCATTGTTTTATCACCTTCAACATATTTTATTCTGCAGCTTCACAGACTCTGATGATTTACTGAATTTTGGGTTGAATATTTACTATACTTCTTTACCAGTCACTTAACTATTTGATAATTTTTAGAGATAATGTAGAAGAAAGTGGCAGGGAAGAGATTTTTGTCATTATAAATTGTAACTGCAGAAGCTTTAGAGTATAATATTTAATTCTTGATGTTTTGCATTAGCGGGAATGGAATAGTCTGTGACGCTGTTGAAGGCTCAAAGTCGGGAACAGCCGATATAAGATTGTAGTTCGCACACGTGATAATCAGTTTTTGAGTATCTGCGAGGAAGAATGGGTCTGCCTCGAGATCTTTCCAATTCGAACGAGGAATGACTGGCGGCGAGGGGAGACGTGCAGTTGCTAGTATCTTGACATGTGGTGTCACGAGTCGACCGTGACTGACTTACTTCCACTCGTAGTCGTTACCCATGGTGAGTTTCGTGTGTCTTGTGTTGTAACACGACAGCAATGCAACACTAACCACCCAGATAACCACCAAATTACAAACATAAGAATAACAAGACCAATATCCACATGGATTATATGCCGGCATTAGCTCATATAGGATGGGGGAGTTGACAGTCTTCATGGTTACACATGCTCACTGCGAACACAATAAACTGCGCTTCGGGCACGTCAGTACCAACGCTCGACCACCAACATTTGGAAATCTATCGCTTGGTGTGATGAATCCAGTTTCCAACTCTATTATACTGATAGGCGTATCATACCGATGGTAGAAAGCAACATGAGGTCATGACACATGGATGCACTGTTGTTGTTATTGTTGTTGGGTTTTAGGAGCATCAGCAACTAAGGGCATATTGCTCCGTATATTGACTGTAAATTTCTGTTTGCTGGACGAAAAACCCAAGTTTCCCGGAGAAAAAAAACCATACCCGAGATCGACTAATTCATATATTGTGAAAGAGGTCCATAAACATTCCTCCCTGTCATCGACGAGACGCGAACTCAGGTCTTTTCCACCCGGTGTGGGGAGGACGGCGATCCTCCCAACTGTGCTACCCACGATAGCTGGATGAACTGTTGGTGTTCAGCAGGTTGGAGGTGTTATGGTTTGGGGACTATTTTTGTGGCATTCCCTGGGTTCTCTGATCGCCGTTAATCAACTGCTTGATAGAAATGCCTACCTTTCTATCGTCCCCGACCAAGTACACCCCTTAATGATGACAGTGTATCCACACAACTCCACGGTCTATCAATAAGACAACGCTCCAAGCACAATGCCCGAAAGGTTGCTAACTGGTTTCAGGAACATGACAACGAATTCTCTTTCCTCTCATGGCCTCCCAACTCAGCTGACTCGATCCAATTGAGCATGTTTAGAACCTACTAGAAAAGGATATTCGATGCTATGATTATCCACCTGACAATGTGCGGGCCTTACTGTACACATTGTACAGAGCTTGGGTAGCACTACCACAGGACATCCTGTGGAATCTTTGCCAAGATGTGTACGGGCTCTATTACAGGCAAATAGTGGTCTCACAAGGAATTAGATAGGTGTTGATAATGCAAAGCAAACTTATTGTATTCTATCCTGTGGCAAAGTTTTGCGTTTTCCAGACACATATTTTCACGAGACATTAGTGTCTAATCCGTTCCTCGAGATGAATAGACCATCACATTTTATTTTGGGTATTCTCTGTACTGAGAAGCCTGCCTATTTAAAATGAAAACGGGTTTTATACATATATTTCCTAAGCCTCCCCTTGTACTGAGTTCCAAGGAACCAGTGGAGTCAGAACGATAAAGATAATAAGATTACGTTGCCTTTACTTATTCAGGTGATATCAATTGCTCATTCGAAATTTAATGATTCCAGTTCGTTAATGATAGGATAATGGTAAGGTAGAGATCAGTATGTTTCCTCCCCCTTCTACCTTTCTCTCGCTCTGTGTGCCTTTTCCAGAGAGAGGAATTTTAGGTTAATAATCAATGTTATTCCTTTTAGAGAACATCGTCAGCACTACGAACAATGAATATATTCGTAATTGGAGTTTAATAACTTGCATTGCAAAGCGGAAATTATTTCTCGACATCCACTGAGATTCCTTTGGTCACCTGCAATGACTACAACGCGTGTAAACGCTAACTGCGAATGATTTGTAAGAATTACGTTTACGTCGTGTTGAATTACCAGAAACGGTGGTTGTGGATTATTGTGTAGAACAGGGCAGAGTGGAGTAGATTGCTTAGTTGTAATTTCTAGGAATTTCCGACAAGGAACTGCGTAAAAAAAGAACCCTAGTTACCCCACTCAGCATGCCTTAGTCGGTTATCGCTAATAGCAACAACGTGTTTTCAATTGGAGAAAGTCGATCTGCCGGATTCCTAATGAGTCCCTAATAAAGGTAGTCAATTGAATTTGTTGGTAATTGGATGGTGGGGAAAACGTAAACGAATGAACTGTTCGAAGAGATTCAAATCCAAAGGAACTCTAGATATTAACGAAATTTGGACTCAAAAGACAATTTGGATGAGTTGCGATATCCATTGAAGATTTTGAAGTTGATTGTATTGAGTTTAATCGGCGAAACCCGTAGATCGGTTCGATTTTGAAAGGTATTTTTCGATATTAAAGGGCCTTTCGGATAATTCTGTCAGCGTATCCCTCTTTGCCATCCCTTTACTACCATCGTCCCGCTTTATGAACCTTTCCTCAAGTTCATAGCTTAGATGTTTTTTTCTAAAACTTCCCCCCACAACGTTTCTTCCCCATTTGTAAACCGTGCAGTTCCCATGCTGACGATGGCTGCTGTTTCTTTAATTTATGACTCATTAAATCGATCGTTAGACTCAGGGTATTTATGTAGTGAGTCGTTTATCTTGAAAACATTTGAGATCCTGCCTTCTCATCCGCAAATGGTATTGTCTACAATCAGCCGAAACAGGTCAAAGTTCCATTCTGCTTATGGCCAGAGGCACTCGCTATATGGAGAAGACTTAGACGATAAGGGGAGGTGGGAGGGAACAGAAACAGCTCTTTGGTTACTACACCACTAAACACGTCACGGAAAATTAATAGCAACCCACCATCCTGTTCATATCAGTTGCATTTTATTAAAAAGGCAAAAAACACTCTTTTCGTGATTGTTATAAGGATGGAGGGCCCCTTTATTAGCGACCCCCGGCATTGATGGACGTTGATTTTTTTTTTGTTTTTTTTTTTTTCGGCAGGTAGCTGAGGAAGGTTATGACAGTAGGTCGCCGTTTCCGGCAGTTTGTTCAATACTTTGGTCTCCCTCAGGGCTACGTACCTTAAACTTCCACCATCGTTCACTGCACTTACCTGTTGATTGACATCCGCCCAACTGCCCATCGTACGCTTTAGCATCTTTGGCTGTCCGTGGTCAGCTAATCCACAGATGGTACATAAATTAGGGATGAAAGGTACCTTCGTTAGATTTTCCCCTCAGACCACTCCGACAAAAACAGTAGTCCCTATCCCAATCGGCTCGTACTCAGTAAAAGTCTCTAATAGCATCAACTTGAGGGAGGAAAGCAAGTAAATTCTCCGACACTCCTGCGGCTGTCTTAGTAAGCTCCCCCGTGGTGAAGTTTGATAGTTGAAGCCTACAGGCCTCTGTTACTTCAGCTCTGTCAAAGGCCTTTTAGTCTCTCAGTTTTGAAGATGATTAATTGTTCAACATGTCACCACTGGTAGAACAGATGGAATTGTTGATAGCAGGGAGACTCGCATGGTGCTTTGTTCTGTTGCAGACACGGGAGACTCATTCTGTGTTTTTTTTTTTTCTTTCTTTCCTTTTTTTTTTTCCTGTTTAAACAGATTAGCAGAGGTAGAAATGGCTGATGTCTTTATTAATGTGAACCTTAACATTGAATAACTCGTGTGTATTACTAGCTCAGCAAAGGAAGCTTATATTATATATATTTTTTTCGTTGTGAATATATTATTATCGCTGTACTGAGAATGGATGTAAAAATTCGTAAGGCACGATAAAAGACTGTTTTGATTAATGCTGTAAGCCTAACGATGAATATAATGAGCCATAAATTAACAGAACAATGGACGTTCACATCAATCATGGGATTGAATGCGCAGGTCTGGGGGAAAGCGAAGTTTTATATACGCAATATCTTGGCTTCTTTAAAACTTGCGTATCTCATGCTGTTCTGGGAAAGCTGCTAGATAATGGCTAGTGTTATCCATCAGCCTCGTGCCACCTGCCCGGGATAAGGCCTTTGAGGGGGAACAACCGATAGAGAGACAATTCATTGGAATAACCTCGGTTTGAGAGACTGGCAAAGACATGAAAGAATATTAGCATGACAGGGCGGGTGGAACAATATTCGGCTTCTTTTCTTTTTTATTTATTAAGAATTTCTAGGCCATGTACTGTTTCCGTTTTGGGATTATGTACTTAACCTTTCTTCTTTCTGAGGAACACTGCGGGAGCAATATGAACACGTAATTCATAATGTGTACATAACCACCAGTAAAATGGTTGTCCCTTGGAGGAGAGTGAATTCGGGGGATTCACTTATTGAACGATTTGTAGGGCGATCTAAAGCGAATTGATTAATGAGTCCAGAACATTTTTGGATACCTATAGATAGTAAAAAAAATGTTTTATATGACTTTATTGGCCAAAAACCACATTATTATTTTTTAGTTGAATTAAAAAAAGTTAAGTGATATAGATCTTTTTATCTTCTGAGCTTATTTAAGAATACATTGAATACAGTATCAAAAGTTTATTAAATATACTTCAACTTTGTACTTCCTGTTTATGTTTTATATACAGTAAAACTCTGAGTGTATTTGTGACCTTTTAAGGTATATTGAAACTCCAAAGGAACTCATTCTTCCAACTTGGTAAGAGTTTAATGAATAGAATGTTAAGCAATTAGAAATCCTTAGTTTAAAAATGTTTCCCATAGGCAGAGTAAAATATTTATAAATTCTGAAATAGTACTTAAAAATGATCTTTATGTATGTTTATCTTTTCATTTTTATTTGTGTAGTTAACATTTCACACCAGGTTGTGTGAATTTAATACAGTACAACCTGGATAACATTTCTTATCCGGGTTCTACTGTATTAAACTTTTGAAATTTCAAATGTCATTAAAATCGGACGAATACAGCAATTATTATTTCATTTTTCCATACAATTTAAATGGAGAAAAGACTAATAGAATAATATTAAATGCAATATTGTTAGCTTTAGAGAATCCGTGCACGCGTCACGTGTGAATATCACACGTCACGTCTCGTGAACCTCGTGTCCTTCGTGAACAGTTGCAATTAAAGTGAACAGCTAGGTTTAGAGAACGCAGTATTAGACAGTTTTATTAAGAGTTCTATAAAGTTATAATCTTAGTAATTAACTAGTTTTAGTTTGTACAAATGGGGGCCCAATATCGAATCTTGATTGCATTTTAGTATCCAAGCAACGGACATCCATAAAATTTTCTTTTCCATCAGCTTATCAGCAGCTAATCGAAAGCAGAAAGGCAATCAGGTGTAAATAAACACAACAAAGATGTTTACCGGTTTACAACTGGTTTACTGATGCTTCTAAATTCGAGAACGCCACCAGTTCTGTCGGGATCACATCACCTTAGTTGTGTGTCGAAGATGAAAATATCGTAAATTGGAAGGGGTTGGGAAGCCATCTGGGATAATAATGACAAATCGATAATAATTATTAGATCATTATGTATCGATTCGTAGATTTTTAGAAGTCAGCTATTTTCCTTCAATACGCTAACAGTTTTGCAAGACAAATATGTGCAACAAAATTGCTGCTGTAATGAGGAATCAATAATCGGTGAATATTCAGATGACGTGTGGAAATTTCTTGACAGTCAGCTTGTTCCAAAGTCTACCAGACACACCTTTTTAGCTAGTTTTCAGTTAGAACCGGGAAAGAAGAAAAAAAGATTGGAGGAAATTGTATCGAAATGATAAGTTGAAATCTTTTCCAAATATGAAAATGACTAATCATCTGAAAGTGGTATTTCCCAAAAGTATTAGAATATTCCTTTGATAATTCTTTGGGACTCCTTGACATTATTACGCATGCATTATTAAGTATGCTTAGTGTCGAGTCATGGCTGAACAGTTGCTCTCCTGTATTGAGTAATGATTATGAAGTAATTACTGAGTACACTAATTCTTTGCAACAATGTTGACTCAGTTCACTTACTGGGAAAGACACTGAATCACTCACCTAAATGAGAGGGATATAATTTAACCCCTTATATCAGCTTGCATGTGGCAGTAGCGAAGAATGTTGCACTGGTAGAGGTAGGACCAAGTTTCGCCCGAATTATAGCTTGTACGCTTCGTGGAATGGATGCACTGGGTGTCTGAGGGAGTCTCGTTCCAGATTCAACCACTCTTCCTTCAAGAGATTTGTCAACTTCTGTGTTGTAGTCAGTAGAGAACTGCGAATCAACGTATTCTAGATATTTTCAATTGCATTCAGATCTGAGAAAGTAAGCGACCAGGATAGACGTTGGAAATCTTGGGAATGTGATTGAATCATTCAGATACGATTTTGCATTGTTGATAGTTGAAAGAATCCATCGCAGTCCGGGTAAAAAGGAAGCTTTGCATTCAGTGAAGTTGGTCCAATACGCAGAAAGACATTCTTTGGAGGTAATAAGAATTGCTAATGAGCAGACCCAGTCCATACCAACAGAATATACTTCATATCACGATACTACTTCCACTGCTTGAGAGATGAACACGAGACAATCTTGCACGGTTTCTTGAGGTCCATGCCACACTTTCATCCTACCCTTAGTGCAAACAACTGTAAATCGAGACTCCTAATATCACAAGGTCTTTTTCCACTTAGATTTATCCAAAGAACATTTAATTATCTGTTGGAGCGCCAGTTTATAGGTTTTTGGCCACTGAGTGTAACAAACAATCCTCTTTGGACGCCGATTAACTCAAACAGATTGCGGAGAGAAAAAAAAAGGGGGTTATATAAAAGTTCCTCTCTCCTTACAGACGTAATTAATGCGGGTCTTTTCCACATGGTGTGGAAGGACACCAATTATAACCATCAGTGCCTTTTATTGTTTATGAAATGTAATTTTTCAATAAATTTTCATTCTAAGATGAATCATCATTAGATATTATAAAATAAAACTAGAAATAACAGTCAGCAATGAAAACAATCGCAAATTATGCTAAAATAATGTGACGAATTGTAAACCCTATACAAATCTCTGACAACAAGGAAGACAAACAATTGAAAAAGACTGGAAATGGAAAAAATACCTTAAGAGAAAGCAAAAAAGAAATAAAAAGATTACATCGAGGACATCAGAACGTGAGAAAGCCGAAGTCCGCGGTAATAGCGTAAGAAACAAGGGAGAGGCACTCTTCTAGACCTATCTATATTTGTCTTTTAATTGTCCTTTCTTTCTCCTCGTCCCATTGGTCCACCCGAACACGGTTCTTCTTTTTTCTTGTCCCTGGCATGACAGTCACTATTTTTCCTGCCTTTCTGGGAATTCCCCTGCCTCGATACAAGTTTACTTTTTCAAGGTTGTTTTTAATTTTGATTGAAAAGTGCGCCACTTTTCTTCATTCCTCTTTCATTTTTCCGTATAATTTTACTCTCCGCGTGGGACGCGAGCTTTTCCTTCGACTTCCATTTTCTTCCCCTTTTTCATTTAAATGTCCGAATCTATCATAATTTAATCTTTTGCATTTTTAGCGTCTGTTTACAGCTACTTAAACCAAACGGTTATTCGCCATTGTGACGTCACAATCCTTAGCACGAGAGTCATTTGTTACGGCTAGAACGTTAATTACGCTATATACTGAGTGAACCATTCTTATCTGATGGTGGTAGTACTTAGAGGAGGAAGTCCTCCGCTTTGTGTTTGGTCTTCAGAGTGAAGTAGATAGATTTATCGAAGTTCAGGCCGATCTCAAACAAGTTGTATAATGGCAAGTCGGTATTGATAAGCGAGGCAGAAAATTAACCAAAATGGGCCGTTTCACATGAATGGGAATCATGATTGCCTTGGCTGGGGGAAGAAGCATTTTGTTTTAGAGAAATTATGCTTTCTATAATGGGCAAAGGAGGAAAGAAACGAAAGGGGGACGCGAGGGGAGGACAGAAGGCGGCGATTTAAAAATGCTTATGCGTTTTTCTTCGGAAATTCACTAAATGCGCTGTTTAGATAATGGAATGAGACGCTCAGGGAAGCTGGGAATGAAACTTAAGGGGAAAAGTGGCGTTATTTATGCGAAGCAAATATTAACGCAGATGATCGGATTAAATAAAAACGCGCTATTAACAGGGTCGCCTGTCCATATCCTTGCAGAAGTGCAGCTGAGCTACGAATTTCCTAAAATTGAAAATCTAAATGTATATTTTTGATACGGCGTCTGACAGACGCCATTTTTTAAAGATGTTTGTTATTTTTTTTTTTATTTGAAAATAAATCAAATCCTCCCTGGATACCTTTCACCACCAATACTCTCTAACAGGCGTTTTCTTTTCCCTTTCGATATACTGTGGATTACTAGGCATTAAGTTTTGTTTGGCGTTTATCAGACGCCAGGTGAGCAAAGACGTCTAAGTGTCATCCAGGCAAATCCCGTTTCGATGTGGTGTCTGTAAGATGGCAGCAACAGGTGTCTAATATTGCGTACTGCATTGGTATCTCCGGCTAAACGCGGAGTCTGCCAGACTCCACGTGAGCAGCTCTGTTTCAATTTTGAGGCTAGTCACCGAAAATTAAAAAAAAAAAAAAAAAAAAAATATACGATTAAAACTTGCTTTATTATTGGTTTCTCACCTATTTTGCTAAAAATTATTTTTTTTATATATAATTAAAACAAGGGAGTTAAATAGACACCATGCGAGTGTCCTTGTTACAGTTGAGAGCGCGAGTGAGTGAAGGTTAAATTTATCTTAAATTCCGTACCATTCTTTCCACGCATGCTCAATCGTGTCGAAAGAGTTTTGTTCGTGGTTGGCTGCCCCTTGAAACAGTTGTTGACGATGCAGAGTGCCGAGTTTGAAATCTCCGCCGCTATCGATATTCGAGTCGCTGCTCGGCAGATAGTTCCGGGAATGATTTAATAATTTCCATTTAGTCCGTAATTTCCACTTAGCCGTACCGATACTCGCCGTGACGGAATTGATGCAATTATCTATCGGCATTGTATCGCTCAATAAGTTTGTATCTTTAATTAGCAGCGTGACGAGTAAGCATCGGCTGAGGAATTTCATTCGTAATTTATTTAATAATTTCTTATTCTTCTACGCAATTTGACATTCGGTTTTGTCATTATAATCTACAACCCCCCTTCCCCCTCCTTTCCTCCCCCGCTACGAAATCGCGATACACTCGCGGGTAAAATTAATAAGAGCGATGCTTTCCACTAAGTGCATCCCTCCGCAGAAAGAATAACGAATAGGAATGGAATAGCGAGCAGGCATGTTGAAGTTTGTACCACGTGATTAATTTGTTACCAAGTCGTTGGTATCACAAAAGTGGTGTGAAGGGACTCGTATACATGCATTTTACATGGCGTAATTGTAAGACTTTATATAAATTGCTAACTTCCAGGTAAAAAAGAAATTGAAAAAATTCTACACCGTGAAAAGGCCTGGATTCAGTCATACTCAAGTTTTCAATCCTGCAAAATATGCAAACCGACAATAAAATAAATCCCATCTACATACGCAACATATTGACTCCTCATGGTCTTAGTTCCCTCAGCGCGCAATCTAAAAATAATGTGTATTTTTTTTTTAATCTGTCTTCTAAGTGGACCAACTGACCTTAGAACACAGTGTACATATTTTCTTATTGAAACCGTTTTAATCAGGAATGAATTAGCTGATTTGGTGCTAACCTTACTACATCATGTGGAAATGGCCTGAATTCCAGTCTCCAATCATATTCAAGTTTTTCATCCCGCAAAACATGCAAACCGACAATGAAATAAACCACATTTACATACGAAATATATTGGACGCCCCATTGTCTAATTTCCTTCATTGCACAATTTAAAATTTTTTTTTTTTAATCTGTCGTCTAAGTGGACCAACAAACCTTAGAACACACAGTTTATATATTTCCTTATTTAAACTATTTTAATCAAGGATGAATTAGCTGGTCTAAGGCGAACCTTTCTACATCGTGTGGAAATGGCCTGGATTCTACTCTCCAGTTAGTTGTCAAGTTTTTCATCCCGCAAAACGTTAAACCGACAAAATAAACCATATTTACTTCACCTCATGGTCTACGTTCCTTCGGTGCGCAATCTAAAAATAAAGTGTAGGTCTAGGAAGTTGTTTTTTTTTCCTTTAATCTGTCGTCTAAGTGGACTAACCGACCTTAGAACACAGTTTAGGTATTTTCATTTAACGCAGCATTTTGGTACATGCTATTGCTATAGTGTATGTTGAGTATTCTGCTTTAAACCTAACCCGGCTGCATGCACTAAACGTATATATACAGAGAGAGAGAGAGAGAGAGAGAGAGAGAGAGAGAATCTGATCATAGTGGGTGGACCTAGCGCCTGAGTGATGCATTGAAATTGGGTGTAGGCGCTTCTCTGTCGCCCCTGGGACTGAGGGAGCAGGGTGGAGTCGCATCTGGCCTTTATCATTATACATATTGATGAAAGTTAAAGCGATGCAGTCGGAAGTAGGGAGTTTTTGAGGCAAGGGTTGAGAAAGTGAGGCGTATGTAGCTTTGCTTTCATTCACCTCTCTCACCCACCGCTCCTTAAATCCCGAGGCGGAGGTGGTAGGGGTTTTTATTCACCTTGAACGTACATGCGCGTATGTGCGCGAAGTTATTAACGAACGCATTGCAATCCACCCAAAGGAAATAGAGGTAAGACGCGAGCCAGGGACAAAATAAAAATGTATCATTAAATGGGGCATTTTCAATACTTTTCCGAGTTAATTGCGGGTTATGGCGTCATTTTTAATGCATCTGCGTTCGTCGATTGTCGTAATGCAGGGGTTGTCGTGCAGAATACGATAAAATATTGATTGAAATGTCTTCAGACAAAATCTGAAGACATTTTAAGACCGATTGTTTTTCAGGAAATTTTCCACGCTTAGAAAGTCTATTATTTGTGTATTTTTCTTTCTAGTTCTATGGACATTACCTGTGAAATCACAGCTAAAACCAATAACCATTTTTGAATTCTTCTTCAAGGGATACATCGTTATTTACATCAATAACGCTTGAGTGATGTCTGGTGGAGAGACAGTTGATATCAGCAATTTCCAATGAAGAAATTTAACTGGGGGATAAGACAAAGGACACAGTCACCCGGAAGGAATTTTATTGCCGGATGAGAATCGATAACGGATGGTAAGTTTTATTCTCGAAGGTGGACGAGTCTCTATCGGAGAGGTTGTTCAACAGATGCAAGTGGGGACAGACTTTGAAAGAATCATTACTGATTTAGAATTTCGAAAAGTGGTGCGAAGCCGATTTGCCATCACTTAACAGAAATTGAAGATGACAGATGGAGACAGGAGAACGTGGGGGTACCTTTATGATCCAAGGACTATGCGACAATCGATGTTGTGGCGGAATTCCACTTCCTCCTAACCTCAGACTTCTTTGACTTCTTAGTCAAAATCGCAACATTCTGTGCACAAGCATATAATCTTCTGAGATGACCAAGGGATCGTGCCCTCGTGGACAGCACAATTGGTAGGATCGCCATCCTGCCCACACCAGGTGGAAAAGACTCAGTTCGAGTCCCGTCGATAACAGGAGGAATTTTATGGGCGTTTTTCGCAACGTAGCTGAGTTAGTGGGTCTCAGGGGAGGGTAGCATGGTTTTTCTCCACTGAAACTGGAGTTTTTCATCCAGCAAACAGAAAATCGACCTCAGAACGTGCGCAATTTACAGATGTACACGGAGAAATATGGCCTTCGTTGTAATGCTCCTAAAACTCTACTACTACAAGGGATTATTTCTATAGATTTCTCGAAGCATGGCCAGTCAACAGTCTTATATTTCGACTCTCCAAAACATGGAGGACTTCCATAAAGCAGTGGCTACAAAAAAAATTATCAATTCTGTCACACTACACCTTAATAATACCTGGTTCCCAGACATCTTCTGAAACTATTGCTACAATGGCCAGACAGTTATCCCACATCCACCCTACAGTTCACATTTGGCACATTCCGACTTCTATTTTTCAGTTCGGTGACGGACAACGATCTGATGACAGAGATGAAATGAAAGGCACTGAAAAGGCAGGACAGTAGCGTGTTGAATTTTATCAACAGGCTACATTCCTACAGACCAACAGGCATTACTTTTCATACAACCCTCATGCATTTATTGTAAAAATTAAGTTTTTTTTTTTATTCTTATCAGCTAAAATAATCTTCTCTGGCTCTATCGCATAGAAAGATTCTTTTTCAGATGAAAGATCGCAATAAAAAGACGAATTAATATTTCAGATTGATAGACTAACCATATAAGCCAAGGGGGAAGCACCAGAGGGGGTGTTAAAGAGGTGGGCGTCATCCAATTAGTGGCTTTTATAGTATCTTTATCTGGTCAGCAGCCTTCAGTCCTCTAAGTGAAGTTTAATGGTGTGTTATTAAAATATCTATAGTACGGGTCATTAGTCTCTCAACGGCCACGCCCGCCGTCAGCGTCATTTCAGTGATCAGTGGCTCCGTTAATGTGTTGTGTTATTCCTAACAATTTCTGTACAAATGTCACGTAAGTCAAACGCCACCAGGGCTCTCTGTCTCTCCTATTTGTTTCTTTCTGCTGATCTGAAAAGGGGCATTTGTTATGGCCAAGGTAAAATCTATTAGAAAGAACTGTTGGCCGATCGGCTGTGACAGTTGCATTCTACCAATAGAATTCTTCGATTATAAACGTTAGAAAGAAAGTGGAAATCTTTTCTTCACCTTAAAATATTCCTTTTTTAATTAAGACGTTAAAACGAACCTGTTTTCAGTCTTCCCAAGCCATTGTAGACCGTTAATTCGGGTCTTCTGCTGTGACCACTATCACGCATTCCCTTTTAACTGTTTTGTCTGCGAAACCACAGCGTCATCTGTTGCTGTCATTTGTCAACTGCGAGAATTGTGCCCATCAACACGTCTTGTTACTAAAACAATGGCCAAGGAAGCTTAGATACAACAACAACGCAAAAAACAAAAATGCCTTGAGAACGAGAGAGAGAGAGAGAGAGAGAGAGATAGATGCAACTAGAAATGGAGGAAAGAAGGAAAGAAAGAGAGGCATTCTTAATGAAACGTCAGACACCTCTTTTCACTCGCTGTAACCCTGAAGAATAGAATACGATGACGCTGTATTTTTTTTTTTTTTTTTCTCTTTTTGTTTTTCTTCCTTCTCTGGAGATCGATATAGCATTCTTTGTTTCCAGCTAACAATGCTTCGACCAAAATGCTGGCACCAGCCTGAGGGGCACGTGCTAGCTTGAGCCATGCTAGTGCGGACTGTATTGTTTGTGCGTGTGCGTGCAGTTGCACGCATTTCATTCCATGATAATTAAATACTACATATCACTGGGAGAAAGGGGAAAATGGGATATAAATTGCCATTTTCTGCTGTGGATATGGATTTGGAAAAAAAACCCAGCAAAATTAACTTATTCTTGGTTAATGTTTTATGGTCCCTCTGTGGGAAGGCATTAAGTCCGGAGAAACATCCTTCTGAATTGAATATCTTATACTATTGCATGTTAACAAATAAATTAACGCAAAGTTTCCCCAATGGTAATAAAGACATTTTTGAATTATTTTTGCTGAATAATTCTTTCGTTAAGAATGGTATCATGGACTCGTGGAGATTCAGATGGTCTTGAATGCATCTGTTATGTTTGTTTCTTTCTTCCTGTTAATGAGACCATCATTAGACCTGGGAGGATCTCCTTAGAGTGGAAGTACTAATGTCTTCACAAGGTGGCGCTAAAGAGGAGTTGGGTAACTGCAGACCATTGAGTTTGATTTCTGTGGTAAGGAAGATCATTGAGTTAGTGGCTAAGGATAGGATTCTGGACCAATTAGTAAACTCTTCAGGGTGGACTAGTGTAACAAGTGGGATCCTTCAGCGATCTGTGTTGGGTTAGTTCCTTTTGTAAGTTTCATAAATGCTATTGACGAGAGCATACAAGGGAAGATGTCGGAGTTGGCTAACGATTTTAAGGTGGGAAGGGTGGTTAACAGTCTGATCCAGGCTACGTTGCTTAAAAAAGACTTGGATCCGTTGCAAGAAAATGGCAACTAAAATGTAATTCTTCTAAATACAAGGTTGTGAATCTAGGGATGTTAGAGGAAGAGGAGCTAAAGGTGTTTCAAGATGAAAAAGACTTGAGGGTTACAACTCACTTTGACTTGAAACCGTCCATGCAGTTTAAAAAGCAACTAGAGAGGACACACTGTGTCCTGTCTATAATGTTTAGTAGGAAGAAGGCCGTCATTGCCTCTTTCATGTGAAACGCTGATTAGACCACATATGGTATGTTCTGTTCAGATGTTCTTGGGATGGTTCAAAGAAGGAATATTGGATTAGTGATGAGCGCAAGATGATGTACATCTAAAGAAAGGCTTAGACAGTTGGTTTTCAAGGTTGATAATTAGATATTTAAGGGGAGATCTACTTTATCAACTTGACTGGAACTCAGATCCTTTCCACCAATCAACGAATAATCTCATAGACCTGGTCTAATTAATCCTACGATTATGTAATACATACATAAAATTTTAATTAACGAAATTCGCCGATGTCGTTCACTGTACCAAAGATGAAATTTATAATGTTTATACGAAACCCTTACGAAACAAAGCGCCCTCGTAGCTAGCACAGTTGATATAATCACCATCCTCCACATCTGATGGAAAACACCCGAGTTCAAATCCCTCAATGACGTGAGGAATTTACAAACACGCAGTTTACAAATATACAGCGCAATATGGCCTAAGTTCCTGATGCGCTTGAAACAAAACTAGACAACATTTAAAACTGAGCAGCGTTCTAGTGATAATATTCCTGCATCTGTCTATTTGGGTGGCTCACTCTAGTAGCAATATGAATCTACTTTTGTTATCGGCTTCAGTAAAAATACATGATAGATTACTACAAGTCGATATTTACATAGACCAGACAGAACTACTGCATAACTGTATATTTATGTTAGAATAACGCTTTCATTTCACAGTATAATGTCTCCACGTGACACTAAGCTACTCAGTTGGGCCGCGTATTATCGGTAATCCTAAAACGCCATCGATTCTTATTTAGTTTACCTTCTATTAATATTATATGTCCCTCCATGGTGATTTCAGAAGTACTCACAAAGGCCAACGAATCGAATGACGCAAGAAATAGTCCACAGGCGTAACCAGGGATGCTCCATCGTCCTCTTTGGACTCTCCTTTGTGCCTTTTGTTGCGCGTCCATATATTAGTTGTCAGCAGCGTTTCTGATTAATTCTTTATCGATGCACTCCAGTGACATCGGAACAGCCATTTTGGCCATGCAGACTCGTGTATCGATCCAATTTATATAACACTTGTTACAAACAATGTAAATCTAATGAACATCGTTCATTTTACGTTAATTATCTCTTTATCACTTCATCTCAAAACGGGGGATTTCCATTTCGAGTGTTCCAGAAAAACAACCGATTCTCCACCCCCCCCCCCCCGACACACACACACATACAAAAAAAGAAGCAACAACCAAAAAACAAATAGTAAACAATAGAAAGCCACCACTTTGGCCAAGTGAACCAGAATAAAAGGTTTAATTAAGGTCTTTGCATGTTGTTACAGCAACCATTATTATCTTAAATCCAACAGTAATGAGGAATCCGACATAAAATCTAAGCACAGAAATGCCATTACAAATGTGTTTTGTGCAGAGAGAACGAATGATGAAAAAAAAAAAGAAGAGAGAAAGTTCTACAATGAATACGATAATGAAAAACAAGTCCTGGAAATTAAGGAATACGGGAATTGTTATTTGTAATTGCTGCAGTCATTTGTAACGCAGCTGTAATGAGTTTCTTGTGTGATGGCTGATTAAGTCCCTCCTTATTCGTCCAACGGGAAAAAGAAAAAGATAAAAAAGGGGAAAAAAATATAAAACCGAAGGTGCACTTCGATTTACCCATTGGATGACAACTGATAGACCTTAGAAGAGCCTTCAAATCCGATACATTTACTATGGAATGTGCTAGGAGGAGTACGATGGACATAATATAAATTGCGTGTTCTCTGGTCGGTTTGCCCGTTTTGCTGGACAAAAACCCCAGTTTCTGGGAGGAAAAACCTTTGTTTTCCGTGAATGAGATTGAATAACTCAGCCGCTGAGTGAAAAAAGCCAATAAAAGTTTCTTGAGTCATTGATGGGTTCGAATCCGGGCGTTTTCCACCAGGTGTGGGAAGGATAGTGTTGTTAACCAATGTGCTGTCCTTGCAACTACGGAGATCAAGGGAGAAGTTGGACGCGCCTATTGGACTGCTTCCTGTATTACAAAATGTTCTTGGATTTGGAGGAGTCTCAATGGAACCATTCCTGGATGGAGAAAATTATCATCGATTAATTTTAAAGAATTTTTCCGTTCTCGATGAAAAGGAAGAAGACCTCGTGGAAAATTAAAGTTGCATTCCACAGAATAGGAAGAAATGACACTTAAATAAACAAAGTGGGCTTAATGATCTACTTTCTGTTTCTCTGATAATTTAAATTTATCAGAGAAACAGGCGGAATCTTTGTTGATAAAGACTGAAAAGATGGAATTTGCTAGCTTGTGATACAAGATTTTCTGTATTTAGATAGAGAAATAAAAAAAATGACATTTTATTTTGTGCAGGATTCCCTTTGTGCATTCTTAGACATAAATGGACTGATGGAAGAATTGGAATTTCAACAGAAAGCTGAAGAATGTCAGCTGTTCGCCGATTCAACCGAAGGCGGTTTTATTAAATAAAGGAAACAAAGTCTTCAATACCTGCAGCCCATTCTGTTGGAATGATGGAAGCTTACGACAGTCCGTAAATCGCAAATATTGAATGCAGTCAAATATAAGGAACATCGCTGGTGGATGTGGTGATTTTAAGGTTATTGCAAAAAACTTCGATTGCAGGGTGGATTTACCAACTATTGTTGTTTCTGTCTTCAGCGCCTGGAAATAATGAAGAAATCCTGCGTTGAGGATTGCCCTGCGCGAGAAGATTCTGTTCCTGGGATTAATAATTATATTATATTAATAAATAATGAGGTTGTTTACTATTATTATTACTTATATTTCATATTTATATTACTTATTATATTATTTATATAAGTTTATATATTGTAAACAATTATGAATAAATTTCATTGTATTATTATCTCTCTATACATTAAAAAAAGTTTTGCTACCTGTGGTATATTTATTCCAGCCAGTGGAAGAGGGTGGGCAATTACGTCACTACAAATGCACAGATAAATAATTACATTAGTGTCTTCCATTAAAACACTGCCTCCATAACGTTTACCAACCTCGTGCACGTGCTATACTCTGTAATACATGACCACGCCAGCATCATTTGATATTCCATTGTAATGTCAGCTGATCAAGGGACCCGATATAGTTCGTATATTTCTAAATAGTTTAGTATTTTGTAAATGTTTTAAATATTTGTATAGTTTGTAAATAATTTAGTCGTTCTCTTTCGGATGCAAATAATATTCTTAATGCATTATGGAACCCGAAGCAAAAGGCCTTTTACTAAGTGACCTATGTAAACGCAGATAAATAATTACATAGTGATATTTATTCTACCTTGAGAATGCCGTGTGTTAGGGGAATGAGGTAGCCAATGAGAGAAGAGGAATACGGGTCCCGTGTACAAGTGGTGGTGTAATTGCGTCCCTACAAATGCACTTTGTAAATAATTACAAAGGTCATTTACTCATTAGATATCGATCGTAGTGGCATAGTGTTTGGGTAAGGCGCCACCTGTGGTTTCCCACATCTGCACCATCAGTACTCTTGTGCTGAATACAGAACCTCTGTAAAAGCCAGAAAAGTGTTGTGTGTTGCATGTGTAGTTTAATGTTGGGTTCTGTTGTTTGTGCTGGCTTCTTGGAGTCCACTAGGGGCCGCAGGGCCCCTAGTGGACTCCACGTTGCCCGCCACCACCATTGGGAGGCGGGCCAGTCCTTTTTTTTTATGAAAACCCTAAACACGAGAGGTATTAGAACCTATAGTATTTAGTACCGTGCTTGGGTTGTCTGTCCATAATACTCTGGCTGCTCTCCATCAGGGGTCACCTGAGCTTCCTGATGAAGACCAAAAGAAAAAAAAACAAAGCATGAGTGAGGAAGATAGCCGAAGGATGGGAATAAAAAGGGGGGAGGAAGAACATTAGTGCGTTTCAACAGGTGTGTCTTTACGTAGTAAAAGATTTGACTTACTCCGCCATACCTCTATATTTTACGTAGAAAAGTGTGCGTGCAGGTTGGCGAGCAGGGGGCGAATCCCCCTAATTATTATTATTATTATTTATATTTATAGTATTTATTATATTATTTATTTAGTACCCTGTATTGCTACCAAGTATACAGGATGGTTGTTTATTATTATTATTTAAATTTATATTATTATTTATATTTATTAATTATATTATTTATTTATATGTAAAAAAACTTTTTTGATGAATAAATTGTATTGTATTATTACTGTTATTATGGGGAAAGTTCATATACTACCACTAGAATGTTAGTAAAATTATTTATTTAATTCTATCGGCATAGGTTAGGCCTTTTTCCGCTCCATTGATTCCACACTCTTTTATCGCCAGCACCTTCTCCTTTTTCCCCTTTTAAGAAATCCTTTCACCAACTTCTATACAGACGCCTTTGTGAGCGTCCGTAGGAGCCAATTTCGTTTACACGTCTTGTCACGTAAGACACTTGAAAAGAAAACGAAGTGTGAAGAACTTAGTTTTCAGAATATAAAAATTTTGATTTACGATGCTTCTTCTAACAGAAGTTTTTGAGAAGAATGATCTTAACCCACTTTACAGTACACGTGGGAGTGATGAAAGAAAATATATGGTACCTATAAGTCAACGCTAAAATAGGTTACAGGGTGTCTTGTTCGTTCGCAGAGCATGTGTGATGCTATCTGAAACCGAATCCTGAAGCGTCATAAGTTGGCCAGAAATATAGGCTAATTCTGAACAGCCAAGCTTGTTTCAGAGCTTCGCGTGAGGCTGTTCAATCAGTCATTGTTTATGCTAACAATGCATAAAACATAGATCCTGCTAAAATAGACGATCATTCATACTCGATCTAACAACAATAAGCATCTCGCGCATGATACGCGTGATCCTGCCATTATTAATAGCTTCGTTTTTAACAATGCCCAACAGGTGTTTGATTTCAAAGGCAGCCATGGAAGAAAACTTCTTTATCTTCACGCTTTTTGTTTGTTTTTTATTCTTTTTTTCTCGATCGTCTTACATATTTTAGCGTGTGTGTTCTCGACGGATATTGGGTGTCTTTATAGCCCGCCTACCTTACATGACCTCACCTGCTAAATACGTTGCTCTTGGAATTCCACACTGGTCCCATGACTTTTATTGTTTATCACTCTGAATTTCGAAATACTCGCATACTACAGAGCGTATTTGTTATGGACCAATGTCCACCTATATGATAGATTACATCCTTCTTTGCCTTGAACTAAGTATCGAATTCTGGCATACGAAAGCTGAGCTGGCTCTCTTTGATAGAAGGAAATCAAACTATCTTTTATACCATAGTATAAAGTTGCAGGAAAAATTGGTTTGCTAAATTAAGAGCCTTTTCATTCTCTAGCAGAGTAAGTATTCAATAAATATATTTATAAACGAAATGCAGAATTCTTCGGGTGGGAGGGGGGATTCTCCACTCGCTATTCAAACCCACATCATAAGCGTCTATAAACATAGCATTACATCCGAGGCATTTGAACTCTTTTTTTTTATTTTTAATACCATTTCATTTAGTAAGTACTATTGAATAATGCATCAGGAACACTCGTTCACAGGAGGGAGGCCGAAATTCATGTTTCCTGATCGCACGTGGCGTTTTTGAGTCGGCCAAGGGAATCATAAAGAGCACGTGCTGTGAGTCATCGATAAGGCAATGGCGAAAAAAATGAAGTTGAATTCCCTACTAAGGCGTACACACAAAGCGTTTAAAAATATCGTCAATGAGAGCCGTTGCAGTGGATTATTGTGCTCTCGAGGTCCAATGGAAGGATCCGTTGTATAGGGACGCTTACAATGGGGCTACTTAGAAAAACGATCGGAAGACAAAACAAAAAAAAGTTGCGCGATTCTAAATGTAGTTGGGGGGGGAGGGTGATGATAAAAGGGTTATATCAACGAATTCCGGTGGAAAAGGAGAAGGCAAAGTGTTCAAGAATACAAAACAAGCAGAAGCTCACCGCATTAATTACGCCGATGGTGGAGCTAGTAGTTGCGTCTGTAAATGAGAAGCAGAAGATGGATGTTTCTGTGTTCAAGACACGTGCCTTTCAAATACCGCATGCAACTGAGACTGTCATTAAGGCCTAAGGCGCCCTCCTCAATAAAACGACTATTGCACGAAATGAGAAAGTTGGTTAGCTTGGATTCCTGAGTACTGCAAACAACTATCTCTAAGCTGTCATGGCAACCTGAAAACCTTCTTTTTCGGGCTTATTTTTGTTACTGGAGGGTGATTTCGACTCGGGAAAAATTAAGGACGATCATTAGCAGTCGCCGAAATGAATTTCTCTTCGGAATTTTGTTATAAACAGTTTAAACCCTTTTTTTACCATTCAATTGATTTCCGATCGATGATATTTAAAAAAATAAACGCAACGTACCTTTTGAGTTTAATAAAATAAAGATCCTTACCATCCACAAAGACAACAACAATTCCCCTCAACGTTGCCCCAATTTCTATTCTGACTTCGATCACTTATTGGCAGTTGAAGAGGCAGATTCTGGAGTTCCACTCAAAAGGAAGAAGTGTCTTCTGGCAGCTTGAAATATTTATTGCGCAGCGGATTGTTCAATCTCTGTATATATACCGGTTTGTCGTTTCCACTTGTACGACTAATCACGCCATATGATGCTATATCGTATTACATCGTCCATTTGCTGTAACAGTGCGGCCTGTTCTATAATTAACCATCCGGTAGTCTTAGCAGCATTCGCAAATCACACGAACGGAATCGGAGAATACCGAAATAGTATACTGACAACAGATGAGGCGTTCTACTAATGGCACGTGCCATAACAGCCAGTTGTACCGCCGTTGCAGTAATTTCACTTCATAGATTCACGAGCTCTTCATATGGGATCATTACCAAGAAAATTACTAAATGTATGGGAAGATCGTTAGCGTACAGCGTCCGTATCGCTAACATCGGGGCGCATTCCGAGTGCTCTTTAAGAGTTTCTGGTTTGAGAGTAGCACCCTTAATTTCCTTCCGGTGACATGTTGGCCATACGTTACGGCTAAAAGCTGAACGGGGAAGTGCATTTTGTGTGACTTTCAAGAACTCCGAAGTGTTGCCTGAATTTCCAAAGAGCAGATGGCGGACAATCTCATCTACCAAACTGATTGATCGCGTTCATGCAAGATCACCAAAAGAGAAGTTTGTTTTTTTTTGCACTGAAACAACGCTATTTGTGTTTCAGATCTTAAATCATTTGATGGTATCTTTCAATTTATGCGATTGTGGTCTTTAAGAATGTGTTGGTTGGTACTATCCAAACTGGAACGTCTGTGGTTCGGTTGGAGGAACTTATCCTTGGTTCTTTCACATCTGGAACTAAGTTAGTCAGATTTAGAGATTGTAGATTCCCAAACTGAGTTGCCGGCCAATAATAAAACTGACAAAATTACCTTGTTGTAGCGTTTAAGGCTCATCAGCAACTTAGATCCTACAACAAAAACATTGGTGGTAATTATGTGCGTTCTGTGGTCCATCTGTCTATTTTCTAGATGAAAAATCCAAGTTTTCGGGAGAAAAAGCCTTGCTGTCCCATCCTGAGACAGACTAGTTCAGCCACAGAGTGAAAAAAAGCTCATAAAAATTCATTGACGACAATAAACTTACGCCTTACAGACTTAGTTTCTTTATGGTTTGATATACATGCATGCTCCTTGAATTATTCTACTCGAACTGTTTGGTACCGGTGATCTCAAAGAAGCTGTTATGGAGATCTCTCTGTTACCAAAGCTATCTTTCCACCTCATATTTCTTACGCTTGTTGAGTCTGGTTTTATAAATTCACCAAAAGTTAAAATGCAGGCACAACTATTATCACGTTAACGTACAATGCTTCTTGCAAAGTACAGAATCTGCCTTATGGTCTCCACAAGCGCACTACAGGTGATTTTAGGTGCTTTGCCACTGGATTTAAAGAAAGGTCTTCCCACTTCCATCCTGGGTATTAACAACGATGCTGCAAATAATTAAAAAATAAAGAAAAATCTGGATAGAATTGCACAACGTTTGACAAACAAGATGTAAACAACCAGATAAAGTTGTTGTATGTTGTAGTAGGGTTTTGGCAGCTATGAGTACGGAATTCGTTAGCATTCACTGGTATAGTACTTCCTCTAGTGGGTACGGATTCCGACCCTTTAGGGCACACAAAGTTTGCAGTGAATTGCCTTCTCGTGGTTTGTTGGCCCGCTTCCCCGTGATGCAGTCGGACACCGGGCAGGATTTCCGACTACATCACGTTTCTGGCCACTTTCCTGGTGGCCAGAATCAACTAAGCAATGCAATAACACTCGCACACTCCCAAACATAACATTACACACACTTCTGGCTGTTTTACAGAGTTCAGTGTCATCACAAAGTACCTGGGTTGAGTTGAACTAACGTTTGGGAGCCGCCATACTTAATACTCTACCCATGTATACATGTCTGTTAACGATTACTTCAGTATAGTTTAATGTTATATAGATTTTTACTGGACACAATGTTATCAGACCCGATGGAGATCCAATCTAAGCTAGCAAAGCACGTGGCATGTAATGTGCCGTCATACTTAGCGTCCACCAGACGTATAATTTCACTAAAGAGCACAAAATACTAGCATTAGCAGAGTAGGAGAACTACACACCGCATATATTACATCCACTATGATTATGGTCTTCGCTGGAATATTGAATTCCAACTATGTTCGAAGGAGTTAACGTCAAGAGTAGATATGGGAAATAGATAAGGTCCTTCGTATTGCCGAATCTATTAAAATCACTGGTATAGTACTGTCAGTTTATTCTGTCAGTTGAATAAAGAAATCTGAATTCATGTATATGTTTATTCATGTATGTATAATCCAGACATCCTCTGAAGAAAGGTTTGTATCCGAAACAAATATGATGTGTACTAAAAACTGAATTCGAGAATTACCTCATCTCGTGAATATTATGTCATAAATTTCATGTGTTCTCTGGTCAGTTGCCTGTTTTGCTGGATGAAAAACCCTATTTCTGGGTGGTAACCTTGCTATCCTTGCCGGAGATCAATTAACCCAGCCACGGAGTGAAAAAAAAACCCGTAAGAATCTCGCGTCATTGACGGGATTCAACCCGGGACTTTTACACCAAATGTGTGAAGTGATCAAAGCCCGTGATGGCTTCCTTAATAAGTAGTGAAGTAGTATTTGAGACATGAATTGTTCAAGCCCATATTTCTCCGCGCATAAAGCCCCAATTCAAATGTCAAAGAACTTAATACGACTCGCGAGAGACGTTCTACCCTTTTCCGAATTTTGTTTTTTGGCGCCAAAGCAAATAAGGCCATGAGGCATCAAAATCTTGTGTCTGTTAATTTTGTGCACTTGTTAGAATGCACAAAATTAACAAAACAAAAATTTTCTGTTTATACTCCAGAACGACCACTTGAGGTCGAGGAGTTCACAAAATAAAGAGAATGCAAAAACATTATCTTATTTAGTAGCCATGCAAGCTTGAGCCATGGTCATTCGAAGAACGTGCACTTTTGTAATCTCTCCAAATTTTCTTTAAATGGTAATATGGTTAGTAGGACCGATTCTAGGGTGGTGGAAGGTAAAACGCACCCACCCTGCACTAGGAGGGCTGGGTTCCAAATGTCTCCACACATAGTACGTAAGGATGACGATAGTAACTCCAGTGCTACCCTGCGAGGGTAGATGATGCAGGCCTCCACGGAGAGCGCGTCTTTTCAACGCGAGCCTCACTGATTCTGTTGGGATCACATTGGGACTCTCAGTTGGCCAGTCCATCAGGTTTATTCTCCTTAAACTAAGCCATCACATTCCACATTTTCTGACAGCATATATCTCTTTAAAAGCTTAAGGGCTGCTCCTTAAATTGTATGCTTTCGAAGAACGATCATATTGAGTACTCTGCAAGGTTTCATCCCAAGGAAACCATCCGTCGAATACCATACCACGAGAAACAGACGAAAACCATAAGAATGCCACTAACTCCACACTTTATAGTTCGAACGGTGCTGTCCTTTTCATAATGTCTTCCAGATGGCGCCACACCAAAGAGACTCCTCCAGAGAGATCATATCCTCCAATTATGACACCATTCATCGCTCCACATCAAAATTTTCATGATGGTTTGTGGTCAACAGCTCCATATTTTGGAATCTCGATTAATGCAGCCCTTTGCATATGGCAAATGCAAAGACGCGATCTTTAAACGCGGTCAAAATAATTGGAGATCTCATGTCAACATAAAAAAGAGCCAAAGCAACTAACCTCTCAAGCCTTAGTTGCTTTGTCTCTTAAAACACTCATAACCTAACTTTCTGGAGCTTTATTTAAACGCTTTGCTTTTCTCTATACAGTTCACATAAAGTGTGCTTCTTTGATAGTGTCCCAATACTTTTGGTAGCATTATGTGTTTTTAATTGAAGATGAGTGAGGTCTGTTCCGACACACTAAAGAGCCTGGAAGTGGAGGAATATGTTTTGCTCTGTTTATTGATCTATCTCTCTCTGAAAAGCCTTCGACAGCATAAATCATAACTATCTAAAGGAAAAAAACTCCTAGCTGTCTGGGCTTTCGAGACAACACCAACTCGTTTATAAAAGATTATTTCTCCCAACGTCCTTGTGTGATTAGAATTTACAACTCTCTCTCTGACATACACCAGGACAGCAAAGAGGTACCACAAGGCTCTGTATTCGAACCAGTTCCATATTTATATTCTACATTGATGACCTACTTGAAGTTCTTCCAGTAAACCATAGACAACTGTCTATGCGGACGATATATGTATCTTAATCACAGGAAGTGATCTCCATTACTTCCAAAACAAAATAAATATTCCTCCTCGTACAGTGAAAATCTGGATAGTGTTGGAAGAACAAATGGCAAACTTCGAGATAATAAAACAAAATACATACAGCTCTGAAGAGTCGCAACACTTATCAAAGTTTGAAAACTTTTATTTGAAAGTCTATAAAATGGCAAGTGTCCTAATTTATTTATTGATCTCCAAACAGCACTATATTATAGAAGTATAAGTCGCTGGCCAAAAAATTAGAAACCCTTTACAATTGGCATCAACAGATAATTAAACGTACGGTATACTTTTCAATTTTCAGAAAGTTGTTATCATGGTATGTTCTATTGGTACGGACTGGATCTACTCGTACTCTTAGAAGATAGCGTTACCTTCAATATCTTTCTGTCTTAATGGACCAAATTCACCCTGCATTGCTTCATTTTTACCCGGATTGCGATGGATTCTTTCAAGACGACAACAGCTATCCACCGTGCAAAAAATTGTATCTGAATCGCATGAGGAACGTTCCCAAGATTTCCGTCATCTACTCTGGCTGACGAATTCTTCAAGTCTAAATCCAATTGAGGATGTCTGGGATATTTCTAAAGGGCAGTGCTACTTCACAGTTCTCCACCGACTACAATACAAAGTCTGACAAATATCCTGATGGAAGAGTGGTGAAATCTGAAACTAGACTGCTTCAGACACCTAGCGGAATCCATTCCCTGACGCAACCAACCTGTTAATCTAAGTTAGATCTAGCTCATAATGCTTAATACGGACAAGGAGTCCTGAGGTTCCCGTTTTGCCTTGGTTGTTTTTGTGCAGCCGCATTCCCCATCACATTTAGTTGAAATCTTGTTAGCCGGCCATTTTCAACGTGAAACATGATGCCTTAGGCTCCCTGCTGTGATTTTTACTTTAAATATATGGAGTGTTATGTTTTATTTATTTATTTGGTTATGAACTGTTCACTATATGTATTGTATGTTTTGTCTTTGGATTTGAATTAAAGTGGCTCTATCAAAAATTGAATTTTGTTGTATATGTTGTTGAAAATAATAAATGAGCTAAAAGAAACTTGTAGGATTCTGCTGAAAAATGTGAATATAATCTTGCGAATTATGTAAGAAAGTATCTTTTATGTATGATAACATGGTGTTGAGTCATCTATAAAAAAAAATGCGACCTGATGGAAACTGTCCCTTATAGTAGGAACCAGTTGAGCTCAAAAATATAGATTGAAATATCTAAGTTGATAGTTCCAATCGCAAAGTTGTCACTCAGCACCCTTTTCTAGAATCCCCGTACCATCTAGCCGCTTGAGAACTTAAATTTCTTCACAACAATAAGGTGGAACTACTTATCTTTATCGCCCACCTTATTGAGCAACCATCGGAACCATGGAGGGTGAACTTCAACTCTTCTGATAAAATAACACTGTTCTGTCGATTTTTAGTCCAACTGCTATGTTCTTTGGCCCTTTAAAAGTGGAGGGCATATTTGAAACCATGCTTATTGGCGAATAATTTTCTAAGTTTGCTGTACCCCTATATCATATCATCTCTTCCAAATATTAAGAGACAGAGAATATAGATTGAAATGTTCGTTTTTAGTGTTTTGTTTAACTTTTGAATATCAGTGTATTAGTATGTCAAGTAAAACAACTCTGCTATATCATCAGAGATATGTCTTTCACATATCACATGTCAACAAGGATTGAAACATTGCGTTTCTAATTCTGTTTTTAGCTTTTTAAAGCGAAAACATTTTATTAAAATGCAGGGACATAAATGCATCACTTATCTTAGAGGATCGTATATCGTTTTGAAAACTTAGATCTTAATTAGGATTTACTTTGTCAACAACATCAATACAATACTAAAAATAACTGCTTTGGTAGCGTACTGATATTATTGAAATTTGCTAAATGGTTTACATTTTATAAACATTAATTTTGCCACGAATCATCATTGAGAGACCTTTTCTGAAGATGTTGGTGCCCAGAATACGAATGCCGGGAAAGATTCTGAAAATGGCTTCTAAAATATGTTCCTTCGCACTTTTTGATTGTATTTCAGTTACAATCGTGTCTTGTTGAAACTGTTCGGCAATCGAAATGTTCTGCAATTTCCGATACCGTGAAGTCAGAAGATTGTACAATAAAGAATTCCTCACTGATGAGTCTGAAATAAGATAAAAATATTGCCAAACATTTTCTGTTATGATCCATCGAACAAAACATTCAGTGGTTAATGCAATACGAAATTACAATAGACCATGGTTTAAGCACATTTTCTGAGTTCCCTTCCATAATCCTCAAAGTAGTTAAGTGGAGATTATAATAAATTATAATCTCCACTTCACTCTGTGTCTTAAATACATTAAACAACAGTTATGACATTCCTCCCCGAACATGCAAATCGACTCGTGAACATCCCTTTGTACAGACATAATACCAAATATGCTATACTACATGCTCATCCACACCGGTCTGGGTGTTCTGTGACACTTCCGGTCCTTAAAAGATTCTTCATCTGTGCAGTATCTCGCCATTCTCTGTGGAGCAGAAATTTGGGGCTCAGTCACACCTATTCACTTTAAGCGCGTGTACACCACCAAAAACTGGTTGCTGAAATTTGCCAATGCGAAGTTTCGTCTTCCATCCATCACTACAACGACCAACATGGCACAAGAGATCGGACTCAGAAAAATGAAGTGTTGATCATCAAAATACTTACCAACAAGATATCATCTACAAATATCTAGAACTCCTGCTGATGGAAAATCCTCCAATCATAGATAAGATCCACACCTCCATTAGTGGCTCACCATAACAGGCTTGCACTAACAAACGGGTTCCTTCCAAGGATTTAGGCTCTCTGGAGTGGATGGCGACTTCGCCGCCTTAATAAAGAACAAAAAATATATATATATAATATAGACTGGAATTTCTTCTACAAGCGGATAATCAAGTTGGTGTGTTTCTCCCATTGCAATCCCAATGAAATCAACAATCATAGCAGCCTGGCTAGGATCACGCACTCCAACATGGAACTTGAAGTCTGCTACCCAGCCTACTCGAAGACAGTAGATTCTGTCCACTAATCTGTGTTCTGTGTATTATTACTATTATTGTAATCTGTTAATTGTAACTACCATCCTGTAATCTATTTATGTTATTTACATATTCACCCCCCTGGCGGTTGTTGCCGTGATGGAAAATTATGATGTATTGGCTCACAATAAAGATTTATTTATTTACAGCGGTCTAAGTCGTTGATGCTTCCATAAACCAACAACAAATCTTTGTCTACAGCTACAATGATACCTCTGCAAAAATACTTATGTCAGAAGAGAAGATGGAAGGCTGAAATGGGCAAGTCTCTGTAACACACATGCGTACATATTTCTGTGGTATATATGCACCAGTACTGGTATACATTGTTCCTATATTCCATAGGAGTTTATAGGCCTTTGAGGTCATAGAATGTATCCCTAATGTTTGGACAGAACTTATCTGTTAGTTGCTTTTCTTTTTGAGAATGAGATTACACTTATTTATAAGCTTCTGGAAAACTAATCAATGAAGCAATTGGCCCGAATTAGTTAAGTTCAATAAATCATACAAAGAGATTTGTCGACTGTAATGGGATCGGAGATCCGTAGGTGTTGCTGAGGTGGAGTGATCAATTACATGTGTCAAAATTTACGCTTCGTGTTTAATCGCCGTGTGGCAAAGACCCATGGCGAACTTACAAACATGAATACATATCTTCATATATTCAGTGTATGAAGTTTACGTCTGTTTCTGTTGAATAACAATCAAATTTTCCATCTAAAGAAATCTATTTGTGTTCCCATATAGAAAAACATTGAGAAGATTTACTTTTCCACATGTAACAACTGGACTCCTTGTAAATGAATTGTAACGAAACTTTACAGTTGGATATCCGATTGCTCTGGTGTAGGATTCTTAAACATAAGCGATCTAAGCTTCTTTTAAATTGCACTGATGACTACAGGATCATGACCGGACAGTCATTTCAGGACCCTGAAATGATGCATGACGCTTCTGTCAATGTAATTGTTCTTGGTGATGAAAGGTAAGTCGGTGGGGTAGGCTTTGATAAATGGAGATTATTTCCAGTGTAAATTAAGTGTCCATAGCTTTTCCGGAAAAACAGACAAACCGACCAGAGAATACACGCAATTTACGGACTTTTCCCATCACTGTATGAGTTTGTTCTCTTGTAACTCTAATATGAAATATTTATGACAATTTTATACCTTTTCCCAGCTGCCTGATGGGAATATAATGAACGCGCACACTCAGATTTAAATCTTACATTTGAATACAACAAAATATGCAATGACAAGATTTGGAATTTGAAGAGTAATGTTGGGAACCAAGTTCTGAGACTTGACACGTTTCAGAAAACGTGGAAGCATCTTCCTTTGAAATAGACATCGAGTCTTTCGAAAGATAACAGTTGGAACTAGTCGAAGTCCAGAACAATGAAAGAACAAAAACTATGACGGTTGAATTATTACGATGGGAAGGGCTGGGATTTCATATCCATAGGTACTTCCCACCTGGACAGTAGGAATCTTTGTTAAGGCTTTTTCATATGGAATCCGAATGAAGCTGGCGAAGATATGGGGATTTTTTATCCCTCCGAAAATGTAAACTGACCATAGAATCCTCACAGATTTTATCATCCGACGCCTCGTGAGCTTAGTTGCCACAGAACTTTCTTCGTATTAAAGAAAGAACTTTCGGGGGGCTTCTGAAACCTTGAAAAAGAAAAACTGTGTACTGTGGATTCTTCGGAAACGTTTATTTACTAAGTTTTATAATTCCTGTCTATAAATTTAACCACATAATTCTACACCTCACTGCACTGAGAAATCTCTGTGCATTGCGAAGAGTATCTGCGTTAAGTGTGATGGATGTGGATTGTTTACACTGGAACTGTGGCTCTAGTTCAGCAAACACTACTGTAATATTCTGCGCTAATGTACCACCGAGTGTCACAGACGTGATAAACGGATTGTAGTAGAGCAAACCATTACAGTTTCCTCTGTTAGGAGTTGTTACTATGGAAGTATTATTATAAACAGGGTAGCGAGCTTCGCGCGGACTGTCAATTCGTTAATTACTGATCGTCTTAGGATTTTCTATGATGGGATTTCCAGTAGTTATTTATCACAAATATTTATCGTACCATATCCATCCACTTTTAGAGTTGCATCCGGGTTATTAGAGGACCTTTTAGGTGCACAAGCATTTTCGAGATTCGAAAATTAATGGCTTGTGTAATGATCTTTTCAAAGTCCCGGAATAATATCTTTTAAAGCCTTTTAGGAGCGTGGCCTTTTAACTCCTAATTAAATAAGTAGCGCGCCTTCGATTTTTAATCTAAGGCAATTTTTATGTAACTCTTTTAAGCGTGTTTATAAACACGATGTGTGGTGATCATTTAGTCCACATTTCTGCCATTTTTATCTCAAATAAAAATCAATTTTAGTTATGTTAAAACCAACCCGGTGGATCATATCCGGCGAGTAGTTCAACAACAAAAGTATTTGCATAATAATCGTCAGAAGCTTGGTACTTAAAGACTTCCAAGGTGTTTTTTTAAGAAGATAATCGTAATTATTTTTAAGAAGTCACGGGGTCACACCATGACCAAGGTCATTGCAGAAAGAAACCAAAAACAAATCGTGTTCGGAGCGAAAGATGTCCGCCATCTTCAGACAAATTAATCATCGAAGCCGGTGTGCCTAGAAGTAATTGCTGTTCTTAAGCCCAACACATTTTCTTAGTGCGCTATGTTAAGTTTGCATATCTCCTTATTAGCATAAACGAGTAACGCGTACATTATGAGGCTACATCGAATTATTATGTCGCTTAATCGAAAGTAAAATGCCTCATAAATAATTCAGAAAACAACATTGCGAGACTGTGATGTAATTTCTTTTGCTGTCACGTGAACACTGGCACTCTGCTTAACGAAGCGTCGATTATTTCTTAATCTACAGGAGTTTATTTTCTATTGCCGAATTTGTAACACTGCATGGTCTGTTCCATTATGGGAAACATAATATGATTGGTTGGCTCCCTGTCCATCCTCGAGGAACACTTTGCAGATGGACCGCGAATAGGTGGACCTCCTGAAGTGTTCCTTGAGGAGGGGTGCTCGCATTTCTCTTGTGAGTTACGTATGAGACATCATAATACGATCCGTGTCATCTGGGATTCATATTAACATAATGTGTGCAGCGACTCAGCTTCTTTTGGCTAATCTTTGGTTTTCGAAAAAGCGCAATTATAAGAAACAAAATATCTACTGGTATACTTCTCTAATCTTACATTTCTCATCCTTTTAGCGTTCGTTAAGAAAGGAGTTTAAAAGAGAAAAAGAACGTTCAGAAAGGAAACACATTTCTACACTGTCTCTAACTCGAAAGATTATTCATAACGAAGAGCAATGATGTGGTCCTTCCAGACGGAGATTACGTCACCGAATGACGTCATTAGACGTTGGTTCTCAGGGCAGAACATGCATAGGTCTTCGGAGCCAGCTGTCCATCGTCTCGTTGCCCCTTAAAATAACAACGCATCTGCAGTGCTGTCAGACATCATGCGCAGTTCTTACCCCCCACATCTTTTCCCCTTCCCAAAACTCCTCCGCGCGCGCGTACACACACGCACACAGACACCCGTATTTCTGACAGCCTCCACTTGCAAACCATGCCACCAGGCGGGCTTCTATCGTCCGAAGAAAGAACGTGATTGGACGCTGCTGACGTCCGAGTCTGTCTGGAGCCAGAAAGGGAAGCCCAAAACCCTCGGGAAGCCATAAGATGCACCATATGCAGCCGTTGCTGCGCTCCAGTGTCTGAAGAAGGGAACTGATGTTCAAGATGCTAGTGCGGTTTACTGTCTTATTTTTTTTTCTTTTCTTTTCTTTTTTTTTATTCTCTCCCTTCAAGCAGGGAGTTGCGAAAGTTGGTGCGATGGAGGCTAATCTTCAAACAGCTGTTGGGAACAGTTTATTTTACTCGCTCGTTTAATCCAATTCCCCACAGACCATGTAACGCAGTGCTGGGGGAAAAGGAAACTGTCATCCCCGTCCCCCCCTTCAGAATCTGACTACACTTTGCATCCTTGCTGGTCTGTAAAGGATTTTATTCTCCAACCACTTTGGCAAGAGGCGGATCCGTGTGTGCGTATGTGTGTGCGCCTACCGCTATCCACGGCCACAACCACCACCACCACCACAAGAGGGCTACATTCAGCGCAGCCTGCGTCTGGCAGGTCATCGATGAGAGATCTCAGAAAACGCCCGCCTTCAGCGAGAAGGCGCACAGTCGGTGCTCAGTCGTTGGACGGTGCAGTTCGCGGAGCGGAGTTCCCTCGTAGCGTTACATAATTTCCCGTCAGTTTGCCGCAGTTTTTATCCTGTCTGCGTTTCACGGGTAAGTACAGCTTCACGTGGAAGTAAACTTAGAATCTGTGTATTAGCTGTAAGCTCTCATTTTGGCTCTGTACTTGGAACTGGAGCTGTGCATGGCTTTGCTAGCATGTTCCTGTACGTGAACCTAAACTTCTATCGATTGTTCCGCTAGCTGTGTGCACTGTTTACACCTGAGGTATCGGGTAGTGTTCAGTGCACATAGGTGTCTTCTATTCCACCGAATTTCGAATCTTCACGCGTTTCTTCACATCCGACCTCCGAAGTTAACGTTGGAGGTTAACTTCGAGGACTGCGAAATATGGGAGAGGGTTTGCTGTCTCTCTTTCCGAGCTCTTTAGTGTTATCGTAGAGTCAGTGTCCTCTTTTGGACATATTCTTTAATCGACCCCGTTCTTTTTGGCATAAGGAGATTTGCGAATTGTCTAATTCTCTCTCAAAAACAGTGTACATCATTGAAGGTCAATAACGGAAAGCTGATTATCACGCTTATTCCACTTCACTGGTGGAGATTTTAGGATTTTGAATCCACCATCCATAAAATGTATTTCGAAATTCTTCTTGGACTTCATGCGGACTAAACAACAATCTATACTTCTCTCAATAACTAGAGTACCATTGGCAATGGCTGATCTGGTATGGATTAGTGATGTATTTCTATTTATTGTATGCATTAATATATAGAGTGAAGATCTGCTGACCTGAACATGCTTTTGGGTTGTTATATTAGTTTTAATGAGGGCCACACTACACTCGTCCAGAACTAACATTTTTGGAATGATCCATTTCTTAGAAAACTTCAAGGCACTAGCAAGGATAAACCTTATTATTTCCGGTAACGTACTAATACAGATTGGGAGCGAGAACCTGTTACTGATTTCCTTTTAATAATTGGGTTAATAACATGGATCATTCTTGTTTTTCCGTTTTGCATGATTAAACAGCAATCTGTGTACCATTTTCCTCAACAATTTGCATATAAAGAACACTCAGCGTGATTCACCTGTCGCCATTTTCTTTTGTAGCCGCATTTTAAGGTAGTGCTCCGTAGCTTAGTCGATAAGTCCCTTGGCCTACTGAATGGAGAGGTTCCAATCCGGCCAATAACCAGAGGAACTATTTTCTAAGGTTTTCCACCATGGATTGAGCTAGCTGGACTCGGATGCAGTGGTTTTTCATCCCACAATTTACAGAAAATATTGATTATGTCACGAATTGCATCTGCTCTTATCTAAGTAACCCAAAACCCACAAGGGTATACGAGGACTATGACATTTGGATGTGGCAGCTCGCCATTTCTAACATCCACGGATAATTTACCGCTAAAGTCTAACTCAGATGGATGTTATGAAGCTTAACCATTCCATAACTCTGTTTTTATATAAATCTTACTGAGTATAACTAAATAAGACGAATAAATAAATAACAGTTTGTTTCTTTATCGAAAACTAAACATTAGAAAGCTACGGTTCAATTGCTATGATGTGCCAACTCTTCTTAACGACTTAATAAATCACGCGTGTCTTATAATTACTAGTCTAATTACTCGAGAATTTCATTCTCTAAAAAAGGAAAAGAAAGATCACTAGATTTCATTTGAAACCCACGCCACCGTAGAAAATATTAATTGCTATTTGCTGCGCAGCAATTTGTTATTTATTTTCAGAAGCAAGTACAATAACCCGATGTTCTGTTGATCCTGCCTTGACGCATATGTTTTCTTTGACTCAGAGTACCTCATCCAATCAGTGGATGTAAGTACCTTAATAAAAAAAAGAAAAAGCCATAGAAGAAAAAAATGAAAACAAATCTACTTAGATAAGGTACCGGTTGGGGCGTAATTCACTGGAAGTTTCGCGTAGAAAAAATATTGGAGCTAGTTTCAACCCCTTAAGAACGTTGAGCTCAAGGTGAAAATAATTAAAGTTGCCCTTGATCCTTTCAAACAACGTTTCAAATAATAGTAACATAAGACAGACTGCCTACACGGCTAGAAATTACGCTCGTGCTTGCATGTCGAGGATAGCGTAGGGGACACTTGTAGAAAAAAAAAAAACATGACATTGCCTGAAAGGTCTGAGTGAGTGACTTGTATGGAATTAGTCGGAGAACTCCTTTTCTGTCCCATGATAAAGGCACGCAACTGTAAATGCATTCAGAAGTATCAGAACAATGGAAATGTCCCCTCTGGGTCACCTGTGAGTCATCTGTCAAACTTTGTCCATCTTCTCTGGATGTAAATCCTGACAAACTGCATTGCAATGTCTTTGTGATGACACCATTTCAACTGTGGTAACGCTGAATTGTCTAGGTTCATTTAGTAAACGTAGACGACATTTTTTAATGAAAAAAATATCAACCCTTTGGGCACATTTCTAAGTAACAAGCGCATATGAAGGACTCCGACAAATTTCCCGCTTGGAGCTCGAAGCGCCATCTGGTGTCCACTGTTGGAAATATTTTAATCATCAGAAGTTATTAATACAAACAGGCAGCGCGACAGAGAAGATAATGATGTTATTTGTTGTTATGGCTTATAGGAATCGGACGCCCCCTTTGTACTTGTGGACAAACAATGCGTCGACTTTGGAGACTTGGACCAAATAAATGTGTCTCTTCCATTAATCCCTGCCCAAATTTAAAAATCCCTCTGTTAATTCCTTCTTTATTACCTTCATTTGAATAACTCGAAAGAGATCAGCTGTTCTAACGACAGATTTCCCACTGCCATTACCCTTAGAAATCAAAGCGCGCATTAATATTTAAGTCAAGTAGCAGACTTCCTGGTTTGTGAATAGCGACTCTGATCTTTAATTAGCGAAAACCCACCGAATTACTTATTAAACAAATTTGTTATTAATTAAAAATGTTTTTTTTTTACTTCCGTTTTTTATCCGTTAATGTTCACAATGTAACAATACAAATTACTGTACCAAAAGAAAATTGAAAATCCTCGTGGAAACACCAAACGATCACTCGCTAGACAATGAAAATCTAGGACAATTGTTATTAAGGGTTTAAATGTAGCTACAACGAAGACAGCCGTTAACAGCTTATCCCTTTCCACCCGCTAATCATTCTGTCGCTGTACCACGATGATTTATCAAGGGGAAACAGTCCACTTTCTTATCACAACTTTCCCATTAAGGGATCCACTAGAACGCAAGGCATTTAAGCGATTAACTATTAGAACTCGTTTTTACTTCAGTCTGTTATACTTTTTATTTAAAAAAAAAAAGGGGGAAAAACTTAATGACGATCCTCCGTGCCATTTTTCTCATGGTGTAATGCCAGTTGAAGAACTTGTAACTTTTTAAAGAAGCTGAAGAATTTAATGATGTCACGCTATTTCTTGTGATAAAAGAGATGAAAATATAAACTCACTCCATAATTGTCAGCCAGCGCATCCACACCCTAGAGATGTCTTTTCTTTAATAATCTCTGAAACCCGGATGTAATTCTGTATCTTTCCATCCCAGTTAATAGATATTATTTGATGGTTCACGTTTGACTCGTTTCTGTCCTGGACTAATTAAATTATTCTGATCATCTGTAGGGGGAAAGGGGGGAAGAGGTGGATGGCTTCAGTAAGGTACACTCATATCGATTAGAAGCCAATGACCTCGCTTGTATCAAAATACGAATTGGATTTGCAGAAATTGCTTTCGATTCGTAATCTGAAAAGCATTTCTGGAATCCATCTAGTAATAATGCGAGTTATTTTTATCCCGAGGAAATACGTGTCATTTATAATCTTTGAGTATTCCTTTTACTGTTTCCTTAATGATGACCGAACTTCAGATGATAGGCGTGGTGCATCTATTCGCCATGATTTGATTTTTCCCTATCAGAAGAATTGAGTTACCCAGACAACTGTTGATGGCGTTTTATGCCTCTTCATTCACATTTCGCGCTGTACAACCATGATGCGTTTCACCCATGTATATTGATTTTATCATTTTATATTTACAAATTCCATTACTTTTATCTCCATCCGATGATTCCAGTTAGTTTCAATCTTCTTTCTCTACAACTGACCATTTCTGCTGTCATGGACGTCGTAAACTCTTGTTTTTGTTACTATCAGTTCTTCTTCTTAAGGGACATGGAATAAAATTATCCAGAATACCTTTTTTCTTCTTTTTTTTTTTAATTTAAAAACAAACATCTGGTGGCTGGTAATAGGTATACAGAAATTATTGATGAATTCACCAACTAAAACCAGCTGCTCATAACTCAGACTAATTATCATAACAACGGACAAGGCCAAGGCATTAAAAATACAATAGACTTGCACAAACCCAACGGATCCCTTGGCAACGCATCCCTGTTTTTTTTTTTCATATCACGTATATAATAATATTTCTCATTTCATTGAGGAATTTCTCTTCCCTATAGAAGTCATCGATGTCAAATTCACACTAATTACTAATTTTAATAAATTTCCTGTCTCTCAGAAGGTTTATTACATCGAAGAGAGTAAAGAATCTTCGAACTGCGGTGGTAAAAGTTTTCAGTGGCGTCACACCAACAAAAAATCTCTGGAGAGTAAAAAAAAACTTCCTTTACCATGGGAGCCATTATCGATATTACAGTAAACATGTTTTTGTTAGATTTCACAAATAAAAAATCGATATTTTTATAAATTTTTTGTGCCGGTTGAAAAACATCTGCTAGATGTAGCACGTTTTGAAGAGGAAGGGAGAAAAAAAAAAAGTGCCTGTCGGATCCGCTGTCATCAACCTATCCCGACTGTTTCTGTAAACATCTGCCAGAAGTAAGGAAGAGATGGGGTAAAGAAATCCTTCGCATCTCGGGAAACCTATCGATGCATCGCTAGCCCGTATTTCGCACTGGTCCACGAGTGAATAACCATCTCGCGCACACAATGAGTACGATGCAGAACGCTACTGCCAGAGTGGACAGCATCAATCTAATGACATGACCTTGTGGAACCTACTGGAAATCGATCGACGCCAATATTCGAAGCGGCCGTTCCTTGCGTCCCGCTCTGTTGCGCTTGCTGTCGCTGGTAACTGGCACATCACCTGCTTGGTACGGCGTTTCTTTTGGCGTCTTCTTGGATCCTCGTGCCTACGGCAAATTGCGTGAGGCCTTAGTTTTAAAAGTCAGGAGAGCTTTTCTTTTTTTTTTTTTCTATCTGTCTTTTCTTGTTTCTTTCTTTTTAACTTATCTTCTCGGAATAATCTGGTCTATAGCATGTCCATAAAAGAGCAGTCTCTCTCCAGAATGGAATTGAAACCAATAAATAAATGTTTCGGCTATATTTAGCTGTATATGCCTTACTTGGAAGATTTAAACATTGAGAAACACCAAACAACTTTATTTCTCCTAATTTTTGGCCAGATTAATTTAAATTATTTAGTGCACATTTTTAAAAATCTAAAAAGATTGAATAAAGCAATTGTTGGACAATTGTTGTACGCGCAACAATTGTCCAACAATTGCTGTTTATATATGATTTGAATAAACCAATTGTTGTACCACGCAACAATTGGTATTTGCTTGACAGAAGAAACATTGTTTCGCGCGCGACAATTGTTAATTAATTTTACCAATTGTTAACTTACATTTTGTTGTAGCGCGTGGAATTTATTTCGCGGTACTTTCAGAAGGCGTGCTGGTGCGCACTCAGTTCTATTTTAAATGAAACTACGCAATCAAAATATAGACGTAAGATGAAAAGAAAACATTATGAGTTAACGGGCTTGGTTTCTATTCTCGGTATTTCCTGAACTATAAATACAAGGACTTCAAAGTTGTTAGTAATGCTGGCACATTAAGTACCGGTACTAATGCCGCTAGATTTTTCTCCTTTCAGACGCGCTCCCTCTCCATCTTCTATTAACCTACTCCGGCGGTTAGCCTCAGAGAGGTATCCCATTCTTTTCGGTGATTAGCAGTTTTCTCTGGCGTCTCGAGAGCGTCATGGATCCCATCCGTGCAGATGCGGGTTGCCGATATCGATCTAATACTGTGGTTGAAAGCTTGCAGTCAGTCGGTGAAACCGCATTCTGCAGGCCCGTTGCACTTGAAGCGTCTGGAGTAGTTGTACCCACACACTCTCGATCTCCTCTTTTTAATTTTAGGAGTCCCCCTTTAAATTTGTTTCTCATGTGTGGTTTTGGCTTACCAAGTGATCTCTTTTAGACCACAGTGCGTTACGTTTTTGTATTAACTTGGCTTTATATTTAAATTATTTTTTGTTTATAGTCTTTGGCGCTTGCCAAGCGTTTTCAATAGAAGATAGGCTTAACTTTGAAAGAAATAGAAAGTAGGCTTAAGTATAATGAATCCTGCCCAATAATGTTGCTCGTAGCCCCACGCTACAAACGCCATCTATCGCGTATACGTGTAACTACTACTACTACTACTCTGTCAACATTTCGTTCATGTGTTCCAGCCGAGGGACTCTGTATAAATAATCTCTTCTTGACATGTCATTGCTGCATTCAGACCGCTACAAGCTCATGTTTACATATTGGGCTACCTGATTAGAAAAATAAGCCCTTCATTCACACTACACCCACAAGATCGGCACCCCCCAGAGGTTGCCGTTATCAAACACGACGTTTGTGACACGTCTACACAACACACCATTCACGATCGGCCTGGAAATAGAAACTGGAACAGCTGAAGCGATTAGCACTAAAATACATGCGCACTCGCTAATAAGCTTCTGGCACCCATCTGAACTTTGTCTTGAGAGAGCCAGAGCGCCTTTGAAAGCCTGCCGATCCTTGGAAGACACTTACATGACATACAGTATCGTACTGTGTTCTGGTAATAACTGGGCCAAGGACGTTTATGTAAAAAGGGGGAGGGGGGATCCCCATCACTGCATCTTCCGCACTTTATGCTCTGCAAGCCAATGTGTCCAACGCTGGATTTTTTTTTTTTTTTCTTTTCCTCCTCCGCCCTTCGCACTCGTGAATGCCTTAACCTCCCCTCTTTTCCCGAGCTTAAACTCCCCCCACCTAACTCTTTGTTAACAAGCTACACGTGGCAGTTTTCTTATTTCTTATACGTGTATCCTTGTCCCCTTATTATCCCATGGGTGTTTTAAGAACAGCGAGATGATGTAACCTTTTTTTTTTTTTTACTTTTTACTGCAGTTTTGTTTTAACTGAAGAAATTCTCAAGCTCCTTAGGCATTTTTCTTTTAAGTATTTGCACAATTTCTTTCTTTCCTTTCCCTCCCAGCTTGTAATTGTGACAAGATATTTTTCTTTATTGGTCGAAATTTAAATACAAACTTATCAACGTATAGTAAATACTCAAGGAGGATTATAGAACAAAATAAACACATCTTAAGAAAGCCTTTAAGAAATTTTATAAAGAAAATTTTAAGAAATCTTAAGAAAGCCTTTAAGAAATTTTATAAAGAAAATTTTAAGAAATTTTATAAAGAAAATTTTAAGAAATTTTATAAAGAAAATTTTAAGAAATCTTAGTCTTTAAGAAATTTTTTAAGAAAATTAAATCTTAAGTAAATAACTCAACCTTTTTTTTTTTCAATCCTTTCTTTATAAATTAGGACCCCCCCCGTGCACGTTGCAAATTGGCGCGTGCGCAATAAATTTTCCAACCCGTTTCCACTTCTGTTTATGGGCACGGGTATAAATAGAAGTAATAATGGTCGAAATATGTTGATGTCTTCGAGATGTTCCACGAGACTAGTTGCAATTCTTAGGGGCCTTTACATTAAGTTTTCTTATAGTTTGGATAATAAAAAATAGATGAAATCCACGGTTTGTTGAAAATGGAATTCGGGAAAACTTCCGTGAAAAAATTGCTACACAAATTACCCCATAAAGAAACTATTGCTCTATAAAATGCATAAGTGGAAAAAAAGCGAATGATAAAAGTGTGTAACCATGGCATCGGAAAAAAAATTGCATTTTCGATCCATACGGCGTTGTCGAACTTCGCAATTCCCGGCGTTAGTATTTAATTTTCGCCGGAGCTGTTTACTGGGGAAAAATAAATAAAAAGTAACAGATTCAGATAGTTTGAAGGAAGACAAAGGTGTTTCTTTTGTGCTTATAGGCCTACATCACTATGTATATTTCAGTTAGAGATGTAATTTAAGACCAAAGAGCAGTACCAGGTGTGTGCTGAAGGTGCAGGATCCTCCGGACGCCCTCGTTAAAATTTTTGTGGTTATCCGAGCCCCTTGTTAGCAAACTGGTAGCACATCCCTGATTAAGACTCCCGGAATGGATATTGCCCATTCGTCATGTTCCCATAATGCACTGCGATGCTGTCTGTTGGGTCCATTGTCATTGTTTATCCAATAAGGGTCTGTTAGGCCGGCAATGAACTAATAACATTGTTGTGAGGAGTCCATCTGTCCTCCTCAGGTGGAAAAGGCTGGGTTCGAATCCCGGCCATTCCGGCGCAGTATTATCTAAATCACTGATGCGCCTAAAACCAACAACAACTGTGATACATCTCGATAGTTTATGCCTCTGAAGTTTCTTCATTGCCAGTTCTCATTTCCCATAATAATATTAAAATGAAATTATAAGGTTAACTTTGCTCATCTTGTCTTCATAACTGCAACTGACGTATCTCTGGTCTTCGTAAGGAACTTCTAACTGAAGTTGAAGAGAGATTACATTTTTAGAGCTGTTTTCAGATAACTTTCCTTTGTTACCATTCCGGATTTTCTGGAAAAATTTGAATAAACAGCTCGTGTTAGTCACGCCCTATTTTCCATGGTCGAGTAAGGTAAATAACTTTTATTGCTGATGAAACAGATCTGGGGAATAGTTTTTACAAACAAAATGCGATAATGGCCGGCCACAAAAATAAATGATCGTAGCAATGTAAACAGCGCTTAATTAATTATATGAAGTAGCGATGCTATCGGCGCTGTTGTCTAGGCAACGAGGTATTGCCAGTCATGCGTTGAGCTGTTTTTAACCTCTGGATCTAATTGTTGGTTCAGAGGTGGTTGGCTCAAATCGAAATTGGATACCGAAGAAGAACGCTGCCATTTTGACAAGCTCTCGTGAAGGGAATATTTAGCGTCGCTGATTGAGGCGATGAATTGGCAATATGGCGGATGCGCAGAAACGAAATGTTCTCGGTTCGCGCATAAGTCATTGCGGTTTGTTGAAAGTCATGCTTTGGTTATCAGTTTACAAAACACATAAATCAGGAATCTCTATTATATTAATCAGCAGAAACGTTAAATATGTGTTATATTTAAATTGTTATTAAAATCCAGGAAGAAGTAAGTAAAGTGCATTACGAAAGCGTAGACAGCATACTAATTTGTTTAATTCATTAAATTTCAGAGTCCGAATATATGTTGCATATCACGCGCCGTATTAAAAAGTATCGCAAACCCTGGAGTGAATATTAAGTTGTGAGTGAATATTAAGCTGTACATACAGCGAAGTGACCTACGGACTTGGGCTGTCTCAGTGTTAGTTGTAAATAGCCAGGGCTGATCACGCGTGAATTATGATGGCAGCCATTTTGCGCATCTGTTTTAGGGTCTTGTCCTGCTTTCAGATTCAACAATGTTCCAGGATAGTGTTTGGGATATCCTGTTTTGTTTCTTTAATCGAAATAAAAAATTAAAAAAACCACGTTGGGGAGGGGATGCAGAAGTCTTTTTTTTTTTTTCATAGACCCAACCTCTTTCACTCAATCAGAGGATGCTTAATCCTGCCATCCGGGCCTAAAACTACCAGATTTATTTCTAAGCTAACAATCCCCGTTGAGTTAGATGCATTTCACCTCTTTTAATCTCCCTCTGTTCGGGCACCGAGTGATATAAAGTGTTCTCTTTACTGCTCTTAGCACGTGCCGTTATTCGCATTTGCCTGGTAGCTCTCTTCTCTCTCTCTTTTCTTGGTAGAGTGTTGCTGCTTCGGTGATTGCAATTATCCACTTGTGACGTGCGTGTACAGTGACGTCAGCTGTTAGTTTCGCTCCGCCGTGTGTCAACGAGATAGGAGAGACAGATTAAAACTTAATGGACGCTTAGCAAACAAAATTGCTACCAAAAGTTTTCCCGAATTTAATTCGCTCAAAATCCTTTATGATTCCAATCCAACCTGGTGGCGAGAGTAAATAACAGCGCCCCCCCCCCTTAGCACCAAGATTCTACTGTAAGGAAACAAAGTATGCTGGGGGGGGGGGTTGCCTTCCTTCGGCGACTATTTTAAAACTTAATCCTTCCTCCCCCCCCGCACGCGAATGCGAAAAAAAGGATTTTCATCCACCCACGCTGCTGCCATCTAGTGATATAAATAGTACTGATCTGTCATTTTTCAAATTATGATTCGGTTAATTTATTTTCATTGCCCCCCCCTTTTTTTTTTCAGTTTATTTGTTCGCTCTTTCTTCTTGTATTTCTAATCTTTTCGTTTCATTTTTTATCACTTTGTATCCTTTTCTGTTTTCCCATGCCCGCTCTCTCTCTCTCTCTCTTTCTCTTCTCAGTACATGTGCAACTCACGAGATGGTTAGAGAGAAGTAGTAGGAGGCAAGGGGGGGGGGGATGATAAAGAAACTTTAAACTCCTATCTCACGTTATCGATACCGCGCTAACAGGCACGTGCAGGACCCGATAAGAGAACGATCGATGTGCGGCAGCAGTGGATATAAGGTCTCGTTCCTCTCCCTCTCTCTCTCTCTCTCTCTCTCTCTCTTTCCTCCTGTCGTGAAGAAAACTTCCAAATTTCCGACTAATTTGGATGTACTGGCGACCGTACACAGAACGGGGACGCAGTGCGGCAATCGAGCTGCCTCCAAACATCGCCTAACGGCGGAGAAATGGACGACAAGAGCCATATATTACGCCCGTAATCACGACGCACGCCATAGTTATGACGTAACGGATGTGAGGGGGGGGGACTGAATTGAAGTCAGAAATACGTTCCTTTGTCGTGTCTGCGAAAAGAGTTTTCCGAGAGCCGAATCCGTTGATGTAATTTAGTAGTTTGCTAAGCAGAATGGATGGAAAGAGAAACTGAATGTTTTATCATTAATCCCTTCCCTTCTGCATGTGGAGTATCTTTCAGCCCACCTTGGTTTCGGTGTTAGTGTTGAAATGATGGCCCCTATATGTCATTCAGGGAGTGTGCTAATGAAGACATACGCAGAACTCGTGTACTTGCTCTTCTGTACATAAAGAATATTGCTGAGCTTCTCTTTTGTACAATAAGCCTTTCTTCTTATTATTTTATTTTTTATTTATTTTTTTGTAGATCCGAATATTTTGTTTTTCGGGTCAAATGATCGCTCTCTTGTCAAGAGGATGACAAATGTAATCGTGTCCTTTTTCCACTAAATAATTTGGTTTAAAATTGGCGATCTCAAATTATATTTGGAGTAATAAATTACGTGATGTGCATCTCTTAACTTCTGTTTCTAATCCCTTAATTTATTTATTTTTTTTATTTGTGATTGCATACGTCATCTTCTTCATTGCCCTTTGGATTCTTATAAATACAGGAAACGCTCTTAATTTAGGAATATAAGGTTGTAAATACCTGATGAATCATCCTCCTTCGGGAATGCTGTGTTGGATTCATTCGGTTGTGGAACCTTGGACACTGAGTTCACTCTAGGGACATTTGCGAATTTTTGAAATTGGAAGTCCATTTATAAGTGATGTGTGTATACTTGGTACTTAACTTTCAACGGCATCCAGTCCTTAGGATTCGTATTCGGGCCTTTTCGGGGTACCGGGTACACGGCATATATTTCAAAAATAAGTGAAAGATTATCAATAATTCAATTAGAATTATCCATAATTTCGTTAGCTGATCAAAATGTAATCACTTATGATCAGAACAAGGATTTCTATGTAGAAATTATGGCACACCACCTAGTTTCCAGATGGCTGATCTAAATAAGACCACGTCTGGTTATCCTTCGATTCCGAACCAAACCACATTTAAAGGATAATGCTCCTAATTCGAATGGCAGCCATCTTGTTTCTAAATGTCCAACAAAAATTTATCCACTCTGTCAGGATTTTAGCCCTTCAGCTGACTTTAGATCGTTAAAAGAGCCTCTAGAATCAATAGCTAACCAGTTATTCGGTATTGTTTCAGCTATTCCATAATGATTTTCTTATGACCTTCAACTACAAGTGATGATCTCAATACCGAAGGCTACTTATGTTTTCTTTTTAGGCGCGCTCGCATATGTATATACGCCTGTTGTCTTCACCATGTTCGTCTATCCGTCCACAAGTAACAATTCGACTCTTAACGGACGAGTTTTCATGAAATTTTACATTTAGGCCTTATAAAAATATTTGTCGAATCATTCCTAATTTCATTAAAATCGTAAAAATAGAAATCCAGTAATTATTATTCCTTTTTTTCATGCACTTAAATAGAAAAGAGAAATTCATATAATTTAATTTAATTATAATGCAGTATTGTTGGCTTTAGACAGTCCGTGCACGCTTCGCGTGTATTGATATGTAAAACTCGTGAACGTGGTGTCATTTGTAAACAGATATATATATATATATATATAGAGAGAGAGAGAGAGAGAGAGAGAGAGAGAGAGGTTTTAAAAGTACTGTACATGGAAAAGAACAATAAATATTATACAGTTTTAATTAAATTTGAACGGCCAAGTTTAGAAAACATAACACTATGAAGTTGTATTAAGTGTTTTATAAAGATATAATTAAATAAGGAGATAACTATAAGAAAAAGACCAAATTCAGTTAATTTAAGGGGGGTGGGGGGAAATGAAATGCAGCTGAATTGTAACGCACTGCGTACATTAACCTGTTTTTTTTTTTTTTTTTCTTTTGCGCACTGGAATACAGTTGACTTCACTGAAAGGAAGTTACTGAATAACAGCACAGAACAAATGGGAAAGCATCAGTCACAGTTCATAATACCGTGAAGAAGAAACTCTTGGAAAGCTTGCTTCTTCATTTTCTCTTAAAAAGAAGTTTCCACCGTGATATCATCTGTAGGGTATGGCAGGGTGTCAAACCAATGACAAATAAAAACTAAATTTCGTCAACCAATCTCGGTAATGTACACTCGCCAGTCAATTTTCTTATTGATCGCAGATGCCGTTCTGAAGATATACGCGCTCATTGCTTAGCCGGAATTATCGCCCTCACGAGCCCGGACCGGTTACAACCAATAAAAAAACCGAACGTGATCAACTTCGGATTTCGCTGAGATCGTGTCGTGCAGTAATAGCTCCGGCTTGGATTGGTTTGTGGCGACTTTATTAAGATCGTGGTGAGAAGCAAAAGAAGATGAAGGCAGCTAATGTATTCCTTAGCGGTAGAAGTATGTATTTTATAACTTTGCAGATCCTGTAATTTATTTTATTAGTGCGGATACTGCCCATCCTGTTTGCTTAAGTCCCTGGAAATCAGCGGGAGACTTCAAGTATACTGCACAATCCATCTAGGTCATTTCGAATCGGTATACCCTCGGTACAACTGTTAACCACCCTCCTGCTCTTTCTATCATCGGTACACTTTATCATCAAACTCGCTATACACTCATCAGTGTCGTTAATGGATATCAGAAACAGTAAAGGAGTAGGTGGTGAACCCTTAGGATCTTATTCGTGACCCTGGCCCATTCCCATCAAACTTGCTATTTATAACAATTTTTTTTCTTGCTTTTATTCGCTGGACCAACTTGCCCCTGATGACATCGTTATAGTTTAAAAGGGTTCGTGTGTAGCGTTAAACTGTAGTTCCAAAATGCCCCGTTAGAGGCCCTTCTGTCGTTTGCTAAATTATGACATTTTTATAGATACGCCTTAGCGTTTTATGTACAACGTATCTAGCTTATTGTATATACTGTGTATTCTATACACACCGTATATAGAATATTGAAGTAGATTCAGAACATAGTTGCTTTAGATAGAAATGGAAAAGAAACATTTATTTGTGAAAGATCTATAGAAATGACAAACGATGTTCTGATATGTTTTGTAGGCTATGAAAATGCTTTTGACAGAGTCCACCATGATAAAATAATAAAGGGCATTCAAGATATAGGAATAGATAGAAAAAATCGAAACTAATTGCTAATCTTTGCTTGAACCAAACGACAGTCATAAGAACAAAAGATCTTACATTATCAGGGATAAAGAAAGGAGTTAGATAAGGATGTGTGCCACCACCATGCATTTTTATCCTACACGCAGAAATGATATTTAGAGAAATCGATATGTGGAAAGGGATCCTCCAGTAACAACGTACAAACACTACACTGCTCTGCAAAATTATTAGAATCGGATCTTTTCTAAAACATTGCAAGTGCAAACTGTGCAATGTTGTTATAAGTCCATGGAACCTATGGTCTTCCTCTGTTTGTTTATACAGTTTTCTGAACGAAGTAAATTGTCTAAAGTTGTTAATAGTTTGGCTCTTGTGTTATAATTGTATTGGTTTTTCAAAATGTCTCTTGAACGGACCGCCCCAAGGTCATTAGATCCTTAATTTCTTCTACTGTGCGCTCGACCATGGAGTTCCTTTCCTCTGGGTGTGCCTGTCAGCTTTAAACCAGTTAAACAGACGATGATTTTAATTAGGTGGATAGCTAACGTGTTCATCCGCGATGTTTGACAAGCTGACCTCAGTTAGAGTGGCGGTACAAATTCGTGGAAAACAAGACCTTTATTCGGTATCGTTAAAACTATTTATCTCTTATCGCCCATAGGATCTCTACGACTTGTACGGGATTATGTAAACCATTATGTATAATGTCTTTTGAAAGCACCTCATCCATTTCTTAATCTTCTGCGCGTCTCCCCGTTTCCTCTAGAATTCAGCGTTTTCTCGCCATGACCTGATAAGGCAAAAAATTATAGGTTCTGAGATACACCGCGGCTTGTTCAGGGTCGTGTGATCTCTGCATTTTCTGTAATCACAAGGCATGTCGTAGCGTGACCGTCATGCCCTCTAGCGCGAGACGGTCGACCAGGATTTTCTCTCCTCTTGTATTTGTCTTGTTGGCGTAATTTTGTTTCGTGTTTTTTCCCCTTTATTTCCATCCCTACCCCTTTCTGTCAAACTTGGCATCTTACAAGACATTCCCGACTACCTGAGCACAAACTGCTTAATGCTTCATCCCACCCGCTTGACTTTTAGTCCAAAAAAAAAGAAAAAGAGAAATTTTAAGGATTGAATAAGCTTTGGTCTTTATAACTATTTAAACAAAATTAATAAATAAAAAAGAACTCCATTAACCTTTTCTTTGTCATCCTAAATCTGTTGCAGTCATCCACAAAGTGTTCAGTTTGCGTTCTGGACATTCACGCTAAGATGACTTAACGTATATGTGAACTGTTCGATAATTAAGGATCGTCCTTGCTTTTTTTTCATGAGCTTCCTAAACTGAAATAAATTACATAATTTTTTCTCCATTAATAATCTCTACAAGCTCAATTAAAATTCAGCCTTGTACTGGGTCAGCGAAATCATTTAATGGTTTTTAAGTCTTCCTGTTCCACACTTAACTGTCTTATTACCTCGTTAAGTCGAAGGATATCTGAATACCGACTATACGATTGCACCAAACATAAGCTCCATAAAAGTTTCGTTCGATAATCAACACCTAAAGAAATATCCAATGATTCTAATGATTGTTCAATAACAGTTGATAGCCTAAAGGAGTCAAAATAGACAGTCTTGTTAGTCAATTTGTGTATGAAGACAAATCGCGATGCAAGTTAAGCAAGAGAACCCTGTTTGCACGGAAAAAATTGAACTATCGGGGACCCATGACATGTTATGATATATAGGTTGGGTCTATTCGCTTCTGCAGGTTATGATATACTCAAAAATACTGCATTTTATAATGTCGCTGTATTTTACGCTTTAACAAATAAGAAGTAAACCTCCAAGGTGTGTCTTATTGATTAGTTTATTTGTTGATTAGTTTCTTCTGGCTATTCTGCACTCCGGAAGCAGCGATCACCAGGAAGGCTGCTTCCCGACCACGCCACTAGGAGGCGGGCTACATCTGTACACGTACTATCCTCAATGGATTGTATTCATCATCCAAAGGTAGTAGCACAAATCTTACGGATGAAAACAATCCCCTACTATGACGGTCGGTGGTAAAAACCACAAAGAGTCCATATCCACTGGAGATGGTGGAATGCCAGTGGATGCCGGCAGTTCCCGGATTCATGAAGTCCAAGCTAACGTAAAAAAAAAAACAGCTGACTAAGACGGAAATCATTTTCTTTCAAGTTTCACATCTTTATTCCAAAGATGGTTGAGTGCCACCAATTCCAGGAAGGTAAAAAACTTTTGGCTACTCCTGAAAGTCCACCATGTTGCCTTTTTCAACTGTTTTTACTCTAAGCAGTTAGGGTAAACGGGAGATTTTTTTCATTTGTTTGCCCACGTGAAGAATGCACTTTCCCTAACAAGTATGATATGTCATTGCACTCACCAGAAGTTGGTAAATTGCATTGAGTTTGGTAAGAAACATTATTAATCCTCTTTCTCAGCCAATTTTTGATTAACTTTTAAATAATTTCCATTTTTCGGACATGTCTTGCGAGCCATAGATACCCACTCAGGGATTTTATTATCAACACTCATTTTCCCGTCTCAAATAATACAAGACAAAAGTTAAGATTAATTTTTATATTCAATACTAAGTCTGTTCGCTAGAGACACAGTTAATAGCTTTCCACTAGACCTAAAGTGGTTCTCGCTGTACGCATGCTCGACAGCAAAAGACATGTTCATCACGTAAGCTTTCCAGAAGGCTAGATCGTATGTCCAATGTCAGCACGAATGATGTGAGGCACTAAAGAAGAAACATATCCCAATAAATCATCATTGAAATGGCTCGTGCAACGTTTGCTCGATAGGAGTCGGAGGATTTACTGAAATTGCGAGTCAGCTCGAGTCCACTGAGAACTATTTCATTATTCAAACAAGTCGAATTTGTATCCGTTACGTTTTAAATAATCGGTGAAGGGTCAAAAAGGAATTAACAGTGACAATTATCTGTCGGGTGCTGATGATGGCCCCGAAATCGGCATTCCACACTTAAAATTCAAAATGGCGTACATGCGCGCTGAAATTAGTTTCTGTAATGGATTTCTGAATGACAGATCTTGTTATAACGACTATAATGGATGGTCGGACGTGTCCCGAGGATGTTCAATTGTTAAATTCAAGGCTGACGTGACTTATTTAACCATAAACTAACGAAGTGTCGTTTGTCGTGAATTCTTTCATGTCAGTTATACAAAGAATACAATTACAGGTGGGTTTGTTTCACTTTTTTCCTCCATTGTTTCTTTTTTCCACACTCCACCCCATCGTCTGTCTTCTCCGTAAACCACAAACAGGGGTGTGGGGTCATCTTGTGAATGCCACATGACTTTTTCGATCCATTGACGACTGCTGGGTCACGCCTGAATAAATCTATGACGTGTTTTGTCATCAGCGAGCAGGGAAAATCCCCTTGTAGTGAGACATGGCCGAGGGTGGAGTAACCGTTGCAACCCGCTGTGAAGCGACAATGGTATGCATGCGGTTCGTGAAGGCAGTGACACTAGTATGCAGTGAATTTCTTTTCTTTTTTTTCCCCCCTCATTCTGCTTCTGTCTGGTATAATGCTTCGTTCTTGTATTATTAGTCAAAAACAGTGATGGGATGAGAATTTAGCTCTTGGGCCCAAGGTTGGAATGGGCGCAATACCTCAGTATCAATCATTCGAGAATGCCCATCGCAATACGATGGGCATTCTCGAATGATTGATACTCGACTACATTAATAATCGAATGATTAATAATTGACAATTTTACTAATGAAATGATTAATAATCAATTATATGCAAATTAGTTCGGAACTTTCTCTTTCTCTGTGTGTCAAATTCATAGGAGTAATTCTTGATGTGAACCCCACCTGTAAACAACAAATCCAAGCTCAGTACTCCAAAGCCTTGCGAGCCTTCTGGGGAATGAAAATAGATCTGTGCAGAACTCACAATAAACAAATAATCAGGAAATACCTCGCAACTTTACTTCAGTAGTGTGCTCTCCAGTGCCGTGGAAGTTTGGTCTGCGGCACCACCCAACAGTCTCAGCAAACTATAGGACCTCGAATTCTAGGTGCTGACCAACTTGTGGTCTCACCAGATCTACACGACATCTAAATCTGCACTCTGCTCCAACTTGCAGTACACGCCCACAGTCCGCAGAGCCCATGTGCTAAAAATAAAGGCGTTCATTCATCTGTGCTCATCTAAACATGATGACATCAACATCTGGAACACGGTTGGTTGGCGTTTGCCAGGAAGAAACATCCGCAATACTCCCTCCTTGTTCTCCAAAGGTCACAGAATTTCAAGAAACATTTCCCAAATGTGACTCTGAACACTTTCAACTAGCTCAACGTTGACATCGATCTGTGGTCTTTTGACAAGGCATATCGAGATGACATCTTGGCCTATCTTCCTGTTTGTAAAGTACAATTGTGTAAGTGCAGGTCCTAGTTAGCGGATTATATACGATTTATTAATAAAGAATCTTATTATCTCTCTCTCTCTCTCTCTCATCTTTTTTATATCGTGTTTTTTTACCCATTTTGTTTTTGTCGATTATGAAAATACCATAATCGATGTTATGGTATTTTCATGGGCTTTTTTTTACAACGTAGCTGAGTTAGTCGACCTCAGGCGAGGATTACGGCCATATAATGCATCCAGTTTACATTCACAACATATTGACGCCTCATAGCCTAGGTTTCTTTGGTACTTAACGCACGCATTTTCCACCTTTACTAAAAATACAGATAGTAGAGTTGTCTGGAAAAAAATAAAACATCTTAATGGGAAATTTCTGCCTCATTCCACTCCAGTGGAACGGACAGTTATAAACGATTTCGAAAATAGCTAAATTCTCCTTCAAACTCTTTCTTCCAACTATCTTCAACTTTCTCCTTTATTTAAGAAGAGAGAAAGCAAAACTATACTTTCCCACTACCTCAAATAACGCCTGTAATCGGCTATTTACTCTAGCTGAACTAAGATGACGGGTAGAATGACGTCAACAAGCAACACTTCAGAATCTGATAGAATATATTATGTTGAGTTCCAGCAACCAGATGAAGAAGTACTGCTCCTGTTACTCACTTCTTGCAATCTAATCCTCGCGGTAACCATCTTACCCTAATACAGGCAACGTTGTTGCCTTAGCTCTTGACACTAAGAAGTCCTTTGATACCACGGAGCATTAGGGTATACTCTAAGACATGCATAACCAAACTTAACTTCCTGCAACATACAATAAAAGCTTAGTTTAACAGTCTTCAATTTAGCGTACCTCGATTTACGAACATCGGATATAATGGATCTCTATTTACGAACGTAGGATATAATGACCTCAATTTAACGGATTTTTGATTTAAGAAATAAGAAAAAATGTGAATGGCACTAGAGTGTATTTTGGGTGTACTCGTGATAGAAGGAAAACCAGGAACTCATGAGTCATGGTAGCCGAGAGCATTCGCCTCAGTCTGTTTTTGGATACGTTCGCTATCATATCCTTAAGTGCTCGTCTTTTTACTGTTTCTTCATTATAATCTCACCTCTCTAGAGTATCATAATAGCTCTTAAGGAAGCTGGTAAAAAGGGAATGCGTGTTCATCTGAGTGCTGCTCAGAATGCGTAAATTTTTTCGCTTTAACGAATAAAAATTGGATGGATCGAAGTTTAAACCACAATAATCCACAAATCATTAACTTCATCATAAAATTGGTTATGGTTTTCTTGTATCAGTAACTCTCGAACCCTTTCTAAACTGGTGCATGCTGTTGTTGTAGGGTTTTAGGCACATCAGCAACTTAGACCTTATTGCGACGTATATGTCCTTCCTGGATGGGAGGAACTTTTATGGACCTTTTTTCACAACGCGGCTGAGTTTATCGGGCTCAGACAGCATGTTTTTCATCCAGAAAACAGAAAATCGACTACAGAAAGCGCGCAATTTACAGACAGTATACACAGAGAAATATAGCCTCAGTTGCTGATGCTCCTGAAACACAAGAAGAACAACAAAATGGACTGGGAGAAATTTTTATAGGCGTTTTTCACACCGTGACTGAGTTAGTCTGTCCCGGGCGTGAGTTTTACGATTTTATCTTCCGGCAACTTGGGTTTTTTGTCAGATGAAGGACAAACTAACCATAGAATAAAAGTTTTCAGGCACAGTACGCTGGTTTCGGTTACGAAATAAAACATAAAACCCTAAATGCATAAATAAAAATCGTGTTCGAAAAACAGAATAGGAATAAATAAACAAATGGAAAGATTGTGAAATAAAAATGCATTAGTGATAGATGAAGGCGAAATATCCGGCTCAAATTTATCATTAAGTTTAATGAGAAGAGGCCCGCACGAAATATTGATTTTGCAGGGTTGGAAAAGCCGGCGTCTTTTCACAAATTAACGACTTTCCGAGTATAACCGCTAAGCTCGCTTTTCTCTCTTTCCATTTATGCAGCTCGTATACAACGCGAATACATCTTGTTTTGTTAAGTATAACTCCATGTTTCTTTGGCTTGGCACGTTTCTTCTCTCGCTCTCTTTTCTTTTATTATTATTTTATTTTTATTATTTTATTTTTTTTTTTCGTCTCGCTTCACGGGGAGGACTTAGCGTTGAAATCGACAACAATTGACAAAAGCAGTTTACGGCGTGGCACATGTTCAGTTCTCCGCAGTTCCTAATGAGGATTGACTGCTTCGTGTTAATAAAAGAAAGGTCGTCGCTAATCCCAAGAAGCAAGTTTTATTGTGGTCACGTGATAACTTCTAAAATATGCGGCCTCTTTATGCCCCGCACTACTCAATGGCGCCTTTGTTCACGCTCCTAACTGGCATGAAGTTCGGGAGACGTGCAGGAAACTGAAGAACACTGTTAATCAAAATGGCCACTTTTAGGATAGCAAACACGCGCTTTAAATGAAAATAAAAAAAAAAGGAGAAGTGTCTTTTGTACGCCGTTACGTGATGGTCGCCGGGTTTTTGGTAGTTGTTTCTTATGTGGGGTTGCCGGCGATGATTGGCCGGATGGAAGGAGTCGTCACAGTAGACCTTTTTACCATCCATAGCTTCTTGCTTGCTTGTTTCTACGCATGCCCTGTCTGCACGTAGAGATAAATACAGTTAGTTTTCTAATTTGCGAATGTTCAAAGTGTGTTCTTTTTTGTTTTAATTATTCCGGCAATTCTAGAGTCCTTCGTGGACATTTTTTGACTTTTTATTTTTAATTCGGGTTTTTTTAAATGCGAAGCAAGACACGGGCGACATCTTATATGTTTGTTCAAAAAAAAAAAATTATTTCGGATTCCTTCCCCACTATCAGAAAAAAGGAATTGAAGCTGTCACGGTGAACACACATCCTGTGTGCTCAAGTATGTCCCCGAGTTAGTAGCTACTTCGCCTCCAACACAATGGTTTGTTGATTCCATCTTTCTGGCAAAATGCCAGCACACACACACAGAGGTAGTCAATACTCCAAAGAACATGCAGTTGTTCAGTATTAATTTCTCTGTTCGGCCGAACCCTCAGTTCCTGGGGTCTCCCTGAAATTACATTCAAAACTCGTCCCGTTTTTTAATAAGAGAGTGTATAAATATGATGATAACGGATGAGGAAAAACCAGTCTTGAAGTATTGGCAAATATAATCGGTCTTATTATTCTAATCATGTGGAACTGGAGGGGATATAAATCCAAATCCACATCCTCGTATGCAGGGACGTAACGAATAATTATAAAAACTATTCCTGGGACAGGTTTTTTGGGGGTGTTTGAATGCAGTCAGCAAGATTTTCGTGACACTACAAGAACCTTGGTGGCCGGCCATTCAGAGTCAAGTTTGCTGACTGTCTTGAAAACTAAGAATTCTAAACTAATTCCTCGGAGCCCAGTTTGAAATGTGTTTAACGACACTACAAAAGGGAGCGATAAATCCATTGTGCGTGCAGAATCTTCTAAGATAACTGTCTCTCGTAATATCGGACAATCTCTACATAATAGAGGTAAGATTTTCCATTGAACCACGCGGCTTGAAAGAACCTTTTGGAAGCTATGGCGTGGGTTTTGTTGACTCGGCAGTTTCGCCTGCATATCTTTCAACAGGCGTGCAAGCACAAATATACTCTCAGCCCTTCGCTCACTCTCAACACCACCCTCCCTGCTCTTGGCTACTCATCTTTTTTTTTTTCCATTCTTTCTTTCATTCCCTCCCTCCTTCCTTCCCTCTTCCCATCGTCCTCCACTTGGCACCAGCTTCTAAACTGTTCTCTCGACAATAATGGGAGGGGGTGGAGTGGTGGGTACGGCTGAGCATGTAGAGTATGAGCTCCTTATCCTCGCACACACACTCACTCGCTGTCCTCAAACGCTCCTGAAACTGCAACCTTGAGCGCTAACTGTGCAGTTTCAGCAGACTACAGAGAATTCTAAAAGCGCGTGCTTTAAATCATCCCTCCTCCTCTTTTCTTTTCCTTTTTAGACGCGTCCGAAATGCCCGCAGGAAGAAATACTTTTCCTCTCTCGCTTTGCCTTTACAGAATATCATTAGGTATTTGACTGTTTGCTGATTCAGCTGAAAACTTTGAATTTTGTAATTAATGCAGAATGGAGTTTCAGGTGAGCTCTTAAGTAGCCATACTGATGCTGATCCATGTCTGTTAGATGGCTTCTCGTACAATCCTCTATGAGCTACTGAATAATTAGTTTCGAACTAGATAAAGTCGAAGTTATCAGTATAAAAAGCCAAATAGATTATTAACACTGGACTTAATGCCAAAGGTTGCTGTTCTAGAAATGTCGAATAGTCCAATTCTCCTTAGAGAATCAAGCTCAGGCTGTGTTAATACAATAGAAACTCCCTTAATCCGAATCGTCAGATTAACAGACACCAGACTCCCTCTTTAAAACACTGTTGTTGTAAGGTTTCAGGCGCATCAGAGACTTAGACCATATTTCGCCTTATATATATTATTTCTGTAAATAGCGTGTGTTCGATGGACGATCTGCTTACTTGCTGGATGAAAAACACGACTTTCTGATAAAACAAATCCATGCTACCGGCTCTTGAGACCAACTAACTCAGTCCCATTACAAAAATGCCTTTAAAGTTCTTTACGTCATCGATGGAATTCGAACTCAGGTCTTTGCAATCAGGCGTGGGAAGGATGGTGATAATACTAACTGTGCTACCCACGAGGACTTAAAGCATGCTGTCTGATGCTCACGTTACATTACAGTCTTTCAAATAACGCCCCTTGACATTTCAAATTTATGTCCACTTCTTTCACGGATGTTGCCTTGGGTGGTAAAAACATGGCTTTTATGTCCTCTTCTTTGAGGAACTCAAAGAAGAGGACATAAAAACATGGTAAAAACATGGCTTTTATGTCCTCTTCTTTGAGGAACTCAAAGAAGAGGACATAAAAGCCATGTTTTTACCACCGAACGCAACATCCGTGATTCAGCCTGTGGATCAAGGGGTTCTAGAATGTGTAAACAGGTGACAGAGACAGAATCTTTGAGCTCAATTGTTGAGAAAAATAGAAGATACGAATATAGGGCTTACAGAATCGATAAAGTCATCATTTTGAAAGACGTGTTCGTTGTCTAGAGCTAGCATGGAACGAAATTACAAGTTTAATGTCTACTGAATCTTGAAGAAATCTTTGGCCCGAGGTTTACAAATCTAATGAAAGTCCAGAACTATAAGAAGATTATGAAGAACGTTAGGTTCGTAAATGATTTCAAGCAACTGAAGGTTAGGAAGATTTACAGCAAAGAAGATACACAGCAATTAATTGAACAATGTATTCATCAAATCGGTGGAGATTTATTGTAAAATAAAATTGTGCAATGCAAAAATTACACACAACACGACACAGGCTCATCATCTAAACAGATGAAAGTTGCTGATTTTATGTAAATGAATGTATATGTTTAAAGTGAAAATAAAATTCTTAAGGTATATACTTTTTTATGATTCTGCGGTTTCAACGACCAGTTGCTTGCCCCGATCACGTCGGATAAGAGGGCATCTTCTATTTATACAGTATTTATAGACACCGGGCAAAAAATTAGACTCCTGTGTAATTTTTATATTAATAACGTGTAACGTCTCCTTTAGTGAGAATTACTTTATGAATTCCCATTGGGATAGATTCAGTGGACCTCTGAAATAGTTTATACCAGTATTAGGCCATTCGAAAATAATTGAGCCCATAATTCATTCAGGTTTAATGGATGCTGTTGTGTTTTCATTTTCTGTTCAAGATGGTCCTGTACGTTCTCTGTAGAATCTAAATCTGATGACTCCGTTGGCCAATTTAAATGCCTACCATTGCCTCGTGTGACTCGTGCCAATTTAAAATGATACCCAGTGAACCAGACAGTTGTCATTCTAGAACACACAGGAGTATCGAAATCATGAGTGTCCATCAAATTTTCAGCAATTGTGGATACATTAAGCAACCTGAATGTATCCGCTGTCCATCTACATGTATTTGGGGTATTTCACCTCTAGGAGGTAATAGCTAATTCAATAGTCCACATGACAAGTAGATGGCAGCATCAGAAACAAAATAATAAAAGGCCTGTGCACTCAGTGACAGGTAGAGGCAATAGAATTGAACTGGAAAAGGATTTTTATTTCTTCAGCAAGGGTAAGACAATAGGGTGTCACCTATTGTCTCACATTCGCCACATTGAAAGATTGGGACATTCAAAATCAGTTCCTGAAAATATCCTGATTTTCTGAACGAGTCTTTTTCACCTGCATTCTGCCAATTCTTTTGTGACAGGCCGTGTTTGTAATGTGGTAAAGCTTTTATTTCCAGCCCAGAGACCAGATAGGAATTCAACTAAACACTTTTGGGACGTTTTGAAAGAACAACTGACGGTTACAACAACACATCCTAGTTCTAGCAGAAAACAAAGCTCTCAATGTACCTCACATTTGAAAGTTGTGTGGACCACACAGAGAGGAGTGGTGCAAGGTTCCAGCTTTCAAAAATCTCGTAGACAGTGTCTTTCAGAGGATTATTAGTGCCATTAAAGTTAACAGTGTGATTGCTGTTTTTTGGCTCTTAGGTACATCAACAATTTGGGCTATAATGTGCCATTGTGAATTATCTCTATAGAAGTATGGAATTCAAGGTCTGATCTGCATGTTATGGGGGAGTGCTTAAAAACCTTGAAAGACTTACGAGAAAAGCCCCTACTTTTGAATGGACCTTTAGAAATTCGTCCAGTGTATAACGGGATTAGAACTCAGCTCTTCAAACGAGCGACAAGTGACGAAACCAGTATACTGTCACGTGTCTTCTTTTTCCTCTCTAACCAAATGTCTTTAGTGGTTCAGTCGACGTTGGAGGGCAGTGCAGTTGTACTTCGACCTTAGCCGATAGCACAGTTGGTAGAATCGCCGTCCTCCCCACAACGGAGGGAAATAATCCGAGTTAGAATTCCGTTAATGAAGCAAGGTTTTTTTATGGGCATTTTTCACAATGGCCGAGTTAGTCGGTCTCAGGCGAGGATAGCATGGTTTTTCCTTCCAGAAACTTGGGCTTTTCATCCAACACGGAACACATGCGATTAACAGACATAATAAATATGGCCCAACATCATCATCCAAAATAATCTCAGAACGTTTTTCAGTTATTTTTCCGTGCGTTTGAAATGAATCTCAAGTGTCTGGGGAGGGGTAGAAGTCCACATCGCACTTCTCTTCCTTCTATTGTTCCGACCGGAACTAGTCTCACGTGACAACTCTGCGACCAAATTCATTGATCAAATGGAAGAAACTGTCCACAATTAAATTTCAATGTAATTAAATTCACACTGGTTTAAGCTCTCATTAATGTAATTAAATTGGAGCAGTTAGCAACAAACATTCACTGCATTCTTAGCGTGTCGCAGTGTTCGCAGTCAAAATCATCTGTGCGCAAATCATCCTCCGCTGTGGATGTGCGCATATTTATGACACCTATGGCCCTTTGCAGAAGAGAGATTTTTCTCCTGACTTGGAAGACGGAAGATAAAAATCGGAGTTAGAGCATTGGCGCTACTACAGCAACTGAAGAGTGTGGGTGGGGAAACTGTACTCCCCTCTCCCTTCGCTGAGACGAAGCAATGAGATACTAATAGCTGTGACACATCAGAAATACGTTTGATAGTGAAAAATGATATTCATTAAGTTGCACAGCTGATAATGACCTCACCGGTGTTTGGAAGGGAAGGTAGGAAAGAGAGAGAGAGAGAGAGAGAGCGCGCGGGCTCAGAAAATTAAATGGCAATACTGCACAGCCACCTAATGGATTCTGCGACCCAGTGCAGTAGCAGAGTTCCACGCGGTGTTATATTCTGTTTGGAATTAAAAGGCCAACTTGGGAAGAATTTAACAATAATGCAAGTAATGTCGGCTGCATACTGTTGCATAAAGACATTGTACTCAACAGCGAAATACGTCTGCCATTCCATTGTTGTCCAAACTCAATTGTTAGTAATGCTGGACAGTGTATTGTTGGCCCAATGATGTGTGATGTATTCTTTTACGTTTAACCTATACTTTTGATGTGAAATATCCTTGGGGACGGACACCTGCAACCGAGTAAATCTGATCGGTCACAAAAATGCATCACGGAAGTGACATCATCCGCGACTTCTGCTAGAAATGCAAGATCCAAGCCAATAGCCTAATTAGCCATTTGTTGAACAGTGTGACGTCAAATCATACGAATGCAACAATACAAGTATTGGTCATGACTGCAACAATACAAGTATTGGTCATGACTGCAACAATACAAATATTTGTGAACAGTTTCTTTTTTCATCTCGCATTTTCGTTACATTCCATTGTTGACAAGTAACGAAGGATGTTTCACATAAAACCGCACGTGGTCGGCCCACGCGCTAGTTTTTATTTACAAACCTCGTAGTAGAATAAAACTATATAGCTTACCGCTAATTAAGTTAAAATAAACTCATTTAAACATTTTATATATTATTTGATTGTAGCCATTTGTTGAACAGAATGACGTCACAATAATACGAATGCAACAATACAAGTATTGGTCATACGACTGCAACAATACAAATATTTGTCGCCAATTTCTTTTTTTCGTCTCGCATTTTCGTTACATTCCATTGTTGCCAAGTATGGAAGGATGTTTCACATAAAACCATCTATCGCGCGTGCTCGGGCCACGTGCAATATTTTATTTGCAAACTTCGTAGTGGAACTGCAAAGATAACAACTCTATATAGCTTAAAGTTAAAATAAACTTATTTATGCATTAAACTGGCGTTTTTACCAGAAAAGACTCTCCGAAGCATCGTTAATTCAGTTGTTGGATTTTGTTCTTGCTGTTAAAGAAACATTGACGCTAATTTATATATTTATGATTTCGTTTAATATTAGCAGACGAAGTGAGACAACATAACTTGTCTCTCCAGCTATTACATCGTTAACTTTACAGCATTTCTTACTTAATCACTTTGCCAATCGATTTTATTTTCCCTGGCCAAATATTCTCTTTTTTTTTTTTTTTTTTTTTTACACCCGTTTAAAACGCTAACATCCCGATTATTTCCGCCTCTCCGATAAAGACTTTTTTATTCTTCGGTATCGAGACTATCGACTGCGCAGCGTTCTCGCCGAAGAGAGCGAATGAACTAACAAAGCGAGGACTATTCGGAAAGTTTCCATATGAAGAGATAATTTTCTTTAGTGCTTCCCAAACGCTGGTGATGGATGAGGCCGAAGTCAGATAAGTTGTATTGCCACCTGTCGCCTATACGTGGCGCTTGTTCATCGCATCGGGAACACAATGGCGACGATGGTGCGCGCCATGATGAAAACCCTACTTCTATTTATTACCGAAACTTTAGGGGACTATGGGATATGAATGAAAACATTAACGATGTCAGACGGATTAAAGAATGAGTTGAAAGTAATCCTAAAATATTACCTCCGCGTCCCTGAGGTGCGGAAAAAGGCGCGAGGAGTTTATAGTATAATACTGTTATCGCCAACCGGCATACTGCGTGCAGATGCAAAGTCACGCTATGCCTGGATTTCGAAATACCCTACTACGTGGTACTTTCTGGTATTTTTTTTTTTTTTTTTTTTTATTCCCGCACGCGCAAATCCTGTAAGGATGGAACATTATCGGCAGGCATTTGGGCTTGTATTTACCCAAAAGCGAACCACAGTTGGGAGAAATTAGGGATTAAAAAAAAAAAAAAAAAAAAAAAAAAACCCTTTTTCTTTTTTTTTTTTTTGCCTTTTTTCCTTTTTTTTTATTCTTCCAAGCAAGTTCGTGTTTTTCTTTGATTTAGTGACTTAAAGGCTGGCGCTCAGTTCGAATAAAATTATCTAAAGGAGGCACAGGATGGAAATATTTTTCAATTCAGAATTTGCAATTTTAATTTTCAACATTGAAATCCCTTACCAAGGCAACTAAGTACATAAGGCTCTTGCGTGTTGTCTATAAACTGTGTTCGTTTTGTGGTATTTGTTTAGCGGGATGAAAAATCTAAGATTTCTGGAGGAGTATTGTCTGTATTTGTTTTGCGGAATGAAAAATCTAAGTTTTTTGTAAGGGGGGAAAAAAGTAATTCTCTAGCGAGAATCTTGGCTATGGTGTGAGAAAGAGCATAAAGTTCTAGACCGGACTCAAACCTAAGCCTTTCCTATAAAAGTGTAGAAGCAATTGTAATGATTGTTCTAACCAAAAGAGGTGAGAACATCGTTAAATTTCATCAAAATCGTACAAATAGAATTCAGGCAATTATTATTCGTATTGTTTTTTTTTTTTTTTTTTTTTTTTTGTATTTTTTTTACCTCCATATGTATCAGATAGGCTATTTATTCATATACTATTGCAGCAGTGAATGAAATGAAAATTCCCGTATAAAACGCCTTGCTTTTTAAGGAGCTCGATTTTTTATTATCAGTTTACTAAATATATGTCATGAATCGTTGCTGTTTGACTACTGTATTAATCACAGCAGAAACGTGAAATACGTAATATATTCGATTGTTGTTAAAATTCAGGAAGAAATAAGTAAAGTATATTACTAAGGTGTTGACAGCATACTATACTCTGCAGAATGTGTTGTGATTGCTTTAATTCATTAAATCACAGAACGTAAAATACGTGTTGCATTTTAATTTTTATTCAAATACAGAGAAACATATCGGGATAACATTCTAAGCTGATAGTGCTGTCAAAGAAATAGGACCCGATTACTCGTCTTCGTGAGGTCGCGTACCATTCACCAACATTCTGACCAGGCAGTGATCAATGTGTTGTATTGTGGTGAGTGAATAATTACTTCCATAACGAAACACGTGTCCCACCAAAAACACTCGCACTTCAGTTGACGCCATTTTCACAACACTTGCATGCATCCAAGCAGCTCTCACTGCTTCCACCCAGTGGCAGTCCGGGTGCAACAGACTTTTTACTTAAGACACAACAAAGAAGAATGATGGGAAAACTGGATCAAAATCTTTAGCGAAATGTGTACAAGATTTTATTCTGCCTCCCCTACCCTTATCTGCAGTATAATATATACCCCCGTGGCTACCAGAGTGGCTACGACTGCTATTCTTCCATACCACGTTGAAAGGGCCTGGATTCGAGTCCCGTTTATACGGGGGAAATGTTTTGTGAGCTTTTTTTCTTCACATTTTAGTTAACTGACCCTTCTTCGAGCCAGGGTTGTAAAATTTTTTTTTTTTTTGTTTTCTCAAGCGTGTTTTTCATCTGCAAAACATACAAACCGACCACAGAACGCACTGCATCTGCAAACGCAACACATTGCAGCCTTAATCTGTAAAGCATTGTTCAGTAATATTATCACGCCTTTTTACACTTTTATGGATGAGTTTTAGATTATGGACTTTGAACTGTGGATTGGACACATTTCATACAGTTCTGTCATAGAAGTCTATTACCGCGCAGCAGTATTGTGATTCTACACTAGGGATTTCAGATATAATTATCCTCCCAATGCCCTCGCGATAGCACAGTGGATATAACGACCATCTTCCCCACGTAGGGTGGAAAAGTCTTGAGTTCGAATCCGGACAAATACGTGAGGGATTTTCATAGCCTTTTTTCACAACGTGACTGAGTTAGTCGTGTTCAGGAGAGGGTTGCATTGTTTTCTCTCCCTCAAATTCTGATTTTCGTCCAGATAACGTTCAATTTTAAGGAGAGTGTCATGATTGAACAAAGCAAAGAATATAACGTCAAATGAAAACAGGGAATAATTATCGATCCATTATAGTCGAACATATTTAAAAACCTCATCTTTGAAAACGAGCATCTTTCACCCCAGTTGGCTCCTACAAGAGGCCTAAGTATAATTGGAGAAGCCCTCAAATGCTGTAGCCCCACAAAGAAAAGCGAAAAACTTCGAACTGATTGGGAATTACTTTAATTAGTCACAGATTCACTGGTTTTCAATTGCTAGTTATCTCTCACTCGTGACCTTGGCGCTGTGCTCAACAGTTCTTATGTTGAGCACAGTGGACTCAACAATATCAACATTGGTGGACTGGAACAATATTGCCTGGTCTGACGAATCCCAGTTCTACTTTTAAAAAGATCATGAGTCCATGGACTCATCCTGCCTGATAGCAACACTGTAGGCAGTGTAATGGTGCGAGGAGTGTTTTTATGGTGTACATTTCCTTGCTTAATACCAGTGGAGCAACATTTGAATGCGACAGGTTACCTGGAAATTATTTCCGGCCGTCGCATCCCATAATGGCTGCAATGTACCCATCGGCGAATGGGTTCTTCCAACAGGATGATGCGCCATGTCTCAAGGTCAGGATTGTGAAAACTGGTTCAAGGAACATGAGAGCGAATTCTGCGGTGGTCTCCATCGTCACCAGATCCGAATCCAATTGAGCACCTGTGGGATGAGATGGAACGAGTTCTTCGGAGTACAGATCCATACCATCCATTTTTGAAACAACTGCAAGAAGAAATTATGACAAAATGGACGGGATTCCTGTGTAATGCTGTTGATGGGGGCTAAATGGGGACCTACATTATATACAAAGTGCGGCTAAAAAGAAATGAGAAATATTTCTTTAAAATCATTTATTTTAAATACAACTATTTCAATGTTTATCATCTTCAAAGTACTCTCCATTCGCGATTTCCAGGATCTAAAACAGCAGCGGAAGTCCTCGGAAGATTGAAGAAAAATGGGAATTTTAATGGGCACAGTTCAATCAAAACTTAACCGATTGCTATGAAACAAAAACTGATCTGTACAGGAAAAAAAACAGACTACAGCGCGGTATGAATGTTCTTGACATGCGCAGTAGTAAGGAATTGGTAAGCAACGATTCTTGTTTCATTATAGTCACACCTTATGTATAATCCAAATTTAAAATAGGTAAAGTAGTTTAGCTTGCATATTTTCTATTCCTGATAGATATGGAGATTAATATCACAACTTTAATACAGTTTAATATTAACAGTTCATAATTTAACAGTTCCTGATAACAACTGTAACCGTTCATTTATAACAGTTCCTAATAACTTTTAACAGTTCATAATTTAACAGTTCCTAATAACTTTTAACATTTCATAATTTAACAGTTCCTAATAGCAATTTTTAACAGTTCATAATTTAACAGTTCCTAATAACTTTTAACAGTTCGTAATTTAACAGTTCCCAATAGCAATTTTTAACAGTTCATAATTTAACAGTTCCCAATAGCAATTTTTAACAGTTCCTAATAACTTTTAACAGTTCGTAATTTAACAGTTCCTAATAGCAATTTTTAACAGTTCCTAATAACTTTTAACAGTTCGTAATTTAACAGTTCCTAATAGCAATTTTTAACAGTTCCTGATAACAACTGTAACCGTTCATTTATAACAGTTCCCAATAACAACTGTAACCGTTCATTTATAACAGTTCCTAATAACTTTTAACAGTTCATAATTTAACAGTTCCTAATAGCAATTTTTAACAGTTCATAATAACAACTTTAACAGTTCATAATAACTTTTAACAGTTCATAATTTAACCGCTCTATTTCATGCTTCTTGTTTGTAACGTATTTTGAAACGTGTTCATTAAAAGCTCCACAGTTAGAACAAAGCTTAACAAACACTCCTTGTCTTCATTGGTAATCCTCCTGATGAAGGGCATCAGTGAAGTAAGCATTGCCCAACCACTAGGAAGCTGTTTTCTGTCCCTCCGAGAACATTCAGCCGTTGAAGGTGGGTCTTGTCCTTCCAAGTTTGGTGTTAAATGTCAAGGCTACTGCGCACGCGAAGTTTTACTTTTTATTTCTTATTCTAAATCCAGTGATTATGGTAGTACCACAAAGATTCTCAACAGATTTCTGCCTTCTGTTCGAAGTAACTTTCTCTTCTCTAACGCATACCCAATTAGGAGACGATAAGGAAGAGTTGTCATTATGAAATTAAAATCCGCGTGACTGAGTACAAAAATGCGTTTCCATAGTGATACCAACCAGAGGATTATACACGTGGATAACTAAAATCCGTTACGTTTTGACTCCGTGCCATTTCTTATAAAACAGATATTGATCATTTCGTGGCTTCTCGGCAGGGGTCGTTAGCGCCACCTGGCGGCCGAACTTAAACTTCGAACTACCCAGCCGCGCTCAAAGGTGTTTTTAAGCGCATTTTCCGTTTCCTTCCGCTTATTTATTCTCACCGCGGTAAATTAAATTTCGGCGTTGTTCTTGCGAATGAATGAGACGAAAAAGAAACAAAAAAATCGAAAATTAGCGCAACTTTCGCCATTCGTCTTCTGATTAGTTTTTATTCAAAAACAGTAAAGGGCGTGAGTGTAAAAACAGTTTATTTTTCCTTATTTAAATTCTTCGTGGAAATAATTAGCACCACTTTTATTGCCCCGTTTATTTTCGCTTTTCTTTTGTGTTGTCTTCTTAAAACTAAAGGTGAGTGATTGGCGTGTTCCCTACAACTTTAGTGATTACTGGAACGCCTCACAGTATTTGCTGGTTTATTTATTTTTCCTTAATTCGCAAATTATAGACGGTCTCTCTCTCTCTCTACTACTACTACTACGCTTTCTTATGCCAATAAAGACCCGGACATTACATTGCAGGGGCAATCATCAACAGCTGACAAAACTAGTGGACGAAAAGAAAAAAAAAAGAAAGAAAGAAAGAAGGAAAACCATGCTGCTGAGAGCGAAGCTAATGAGTGAAAGAAAGGAGAGAGAGAGAGAGAGGGAGAAAAAAAAAAGAGACATACCCACTCCCTCACGCTCACTTTCGTACTCTCGCTTCTCTTAACGCATTGGCACTTAATGTCCCTTCCATCGGACTCGCGTGTGAATGTGGTCGAAGGTATGGGGCGACGCTCGTGCTTTTCACGAGGTTGAAAGTACCTCTTTGTTGTTGGAGATGGCTTTGCGTCCGTATTGTTGATTGAAAACGGTTGCTTAGATTTGTGTTCCGCATCGTATACGATGTGTGGACCTCCAGGTGTATCTACAGTGAAGTTGCTTTAGGCCTGTGCAAGCATTGGAAAGAGATGAGAAGTCTTAAATTAGCTTCACGTTACCTTCCTTTATCTTGCAAATCAGTCAATCGATCCATCCCTTCACTGGACTACCCTAGAGCGACAATTAACCGAATTAATTGGTGTTAAGACAAATCCGGATAAGTGAACACCGGCTTAACTGTACAGATTTCAAAATGTAACTTTATCCCTCGCTATATAAAGCTGACACGAGAAAGCTTTAATAACAAAGACAGAAACAGAACGATGGGATAAATATTTGTTTTTATCATTTATAAAAATAGAACCAAGAACAAAAAGGATGAAAAGAAGCTACTGAACGATGAATTTCTGCACTTAAATGATCTGCAGCGCCGACTAGTGAGAAATTACCAAAAGGTACTCAGTTCCACACGAGTTTTGAAGAACTAAATTGAAACATCTACTTGTTGGTGATATCTGTCGGATCTTGATGTAGATTTTCGCAGAATGTTTGCTTCTTGTTTCCCTAATCCTGTTCACGTGATAAGTGCTGTAGTTAAGGTAAAGTAGTTGGGAAGAGAAATTATGGTCCATTAGTTGCATCGCGCAAAAAAATATTAATCGACTGCAGGGTTAACGAACGATGCAGTCACGTGCTTTATCACAAGCGAACTGAGACTACGCCATTAACAGGTTATTAGCGCGCATCATTTTATAAACACTTTTTCAAACCTTAAGTGTTTAAGATTTGCCCAAGAAAATTAACAGTAAAGTTACACAAAGACTGGAACGGTGGGGGGAGGGGGTAAAGCCATCCATCGTTACCACGGCACTACGTACACGGATGCCAGAGTGTCATGGTAATTATCCAACTATCCTCGGTATACAGCAGAGTGATTATCTTCACACTAGTTGAACTCGTGTCAGAGATTTCGGATACTAATGCAGAGTTGCAGCAAATAACCACACGTGATGGCTCCATTTCCTTGAGGGAGTCGGAAACCACCCTGTATCCATATATGTACAATATCTACTTGCATTGAGTGTAACTTTCTTAAGGGCGTAAATGATTGTCTTTGACTTTGGATATAATACTTTAAGACTTAAGTATTATATGCAAAGTTCGATACAGTTCCACCTCGCCGACTTGGATTCCTAATCCTTCCTGAGGCTATATTATCAGCAACCCACGAAATCCATCTCCTTCTGGATTTCGTGGGTTCCTGATTAATACGTAATATCAAACATGATTCTCTGGGAATTCAATGATAAAACCAAAGAACATTAAGAACAAAGAAAAAGCCAAACAAATCTAAAGTTCACCAGGACATATCATAACCAAAATATTCCAAATAACAGTGAAGTTCCATAAAATGTGGAATTCCTAGATTCTATAGATTGCACTTGAGCTTGTTCTGATTAATTAAGATAAATAAATAAATAATCCTGATAATAGTCTTCTACTAAAAATCTAGAGAACTATGTACATCCAAAAACTAGTGGTTCTTTCATCTTGGGACTTGGAAATTTATCAGTCTGGAACGTAAAAATATTACGTTGGTATCGCGTCGAAATCTTTATTTTAAGATGGTTAATTTGAGTTATTTGTTAAAGGCCAGTGAGGATATGAAACAAATCATCTGGGGAGGGAGAGAAACATTCTTATTATTCTTGTATCTGACTCTACACACGTGTTCATCTTACTGTTAGTTTTTCGACTGGAGCCTCCTTGCATTCCCAAATGGTATCTATGTAACCGCAAGCCTCAATTAAGAAGAAGTCACCCATACAGATGATTTCCTCTTACGTCCATTTCTGTGGTCGCTTGAGCTTTTTATTCTTTGCTATATACTCTTGGTTTTTTATCCATCGTTTGAAACCGAAAGTAGAGAAACAGATTTGCTTGCAATCAGTGTCAAATGCTTCGGCTCCTATTCTCAGGAGATTTCCCATTGCATCTCCTCTTATCCGCCTGGTGTCACTTCTGTCATCACGTCCACTGGGTTACGGCAAACACGAAAGCTTCATCAACACAGCGAGGGAAACATGGCAGTCATTTTATCCCAGGGGTAAACACAGGCACTCAGAATTGACCACAAGTAAGTTTTAGTCTTTCCTGGGTTAGACACGACATTCTTAGCTTAATGGCAAAGAGGCTGGATGTCATATATTCATCTAATGAAACTACTTTGGGAGACTGAAAGGGACTGCGCGCGCGCCCACACCCACACACATACGGTGAACAATAATCTACCAGTAAAGACCGGATAATCAAATCGTAAACAAATCGTTTTAGCTTGATTTGGTATCTCCATACGATCCTCATAATCATGGATTTATATTCCCTCTCTATTGCACCATCTTTCTTTTGTCATTATATAATATCTCTAATTCTTCCTTAAATTTATTGAAACTACCCACTTCCACAACACCAGATGGTAGTTTCCCCCAAGTTAGTCACCCTCTGGTTGAAAGGCAATTTTCTCACATCTGGCCTGCAATCATCCATCCTTTTCAATCCATGTCTTTCAATTTACAAACTCACAGTTTATAGTCTCTCAGCCAGCGCAATGGCTACGTCAAATTTTCCCACACACTACGTGAAAAAGGCCTGGATTCAATCCTCTTCTCGATGGGAGAAATTTCAATGGACTTGTTTTCATAGTGATCAAGTTTAGTCTTTTTCAGATGAACGTGGATGGTTTTATTTTTCGCTCTCGAAACTGGATTTTTCATCCCGCAAAACCAATAAAAAAGCGATCTCAGAATACGCGAAATTTAACAGAACAGTACTGATAGTTCATGGCCCGTTCTTATTATTCCAGACAATCCAGCCCAGTGGATATTCGGCTCCTACAAAAACATCTGACTATCGACAAGGATATTCGATTGCCATCCTCATTAGCCTAATGACATTATAACATGAAATTTCCATTTTCCTGTATTATCAGAGTACTTAAGACCTCTCGTTTTACTAAGCTAGCAGTTTTCTTTCGTGTCATTTGAACCTTTGTGTCCTTGAGCATATTAGAATCGTTTTCTAGCTGAGAATTCATAGCAGTGACATCATCCGAGTGGGCTCAACTTCTGCGACTTTTTTGCTAATGTCAGCTACAAAGTATTTTAGAGGCGAGTGTGGGTGAGGAGCAATGGTTGTCCTTATCACCTTTATCGTTCATTTGTAATTCATTTAGTATTTCTTCTGAGCTAGAAATGACATTCAGTGACAGGAAGGGGTCATGGTTACCAAAGTAGGTGGCTTAGTGTTTTTTTGTTTTCGCTGGTGAGTCACTCAGTGGTCCGTTGCATCTTCTTTTAGCCACTACATTGTGCTGTCTCGATGCTGCTATTGAAATCCTCTAGTTTAATATTGAACCTCCACAGTTAGTTTTTTTTTTCTTAAAGATATCAAAGATTGAAAAATGAGGTCATGGAGAGATTTCAAGTTTTATAATAAGCTGTTTTTCCTCTTCCTTTTATGTCTCAATACAGAAAAGAAAATATTACCAGCATAATCCATTAACTGTACTCATTAGTGTGCTCAGAGTTTTTTACTTATTTATTTTTTTCAGATTCCTGGCTATTTTTTTAAAAAAAAATTCATATACTTAATTTTAAAATTGTCCTTAGACGAGAGTAATCATTTTATCTTCACGAAACCTTCCCTCACTAAGCCTTTCTAAATAAAACTTTACATCAAGGAAATATTATATACAAACAATCCTTTATTGCTGCCAACTAATCCGAGGAAGAACACAGAAGTTTGAGAAAATAAAAAAAAAATTCTTAAAACTTTCTTATATTGTAAACAATTCTCTTATCTCTTCCAAACAAAGCAGAACCTGTTGTCGCTAACCGCTTTGAATCGTTAAGGACAGTCGTAACTTGAAGATGCAGTTTCACACATCGCGTGTTCAAACCTGCACGAAGCTACAAAATATCAGTAATTAGTCATTTACGGTAGATGTATCTGTGTGAGGTCTTCTGGTCCCTATAGGGTCATATTGGAGCATAAACAACTTTTCTTTTCATTCGCTCTCTCTCGTTCTCTTAATATCAGCGCCTCCGTAGCCAGGTGGGAAGGAGCAGCAGTGCGTAGCACACGCTTCTTGATTAGACCGGGGTTCGAGCCCGTCACCACCAAATACGGAAGATGCGGAAAGGTCAGGGAATGACCACCGCATTTCCCGGAGCAATATGGCCTTAGTTGCTAATGCTCCTAAAAACCAAACAAACAAAACAAACAACAAACTCTTAATATCAGTGCCGGATCAAAGTAAATCGGCGCCCAGGGCAGAATGATTTTTTGGCTCCCTTTATTAAAGATATATATTTTTTCCCTCACTGTTCTGTTTTTGGCACTCTTAAAGAATGGTGCCTCGGGCAAGGGCCCTGATATCCCGTACCTTAATCCGGCACTGCTTAATATCATAAACATACTTAAAGTAGAAGTGGGAGATTCCCTAAGTGCCAATGTCAGTTGCTCATTGGGAGGAAAGGGGACTCCTCTATCCATCTGTGTCGTAGGTAATCAAAGAAACAAATGGAAGATCTAAAAAGCAAAGTCTGTCTTTTCTTATAACTTCTTAGTACAGTGGGTAGCTCGGGGAGTGCTTCGTATCGAGTGACAAGACGGAGGGAGTTGGCGGCATCATCCAAGCAGGATATTTGAGTAAGTAAGCGATGAAAATGCTTCCTCTCCCCCTCGCTTAGTCACTGTTCAACATGTGGACGTTACGCTCTTTCGAACCATGACAGCATTCAACCCACTCCTTTGGGGGTCGAGGGTGCGGACGTTTCTGTAGGTGGAAGACATGGCTACCTAACGATTTATAAGAGGCGTAGTTTACCTTGACTAACTGTTAATGTTTTCTGAGAAAGTCCCAACGAATGATTGAAGTAATGGGACTGTGGTGGTTAAAAAAAAAAAACTGTTAAATGTGAGTGGCGTTTATCATTTGCCTCACGTCGCCACAGGCCTTGTAGGCAACCCACAAAATCTGTAGCATCACTAGTGGCAATCAAGTTCCTTTTAACCAGATAAAATTGCTTTTACTCCAATACCTGCTACTCCAAACATTACCAGATAATAATATACATTGTTAAACGCATTTCTGTTAGTTTCGCTGCTTTCCGAGAGGTGGCGCCAGGTATATCCGGTATTCACAAACGTCCATGTTTGGCAAGGTTAAAACAATACAAATTTTTAAAACTAATTTCAGCATTGAAATTATTGGAAATGACTTAAAGAGTTGGGGGGAGGTGAAAACCAGAAAAGGGGTGACGTACTTTACACTAGATTAGATCCATTTCTTGCGTGAATGAAAGGTGAAGATTTTTATGCATATTTTATATCTCGACAGCGTGGTTTAAAGAAATCCATCTCTTTAGAGCAAACTGATAACTTCGTTTAGTGCTTACTACGATCTTTCTACTTTATAAATATTTAAATACCTGTTGCGTCTCTTGTTTGACACTGTAGCGGTCTTAATTAGTGTGGAGACGTCACAAGTATTGACCTTCTTGCGAAGGTCGTTTTACGGACGACGGGGAAAATTGAATTATTTCGGTAGGTAAATTTATTAATAGAAACCAAATTGAAACGATTAAGTGTAAATCTAAGTTGTTTTCTCGCGATATAAAAGGGATAGGTAGGAGACAGTTCAGTCTACAAAGAAAATTCTAAAGAAGTAGATTCTTTAAGAGGATATAATATTTTCTTAAGACTAATGATTGTTTACATTTAATTTAACACTACTCTGCAGTTCCAAAAATTAAAAAAAGAGTTCTTAAATATGGACTTTGAATATCTGTAGGTTGCCGGAAATTCTTGTGGAGGAACATCGTTGTAAATAATGGAATTAGAGGGGGAGGTACAAGTTTATTCCTCTGAGTTTGCAGTTTAATCATCAGTGGACGATTTACAGCAATGATACCCTTACGTCAATTGATTATAGATGACTTTATAATTGGTTTAAATAGATAGATCGCATTTAGCATCATATAATTTCCGGAATGTGGCATGATGTTCTGGGTTCGATTCCCGTCGATGACTGGAAGAATTTCTAAAGTCCTCTTCCGAGACTGTTGTTGGCTGAGCACAGGCGGAGAGCCTGACCTAATTCCTAAACTTAATGCAGAAGTGAAATTTTGGGCCGATGACGGGATTCAGCAAGAATCCTGAAACGTTACCTCTGTAATAAGTTCAGGAATTGTCAAAGCAATTAATAAACTAATTTTTCATTTCTCCATTAGTTATTCCGGGCTTTTCAGCCCGCGTAACATGCAAATCGACTAGCGAACACACACACATACACTTGTACAGGCTTAATACATTTATGGTTATGGGCGCGTTAAGGGTGGGAGAGTTAATACCAATATTTTTATATCTCTTTTTAAAGTGGGTTAACTTATATTTTGCAGTGTGAGGTATGTTCAGTGAGTTTTCTGTACACTTAGAGGCATTTGTTACGGAGATGGTAACGATTTCATGGAGTGTACCACCATAGAGTGGCCCTCGTGGGTAGCACAGTTAGTATGATCGCCATCCTCCCCACACCGGGCGGAAAAGACCCGAGTTCGAGAATCTTCGATGGCGTGAGGAATTTTTATATGCTTTTTTCACAACGTGGCTGAGTTAGTCAGTCTCTGGCGAGGATAGCATGGTTTTTTTCTCCCGGAAACTCAGGTTTTTCGTTCAGCAAACAGAAAATCAACCTCAGAACAAACGTAATTTACAGACAGTATATATGGAACATATGGCCTTAATCGCTGATTCTCTTGAAAAACTCTCCTACTACAACGTCAACGACCACAGTGTATGTCACTAGATAGAGAAAGAAGTTTGTACATTAGGTTATATAACTAATGGTATTCCTGCAGAAAAACTAAGACTTAAAGGGAATTTTACTGTTGAGATGATCTGAATTTTCATTTAGTTCCAAAGATTACAAAAAACTTTATTTTGTGAATCTTCGATACTAATAAACGATATTAAAATTAGATGTGAATATATCTAATTAATATCGATCTCATAATCATGATAGAACAAGATTATTTTTTTTTAACAGCTGGTTCAGTTCATCTCAACTTCCACTGTTTATTATCCGAATTGAAAGAAATGTTTCAAAATCCTTTTGGACAAAGTTTCAGTCCAAGTGTTAGTTATGGCCACTTTCATTTTCAATTAAACCAGTGGATAAAGGAAATTGCAGAGATTTTAAAACTCTCTTCTGTGCTTGATATACAAAAAGTGTTAGCAAAATCAGTCTTACCTCACATGAAACTTTAAAGTTATTGATCAAACAGACTTTATATTGCACAGGTATAATTTTAACGTTTGGCTCATTAATTTTAAAATAATCTTTACTCTCCCAGGATTATTTTCTCAATTAAACCCTTAGCTATCCAGACTGTTGATGGTTGCGTGCATGGCGATTACCCTCTGCATCTTTAAAAAGCAACTGTTTTGTTATTGTTTTTCCTTCATCTGGTTACCGCTATAATGAACCCAAGTCTACCAATATGTCTGGGTTGCGTTAAATACTGTAATAAATATCATTTTTCATGAAGATGTCACGATGATCAGTTTTTCGTATTCTTTAACCCGATTGTCAAATTAATCAACAAATCTGTTCTTGTGATTTGTGTCTCTTCTTACCAATCTCATTTTCGCTGTGTGTTCTGAAGAAATTTGGTGATGAAAGAATCCACAATTTAATTTAATACCTTAACAGTTCCTTCGAAATAACGTGATTTTAAATAATGCATAAAATTTGTGGATCTTAATTAGATATGTTTCATGCATCATAGATGTCGTTCTCCATTCCACATATTTAGTTTCCGGGAGAAAAAACTATGCATTACTCGCCACTTTTAATGGTTCCTGTCTTGGCACTGCTTCCACAGTGCCAAGACAGGAACCATTAAAAGAAGAGCAGGCCAATGTCGACCAAGGGTTACGCCGGCCAGAACGAACGGACCGCTGTTTGGCTCTAACAGCAAGAAGGAACCCTACGATGTCCTATCTTCAAATGTCTCTTGATATTGCTACGACCATAGGTGAAAACATTTCTGCGTTGACGAGGCTCAATTCAAGTGGATTCTATGCAAGGAAGCCAGTTGTTTGTACCCAATTAATCCCAAAACACCGCACAGCTCGTCGGAACTGGTGCCATGAACATGCGACTTGGAGCCCTGAAAAAATAGGGTACAGTTCTGTTATCCGAATCCCTTTTTAGACTGCAAGGAGATTCTAGACGTTATTTCATCTGGAGACAACTAGAAATGCGGTACTATCCCTTCAACATCAGAAAAGGGGACACTTACGGTAGAGGCGGTTTGTGGAGCGGAATAATAATCAACGGCAGCACCCCTCTTCATGTTTTTGAAAGGGTACAGTAACAACACAGAGGTAACGAGAACAGATCCGCAAACCCTATGTTTTGTTCCTCTTCATCGCAAGCTGCATGAGTTACACAACGTTTTCCACGTGTTCTGTTAATTTTGTCGAGCAGTATAACAGAGAGCATTCATAAATTAAACATAAGGAAATACATACACTGTGTTGCCACTTTATTAGATACACCTACCTAGTAGCGTGTTGAGCCTTCTTTAGCCTTCAAAGCAGCCAGAATTCGTCTAGGCATGGATTGAACAAGATGCTGAAAATGTGCAGGAATGGAGTACCATGCAGACATGAGTGTGTCATGCATTTTCTTGAGATTCGACGGAGGTGTAGGCCTGCAGCGAACAGCCCTTTCCAGCTCATCCCAAAGATGTTCAATAGGATTCACATCCGCGGACTGAGCGGACCACTGCAGCAAAGAAAATTCATTGCCATGTTCCTGGAACCATTCCATAGTGATTCAGGCTTTGTGCACCGGCGCATTATCCTGCTGGAAGTAACCATCTGATTGAGGATAAACTGTCACAACATGAACGGATGCACTTGGTCAGCAACGATGTTTAGATATGATGTGGCATTCAGACGTGAATCTATGGGTATCAATGGACCCAACGTGTGCCCAGAAAACATTCCCCACACCATAACACTGTCCCCACCACCTTGCACAGTAGTCGCCAGACATGACGGGTTCATGGATTCATGTTGTTTTCGCCAAATTCTGAGCCTTCCATCAACATGATTCACCAGGAACTTCGACTCGTCAGACCAAGCAACTGTTTTCCAATCCTCCATAGTCCAGTGCTGGTGTTGCTGAAGGTACGCGATGTGGCCGTCGGCTGTTGTAGCCCGTTCACGACAAAGTGCGACTAGTGGTCCGTTGCGATATTTTGTTCTGCGCACCAAGGCTGTATTCTGACGTGATGTTCGACATTATGGCCCATCTGTTTGCTTGCACAGTTCTAGCCATCCTCCTCTGACCTCTCTCATCAACAAGCGATATTCTTCCACAGGAGTGCCGTTGAGAGGATGTTTTCTGTTTGTTGCACCATTCTCGATACACCCTTGAAACTGTGGTGCGTGAAAAGTTCAGGAGACCTGCCGTTTCAGAGATGCTTTGTCCAGCACGTCTTTCACCTACTACCATGCCACGTTCGAAGTCCGTTAGATCACACCTTTTCCCCATTCTTGCTACGGTTTTTATGCTTAACTGATACTAGAAAGGTTGTTCTGCTGCATTTATATCCACAACTGTGATCATGTGACTTGCAACGTTGTGGGACAAACCATTTGTGTGCACAGCAGGGTGTACCTAATAAAGTGGAAGCACAGTGTAAGTGAAAACAAATAAACATGTTGTAATACAGAACAGGTAACGTTCTTTGCACTGAAGAATAAAAAGTAAGTTCATTATTACTCATCGTAATACTGATTAAGTTAGTATCCCATTCTTAACAGATGGTTATTGTTGGCTTATGGTATTAAGATGAGCTTTGAGGAGAAGAATCAGGGACAGGGAAATAAAACTCAAGGATGCAGCGACTGTATTCCTGTTACTAGAAAACTTAAGGTCAGCATCCAAGGACTGAGCACATGAGAGTAGCTGAAAAGGCAGAAATCTCTCAGATAGGTGGAGACGGCTGAAATGTGGGCACAGAGTTGGAGTCTCTCTGAGGGGCTCTCCAAGAACACAATTTCCAGAATGATGGTGCTGGAATCTTACCAACGAGCATTTTAACAGTCGTGGTAAGCGTTTCGTCCTAATCAGCATAGGTGGGGGGAGGGTCTGTGAATTTATAACAAACTGGCCATTTCAGTTGTCCTTAACTGTGGAGGAAGTTTATATTTGTATATGGCCCATTTTAACAGCCAAAACTGAGCAGTGAAAAGTCGCTAGTTGTGCTAGGGGCAGCAGCTGCCCATACCTCTGCAGCATATAAAAGCGGAGCGTATACCGTGGTTTTTATATATTTTCTGGTAGTTGTGACTTCATTAATAGGTAATATAAATGCTGTTTGCAATCCAGTGGAGTCTTGCTGCCTTGGTGGGCAGCTTGTCCTTGTACATGGACGAGGGGGGTTGTCAGAATAAACGACATATAATGAAAGATACAACATACATATAATGAAATCGTTAAATTTTACAGCATTATTGAAATACATACCTAAAAAAGGGCCTGAGAGGGATTTAATACCGAGTTATTTACCGATGTTGTTTCTATTTTTAGTCTCCTGACAAAGTGGGCTTATAAGATCGCCATTGTATTTTTATAAAGCCGCAAAGAAACTTATTTACAGCCCAGCCTACATCAAATAGCATTTGAAGTATATGTAATAAGAGGGGAAAGGAATATTCATATTTCGATTGGCCATTTAGAAATAAGATTGAAGTGGGTTTCATTATTGACATATTGAAAGAAATGGAACGAATTCATTATATTGAGTGTGATCTTGCCAAATTATGGTAAAGTGTCTAAATGATATAAAATTACTCGTAGATACATTTGAGAGGAATGGAATGTGAGGATACGATGAGCCCAGCGATTCTGCCTTATTGGAAGCATCTCCTTCAGTAATCTCTGCCATTTCTGTCCAAAAATTTAGTTTTAAGAACAAGAAGGAATCAGAGGATGTTAGATCTTGAGATAGCAGAATGAGAGGTGGGGGGGGGAAAGGACACAGCTCTTCTGATTTTGGCCAGAAATTATCACACATTCAGGGATGGTTTCTGCAGGAGTGCTGTTGTGGTGCAGAACCAATCTCCAACACGCCATTTATCAGACCTTTTCGTAGCCCATATTCCAATACCTGCAGTAGAATTTGATTGTAGGCATGTTGATTGAGACTTTAGCTCAATGGAACAAATTCCCCCGATTCCATCAACGTCAAAAATCACGACCAAATTACGATCACGATATATAAAGGGGGAGGGAAACCACTTTAACACTGACCCATCAAGTCTTACAGGGACTATTTCATGGGTGACATGGAATACCTGATAAGGCCAATTTTTTTTTAATACAGTCAGGGAGCTTTTTGACCATACCTCGCCTCAATACAAATTATTCACCCCCTTCCCAAGTCGTACCATCCGAGGGTTAGAACAATAACATCCATCAATAAAAGTACAGGAAAGATCAGTCAGATGGATCGCAGATCAGCAAGAACTGGTTCATTTTAAGGACACTGTATTTTAAATGAAGAAATCAGGTTGAAGTCGGCAGTAACATTCCAATTTAACAAAAATAAATCAAAGGACGTGAACAGTAGAGCAAATCAGGAGTATTGTTATTAATAAAGAGCGAATGATTTAGTATAACGGTGAGTCGATTTAAAATAAACTTTGTCAAGTCTTATAGACAGAAAAATACGGTGCATACAACCTACAGATCCATTTGTTCATTCAGACTGATACTATTCAGTCTTCTCTAACCAGACAACTAGCATTTGCGCGTGTTATTCGCATCTATGTATACATATGTGGATGAAACCGCTGTTTACAATTTATCCTGATGGAAAATATTATGCATAGAAAATAGCGCAAGTGCTCAGTTGAGTTAAGAGAAAAATACAACTGTACAAATACAAAAATGCGAAATACAAATATTAACATATCAGTTTAGAGCACTGAGAGATCCATTAAAGTGTTTTCTGTTCCAAATCACCAGTTTTACTACATTTGTTTTCATTTGTCTATTACTTCTCCATTACATTCAAATGTAAATGATATGCACTATACGCCAACATTTATTGGGAAAAAACACCTGGATAGAAAAAAGAATTTTCTTTTTTAACTATGGGATATGAATCTATTGGAATGAGTGCAGACAAGTGGAACGAGATTAAGGATGGAGAAAATAGGGTACAGTTACCAAGAACAACTTCACTTCTGCAAATTTCAGCATCTGGAGACTAGTTACTGTGAGGAAAGTTTATTGAGGTGTTTAGGGTTTTGGATGGATTGAGCAAGCTCAATACCGATGACATTCTTCCTCTTGCGCAAAGTACACACATGAAGAGACATAAATTCAAATTGAGGAAGGATGATTGCAGGATAGATGTACGGAATGAATTTTGCCTTCATCCAGCGGGTAGTAGGCTGTTGGAATAAATTTCCAAAGGGTGTTGTGGAAGTAGGTAGTTTGAATAGAGAGAAAGAACCAGACAAATTGTTGGAGTGGGGATGGACAGGTGATATGAGGAGTATTTGTTTTTCTGCATAAGCTTACTAATACTAGGAAATCTTGTTCTGACTCTTAAATGATTCCAAAACATCAAAAAACAGTTGAATATTCAGTTGGATTTAGCTCACACAGCTTGTGAAGAAATTTAGATCTTTTCTTCTTCCCATTTTGTTCCATCTACACTGACTGTGCACGTCTTTTATGCCCTGGTTTTAACTGGTATTGCTACCTGCTTCTTTGGAACTGACCATTACGTCACAAAGGTGAGAACACCCAATTCATGGTGGAGGATAGAGTTGAGAAATATATTGAATCAAGTGCTGTAACTCTTTAGATAAATCTGGCAGATGCGCTGAGAAGTTGCTAAGGTTTAACATTGGTAAATGCAAGGTATAACATATGGACAGTAGTAATCCCAGAATAACATGCCAGTTAGGTGGGAACACACTCAAGGTAGAGAGTGAAAAGGGCCTAGGAGTAATTGTACAATCCGACATAAAAGTTCTCTGAGCAGTGCAGATGGGCTGCTAGAACAACTCATGGAGATTCTGTCAACGATATACAAGAACTTTGTCAGCAGAGACAAAATAGGTGATTATCCCAATGTATAAGGCAATGGTTAGGCCACATCTTGAGTACTGCATACAGGTCTGGAATCTTCATTTTAAGAAAGATGTGGAGCTCTTGGAACAGGTGCAGGCAACAGCAACCAGATTGACCAAGAATACAAACTGGTACTCTTACAACAAAAGACTTTGGTTTTGCAAATTGCAGCACTTGGTGACCAGGCATTGCGAGAGCACCCGACTAAAGTGTTTAAAGCTTTAAATGGATTGATTAAACTTAATGATGGTGATATTTTCCTTCTCAGACACGCGTACAAGGAGACAAACTCAAATTGAAAAAGGATTGATTGACTGTCGCGGAAATGGATAGTTTCAACAAATTTAAGGAAGAACTATTAAATGGGATGGATAGAGGAGGTGCATAGTGTTTATGATCATTATTATTATTTTTTTTTTTTTTGGCTGAAGCTGGGCTTCCTTTCATCATTTCCCACTGCTGATACTAATTTCTATATTACTCAAATGTTTCCATTTAAAATCATTAGAGAAGTGTTATATCGATTTTTCTTGGATCATCATTTTAATTCGCATTCTACAAAACATGCTTCAGAAATCTATTATACGTTATTTAAAAATAAAAGAAAACTTTTAATAAAAACAAAAAATGTGATATATTCGTTCTTCTTGCTTTTCGTGTTCTCCACTTGTATCTGTTTTCTTAGACCAATTTTCTTTCGACCAGATTTTCCATCAATTCCGTTTTCTTTAACGGAACCCATTTTCTGTTATCTTCCGCTCTAATATTAACTCGTCCCAAAATAGAAATGCCACATGTTGTTGCATACCACAGAATGTGCATTATTTCCAATAGAACGTCTTTCTGATTCATTGTGGACATAATTTATCAAGTGTTATATATATCACACGTTAAGATTCCAAGCACCCGAAATCGGTTCTTCCAAGCTTATTCATTGCTTAAGATATATAGTGGAATTTGTTTTTCAAATCATATATCCTAGTTTGCAGTGAAAAAAAGTAAAATATAATACTGAAGAGCAGTTTGTTTTGCTCGATTCCAACAGCAAAATTGTTGTATTTTTAAAACAGTTGAAAAAATTTGATTAAAACAAAAGAAAAAAGAAATTAAATGTGGCTGCATAACCTGTTTAATGGTTATAACACAGTCTTGCCATTCGCTCATCATACAAACAATACCAGTTGAATAGAATAACCATATACTGCATTTATTTTAAATTTCTGATATTGTTATTTGATATAGTGGCCCTTTATGTTACTATCCAGATAAATAGTAATTGTAAACTTGCACTGAATTCAAAGCAATACGACTACTGCTCTTGCAAAATGCTGTTACGTGGCTGGTCATACAGCGCTTGTGTGAGCCTAGGACCAGCTTGACGCCACTTTAAAGCAGCTGAGACCGAATAGAAGTAGAAAATGTCCGGTGTGTATACAGCTGGATACCAACAATGGATTTAATTCCACAAAACTATTGCGCAAAAGCCCATTCGTTGATATTCTTTCTGGGTACACATTTAAAATCGACATTAGTGGAATATTAATTTTCATTGAAATCTACTTCTCCAAAACTGCTCAATAGCTGGATACATCTCTCTAAAATCTGGAAACTGTTAAAATCCGATATCTTTCAATCCTCGAGGGTGTCGGGTTTTAAAGAGTTTACTGCAATTGTTAATAAGTTGTGCCATGTTTGTTGACTGTTCCCAACTCGGCATAAGCCTACGTACCACTCATTCCTTGTAGCACGTCACACGTTCTTTTCTTTTCTTCGGGAATAGGAGAAAGTGGGAGAAATGGAAGGAGCGGAGGGATGGGGAGGGGGGTCATCGGCTTGGAAACAGCTATCGACTTTTTGTGGACGCCGCCCGATGCGCAGGCTATAAGCGATTGATGATTGAAACGACAGACGTTGCCGAATGCGCGTGTGTTGACGATCAGCGCTTATCGAAAGAGAGAGAGAGAAAGAGAGAGAGAGAGAGAGAGAGTAGTTCTCCAAAAAAATTCCGATTTTTGACCAGAAATTTACTATCTTATCTGTCAACTTACGCTACACCAGCTTTAGCAAAATTCAGTATAAAACCCATCGCCTACGGGATTACTGACTGAGCGAACGGATGATTTAAATACACGTGCAAGCTGTCGATGCAGCATTCTCAGGTGAATAAGCGATGTAGCAGCGTTCTTTGAGAAAGGCTTGGAAAGAAAGAGAGAAAAACTTCCAAGACCTTGGTTTTGTAGACGTCGGCTTAGGGCCGACTACAGATCTGTCTGAATTGGCTTACATTTCTTTTAAACACGAAGGCCGAAATTGAAATATAAGAAAGTTCAGCTGGATAAAAATCCTAACTTTTATAATAGAGGCATTTGAATGTCTGGCTGTACACGAAGAGGAAACTTTGTCTTGCACGGGATGAATTACACCCGTTAGCTGGCTCTTTGCACAGCGGTAGTTAACCGTTAATAACTGGTATCTCGCCACGTGGATGACCTCTACTCGTTCAGAGATCGAAGTTGCGGAAGAACCCCCCCTTTCCACCCCCTGGATGCATCATGTAATGAACCGCAGTATGATGTTACCTTGTGCATCAGGAAGAGTGACAATACGGACATTTTTATTCGTTTCAGACCTTCTTTCACTTCAAGATAACATTCCATCGCCTCTATTTTTATCCAGAGGCTGTTCCAAGTTTATCTGCTCGCGTATTAAATTAATTCGATTTCTCACAGCTAGCGAAACCTGATCAGCCTTCTGAAATATTGTCAACAAACCAATTATTAACATTTCTCACTGGTTTCCCTCTAATTAGTGAGGGAATTTGGTCGTACAATTGCAGCGTACCAATGATCCAGTAATGAGCAATGTGATATACACATCCGCTCCATTTGGCCATATGCGCGTTGAATTAAACTGTAACTTGAACCCGGCAGCGGGGAGCAAAGCCATCCTGGAAATCAGTCACAGAGTGGAAATTGCAATCATCATATATAATTAATCAATTGTTTGCTGTTGTATTATGCATTGTCTCTATGAATTTTCCGCTGACAATCGGATCTGATTTTCTACAGGAAAAGTCTGAAAGGGCAGCTGTTCGCTGGTTTAAACAGGAGAAATCCATATCCACTACGTTAATAAAATGGCCACTGCCTCGATCCCACACAAAGGCGCATAAAACTCAATATAATCTGAAGGCTCGTGTAAATAACGCTATGTATGCTCCAACTCGATTTACTGCTTAATAATCCTGTTTCTTATGATGCATTTGCCAATTTCTACTCCACCATCGTCCTTCTATCCTCCCTCCTAAAGTGTTCCCTTTATTAAATGTAGAGCCCTTTGAAAGCGAGATTGTAAATTCTGAAACTGTGACTATCACTTCAGAAATTCTCTTCGTAGCTACTGTAATAAAAATGAAATATGGTTCCACTTACGACCTATTTCATGCCGTCCCCTTTTAAGTATGGTCCCCTCGCGAGGTAATACACCTTGTCCAGCGGCTACTGCTGGAAGCATTTCTGGAACTCCTCTCTCGCAGTTGCGCTTTCCAATTTTGTTGAATTCTCCCTTTCGATTTAAAGTAGAAAATAAAAACCTTAGAAGCTAAATCTCATGAGTACAGAAGATGCGAGAACCAGCGATGATGATTCCTTGGCCAGAAATTATCATCCATCATCAGAAATCCAGAAATCCAATCGTCATCCAGAAACCATTTATTGGCCAGAAATCATCATCGGTCAATACATGTTGCAAACTTCGTTTTCAGATTGACTTAGTTGGTTCCATAGATGAGTCCAAATTGTACTCCCAAATATGGGGAGACTCCTAATTTTGACAAATGAGCCAGCTAAATCGTGGAATTGGTCATGGATGAACGATTTTGACGTTCTGCATCTTCCACAGAGGTGAAACCTTTTTTGAATTTCGTGTACCACTTAAAAAAAAACTCGCGTTCTACCCACTACTTACCATCCGAATGCCCTATTAAGCATTTTGTACGTTCCATAAGCTGTTTTTCTCCAATTTTAATTGAAATTGATGCAGAATAATTTGTACATTCAAATGGACAATCCTAGAAACACTCAAAAATCATAAAGAGAATTCAAATTACTCTGATGGGTCTTAAAATAACACTGATCCAATTTAGAAAAGTGGGACTACGTCAGCGTACTCATAAAGATGTATATCACATTTCAAGAATGTTATAGTTATATCAAGTTAAAAAATATTAAATAAATATTCTGTACAGTGAGTTTTTAATGGTAATTTTTATCTTTCTAATCTGTCTATGATAGCTGGCGAGATACTTTGAATATTAAATGTAATTTGTATTAACATTAGTAGTGGCATATTATGCAAGAAAGTAAGGGTATACTTCATCAAACAAAAAACTTACACTTCCCATTTCACCTATCCATTCTTCCCCAGTAGTTTGTCTAGTTCTTCCTGGAATTTATTTAAGATATCAACTTCCACAACAACAGATTTTTGCAGCCAACAAAAGGTTTGAAACAGCTTATGTATATTAAATACAAAAAGTGCTATTCAGGAAAAATGTACCAGATAAATTATATAGTTTGGATCAAACTAAATTTAGTAGCTTGGCTACTTATGAGAGAACTCTAGAACTAGAATAAAACTTGATTTTTCCATCTTAAAATAGCAAACTTACTGTAAACTCATCTTACATTTTCGTGAGGACATACTATATTGCTGAGAGGGTTGCTTCATTAGAGTTGATATGTCCCATTGCTTCGCAACCGTGCTGGAAGGGGAATGTACTTTGAAAAACTGTGAAGTATCTCACACACATGTTTCGGGATTCATATCTGATGTTGTGGAGTTTTAGGCGCATCAGGACTTAGATCATATTGCACCGTATGTATTGGCTGTAAATTGCGCGTGTTGTGTTGTGGATTTTCCTGTTTTTTGGTCGAAAAACCCGAGTTTCTGAGAAGAAACACCATGCAATCCTTGCTTGGAAACGACTGACTCAGCCATGGTGTGAAAAAGGTCCTAAAAATTCCTCATGTAATTAATGGCATACGAAGCCAGAATTTTTTCTACTAGATGTGGGAAGGACAGTGCCACGTCTCATATTTGATAAGTAAGACGGTAGCGAGCAACATTAGAAGGCCCTTCGAAGGAAGTCTTTGGAGATCTTTGCTTAGTGCGGGTGCATGTTATTGTGCAGCATCAGTGAAAGCAGGCACAAAGTTCTCTCTGAAACCTTTTGCAGCAGCTTGGGCTCTAAAGGGACCAGAAAAGTGATTGAAGAGGAGACAGCACAGCCTGATGAATCTCTCTGATGCAAATCTTTTAAATTTTCTTTTGGATAACTGGAGAGAAATATTAAAAAAAAATAAAATAAAATAACTCGCTGCTGTTGTATAAAACCGACCAAAGTTCAGTTTACAGGATGTTTTTCTTTCGCACTTTGTAGAGCTGGTCTCGAGCGACTATTTCATGTCCCACGAAGACCTGAGCTTTTCATCTAGCAAGCCTACTACAAATTTCAAGCAATTTACAGACACGACGATGTACTGACTTAGTTGCTTCGGAGGAAACTCTAAAAGACCAATTTCTGTGTACAAATCTTCCCAAATGGTGCAGAAATACATCTTTCATGATGGATTAAAAGTCGCATCTAATTTCTCTCCATGAGTTCTTCTTATACAGATGTATCATTTTGAGAATGAGAACCAGCCATTAGATAAAATATCTTTTCAAACCTCGAGTGACTTCAACTTTTGATTGAGCCTGATGCCCATAGCATCAAACAGGAAGCATCTAGCCACTTTTAGAAGTGCTCCTTGTGAAACAAGATAATACAAATACTTCTACTAGTTACTTCTTAGACGATAGAAACATATGAGAAGTAGCTAGCAGAAGTAACCCTTTTTGCAGTATTCCAGCTTTCATCCTCTGAATAATGAATCCAAAACTTAAATCTGTCTGGACCAGATATTTCATTATGCGATTTACTACGATGATTGATTTAATTTACTGAATACATTCCAGATAACTCTAGTTGAATTTCTTGAAACCTCTCAGCCGACTAAAATATGTAACTTTCGTAGAATGAGAGAATACTCCATCACGTGATGGTTACATTATCGATGTTGCAAGGTACTTAAAACCCTTTCCATTCATGTCCAATATTTACATTGTCTCGTTAATTTGCATTAAGTAAAAATGTATTTGAAGTCAATATTAAGTTATTAAGGAACTTGCAGAGATATATCCGTTGCCATAGATTCTCCAAATTCAGAGTGGTTTCTTTCATGTATAGTACAAAGCGCAATATGAATTCCGTGTCAATGAATATGGAACTACTCGTACAGTGGATTCGTTCGTGGTCCAAACCACAGCAGCACTCTTGCAACTGCTGATTTGATATAACTAGCAGTCGTATTCTCAGTGCAGCGCTCAGCCATTATGTCCTAACAAACACGGCTCCTTTCATTCGCCGTTCTTGAATTTCTGACAAGGCAATTAAGGTTGTTAGCAGTCGGTGTATTGTAAATTGTATGTGTTCCGTGGTCGATTTGCCCATTTTTGGAGAAAACACATAAGTCCTTTCCTGAGACCGACTACTTTGGCCATGATATGATAAAAAAGAAGTATTCAAGGATGCTTTCCATCGAAACTGGATTCGAACTCAAGTCTTTTCCAAACAGTATGAAGAGATAGCTATTTCTCTCTCCTTTTTAGGAGAGAGAGAGAAAGTGTTGGTAATCTACCTGGAAACGGAATATCACATTGAAACAGAAAATAATGCTACACGTGCTAAGAAAGCTTTGGATCGATATTCCCCCTAAAAATCCACAAGAACGCTTTCTTACAAGGGTTTGTTTGTCCCAAAATTGATGGAAAGGACCTCTCTTATATATCGTCGAAGTTAGGAAATTGCTTAGGAAAAATTGTCAAACAAGTGGACGGGGTGTTGTGGCCGTTGATATTACCAGATTAACCCATGCAGATTTATTTTCTGTGTGGCAATTTTACTTGTCTATTGCAGAAACATGTTGAAGAGAATCTTAAAAGAGTAATAACTGATAAACTCACCACAGATGATCACATTTTACGTTCAAAAAGACTGCTTTTATGCGATGAAGCTAAAGGAAGCCATTTTGATATTTTACATGCCTCGCTATATCAAATTTTCGGTTTATTAAATAATAAACCTTTTCAGTTTCTATACTTTGTCAAGGAAGAAATAAAAGTATACCTTGACTCTGGATTACTCTGTATTAGTGCATGGTCATCATTCCAAACTACTACCGACATTTTATACTGATCAAAAAACCGGGTTGGAAGCTGAAATATTGTAAAATTCCACTTCTTAGTATGCCTTTACTGCATGCCATGAGCGTTTCAGTTAAATAAAAATAAAATCGCAACACTTCAACGTTGTTATTGGACACATCAGAGGCAAAACAAAGATGGTATTCTGGAGGTAGTTTTGTATGTTGAAGTATAATTTCGAGATTCCACAATGCTTGTTCGACCACGTTAAAATATGAACTCTACAAATGTTTCAGTAGTCTGGGCGACATAATGGAAGAATTTTATTTCTTTTTCTCTGATTGTTTTGCTTCAACAAAGTAATAGTCGTATTTCTTTTACTGATTACAATGTAAGATGCGGATCGATACAGAAACGGCTCTTTTGTGATATTTTGTAAGTGATATGTAACCCGAAGAAGAAAATAATCGAGTGAATACTGTAGAAATTATTAAAATGCTTTAGAGTTCTGTTGTTATATTTTGCGACTTTTTTAGAGTGGTGCGAACGTTCATGTACAGATGAATGAGTGATATTGTGGATATACATGTTTTTATCCACGAGCATCGTAGTTAAAAGATAGATTAAAAAAAAAAAGAACTGTAGCTTTAAGATTCTTAAAAAAACAATTGAATTTAAAATTAATTACCCTTATAAAGATTCGTGTTATTTGTACTTTTTTTTGAGAGTTTTGATCGCAAATTATTCATTTTTTAATTTGATATTAATGTAAAATGTAATATTTAAATATATATATATATATATATATTAAAACATTACTTGCGGGGAAAGGCTGCTTGGAAGCCATACTTGAGGCGAGTATCTCATCCTATAAAGAGCTGAAGACGGGGCCCAGTAGAACCTCGAAACGTTGTCAATATTTTAAGTGTAGATTGATGCTGCAACACTTCAGTAAATACATTTTAAAATACATTCACGTGTATAACAGCGTCATTTAAAACGCGTATTCAGCTGTCATTTAAAAGCATTAAATTTATTAAACTAAATTCATATAATTATGCTTATTCTAGGGGGATAAACATAAACGCTTTTGCCCCTTTTGCGAAGTTAATGATTCCAAACAAATGCAGCAAAATTCTTCAGATTTAACGTGCTTCAAAAAGATTCACATCATTGCAATACGCACGTCCCTTTTCCTTTGCAGTTTCCAATTCCCCACTAACTTATTTAGAGTATAAACTAATAGCGTTATCAGGTCTCATTTTAAGAGGAAAGGTATATATTTACATAAACAAGTGGTCTTTATGATGTTTCTTCTTTTAGAGTAGTGGTAGTATTTATTTATTTGTTTCTAAGCCTATATTTTAGAGCAGCTATAGTTGTTCCTGCTAACGTTACGTATAAGAGGATTTCTAACGATAGAATATCGGTCATTGAGCACTTAGTCGCCTGGTAACCAACTGATACATTGCTACTAAATGACCAATCTTCTCTTCCAGTGCACGAATACTTCAATAACGTGTAGTTTGATGTATTTTGTATGTATTGGACTGCAAATTACTAACATCACAAATGCTCTCCCAATGTCTCGGGTGATGATTATATTCATTGTTTTAGTTTCTTCTGTGGTCCAGGCATGATCCAAATGGCTTCTAAATATAGGAGTTGATATACGAAAGCGAAATTCATTGAATGTATACTCATAGTCGCTCTAATCGTTCCTTTCAGTGTGCCTCTTCTTTGACGACAATCTCTTCTCTCGCAGAGTTCCTTTTTGTGTGCTAGCTCACCTTGCTTTGATACCTGCCCACTTTTTTTTTCCCTTTCCCTCAGTGTGGCCATCGATTTCTTTTTTGTATTGTTTGGAGTCGATTAACTTCTGATTACGTCACTGCTCGTGACTCTAAAAATAGCTCTTACGGCTCGGTGTATTTGCTCCCAAAAGAGCTTAATCCGGAACTTCTTAAGACACTGTCTACGAAAAGAGAAACTCGGGATGGGGAAAATAATCTTGAAGGAGGAAAATTAAGAATTGTATTTTTTTTTATGTTACTTTCTTCACTTTCGCCATAAGTTAAAACAACAATGATTCTCTTATCATTCATAGGAGCCCCCCTTCCACCTCAACCCCCCCACAACCAACGTCTCCAAGAACAGAACGCCGCAGGGTGAAGGTCGACCGGCCTCGTAACCATAGCAACACTGGCGCAAGATCCTTTTGGAGAGAGAAGGTGCTGACATCAGGTGTTGTCGTACAGTTCGTGCCAGATACTGAACGGACAACAGGACAGGTAAAGGGAGACGCCTTGGGAATTCCTCATGGTTCCACCCTCCGTACTCTCGTCCCCTCCTCTAGGTAAGTCTCTAGATTAAATTCGACTTTAGAAGTTATATCGGTGAGACTTGATAAGATGTTTGGGTCGGTATTCTTAAGTCACCCTTTTTGATGAAAGACTTGTTAAGGCTTTGGAACTCGCGAGTGTGGGTTATTATGAAACGCTCATCTTTCTGCCTGACATGTTGATATTAAATTTTTGAATTTACTGCACAATTTTTAGGATAAATATATTAAGCTTCAGTTCGCTTATCCTTGTGTCGGTAGGTAGCGCTACTGCATACATATCAAGATTTGTAAATTCTTTATTAAAATACCGGATATGATAAGATCGTGGAGAATTAATTATCAGATGGATTGAATCTATGGATTCTGATCTTCTCTCTTTAGGCGAGGAATCCGTTAACGTTAGCTGGAATTTTAATTTTCGTCTGTGATATTCCTCACACAGTAGTGGAACGAGGAATGTTGCTTCCCCCCAGTGCACTTCGTGATGATGCATATACTTTAACTTTTCCCAGAATTATATCGAAAAAAAAACCAATATATATCTCAACCACAATATATTTCTGTTTTTTATTTAGTTAAAAACGTACTTGTATAAATAGTTTATTCAGCCTGAAGAAGGGATAGAGGATAAACTCTTGAAACGTAGCTCGTTCCAAACGACGTTTGCTTTTATTGTGGCGTATAGAGTCAGTTCTTTGCGCAGATGGATGTTGCTGCTCATGGGCAATAAATTGACCATATCACAGAAATTTGAATCTGCGCGTAGCATTGTAAGACAAAAATTTTCTCAGAGATTAATCACATCGATGAGAGCACAATGTCTTCCCCTAAACAGAAAATAAAATGAGATTGTCACTAAACTTAGGATAATCTTAATTTATTCTTCATTTGGAGTAATTTAGAATTTTAATACACTAATATTTGAGTCAGGGAATGCTTATAAAATGCAATAAGTAATTTTTTTCCCCTAGAACAGTAAATCTAAAAAAAAAAAAAAACCGGAAAAGAGAAATCCCGCATGGCTGCATTCCATTTTTTGTGTTAAACTTTTGTCTGCCATTTTTGTTTCTTGTCTTCGGATATTTTCTTCCTTCTTAATTCCTTTCTAATAATAATTTCACTCTCTCTCTCTCTCTGTAGCCTGCTTTGAACTGCTTCTAACAGAGAGTGTGTTCGAACTGGCAGCTGAGCAAATGCGGTATAAAAAGGATCTTTTGTTTTGTGTCCTTTTTTCCTTAAACGAATAGGGAGGAAAAACATCGTGGGAGTGCAGTTCCATTCGCTCGTGCCCACCATTAATTGAAATTTCACCATTTACCGCGTTTTGCGCCCGTTTACATCGTTCAGGTGTTGTCTGATTTGCTTCCAAATCTCATTAAGAAATTGATTTTTCCTTCTTTATCTTCTCTCATTATTTCTCATAAAACGTATACAGAATTGCGTTTTCGTCTAATGTTTCATATTTCCGAGATTAATATAATTCCCCCCACCCCACGGTAGCCCCCAAATGCCTCCCTTATCTTACCTTACACAAAAAAGGATTGTTTGTTTCATTAAGCTCCATTTATTACTTAAGATTCGAAAGACAGAACGATTCCCAGTTTTTTGTTATTCTCTTGAAAATGCACTCAATTTAGAATACACCAATGCATCGCGTTTCTCAGTGTACAGACTGTCAGGGTGGCTGAAACAATTCCATTAAATCTGCGCTGAACAACACGAAAAAGGTAGAATTATCTTGATAAACACGCTGGCCGTGATTAAGTATCATGTTCGTTTTTGACCGCGGTGTGTTTTAGAAATTCCAACATGCCAGGGAAAGTCAAATCAGATGAAAGTAAATTCGATAGAATTAACTCTTACCTCTACATATTTAATCCGACGGATGGCAAACCTGTTTGATTTCATCACAGTTGAACTGATGTAGGATAGAATCCTGACAGCGTGTTTTCTTCATTTTGAACTTGCTCTCAGAAGCGCATTTTTAAATCATTTAAGAATGTTAAAATTAAAAAAATGTAGCCTCAGAAGATCAGGGAAAATGAAGTGGGGTTTAATTCATGAATATGATAACTTCCGTTTAAGTTTCGACCTTCCGAAGTTTCGATTTTTTGAAGAAAATTCAATTTATCACAAATTTCATTCAAACTTTGTTGCATCACTCATTCAACTAGGCCGATGTTCATCTGGTGTAGTTGTACATCCTCGCGAGTCGCTGTCCTTCCAAGCTGTGTATAAAAGGTCCCGAGTTCGAATTCTGTCCACAGGAGGAATTGTTACGATTTTCCTCGTGAAAATTTGTAAAAATCTGGATGAAAAACCCGGGAACTCTGGTTTTTTATCCAGAAAAACAAGCAAACCGATGACAGAATACACGGAATTTACAGAGTAATACATTAATGCTTCATAATATTAGTTCCTTTTGGAGCAAAACCAAAAATTCTGCATGCTTGTCAGTAGATCGTGCCTCTAAACTGCAATCTAAGACTTCGACTCCTTCAGACAGTAAAAGATTGACTGCCATTTTGAAAACGACAGCTACTACGTACCAATATTGCCAACTTTATATCCGGAGACTGCAAAACCTACAAAATACAAGCAAGAATAAGTTTATAAAATTTATGCCATTAAAATAAAGGTGCAATATTTAAGAATATTCACAAAATCAGTAGGAAGGCCGAAACTTAACCTTACATTTGAATTATAAATAAATGGCTACCTGTATATTCTCAAATTCCAAGAAGTCGTCATTTTGTTAATAGTCATTTTCATCATCTAAGGGCAAGCTTCACTGGCGAGTATAAAGCTCCACCTGGGTGGGAGATATACGTTTCCCTTCGGGTACCTATTCAGTTGCAGTGGGAAAGGAAATACACGGCACTGCTCAAGGAAAGAAAATATCGTGGCTATTTCTTATTCTCTTCTGTATGCCCACTGGCTGGATGTTCCCATCACATCCTTACTGGGTCGTTACCGGAGATTCATGTTTCCATGGCTCCCCCTGCAGCGTAAGGAAGGATCGTATTACCATTAGATCAGTTTCTCCTTAGGTCCGCGCTGCAACCACATCGATAAGGCTTTAGTTAAAGGTGGAGCATAATTGGCCTTCAACTCTAATGGACACGGCCATTTATGAAGGCGTTTTGGTCAGGAAAAATAAATAAATACGAAACTGGGGATGGTAACAGCGAAGAATATCGAAGACACCCCACAACACGAACATTAACAATTTAAATGTACTCTTATATGCATCACCTTTCTGTAACATTTTTGTTTTGCAAACACGTAACTAGCTTCTGGACTTTGTCCCGTTCTGTTTGAAGAATTGATCTCCAGCTTTTGCTTGTCACGTAGTCCTCGCTTGCGATCCCCATTGTCACGTATCTGGGATGTGAATGAGGGGGTTGAAGCGGTCGCGTGTGAGTGCAGCGAATGCTTTTAGATGAAAGTCTGTTGAGCAGAGGGAGACGATAAGAATAACATACCGATGTCGTCTATCGGAGTAGTAAAACTACGTGGATTTTCTCAGAGAGCAGCGCTGCGTTGGTCGCAGGTTTTTAACCGAGAAACTCCCGTTTTTGACCCCCCCCCCAAAAAAAAAACAAAATACCGACCTTTTAGAACGTGTTTTGATCTTAGAGCTAATCTAAAACGATCGTTGTGTTCGGGAAACCCAATCCTACGTTTCGATTGAGACAGACAACATTAGACATCTTAATGTCGTGTATTTTAGGGCGTAGTTCGTTTTAGGGTTCGATGTGCGGATTAGCGTTATCCTATTATTAGATATTATGACGGTTAACAGACTGTTCGAATGAAAAACTGTCTCGTCAGAAAAGGTGTAATAATATTTGTCGGAACCACTTCCTGTCCTCGTGTGACCAAACTCATTCATGGAACTGAAGTCTCAGATCAAGATCATCATCATTCAGCGCACAAGAAAGCCGTTGAGGTGGGCGATAACCAGTTTTTTTTAAACATATGATAACTATTCGAATTTGAAATCTGTCTCACGTTACTTTGCCTTGCTAGCTTTTGTGGAGTTTTCTATGACTTTACGATCTTACCATTTGAGTACGTGGTAAGACCAGAAGTTCTGATTTGGTGTCTGTCAGGCCTCTTCCTCGTCCCTGAAAGATTTTTTCCTTGCCCTGGAAATGTTGCTTTAGATTTATGCTTCTTTATTTGCCAAAATTAAAGAAAACGAAGACTGAGCGAGCTGTTTTCCTCCTCTGATATTACCCATATTACTACTTATAATATGAACACATTAGTATAAGAACATACATTGCAATACAGATTAAATAAATATCATTATAACTATAACTTTCATTTTATTCAAGAAGTTTTGTAGCTCTCTCTCTCTTGTAGATGCTGACCATTTCGTAAATTTACAGTGAGTTGGCTTGGCATTATATCTGATTACCTCGTGAGGTCTCTTTCTGCCCTTGATACAGCAGCCCATACATGCCTTGGCATGAACTCCACAAGGTGTTGCAAGGTGTCCTGTGGTTGTTCTACCCGTGAGTTGCTCAATGTGTCCAGTAAGGCTTGAATATTGTCCGGTGGATGGTAGTATCATCGAATGTCCTTTTCCAGTAGGTTGCGAACATGCTTGACTGGGTTGAGATTGGATGAGTTGGACCACGAGAGGACGGAAAATTTATAAAAATGTTCCCAGTTAGCAACATGCTGGACCTTGTGGCATGGCACGTTGTCTTGTTGATAGACGCCCCAGTTGTGTGGATACACTGTCATCATGAAGGGGTACACTTACTTGGCGACGATGGAAAGGTAGACGTTCCCATCGAGCCGTTGATCATGGTGATCGGAGGACCCAGACCCAGTACCTGCCGAACTCCAACAGTGCATCCAGGTGTCATGGCCTCAAGTTGCCTTCTTCAGATGCGGCCACACCCATCAACATGATAAAGTTGGGAACGGGATTCATCACGCCAGGCAACAGATTTTCCACGTGTCGGTGGTCCAGTGTTGGTTAGTTAGTTAGTTATTTGGTTTTTAGGAGCATTAGCAACTAAGGCCATATTGCTCCGGGATATGCGGTGGTCATTCCTTGACCTTTCCGCATCCTCCGTATTTGGTGGTGACGGGCTCGAACCCCGGTCTAATCAAGAAGCGTGTACTACGCACTGCTGCTCCTTCCCACCTGGCTACGGAGGCGCCCCAGTGTTGGTACAAATGTGCTGAAGTAAGATGCAATTTCTTGTGTTTCGCAGTGAGCATTGGTACCCATGACAGCTGTCGACTGCGTAGACTACACGAGCTAATGTCGGGCATATAATCTGTCTGGATATTAGTTTTTCTATTCCTACGTTGTACTGGGTTATTGGTTGGGCCTGTGTGCTGCGTCGCCCTGTTACGAGACAAAACATACGACACTCACTACGTTCGTCGATCGCACATGTGACTTTTGGTTGATTGTTCGACCACCGTTGAGGCAGTCACGGTAGACCGGTGACAACACATAATGGGAGCACTTAATCGTGTTGGCTATTGTGGAATACTGGAACTTGCATGTCTTTGACCCATTCCTCCTCGCAGACACTCAAAAACTGATCGCCATGTGTGCGAACTGCAATGTTATGTAAGCCGTTCCCCACTTTGCGCCTTCACCAGAGTCACAGAGCACCCCATTCCTTCACAAGGAAGCTAATGCAGTCTATATTAAAGTGCAGGTCACCGCTTAAGTAACTGATTCCTCGGTCTACTGTAAAGCATTCTTCTACGAATACGAAAGCCATAATTTAAATGCGGTCTTTTATTCACCGGTTGCAACAGAAAATGTTACTAGCGAATCCAAGAGCGCAAATAATTACTCCCAATCTTTACGCTAATGAGACGGATGATCTCATTAGCGCGAAGATGACACACACCTGGTTACTCGCAGTACTGAAAGAATTAAGTATTTGCGAGAATTGTTTTCGTTAATTATTATTAAACTTGTTAAATGTTTATCCGATGCTAACAGTAAAATTTAATATCTCAGATGCTTTAATATTTTAAGACCATTGCATTAAAATCCAGCAGTTCAAATCCCGGCGGCAGCAGAAATGCCCCCCCAAAAAAAAAAAAAAACGTAAATTTTTTTTTATCATTCTAAAACAAATGGCGCAGTGTTTTTTTAATAATTTTCCTTCACGTATTTATTTAAAAATGTTGGAATTAGAGTTTAGAAAATATTTTTGAATCTTTTTTTCCTATTTTATGGATGAGACCTTCATCCAAGAAGATTCGGTTGTTTTTCTCGCGTCAAACAAGTTATAAGCAACAAATAAATTCGATGATTTAAATTATAACTTCAGCATGAAAATCTGTCCATGGGTCGATGCTAAACCTTCGGCCTGGTTTACTACCTGAAGATTTAACCAGACACCCAGCGCGAGCATCGGCCCTCTGTTTGTTATGTAAAAGCATTCTTTTGTTTTTAACTGCACGTCACTCGTCGATTCTGAAACCATTCAGTTGGATGAATATTCATGCAAGACAGGACGAAAAAGGGAGCGGGGAGGGGGAGGATAAAGCGTGGGTTACTGGGGGAGGGAATGCAGCGAATTTCCGCCTGACTGGCAACTGAAAGATGATGAATTATTAAAGAAGAACGGGCGAAAGTGTCTTTCAGAAACTTAAGGGTGTTCTCACAGTTTAGCGTTTTCCTCCGTAAGGTTATTGGGAGAGAAAGACAGAGAGGGCAAACAAAAGACGGTCTTTTCATCGTGGTATTAGCGACACACGCACGCACACACATACAGAAGAAAAAAAAACCTTTTTGTTGCGTTCCTTTATGGAATTTGTCGCTTAAATTGGGGAACAGGGTTTAAAAAGAGCAGCAAAGAGCAAATCGAAGAGAGATACTCCTGGGACGCTTTATCGACGGCGACATTTTCGCTCATTGCATTGAATGTTAGCTAGAAAGTTTTCTACGAAGTAATATCGGGCATTGGAAGAAGGCCCAGACTTAAGAAATTAAAGTGAGTTATAAAAAGAAGTTTTGGAGAAAAAAAAATAAAAAAAAACCTTTCTCCTTTGAATATAAAATACTGAATAAGTCACAGCAGTCCACCAAATGCTATTTTGATAATGTAGTTAGAATGAAATAAACTGCGAACGTGGTGCTGAATATAGACGCTTATATAGACCAAGAGCAGAATTCAGACTTAGAGAAATGTCAGCCTTCCCATCTGAAAAGCATTGAGTGTCCGACAGGTGGCCCTATTGAAATACAAAATAGTTTTAAAATTATATTAAAAATAAATCGCGTGTATCGGTGATCGATTTTCTGTTTGCTGGATGAAAAATCCAACTTTTCGGGATAAAAAACCATTCTGCACTCGCCGAGACCGACTTAACTGGCCACGTTGTGAAAAAGACCCTTAAAAATTTCTCGAGTCTTGGCAGAATTCGAACTCAGATGTTTATTATGCTGTATTTGTTCGATAAGAAGTTCTGAATAATTTGAGTAGAAGAGGAAGAAAATAATTAACCAGAAATTATACCCTATTAGATTATTTCACATATAGAAGGGAATGAAGAAAAATGAATGATGTTTTGGTGCATAGTAGTGACCCCAGATAAAATTCAGATGAAGCGTCTTAGCGTTTTTATTTACGACAAGGAATTGGACCTCTTCAACCAAAGAAGTCGGACTTCCATTGACAGATGATTGTTTCCCTCGCCCACACAGATCTGCGCGGGTGGCACAGTGGTTATAATCACTGCCCTCCCACTTATTAAAGACGGGAGGTCCTATCAATTCACAGGATTCAAATCCCGTGCTTTTTCCAGGTGGAAAAAGCACGGGATTTGAATCCTGTGAATGATAGGAATTTTTATTGGTTTTTTAACCCCTTGGCTGAGTTAATCGGTCTCTCCCCGATTTTTAGACCAGAAAAAACAGGCAAATGGTCGTCAGAACACATGCAATTTATGGACATGCAAGTTAGTTCTTGGGTGGCCCTAGTATGACAGTTTTTTTCTTCTCACTTAGTTCTTGAGATAAGGAGAAGAGAGCAAATGAAGATTTGGTGTTGTCAATCTATAAATTAAAAGAGGATTCGTGGTCAACAAAATCATCAATCACAGATTTGGCTAGACTCATCGCAGCCTTGTCAACCTTGTTGACTTAATGAGCAAGATAATGTCGTCAGTACTCTATAAAAAATTGTATAATTAAAAGAAGGGAATGAAGAGAAAAATAGGAGTACTGAGATTAAACTACCCTTAAGAGCTCCGATGTTAGTTGATATTAGTTCACGGTTACAGAATCGTTGAAAGAGAAATGAGGAACCCTTATACGTGGAATATGGAGAACAGTTTTAACCAAATCACGGGCTGCAATTAGATCAGAAAATATGTATATGGAGATTTCTTTCTGACTCCGATGTCTAATAAAAACTATAGATACTATCCGATTCCGACAATTGAAGGTCGACTGGTCTTTGATCCTATAAGCTTACTGAAAGCAACTTTTCCTTGAAATATTTCATATATCAAAATCTCAAACAAGATTCTCTCCTAAGTTCAGAAAGTAAGAGTCAATGGAAAATGGATTTTCCATTTATTTGTTCTTTTTTTTTTGTAATCCGGAAACCTTATATATAAATCCACAACTGCGAAATCCAACTGGCTGCTAAAATCGTGTTGAAAAACAGAAATTGTGAATTCAATTTAAAAAAATAATCAAATAAAACACATGAATTCTGTTTAAAGTACGGGACAGCCGACTTTAAGGAGAATAAGAGAATACCAGAACATTACTGCATTTAGCAGTCACGGGACCTTCACTCATGGTCAGCTCAAACGTGTATACAAATGTACCCTTTTGTTTGACCACACGGTTACGATGGAAGTTCGACAAAAGATTGCATTGGTAAATGGTTGACCACCTCTTTCGATTTCATATGTTGCCAGAGTGACAGTATAGTGGTGAGAAGACACTGCTTCAGTCTGGAGCTATGGTGAAGACGGCCCAAAACTATTGAATTATACAGGGTGTTTCAGTTAAACGTTTCAGAACTTCTAAGAGGGGTAGGGTACATCCTGACAACTCGAAATCATATAGCAATGTGGGGTCTGAAATGCTTTCCTGAAGCGGTGTTGTACACAGAAGCACCATAAAGAAAAGAGACCGTAAGTGAGAAATCGTTTTAATAATACATGAAAAGAAGCAAAAGGTACATGGATTAAAGTAAGTGTTCGAAGTTTCTTCAACCTCGTATTGCTTTCGCACAGTGGTACCTTGGAAAATGTGCTGCAAATCCCCTTTTTCCTGCTGAAGTGTTGTTTTCCGATGAGGCATCCTTCACAAGGGAAGGAATTTTCAACATGCATAACGACCATATCTGGGCGGTCGAGAACCCGCATGCAATACGTGCAGCACAGATTCGATTTTCGGTCAATGTATGGGCCGGTATTATGGGAGATCACCTCATCGGACCTTACCTGTTACCGTGTCGTCTAACCGGACCTATCTACTTGATCTTTCTGCAGCAAGTATTGCCACAACTTTTGAGAGATGAACAGATTTCTGCATCAACGCAACAGACAATGTGGTTCCAACACGATGGAGCCCCTGCCCATTATAGCGGAGATGTTCGTAACTACCTGGATGTCACATTTGGTCAACAGTGGATCGGACGTGGTGGTCCCGTGCGTTGGCCTGCTCGGTCACCCGACCTATCATGTCTTGATTTTTATTTCTGGGGTCATATGAAATCGTTAGTTTATGACACCCCTGTTGGCAATGCTGAGGAGCTGGTTGCAAGAATCGCAGTAGCTGCCGAAGAAATTCGAAATTCGCCTGAAGTATTCCAGAATGTTCGGATGTCCATGCGTCGGAGATGTGAGGCGTGTATTGTAGCCCGTGGAAGAAACTTCGAACACTTACTTTAATCCATGTACCTTTTGCTTCTTTTCATGTATTATTAAAACGATTTCTCACTTACGGTCTCTTTTCTTTATGGTGCTTCTGTGTACAACACCGCTTCAGGAAAGCATTTCCGACCCCACATTGCTATATGATTTCGAGTTGTCAGGATGTACCCTACCCCTCTTAGAAGTTCTGAAACGTTTAACTGAAACACCCTGTATAATAAAATGAGGCCTCCAAACTATTAGGAAACTAAAATTTCAGAGAACTTCTCTTCTCCTTTGCAGCCTATACTCTAACATTGCTTGAGATGGCTTCCTTCTCACATAAATGGACTGGTCACACGCAGAATGAATACTGAATACAATTGCTAAAAGAGAAATGATTTTAGAAATTTGCGAGTTGTCTGTTGAGGTTCAAAAAAATGCCGAAAGTTTCTGATTTTACCAAAATGTCGTGAAATAAGAAAACTTGATGAAATGGCCAAGAAGTGAAGCAGATTTAAGAACAAAAAAAGTTAGAAAATCAGCTTCACTCACCTACTCGGCTACAGTCTTGCCAGAGTACATATGACAAATTTGGATCCTCTAGTCATTAAAATTTCGATTCGCATCTGACTAGAGGAAACTCCAACGCCAAAGACCGCAAACGGTATTTTGCGTTGAGAACCTGAAGCCATTATTCATTGCCCATGAGTTCAGGCGATCAATAGCATGTTACAATTGTCTATTGATAACCCTCATGCTGCAGGATTGAGAAAATATGTTGAACTCGTCAACACAGAGGGCACAGTTTACAACTGGAGGAAGCTGTTCCGTGATGGAATTCACTTTGATGACAAAAAAAGCGTAACGCTGAAACTGATCTCTGGAGTACTCTCTCTCCTCTTGGCTGAAGGGGCGACAGAAGGTAGATGATACACGAACTTGGAAGTAACGACGGGATACATATCCAATGCACGCTTAAAGGCTAAGAGATTAAGTGTAATAGGATATATTCGAAATATTCCCCAAGTTTTGTTTTGAGCCTTTTTGAAGGGGCAAACCCCCAATGACGCTTGACCCTCAACACTATGTACACTATGCTGTGCATTTTGGATTCCAACAGGGTTCGGGAGATTTTAGAAACTGGGTAGATGGTTTTTCGGAATTGTAATTGCAGTTGCATGGACACGGTTTCTGTGATGTATGCCAATGCATTATTGATAAGCTTGACTGAGTGTCGTGATGGTAAACGCTGCGAAATATTGGAAGGCATTCCAATCAGCCTGATCAATCTTCCACTGTGGTAACCTAAAAGGAAGACATGGTTTCCCATTAAATAGGCTGGTTATCATGGGGAAATGATCACTTCCATACGGGGTCTCCTCCACCTTCTAATTAAGTGAAGGAAAGGGAGAGAAAATGGGAGCATATAGAAAGATCAATAGCAGAAAACATGCGTGTAGGCATATGGAAGAAGATGTTAATTCTCACGTTTGGAAGGAAGAGTTATTTCCAATGAGGGTAATGTCGCGTTAATGTCAGCAGTACCCCACAGGGTATCGTGTTCATTGAAATCCCCGAAGACAGGAGAGGGCAGCTGCGCAATGATATCATCAAGGTCTTTCTGGGAGATGTCAGTCCCAGATGGCAAATAATTCTTATAAACTGTTAATAAAACCCTACATTATGAAGAATTGCTACCGCTTCTACGTTGGTAGGTTGAAATGGGTCTGGGTTGCTCACAAGGACAACTCCTTCTACATGGTCAGGTCCATCCCCAGTTCTGTCCTTATGTATGATAGTAGTATTATGAAAGGAGAGTTTTTCATTTGCCTTCAAATATGTCTTCTACAGGCCAAAGCTAACTGGCTTTCATTTTTGCAGGAGGGACTAGATGTTATCAGCATTTCGCCGAAATCCACAAAAATTCCACTGTAGGAATTTAGCCATTATATGGTGTTGGTGGATCCGTCGATCGGCTTTCCAATTGCTGAGGGCTTAGTTTTTCTCAGCCTTGGATTTATTGTTTTTTTTTTGGGGGGGGGTATCAACGCTGTCCTGTATCCGTTTCTTCCTCCGTAAAAAAAGTTTCAAGACTGAGTTTTCTGTGGCTGCTCTACATCCATTTGTTCTTGTGGTTGAGACGGGAGCGGGTTGGACTGCTTTTCCTTTTCTCACTCACTTTTTTTTCGGAGGTAGTAGTGCATGAAGTATGGATATAGGTGTGGCAGTTAATTGGCTCTTTTGAGTTGGTTTCAGCGAACTCAGTAAATGATGGGCAAGGGGATAAAATGGTTCTGACGTTGCTATGATCATCACTATTTCTGTTCCGATGCAAACTTTTCTAAAACCTTCTGGACGTACAGCAATTAATTACTGTTATTTAAGGTTTGAAATTTATGAATTTCTTTTGAATTTCTTTTTCTTCCTTCCACCGCTGGCTGGCTGGTTGGTTGTTGAAGGGTTTTAGGCGTATCAGCAACTTAGACCATATTGCACCGTATATAACATGCTGTTTATTGGACTAAATAATCATCCTATCATCTGCTGAGACCGACTAACTCAGCCACCTTATGAAAAAGACCCATAGAAATTCTCCTCGTTATTGACGGGATCTGAACTCTGGTTCGGTATGGGGAGGTTGATAATTATACCAACTTTGCTAATTTACTGCTGGCATGCTTGAGAGTATGCAATGAACATTCCTTGCTCTCGTGGTCTTTGGCACCACATCGAGCACAGGCAGGGTTTCCACGACAGGTTGTTTGAGAGTGGCAGTACTTTGGCATTTCGAAACAGTGGATTTGGAATGTATATCTTTGCTGGGCAGTTTAAGTAGCCTACCTTGATGGAACTTTGAAGTTGTGCGGTGCTGAATGTAATGATGAGAACTCGAGTAGTCTGATCTTTCAGTCCAGGGCAGACCTTTCCTATAGAGACATTAAGATCCCACTCTAATATGATACCACCTGAAGAGTTCAGAATTTTATAGAGTCGGGGTAAGGTGATAGGTGTTCTCCCTATGGATATGGCTTTCAGAAATTGCTGGGCATATTTCACACACGAGGCTTCCACTAAAAGATCTCTAGATCATAGCCTTTTCACAGATTTTGGGAATCTTGCCAACCCTTCTAATCCTTTCTGGATGAAAAAGGGTGACATTTTCCAGATATCCTGCTCTTCGATAGAATGTAGAATGAGGAAAAGTGGTGTCACTGATGGTACATTCTCAGTTCGGGGTATTTTTGTATTGTAGTTATCGGTGGCGTCCGATAACTCCAATGGTTGTTGGAGCCATAGAAGAAAAAAAAAAAAGGAAAGAAAAGAGAGATTTATATTACTCATAGGAGTAATATAAAATTTTCTGATGCCCTAAGTACTTCACCCACCACGGCACCCTGCCAGGGGACGCCCACTCGTGAACTAGAAAGTACTGCGTACCCGAATGGAACGCCAGTTTGGGTCAGAGACTCATGCCCACATTTCTAGTAAGTCTTGAGTCATTCCAAGGACCAATGGGGATGAGACTTATTGGAATACAGTTTACTCTAGCAGTAAGAACCACCCGCTAATTAATCCCGGTTGGCTAGGTCCTGGACCTCCCATCTTCTCGAAGCAGGAACCAAAGTAATGTATTAGGGCTGGACCGCTCGCCCACTACAGTCCCTTTTACGAATTTCCACGAGTCGTGGTGCATGGCTGCACACGCCAGATTCCAATGATGTAACCCTGGAACCAAAGTATTGGCATTGGATCCTAGTGATGATAATCTAGAAGGCCAGAAGAATCACTGGGAGGTCCACTTCACCACATACAGGTGCGCACGTCGAGAAAAGAAAGAGAAGAGACTTTTTAAAAAGTATATAAATATAATACAGTTGTAATTAAACTGAACGGTTAAGTTTAGAGGACGTAAAACTGCAAAGTTTTACTAACTATTCTATAAAGTTATAATTTTAGTAATTAAATGATAATTATATTTACTTTCCACTTCTGTTAATCACAGAAATAAAAGAGAGTAACTGAAGAAAATCATCGAACCAGCCTGAAATGCTACGTTATATCATAAGAAATGCTGGAAACAATTAAAGATTAATTTTAGATTTGGAACACACAATTAAGGCGATGGTAATTTGAATGCAAGATTCGAGAATATTTCTAAAGAAATCAAGTTATAATTTATGAACTGGATAATGTACTTTATTTTAAATTTTAATTAGTCGGCAACTGTGCAATTTGAAACGTCCCAGTTTTAAGCAACCTGCGTTTGACGAATGAATGCATTCTCCTATTACACGTATGGTAAAACTGCGTAGGCTTTCAATTGAAAATCATTAAAGAAATATGGTCATTAATACATTATTTTACGGCAATTAAGAATAGTTTTCAATTAAGAATAGTTTTCTAAAAGATCAATCTTTAAGGCTATAATTAAAATCGAAAATTGTGGCCATCACTAATTGATGCCACAATCACTCTAAAGACGAAGGAGCTATAGAAAAACTTTCCAAATATTCCTCAATGTACTTTTCAGTTTTCTGACTTCATCTCTTATGGCGTTAGATCTCTGTGGAAAAAGATCTGGCTAAGCATCCTCCTCGTCCAGTTAAAGGTCATTCAAAAGATATTGAGAACAAATTTAAGTTCATTTATAAATATTTGTCTATCGAGCTTTGATTGATAATAACTCTTCTTGAAATTCTCTTCTCCTAATATGTCTTATTTTTGAAACATTCGCGCAGAATGCTTTGATTCTTTCCCATCTCGAAGAGTATTCATATTTTCTCTAACATCTCTCTCTCTTCTGCAGAGCTGACATTTTACCTTTCAATTTTCTAAGATGAGGAGGTGAAAAGAGGGGAAAGAAAAAAGAAAAGAAAGTGCGAAGAAAGAAGTTTTACTTTGAAGTAAGATGGGAAGAGAGAGAGAGAGGGGGGGATTTGGATGGGGGGGAAGAGTGACTTTCCGTTGGCATTGGACGACATCGCTCAGTCAAAAACGCTTTCAACTTGTCTGCAGCAAGAGAACTATTTCCTTTCAGAAATTGGCTAGGCGTACGCCTTAAACGCCACCAGAAAACGTAATCAGTCGTGCAATCCATCAAACCAACGCCTGACTTGCCGAAAAGGGAATTTATTGGTGGAGCGTAGTCAGGTTACGGGAAATTGGGGAACAGTAATTATGGTTAACTACAGTTTTTATCTGATCTTTTTTAGCTCGTGTGGCAAACAATATCCCCACTCGTGGTCACTTCTATTGTCAGAGTTGAGGATTGCTGACTTTGCACGATAGATTTTAAAAATTCATTGATGGACGCTTTTCCTTTTTAATTCGGGATTGTATCTCGGTGGAATTATTCGGATAACAATAGACAATCCACGAATTATAATCAATGTCTTCCATAGATGGTGTGTCCAGTGTGATCAAACAAAATCAAGAAAGTCTGTAAATCTTAATTGACGCGTTGATTATATATATATATATATAAAGTATTAATATGTAATTTTTATATTCAATTAGGTGTGGTGTACCAAATTTAAATGCAAATTATATTTGTCTATTAACTACATAGCAGTCTAAATTGTAATTATTCATTAAATTAAAAGAAATTTAAAATTTAGAAATAAATAAGTGTAATGCTTTTACAAATTTAATTTATTGGAGATAAAATTATTAATGGAAAGTTAACACCAAATAAATAAAAACATATATAATGAATATTAGTTTCGTGATGGAAAATTGATTAGTTTTCTAAAAGTGACTTTTTGATGAAAACTTTGCGTGATTTTGTTGATCTATTATAAACTGTTATAAACTCGTATTAGAGTTTATGATATTAACCAAAATTTAAGCAACTGTTGCGCATGCGCAAACAATAGGCATATTATAAGCACAATAATGGATGAACACTTATGCCTTTTTATTTATTTTATTTTTAAATTTTACTTTATTTAAAGGTAATTGATAATGAGTACTAATAAATAATGGGGGCTAGTAATAAGTTTAATATAAATTTAATATTCGTTTTAACATAAACAGTATTTTAATTTTCATATGGTGGTACACCACGTTAGGTCAATTGGAGTTTCGTTTTCTATTAAATGATAGAAAATATTAATTGCAAGTTACTTAATTGCATATGTGATTCCCACCTCAATAGATGCCTATCCTGCTGGGCTATGAACTGCCCCAAGCTTTCAGCCTCAACCACCCATGCAGGCAACTTATTTCAATAATTAGCCATTATTTGTATAAGATTATTTCTTTATCAGAAGTTAAAGAGCCGATGGATAGAATTAGATAAATGTTTTTGGTTTTAAAGCGAGTTTCAATGGATTGACATTTTTCCAACGTTCTTAAAACAAATTGGAGTCGCCTAAATCGACTCATTTCATGTACTAAAATATATGGATTTTAATTTAAGTAATTTTGAGTCCATTTCTTTTCAGATCAACAGTAAACTGAACATAAAATGCCTCCATTTTAAAATATAACGATCTCAGAATAGCCCTTCCGAATGTTCTAAAAGAGATGACGCAAATTACAACGAAAATGAGTTTTTTCATTTCCATATTATCGTAAGTCTTTGCGAAATTTACCCTAATTGTACTTAACCCTCAAACTATGGCTGTACAAATTATAATAAAGTTAGCGTAACATCGCATTCCTTCCCCCCTCCCCTTAAACAACAATTCGCTATCCCATAAAGCATTTTGCAATTTACCGTATTCCAAGAGGCTCCGCGGAATTTTCATTTATGGCCAAATACTTTAATAAAAGCAAAAGTGAATTCATATGCCTCGCCTTTAACTCCAAACATCATAATGTTGCCTTCTTTATACAAAATGCCGTGCGATGCGAAGACCAAGAAAAAGAAATCTTAAGAGAGGAAATGATCGCATTGTACTAGCTTAGCTGCACCCTTAGACACAAATAAAGGAGATGGGGAAGGGGGCAGTAAACAGAGACAGAGGAGGGCATCTTGCTTGCAGACATCAACCACTACACTTGAGTCCTAAACATGCTCTATACACATTGTTAACTTCTAAAGCTGGAAGCTCCTAAGAACATGGACTTTTAATTTAGTTCAAAGTACACAGACGCTAAGATGAAAGGAAATTGCTTGAAGGCAATCTGAGAGACCTGGAAGAACAGAGAAATGAGGATTCGGGAGGAATTGTTTAGCTGCAGATAAAAAAGAGTGGAAAAAAAGCATGTCGGAATGCCATATGGAAATTATGAACGAATAAAATACAAAGCGAATGAAAACAGAACTTAGTAAAGCAAAGGGAACCATTGCATGGCAGACAGACATAAAATAGGTAGGAAAATAAATAATAAGAAGCTGTTAAAGATGAAAGGGGGAAAAAAGCCGGTAAATAGAACAGAGATGAACTACAGAATAGAGTTAGGCGTGAACGAGGACAATGAAGGGAAAATGGAATGAATAAAAAAGGAAAGGAAACAATATCATGAGAAAATAGAAATAATAAACTTCAGGGGGGGGGATTGCCTTGCTAATGAGAAAGTAAATTTATTCTTCCAGTAAAAATAAATATAAATTATATTACCTTATTCTTGAATTAAGCGAAATGAAAGTGATAAGGCCTATATTGCTAATTTTTTTATTCAAATTTCTCATTAAAAACAAGATTAAAATGCGAATGATTATTACCTTAATATGTTTTGATTATAGTGGACAGCGTGTTTGTTCAACGTTCTACACGCCGCGTATCGTTCTTCGAGATCGAAGAAAGATTTAATGAAAACAATTCTAGCGGTAATCGAAGGGATCCAAACAGGCCTTTCAAAAGACTAGCAGTCTTTATGGAAGCCATTTCTTAAGCTAACAGGGAGATCCCTTTCTGGATCAACCAAAGGTACGTTGTCAGCCCTAACCTGACTTCGTGTTGCACAAAATCTTTTTGATGTGAAACATATTTGGGGTAACTTACAACCAAGTAAATCTGATCGGTCACGAAAAGTGCGTCACGGAAGTGACGTCATCCGAAGAGGCTCAAGATCCAAGCCAATAGTCTAATTACCCATTTGATTGTAGCCATTTGTTGAACAGTTTGATTGCAACAATACAAATATTTGTCAACAATTTCTTTTTTCGTCTCGTATTTTCGTTACATTCCATTGTTATTTCGTAATCAACATATGCAAATCAAAATATGTACCTAAAAGAAACTCGAAGGATGTTTCACATAAAACCATCTACCGCGTGTGCTAGCACACGCGCCATTTTTTTTTTTTTAATGCTTTTGAGGAGAAATCAAGAGCAGTGGATAAGAAACCTTACGATTAGGACCTGAGACAAAGAACCGCAAAGGTGAACAGAAGATGCTAAAATTTCACCGCAGAGCAATGGAAGTGGGCAATCAAACGCGATTTTTCCTGCAGTAACTACCAGCCCGAACCTTCCCCAAGAGCAGCAGTTGTGTTAAAACCAGACATTGGCTATTTTATCGATGGCGTAACAGACTGAGTGAAGCTTCCCTATAATAGTAATTTAAATACAGGAAATGAGAGTCTGTGGTGAATATAACCGGCGATAGATGGATAGAGAACGAGAGACTGCGCGCGCTCACCTGTGACGAATAATACGATGTAAAAACAGGATCCGCGATGTGTGATAGTCACCAATTTGGATTCATGAGAGGGACCTTGTCGAGATGATGTTAAAAGTGAGTGAAAAGAAAAGAAGTGTGAAATATTTTATTCCACGCCTCTCCTAATAAGTGCAGCATTAAATGCACGTGCTGAAGTCAAAGGGATCATCATGGGAGTACACTTTCTGGGAGAGAAAAAATAAAACTTTTCTGGATATCCAATTTGGTTGAAAGCTATAAAAACCTAAAGTGTTGTTGTGGATCAAACAGCGTGTATTTACTGAGAGACGTTAATGAATTATTCATGTTTAACACGTAATCTCTCTTATTCATTATATTGCTAGGCTGGCTTCTTTTTCCGGCTGCACGTTTTAGCCCAAAATTCCCGCCGTTTTATGGCTCTCTTTTTTTGAGTGCGCCTTGTGTGAAATTTATACCTAATGAATACTTAAGTCGGAGAACTTGGTATGCTACATTACCTCGATACTTATTCGTTAATGTCTTTAGTGATTATATGGCTGATATTTTACTCCATTATTAGATAAGTCAGTCAAGGGATGAAGGGGACAATGCTGGTACTAAATAACTACACACCAATGTATCTTTATAAAAAAATCTCTTTTTTTTTGGTTTAGAATTAGAGCTACGTTCTGCAAAAATTCATTTTCTCTCTTGGCTAACGTTTTTCACTTTCATTCTCTCCTTAAATACAGCCAAAACTAATTAAATACATTGATATTTACTGACAAAGTATAAAAAGGTAAAAATAAAATTGCGTAGGGATTACGCTTTTTATTCTAAATAAACGTAATAATTATTTCTTGTAGACATTTTACAATAATGTGTAGCAAATGAAACCAAACGATCTAAAAAATGCAAACCAAACGATCTAACAAATGCAAACCAAACGATAATAAAAGAATACACGTAATTGTTGTAAGAAATTGTTTTAGATCAAGTTCATTGTTTTAGCGTGCCTGAAGATAAAAGAAATACTGTATAGTTTTAAATCCAGACGCGCATGCGCAGAGCACTTGAAGACGATTCAAGGACTGCATGATAATACAGGGGAAATGAAAAAGTGTTCAAAGAACTAAATGCAACGAGGAATAAAAAAATAAAATAAAAAAATAAAAAGGATGCGCAGACAACAAAGCAGGGGGAAGATAGAAATACTCGTTTGAGGTACTTAACCTCAGGGTACTATTTCTTTTCTTGGGCCTTCTAATCTGTAATGTCGTTGGGGATGTGAGATAAGGGGGGAAAGGGGTGTGCAGAAATAAGGGAGGGAGCAAGAAGGGAAAAAAATACTTGACCGTGAAGTGTTTCTGCTAAATTCAAGGGAAGCCATTTTACAAATATCCATTTCCATTTTGCTTTTTTGGTTGCTTTTGATTACAAGGACGCAGCAGGGAGAGAGAGAAAGAGAGAGATTCAATGCTTTTAATGACCCAAACTAGGAAACCTGGCCTATCGTATTTTGTGGAGGTGGGCGTAATCGTCCTTGGCTAGCGGCACATTGCGGCTAGGTTCATGATGTTTGCCCGCGATGCTGCCTTTAATGGCTTATGTCAGCTGATACTTGTATATCAAAAGAGGCGAACAAATGTGCAAGGGAGAGAACGATGAATGTAAGGATAAATCTGACAATAACAACGTTAAGTGACTGAGAAGCTGAAAATAACATTAAGAACAAGTTGGGAATTAGAAAAAAAATAAGTGCTCGTTGGAGGAAATAGCAAACCTAAGAAATGATCAATGAATAATGAAAGCAAGAGAGAGAGAGAGAGAGAGAGAGACAGAGAGAGAAAGAAAGACAGAGACGGTTACTTTGTGATCGATCGCAAAATCAGGATAGTGGGTGCTTCCATCCTTCCATCCAGCAGTGTTACAGAACTGTTCCTTTTAAAGTAAATAAATACAGACAATGAAATCTCCAACAGGGCCGGACCAAGGTATATAGCGTCCTGGACAGGGACATTTTTGGGCGCCCATTTATTAAAGACTTTTTTTTTTTTTTGCCTCATTCTTCTTCTGTTTTTGGCTCCCCGGTCAAGGGCCCTGATCTCCAATAGCTTCTCTGCGATGTTGTCTTGGTCTTTCTAAACACCATATTTAAAAATATGATTTTTCAGGGACTGTATGTTTGACTAATTGGGCCTTTCAAATTGGTTTGCCACTCGCAAACCGTTTGAAAATGTTTCTTTGTAGTCCTGTTATCGACGGAATTCTAACCCGGGAGTAAACTTGTGGTCCTTTTAGAGATCAAGTAAGTTAACTGGTATTGGGCAGCGAATAGGACTTTCTGAGAATTTTCCATCCTCCCTTTGTCATTCTTCAACGTGGCCTTAGAACACACGAAACTTGCACAAATAATACACTGATTGGCGTTAATATTAGCACCTCACGATTTGCTAATTTCTCAGGGCACCGCATTCGTTTGAATAGCATAAGTGCAGTTTTATAAAGCTAAGTTTAATTTCTCTATCTTTCGATTGGCTGCTTGTGATTTCATCGTTCTCTTCTCTTTGAAAAGTTCATATAAGAAAAAAGTATTTAATCTGTAACATTACAATAGTAGGCTACAATCGTTTATTTGTAAATATTAAAGATAACTTTTAAATGCCACTTTTGAGAAATTAAAAAGGTGCTAAACTAATTTGCATATAGTAAATAAAATACATAATAAAATTTATTTAGTTTTCACTATTCAAATTTAACTTAAGTATTGCCGACTTATTTTATAATAAACATAAATAATAATAATTGTTCAATCAAAGCGATATATATCAATGACTGTTAATTTAAAAACGAACTTTCCACACTAACCTGATATTTTTTCCCACAATCAAAAATTGAGATATAGGTACAGTATATATGGACAGAATGTAGGAAAATGAAATAGAAAGACTAATAGTAGTAAAGCATGTAGGGAATAAAAATAGTAAAGTATAATCGAACGAGAAATGGTAGGAATATAATCCCCAAGAACAGCAGTGTGTTAAACCAGACATTGGCTATTTATCAAAGGCGTAACAGACTGAGTGAAGCTTCTCTGTAATAGTGAAGTATATGGATAAAAAAAAGAAAAAATAAATAAAAGTACATAGTAAAACACATGCAAAACTAAATCGAGGGTTTAGTGCTAGACAAGGTTTTTGTAATTAATCAAGAAAAAGTAATTTTACATTTTCTTGGTTTAAGGGAAATGTGCTTATAGCCCAAGGTAACTTGACATGATACGCATTGTTAGTATAAAGTTAAACTAAAGTTGTCTCAAAACAAAAATGCAATTTTATAGTTAACGTTGTCTAACACTAAACCCTCAAATTTTAAAAATAAGGTAGCTTCATACGTTGTGGCCAAGTTGTATTTCACCTTTACTATAATAGGGTTTGCTACTCACAAGCCGTTTCAAAATACCGTATTTGTCGGCTTATAAGACGCTGCGTCGTGGAAGATGCACCCTAATTTTGGAACGGTAAATTTAAGAAAAAAAAACATTGTTAATGCAATAGAAATTTAAAATTCAATAAAACTGGAAAGTCAATAAAAAAAAGGTATAGGATTATTACTCTTATTATTTTAGTATCATTCATCATCACGATCCTCTTCATTAGTATCACTGTCACTCTCATATTGTACTACTTTAAACTTCAATCCAATAGTATAATTTTGCCTTCTTGATGCACCTGCCATTAATTAGAGCTTAAATATATAACTGGAATTCACTTCTTACTCCAACAACAGCCTGGTAATTATTGAAAAGTGTACTAACGTATTATTAATAATAATAATACGTTATTATTATTATTATTAATGATATTTGAAATGAAATATATAAGTTAACTCTCAGTTTTGCGCATGTGCTGTATTGCGACTTTCAGCTTCTAAGATGCAGGGCGATTTTTTAAGATATTTATAAGTAAAAAAAAAAAAAAGTGCGTCTTATATACCGACATATACGGTACTCGGTTTCTAGTCCCGTATTATTATTAATAATAATACGGGACTATAATAATAATAATAATAATAACGTCGTATTATTAATAATAATACGACGTTATTATTATTATTTTAAATGAAATATAGTAGTTAACTCTCAATTTTGCGATGTTCTGTATTGCGACTTTCAGCTTCTAAGACGCAGGGCGATTTTTTAAGGTATTTATAAGAAAAAAAAAGTGCGTCTTATACTCCGACAAATACGGTACTCGGTTTCTTATCCTGTTACCGACGGAATTTTAACCCGTGAATAAAGACCTTATGTGGTCACTTTAGAGGTGCAGTGGGTTAACTAGTATTGGGTAGCGAATACGATTTTCAGGGATTTCCTAGCCCAAGTTTTGTTCCTTTAAACAAAGTGGCCTTAGAACACACGAAACTTATACTGATTGTCGCTAATATAAGCATTTCACTGATCATAACTTTTCCTGCAGTTGTTTTTCCGGAAAAAATCATTTTTATAGGAGTTATCCAATAGTACAACCCATAATTTCAGTAATATTAAGATAGCTTACATTAATACATAAGCTCTTTGGTCCGTTTTAGTTTACAATATTTTAATTAATTAGAAAATATAACTAAATTAAAATATTTTTTTACACAAAATCGAAGACTTTTCAAATAGTTTTCAAGCGTAAGATAACTTTAAATGCTATCTTTAGAAATTAAGAGGTGTTCAAATTAATTTATATATAATAATTATTCTAAATAAAAAAATAAACTTAGTTTTCACTATTCAAATTTAATTTAAAGCTTACCGACTTATTTTATAAACAATATATTAATAATTATTGTTTAATCAAAGCAACATTTTCACACTAACTTTCACACTATTGTCCACAATCAAAAAGTGAGAAATAGACATATGAGGACAGAACGAAATAGAAAGCAGTAAAGTATGTTGGGAAGAAAAATAGCAAAAATATAATCGAACGAGGAATGGTAGGAATATAAATGCGTGTGTAAAAGTAAATATAAAAATATGATAGTTTCTTGCACTGTGGCCAAGTTGTATTTCCCTTTCATTCCAACAGAAGAGTTCACTTTTGCAGTTTCTGTTGTAGTTCACAATAACACGATAGTCAACATTTAAAACAAAATCGTTAGCTACTCTTTCCCCTGAAACATCATTTTCCCCACTTCAAATTTATTGATTATTTTCGTGCATTTTATTATTTATTTCCGCTTTCATTCTATTATTCGTTCATCTGACTCTCTACAACAACTGTGTTTTTGTGTATTCGCAGAAATTATTTTATTCATGGAGAAACGAATCCCTTCTTCGAACTGCTCTCGACACTAAGCCTCAGTAAAGCATGCGTTTTGTTAGTTTCAAAGCCATTGTTTGAACACGTGCTCTCTGCTGTCAATTTCACAGAGCAGCCCGGGTGTTTTGTTCAGAATTTTTCCTTCAACTGAAATGATGTCAATGAAAAATTGTTGCTCTTTTTCCCCCTTTTTTTTTTTTTTTTTTTTCGATTCTTCGCAAGGAAATCAGTACTTAGGGAACCTAATGGAGGCAGGGGAAGGTAAAGAAGAAAAAAAATGGGGTAGAGATGTAAATCGTTTTATATAAAAGACACTTAGAGGAGAGGAAATAGCTTATTTGAACTCGCTCTTCATGGCACCACGGATTTGAGAAGGCCGGGGGATGCGACGTCACTAAGAAAACGCGATAATGACGTCATTATCTAGTTTCGGGTAATTGACGCAGGAAAGGTTCTTTAGGCATTCATTTCTTATAATGGCGGAAGTCAAAATGCCTTTTTTTTTTTTTTTTGACCTCGCCATTGACTAAGGAAGTGTTGCATAAACAAATGTCACGTGGATTCTTCTGAATGAGTTCCTTACACGAGGTCGTGTTATTGCTGTTTAACATTCCAATGTTTACGCCTTTTTTTTTTTCTTCTTTTTTTAATAAATTGCCCTTCTTAAGGGGGAGGTGTACGCTGGAAGTGCACGCACTATCAGTATCTCCAACAGAAGGTTGGTGTCCTAGACATAGTGTCAATTCTACTTGCTAGAATCCTGTCAGGGCTATTACAATGCGACTGGCCCTGACCCAACTACCTACAATAACACCATCACGTAAGCCTTAGCTATGCTGGCTATTAAATAATGAATACATTGCATGCAGTCTTTCTTCAATGATTTCATTGATAAGCTTGGAGACACCTTTCATTATCCGTCAGCAATTCCAATACGAAGTTTGTTCTTTATTTAAATCTTTCTTCTTTGTAAGAAGTGACTGATTTTTTTTTCTCTTATTATTTTCTCTTCGCTCTTTTTTAATTTCCTTTTCTTGTAAAAGATTCGTGACATTCTCCCATTGGTTTATTGACAACCTATTATCAGTTACATAATCATTCTGTCTTCATATTATTATTATTTTTTTTCATGTGTTTGTAACCCCATCAGAGGTCCTTTTGATGTACAGTGGTCGTACCAAATGAGTAGCTGTTCAAATTGAGTCAATGACACTCTCTGTGTATGGATCCAACATTTAATAGGCAGATTCTTCAGCTTAGAACAGTGGTTTCCGAGCTTTTTTTCACTTGAGTTGCACTTGGAATTAAAAGATGTTATATTCGTGGCACATCTAAAGAGTGATTGCCATTGAAATCAATCCGCAACAGCTTAGGAACCACTGATTTTAGCAGTTAAGGTCCCCATCCACGAATTTGTCGTACATTACTTCTAGTTACGATATGACTCTCATAAAACTTGATGTAAAAGCTGCTTTGCTGTATGGCAAGTGTTTTACTTCTCCAGATGGCTTCTTACACTCTCCGTATGATCTTTCTTGAATCATCTGCGATTATCACATAAAAATCATGCCATAAAATACTAGCGCGTCATACCGCACTATATCCAACATTTTAATTTTATGTAAACGCTTAAATTCTCTTAGATATATCAGATTTAAAAGAAATTGTTTGGGCGATAGCTACTAAGGTATAATTGGCAAAGTTCCCTTTCCAAAAAGTCCATAATGCTCCTGGATTACGGTAGCTTTAAATTCAAATATTGAAGCAGATTCAAAAAAGACGTAGCACTTTATTTAGTATACCTTTTTGTATACCTTTTAGTATAGAATAGCTGCTTCGGCCACTACGCCAGTTAGTGAATTATGTTATCAACATTATCTGTGAAACTATTTCATGAAATGGAGTTGGATTTTTGTTCATGAGTTTGGCTCATCTGTCAGACAGCCTATAACTGCCATTGGTATTCAGAACTATCAAACCCTTCTTAAAGCAAAAGTGCCGTCATGCTGAGCTTTCATTGGGCAATTTTCCAAGTTCCAGGAGAGAAACTGAAACAGGATAGGTAGATCATATAATCGTGTACTTGCCTCGTCCAGCTGACATACTGCTGGTTCTTTCTTTGAATGTCCAAATCACCACTGTTAATAATAAGTAATGGTAATCTTCCTCTCTCGCGTTAGCCTTTTGGATTTCTCTCATTTAGTACATGTTTTTTGCTTTGCTTTTTCCCCCGCCTCTTCGCTTCCTGTCTTAATCTTCCCTCACACCTTTTTTCGTTCCATACCTCGGTCTGTGTGGCCAAACTAGAATACACAAAATCCCTTTCCTGGTAGTGAACACGCTATTTTAAACATTGTCTGTGTCTGGCTGAATACTTTAATTGGGTTATTCAATTCGGGTCGAACTTCCTGGAAGAACCACTAAACAGGGCGAGAAATCGAGGTTTTAATGTCAGCCTCCGAGAAACGAAATAGTGCCATCTACAGCGCAACCCCTAACTAGGCCAATCCTATTAAAGCGAGCTATCGTGAAGTGGACAAAGAATTATACTTGCCACAACCAATCGGCCATCAACCAATCACCTCTTCTCGTGTATTGGAATATATATTCATTACACTTTCTATACGAAAATGGTCTTCTGCGCTTGCGCCCAGTTCTGGGCCCACCTAGTTTTCCACGAATGTCGCCAAGGCTATGCGAAAGTAAACTCGACAAGGACATTGCTCATTCTAAAAGTCTAGTCCTATTTAAAATATAGAACTCATCTGCGAAGCCATTTATAGCATCCCCTTTTTCGTCAGCATTCATAATTCTTCACTGAAGCCAAAACTTTTAAGCGGTACTGTAGGTTTCCTTATACAGCATTCGTCTCCAAAAATGGCTGTTTCATATACTGTAATTTATAACTGTGAAAGAGCAACGCAATAATATATTTTTCTCGTTTTCTCCTAATACTGACTCCGGATTTTCATCCTGCAAAACAGGAATAACTGACCATAGAAGTCACGCAATTAACACAATACCGAAGCCTCATGACCTTAATTTCTTAGCACTTATGAAAAAATAAATGGATATTTTAAATTAAAAAAACTTTTCAATGAAAATATCTAGCATAATACCATTCCTACGAAATCCCATAATGAAAAGTTGGTCTCCTTGTGGACCACCATAAACGTCAGTTATGAAGCGAGCTGTTAGCGACCGGAACTCGTGAGACGTTTTAAGGAGTCTCGGACCATAAATTTTAAGGCGTAACCGCAGATATAATAAAGTAGTTGTTAAACATCCAATAGAGAATGAGACCAACCTGGAGCACCGATCTCACTGCAGATACGAGTCTCTGCCATTACAGATGCTGGACCACAGACTAAAAGTTTCTTGAGTCGCATTTAGAAATGGTCACACCTACTAGTGAAAACAGCAACACTTCTGGGGACCTTGATGACCAATATCGTAAACCACACTCAGTGTCCACACCTTCAAGAGTATCCACTCTATTTTATTGTCGGGCTGGGGAGCATAATATTAGAATAAACAATAATAACTTAAAAAATAAAACCACATTTGATTCTTTAATTTACTTAAGATTAATGAAATATAATTTTTTAATAGTAATGGTTACTAACTGCAAATTTAGTTATACACCTATCTTTTGACCTGAGTTAAGGCTTATATAAATTTATACACTAGACACTTCTGTTATCAATTAATGCTATTTAAGAAGTCGTCAACAAGTGACTTTATCAGAAATCTGTTCAAGATGTTGTGACTTCACAATATTTGAGCATCCAACCAAATACTATCACACATTCTAGGTAGCAATTTTGATGACCTTAGTTGTAGATGATGCTTGAAATTCATGGCACTCGCTCTTGACGTTTGATAACGACCCATTGTTAGCAAGAGAACAATAGTTGTGTGTGTGTGTGAGAGTGTATATTTATAACATATTTCTGGTGTAATCCTCGTTATTTCTTTCATATTTGATGTCTGCATCTGTGAGAAGCCTTGTTTTAGAAGGATCTCATCTGATCTGGGTTCTAATATAGGTTATCGCAAATAAGATTCTGTACGCTGAATCTGTGGAGAATTAAAAAATGATATGGAAGGACCAAGCTTAAGTGCATTTAATTCAATAGTTCACTTTAATGGTATGTCGAAGATTTATTGCATTGTTATTATCACTGAACCACAGTGGTATATAAGGTAAAACGCGTTGGATTACTGAACTCTAAGGATACCTTATGACCAAGAAGTTTTACAGGTACATGTATTAGATTTGTATGTTCAGATGCTACTCAATCAGAAGTATTCGTACGGTCCCACTGATTGCGTTGGGCAATTCGAACGAGATGTATCCAAAGAAGGAGGAACAGGTTTTAAGTTTGTAGACAATACTAGAGATATTTCAAACATGCTTGAGTTGCGGCAAGGTGTTTACGGTTTTCTGAAGGCAATGGTGCCAAATTCATCGTCTTGGATCGGCCTTGAATGGAACGACGAATCGCGTTTTGTAGTTTTTAGATTTGATGGTCAATTATGGATGTTGAGAACATCAACTTCCGCAGGTAGTGAGGGCAAAATTCGGCAATAAATGAATATTATTTACGTGCATACAGGTTCGGAGGAGGCAGGAGTCAGGTGTTGGGCTGTTTCTAATTTCGGACTATTGGTTGTATTTACTAAAGACCACTAGTGCCTAGTTGAACACTGACATCTTTGGACAATTTCGTGGTACTCACACTCTGGAAGATCTGTGAAATAGCTTCCCCACTCCATGTTCCACCAAGATAAAACCCCTCCAGCACAGCGTGCTTGCTTTTAGGAAAATGAAGTTCAGCAACTCGTTTGATCTGCTCCAAATCCAGACCTGAATCCGATAGATCACCATCGGATAGAACTGGAACGTCGGATCAGGACACAGTCAATATGCCTCTCTTCTGTAGGTGAACTGGCGACTTCCCTGTAAAAGGAATGGACAAAAATTCTTGCTGTTCGCTACAAGAAATTGGTCGAAAACGTTTCTAGACGGACGGATGGGCAAAAGGTTGGTTTCCACTTTATTAATTTAGTCATTAAAACTCGTGTTTTTCCAAACGTGATAGTGTTTTAATACTTTTGGGAGGGATAGTATATGTTAAATTTAACAATAATAATAATAATAATAATAATCTTTATTGCATGCAGCATTAAACTACATACAACGGTATTCTCCTTCTGTAACTGCGGTACTTGACAAATGTTAGGTCGTTATCCATGCTTTTGATGACATCTGGTGTGGTGGGTACCGTTAAGTGTAGCCTTAGATTATCGTAAAAGAGCTGGCTTGTATATAAATGTAGACGTAGCACCTGGTTCTCATTTGAACAAGTGTATATGATGGATGAGGATGCTACCGGAGTCCAGGTTTCAGTCCTATGAAATATAGTGGGAGAATTATGTGGTACACGTCGGTCTTGGTCGGTTACAATCTGTTACCACTTTCGATCGATCTTTGCGAGTAGCAGTGATTGAGAGGCCTATCCCCCCCCTCCCCCATGGGTTGTTTTTTACTTAGCGTTAGAGTTGCAGTCTTACAATTGCCTTGTACAGTGGAATTATGACGACCCTATCTTTACATTTCAAACAGATGTGCGATGAATCGTCCATAGGATACCAGGGCCTTCTTTTCCGCTTGTCTACACTGCTGGGAGAACTTCGTGTCCAGTTATATTTGTAACTCCCAAATCCCTTTCTTCCTCTACTGTTTTTAATTCAACTCCATCAAAGACTTGAATTCGACTGGACTGAAAATCAACAATGAAAAGTGGGCAACAATTTATTTTTAATGCACAAAAATGTAGGGTTCATATGGGATCGAGACTTGTTTCTCAAAGACCATTCATAAGTTTAAAAAAATCGTATTTTTAATCATACAACAATTAAATCCACAATCGAACATAATTTTAAAAAGTAACACATATAAAGAGAGATGCTTACTGTCCAAACCCCGTTATGCCCGTGAGATCTAGTTTCTGTTCTCCTTGCTATGAAAGGAGTTGTATAGCACAAAACAGAGACTCTTGAGATGGTTGAGCAAAGTAGGAAATAACCAGCTCGCCATTTAAAGATCTCTACGCTAACCTGAAAGATATGGAATCAATAAACACTCCAAAGACGTCCATTGATCGTGCCGAGCCCTCGTGGGTAGCACATTTGGTATAAACTCTGTCCTCCCCCATACCGGGGGAGAAAAGACCTGAGTTCGAATACAATCAGTGACGCGAGGAATTTTCATGGGTCTTTTTCAAAATGTGGGTAAGTTTGTATATCTTAGGCAAGAGTAGCATGGTTTTTTTTTCAAGGAAACTCGGGGTTTTCGTCCATAAAATAGCAAATCGAGTAAAGAACACACACATAACTGAAACACGCGACTGAAACCCAACCAGACGACCCTGACGAAAATAATTGTCTCATGGAGATGGATCTAATGAGATCCCCAATGAATGTAGCTGAACACTTCCAAGGGAAATAAAGCACAAAACCCTGCAGTGTACAAAGGCTATATGTCCATATTTCTGAAGATTTATTTTTAGCATTTAACGTGCTAAAAGCAAGCCCCATGGAAATATATAAATAGTAAGCAGAACAGAGAGAAAGAGTGGATCATTTTTTAATAAAAAGATGGGATGTGACTAGGTCACTCAGAAACGCAGACCTTCATAATTACGTGGATCAAAATAGGCGAGAAAGAAACAACTCTCTAATGACTCAACTTGAAAGAGTTTCAAATCAAAATCATTGAGTCAAAGGACTGAAGAAAACAAAACAGAAGAATCATCCCAAAAATAAAAGTAAAAATGATGAAGTACAAGATATTATATTATTAAGCCCAAAATTCAAGAAATTTAAGGTACGGCATCTTAATTTAATCTTTTGTTCTTAATCGCATTAGTAATAAACAATCTTCTGGCGTGCGAGCTGATCCGGTTCGTAACTTTAAATTGTACAATTAATAAATACCACCCCCAGTGCATGTTTATACGGATATTAGTGAATAAACTGTATATTACAGGTCGTAAGATTACCTGGTTGAGTTCAAGTTTAGAACGGTAAAAGCCGATTTTCATCCAGAGAAAATAAATTCATTGAACAAATCCATTTCGTTTGCTTCCATCACGGGGAAGATTAATTGCTACTTGGATGGACCACAAAATATAGTTACAATTTGTAGTTAGCAGCTTACCATACATTCGATAAAGTTCCGATTGGCGTGTTCGGTGAAACCAATCCCCTCTGACAAGATATCGATTATCTTTCGCTATTTGTCGTTCCTAAGTGTAATAGCAGAAACAAGTTCATTCTTTGTAATAAGAATCTGGCAAAAAAGCACTTCAAAATCCGAACAAATCTGAGCATAATTTCAATCTTCGCTTACGTTTTGTGTCTGAAAAACGGGCAGCAGCTGAAATAGTCAATTTTCTTGGAGTGTATTATCAACTTCTAATTTAGCTTCCAATTTCACATAAAGAGTTCATTTAATTGGGGAGACGTTTAGTGGAAGATTTTTTTCCTTCCCCTTCCTCCTGTTCTCATTATTATACGGTCGAGAGAGAGTTTTTTTTCTTAGCATTTAATTAAGGATTCTTTAATTTGATTCTTTTGTTTTTATTGACTCGGTAGATTGAGACGGCTGGGGAAAAATAACCAAAAAATAATTGCAGGGGAAATATCACCCACGAAAGAAGCAGTAGGTTAGTAACAGCATGATGGATAGCGAGATTGTCTTCCACACGAATGGGAATATTAAAGTAAGGTTGTTTCTTTCTGTGCAGGTAGATGGAATTAAAGCCAGTGGCTGTTTATCGTGTGGCGCATTAATATCTAAAGCTGTAATCTATTTCCTTTTCTCTTTCATAAACGATGCTTTGGAGTATTATTGGACAAAACGATGCGAATCAGTTTAGAAAGCAGAGAAAAATCTTCATATGCGGTCTTTCTTTATGCTCAGCATCGAATAAGTCGTTATTCCGCTTGGATTCATCTAGGTTCTCTCCCGGTACTACGGTTTTTCTTAAAATTACACAAACCAACACCAAACCAAACACGCGCTCTCCTTAGCTGAGGGAAAACAGCACTCTTTAATCTGCTAGAACACAGGATTCCGGCTCTTACTCCATACACTATTCATAGAACCATGCTGTCATTACAGCTACGCCTGAAAATAACCTATTCACCAGACGATTTCACTATATCTATACGCAGTGAGAGATATTTTGAAATGGTCCAAAAGGCCCATGAACTGTACACTGAATCTCGGGAGCAAACTTGGACCCTTGTAAGATCAGGCTGATAGTTGGAGATTCAGAACCTACCCCCTCTCCCTGCATCCACCGAATTTCTGAGCCTCTTTAGAGTACAGTATTTGGAAAATACAGCCGTCTAATTGTCAACCAGAACATCTTGAGATGTGAGAAAAGGCCTTTGGTTTTGAAGCGACAACTGTGTTCTAGCAAATCCTCAGTGTTAACCCTACATACCCATCCCAGTTTCCGGGAGAAAAAACCGTGCAACCCTCTCCTGGTACTGACTAACTCCCTCATTGTATGAAAAAAAGCCTGTAAAGATTCCTAGCATAATGGAGGAGATTTGAACTTTTCCACCCGATGTCGGAGGACGGTGACGATCACTGTGCTAGCCATGAGGCTCTCTCAAATTAAGATAATGATCTATAAAGATGCCAACCTGTGTAGTATAAAAGCTGTCAAGGTGAATTTTTCCAAGGCGCAGTAGTTCCAGGGACCCACGGTAGTGGGCACACTGGAAAATGCAATTGCATTGTTTCCTGTTGGTCCAAGGTCTTCGCGACCTCATATTAGGGTTCTAAAATATGCGTCAGGCCCCAAGAATACCATTGCAACACGTTGCAAATTTCTCCATTTCCGCTATTGCAACTGTACCCACCCTCGCTGGTAGCACAGTAGCTACAATTGCTGTCTTTCCATGCTGTGTCGAAAAGACCTAGGTTCGAATCCCGTTAAGATGGGAAGAATGTATATTACACCATGGCCTAGTTAGTTTGTCTCGGACGAGGAATGCGCCGCACTCTCACTCCCATTTGGGAAATTCTATTTTTAAATCCACTAAAGCAGACAGATAAGATCGCAACTGACAAATACAATATGTACAATGATAACTTAGGAGGTGATTGACAGATGTATATAAGACCTTGGAGAGAATCAGTGAAATAAACGAGGGAGATATATTTTCACTGGCAGAAGAACAATCCACGGGACACAGGAACAAATTTTGGGAAGTAATAGGAAGCTGGACTAATAAAGTTTGATTTCGGGCAGAGCGTTGTAGATCATTGGAAAGAATTGCTTGCGACAGTGGTCGAGGTTGACAGGTTGGTAAAGGTCAAAGCGGGATTAGATAGACATTTATTTGGCGACAAGGAAGTATAAATGGTAGAATTTTTATTTATTATATTATTTTATTTATTTATTTATTATTATTTTTTTGGCTGATGCAGTTAAAGGCTGCTTTCCCGCAAGCCAGGATTTTCGTTGGAAACAGCAAACCGACCGAAGTATACAGGCAATTACAAACACAACATACTTGCCCCATCATAGAGTAGCTGCTTTGGCGCTTAACTCACACACGCTTACGCCTGTCCCCCCATGCGGTGTGTGCCATTTACATCCAGGATCATGAATTGGTAACATCCTAGTATTCAGTAATCCTTTATGCTGTTGAAACCTGGACATCTGCCACCCCTAACAAAGGTTAAGAGACTCTAAACAGCTGAATACTGGCTACTGAGATTGGCTTCATATAATCTTCGGATTCCTTCCACCCAGAAAACAAATAAATTGGCAAAACGCGCAAAAAATAAGAAGACTACTGTACTTGATTGATCAACAAATTTGTCTTCACTGCAAAGATGACGGATACACTGATCTCCCGGCCAAACCACTTGGAACACAGTGCTTGACGGATTGCCCAACCGTAGCCATCAGCTTGGAGTTGGCGATCAGCCACGCCTGTACCGATCGCCATTTCTGATGTTTGCCTTATCAGACCGATTCTTGCCTAAATAATATTTAAAAGTTTAAGGATAACCTGAAATTAAGGTTCGCTTTCTCACTGATCGTTGCAGTCCTGAATATTACGAGGATCTATTCAGTATACCACCCTCATCTCAGTACGTCATCCTCCCATGGTTTAAAGGCTGCATAGAATTTACTAAAGCTGCTTCCGATGAAGCCTGCACCCTAAAATCTTGCAATAAACCAGGGTTTTTCATCCAGCAAATCGATCTCAGAACACACGCAATTTACAGACAGTATATACGGATCAAAATTAATTTTTTAGTTGCTGATGCTCCTAATAAATAAATAAATAATTACCATAACTATTTTATTTTCATTAAATTGTGTCTGGTTCAGTAGTTGGCGTGCGCGACCACAAATAAGAAGGTCTCAGGTTCGAAAAAAGCCCACAAAAAATAAAACACTCCATTTCTGAATGCTCAAAATAGGGTTACCATTAATAATCTGGCATGTATACACTGTGAAGTAGCATTAATGTAGTATTTCCGATTACGCAAATAATATCCTTTAACACAGTGGGGTAATGCCACAGGAAAAGAAGCGAGAAGAAAGGAACTTGATAGCTGGAACAAGAGAGAAAGATTAAGAAAATAAACAAAGAAATATCTATATAAGAGAGTGGCTGGACTGTGAGTTGTGGCCAGTTACTTGCAAAGCTAACAGGGCAACGAATCCCTCTAGGCGCTCCTATTCTGATCGTATAATGAAGACAGGGGAACAGAAAGAAAAAGGGGGAAAACAATTGAACGCCCAGTTAGTCAGGTATTCAACTCCTGATAACAGCTTCCGCTTGTGGTTGCTACCTATTATATCAACGCCGCGACAAATGAGAGAGGGTTTCTTCACTTCCTGGCCCCAAGCTAGACTTATCGTGGAATGAAGGGAAGGTGCTATCAAAGTCCACACTGTGTATTACAAGGAGGACCAAATCTGAAATTTGGACACGTTCGAGGATGCTTTCAACTCGGCCAGTTACTATATTTACTTTTCGCTGCCTTAATTCCTACCATTCATTCCTTTACGATGAACGGATCAACGTTTGAACTCCTGAATTGTAAAAAGAAAAAAAGTAAAATACTCCCTTACTGTTCTGGCTGGAAGGAATTAAAGGCGGTTTTATTTATTTATTTATTTTTTTAATGCCAGGTTTTATTACACCGTGGTTTTTCTTGCTTCCTGTATTTAACTTTGTTTCCTCTTAAGTTGCTTGTTATTTAGCTGGATTGTCCTTCTCGGTTTATTATTTCTCCTACTTATTTTCCCCTGTTTGTGAACTTCTGTTAACAACTTGCAAAAAAATGAACACGCGCTGCGTTTTTATTTTTTTTTCCGCTTTCGAATTTTGTTTTTATGTTCTGCCACAATGGAAGAAAAATTTGATTTATTTGCTTGTTTAAAATTACAAGGTTTCTTCCCACACTTAATGCCTGTGCATTTTAATGTTTCTTCCATTAACTTTAGCTGACTCAGTGGAAGAAAACTTTTTTTTCCCCTTCTTTTATTACTGCCTACAGAGATCTCAAAGAAAATACATCCGTGATTTAAATGGCCTGATCTGCTCAAGTAAGAATTAGTATATACGAGGGATGTTTGAAGAGTTCTGGGACTGTACTTGTTATTTGGATTCTGTAATATGTAGAGCGTTAAGAACAGTTTCCTTTATGAAATAGCAGCCTTCACATCTAATTCACTTCCTAAAATGTTTTTTCCGCTTCTCAGATACGTGCATGTGCCCTTTTTTTCCGCATGCTCATTACTGTAATGGCAGTGGCTCTTCTTTTCTTTCTTTTTTTAAATCTCTATATCGGTTTAATGGTGATCTCCATGCTACTGTTTCAGTTCTCCATTGCTACTGATACACGTGCCATCCCCCACCCCCTCGCTCACATCACCGAAGCGTGGATAGTGGCAGAACTTTTCAAACATCCCTCATAGTACTACAATGACAACATTTCCTTATTTTTTTTGTATAAAACTCGATTAAATTGGCAGTCTGTTGTCTGAAACCACCTCTCCACATCAAATACGTTTTTTTTTTTTTTGGTAGTGAACTGCTGTAGAGGTCGAATAAAGGTCATAACTTCTGAATGGAAATTTAAGTTTGTCAGGTGTCTCTTTACTCAGATCGCAACCGGAATCGAAAAACGCTGATTGAGGAAGTTTCGCATAGAAGAGTCAACCCGAATTCCCTTCTTAGGACAAGGGTCTCGTGGAAAAACTGTAGATGCTTCCGTTAATCTCAGAAGTTTACACAGCAACCAGACCGCCTTAAACAAATGGAAAGTGCTTTGTCACTTAATTTTAAAACTTTGCATAGTAAGAAGAAAGAAGTAATTACGCCCGAATAGGAGAAAATACTGAAAAAAAAAGTAAGAAAAACGTAAGAAAATTAAAATAAAAAAAAAATCTCCTAAGACGAAATTAAAACAAACGAACATCTAAAACAAATAAACTTGCTACTTGGACTTCTGTAGTAGTTATCGAGCGAGATTACGAAACCTGGAAAACACTTTCCACTCATTCACTCTATCTCCGCTTCAGAAGTCAATTAATTTTCTGTTGTTTGCCCTGTGCTTTAGAAAAGAGAAAGAATTCGAAGAATGGATTCTCTTTCTGTTACGCTATCTGCCTAAACGGATTCCTGACTTCGGGTCTGTACCTCTTCATTGGGCAAGTTCAATTTACAAAACTCACAGGGTTCGATTAAGTGGTTCTATTGTACTTGAAGCGCGTTCACTGCTGGCTTAAATGGGCCCTTTCGGCCGAGATTCTGCCATTTAAATTGCAGCTACGATGCACTGCTGCTCGCAATATTACAGTTTACAAAAGGGACAAAGATGTTGTAATTAATTGATTTTTTTACGGTATTTCCTTTGACAAGTATTAGATAGGCCGACATCCAGCGAAAGGTAATTTATTTCAAATATGACAGTCGTCTCCTAGCTTAACGAAAAGCTTATATTGAAAACGTATTCTGTCTCTGAGTTTGTTACTGTTTCCAAGCAACGATTTGCCTTCCTTTCATAATATTAAAAAAAAGAAATAAAATAAAATAAAAGCTTTGTGCGTGCGTGCAATATTTCATGTTTAACTAGGAGTTAGTTTATTGTTAACTTTCTAATAGACTGTGAAAGGGCTTCTGATTAATTATATATTTCTTTTTTCAAATGTATAATGAAATGCTAAAACTTTTCCACTAAATTCATTCACGGCGTTCAATTTATTATACTTTTATCTGCCACCAGGCTTCAAATAAAGTCTCTTCAGATATATTTTTAAAACAGGATGTGAATAACTTGGTCATTGTCAAACTACAGGCAGCAAATAAAGTTTATTTGGTATTTTATCTGTTAAAATTGAATAAAAACCTTAAAATTAAATAATTTAAAATTAATTAATAAAACAAAAGCCTTAAGTTGTGAAAGAAATTATAATAAAAATGTTTCAATATTTTTTGAACCGATATTCAGTTTCTAATTAAAAAAAAAAAAAAAATCGTGCATTATCTGATATTTATGAGAATCCTTGAAGATTTGCACAGTTTTTGTTCCTTGCGTTTTGACCTTTCGGCCGAGATTCTGCCATTTAAATTGCAGCTACGATGCACTGCTGCTCGCAATATTACAGTTTACAAAAGGGACAAAGATGTTGTAATTAATTGATTTTTTGTAATTAATTAATTGTCAAGCAGAATCTGAAATATTGTGGCCCTTAAAGATGCCCTAGAGAATATTAGTAAAAAGACTTCAGCTCGTCCCGTTTTGGGAAATCCAAAGTAGAACCTCATAAATCCGACATCCTCAGAAGCATAGTACCTTCTGGATTTTTAATGAAATAAAATCCAGAAGGTACTATGCTTCTTAGTATAGTAGAAGGTACTATACTAAAATGAAATAAAAAACGAAATATATATATATTATATGAAAAAACGGATTCATCTGCTGTTGCTCCATCTTTATTTATTTATTCCTTATTAGCTAGAAGCATATTTTTGGACTTTGGTTTGACAAGATGCATGTCAAACTTATATGGAACAAAAACTGCGCAATATTTCATAATTTCCACCATGTGAAATCTCCAGTGCGCATGCGCGATGAATTCATTGTTTTCCGTTTCCGGTTGTAGCTTTGAATCCCCGACTCGTACATATTATTATTATTTTTTTTATCATAGAAGCAACAATGTTACTTCCTAGCCAAAAATGATTATCAAACCCATCTCTTAAGGTATTTGCTATATCCAAACTTCCTGTACAAAAAACCCTTCGTCACTTCCTCTTAACTGGATCCTAATTTGAGAAGAGCACCTTTTTTCTTTCAAAAAAAAAAAAACACTGCCCTTCCAGCGTTAATTTAGCCTTAATGATAGCTTAAAACAATGAAATGCAGGGACCGAAGTAGTATTTGAAGACAAATTTAGCCAACAGAATGAAAGAAAAGAAACCGATTGTAGAGGAAGATGTTTACTCGCAAGGTGGCCATTGAATTCCTTAAAAAAAATTCTTACTGTACAAGAGCTAGTTTGAGTAATGACCTGCACATGACATTCTCGCATAAAAAGCGGCAATTTCCCCTTTATTTCAGAAAGAAGTTCTGAATATTATATTTCAAGGGATAAAAAAAAGCTGGTCTGTAATTACAGCTCACTGAAAGAATTTAGCTAGGAAGATTATGACTGTCATGTTCTAATTAGAGCCCTTCTGTTGTAGCTTTCTTCCTAATAGCAGCGCCTGTTGTGGGCCTGAACAGAGACAGGAATAGCATTTATATCAGTGTTTCACATTTCGCGCGCGCAATCTAATGACCCCGGCGCTATAAATATCACCGTTTGTGTTGCACGTGCAGTTTTCTGGTACATGCTCCTCGAAATTTCCAGTTAAGAATATGGTACATCGGGTACCGGGATTATTATCCTCCTTAAGAAAGGTTTTCTTACATTTTTCTCCTTTTTTTTTTTTTCTTCATTACTTATGTCTGAGCATGCCAAAGAAGAATTTTAATGGCCCCTGTCTGGATAACACTGCTGTACGAGATTGTTGACAGGTGAAAAGAGAGTTGGTGGAGTGATGGGGTCGGAGACTGAAGACTGCAGAAGTTCTCTTTATAGTGACCTTGAAGAAGTTAAGGTCACTGTTAGGATTACAGGAAGCATTTTCAATTTCTTTTCGATACGGGTACCACCAGTGGGACGCGTTTTTGTGTTTTGTTTTTATTTGGTAGGCCTATTTAAGTACTAAAAAGGTTGAAATATCTAATTTAGAATCCATTCGTCTTTCCAGACATAAATTCATTCAGGCGCACTTTGATAACCATGCATTTTGAATTATTCACATTAAATCGATTAAAATGTGCTTAAATATTTATTTCATTGCATCTCAATAGTGAAACCTCACGGATCACGGATTTGTTTGTTTTGTTTTGTTTTTTTCGGATTTGATTTTTCACTTTTTTTTATTTATTTATTAAAATGAATAAATTTAGATTAATGCACGATTTTAATAGAAAGAAATTGTTTTTATTTGTAATAAAATAACTTTAAAATGCCACACCTTAATTTAAATTTACAATTCATAAATATACTAGCCACTTTACTGGGTGTGACATGTGGAAGTAAATTGAACCTTCGCAATTCGGAATATGTTTATATAGCTTTAGTTGCTAATGCGCCAATAAAACCCAACCAACTTTGGAAACCTTAGCATAGGAATTATGAAAGTAGTAAATAATAATAATAAAATTGCAAGTACAAACAAGGTAGGAACCTTTAATAGAAACTACAGGTACGAAATTAAGGTAAACTAAATGAACAGAATAAATAAAATTAAATAAAATAAAGCAAAAGTAGCTTTCGAGTCAAAAGCTACTTTTACTTTATTTAATTTAATTTTATTTATTCTGTTCATTTAGTTTACCTTAATTTTGTACCTGTACTTTACTACCTTGTTGGTACCTGCAATTTCATTATTATTATTTACTATTTCCGTTCATCCGGTGGAGAACAATATTCATACTTCCTATAAAGTAAACTTGGTACTGCATTAGTTGAAATGGCCAATGCTCACACAGATTTACAATAAAGTTTCTGGTGATTCAGTAAAAAAAACTCTGACTGCTTCCATTACTTTGAATGGAAGCTTTACAGCCCACTGTCCTCTCCCTTGGTTTTCCTCAGTCCCTCTCTGCTCCCTTATAATTATCTCTACACTATCTACAGTATTACTGTACTTCTCTAAGATACACAAGTCCTCGGTTGAATGCAGTAGAAGGAGGGAGGGAGGGTGGAGTAGGGAACAGGAACGACTGAGAGTGGCATAGTTGCCTATTACTTGTTTGATTGCAGGGTTTGACGACCAGATCGCTGCCTAAAGCGACGGAACGCGACCAGCGTTTCCTTATAGGTTCCGATTGAAGTGCAGACGCTAGACCAACAGATGGTCCAAAACAAGGAGGGGGAAAAAATAAATTATGAACGTTGTGCACAGAACTTACATTAAGACAAAGGCTGTTAATCCTATGTAGGCAGAGAACACCGATATCTTAATGAAGTTTCTAAATACCCTTTGGTATGTATCCGTATGGATGGTATAAAAAGAAAATAGAATAGCCTCATATAGCATTGGTGCCTGGTACAGATGTGTACCAGGCGCCAAATTTCACTTAAAAATTGAAATAGTAATGGGTTTATGAATAAAATCTTCATAAGGATGCTGCTATTTATGATTAATTTTATAAAAACAATATTTGAAGAATAAAATTAAATTAAACTTTATAAATATTGGCAATTTTTATTAAAAGTTTAGTTAGAAAACGTGGATTTATTTATACACCTATTTTATTTTATAACTAGCACCAAAATTTTTTTTAATTTTTTTATTAAAGATTATCTGTTGGTTATCAGTATTAAAACAATTTATTGACAGGGTTTACCATTAGGCTAAATAAGGCGATTTTTTTTTTTTAAAATGTTTTTATGACAATAGTATACATATTTGGGTCTGGAAAGAAAAACTAATATTAAACAATTATTAAAAGTTGTAGAACAATATAAATACCTATATTTTGTAGAAAAATATGCGTATAATCATGCCATTTGGACATTTTCATGAAATTCTTCTTATTTAGCCAAATAGATAGTGACTTTTGGGACATCCTAAAAAAAATAGAATATTCTTTTTCCCACCCAAGCCGATAAATCTTAAGGATAATTTGTATAAAGTATAAGCGCCATTTTTATTTATTTATTTCAGATATATTATCATGCACGTGTCGAATTACTGTTTCGGAAATATATAGAGCTTTGTAAGAGGGAGAGACGCTTTGTCTCACGCAGGCGAGAGTTCCATAATTTTATTTCCCAGATAAACTTATCGTTTTTCTAAACGCTCGGCCTGCCTCTCCCTTTGTTTATTTGTCTCTCCAAATCTCGCGTTTAGATAGCAAGATCAGCTGTAAAGCGCATGAGTGACGCTCGTGAAACCGCATCGTCCATCATGCGTACTGAAGTCTGACATATCCGATACTTTAATACTCCTAATTATGGTCGTGGCTATGGGAATAGCCTTAAGTGCGCCACCACGAAGATTACTCACCTCGTACAACAACATCATTTTGTGCAGGTATCGTATTTTGCACTAACTTTTCTACAATTCTCAACACAGCCTTTCTGTTTCCTACTCTCCATCTTTCTTTTTTCGGCCATGGCTTAATAAATCATCTCGGATATTACCATAAATACTGGTGCATTGCTAAGAATTAAGAATCGTACGGGGATGAGAGTAAAAAAAAGTTTAATATAATGCTAGCGAAGGAAAGCTTTAATAATACGGTAAATATTGATGAGAAAGATTAACAACAACAAAAATAGTGTCATGCTCGAAATGGAATTTTAATCTTAATGAAACAAATGTGATGCGAAGCACAACGGGAGGGTCGATGCTTATAATGTCAGCTCTGTTTTTTCTCTCTGTACATCAGAGCAGAGTAAATCCCCATGTATTGATGGCAGACATCATTGAGGGATTTTATAAGCGTTTCGGGACACCTGACAACCGTAGAAATCTGTTTAATTAGTCTTGAGAGGATTCTTAACACCACATGACCGTTAATGAACTTTTTTCTTGATTTCTACGAGTAAAAGTTGACAATGTGGTAATGCAGAACTGTTAATACGCGTCTAAAAATGGCGTATTGTTCCAGAGAAACAAGATAGCATCGTTAAAATATAGAGAGGATGAAGAATCCTATAACATAAGCATTATTAATGTAACCTGTGTTACCATAGATGCAGTTTATATGGCATTGTGGATGTTGAGCTGAATACTTTTGCAGTGCATCTGCGCTTGACAAAGAAAAGTGAGTTAACTGTGGCAATAATATTTAATGAAGGGAGCATCCCATATTCTTTTTAGGAGTCCGCAATAAGCCTCGCCCAGCGTCTTCTTTTACTGCTTTTTTTATGGTGTTCCCACATCCCTGTTGAATGGGATGTCGCCATCGTTTTTCAGAGAAAGTCTTCAGCACCTGTCACAGGAGGCTTTCCGATAGTAAAGTGTGGTCTGAACTCGTCACAGAGTGAGCTGTCGAAGCATCCCTTGTCACCTACGCCTTAGAGCGTATCTTTTGCGGCATGTGTGCGTGTTTATGTCAAGGTGCGCCAATCCCTCTGGGAGAGTGAGAACAGGGCAAGGTCTTACCTCACGTAGGGGTCTTCTAGCTGAGCGTGCAGGTTCCACAATGCAGCTACACAAAATCCATCTGTCTCGACACTTCCTGAACATCTGGATCCCTCTGGCCTTCCAAAAATACTCGAGAACGTTGATGCCATATAGACATGAACGCTACGTAACTGTCGGAAGGCTGCTTGCCTCTTCCTGTCTCGTTTAATAAGATGTAAGGCTGCCTCGTATCTCAAGAGGTGATGGAGTTTTATTTGAGACAAAGACAGGCTGCGAAAGAGGACGGCTGATAGGAAGAGGTTGATGGGGGTGTATATTTAAAGTGAGCCGGCGTGCGGTAGGGTCAAAGGACGGGAATATTCCAGACTCGCTCTTTTATTATTTTTTTTTCCGAGAAGGTAAACCTTTAAAATAATTATTATTTAAACAACGCCACAGAAATCTTAATTATTGATATTACAAATACAACAAATCTATGACAAACTACGTAAGAAATTAATGTCTTTTTTCCACGTTTCTATAAGGAATACATGAAAGGAGGATGCGGATATCATAAGTTTAGCATTAAATACTCGTATCCCGCTTATTTTGGTAACTGCGTGTACCTGAAAGTGTCTATTGCCTTTGGACTTCCTGTTATGCATCTTTCCTGTCCCATTTTCGTAGTGGCATTTCTGTTTTTCATTTCTGCATTAAGACTATCTGACTCTCGCAATAAATCCTTGTAATTGGATCTTTGACTATTTGGCGATAATCTCAGTTTTTAGTATGAAACACCATATTGAAATTCAAAATTTGTTTTGGATAAGGAAATCCAGTGGACACACTGATTGAATATAAAATGAGGCAAAATAGTCGAAAGATTTAAAAGCGGGTAATAGCAGACTGGCTTTGAAATCACCGTTTTTATCTCTTTCCTTGAAGCTCATCCAAATCTGTTTAAGCAATAAAACCGTCAGCGAAAACAAGCTGTAAAATGAAAGAAACTTGAAATATTGCACAGTTCGTATAAATATTACACAGATGGTATTTTTGGCATTCCCTATTCTAAATAAAACATCACATTTGCACCTGGTATCCGATTTTATTGTGAATAAAACTAGATTAAAGTCGCATTTTAAAGGAGAGCTTCCAGGATATAAAACTCCAGTTGTCAGCTACTGCAACTCGTAAAATTGGAATGTAAAGTAACTTTGCAGCAACGAAATCAAACGTATTTTTTCTACTATCTGTCTCTGGGGTGCTGTTATCCGACTACTGGCACAGTAAAAACAATATCACAATGGACCGGAGGTTCTAAGACCTGTAATTGACTGACTGGAGTGAAAATTATCTCTATAAATGGCAAGTGAAGAACGAGAATGATGGGTTTCGCTAAAATTGCCATTCCTTCAACAGTTCTCTACGCTTTTAAATAATAGACTTCTGTAAGCAGAGTTTAACTACAGGGTATCAAAAAGGAGAGCCAACAGTGGCCGATTTTCTACAAATGCATTTGTAAGGCAGCAGCAGTCAAGAGAAGTATAATGTACTGTTAATCCTACGATCAAGATCTTTAATGATGTTTGTTACAACGTAATACTTGGTTGCAACTTAATTTCAACTCGAGATCAGTCTCGGTATTTTTTTTGTTCATTAAGCCGTTGTCTCTTTATGCACGCATGCGCACGCAGAACGAATTTGTCACGCGTATAAAAGCATGACATTTTCTGATTCGAGGAAAACCGAGTTAAGAATAAAACTGGTCTTGAGTAATTGGATTCCTGATAAGGCAAATTTCTTCACGAAAAATCTAAAGTGTGCATCTGTCACCTGACACAACGGATAAACACCATTCGATCTCATCGGGTTCATTCCCCTACTATTATAAAGAGCCGGGAATCTTGACATTCGCAAATTAAGGTCGTTGTGAGGTCACCGTAGTCTTATAACTCGTCATCTCAGACGGGGAGTGGCCATAGCGCACGTGTCTAAGAGGAGACTGGTTATTCTGTGGTTCTTAGACCTATAGTAGTAGGCGCGACTTTAGGTGCGCCGGAGATGAGGTAACTATGGCAATTAACAAAAGCTTGCTCTTCACTCAGTTAATACTCATGAGAATCGCTAGAGGGCTTGCTAAGAGCATTCAGACACGTTTATGCAACGCAGGACTGCATGTCCACTTTTCGACAGGATTTCAAATGTTCCTCTTGTGCTGATTATAGAGGATGCAGTTTGAAGGAATTTCTGTTCGTAAGAGTGGTACGGTGGTTAGCATACCCTTCCCAAGGTATGGCACATTTATTACCTGATTTAAAAATTTGAAATCTCTGAAGTTTTGTGGGGAATATATTTCTAAGCGTTCTTCCCACTTATTTTTGAGTTAAAGTTAGTTTATGACTTTACACCAACGTTGACAAATCTTTTTAAAAGGATGAGCTACTCGATAACCCATTACAACAACCAAGTACTCAATCCAGCCTAGCCAAGGCTGCAAAGTAAAAACCACACGAAGTAGCACACCTAATGCATTATTAAGTAGTCAATATGCCAAAACTTCCACCCTCCTCTTCCAAAAACAGAAACTGGAAGACTCGATTTACAGAGCATTCAGCCGTTGACCACTCAAAACAATCACTAGTGGTCAGTGAGTATCAAATCATCTTAAAATACGAAGTTACTTAGTAGCTAAGTCAACCTACCTGCAGAAATGCAGCAAGTCCTTCGTACTGCGGAAGCGGAATAACCGTGATTCAGTTGGAAGCCATTCTGCGAACTTTCCGTCAGCGTAAGGACGTTACTCCTCTGAAATGCATTTGAATGTTTACGTTTAGTAACAAGTTAAGTGATTTGTTCTGTAAATTAGAATGGCGTTAACTTTGTATTCTCTCGGTCGCGTATGAGAGTGATTCTATCCATCAGCAACATCGGTATTCAACTGAGTCCAGGGTTTGGGATATTCCAAACAGCGCGAGATAACTCTAACCATGTGGAGATGAATATACGCAATACTGTGGCCTAGCTATGATTTGAGAAGAAAGGCAAATGGGGTGAGTATTTTGGGAATTTTTTTGAAGAATAGAACCACGGAATAACTGCTAATTTTTCACGTGAGCGGTATTGTGAAAAATTTTTAATATCCTTCTTATTCAACTATTGATGACAAAAGCTAAAAGAACCCTTCATTATTTTTCAAAGACTTTTGCGGGGAAATTTTGTTTTATCCGGTTAAAACATTCTAGAAGCCCACCCCCACTAATCACATCTTTACTAAGCCATTGTTTCCCAACTTGTTTGTTTCCTTCTCCAGAACCCGGACATCCTTAATCCCTAGCGATTGAGAAGCGTTGAATCTTAAGTATGTATTTTGAAGTTATGCTCAAAAGTAGAAAAGGTGTAGACCCTTTCGTGTGTTTAGTAAGAATTGACTTGGGCCTTATTGTGTCGTGATAATTTTGAATAAAGACGTATTTTGGTAGTTGCCCATCGATCAGCGTGTCAGATTAAGAATGGTAAAACATTGACATTCGGTGGGTTTTGACTCTATTTTTTATGATGCTCAAACGATATCAACATTCCAGTAAAAAGAACCGGTAGTCAATGAATGGTAAAGTACAAATCATTAGAAATGCTTTCATACAAAGACAACTCCACGTACCCGATAATTAGTGTGAGTTTAAAATGTGTGGTACAAGACGATTTACCTAGAAAAGGTTGGCCAGCCTTTACTTATGAGAAGTTTTTCGAATAAAGTTTCGTAAAAAAGTTGTTTAGGAGCATGTTGGGAAATCCATACCTCGTGCCTTCTTCGAAACCAACGTTTAGCGCTAAGTGACGAGAACAAGCCTTCCTTATGACTTCCTTCAGGGACTGGAAGAATTAGCTCCAGATGTTGCAATAGGGCAGGGGAACCACCCAGTTGTGAATGCGTATCATGGGCAGATATTTCCGGAACTTTTGAGTTAGAATTATGCAGTCGAAATTGCTTAGTGGTCCATCCCCTTCTACTTTAGGGTAGCTGCACTGGATTTTTGTATGAGAACGACTCTTGTCTAGACCTTGGTAAAGAATTCTGATGACCTAAGCACATTCTAAACAATTAATGGAAACCGGAAAGAGTTAATGAGTTTCGGAAGACCGTGCTTAACATAAAAGTTCTTCTTGTTCATTGATCAGGCGTACCGTCAATAAAAACAGCGTCTTCTGTTTTCTTATTTTCATCTCATTGTGATTCTTGTACGATATATCTCATAGGAACTCAATCATATCCACATAGAATATTTTTTGGACGAACTGAGGTAGTTTTATGAATAAGTAAATCTGTTTATACTCCAGGACGGCCACACAGACAGAAAGGAATTAATGTAGCAGCACTCAGTTCAATTACAACTTCGTCATTATCTAAGATTTCATTTTATAATCGACTTGCATCCTGCCAAGTTAATGACGAGCGGCGACATTTTCTGTCGAAATCGGACTGGTTGCAGCGTGGTTCCTTTTTTGTTGCCCATCTCCTTGATCTCAAGTTTTTCATCTTCTCCCAGCATGTATAGAAAATGTCAGTTTGGAGAATGCTAAAATTATAAAAAGTTATTGCCAACTTAATTCCGGTATCAAACAAATGTCCGAATAACATTAAGGGTAAGGCCATCCAAAGAAATCTCTTTCCAATGCAATCTTGAGTCATTGGAGATAATGCACTAAACTTCTGCACGCACCTTGAAGTTAACAAAGTTAAAAATAATCCTGTTCTATGTTGATTTTAACTTGGATAGCCCACGCTTAAATTTGGGCCATCATCTTTTCTATCACTCTCTGTTTCTGCTGGGCAGGTTCCTCTTGATATCTTCGATCTTCACAGCACAGAGTGCTGGATCTTGAGGTGAGTGGACAGTGATAAAATGCCTAGTATACCATATCTTCTCTTCCCCCCCACGACACCAACCTCCATCGCAGTTTATCATTAATCCCAAAGACTCGATCCTGGCTAAATGAGTGCTCCTGACTCCTATTCCAGATCCTCAGCCGATACAATGACCGATTCAGCTTACAAGAAACAGCCATCTCTGCTTCAAATGCAATGCCATCGGATGCATCGATAAAATTTTACTATCCAACGGTAATCTTTGAAGATCTTTCCATCAGGCTCTAACATGGACAATGCTTAACAGAAAACCAATTCGTAGAACCGCTGTATTTTTTTAGTACCAGTTGAAGCGCCCTTCTCACTGACCCATCCTTACTGTTTCCATAAGTGACTCGCAGTATCCGTGTGCTGGAGATCTATTCTTTAGGTCTATTGGCATTTAATAAAGTTCCATTCTTGAACATTGTGTGCGTTTTTATTTTAATCTAAGAAACAGCCATCAGGAGCCGAAATAGTTTAATCTGTACATTCTGCTTTGATTTCTGTAGTTAAACAAATGCGGTTAAAGTTTTTAAAGGGATTTTATTAAAAAAAAGGGGGGGGAAGGGCATTTTAGAGGAAACCTCGGTACTCACATCCAAGAAAATCTAAAACAAACTTCGCCAGATATGGTAAGCGGTTAAAAAGAAAACAAAAAAACTTTATTTCTTTCTCTGTTAGCAAAAGCTTTTATTCATTGATGCACTGTCGGAATTCCAACTTCCCTCTTAAGGCTACCAACGGGCGCGCGCAAGTTTTATTCATGTGCGATTCTCTGTAATCGTCACATAACTTACACCGAGTCAATTAATTGCGCTGCCTTCGCTGTCATTACAAGTAGGGGTTGCTGAAAGTCACCTTACTTGTAACACAGGGGTGGTTACCGAAGCACGTGATCAACATTCAAACGCTCGGTGGTCCTCTCATGTGTGTGTGCCTCCTTATCTTTAATACAGAATCAGACGACTTGAAACGACAGTTGTCAACAACTTGGGCAAACCTGACTTGTTCAGAAAACACGCTTAATCTCGATCACAGGAAGTGGAAGATGGATTGAGCACGGACAGAGAAAGAATACTTTATCCCTTTCGTGGAAGGGCTTTTACGATACTAATTCACTACCTTAATGAAATAATGTCTCTTCTTATTACGCGTTTTATTTATAAACGTTTTTCTCGACATCTTTATCCTCATAAATCTTAGTGACATTTGCGCAATGGCTGCTTTCGCCATCTTGTGGTAAGTGCAATAACTTTCCAATTTATTGGGAACATAAACATTTCGGAGCCTCTACTTGATGAAGGGGACGCTCCTGAACGTTGGATCGACTCCTCAGTTAGCACTGGTAAATTCTGAGGACCCGCTACCGTCCTTCTGGTCAGTGGCCCGAAAAGAAAATCTGCAATCGTATTCTTAAACTAAATCCACCCTCGTTTTGACTTGGTGAGTATCAGGTGAACAAACACAAGCCATCAGCCATTTGTGTAATCTTCGATGCGAACTTCGGATTAGGTATCAAAGTTTTAGTTTCATGGTTTTTCGCATTGGAAAGAATAAAGCAATCTGGTTGGCGTGTTTTTGCTATCAGTATTTGTATGACCTTGTGGCAGAAAGGTCACACCTTGGAGCTACAGTGACTCACTGTTATCACCTTGGTTGGTAAACAGAGGCGTACGAACTCCCGATGTGTTGATGCGAGGGAAGTAATGGAAACAAGTTTTTATTTAAACAGATTGAAGCCGTTATTGAAGAGGTTCATTGTATAGAGGGGAACTCTTCTAATTATAGGAAATCCACACGTGTAATATGTTGGTGGAACTCTTTTATAGTTGGATAATTTAGTTGTGAAGGAGTGATAAGGCCGAAGGACAGTTGACAAAAAGCCTGGGTTCGAGTTCAGTCTAAGCGTGAGGAACTTTTGACCGTTGTTCACTCAGTTGCGGAGTCCCTCTCTCGGACGAAGGTTAACGCAATTTTTTTCACCTCTTGGAAACTTGGGCTTTTCAACAATCTGCAAAATGGGATGAACCGACTATAGTATACGCGTAGTTTACAAACAAAATATAAATAAGTCAGTCGACTAACTGAGTTGATTTGCCATTGACTACCACATTCAGAAAGTTATGGTTCCAATCTCTGATAATGAATCGAGCAGCGTGTTAAATAAATGCATTCTGGCAGCAAATTGTAAAGTGTACTCCTTTTGTGGTTTTAAAATTTAAACGTTGAAATAATGAAAAACAACAATTGTAAATGATTTCGAAATTTGTAAACTTTGCTAAGATTTTAATTGAAGTATTTAAATTTAAAACAGTGATCACTAAGTCCAATGATCTTAATTACTACTTTTTGTTTCTAGAACTGCTCTCTATGAAGCTGATCCATTCGACAAATGCAGTATGGTTGCTAGCCTTCCACAGAGGTAAGTCCACAGTCTCGAATCCTACGTTATATTTTAAATTCAAGAATTAAAATATTTAATTTAAATTAACTACAGCCTTCATATAATATCAGCGATTCATTGGTTGATGGTCATAAGGAAATTACTCTTAATCCTATTTGGAATGACCTTGTATATGATGGTTGTCGTAGCCGATATGTCAAATGTGAGAGTACATGAGTTTGAGCTGATCGTGTTTTTGGCTTAAATAAGGTGGAGTTTTTATATTCTATCTTGTAAACTCCTCTATACTCTGTGTAGCCGTCCCAGAGTATAAACAGAAAAAGGAAATAGTGGGATTAGTCTTTATGCTTTGGAATCATGGGAGTTGCATTTCATCTGTGGTTTCTAGCAGGATTTCTCGCCTATAACTGTGCGGTCTGTGGTATGTCCTGCTAACAGAAGTTAGCGTGGGCTTAATTTCTTCAGCTCAATTAATATCGCTTGTCTTTTCTCCTTAAAAAACGACCCTCCGAAGATATGTCGACAGGCTACAAATTTTTCTATTGGTAAATTGCGCTTCTCCATCATCGCTCTAACTCACCTGTCTATATGGTAATCCGTTCCATTACTGACAAGTGGACATTTTGCTAAAATACTGTACGCACTTTCGGTAAACATTCTTTAAGCAGCTCATCAACTTCTTTTCTTTTACTTATCCTTTTTGTCATCATCAATCACATTAGCCCTTCAAAGAGCTCGCTGCCCTCATCTCTACTCTCTTAGACTTCTTAAGCTGTCAAAAAGAGAAAGGCACAAAAAAAAAAAGGTCTTTGCGTCATCCGAATACGCTAAAACATCTTTTAAATATCTGCAAATGAAAGTTTTTACAAGAGTTGGTAGACATACAATTATGGAGATGGAGTTTTTCGTCGTCATTTCTTTGTATTTACTTCTGTACCACTAAGATTGTGGTGATAACACAACGTGCAAAAAGTAAACGATTTCTCTCCATCTATTCAGCAGAAGCAGAGCTCATTGCTGTGCTACTCGATGAATCCCAAATGGGACAGAGTTCATTAATATTTTTGTTATTCACAACATCTACATGCTGTCATCTATGTAAATGATGGTCAAATTTTCCCATCTTGGGACATGGGATTCGTGTATTTAAATTTAATGAGTGTCCAATCTGTGAAGACATGATGGTATTTCTCTATAAATAGCGAACGATGTTTGGATGCTTCTACTCTAAGCCGTATAATAATGGGTCATTAAGTAGCTCCAGCCGCATACTGAATAGCCTCTTATATCTAATTAAAAGTCTGTATGGAAATAACCAAGCAGCAGTAAAACTTACAACCAATAAAAATAGCTGCAGCGCAATCAATAAGAGTGATTTTGGCATCCATGAAGTATGAACAACGTATTAACATGCACAAAGTTATTTTTTCTGGATGGACAATGAAGTTTGGAAGACCAATTACTTGAAGTAATACAAAAATTTTATTAATCACAATGGGTGTCTGAATGTCCAATATATATATAATACTTATACTTTTTATGATACATCATGATTGAGTGCTGCGACCAGTTTATAGGATCAATTCCACTTGGAACGAACTCATAATATAACTAATTGAAAGATGGTAAAATGGTAATTGTCTTCAAATATCGTAAATTGACTTTAAATGGGAATTGCTCTCAAAATTTTGGGGTTAATGGTAGCACTTGGTCTTAGATTTTTAGGGTTCGCTTGGGTTAGAAGTTTGAGAAATACAGTTTGATTTAAAGAAAAATGGGAATTCAAAAAAGAATTTTACATTTCTCAAAGTAATAATTGTGAGAAGTTACACATTTGTGAGATCGCTCATGGTGCTGAAGGAAACATTTTAAGCACAGTTGAACTTTTCGCCACCAATTCGCTGTCACATTTTCTTTTAATGTCCTCTTCGGTGTATATTGTATGATTTTTCATCCAGCAAACAGACAAATTGACAACAGAACATGGGCAATTTAGGAATACAATATATACGGCGCAATATGGCCCAAGTTGCTCATGCGCCCAAGCCGTAAAACAGCAGTGACATATGAAGCATCTGGTATTCTTATAATAAAGTGATTTTTAAAGTTTGCTATGACTAGAGTCTTCAGAAGTTATTTATGAACCTGGTGACCAGCATAATTGGGATTACACCTTAGAAGTCTGTTCAAGAAATGCACCACATTTCCCTTCGGTTAGAACCAAGTCACTATTAGTGAAGGACTTAGTTCTAATGAAATCCAATGTAGAACTCCAGAAATCTCATTGGAAAGAGTAGAATCAACTTGATTCCAGCTGCAAGACAACATACAGAAAATGTCACCTGGCACATTTTTAAAGTGTTCAAGTTCGTGTGCTATTGTTCTATTAATTTCTGATTGGCCCTTTAAAGAAATTGATATTGTTATTGGTGGAAATCCAGAACTACGGTGTGTTTTCATAGACAGTTCAAGTAAAAGTAAAAAAACTTGTATTTTTGCACACTGGGAATATGCAATCATCAATCCCTATTGCCCACTCTATTCATATTAAAGAAGGTTACTGAAATGTGAAGCTTGTATTAGAGAAGATAAAGTACGATCGTTATAAATGGTGTCTGTGGAGGCCTGAAGATTCTGAGGCGCTTTCTGAGTTTACCAGATGATTTCACCAAGTTCCCTTGCTTTTCTTTGCCTATAGAAGAGTAGCTCAGGGAACAGAATAGTCTGTCAGAATTCAGTTGTAGCCTGGTGCACTCAATATAGTCAACATTCCCTTTGTTCCAAGAAACAAAGCCTTGCTTCCACTTCATATCAAGCTGGAACTGGTCAAACAATTTGTTAAAGCTTTGTATCCTTGCGGATCCAAAGCTTTAACATCGTAATGCATATGTTGTCTATGTTTTCAAAATTTAATAGCTAAATATTCTGTAACATACTTACTGGGTCTACTTTTCTCTTTATAAAACCACCAAACTGAGTACACCTGATAACCGTGTTCGATTTATGCGAGCAGAGCGTTATAAATGAAAGAAAAAAAATGAAGGCAGGCCTAATTACTTATGGGGGGAACTGGTTGGGCCAATACATAATGGATATTTAATTTCTTTCAATACATCTTAAGAGGTGGCAATTTCTATCCATCTACTAGTTGCCGCGAATTACAATATAGTAATTCTATTAAGTCGTCGCTGTAAGGACATTAACTTTATTATAACAAACATCCCAAGATGAAAAAGTTTATCCTCTGAAGATTCCAGAGCGCACAAAGAACTGTTGATATTCTAATATCCATTCTTCAAGTTGCACGCGTTCAACGACTCCACTTCCCAAATGCTTAATCAATAACAGTTGTACCATTCTACTCTTCTCCACCCCCTACTTCCTTTTTATCCTGCGTAATCGAGGCATTGAAAAGATATTAACAAGTGGGATTGTTTCTATCTAATGAAAAATTAGTAGCTCGATATTCTGGTGTGTAGTTTTTGTTTTATCTGAGGAAAATGCCGAGGCATCATGGGTAGAGTCTTACAGCATTCTCTCGAGAGTGCATCGATATTTATTGATCTTTGCACTTCGCTCTGCGGGACTATCCTTTAACATCCTCCTACCTGACCCCACCCACCAAGTTGGTCGTATGAAGAATTCTATATTTTCGCTTCGACGAGTTGAACAAGAGAAGGGCTTTCTTAAGACTGAAGATGTATTCCTCCTTCGAACGAAATTAGACTTGAACGATGCGATTTCATTAATGGGACGGAGGAAGAGGGGGGATAAAAAGGCGCGCATTTTCCTGCGCTTACATTTATTTAAAGAAAATTATTCGAGAAAAGGAAATACAGAATTGGAGTTTCAAATTCCAGTAATCTTAGTCAACCATTAAATAGCGAATGCGTAGAGGCTAACTAACGAATATCAATGTTTATTTACTTTATTGTAATAGCCATCGAAAGAATCGTGGTGATTGCAAATCCAAGGTATACTGCAGTTGGATAAACTGCTCTTTTTTTTTTTTTTTTAGACGCGTTTTCATGTACACTGAGTGATCACTGAATTATGACTACCTACTTGGACGTCCGTTCGCACTAGTAAGAGCCACTATCCGCTTAGGCATTGAACCCACTAGATGTCGGAAGATGTCTTTAAGGATCTGCAGCTATTGTGCCTGCAAGGCTTTCCACAGTGACGGAAGGGATGATGGTTGCGTGTCCATACAGCTCACTTCCGTTCCAAAACATCCCACAGGTATTCAATTGGACAGAGGGTAATCAAGATGGCTAAAGTCTTCACTGTGTTCCTTGAACCATTCGTGCACAGCGCGGGCCTGATGACACGGCGCGTCTTGGAAGGTCCCGTTTCTGTCCGGGAAAAATGCAACATGTCAGGATGCACATGGTCTCCTAAGAGGCGGCTGGTAGACCTCACCAGTACGTTGGTTCATACACACCAGGGGTCCTAGGTCTTTCTAGCAAAACATACTCCCTCTTAAACAACCACCTACCTGGATAGTGGGCTCCATGGATTGCCACACACGGTGTCCGTCTGCGTATTTAGACTCATCCAATGAGTCACCAGACATTTAGACTCATCCAATCAGCCCACTCGTTTGCAGTTCTCCAATGTCCAACCAGTTGGTGGTTCATACCACAGCATTCTCCCTCGTCGATGATCAGCGGTGAGCAGAATCTCTTGGGTCGTCTGTTGTGGAACCCCATACGTCTGAGTGCGCGGCGCATCGTCATTTGGGATATTGTTGTTTCATTCCCGATATTGTATTGCAATGTCAACTGTCAAACAGTGATCTGCCGTTGAGTCCGTACAAAACGCTGCACCCTCTGCTTATCAGGATCATCCACGTGGAGTAATCCTTTACAGTTCTACTGGCAAGAGGTGGTTTTGACTTGTTCGACACCATTCTTTGTACACCTTAACCACAGTGGGCGTGAGCAACCTACAAGACATGCTGTTTCCTATATAGAAGCACCCAATGCGCGAGCATCCACAATCATGCTTGCTTTATCTTTACTGCTCCATCACTTACACGGTTAATGCAAATTACCACTGCTACAGCGTACGAAGCTGTTAGGGTTTTTATAGTGCAAACTATGCAGCATAGTCCATTGCGAATGGGGTGGTCATAATTCAATGATTACTGAGCGTATATATATGTATTTTTTTATTTTTTTTTAAGACTGATAAAAGGTAATTGGCATGAATGCTGAATAGTGAACCAGCCAATGCTTACAAAGGGGTTCACTGAAGAACTTAATTCATTGAAATGAATGTACGCGAAGAACAAACTTGGCACGGTTCTAGTAGCCTTGAAATTGTATCCGAGTGCAGTTAAACAAACATTTCTTAGCGAAGAGTGAAACCTAGTAGGATATGCTTGACAGAATAATAATAATAATATATATATATATATATATATATATATATATATAAAAAGGTGGGGCAGGAGATGGGCGTAGCATACGACTCAACTGTGTACCCACTTGTGAATTATAAAGACGATTTTGTAATAAGATCAAGCGTAAATAGATAAGAAATCAAAGGAGAAACCTCAAAATTTTGAGAATCAGATTAAGACAGAAAAGAGACAAGTATAGGCAATCAGTTATCAAAATTACTAATAACAAATTGAGAAATATATCCTACTTTACTTGCCTGATACATTCTTGAAACCACGAGCTGCTCATCAAACAAAGGCACATCCATTGGATTTATTTGCCCTTGGATATTGTTCAAGTGACAACAGTGTGCGCCTTCATTTAAAACTTTGGCATTATTGATGCGAGCTGGTGTATTCAGAAAAGTTGTCACGTAGTCACCAATGCGAATCGAAGTGGTTGTTAAATAAAATTTCTGGTAAGATGATTTTATTTATTTTTTAAATTACTTTTGAATTCTTAATAAGAATAGATAAATCTGAGCGTGATTCTTCGTCGAAATGGATTTGGACAAAGATACAACACGACTGGATGGATTGCTAGACACTGGATGATTTTTGAATATATAAATAGTACTCTGATTGTAATTAACTGGCAATCAGAGTACTATTTATTAGTTAAAATTAGTTCTATGCTAGGAATTACTTTAACTATTTCCTGTTTATTTTTAATACAAACATCTCATATAAACATAAAGTATTCAGGCCTGGTTGAATTACAGATATAAACACACGATCATGTATTAGGGCTCTCTCAGCAGTGTCTGCACGCACGAGAGAGACAATACAGTAGTGTAGGCGAGGTGAACTTTGAGTTTAGAGACCTATTCAGGGAGGAAAGAGGTAAGGGGAGGGATGGAAGCGAAATATGTACTGTTAAAATCAGCTTCCGCTAATGACCGCGTGTTTTGTGAACTGCCAGCAGCAAACAATTCATTGGACGCACACGGACTTTGGTACCAAACGTGGGGGCGGTAGGGGACAACTGCCATGAAATGAGATCCTGTAATGGTTAAGCGAACCAAAAAAAGAAAAAGAAAACTTTAGGCGGGAATAGAGCTGGGAGAGGGGGGGAGGAGGGCCAAGAGACACTCGAAGCCAGGTGTACTGTGTGTACTCAGCTCTTACGGACAGGCTACGGAGAACAGATCGAGTGTGCCGACTAGTCGAGAGTAAACACTGCCATCTGCTCTTGATGGGCGAGTTTGGAAGGTTGCTCCAGATTGTCTTTTATGGGGTTGGTACGTAGGATGCTCAAGATTAGCCGTGACTTCGAAAGAGCTTATTAGAGATAATGAGCTCTTATTTTAAAGACAGACGAATCGTAACATAAAAGGTTTTGCTAGGTAAGTCGCTCCGTACGATCTTGTGCGTGAGAGGAAAGGGTTCACCAAAGATGCCGTTGATGTTTGGCCTGCCGAGTAGGAGAATGGCAGGAAGAGAACCACCACAAGTGAGTATTGGGATAACTTTGAGTTAAGCGAATATTACGAGATTTGTTAAATAAAATCTAGTCAAGGGTGAATATAGAAAACCGGGTCTTTTACTAAATTAAGGTATTTTAAATTTATTTAAACTACAGTCGCGAGGAATGGACACCTCTTGATGGTATGATTTCGTATTCAGCATCCATGATAGATGTTTCATTTAGACTTAGATCTACACTCGCTGAGGTTTTTATTTTTCGTTTGTGTTTAAATAGGCAGTTGAATATAATGTGTTTATAACTAATGCGATTTGTAGGGGTGGTTAAGTATCGATGTTTTCATTTCTTTTACTGTAACGTACGTAAAACGATGAGGAATATTCCTTTTTTTCTTGTTATTGATTGGTGCAAGACAGTTGGCAGTGGTTAGTTTATTACATCTAGAGCTTGCTTTATGTGATCTAAGAATCTCTCTTTGCGTGTGTACCTATACTTTCAGTTTTCGGATGACGAAATAAACCATCTGCATTTTAGAAATTATTTCACGAAATGCGTTGTGTGGCAAGAAGGAAAGAGTTTAAATTTATTTCCTCCCATGGAAGATTATTTTATTATTATTATTTTTTTTAAATCAATTACTCAGAGATCGTCTTGAATATGCAGGTGGACGATGTTCAAAGATGTCTAACTGGATTAAGTGCGATCGAGTTGTTCTGTTTTTATTGAAAAAAATCTTTTTAGTATTTTTGATCGTATTAGTAATGCTTTTAACAAGCTGTTCTGTTTCTCCTAAGCAGCTTCTTAGAATAGTCTTTTCTCTTTAAAAGAATTCTTCATCTGTCTCGTTGAAATAGCAAGCATACGTAATTTTTTTTTCCAGAGAATTTTAGAGATTTTTTAGAGATTTGACAAAAATGAAGTCTCATTTGCACTTATTTCTATATGTTTTATAGGCATAAGTAATCCAATTTAAATTTAGGACATAAGGTTGTAAATACCCGAAGAAGTTCTCTGTTTTCGTTACTAACAGCCAAAATGTATTATGTAAATGTCACAAGAGACTATTGTATATGCCAGTGGTGATTTTAAAATCATAAAGCTGAAGATTTAACACTTATTTATTAAGATTTATTATCCATTGGCAACAGCCAATGGGTAATAAAATAATAATTCTTTCCTAGTAGCGTTAGGGTCCCAAACTGCACATTCTCATTTTAAAATCTAAGGAATAAAATGCCTCGCGCACATTCACTATTAATTTTAATAGTTTAGTGACTCAACTAGTGCTCAAATTAACTTATTCATCGGTATTTGCCAAAACGTTGAAGATTGTAAAATAGTCCTCATTGAATTAATATTTTAGAAGTTAACGAACAATAAGCCATGCAGCAATGCATGATCGTGAATTTTCCTCACTATAACTCCCTCATTCCCAGCACTGTTAGGTTTTGCTGCCAAGGAGAATTCCTCCACCAACCCGGAACCCCAATCATCGCATAAATATCCTCCCCTCCTACATGCATGATTTGACTGTAATTGGACAAAAAGCGCATGAAGAGGGAACAGTCGAAAGAGAGCAGGAATTCTCTAGCAAAAAGCGGTAACGCCATGCAACCCTAAACAACATGGATGCAAAAGGCTAATTCTCAGTCGACGTTAAGATTTATGGGATGGAACGTCTGCTAAACTGAAAACGTGAGGTAGATAATAGAGAGCAGTGGAGTATAAGGAGGGCAAACATAAGGTTGATATTACAAGAAGAAAGAAGGGGTGGGAAGACATGATAAATATATATAACTGCTAATGACATTGTAAGGCACTGCGTATATAGAAGTCCACCTAACAAAACAATGTTTAAATAGACGATCATTTGTGAAAATAAGACATAATGGAAGCGTGCATTAAGGAGGAAGACATGCGTGTGTAGGAGTATGTGCCTTTGCACCGGGAACGGTTAATGATGTTCGCACTGAGCACACATTTCCTCGACATGATAGAGAATAGTAGCTTTTTTTTTTCTTTCTCTCATCACGGAATAGCAAACGTAAAATTAAAACACAATTTAACTCTCAGTAATGGCAATTTAAAGCTATAGTAGGTAAGTTGCAAGTCCTACACGTCTTACTCCTATTTCAAGGTAATTTGTATCGATTATGCTCGACTTAGATCCATCTAGTACATATTAACACGCTGTGCATTATTAATAGCTGTAAATTGAAGCAATTAGGTCTGCTGTACTTTTACAACAAAGAATTTAACATAGAATTGCGTTATTCTGGATGAAAAACCCGGAATATCTCAGCCACGATTGAAGAAGACTTCAGGGATACCAAACCTTTTCCATAAAGGAGTTTCAGACTGCGATATATCGTGCCAACAATACCCGGCACGCGGGACCGGCTCATAAGACAAATTCCTCTCGCTAGAATTTCGTTTCTGAAAATATGGCCAGTTGGTTAGGCCTAACTCAAGCGCGATGTTGCTAAGCCTAATTAAGATTTATTCCTCATTGGGTCTGCTTATTTCTTAGCAATCGAGGAATTTTATAGTAGTTTGGGCGAGCTTATTTTGATCAATGATCGCCATCGCCTTTAACTTTTCACTTATGAGTTTCCCTTATTGGTTTCGCAATAAAAATCAGTCCAACCAAACGCATATGCTTGGAAGTGTTTCACGAAAATATCGTTTTTAATCTTCATAATTGCACATCATTCAAATTTATGCGTTTATCATTTATCGTTTGCATATGCGCGAGGCTAATCCACTGCTGGCCATTATGTATATTACTCGTCTCATTTTTCTTTGCTGCGGTTGATGACGTAATCATCATTTGCCTGTATTAATATGGATTAATGTTCTTAATTGGTCATTAACGAGTAATTGCTCGTAGTTACTCCGTTTAATAGCCATCTATTTTTGGGGAACGATGCGATACTTAAGGCAGAAATCGGCAATCGTGATTGGTTAATAATACACGAACAAAGCAACATTTTGGTATATTATTACCGAATGAATGGCTCCAGACACGTGATAGCAATACACGAGTTTCTCATTAAAATTTACAGGCAAACTTTCTCCATTCTTTTAAAGAATTGAGAAATGTAGAGGAAAGGGTATTAATAAGGGTAGAATCATCCAAATTCAAAGTGGGGTGGGGGGAGGAGGAGGAGGACGTTTACAGCAAGTTCAACCGATGGAAGATTGGCGGCTGCGCAGTATGGGAGTTTAGAACGTTATGCAAATACTTTTTATAATGTCAAAGTAGTTACAATAAACAAAAAAATGCCAGCGTACTTGGCTACCAAGAGGGTTACACAAAAGGACAATCGTTAAACACAGTCTACTGTCACGGAAGCGAAATGGGATGTGTAATAATAAGTACTTTGGAATTCATGAGAGGAGCGTTGCAAATTTAGCCATTTTGTTTGCAGCGGGTAATGGATGTGATCTACTGTCGTGTGGCAAGCCAATAACGTAGATAAAGAAATCTCTGTTGGTGTCACGCGCTATGAGAAGCCGAGCACTGTTATCAACTTCCAGAGAGACCCACCAAAGGTTACCAACTTGGCCTCCACACATCTGGTAGCAGTAGTTACTCATTCTGCTGTTCAAACACTTTTTTTGTGCGCCCGCCTTGGACTTTTGGACAATGTTACATGCAGTCCACGTATTTCAACGTGCTTGTCCGGATAGGCGGGGTTGTCGAAGGTGGTGCGTCTACAAAGGTAGGGTCGCATGGTGTTCTACGTGATTTGGTTGGGCATCCTTCTACTCTTAAATTTCTGGAAATTTTAACTAGCGATCTGTGGACACGACACCGGTGATTACTTGACGTGGACTGGAGTTAGTGGGTGGGGGAAGGCACGCAAAGCATGGGTTCACGGCCTGAAATTGGCGGGATCACGCAATTTCGGAAGTACTGGAGCAGATATGGAATTTGGTTCTGAACGACTTCATTAAGAAAGTGGCTTTGTTATTAATGGAAAATTTCAGGGGAGAGTACATCCCCATTCCACAGCGGTCCGAATAGACTGGGGTAAGAAAAAAAAAATAATAATGAAAGCGTGGTAAGACTGTCATTAAAAAAATTAAAATGTGGATGGCGAGGGGTGGAGGTTTCAGGATCTTATATTTTATGTCTGCGCAGTAGCAAAATAAAGTGGAGGAAGTTTATTATTATTTTTTTAAGCTAGCATTAGTGACATATCGGACTACTTTTATTGCATATTCTGTAATCCAGAATATGCGTTAAAATTTCTCATTTTATACATTCTTATTTTTGAAGAGCACTTATGGATAACAACGTTCTCTTTCTAGCATTTGGGAGACTTGAAATCTGCCAAAGGTAGCCTTCGTCAGATGAGGAACGTGCGTGTAATTCCTGTGGTCACGTGATTCGGACGCGGGAGTAGACCCCCCAAGAAAGTAGGGAACGGAAATTCTCATCAAGGACAAATAAACGTAGCTGCAGGTAAGTCCTCTTATCTAATACCGTTGATTGGAAGGTAGGAAAAAAATAGCAATAACCCAACCGCTGTGTTGTGTAGACTAAGGTCAGACGAGCAGTACACTTTCCTTTTCTTTCTTTCTTTTTTTTTTTATTATAGTCTGCAAGTGCGTGAACACACATATATAAAAGGAAAAGATTTATTTGCAATTGCTTGAAGGTCGACTTGACCTTGAAATAACGAAATCGTGACTAACAGATTCGAGAGAGAGAGCCGAGAGGGAAATTGGAAAATGTCTGCGGCTACCGTTATCACCATCTGTGGCCGTAAATGAGAAAATTTTAATACCCCGAATGGCTTCCAAACAAGTTACTCTTCATTTTGACGTTTTCTTGAATCCCCTTTCAGTACTATTATTGCGATAGCACATTTTTATCACCCCCTTAACCATCTTGCTCCACTGAAATTTTGAAACTGAGATGATAATGGTCTCGGTTAAAACAATGGAGATATATTACTAGGTTTATTTTGATTTAAGTCAGTGTTGGAAGAATGATAAACTCGCCTGATGCAGTTGCGGTTTGACTTCAGATATAACCCCTCCTTCCCATGTTCTCCACACACTAAATAAAAAAGAAATCGTAGTTCAACCTACGGAATCTTATCCATCCTTTAAGCTGGTCCTCCTTGATATAGTTCCTTCTTGGCTTGTTTGAAAACAGTTGATTACTGGTCTTAGACCAGATGAATTCTTTACCAAAATATTTTTATTTTTTGTTCATGGGCGTTAGTGTTAGGGGAGGGCTACAGGCTTTTTCCTTCCTACGAAATCGCAATTTAGACATACATTGTCAACTCATAGATTGAGCTGCCATGGCACACGCCTTTTTCAATCAACCCATCGCAAGAACAAAAGTCCCGAAGTCAATATCCTGGAACTATGAAGCTTTTCTTTCCCCAACGTTGAGGAACGATTCTGTTACCATAACAACAAGAAGAATTTACATGGACCACAGTGTTCCCACAAACTTATTCCATATTTTTAATTAGTACTAATTAATTGAAACAAGTTTGTGGGGAGACTGCGGTCCACGATGACCAAAAAGACCATTCCAATGTCCAACATAAAAAGAAAGAAAGAAAGAAAAATGGCATTTCCAAGTTCCTCGCTGGAGGGCGAAATCTAGAATAACAGACCACAGAAAACAAACAGGCACGCAGTATGGAATTTTCAGGACAGAGGGCGCTTCTACCCACGACAACATGTGCACAGGCGGCTTTTCTAATCCATATCAACACCTGCCTAACCTTTTTGTCCGACTAGGCAGTAAAAAGAAACCCCAGTAATTTGGTCACAGTCTGGTGCTCTTATTTCTCTGTTGTGGGGACCGGTTCTATCCGGGCACTTTGCGCACCAATGAAAGCCTGTTAGCCCTTCTCCGATTGTCTTAGTGGTGAATACATCCTGCCTTTGTGGTACCTAATGAAACTGACAGCATCCGGTGAGGGAGAGAAAGAGAGAGAGAGAGAGAAAAAAAAGTCGACACCGATCTTATGTGAAAGAGAGGAGGGAAATTATGAATATGTTTGCGTTATGCGCATTCCTTCGCTTTCCCGACACGGAGAGGTGCGCGGAGGTCAACTGCTACAAAGGAATGTACCGAAATTTTCTAACGGAGAGCAATGACACCATTGACTCGAGTTTACGCGTGTCGACTGTTACCGCACTTATTGGCTTGGAGAGTATTGATTTCGCTGGTAGTCAATAGTCGCGAGGATTGTTTGTTTTCGTTCAAAGAGAATCAGTGCTGGGGATATAAGCAAACTATTACGCTGTTGACCCAGTAATTAAACTGTCCCTTCCTCGAGGTGGCCTCATCGTTCATCCGAATCGATGTTCTAATTCTTATAAAGGTGCGCAAGTGCTTCTAGGTGGCTTTGGTGTTTCTGTAATTATTCAGTCTTAGCAAAGCGACTAACTAATGTTAATATTAGTTGAGGAACTAGAGAACTGTTTATTTTTTTTGTTTTAGCTAAATTTCGGTTCAACAACTCAGCGTAAGGGAAATTTTTCTTAAAGATTTCCTGTTTTGTCAGATTTGACACGATAAGACTCCACATCGGGCCCAGAAGTGACTTTTTTATTTAATTTTAAGCGTCTTCTCCTAATATTCACAAGCGCAGCGCCTATTGTCTTTAAAATGCCCGTTTGTCCGTCCGCAAGTAATAACTCGACTTCCAGTGGACGGATTTTAATGAAATTTTCTATTATTTTACAATGCAGTATTGTTATGTAATACTCGTCGACGTGGTGTGGCTTATGAAGATATGCATATATATATATATATAGACAGAAAAGACACTTTAAAAAAAAAGTATAGGGGAGAAGAGTAATAAATGTAATACAGCTTTAATTGAATTACGCGGCTAAGTTTAGAGAATGCAAAACTATATAATTTTGGATTCCATAGTAATTAATGAAGATAACTATATTTATTTTTCTTTTCAATTAATTGAAAGTAACAGTTGTAAATAACTAATTTTGCTTTTTAACTGGATGTAGGGAAGTATACTATTAATTTAGCAGTTATAAACTCATTTTATGTCAAATATGTTATTGGTAATTTCTGCCGTCCAGGATCACCAAAAGGTTTTTTGATTTTTATATTTGGGTCACGGTAATAGGCAGTATATAAGTGCGATATTTTAAATTATGGCATTTAACCCTCTTAAAACAGGTTCAACGTTCTGTGCTGAACGTAATCAGTGCGACTGAACTACTGTACTACAACCAGTTGCTGGCATTTATTTGTTCATTTGAAACTACAAACTTTACTCTTGAACAGCAGTAAATGAGAGAATGATATAAATTAAAAAGCAACAGGAAATACAGAATTAGAAATAGGATACAAGATGAAATTCCGTATATATCCAATGGTAGATTTATTATTAGTAATCTTGATTTCACCTCCTGTGCAGTTGGTTGGCTAGAGAAGGGTGTGAGTAGAATTATAAGTGAAAAATACATACATATATTAAAAGGTCAATAGATAATGTCTGACAATGCCTTGCCTGGAGTTGGGATAGTATATGTATACATATTTACAGGAGGGAGAAAACTTAATTTGAACATACATACAAGGGAGAATTAATTAAGTTTACAATATAGATTCAGTTTACAGTCTATTATAAACAATTTTTTTTAAAAAGACAGCCGAAGTCTTGAAATATAGAGAATTTTATGCATCTGTCGATGGCATGTGATGGACTGGTAGATGAAGTGAGTGACTTGATCGCGTTTGTCAAGATTCACTGCAGGTCGGTGCCTCGATTCAAGTCTTCCAGGATATTCTTGCTGCATTTCTTGTCATCCAATAGTTTGTTGGGATCAATTTGCAAGTTGTTGAAGTGTTCCATAATGTTTGCTGGGAGTATATCTCTAAGGTTGATAAGAGTCGACGTATAATCTTGTTTATGTCGCTCTTGGACGAGTACTTGAGGCTAAGATGATTTCTTGCAAGTTGGGAGAATCAATTGTATTAGTTAGTTTGGCAAGAGTGATGAGGTTCTTTCCATAAATTTGATTTTCCATGGTTTCATGTACACGTTTGCATGTAGAATGAACGGGTTCCCATGGATCCTTTTCAACAACCTCAGAACCCAATATTTATTTGCAAGAAATTTCTTTAATATACTTGATGGGGCCAAGGACCATAACTCAGACCCATATAAAGTGATGGGCGTGAGACATCTTTCAATGTATTTGCATATCAGGGACGTATTTTGGCAACCAACAAGCTACTGTAGGATCGCCCAGAAGACTGCATATGTTTTATTTTTTTGTATATATGAAATGGTCCTGGAAAGTAAGATTTTCGCTGCAGGTGAGATCAAGATCCGTTTGAGATGAAACCTTTGTGACCTTATTGCCAATTAGTTAATTTCATTTATATTTCAATAATTTACTTAATTAGTGAAATATAAAACCATCTCGCAGTCCAAGTCGAAATTGTTGGGAATCTCCTTCTGTGCTGCTTAGCTCTCCTTAAACTGGATATAAGGAAACTCTACTGAGATTCTGGAAATCAGCGTCAGACAGCAAAAGCAATCATGGATGCTAGGAGTTTTTGCCAACGTTCAGATTTGTCTTTGTGATGAGTGAATTCCAAGGGATCCACTCAAATGCATTATGAAGTATGCTCCTTGTTTTGTATTTTTTTTCCTTAGGGAATGTCATCCTATACACCTTAGGTAGCCTTTAACTTAATCGGGCCCTGTTTATCTAAAAACATTTCTGTAATTTGCATCTATGCTTTGGGCATATGCGAAGTGCAGGTGAGAACTACAGGAAATGGTTACGAAATATTCATGCTCATAACATAGAATTCTAGCTGCAAGTTTCCTCGGTCTTGCTCTGTTATGCATCCCCCCAGAAGGTTGAGGTTTTGTAATCTTTCTCTCTCTTATTTTTCCAACAGTCGAAGCGTGGCAAGTAATTCATCTTCCAACCATCCTTTATCTTCTGTCGATCACCTGCAAGCCCTGATTAGATTAGATCGATGATCAACGCAATTTCCACCCGGAAAATAACTTGAAATCGAAAATAATGTTGGCTGAACAAAATCAGATAAGTGTAAATTTCATTTGTTTAGGTAAAGCTAAACAATTATCAAATTCTAATTATCTGTATGAGACGAAATCATACTTAATCAATTTCTGATCTGTATCAGTGACAGGGTGGGACATCGTGCTACATGCGCATGACAATAATTCAAAACTTCCTGTTCGTTCCCCTTTCTCACACCACATGTGGGTTGGTTCTCGTGAAGGATATTTACATTAATGTCACATCTGCCTCTATACTTCTTTAGCATTACAATAAGATCACTTATACTGAATAATGCACAGCTGCTGTGGCAAGGAAGGAAGTCAATGATATACCTCATGAAAACATACGTGCTTTGGATCGCATAAAGATGAACACCTTTAAAAAGCAGTGCGTGACAGAACTCATCCTTGAATAAAAGATATCAACATAAATTGACTGTGCATCGGATTAATAAAACCAGTCATTAACCTTTTTTCAAAGGAGAGAACTCTTCTTTAGAATGGGGCAGTTGAAGAACGTTCTTTTGGTAAAATCCAAACATTTCGTAATACTAACACAGTACCTTAATTTTATCACTTGTATCCCGGACGGTCCCATGCTTTCACCTTCACATGGCAAGTTGTTCAAAATCTAGGGCTGCAAGAAAACATGGAACAAAATCGTGTTAAGAAGGATGTTGATATTTCGGAAACAACTTCAAGAAACAGTGCCCGGTGTGAATGGACGAAGACAACGTGAAGCAGGAATTGCTTTGATTCAAGATTATCGCTACCTTGTATTAATGGCAATGAGGGATGGTGAAACGCCACCTTCTAGGTCTTTAAAAGGATTGTTCCAAGTGAGCAATAACCATGCACGCCTCTTTGATCAGTCTCGATTCAACTTGTGACCAGCTTCCTAAAAGCGATTGATCTGAAGGCACCGAGTAGTCTGCTGTTGCCCATGCAGTATCGTGAGCAAGGAACCTATGTCGGTGAGATGATCTAAGTGGCAATGGCTGTATCTCCACCCCTTTTTTTGATAGAAGCTCTCTAAATGCAGAGTATTGACGTCCACGAGGCCCTAACATGGATAGAGTTGTCATAATTTCCTGTTCACAGACAATGCCTACCCTCAGAGCTGAACTGGCGCAGGAATAGTCGAAAATCGAGTGGCCAGTGGGATCATAATACCTGAATCCCTTTTGAATTTTATATGGAATCAATTGCGAAGATGACTACAGCCATCTCAAAGGATTCAGTGAGTTGATCTTTGATCCAAAATATAAAAAAATTAAAAAATATATGAAAATAATAAATTAATAATAAAAATATTATATATATAAAGCAAAAAGCAAAGAAACAACCTATGTGTTTTTCGCCTCACATAGGTAACCATCCAGCTGACTACTCAGAGAGGTAACATTTTCCAGTAATTTCCAGTCTAAATCTCCTCTCATAATCTGAATTTATGGCCCCAATTTCTGGTATTATTTGTAAGAGGGAATTTTGTCTTCTCTCTTTTTACTGTCCCCTCCCCCTCTCCTCTGAGCTTTATAGAGCACAATAAAATCCCCTCTAAGGTATCTCTGGTCGCAAATCTCTGTAGTCAGCATATTGTCTTTGCGCTTGCATGTTAGAATATATCATTGGTTTCATTGTGAAATTATAACTCTGTTGTGGATCCAAAATATCTCCTCTTTCGTATTTAGTGGTGGATTTGAATCATGGTCAACTGAAATGTGTGTGCCACTGTACTGTCGCGTTGACCACTCTCCTACTTCAGGTCTATATATAATAAATAATTAAATATCTGGTAAATGTAATAAATTCGTTTGAGAAATTTAACATAAATCTAATCAACTAATTGCATTATATAGAAGCAGTGATCGATACATGAAATTGTTGCCCAGCATGATTTAGATCACGTTGATTTTCATGCTTTCCAACAGTTTTAGACTTTACAACAGTAGTAAGAAGAAAGCAAGTTCGGCCTTATTATTAAAACGTTTAATGAATATAGACAGCATGCTTTTGGTGGCCATGCTTATTACTCGATAGTATATCAAGAATATATTATAGATCTCTTTTTCTTTCTATTTTTCGTGAAAAAATATAATTAGCTGATTAAAACGTTAAGACCTTTTTTAAAAGTTTAATATTTCTACTAAAGAGAGGTTTCTTATTAGGTCTTGAGATTAATTGTGCAAAATTTTACAAGGATATTTATAAAGAAATAGGATATTTATATAATCATAGTATAAAATTTAAAATATCGATTGCAATTATCTGGTAATTTGCCTTTTTATTCCGTTGCATACAGTTGAGTTTCTGTAATAGTCATGCGCAGTTCGTAATTTGATTCTTTATGTGCCCTTAATGTTTCATTTCATAAGGTGTTTATAAAATGTCGTTAACATTCACACGAATGTTTGATTACTGCGTTACTTGTAATGTGTTTCTGAGCAGCAAGTGTTTGAGCATTTTTCGTACTAGAAGTCTGCACAAGCGAGTGTCATTTAAATTACAGTGTCGAAGGAATGCCTGATGCTTCGCGAAATGATAGGTAACAAGTGAATTGCTAATCCCAAAATGATACTTAATGATTTCATAACAACCCCTGGTGTATCCGGCTGTAAGAATCCTTAAATATTTATCAGTCAGCTCGTAAATGAAAAGAGAAAAGAGGATGTTGCTAGCGAGAGGTCACCATACTTATCCTCCGCCTGACGCCTTTGACCCTAGTCAACAGGACAGTGCACTCGAGCATGATGTAGTTGCAGGATTCATTAACGTACTGATTGCTAGGGTGGTTGCGTTCCTGCGTTTGATAGAGTGCACGGACATCGGAGTTCCGAACGCGTAGTTCATTGCTGTGTGCAACCATCCGTTCAAGTTGTCTTCATTCACCACAAAGCTGTCCTTCTCAGACCAGTTTGGTGAGAGGACGGGGTGTAGCAGTAACCACGTGCTGGCGACAAGATGATGCTGTTAGTTATGAAGGAGAAAAGGAATTAGAAGGAAAGAAAGAATAAATCTACTCTAATAACTTATTGATGTACAGCGTTCTCCTTCCTCATTCAGTACCAGGCTGTGTGTGTGTTGAAGCAAACGATGTCGTTCTTAATTTAATAGTTTTTGGCAAGTAACAGAAAAAAAAAGATTTTTAATTCTTCAACCAGAGTCACTTTCATCGTCTAAGTGATCCCAATTTCATAGGTTTTGCTACCCAGTAAACTAATATTAATATCCTCCGCATCCCATTAATTATCACGACTTTTCTCTGACAGCTTCTATCTTGTTAATCCAATTACCGCATCTTTGCGCGAAACACTCCAACTTTACATAAATAAATGCACTTTTAATCCTTCAAAAAATGACTAATTATGTTAAGATTATTCTAAAGAAACCGCTAATTTATTTAAGTGAAACTGTTATAGGTGGCGCTGAGTTTCTTTCATGAAGGCTGCCATTATTGGTTGGCATTAGCGAATGGTTTCTGCCAAAAAAAAAAAAAAAAAAAAAAAAAAATTTTTTTTTTTTCTCTAGGCATGAGGGACAACCTAAATGACAGGCGCTATTGTTAGCTGACCCTCGAAATAAATGGCGTATTTTTTAAATTATTTTTTTTATTATTTTATATATCAATGTGGCTGTAGTAAATGAAACTGATTTGGATACCGGATTACACAAGTCTTTTCAATGAACGTATATAAAAGGTCAATTTAAAAAAAATATTAATTTTTACTTGCATCCATACGTCTTATTGGCCATGGATTCTTTGGAGGAGTCCATCTAGCAAGATAAATAACGAATAATGACTTCTGTACTTCATTTCCCAATATCTGCATCACCTTAACAATTCATCAGACGAATTAACTTTTAAAAAACAAACTGGAATTTATAATTCCATTTTTTTTTTAGCTCATTAGATTGCTTTAACAAAACTTACTTAATACTTAAATACATTCGCAATATTTAAAAACAAAAATGAGTATACTTTAACAAAAGTTAGAGAATCGTATTAATTTTCAGACGATAAAAAGCGCGTGAATAGCTTGCAGCCGAAACTTTTTCATATTGTTGTATTCGCGCGCTTATGATTAACATGACTTTGCATTTTTCCATGACTACTTCTACTTTGGCACCGAGCCAGTTCTGATGCTTTTTCATTTACACTTTGCATTCACTCGCACACTACATTAGAGTGTAGCTTACGGTGGTTAAAATACGAGGCAGTTACGGGGATTTATGAATTGACAATCATTGCCGTGTGTGTGCCAGAGTTTGGACGAATGGAGCGAAAATATCAGGTAATGTTGGCTAACAGGAAACATCCTTGCTGTTTATTTGCTCTATTTATTTCCAGAATTACTAGTTATATCTAGGAAGATGCGCGCAGTGGAGAAAAATTACCTTTAATTGAAAAGAAGGCTTTGGTATTGGCTCATGGTTGACACGTATCGTAGAAGTCGTGAGGGAGAATAAAATTTTTCTAAAAACTTGTACTCAAGGGTAGTTTTTTCTTTTTTTTTTTTTTTTTTTTCCTTCTTCGAGCTGCCTTTTTCTCGATAGTAAGCAGTTCGTTTGAACGTGGAGATATTTTGCGTGAAGTTGTTGTTGGAGAAACACCCCGAAGATAAAATAGTTGAATGTTTGAGAGAGAAAAGCGTTACCGAGAAGATATTGCTGTTATCTTCTTTCTCTCGCCGACACACTCACACTGCCTTAAGTCTATGCAGTGTGTGGACCATTATACTGACCACCCATAGCTTAAAGTCATGTGAATAGGCTAAGAAATGTTTTTTTTTTCCAGGATGTGAAGATAAGTAGACCACTAAGAAAATATTCTTCCTTTTTTGATGGCTGCAACCGAAAAAGAGAAAAAAGGTAACGGATTCTAGTAGAAACCTTCCGGCTCATACGACCAGCACTCGTATCTGTGTATTTTCACAAGGGTTGTCGCAGCCTACCCACGTGATCAACAACCGCTTCCTGTCTCTCAGCGATTGGCTTCGAGCTATCTCCTTTGAAGAAATTTGCCACATAACTGCAAGTTTATGGAAAGAATATTCGGGTCGTTTGCCTTTCTATTTTATTTCGTATTGGAACCCTCCGTTTTTGCTTGCCGTATAACATTTGCGATGCTCACTATTTCCACGGTTTAGAATATTTTCTTTTTCTCTAAGAACATGCGATTTAAATTTGCTTTTAGACATTTTTCGGGGATAATGTAAACATCTTTTTATGTTATGGACAGTTTTACCGTCAAAGGTATCGAAACATCCAACAAAATAGATATTTAACAACACCCAAATAGATGAGGATTCTATTATACAGAACTTGGATCAATGGAAATGAATTGACCTTCACTGGACTGAGTACAAGTATCGTGCAGGCTTAAGTGTATTGCACAATATTACTGTGAAAATAGCGAACACATCCCAGAGGTTGCTGACCCAGGACAATCTGGTTTATTCTGGAGAATGAATCAAAATTGTTCATAATGAGAACTGGAACCTTTAAACAGCATGTTTTGACTCCTTGAGAACCAGCTAACCAAGGTCGTATCAAAATTTCTTAAGCATTCCAATGCGAACCCAAAAGGTTCCATTAATATAGTTCGCGCCAGGATGCGGCCGCTTCCATCATAACATGGACCTCTGTCCAAATAGATGGATTGGCTTTTAGATGGATTACTGAATCCTATGTTAGGACAGCTGTGCAATGAGCAGTGGGTATTATCGATCTGACTGTTAAAACAACAGGCAATACACTGTCTAGTTGCAAATTCAGGCCTTCCAAGACAGTTACAATGACTATTCTGAAAAATAGCCGTTAGTCAAACTATTATAAGTGGTCTTTGATTCAATCATCGGCCACTTAGATCATATTCGCAGGTATTTGTGATCTTCGTATCATATATTGTCTGAAGAAATGTGTGTACTGATTTGCACGTTGTGCAGGCTGAAAAACTTGGAATAACTCACTGGGAAAAAGACTGCTCCCTCCCTCCCTCCCTCCGCCTGAAAAGGCCTTTAAGAATTCTTCCAATATACAACAGGATTCGAAACATGACCTTTTATAAACGAGCGAGAAATGAACCCATTATTTCAAGGGCCGGAAATCTTTTCTATGAAATATGAGTTACTTTGAAAAATGCGCAAGGTGTCAAGATCGATCTATCAATGGTGGCGTTTTTTTGTGTTTTTACAAGTATTTGTTTGTATTAAATAAAATACGCTGGTTTTAGAATTATTTAAATTTTTTTATTATTAAAAAACGTTCGGGTTTTTGGGTGAAAAAGGTGGCTGTGGTCACATAAAGATGCCTGGTTGTGACTCCCTCTTAGAATTACACTTCGAGTTAGGCCTAATGTTGTGTTTACAATTCGGGGTACATTTTACATACTTAAATACAATAATATCCAGTTTATATAATAGCAGGCCTCGACTATTATAATTTGAAGATATAGTTGAGAAAATGGTGTTCCCGATTGTTTTCATTTCAAAGCTTAAAGCACGCGTTTCTAAAACAAGCCCTTTGCTCTCCATTTTCGAAACCATACAGTTTTCGTTTCTTTTAATGTTTTAGTTTTGTGTATCCATCCGTTTAACTCCTCCTTTTAACTAATTCAAACAAAAAAAAAAAAAAGTGAACAGTTAAGCTTATTCCAAAGGCAAACACTCAACTGGTTTGTATACTCACCAACATCACACATTCTCCCCCCCCACAACCCCGAAGATGACAGCTCAATTAAAAATTTCCACTCTTTGAACAAGCTGAATCTTCACCTTTGCCGAGAAAACCATTAGTTAAGAAAACAAGGGGAAAGAAAATGGTGCGTAATATGTTAATCTCATAATTAGAAGAGATGATAATCCCTACAAAATTAAGGAATTAATATCAGTATCAGTTGTTCGTTTTAATTAGGAATGATGGATTCAATTAGAGTAGTAATTATTCGCTTAATTAATCTTGTACTTGCCTCCAAGACGTCCTTCGTGTTATTTAAAGGGCATGCGTAGTGTCTTTGGAAGTTTTCATATGTACAAAGCATTTATCATTGTAGGAGGGCTCCTTCGCCTTTGAATATCTCGAGAAATGATCAAATAGCAGGAAACACAATTGAAATCGGCTAAATTTAAGGCAAGAGCTTCAGTAATTCATTTTTTATTCGCTGTTTTCGGTACGATTTATTCATCAGAGCGCCACCTAGTGTGCCCAACTTAAAACTGGAGAAAGCTTTGCTTTTGCAGAGATTACACGAAAGACCATTATTTATTTATGCAATTATAAAGATGCTCCCATAATTTGGCTCAAATTACCCAAAAGGGTATATTGAGCCAAATTACGAATGGTTTTTAAAAGCCAAAAGATTGTTGAAACACCATAAGTGTTGAAACGCCAAAAGTTTTAAAACGCAAAAGAACTACTATTGTCTTGTTTTAAAGCTGTTTCACCTTTGGTATCCTTATGACGCAAGCGCGAATCCACCAGGGACGGTGATATATCCTATAAAACCACCCTTAAACTATTTTTTTTTACCCCTTGAATCTGTTTTTTTTTTCTCCTTTAAACTTCATTCCGAAATATACTCTAGGCTTTTCCGAACAATATCTTAAAGTATACGATAGCGTTACCTCCAGCTACTGCAGAATAAATGACAAAAAGAAAGATTTTTAAAGGTCCTGAAAGGTGATACACCTCTTTGATGAGACCCTTTTTGTCAAGGACTGCTAATAACGACGGAGACGTCCTCCACCCCTCCTTTCTTTCCCCTTAACTCCCTATCTTAAGAAGCAATCTTTCTTCTTGATCGCTGTGAGAAGATGAGTTTCTAAAATGACTTCCGTTTCCATCTCCTGGCACAGATTTAAAGAATAGTTTAAAAAGTACGGTCTTTCTTACTCATTTGTGTGTGGATTTGAGTTGGAATATGTTCTGGCTCACTGAAATATCCCTTAATACGAATGGCTAACTTTGTTTGAGAAAGATGTAAATAGAAATTAAAAAATCCGGCTTCGTTCTACATACGATAATAGTGGCCAAATGAATAAATTCCTTTAATGATGGCTTGTGACGTCACAATGTGATAAAAGTTGGCTAAATAGCCTCATTGTTGAAGCTATTGACAATGCAGATAAATTCGATTGTTTAGAATCATCCAAAATGGCTTCATTTTAATATTAAATGAAATGCGGGCCATAATATTGTTCCCATTTACATTATTTTGCCTTTCTATATAAGGTTAATTAATCGTTTATCCGAATATCGTTTATTCGAAGAAGTTGTAGAATAGATTTAATCGCAATTCCTTGGATTGTTTACTGAATTATTTGCAATTTAAATATATTCAAAATAAACATTCCGGTAATCTCTTAGAATACCACTAATAAACCACTTAAATCGTTACACACTTTAACCAAGGATGGTTTGCGTGCGCTCGCGATAGAGACAGTTTCTCTACAAGAATCCTAAAGGGGCGTTTCTTGCGAATGCCGAGAGCAGATGGTGGGAAAATGAACGTGCAGGTGACATACTCATTATATTTCTGTCACGAGAGATTTCGGTGTGCTCTCGCCCCCCACAGTTTCATCCCCCTCACTCCCCAGCCACAATTGGTAATGGTAGGCGACGCTCAGATTCTGACCTTGCACCACAAGAGTCGATAACAAAGCGGGCTTCTAATATATGTAATTTAGGTGTGATGTTCTCAGAGAGCCAAACGGTTCCGTGCATACGTTGAAGGGAAGAAACCACAGCCCTCGAAGAGTGTGACATACCCCCGTGCGGAAATACATCCCCCAGGAATAAGAGTTCTACATGAGCTGCAGAAAGATACGTTGAAGGGTTTCAACCCATACAGATACATCTGTTTCGTTCCCGTAATCACTCGCTGGGGCTACGTGGTAGAAGTGTACTGCGCAGAATCAGTTCGGTAGAATCCACGTGTCTGACTGGAAACAGGAATATTCTAGCCATTAGCGTATCTACATTATCCGGTGAAGTAATTTGATTATCGTTATTTTTTACCTGGTATTCCGGATTTTTTTTTCATTAGCGTTATTTTTTGCCGGGTATTCCGGATTTTTTTTTATTAGCGTTATTTTTTGCCGGGTATTCCGGATTTATTTTTGCATCAGAGAATGAGAAACTTGTAGGCAGTTTCAGGATCGAAATAAGCTGATGTTTACGCATGTGAACGGCTCAGTGATCAATGCCTCATTTCCCTTTTAATTGCCACCTTGGTCAAGTATTGGTCAAGCTGGAATATCCTGACCTTTGTTACTTAACATTGTCGCCGTTACATCGCGAGACCCGAGATACGGCACCACAATAATGTAGTTCCTTGCGGGAACGTTGACTTAACAAGCACAGGATGGTCGAGCGTCACGTGTAACTTGCTGATAAGCGAGTTACAGAGAGATGAAATCCCGGATGTTTGGGTCTCTTCAAACTTCGGTTCCCTCTTTTATCCCACCCTCACACCCCTTCTAGTGAACTCCTAAATGCTCTCTCTCTCTCTCTCTCTCTCTCTCTCTATGGCTTTATGCGCGCGCAACTATATCTGTATACGCTTCCAGTAGGAGTGAAAATTCAATTTGTGACGCTACTTGTTTACATTGCAGATGCATGGCCGATTGCTAATGCAAGTCCAGTGTGCTTATTGTCAACAGTGTTAATTACGTTTATCTCTGTCCATTTTCTCTTGCCTCAAACGGGGTCATTTCAGTGAAGTTGTTGGGAGGAATATTTGAAGTTTTGAGTTTCATCAGTCCCTCTAACGAGTAAGCGTTTTAATTTGATTTTCAACTTTTTAGTTGTGATTTAGTGGTTTGAACACCACCCAATTGTCTTTAAGGAAATAAAAATGAAGGAAATTGCGCTGTTCTTGACCTGTGTGAATAGAAGTTTGTATTTATACTAAGGACGGCCACGATACGTTGAATAATAACGCCTGATCATCTCCCAGTCTTAGTACGTGAAAGTAATCTTGAAGCGCCTATTGTCTTCACCGTACGTCCGTCCGCATGTAATAACTCGATCTTAGTGAACGGATTTTCATAAAATTTTATATTTAGACTTTTAAAAATATTTGTGGAGCCTTTCCAGATTTCATTAAAATAGGACGAATAGAAAGCATTGAGCAGAATCAAATATTATCTGGGTGGATTCGTTGAATTTATTATTATCTTTTTTCGGACACCTAGGTATAGAGCTTAAAATAATAGAGAGATTAATAAGAAAGGAATATGTGATTCTTCTCTAGTGTCTGTTATACTCAGCCCGATATTGCTTCCCATATCACATTATAACGATGTTCACCTATACCTAAAACCACCACTTCTGGACACTTAACCCCACTTGTAAATGTTTTTCCATTATAAACAGTGTTATCATGCCGAGCACCCATTCTATGGTAAATTTAACCTCGTTGGGCCATTTAGAATAAATGTATAATGCGTCTATTGTCTTCACTGGCCGTCTGTCCGTCCGCATGTAACAACTCGACTCTTAGTGAACGGATTTTCATAAAATTTTATATCTGGGCTTTTAAAAATATTTGTCGAGCCATTCCAAATTTCATTAAAATAGGATCAGTATAAATCTGGCAATTATTATATATAAATTTTGGTGAATTTCTCTTAATTAGAGGTTCCCAATTTTATTTTAAGGAATGTGCCTGGTGCATTAGGGTTATAATTACCTATGCGCCCAAAATAATAAAGAAAATAATAATAATAACACGGTGGTTGTCATAAGACGTATATAATTAAGCTTTGTATTATAATTAAGCATTGTAACACGCATATAATTAAGCCTATCTAGATCTTTTTAGTAAACATTGTGTGGGTAAAAATTAATATTTTCTGTACTCATCTTCCTTTTAATTAACACATCCACTTCGATAGTTTAAAGGATATTTAGTGGCGCCATCTGGTATCCATATGTCGAGCTAGTGTTTGAAATTCCCTTTAACTCTTTTCAGATTATTATCTTTTGGCAGATTTATTTATAATTAATTCTTTTGGAAATGTTTTCTTTCATTAAATAAATATGTAAAGTGAATAGAATGAATTATATTTTGAAGTTAAGAGACGCTTAGATATTTTTAGAGAAGATCGATTTTTTTTTTAGAATAATTGTGAAATATTTATCAGCTAATGTCTTTGATTTGTGAGTAATGTATAAGTTAACTAATAAATAATACACGCCAGAAATTCTGGAAACAGAAGCCAAATTAAAAATGTGTAAACTAGCATAAGGGGATTGTCTGGCAGTGTTTTTAAATTTATTGAAATATATTTTTCCTAGTTTATATTTCTCTTTTAATTCGTGGATTCTGGATGATTTCACTTGACCAAATTGTCCAATTAAGCCAGAATTTCACTGTAAGGAGGAAAAACAGTCCAATTATTTTAGCCTGCTCATCTCTTGCCCTTAATGCCTACAATACACTTATTCCGAACCTTGATGGAATATTTTGACTGCCTAATTAAAGAGACTAATTTAAATTACCCCGAAAACTTCAGCGTTGATACTTCATCATAAACAAAAAAAAAAAAATACATCAGGAGGTTAGACCAGGTCTTCGTTTGCTGGCAGTGTGAGGGTACCAAAGTAATCTTATCCTTTTGCAGGGTCTTAGCGAAAGTTCTTTAATCTTCTCTAAAACTCTGACAGTATAATACCGGCTGGTGAGACGGGGGTCATCTGTTAAGGAAAATGAAGGCGGCCCTAATTTATCAGCGTACATTGGCTCGATTACTTTCGCCATGGTGATTTATATTTTGATCTCGTCTATTCCCTAGACCGTTTTCGCGAAAGGGGGTGGGGGGAAAGCAGCGAAAGTTTCTTCCTAATTGTTTTTCTGTTATCAGGACTGCTACACCCAAAACAAAATGTGTTTTTCTTTTAGATTTACTTAAATATTTCTTATTGGAACTTTGTCATATGATTGGTTATCGAGATGACAGCAATCTTCGATTGTATTCCAAGAGGATAACGCCAATTCTAACTCTTTATTTTCATAATAATAAAAGCCTGCGTTTGAGGTGTAAGAAAAGGAATGGCCAACTATAAAAATTAATCAAATCTTCGTCTATTGTTCTGCCTTTGGATTTTCGCTGACTTCACAGAAGCACCATAGCTTTCAATTGCCTACCTGCGTTAAAATTACCTAATAAAATACCATCAGCAGTAAAATAGTGTAAAAGGAAACGGCACTCAGTTTTATTGCCTTTAAAACAAGCGCTGAACTTCCAGCTAGCTTATCTACGAGATTAAGTAAACCTCCTACAGATATGACCTGATATTCTAATAGATCTATTTAATTTGATATAAATCTTGATATATACCTATAAAAGATGATTCGGTGGCTGTCTTAGCTACTACTGCTTCCTTCGATGTACTGCAGAGGGGCACTGCACGCATTTATTGTATTTGTAAACTCGTCAAATGTTAATGGATCGTTCTTGAAGTATTTCATCTTTCGGAAGGGCGAATGGTTAAAATATCCATGAAATTAAAGTACCGTAAGCGCCCGAATATATCACCCTTCCCCCCCAATAAGATTGTAAAACTGTGTCGATTGCTTTCAGATTAAAAATGCAAAATGGGGATCGATGCATAAATATGTAATAAATTTGCCGAAGACAGACAATAAACTTCTGAAACCGGGTTGTTTATGAGCGCATAAACCCAAGTTATCCTTTGATCTTCTACAATTTTTGTAAAATTACAAAGTAAATCACTGGATGTGACTTTTATTTTGGCCGAGAAAACATTACTGCTTTAACCCGTTATGTCAAAGGATGGTATATCATTGATTGGTACGCGAATTTGGCCATTAATAGACAACGAATCTAATTGGAGGGAGAAAAAAGAACTTTCGCATTATAGAAATTCTAAGTTAAAACAATATTGAGAGGTTTCTTTAAGTTTAAAGAATGGTGTAGCTAATGTTCATTTGATATACACCGGCTGATCGCTGAATTATGACCATCTACCTAATACCATTAGGTAGATGGTCATAAAACAACAATTCTGGCATTAAACAATAATGTTTAATGCCAGAAATGAGTTTCTTATCACTCTCAAACAACGTACCACGCAGGTATGCCTTCAGTCTACCAACCAGAAAAAAAAAATCTGATGCGGCGAGTTCAGGGCTACGGGGTGGGTGGGGCTTTGTGCTCCACCCTAGCTGGGCGATCTTTGACAATGTTCTGTGTTCGGCCTTGCGTTATCCTCATGAAACCTCATGTCCTGCCAATTCAGTTTAGGTCTTTTGGTTTTCGTTGCTCGATTAAGCATTTCCACGGACAAGCAGTATCTTCTACGTTGATGGTTGTTTAGCTTTCCAAGAAATCGATAAAAACGATGCCATTTTGATCCCAGAAGACTGTGGCCATATTGTCGATGATTGGGAAAGTTTTGGCTTTTTGGTTACAGCTGATGTCGGTGTGCCTATTTCATGAATTGGCTTTTGGTTTGTGGGTCATAATGGAAGGAAGATCCATGTTTCATCACATGCGATGGCTCCTTTAAAGCACTCAGAACCACCCAGCATCAAAACTCTCCAGAAGATCTACAGAACAGATTTTTCTATACATACCCCACTGTGTTATTGATGGTCAAAACACTTCCCTTTTCTCAGCGCCCATCACTTGTCTGGTGGTTATGCACCTATCATTTCGAATCAACTGGTCAATTAGTTCTTCCTTTTTACTGTTTGTGACAGACGTTGGTCTACCGGCTTCTGGTTTGTCTTTGATATCGAAATCACCTTCCCGAAACCGTTGGAACCACTTCTGGACATTACTTCGATCAATTTTTCTGATCCATATAGGCTTTCAGTAGTTTTCGATGGATAAATGTAGCCGACTGATCACCCGATTTGAATAGGAACTCCATCACACACCGTTTTCAGAAACGGCTGTCATTTTATGTCCATCAATATTTTCAGATCTAAAAACGGCAGAAGGATAGTATTAGATGTGTTAGTACATCATAAAATCCCCCCCCCCCTCTTTCTTATGCACGTGCGTGTGTGAATAACTGTACATTACTTATTGAACAGCCCTTGTGTGTTTATATATATATGCGTATGCGCCTGTTGTCTTCGCCATTCTCGTCCGTCCGTCCGCCCGCATGTAACAACTCAATTTCTAGTGAAAGGATTTTCACGAATTTTATATTTAGACTTTTTAAAAATATTTCCTTAGCCAATCTAAATGTCATTAAAATCGGAAAAATAGAAACCCGGCAATTTATTTCTTTTTTTCCATATAGTCTGTGTCTAAAAAAAAAAAAAAAAAAAGATATTCATTGATTTAATGCAGTGTTGTTAGCTTTAGACAGCACGCTGCGCTTGTATTATTATGTAAGATTCGTGAACGTGGTGTCGATTGTGAAGAGATGCATATATAGAGAGACTTTAAAAAAGTATAGGGGAGAAGAGTAATAAATAAAAGACAAGTCTAATGAGGAAGCACATTTACTTCACTAAGATGCATATTTTTAAACTTTTTTTTAATAAAAGGAGCACTTATTCAAATTAAGGAAATAATTAGATTATTACCTTGAAATATTTGACCATTACTTCCGGCAAAAATAGCTGACATAATAATAAACCACAACAAATGAGCGAAATTCTGATTTCAGAAGCCTCGATCTTCAATGAAAAGAAAAATTGTTGCTTCTCTATTTTCAAAAATAACTAATGGCAAAATATTTCTTTTATTTAAAATAACCTGTATTAACCGGTATTCTTCGAGCAAATGTGAAGACATCTTTGACCCGTTGCATAATTAGCGTACATAGTAATACCATCGATTAGCATCTACAAAGCGAAGGAGAGAAAAGGAGAAAAAAAAAAATGCTAACGCGTTCCGCACACCTCATCCCATAATTAATGGTAAGTCTCCTTTAACTAGAAACTGTCGGCTTGCTCTGTAGCTGACTTCCCATGATTCAGCAGGAAATAGAAAAGGGTACCGTGGTTGTGATAATGATTCTTGCATATTTAACACCTTCGTAGTTGAGGGAGAGCGGGGCATGACTTAGTGATGATTGTAATTAAAAGCGTCTCTACAAAAATAAGAAAGAATAACAAATGAATTTTCTAAAGAAATTACAGGCTATTAATTACCAGACTCGTTCCTTAAACTTGTTAAGTCGATGTAGTAAATATTGTTACAGTTCAATTTAATTGAAGCATTTTTAAGCATTTGCAAATAGAAAGTGGAAAAACGCTCCAGCATTAGCTGTAAACTGAGAAGTAAAAAAAAAATATGGCTCTAACGTGTGTGTATAAATTGAAACCGATAGTGAGACATTGTCTTAAGGAGTGTGGCACCTTAACTTAATTGGCTTCAGCAACATTCTGTACTTAACTTACCACCCAGACAAAGTTAACTAAAAAAAAAAAAAACAGTTTGATATTATGTGTAGCGAGGGGATGATTACTAATCGACATTAGTAGTTAAATGGACAAAATCAGTCACTGTCCAGCCATCGAATATTTGGGAAAAAAAAGGGGCTAAAGCCAAAGGTAATTCATGAGGATATGGTTACAACATTGGGGGAAGATGCTCTTTCCTACTGCATGGTTAAATGAGGGAGGGTGAGTCTGGAAAATGACCTACGCTGTGGAAGACTGGCAACATTCATCACTCCAGAAATTGTCCACAATGTGCATGATCTGATGACGAGTGACAGTTCGGTACCTTTGTCGGCGTCTTGGGCATCTCATCTGAACGTGTGTATCACATAATAACAGGTTCTCGTTGTGAAAAATATGTCAGCACGATGGGTCCCAAAGTTGTTGTTGCACAAGTGAACAATTGGATCGTTTTCAAGCAGATCCAGCAAATTTCCTGTTAAGGTTTGTGACCACGGATTAGACACGGGTCCATTACTTTCAGTCAGACAAAGGAGCATTCCAGACGGTGGAAACACAGCTCTTCTCCCCCACCAAAGAAAAAGTCGATTCCTTCTGCTGGCAGAGGTGATGACATCTGTTTTTTTTGAGATGGAGTGTTGTTAATGGATTACCTCCAGAAAGGCCATGCAGAAACAGGGGGCTTATTACGCAGACCTTTTTGAAGCGTTTGCGTGAAAAAAATCAAAGAAAACGTTGAGGAAAATTCAGCAAGGGAGTCTTGTACCACGGAGAACGTGATTGCTCACAAGTATGCCATGGCTGCACTGCATGAGCGCGGCTTTGAAATCTTGAACCACTCCCCATATTCACTAGATCTACCATAATTTTACTTTCACTTGTTTCCTAATTTGAAATAAAAAATACCTGGCTGGCATCAATTTTCCTACCGAAAGTGACGTTACCATTGGAGTGAATGCATTCTTGGAGCCCCAAGAGAAACTTTTTTTCGCAGTTGGAATCAACGCATTGCGGCATTGGTGGCAAAAGTATGGAATCATGTTGAAAAGTAAGATGTTGCCAAACTCCTCAAATAAACCCTTCGTACCCAGAACACAAAATTTTCAAATGTCTCTGTTATATCAATCGAATGATACGAGTATAATTGGATGATTGCTATAATCGATTATGACAGCAGCGTATTCATTACCGTTTTATTGTATTCAGTGAAATTAGATTTATTTCGATTTATGACTCCTCAAGGGGAGGAGAGGAGGATTTCAAAATTGAACCTGGGATAATTTTGTGAAAATTTACCTTGGACTTCAAGAAATCCTTCTGTTTCCATTTTTTTATTGATGCGGACATCCTTCACTGGTACCTATAGAAAACGCTTCCCATTTCATCTGCCCAATCCCTCCAATAACTTGACTAGTTCTTCCTTGAATTTATTCAAACCGCCCACCACTACAACACCAGAGAGTTTGTTTTAACAATCAACCGCAATCTGTCTGAACGCATTCCACACATCTATCCTGCAACCATCCTTCCTCAATTTGAATTTATGCCCATTCGTTTGTAGAAGAAGGCTCTTCTTCTGACTCTGGTGAAGCCTCATCCTGAGTGTCTTCTTCCACCCACTGAAATTTAATATTGTAAATATTTATTCCTAAGTTTTCTTTCAAATTTATAAGTTTGAAATTGAGTAGTTTAATAAGCGTTTATTTTGCAGGCACTGAACTCCAACTGATGGAAAGACACTTCATCTATTGGTGAGTAAAAGATACAGTTGATTTGATCATATTATTGTCCACAAAATGTCTTTAATCATCTGCATTGAAATTATGTATATTCGTGGCAGATAAATTTTCATTTTTAATTGAAACGATTCCAACATAATCTCCAAAATCAATGAGGTCCAATGGTGGTTTTCCATCCTAAAGCTTATTGTGATATTTAAACCCGCTGGTTAATATCATTTACATATTAAGTAAGCGCTGAATACTCCTTCATTAGTTTGCAATTACTCAAACAATAGCAAAGTCAACACATCTGCTCACCAAACACTGACTTTGTTTCCAAAGCTTTGTTCTCCAGGGAGGTTGCCCAACTCGTGTACATTCTAATGTTTAAGTAAAGTACTTTCCACGGCGCTCATTTTTCCACACTTTGCGCATTTTAATCTTCATCCGGGAGTTTTATATGCGTGTAATTGACTTCTTGACATCTCTTTAAATCGTGTGAATGCCATCCTTAGGAGAAGGTAAATGTATCTTGCGCCCGGGTATTTATTATAATGGTTTAACTAGCGGGAGAACGTATTATGGGGAAAATATTTTGGCGTTACACGCGCTGTGCTTTATATATACACCGATCATTTTTAATTTCTGAGACGCATAAATCAGTTACGGTCTGTCCATAGACGGCGCTGTTCAACCCTTTTTTTATGTTGATAAAAGGACAACGATTTGCCGATGCGCAAGTCTGAGGACCGGAATATGTCGCGTAGGAAGATTTAAAAAGTAGTTCGCACGTATTTTGGCTTCAAGATAAACATTTTAGACACGGAATACATAAAGAAAAGCGCCATTTTTAGCTTGGAAGAGCCTTGGTTACAAAGAGTGGTACAGTTAAAGCAAAAGAAGACGAGCTAAGATTACCACTTCCTTTTAAGAAACAATAGAAGTGTACAGACGGAATTAAACAGGAAATCACCTTTCTTTCTTTGTCTTGGTCTCCTCTTTAGTAGCCTTCCATGTATTCCCACTCTTTCTTGCTATTCCCCAACAACCTGAGGGGTTGAAGTTCCACATTGTGTTTTGTTATTATCGTGGCTCTAGAGTCTACGCAGGAGGCACCACTAATTTCCTGTATCTGGAAAAACAAGTCACTTTTTAGAGCGAAAACTTTTGTCTGAAAAGAAGACTAATTCACTTTAAAGTAAATAAAGGGACAAGATGTGGCAATTTAACTAATTTTCCAAGAAATGTGCTCTTTCTGTAGATTCAGGCTGTAATCAGATACCGGTTCACTATACTTGTTGAGTTGAACTGGTTTAGACACTCTTCTGTGTCTCATATTTATTTATAATAATAACAGATTCATTTTGGATGAAGTAAGAAAAGATCATCGAAGTCCCCCTGTTCCTACGAAAGCTTTACTGTGGTATTTTTTCACAAAAGCCATCAAACCATCAGTTGATTTTTGCGGTTCTTGACTCAACTAACCGACAGACTTTGTCTACAGATCCCTTGGTTGCATCTGACAGCCATTACTGTCTAGATGCAGTTGCTTATATAATGAAAGGTGTAGAACTTCTGAAGAAGATGCAAAGAGCAGTAACAAGATTGGTAAAGGGCGCCCTACATTTTCCCTATGAGCAATAGCTAATAAGATGGATTTGTTTGAGGTGTATTATGTGATTATACTGCTTTGTGTGTAATATTTATCTGTACCTCGTGTTGACAATGGCAGTTCATGCTGGAACCTTACAACGCATGTCTTATATGGCAAAGCAACATATTCAGATGATGGAACACTCATCGATGGAAGAATTGGCTTGAACATGGAGTCCGGATTTGCTGAGAATTTAAAAGATCTTATTAAATTGATCTGCAGTTCTATTCCTCATATCTAATTCTTTTTTGGTTGTTTTGGTTCTTGGCTCCTGCTGGAACTTTATTGATTTTGGATGAATATCCTTTTCAACCTCCTTCTGAAGGTGAGGAGAAGAAAAAAAAAGATTATTGTATTTATGATTTGTGTACACCCTACATGGATATAAAATCTTAGGAGAGAACACTATATCTCTCTAAGTTTACCTGGGGCAGACTTGAACGTGAGTTGCTTGCAAGCATTTTTGGAAAGGCTCGAATGTAATCATTCTGATACCAAAGCTCGAGTTTGCTATTTCTTGGATCCCACTTTCGCACCAAGTTTTTTTTGAGACAAACATTGTCCAACAGTTTCAATTCTGTGCGTATTACAAAGTTGAGGCTATTTTCACTTAAATATTAAATCAAGATTGCTTCAGATGTAACAACGAAATAAAAAGTAATGAAAATGCACTTTATTTATTTATAAACTTTCCATCTTCACTGAGCTAGAAACAACAGCTATGCGAAGCTGTTGATTTATCTGCCCACCTCCTCGGAGCATTACAAATGGCGGATAAAGCAGTAACGACTGATGAAAAGTTCTACCTTTAAGGCTCAGATAAATGGAAGATTCTTTTTTAAAAGAATCAAATTCTCCGTAATACACGAAGCTTATAAGAAATTACAAACATTAGTCATTTAAAGAAAGGAAAAGAAGTGAATATCGCCTTTGCCTTGTTGCTTTTCTTTTAGATATGTTTTGATAATCGCCAGTTTGTTACTCTTCTGACAGTGTTTGCTCTGTGATTCGAGTGTTTGGTCCCTAAAGAGTGCGAAACGCTTGAGAGTACATAAAAGAATTGGAATTACAAAAGTAATCTTCCTTTAGATGTGGAGGAAGGAAATCTGGTATTTCCCTGCGTGTTTATCCCTCTACAAAAACACGAAATCAGAATCTTACTTCGCATGTATTCGAAAAGAGATAAAAAAAAAATCCCCTTCGTGCAATTCTTGCAGGAATAATCTGCTTACAGATGAAATGGAAAGACGTGTAAATCGATGGTGCACAGACAACCTTAAACAGCTTACGTACATGGAATTCGTGAGACTTGAGGATCAGATTTTGGTTGGTTTGCGTTCAAACCTTAAAATGCACCAAATCTTGGAAAGCTAATGCGTGTTGCAAATACAAACATGGATTGCACTCTTATCAATCCTTAAGGTATTCATCCCTCCATTAAGGACGTTAAGTTCCTTCAAAGTTAGGATTTAGTTATCTCCTGATTAGCAGTTGCAGCTTGAAAAGCCTTGGCAGTGAGTTATTGGAGCTGTACAATAATGTTAATGGTTGCCATTGTAGGAGAGAGAGAAAGGAATAATAATGGGAGCGAAAGCTAAATTAATATCGAGGACATCGCTAAGAATGGCCGATTGCGTGAGCTATTTTGATCACCTTCGCCCTTTGCCACCTCAAGCCAATAACCATCGAGGCTGTATTTTTAATAATTAGCATATTCTAGTTGATATGTGCTTATTGGTAGCTCTATCGGGGCAAATGAGATTCACGCAAAATGTTTGAAACTACCCAGTCCTTCAAGTTGATATGGAGGACTGGATTTCTTTCTTCCTGAAGTAAAATTATTTCCATTAGGCTTAACATATTTTATCGAAATTTTATTTTGTAGAGCAATATATTATGGTTGTTTTTAAAGGCTTCTGGGTGGGTTGCATTTCGAAATACAACCCAGTTTGCAAAACAAGGCCCTCGTGGATAGCAGGGTTGGTGGAATCGCCGTCCTCCCCCACACTGGGTTGAAAAGACACGAGTTCGAATCCTGTCGATGATGTGGGGAAGTTTTATAGACCTTTTGACAACGTGGGTGAGTTAATGGGTCTCAGGAGTGGGTTGGACTTGCCGCATCATGGCTTTAGTCGCTCATGCGCCATCAAAATCAATCAATCTGAGGAGTAGCAAATCGGGAAAACCCGGAAATCGGGTTTTCCTTCAAGCAAATCGACCACAGAACATAGACAATTTGCAGACATTATAAACGGCGCAATCTTGCCCAAGTCGGTGATGCGAATAAAACCCTACAACGAACAAACAAGCAAAACAATATTTTATTCAAAACGAATACAATCATTTTTATTGGAACCGTTAAAGAAGGTGCTTGTAGAAGTGCAGTCCCTCTTTAGGTTGATGCAACTTAAACCACAAAAGTGGTTTAAGTTGCTCGATAGTTATCCAAAATGTCTTCTTTTTCTGGAAAAACCCACATTTCACTGTATCCGCTGTCCAGTGAGTTTCTTATTAAATAAGCAACCCTTATTGTATGACACGATATGATTGAAGGAGGGGGAATAAATAAATGAAAGAAAGAAAAAACAAGACTAAATGGAACAAGGAGTTGATTAACAGAAATAATGAAAGGAAGAAAATAAGATGGGGAAAACAGAAGAGAGTTAAAGAGAGAGGGAGTGAATGAAAAAAGGCGGTAAAATGAAAGAGATGGACAAAAGCGACCACCCATATAAAACAGGAATCGTAAACAGAAAAAAAAATTCCAAACTGATTTTTTGTTTGCGATTTTCCCCTTTATCTCTCTTACTTTCTCTGCTCAAATGGAGAGAAAGTAACAGAGATAAAAGGGAAAATGAGAAAGGGGATTTTTTTATAAGGGGGACATCTTATTTATACACGACCATAAGTCAGAGAAGGCACGAAGAATCCATTAAGCAGGGATACCTATGCGGGGCATGCAAAGAATCCTCCCTCCACTTACTGCAGAGGAAACCTCAGATGAAAGACCGTAAATCGAGAACAATGGCACTAGTAAAGTTAAGGAAGACGCAGAGCGTGGGGCGCTTTATCACCTTTACTCCCCTTTGTTTGCAGTTCCCGCTTCAGGATGTGTCGCGGGAAAGGTTCCGATATGCGGACATTTACAACCGTCTAAGACGTCTACTCCACTGCGGGCCCGCATTAATTCTCTTCCTTCCAGTTCTTAGCCGCTCTTTTCTATGCCACAGCCGTTCCCCATCCCCGGGGAAACTGCGCGATTCGTGGCGTCCAAAGCCTCTCGGCTGAGATTTGGAAACGCAACTCGGCGGCTGGACCGATCACCTCTTGCATCTTAAGTCAGCATCCTCATCACCTGTTCTTCTTGCTTTTCATGAATAAATCATCCCGGCCCAGTCACAGCGTCGGGTCGCAGGCGCTAAGAGATGCTCGGGAGAGTTTGGAAGCTCCCCCCCCACTCAGTATTCCGTAATCTCTAACCTTTTCTCCAAGCTAGCTAGCATCCTTCTCCACCTCGCGGATGTCCACTCGAACGGAATGCGCTAGCCTTTGCCTGCACGCTCTTTGCTGCGATGCCCCGCTACAAGTCGGAATCGTGGCGTCTTTCAGGCATGTAAAAGAATATCTGTCTGATGCGCCACGCGCGACCCTCGTCCGCATTTGAGCGTTACCCTTATTCTCTGAGTTCAGTATGCGGGATAATTATCTCTCTCTCAAAGGCCTTACCGATGCCTGGATATTTGCTATCCCCTGCCTTGTTTTGGCTCATTTCTCGGCTCAACAGCTATCTGCCTTTATAAACCAAGTGGATTCGTGCGATATCTGATTAAACAAGATAATTACTTATGTTTTTTTTTCCCTGTTACTTGTAAATCAGAACTCCCACTGTTGCCATTGTGCATTTTCTAATTACTCCAGAAAGTTCACGGTGTGAACTTTTGAATTCACGTGATGTGTACTTGGCCCGGAAACTGTGTCTCACTTGACAAACTGTTGAATATATCATCTGTATTTCCTCTACAGTAGACTGCCTTTCATTGGATCAGAGAGTTCATTTTTCCTTGTATAGGTTCACATTCCTTTTGCTGGCCGATATCTTCCAGTAGGACCAGGTTTTCTTATTAACTGAAGTTTACCGAAGATGTCGATTTGTTCTCATCTTCACCCATTCCATCAATTGGTTCTTTATAATTTATACAAAACCGATAAAAACATCAGCATCTAGTTTGGCGATAGCTTTAATCATTAATAATTTCTCGTATTTGATGGGATTCCCAGAGAACTTTATCAAATTCAAAAATATTTGAATTCAATTGAAAGTGTGTGATTGTTACAATTGCCCCTGGGCAGCGATACACTGAAGATTTTGAACTTGTAATTTCTGGATCATCATTTACTCTGATCGTAGTGTGCTGATTCGTCGGGTCGGCTGTAAAAGTGGGAAGACTCATCAAGGAAACTCCACTCTTTTTCCTGAGATCAGCGAACTAAATCCTCGAGTGAAGAGACTTTTAAATTCCTCCAGTCTAGGATTGGTTTCGAACCCAGACCTCCCCAATTGCTACTGCAGTATACTGCTCTATTAAGCAAAATTTTATAATAATTTTTGTTTTGTATGCAAGTGGACCTGTCACTTGCAATTGGCGTATTGATCACAAACAAGATAAGACAATTTGAACGTGGAACACCATGGGATGGTACTTAAAGAATTCTGAATTTTAGGTCATCTCGGAATTCCGAAGACATCCGAAGAGCGCGCAGATGGAAGGCAGTTAATCATGTCGAAGTTGGACATCAACCAGGGAGATCTTCAAATAGTTAGTCCTTCTGAAACAAATACTTCCCAAGTTGCTCAAGGAGTACCCAATAAAATAAAAAGGCATGTTGGGGTTCCACGGACAAGTTGCCGCCCAACAACCTTTCATCATAAAGAACGATGTAGAACGATACCATGCTTGAAAGGACTGATCTCTGGAGGATTGGAGATGGGGTTTTCTGGAGCGATGAATCTCGGTACGAGCTGATTAGATGGAAGAACTTGGGTGTGGCAAAGGACTGCACCATCTCAACTGTGAAGCATGGGGCAATGGTCATCACGGTTTGAGTATACTCTTCGTGATACGGAATTGCTCTCGTGGTTTTTATGGATGCCATCTTTCAGAAGGAGCTATACTTTGACCTCCCAATCATTGATATATTCCCAAAAGTGCAGTTTATGAAGTTGCAACTTTTTTTTCGACATGATAATGTTCCATATCAAGAAAGCTTAATTGAGGGAGAATGTGACACCGAACTTGCCACTTACAGTTTGATCTGAGCCTATATTCTGTGAGACTTGAAATATTTTGCTCTTTCATCTAGAACATTTTATGCAGAAATTGGTTTGTAGAAATTTATATATTCGGTGAAAATGGATTACGCTGGTCATGTAAGGTATTAGGGATTGTAATCAAAGGAAAGTTGTTCCAGCTCTGATCTCGAAAACAATGGCTGACGTTCTTCATACCATATTTCTAGTTCGGGTAAGCTGTCTTAGCAAAAAAGGCTCACATGGTCTTTATACCCTTCTGTTGAGATGTGAATCCAACCAAAGTAATGAAGAAGGGGATTTGATACACGTTTCTTTTGTTCGTGTGTTGAATTATTTTCCCTTGGTTAATGTAAAATTTATCTGCTGACAATCCAGTAGAAGTTCCATTGATTATATTTGGTCATTAGGTTGCAGTGGGGCTGTGGACATTACAGTAAATGTGAAGTGGTCGCTTGTAGTATAGTCGTATACATTGTGGAATTTTTTTACTAATCCTTAGAATTATTGTAAACTTCGATCATTTTGAGCAACTGTTAAAATAACTTTGTCTTTATGGTTTGGATTGATCATGGAAAACGCGTTTTCACCTTGAGAACAGTATGAAATATGGTACAGTGTCCAACTTTGGCAAATTTCCAGTTGAGGATATCTTAAAAATACAACACAGTTGGATAAATCTCCCAAAATTAAAGAATACTGGTATTTATTTACAGCTATCTGTTTCTGTAGAAGCATGTCTCTTTAGCAACATTAATTTATAAAGTTATTTTCATATTAGATGGAACGCAGAGGGTTGCTCTTCAACTCGGTACTCGCTGCCAAATTGTGGAACACTCCTTTAACACTATAACTGATAACTAAGATACACAATGGGTCTCCTTTTACTGTAACTTTTCCCAACCGGCAATTTGGAGAGACATTTCGGAGGGATTAGCAAGAAAAATATTTGTCAGTCGCATATTTTTCACTCTCGGTTTAAGAGTTCTTCCCATTATTTTAATATCCTTCTATTTTATTAAATTATTTACGGAAGGAAGGAAAGTATTAATTGGAAACGTTTGCAAGGCTGGAGGTTATTTAGTTTGGGGGAGAAATAAATCACATGATGCAACGTGAATAAGGAGGATGACAGACAGTTAATCTTTGATAGGGTATTCAGAAATTTTCGCTCAATAAGCATATTCATGGAGAAATTTCCTGTTGATCCATGTCCACTGATTGGAGATATCTTTCTTCTGTTTGCACTCTGAAACCTTAATTTATAACTTATTGTACTTAATTTCTACATTCTTAAGTACATAGTTTTATTAGTATTATGACCAAATTCATGTCTTTATATTCATAATGTAAGTCTAATAAAACTTCCACTATACCTGAGAATTTGATTTTTTTTTCTTTAGGGACATGGAAGACTTTTGAGGATTGCTGTTTTGTCAGCTAAAGACACCTCGTTTCATTTTTGCTAATTGTGTTAGAAATTCTAGAACGCGATTACAAATTTCAACCAATTCTTTTGAAAGCTTAATTCATATTTCCATCTGGCTTGCTTTTAAAAAATTCAACAACGTTCCATAATTTTTTCATGTTTAAAATATCACATTCGGTGACTTGGCAACTATTATGATATTACAACTTGAGGGCTTTGACTATTCTTACATGAAAACCTGCCCAAATAATGCTTCTAACAAAGTTCATATGTTGATGTATAATCGCTATTCCTCACACCAGGTGGAAAAGACCTCAGTTCGAATCCCGTCAATGACGCGTAGTATTTTTATGGATCTTTTTCACAACGTGGCTGAGTTAGTCGATATCAAGCGAGGGTGGCATAGTTTTTCGTCAAGCAAACAGTAAATAGACCACAGTAGACACATTATTTACAGATATAATATATACTGCGCAATATGGTCTACGTCGCTGATGTACCTAAAACCTTTCAACAGTCAACTCACATCGTTTATCATCCTCATGAATAGTATCCATAATGTACGCACACTGGCCAAAAAAAATACGAACCTTTACTTTTAAGACAGACCTGTGGCTTGGGGGTGATGACGCGTTGCCTCGTGCCTCGTTGAATATCAAGAGGCTGTTTGACTGCAGCAATTGAAGCCGGAATAAGCGTGTTCTATTAGATTTTGAAAAATATCTTATGGTGGGTGCACGTTTAGCAGGAGTCACGATTCAAGAAATTACAGACATAAATGGTTTCTCAAAAGCATCCATCTGAAATGTTTATAATGATTGGAAAGCAAGCGGTTTTTTCACATCTCAAAGGAGAAAGTGTGGCAGAAAGATTATCTGAAGAGCGAAGTCGTCGTACTCTAAGGAGGACTGTATACAGAAAAATAGGACATCCAGTGTGAAGAAAGTAACATCTGGATTTAACCCAGACCAGAACTGCCTTATTTAAACCCATACCATGAGCAAGGAATTGAAGAAATTAGGTATCGGCTGTCACAAAATTCAGGCACTCCTTGAATTTTGTATCAGATCGTTCAAGAGTGGTTCAGAGAATTTGACACTGATTTCTACCATCATCCCTGGCCTCCAAATTCACCTGATCTCATTCGTATTCAGAATATGTGTGGTATGCTGGAGAGAGCTATTCAGCAACGAAGTTCTTCAACTTCGTCGCAGCTACGCGATATTTTGTTAGAAGAATGATTACAATTAGACCAAAACACATTGAACACCTTATAGAATCCACACCTCGCCGCACACAATGGTACATTTAAAATTACAAATTTAAAATGATTTTTTCTCCATATTGTTGTGGTTATCTTTCAGACATTTTTTGACAAAAAAAAAAAAAAAGTTTAACCAATCAAATAATTTTTAAAGAAATTTTAAATACGACAGAAACCTCTATATTTTAATTTTTATATAAATTATTTTATAAATGGAATTAATACAAGTACTAAAAGATATTGGTCAATTGCTATGCTATGATCAATATACTATGAACTACCAATCGATTACAGAATTATATTGAAAGAATGTTACGTATCTGTTAGAGATGCTTCGTTTTCAATAATTGTAATCCTGGAATCAAAACTGTGAGTAAAAATATATTTGCTTGAAAACTTTTAGAGCCAATGACATTGTGACAGAGTACAATTGCATTCTTTCTATTTCGTTCAATATAAGTTCCCGAGTATAATTTATGCCACTGTGAAAGTGAGGTTTGATTCTAGGGTTAATACGTTCAAAACGTTTATTGAAAAATAACTTAAAATGGCTTGGGGTTGGAAAGAGAAAAAAATTGCCAGTCACCATTGCTACAGGATAAAATTTTGATCAAAATGATTACTACTTACTCGGGTCAGAGTCAAACCTCCAAGTTCTTTAACGCTTCATACACCACTTGAAGAACTTGTATGGTGTTCTAAAAAGTGAAAAGCTCCATACATGTATCCCTACTTATTGAATTTCCATCGAAGGGTGCAAGTGTAAATTAAGTTACTTCTGCAATTTATCACTACCTGTTGAGTGGAACCGGTTTTCAAGACCTTAAATCTTAAACTATTGACCGTCTTGAATTTGTTCTCACTCTAGAGTGATGCTAGAAACATACAGATGATCTTACGATCTCCACCATTGCCTTTAAATATGAAGTCGAGACGGTTCCGTGATAGTATACTCGTTTTGGCACCAATCACTTGAGACGGGAGGAATTCTTAAAAGCGTCTTCATTCGGTGTGGTGTTAGCCGATCTCAGGCAGAGAAAGTAGGGCTTCCCCGCTGAATTATTCCACCTTTTATATTTCGCGCAATAGAGATGGATTCAGATGCTAATGCTCCATATAAATGACAACAAGTTTACACTCCACGAACAACGTGCTCTGGTAGCACAATAAATAGCAAATCACCTCTCACTCACAAATGGTATCTCGTCAACTCTGCTGAGACATAAGAAGCAAGTCTTCAACTTTAATTACAGTTTCAATGGTATCCCTGTTAACAGAATAATTAACAAATTAGTGTGTTTTCCAGTTGTTGGACCTTGGCTGACTCGTGAAGTCATACACACTGACTTCATTTCATTTACGGAAATTCGTTTACAGATTGATTACCAGCATTCCCAACTTGAAAAGAAATATCCATTTCTCGATTATTATGACCTTAAACTCTTCTAAAAGCTTAGTGGTACTAACCGACCAATCCTCTATAGAATTTTGTATACAGTACTGAAGGAATGTTTTGGACAGTTCATCTTTGTTTCGAAAATTCTTTGAACGTTGGTTTTTAACGTGTACCTAGGATGTCCTAGTGACAAACTTAATAAACTATTATTATTTAAAAGAAAGGTAATACAAGAATTGAATTTGAATGCCAATGAATACCATCTGAAGGCCAGTTCTATACGGAATTTATTTAGTATAGCATCTCATCTAATGAAAATAAGATACATTTTGTTTCATGGATTCAGTCAAATGTAGAAAAGTTTCTTACCTCTTATGATCTGTGCTAGCTTGGTTAAGAAAACAAAAGTCTGTATAAATATCTTTGGAAATAAATTTGAATTTTCGGAGATTGATTACGTGAAATAGACACTCGCCGGTTATGGATGCAGATTTTGACCGCTACGGAAGTTGAGATAGTCTCATCTGCATATCGCTTGCTAATAAGTATAAATAAGAGGATTATTTTCATTTGCATATTCGTATTTTGACGTTCACAGGGATGCAGAGAGTCCAGAATGAAACTATTTCAGGAAGGTGCAGTAGCTTGTGTTGGCCATCGCCTGAACTGGATACACCTCAGTCGAGTGGATGCTTTGCACCATTCTGCAAGTGTTAACCAAATCTAGCACGTGGACAGTATGGTGTCTACTAATCTGGTGCATGAGAGCTTTTTTTGTGCCGCAGTTGCTGAAACCACTGAAAATCGATTATCAGTGGCTAGTCATCCTTTGGAAAGATTGAAGTCCACCTTACCTTCTGTTCGTAATGACAATACACACAATATGATACGGAAGGAAAGTCAATATGTGGTATAGTATCGACGCCAATTTTTTAGAGGAAGGAACACCTTCTGATAGCCGTGCACTGTGACAGCTAGCCCAATGGCATCCTGTTGTGCAAGACTGCGCCATCTGTGGGCTGTAGTGAAGCCGACATGTCCACTTTAAAACCACTTCGAGACAATGTTCTGAAATTACTTAAATGAATTCTACTCTCTCGACTATCACACCTCTCATTATCGTATTTCTTTGATTCCTTCCGGGTACATTACGAAAGCTTTGTAAGTTAGGTGATGGGAAAGAACGTATCGAACTGTCACTATGCTGGGTCTCAATTATTTCCTATTTTTTGACAAATTCGACGGTAAAAGTTTGGAAAAACTCAATCATTTGTTCTTGACACTTCAAAGGCTTTTGATTGTGTCTAGCATAAAGGGTTTCTAAACAAATTTCAATCTTATGGATTGCCAACTGTTTTTGCAATTGGGTATCCAGTTTTCTCTTTGACTCTTCGCTGCGGATAATAGTAGATGCTCTCTGCCTTCTAACTTTTCCACCAATGCTGGTGTTCCTCAAGATTCAGTTCTTTTCCCCTTCTTTATATTAATGACCTTTCATTGACGGGAAATTCTATCCATAGTTTTCCTGATGATAGCATTTGCATTCCACCTTTCAGTTTGAGAAACCTTGCCGTGCACAAACAGCTTCAACTTAGAATATCCGCTACTAGTTCCTTAAATGCTGCTCTCCAATTAATTCTCCAGCAGGTAGTTAATTTCAATCCTAAAACTTAGTACTGCCTTTTTGTCCCATAAAGAAGTCTACTGGTCATCTTCGATGACACTCGAATTTTTAGCAAGGATCAGATATTTCTATTAGAGATTACCCTGAATTATAATCTCTCCCGGCATAAGCATATCACGGATATAAGCATATCTGCATCAAAAATTGAGTTTTTATTTTCTCTCTCTCTCTCTCGCCGTTACTTTTCTTCCAACTAACTGCCTATTGTGTAAAAATTCGCCCTACCATGCAATATTGTTCTCACATCTGAGGTTGTATCCCAACACCTCTCCCAAGGTTCTTGACTCCATCGTAAAGATGACGGTCTGTTAATTAACGAGCCATCTCTTACAAAGTCTTTCCATTCTCTCCCATGGACTTTCTGTTTCTGCTGCATGCTTTTTCTATAGATAGGTGCATGGACAATGTTCTTCTTAACTGTCGTCTGAAATTCCTCAACTGTCGTCCAGGCCAGTCAGAACACGTTCCGTGAGCAGTCGGCATCCATTCACTGTTCAACTCCAAACTCACAGAACCAAAGTTTCCTCTTTCTCATTTATCTCTTCTATTTCTGTCTTTTGGAATAACCTTCCTTCCGAAAATTAAAGCCCTCGTAGATAGCACATTTAGTAGAATCGCCGTCTTCCCCACACTGAGCCAAAAAGACCTAAGTTTGAAACCTGTCGATGACGTGAGGAATTTTAATATGCCTCTTTTACAAGGTGACTGGGTTAGTTGGTCTCAGGCGAGGATAACACGGTTTTCTACCCAGAAACTTCAGGCAAATCGACCACATACACACATTATATACTGCTCAATATGTCCTAACCAACTGATACAGCTAAAAAAAGTCTACAATAACAACAACCCGAAAATCACAATCTATAAAGATAGAATTCTAATGTAAACGAGTTCCTTAAAAGAATCCTTATCGTTGTATACTAAATTCTGGTTGCTAAAGGATCTAGTTGAACACTTGTAGTCGTAATGCTCTATAAAAGACACCTGCTCTGTGAAGAAACCGGTTTGGTTACTAGGAAAGCTCATTATGCAACGATGAACAGCGTACACAGTGCTAAAGATCTGCATCGTGACATCCTCTGGTCCGTGTTTCTTAAAGTAACTGCAAAAGATGCCTGGCACCCAACTGATTCCAAAATATTCTTCGACGAGTTTATACTTTCTTTCAGAGATTTTCTGGCTTATATGCTGTAGGCAGAACGCAAAGAAATGAACAACTATTTTTAACTGAGAATTAGTCCGGACATAGGATTTCATTGCGGTCTTTGGATACTGAATTAGATACTATTTGATGGCCTAAGAAGCCATATAATATCAGTAATGCTGTTCTTTGTTTTTGTGCCAAACCAACAAAGTCTGTTGTGGTTCAATGTATTATCTGTAAATTGAGTTTATTCTATGGTTGACTTGCTTGTTTCGCTGGATGAAAAAACTGCATTTCTGGGGCAAGTGCTAAATCGGCAACCCCCTTTCTAGACAGACTAACTCGGCCACGGTATAAAAAGCCCATACATTTCTGCCGTCTTGATACGATTTGAACTCCGATATTTTTCCCAACTGTGCAGAAGTGTAGCTCTGATAACCACTGTAGTATCCTTGAGGATTTGTCAATTAGGCATAGAGTATCGTATTATCCGTTATATATGGTGGCGACATTGCATATATCCGGGCAACTATATCCTAAACAGTGGTAGTCATAATGATGACGGATTGGGTGATATTAAGTCGAGGATGCTCTTTCCAGTGTTGGACAATCAGCACTCTCTGGTGACGAATTTCTTATATTTTAAAAAACCGTCCAAATATATATAGGATATAAATAAAATATCAGTTGCAGATCCTAGTCAAACATATTTTCTGTCCCTGAAGTGTATTTCATCTAGATTCAGAGGTCTATGAATAAATGAGGTCTGAAAGTTAATCTGGAAAAGCAACTGCAGTTCCATGATAAGATATGGCAATTGTATATGTAATAAATTGTTCAGTATTACGATTATACTCTTATAAACCGAGCCTAGTGTTTCACTGGTGGCAGTGCTTAAGCGTTCTCTATCATCGTTTGCGAGCAGATGCAAATTCGATCGACCGACTAGAAGTAGAGATCTGTACAGTCACTGACCCATATTTTGATAGCTAGTTCCTGAGATTCGCGAGAATCTTTCGTTGTCCAATAATGCTGGCTGTGGTGGTTGATGATTCCATCTCGGCGAATCTGCTTCATCTGTCCATAGCGAGTGACAATCGGGATTTTCGCGCGCTTCGACGAATGCAAAGCTGCACCAGGACAAACGATTCACTTCATTTCACTTTTAGGAAGAAAGCCGCTATTGGGGAAACGTATGCTGCAGCCAGAAGCTGTGACAGTGGAGGGTGTTTAGTACTGTTATTCGATATCTAACACTTACTTGGATAATGTCTTGTAGTGCAGTGAGGATGAGCAGTAACATGTGCCAAAACATCCGCTTCATCAGTTCTTGGTTGCTTTCTCCGAAGCCATACTACAAAACCGCAAGTTTAACATCATATTTGCATAATTGTGTCACGCATCAGTTGGTTCTCTGCTGCCAGGAATCTTTTGGTCTTACTAGTTGCTGCTTTGGCATTTCTGTTGTCATTTTCGAAGTAAAGCATACATAAGCATTACTGTTCGACGAGCCCATTTTCCCTGAAGATTGGAATCATTAGAATTGACAAACAATCATTGACCGCGTTCCATGCAAAAGCGGTTCGCCAATGGCATGATAATCCAGACTGTTATGCGCTTCTCTACGCGTGATCGCATAATGAAGTGCATGAAATCAATGTAGTTTAGACAATTTAATACGTAACTGCCACATTTACCTTGCCTTTTAACTGTTTTCTCAGAATCCCAACTTTAAAACCACATTTATTGAAACTATTGATGCCAACTAATGCACTTCTGATCAGCGTTTCTAAACCTCATTAGCAGACCCATGGGGAACACAGAAATAGTGTAAGAAAAGTTCTCGAATAATGTTCGAAATTTCTTATAAATATTTAAAAAATATAAAGCATATAAACAATTTTATAAAGTTTGGATGTCGTGTCATGAGATTTTCTTTTCAAGCTTAAACGCAGTCCATACGTTAAAGTTTGAGATCCATGAGTAGAATGTTTGTCTGAGGTCTGAACAAAATCGACATTTTGCAGTTATCTCTCGCAGATCCAGAGTTTGAAGGATTAATAAATGAAACGAAACTGTGTTTGAGTTTTGAACATTATCTAAACTTTGCAAGTGTGAAATAAGCACTTAGTTATAAAGTACCAACTAGACAGCGCTTTAACTGTTGTATTCGGTTTCAGATCTGGGTTCGAGCCCCTATAGACAGCAAGAACCTCTAGCTCTATTCACATTGTAGCCGATTTGTCTCTGCAGAGGGTTATATTTGTGTTTTCTCCCAAAAAAAAGCAAGTTTTTCATCCAGCAAAACAACCTTGGCATAGGATATGCATGGAGAAAAATAAGCAGCTCATTGTATCCATGGAGAGAACATATCTCGCTTTTCTGTAGCACTCCGTACCTATATAATTTCTGGTTGGGGGCGCTGTATAAAAAAACCTCATCTACAAATAACCTGGCTATTTTTAAAGTTCTCTATTTATGCTAATAGCAGGGGCGCACCCAAAGAGATCCAACCAAAAAGAATAGGTTTCTTTAGATCATGGTAGCAGCTTCGATCATCTGCCTTCCCCAAAGAAGAACCTTGGGTGCACCCTGTTAAAGTGCTGCTTTTTATGATTTGATATTAAATTCGTCAGCTGCAACCTGCTGACCATCTCACCACACAAGAATTACCACCTAATTTTGCTTTTCTCATAATTGCTAAATAATAGTTTAGTTTTCCTTCGAATATATTTTCAGAAAGTTCCAGCCTTCCCTGTTGTCAATAATTTGTTATGCTATTATATATTGAACGTTCAGTTGTTTTTGATCCATTTAAACTCCTTCGAAATCATCCGCAATGACAGTAACATTTATTTTCCCTTACCAATTGCTTTCCATTTCCACTATAGCTGGAAGCTAATCGCTTCTGAAGAAATATTTATTCATTGAGTCTTTCCTTCCGCGAAATCTCGCGTTTCCCGAGCCTTTGAAGTGGCTTCTATTGTGGAATCATCATGGCGGTCTGTACACCAGTTCCCGATCGGACGTTTTAGGCTATTGTTAATGGCCACAAAGAACTCTGTTACAGCTAAGTTTCCGATTTCTTTCATTCGACGCCTATTCACCCAAGTCGACGGGCACCTCGCAATCGAAGCAAGCTAAATTCGATACATTGTTATTTGTAGAGAAGATAGGTAAATCGCTTATACGATTCTTTCGAGAGAGAGAGAGGCATTTGAGTGGGTGGGCGGTGGTGGGGGAAAGACGAGTTGTTTTCCCACTGTCCCCTTTAACGTACTTTCTTGGCGGCAACGAAGGGAAAAACTCTTTTAGGACGCAGTGCTGCAGCGTTACTCCTGCGGGGATTGTAAAGCAAATGAACTGGAAGTAGTGTTGGCACACAGATAACAGATACAGTACACGCAGTTCGTCCAAGTCCTCGGGATTTCCTTTTGTATCCTAAGACGACTTCTGATGGCGATTTTTCCTTGCGCGGAAGGAGAGGGAAAGAGACAAGGGGGGAGGGAGGATTGGAGGGATTGTTTTCCTTAAGTCACTGAGAGTTTTCCTCTTTAATGCTGAGGAAATCAATGTTTACGGCTGTAACAGATCACAAGACTGAGCAAATGTCTCTTCTCCGATGAAGACTTTTGCATTGTTTCAAGAATAACAGCTCTTCGCTATGGATTAGATTGCACGAAAGGATATTTGGCTTGCTTGAAATTCCTCGATGGCTTTTCTTTCCGGTTCACTTTTCGCTGGAAAAAAATCTTTTTGGTTGTAAGTGTAGCTAAATAAATATCCAACCAATCGATAAAAGAAGGAAAAAAATCAAGGGATTGTCTTAAGTATGGTTGACGTGAGTTTACATTATTGCGTTTTCTTAATTTACATTTCTAAGCTTTGTGCTTTCTTAAATGTATCCTTTGGGAATGAACAACAAATTCTCTCAGCAAATAGATGATATTTTCGCTAGTTTCTGGAGCTTAAATATAATTATAAACTTCTTTCTTTGGAAATGAAAATCCTTAAATACGCCTCATCCGCATTATTGATAACTGGTCTTAACATTTTTCGGAGAGAATTAAAAAGTGAAACCGTTAAACATTAATAAACAACTGCAAACCATTTGTGAGGGGTAAAAGATTATCTATCCATTTACAAAACACTTCCACTGTCAGGATAACCAGTACACTAATTAGCATTATTTAATTCTACATTTCTGTTTTCCAGTTGTCCATCCAATATGAAGATTGCAAGTTTAGGCTTAAATATTGAGTCTAATGTTGGCTTGGTTTAGTTTAGTTTTTAATACAGCTGGATCTATTGATGGAGTGCAGTGCTTAGGCAAATAAACTTCAAAATGACGAATACATTTAATACAAAAAGAAGCTAACAAAAACTGGAAGTGTTTCGCCGATTCGTTTTTTTTACAAGTAGCATTTGATGGATGATAGGTGTGCAATAAAAGTCAGGTGTGTGGTTGAGTAATATCTTTTACGTAATGTGCGGAAGTGACGGATCCCTTTTAATATACGATCCAAATGTTAGAACTGATATTTACTTAATTTTGGAAACGTGTTCAAATTTCTTATAGTGTTTACCAGAAGTGGTTTGTTGAGAAAACAGAAGTTCTATTTTCGATTCTTTATGGGTTTCTGAAGATTTGTGGATTCGTTATGGATTTCTGAAGCTTTGTGGATTCGTTATGGATTTCTGAACCTTTATGGATTTCAGAATTCTTCAAGATTTAAACGATGAGTCCATTTTCGAAGTAAAGCATACACAAGATGGCATTGAATGTGTTTTATACAGCAGTCTCAAGTTTCAACATAAAAACACTTAAAGTGAGTTTAATTAATGGGAAACTGGGATGTTTCGAAATATTAGTTTGTGTTGATCTAATATTTTGATAGCTCGTTGGCCACAAATACCGAACTAAAGTCCTCTTCAATCGAGGCTGTGGTTAGCCGTTCTCAGGCAGAAGGAGTAGTATTGTGCCTATGTGGATTCGAATAATTCTAGGTACCGTTAACTAATAATAATGGTCAACACAAACGTAGTAGAGTTATCATTATTCTGGAGAGCCTCCAGATATATTGACCAATTGTTTTTCTTGGGCCGTAGAAAATTAGTACTGTCCCTGTTTTACTTCAGTAGGAAGAACGAATAGTTTCTGCGCGCTCTATAAAAGCCCTCGGTTGGCTTTCCGTGAAAAAATTGATTAACTTATTTCACATAGTAGCCAACTTAGTCGGCAACAGGAATGCAAGGTTTATTCTAGTTTTTCCTTCAAGAAAGCTGGTTCTTCATCCCGCAAAACAAACAAACCGACCATAGAATGCATGTTCCTGGCATAATATAAGGCCTTAAAAACCTTGCTGCTTATTCTAAGCTCTTTAACTAACTCACTGTATGAACTTTTTAGCTTAAGTTGTTTTTTCTCCTCTTTTAATTCAGAAAATCGAAAGGTCTCAAGGTGGGGAGGGGTCTTCCTTCCACTATAGCCGCCACTTGCTAATGAGACTATGCTGGAAGATATTCGACGGATTTAGAGAGACACTTTAACTGATTGGCAAGGCGTCACTAGTTTAAACAAATCTCTAACGTACAATATTATTTATAAGATGAAAAAAAAAGAAGAAAGTATTTTTGCTGAATACACAGATCTCCCTTGAGATAGATGGATACTCCTTTCGAACGTTACGAGAAGATATTTTTCTAAGCATCGCTTTGTTAACTCGAGTGTTTATTTTACACTTTTGTAATTCCCCAAAGAAAGGTAAGAATGTCTCAAACAAAAACTGAGGTAGGAAATTTTAATATCAACCTATCTTTTAAGCGAACTTAAATCTTTCACGGTGGCAAAGAAGAATTTTCTTTCACTCGGATATTGTATAGATCGAATAGAACTCAGCTTCTGTTTTAATTTCCCACTTCTGCCGAAAGAGGAAAAAAAATCTTACCAGCTGTGTTCGAGAACTTCTTGATTTTGTAATTAGTTCTTATGCCTGCTTCTTTTGAGATTCTTAGCTCCAGAGCCTTTTTTCTTTCTTAACCTTCCCTGTGTTTTTGCGAAAATAAGTCTGTCTCCATTTCATCGACATTTTGTTCAACGGTCCCCCATTCTTCTAACCCCTCCACTCCCCTCCATCCTCCAACTAAACGGTTTCCTTTGTAAATGTACCGAGTATCTATAGTCGTGTTTCTATAGGGTTGCTAGGAAACCGTTGCCTATAGTGACACGAATTAACAGTAATTCAAGTACATTTAATTTTGGGCCTTATAAAGAAGCATTACCTGTACAGGATCAATATGAGCATGCGTCACGAACTGTATAACAAGCATGTTGTTCGGATAACCTCCTCAGAAAAGAGCTGCACCTATAATTTAGAATTCCATTAAGTGAACTGAACGAATGGAGAAGAGAAGGGGATGGAAAGGAAAGAACGATTATTAATTTTTTTTGAATTAATGCCGAAGGCCTCTCAGTGAATTTGTTTGCCTCTCTTTTAATGGCCTTTATAACTTCCACCACTCTATAGATGCGATCTTCTTTCTACATGGTATTGCTGATAATAATAATAATAAATGGAATTAATCATTCTTAATATGGTCGAGCAAAATACGTATTTGCTAGCGTGGTTTTTAGTTAACAGTTTAATTATGAACTTGAATTTTCTGTTTGATAGAATTATGTTTCAGTTTTGATTACTTTTGTCTTTTCTATTTGGGCCTAACTAATAAACTGAGTTTACAAATTGTTTTTGGCTGTATATGCTTATCTCCAGAATCGATTAGATGTATAGCTTTTTAAGAGAAATAAGACGTTGCAGGACTAATTGAATTGCGCAGAGATATTTCTTATAATGAACTGTATTGAGTTGATAAGTTAAGGATAAAATTATCGGCTCAATCACCCGTTTCTGTTTTACTTTAAGATTCTAAGATTTTAGATTTTCTTTAAGATTTAAAGTATCTTTAATAAAATTAGTCACACAGTGAGTCCACCAACGCGAATGGGCGCTGTTATAATCCTTCATTGACTTAAATGGAAATGACCTAAATGAACGCTGCATTAAGAGGGTGGATACGGACTAATAGAGACGATCGCAGTGCACGATGGGAATTTTTCAATTAAATATTGTTTATTTTTGATAAATAGATTTCTAATGGATCTGGAGATGACCATTATGGATGTATAGAGGAGTTCTAGTTTATAACGTAGTGTTTCTTTCTTATATTAAGTGCATTCAAGTTTCTTAAGAGAACTTCGTATAATACTCGAAAGAAGTGTGGATGTAGGTTGGTAGAGTTGTTGTTTTATTAGGGTTAACTAGTGTGGGTAGATTGCAGTTCTGTCACTGTGAAAGGGGGATGACGAGACAGTGTAACTGCTTCATTAGCCAACCCTTGCTTAGAAGGTTAATTTTCCAAGATGGTTTTCAGCAGGGCAATTCGAAACCACGCGATCTTGTTGGAATCCGAATCTACGCAATATTTGGAATCTGTTTGGTGGAGAATACTTTTCCTAGGACAATACAAGATGCTGGCTTGTTGTTGTTTTATTTATTAAATTCAGACATTTAAATTAATCTTCAGAGCAATCTTATTTATTCAGATTAAGTAAAATTTTACATCATTTTACAGCATTTAAAAGATGATTGATCCTGACGAACTTAATTCCTAATAAAATTTTAAGAAAATAGACCGTTCTACTCTAAAGAAAATACTAATTAATGGCTTGATGTTTTAATAGAATAATTTAAAATTCCGACACCTTTTATGAAAAGTGGTACAACGAATTTGGATTAGAACATATGCGAGATGACCCCACAGGTGTTCAAGTTCTTCCAAGTGTAAGAAATATTTCTATTAGGTTGGTGACTATCGCCTAAGGTTATATCGGTTAAAAGAAATATTTCTCCAAATATGCAGAGTTCATTAAAAGAAATGAACTAGGTGTTCACAGCCTTCGGGCCCATTTCTTGCAATGACTATGCGCAAGAGGATTCCGCTGAAACATGAAAGATTAATATAAATCCTTTTACTAGTTGCTATCTTACCTTTAGCTTCTCTGGGATATCTAGAAAAGGCCTTTCTCAACACAGGGCAGTCGATGAAGTGAAAAGCACTGATGCAATTTTCATGTCGCTTGAGAGAGCTTGCCTTATGAAATAAAGCGATTCTCTCTCTCTCAAGTTCGGCATTCCTCTCTACTACTACAAGCATTTTATTGAGGATTCAGTTGTCAACAAGAGTCGACATCAATTTCTTTGCTTCCTGTGTGGCGATTTACTCCCATCATTCCAGAACCTTTTCTGAATGGCAGATAGCGCGCGCACACGGGCTCACAGAAAGACACTTTAACTGCTATTAGCGAAGGGGGAGAAGAAGAAGAAAAAAATCCGATCCTAAAGATGCAGTGAATCAATGTCGAAGACCTTTAGCAACCTGTAAAAAGCAGCAACCAGTGGAAAAGCCCTTTGAGACCTGAAATCGGATTAGATACGTCAACAGTTCCAGATCCTGAAAAGTTATCACGTGACTATCCGTTTCGGAAACGCGATCAGATTAACTTCTCCTTGATCGAAATTTTATTCCGTCTGTCAAATGCCCTTTTAGACCGTAACGGAAGAGCTTAGGCAAGTGGTTGGTGTTTATTCTTCCAATGGTTGCGAGTCCATCAAACGTGAACACAGTGGAAAGCTGGAGAAAGTAAGGTCATCAGAACTTAGGATTCAAAGTTTACCATGGTAACTAAATTGATTGTTTGTTACTCTGAATACATACACCAACACATCTGCAAATAGTATGATAATTATCTTAGAAGACATTCCTCGCGGCCATCCGTTGTATTTAAAGTTTCATTAAGATCTGCATGCGGATAAGAATTTCATTGCCTTCCAAGAGTTTCTTGGCGACTGTGTACAAATAGTTATAGGCGCTGATCTCGACTAGAACCGTACTTTTCATAAATATAGCCTTAATCTCTTTCGTAGAGCCACTAGAAGAGTCTTCTTTCCGAGCGAGCACCCTCTTCAAAGTTTAATAAACAAATAAGCGACCACCACCTGTCAAGACTGCTTCCTGAGCTGCGTTGCTTCAAACTTGATCTGCGAGGAGCTGCTTTCGGTGTACTTACCCTTCCCCCTTTGTGTGCTTGTTCCGTGAGGGTATTGGATGTGGTGTTAGTATTGCTGGGATTGACGGAGATTACGGGGGGAGGATTTGTTCCTCCAACGGCTTATGTGCAATGCACTGAGTAATGCCGCCCATTGGCGTCTGTGGTAAAGAGGGATACCAACCTTCACTTGCACTCGTAACGGTTGAGGTCGCTTGTCTGAGCACGAGGTAGAAGGAGGGGGGGGGAGGACGTCATTACAGCCAAAGTTAGTTCTTAAAACTAAGGCTGTTATGTTTGGACGGCTCCTGCCTCTTTAGACCAATTTTTATTTTTCAAAACGTTTCAAGTAGACTGCTTGTCAGTCAACAGATTCTCTCGGAAACGCACGTGACCTTAAAAAAGGGTGTTCATAAAATACTGACCACTAATTTTTATTGGTAAATAGAATAGCGAGAGAAATACACCATTCTTTTTATTCTGTACTATATCTAGTATACTAGGTTTGGTTATTGGACCTTTAGGGTTAATGTTAATCCATGGACATAACTAATAAACAGATATTCTAAACCCAAATGGATCTACTTAAAGAATGATACTTCTCGTAGGGTTGACTATATTTTTAAAATCCAATTCAATTAACTTCTATTAGATCAGTCAATTTTCTTTAATATGCTTTCTAGATAATAATTATTTCGTAAGCTTTCCACCAATTGAATTTTCCCCTAAGTGCCATCCGGAGATTACTAATTCAATATGACGTCACTGTCTAAAAAAAGAAAGAAAGAACTTTGACTTCAGATGTATATTAGGATTATAATAAGTATCCATAAAAAATGCAGATTAACATTTTTCAGGCTTTGCAGATTATTCTGTTTACTCTCAGATATGATGCAAAAAAAAAGTAAGCTCTGGATTGTGTGGGAAAACTCTGGCTTCTCCCTACTTTTACGGCTTCTTCCGTCGCTCGCGCTGGCACGCTAATCTCATTTAGATAAGGGAGAATGAAGAAGCTCTCTAACATTCGAAGGAAAAGAAAAACAACGTAAATAATATTAACGATTATCCGAATAGTGAGTACGAACTTTTTGTTGAATTCATTCCTCCTCAGATCCTCCCCCCTTTTTTTTTTTTAATTTTTGATGTTGCAGCGTTTGCTTGACAGCACATGTATCGACAGATTTTCTTCGTAGAGCCTGCTTATGCAAATGTATTTCCAGCATTGCAGATTTTGTTAAACGTAAAGAAGAAAAAAAAAGGTAATTAACAACAGTAGTTACCATGGAACTCATCCTAAAGATTGGCCATTGTTATCTAAATCATGCGATAGATACACAATGGAAAAGCATTCATCTTTCTCGCTAGGGCGCTCTTGGTGTTCGCTGCTCGATGAATAGAATTAGTTCGCTGAGCTCTGGTGACACATTTGGCGATAATCTGCATCTTAATTTACAAACAAATGCGTCTTATAAGGAGAAAAAAAATGTTTATCAAAGGTTGGTCTTTTAAGCCTTTATTATAATTTTCATTGTGAATAATGTTAAAATTAATTCGCTCTGTGGATATATTTGAAAAATAATGGGACTAGTTGAGAATGAATCAGATATGTTTAGGAAACTTTTTCAAACAAAAAAGGGAAGTTTTTTAAAACGATTCGTCTGTTTCTTTTTGTTATAAAATAGTCTTTTTTAATTTCAAGTTCGCTAGCTTCTTTCTATCACTTTTTTTTTCTGTTTCCATCATGGTTTTAAAAACTTTCCACCCTTCTTTTTCGCTTCTTTTCTCCATTCGCTCTCTCCATCATCTTTTCCCGCACCCCACCCTTTCCCAATCACACAGGTCTGTGTTCATTAATGGACTTCATTTCCTGCACAGCGATCAAGTTCAAGCTCTTTGTCTTGTCGAAGGCACACCAAGGCCCAGTCAGGCACAATCTCATTTGTCGCTTCTGATCTAATTTGCCGCTCGTTGATTATCCCGCATAGCCGGAGTCGAAGTGACAATTAGCTACCTTCGTCCCCTGCCACCGTCTTGGGAAACGCAGCGTTCTTGCTCGCTCGTGCATCTCTACAGCCCAGTGCTTGGAGAGAACAGATAGCAACAGTCATTCTCTCTCTCTCTCTCTCTCTCTCTCTCTCTCACACACACACACACACGTTAATAATAGAAGGGTTTTAAGTACGTAAAAGACCACAGGGTTCCTGTTGTGTTTTATGGTTATATCGGTGGAATGGAGTCTTAAAATGTTAGTAAACACGTCTTCGTTTTAATTTAAAGTGCAGTAGTTAGGTAGAACTTTTGTAGCCACATCTAAATTACCTTCTACATCGAGTACCTCAAAGTTCATTCCACTCTGTTTTGGTTTATAATAAATATTGGCCTCATGCTCGTACTTCTATACATTTGTCCCATCTTGTTCTATCATAAGTGGACGTAGAATGTGTTTTTGCATTCTACGTCTAGATATTCTCTTTGTCTTCTCATTTTCCATTGAACAACTGTCTTGTCCATCTCCGGATGCTTAAATATATTCTTCTTTTTTTGATGTTCTACCTGAGTCCTGTTTAATCTCTGCATTTTTCTGTCTTGTCAGTAAACTTATTTCCATAACTAATATGCAAATTATTAATATATGAGTATATTTAAAAAAAATAATAAATGGTCTTAATTTAAAAACGTTTATGGAGTTTTAAACGGTTTTTATGTTCTGAATCGATCCCAAAATTTCATCTCGCTTGTCTTGAAGCACCCTATACAATGTCTTTTTACTTCTCTCGATGTTTTAAGATTCTTATCCATCGTTAAACTATACATTAACCATTTCAGATTTCTTCCAGATATTCTCACAATCTTCGCATTCTCCCTAAATCTCATAAACCCATAAAACAATTAGATGAAACAAAACAGAGCGCCTTAGTCTTAAGTTAATAAGGATTGATTGTACCACTCTCAGTTCGATCCCATCGAAGATTGGAGGAGTTTCTAAAGTCTTCTTCAATTTAAGCTGTAATTGGTCGATTTCATATTAGGGAGTAGGGTTCCCCCGTTAGTTATTCCTAGTTTCTCAGCTCACACAACATCCAAATCGGCTATAACGCACAATAGCGTATTATGGTCACTGATGGGCCTAAAACTCAACAACGAACTCAAGTGGTCATTCCATGGAACACCACGTACTGGTTTCCTCCCTACAAAATGTACTGCTAACTAATGATTTTGCGACAACTTCGTTTTTTTAATTACTGCAATAGAGTAAGAATCTTCCACTGTGTTTATGATTGGATATGACTTCCAGCTTATAAGTAATTCACGAAGGTCTTTGACAAATAGTAAAACCTAAAATCATTTCCAATCATAGTACCAAAATGACATCTGAAATCAAACTTAATGAAATATAAACCCTACATCCATACGATGTTAAAGCCTGATGTTTTTTTATTCTTTAGTGAAAGCGGAAAAATTAAGAAATTGATGATCGTATCCATCCTCTATACTTCAACTACTTGGTAATGGGTTGCCCTTTTTATGAATCCTTCACACTGTTTTTATTTCTCATTCATTTATACTGACAAAATTGGTCTTCTTATTTTCTTTAAGGATTAAGACCCTAGCTGTGATTGGATTGAGGATAATATTCTTCTTCGATGGCTAAAGAATATCCTCTTGCTGTCAAGAATGTCATCTTATGTTGACGGTACATCATACGGGTGTGTGCGCTAGTTCTGACGAAATAAGTTTAATTACTTTTCTAGTCAGCTTTTGAATAACTTCTTACACCGCTTTGTTTCTTTTAGGTCTTTTTGTTCTTTCACTCGGTTTGTTTTAAGAATACCGTGTCATTCATTCTCTAAGGAACCCATAAAGTAATTTGAGTTTGCAATGTAAATATCCATGCGTCTGCCTTTTGGGTTAATATTTTTATCAGCTTATGAATTCAACTAAAGTAATCGATGTAAGTTAACAAGCAAATATATGGTCACCCCTCGCTGTTAGTAGAGTGGTCGCTGCCCTTTTATACAGTGGGCTTTGGATTGAGTCGCTTCTAAACAAGAGGAACTATCATAGACGAATTTGTCTGTCTCAGGTAAGGTTTTCGCTGTTTTTCATCCCGACAGCACATGTATTTGGTGAGCCGTTTGTAATTCAACACGTGGATTTACAAATGACTTAGAATCTGCCACTGTGGATAAAATGGGAATACGTTCAAGTAGAGAAAGATTCTCCCCCGATGATAGGTAACCTTATTCAGCGTGTTAAGCGTCTTCTTAAACGTTCCTCCTTTATATATATTTAGAAAGGAAGCCGATATGCGAGACAAATTCTCTGCACATCTGTAAATAAGTGGGAATATACATTTCACTCTGTATTAAATATTTTATGCACTTTATATGGTATTTAAAGAAAGAAAGATGTTTCTGGAGAAATATGTACGATGGTTGGTTGCGCCATCTGGTTGTAGTGTAGAGAATCATAATTTGCGAGCTATCTATTCAGCCCCCACCCATCTTGCTATCCACCCACATGGGACGTACTCATTTGGCCTAAGAGCTTAAAATATGACGTCAGAGAACTCCACCCTGATTTATATGCACGGCTTGGTGACTAGGGCGGTTGCCAAGAGAACCCATGCCATTGACGTTAGCTGAGCTCCGCAGTATGTCTCTATGCGGACGGATGACAATATTGCAACAGGGTGTGGTGTCCTCAAAAGTACGGTTTTGATAGAAGAGGAGGAGGAGTTTGAATGCCTGCAGAAACTTTTGCTAAAGGTAGATGCAGCTTGTAATATGTATCATTATAAACGCACAAAGCAGAGCAATGTTATTTCTGTACAGTTTATCTTCTGTTTATCATTTTTAAGTGCAGGAGCTCATTTGCATAAGAATTTGTTTGTGTCTATAACAATACTCACCGCAGTTAATTTTTCCAAACGACACTAACATAGCAATTACGTGTCAAATTTATTACGCACGCGTACTTTATCAATTGAATTGACACTGCAGACGATATTGAATATATACAACACTGCAGACGATTTTTAATATAACGTATACGTGCTAAACAAAAGTAATCATGCTCTTGTGCACGGATTATAAGACAGCTGTAGTTTTTTCGGCTTTTTTTTCTTCTTACATATTTAACAAAAGCTGTTAATTATTCTTTTAAGACTATTTTATAGTCTAAGATTAGCTTAACTTTTATAATTGAAATATTTGAAGTTAATGAGAGGAACTGTACACTGGAAGAGATAAGAATTAGTTCTGAAATCTTGCTACTTAATCAGTTTTGAACACGGTCTTCACTTTTTTTTTTTCCAAGCTAAGACGGTTTTTATTAAAAGGTATCAGCGAAGGAAAATTAACGTCTGGGTAAAGATAACGGTAGGTTTTTGCAATGTAAGGATAATATCTCGACCACCTTTTCCTCATTATGTTTCAGCACTCATGCATTCCTGCATTAATTTTCTGGTGTGTGGACTTGAAAGTTCCATAATCCCCGGAGTTTTTGGAAATCATGGAGGACTGGTTATGGATCACTTGAATGACTCCTGCAATGGCTTTCCTACGATAGGATGTTATGTTTGAGATGCCACGGAAACTGTCGTCATATCTCCAAGATGAACTGCGTACACGCAACTTATGTATCGAAAAAAGCCTTATCTCTGTTTGACGCCTAACTTCCATGTAGGTGTTCCAAATATAAACCAATTCTTTGTAATTTTTTAATGAATAAACTACAAACTTCCCATTTTTAACTTAGTTCATTACCAATGATATTCAACTGTTTATGATCTTGGGGACGGGTTCTCAATACTTCTTCGGATATATGACTCTGAGCAAAGAAACTCTGGGAGTATTACAGACAGAAGATTTCAAAGGTAGGTCATAAACAAGTTCTACTAAGTAATTGCTTTAATTCTGCGTACGGTAGCATTGAACCTGTTTATTTCCAAATTAGCTTGCGTATCTGACCAGTGGAATACAGACTGTCATTGCAAAGATCAGCCAGGATGTTAAAAACGTTCAGATATAATGAGAGATTAGCAGAGTGGTCACAATGATTGTTTTCGATCTATTTGGTGATGGGGGGGGATGGCCTGGGTTTCAATTCCCTTAAGATGGAAGGAATATGTGCCTTTTCTCCCCACATCGTGGCTCGGTCACGTCCTTATATTTTCTGGAGATAAATATTAAAAATTAAAAGTGGTATATCGTCTCTAATATATCTGCTCTTTAACAGGTCTCCCTTCCTTGCGATAACTCGCATAAATGATAGACAAGAGCATTTGTTTCCAGCTGTACTTTGTTTATTAAATGTATTTCTGCTACCTTAAAATAGGGTTTCATATATACAGTCGGTAGGTGGGGTAGTCACTGCACTAAAGCTCGGTAAGATTGCCTGATCGGCAGCAGTCCTGCTGCTTTTAGTCAGGTATTTCCCTTACTTTATTTCTCAGATAAGTTGCAGTTTAAGACACGCTTTGTAACTGCTCTTAGGTTTTAACTTTCAAGCGGTACACTTTGTTTTACAGAGTTTTTGCTTAAACGTACGCACAAGCTATTATTAAAATCACTCGATTTCCTTAAAATTCAGCAGAACATGACACTTCTGGTAATTTTGGTTTCTTTCGTGTCTTAGCAGCCTTCTTATGACTATATACAAAAAATACATATGCGGGTTTTACAATTTAAATTCTTGACTTAAAATGTTGAAGAGTTGCTGCGTTTAAGGTGGTCTCAGGAGAAGATACATTTTTAACTCCTAATACACAGTAGCTTTTGAAGCACACTGTTTACAGATGTAATATTCCATTGGCTAATTTGAATTCTCGAACTCCTCTCCCACTTAGGAGTGAATAGGCATGGTTGCATACTCATCAGGATCCATTAGAAGAATCCCAGTTTATTTAAAAGGAGTTTATTTTTCTAAATCTTGCTCCACTCATTGGAAACTTCTGGGTTGAGATGCATAAAATTGCTATGCATATGAATTCCTTATTTCGTGAGCTGTTTAGCTTTGAAAAAAAATTCCATAATTACTAAAAGGCGCTACCATTATATATTTAATGTAAAGATGAATCCATCGAGCTCGATACCACTATCTCTTATGTGTCTGCGCAATTTAAAAGCGGTTTTATAACGGAGCTAATAAATCAATACCTACTCCGTCCAAAATTTTCAGACGCCACCAAGCTGACCACAGCAAATCATAGTGACCTCATTTATCCTGTCTGGCGCATCCGATATAATTTTCACACGAATTTTCCTCAACTTAGATTACTTAATCTTATCATCCATACATAGATGGATTTAAGAAGACCCACATTGCAACCACGTGCCAGTTCTACGCTATTGTCATCCTTCCCACTACTTTATCACTAGCGTACCACTATTAGAGACTGATACGAACTGAGCCTTCGGTGATGGCTAAAGTGACGTCTGTCACTGCGATGCCATATTTTACAGCTGCATTAGACCTTGGAAGAGCTATAAAGAGCATCTTCCTTGGTAGCATCCTGCTTCGTTATCTGCAAGCGGTCAGTAAGCGAACACTGGAATCGCCAATATATATTGGAGACTGTGCCCAACCTATAGGCATCGATGGTGATAGAAAGAGGCCGTAGTGCAGCAGGGGAACCAGGGGCTTAGAGAGGGCACGCAATTTAATTTGGTGCGCTTAATATTACCCGAGGCGGCAGCTCTGTATCAACGGTGGATAAGTCGAATTCGGCCAATTTGCCGTAAACGGCGAAAGCCAGATACATAGGGACTTGCTTAGAAAATCCGAGGATGGAGAGAGAGAGAGAGAGAGAGAGAGAGAGAGAGAGAGAGAGAGAGAGAGAGAGAGAGAGGACAGCCATGTTGCTATCTATTACGGAAGATACAAGTGGAAAAAAGCCACGAAAAGCCCAAAGAGCAGACGCTAGTTTTTAATGGCACCGTCACCGCTATCCGCCGCTGTGTAGTGTAATTGAAAACCGTAACTCAGCCTCTGCCTCCTCTTATCAAACATTTTACGGAACGAAGGGCAGAACTCCCTCAAGAGCACTTGGTTCGGCGGCAGAGTGCCGACCGCTTGGGAGAGATTTTTCACCGCAATCTTAATGTCAAACTCTGGTAGAGCATCTCTTTTCCCGAATTAGGGAGGTGACGAAACGGCACGTGCAACCTTAGGCTTTGTTTACGTTAAGCGGGAGAAAGTAGCAAGTTTTCAATTAAGCTTTGAAAGCCCCGAGGCTTGTTAGGGATAGGCAAAGGAGAAGCTAATGTATTGTGCACAAGAAAGTGGTGGAGACAAAGTAATAAGTGAGAACAAATGCATTAAGCTTTGCATTTTGTGAAAAATTAAAGTTAAAGGGAAAAAAGAATTGAACCAATGTTTTTATTACTGTTTGCTGGTGAGTATATGGCATAAAATACATTTGGACTACAGCTTGGAGAATTCCAATCTTTATGTCCCCCATGTATATGTAGCTTCACTGCACAGCTTATCATCTATGCGGGATAACCAACAGCATACAACATTATCATACAAATCCATATTAAACCTCTTTTCTTTTACTGCTTAAAAAGAAAAAAAAAAGCGTCAAACTCATTAACACCTTTACACGTATACACCCTATCTAAAGGTATCGATATATAATATTCATAAAATAAAAATCGCTGCGTTTTTTTGCTCATTTATTTGTCTACAGATTATTCCCTTTATTAAAAATTATATTATTCCTGAACTATTAAAGATACTGCTTTTAAATACCAGAACTGAAGACACACATTATGTAGAAAACATTAGAGATGCTTCAAAAAGTCAGAAACTGGCATGGTATCTCTAGAAAGAAGAGAGGTGGGTGGAGTTCATGAAGAATTGTTAAACTTCAAAACACGCTAATCTTTTGATGAAGAGACCACATTATCTCAGAACGCGCCATTTTGAGTTATTATAAATTTAACATCGAAAGAATAGTTTGTTTTCTGAAATGAGTAGAAAGGTTGTTTGTGTTATAAGTCCCATAAATGTCTTCTTTAACTCTCTGCCACACCCACATAAATTAGTATCTACCCATTAAACTTCTGTGTTCAGAGATGATTACAATGTATAGATGATGTTGACGTTATATAAACTTTAAGGGAAAAAGGCGGTTAATATTTGGCTGGGTTTAATCCTACCGATCAGTAAGACATCACAGTTGAAAATGCCATTCATTGTGACTGCATGGAAATGAATTATACTTCGAGTAATAGACCACATCCAGACTAATGAAGGAAATATTTTCACTTCTGTTTAATTAATAATTAATATACTTTAATTAATGGAATAGTTAAATATCCATCAAATGAACTGGGTCCCGGAATAGCTAATGCAAATTGATTACTTCATTTGAATAATTTAATAGAATAGCGACTGTTATTACTTGAATTTACTGCGAAAAGCCTGTAGTGGTATACAGCGAGTGTGCAAATAGCTTGAACACAATTATTTGGTAATTCACTAAACGAGTACAGTGGGCTGTAGCATGTTCGGTCCAAAATACACATCGGAGGATTTCTAGCCCAGATGTAGTTAGAATGAAATGAGCTGCATTGTAGATGGTGACTCCACCATTCAATTTCTTTCATTAATCACACTCAAGTCCATCTATAATCAGTGGTCCTAAGGATTTTCGTCCACCATGGCTTCTGTGGACATTCTCTTTCTTGCAAGCTCCTTTCCTCCCACCACCAATATCAAGAAATAATTTATCGATTTTAATTTTTGATAATCATCATGAATTCCTGAGAAAGGGTGGCGATCCATAATTGCAACCATCCATGCTGGTCCTAATTGTTCATTCCATCAATAGCAATGCATTCGTTACCAAATATTTAAATATTTTATAGAACAGAGTTTAAATAATTAAAAATTCTCAATTTCCCAATGGGTTTCCCACCCTGAATAAAAGCAATTTTAAATAATCGAACCAACGTTCAGTTTGAAAAATCGGAATAAATTTTTCTATAAATTGCAACGCGTTCGATAAAATTAATTTTTATCGAAAACGTCAGAACTACACCGACGATTTCAAAACAGTGATAAAAGCTTGGCACTTTGTTTCCATAATAACTGACAACTGTTGAAGAGTGCAATCAATTGTCTATCGATCGATGAGTTGGTTCCAGACATGCGTCTTTGTCTGTTTTCTTATTCACGCGTCTGCATTTCTTTTTCGTTTTACAAGTTGGTGGTGTCTAAAGCGTGCTAATACTTCAAAAGAATATGGAATACATAAGCCACCGTATTGTATGGTTAGCAGCAGAGAGCCGACACATTTAACATTTCTCAGAAGTGATGTGTTTGTAGCCTTCTCTTCACGATGGGCAAAAACGGGTTTTTCTATTGCAGAAGCATCTTTTGTTTTGTCCACCACAAAATCGTCCAAAATAACCAATTTAAAGAGGCATCCAACCGAGTTGTTCTGTTGAAATTTTCAAAATTATTCGCCTAAATTTATCCAATATATCTCCCTCTACGGTTTCTTCTGAAAAGACATTTGAATGGTCTTTCTCTAGGTTTCAACATACCACTAATTCCTTTACTTGTCTTTCCATAAAAATGCGACTTTGATTTTATTTAACAACTTCATCCGTTATACCATTGTAACTAATAAAATCAGGGCAGGTTTACTGAAATTTCACTCGACTGAATAAAGTACTTTTATTCCTCTAACCAGTAAATCCCATTAATACTAATGGGAAGATTAAAATCAAATTTATCTAATGCATTTTGCTCTTCCAAAGTTCTCCTTCAAACAGTGAAAAGTGGAGCGCCGCGTAGCGTCGTGGAGTGAAAACGCTTCATCCACTTACTTTGCGTGTAACATAAGCTGCCTTACGAGTTATTTGCAATAGATGGAGGTGGTTTAATGTGATTACCGCAGAAAGATTTTTGCTAACAACTTAACAAGTAGAGATTAATTTATTTTAAGTAGATGTTTGTTTAACACTTCGGAAGATGCAACCGAGGAGGAGTAATCAAAGAAAGCTCTTTATTCTCTTATAATCTACTTGGGCATAGAGAGCCTTGAGTTATATACCGGGATAATTCTGTTATAGATGCTTTTCAAAAGTGTAATTAAAGGGAAGTTGATTGAATCGGTGACACTGATTGGATTTGATTAGTCAAATCAATAGTTGTTAATTTTTCGGATGCCACTTGCTTTTAACTGCTCAGTCCAATGTTAAGGACTTATTTTTATGATGGAGTTATATTTCACCAATCTTTGATGTTGTCCAGGTGCTAAGGACATCAGGCTTATCTGTATCCTTGACAGTTAACCCTCTGCTTGTCCGTGCGGTGATGGATGACCTAAAATGCGTGCATCTTGTTTTTTAAAAGTAAGAAACCTCTTGTGTGCGTTTTCTCTGTAGAAAATGGATATCTACAAATCGAAATGTTTCTTTTCTTGGTCACTCTTTAGGCTTCTTTTCCCAGAAACATTTTACCGAGTGCCTTTTCCAAGAAATGTACAATTATTTGCACAATATATAACCCATATTTTCTTAGTGTAAAGAAGCAACCAAAGTGGAGCTCCTGCGCTATCTCCAGCAGCGTCCTAACCACCAATCCCATGTAAAATTTTAAATTTCGGAAATAACAGCATATAACCTATCATAAGATCCGCCCAGTTTGGTGCGTCAGCCAATGGAATCGCCAGTCCCACGAGGTCTATCAATACCTAGTCTCACAGCACTCTGGTGACTACAGATAAGATCAGCTGTAGCTTTTCCCCCCTATCTGGACTAGTGTCAAGTCATCGAATGTGTCGTAGTGTGTGTGTGTCGGTCTGCTCCAGGCAAATATGGGGTAAGTTAGCATTTCTAGTTCATTATACGAGGCAGATTCACCATGTTTGCTCATCTTTCATAAAACTAAGTTCTATAATCCGTTTTTATTCTCTTGTGTGGAATTACCAAAAAAAGCGACAACGAATTTAAGCTTTATGAATTATTTAACTATTGAAATACTTATTTATGAACACCAACTTTCGATTTAAAAACTTTACTATAATAGTCAATTAAATAATTAACGTCTACTAATTTGGATTCTTTGTATACAAACACGGGATTGTTTCCACTCGAACAGTGTGTGATGTACCAACTGGTACCCTTTAATAAAAATTCTTGACAGCGTTGATTATGCCTTGAATATTCAGGAGTGCCAGTCCCCGAGGAAAGAATAATCCTATTACTTATAGCGATTATGCTCATTCCATTTTCTAAGACCGTCCTCATAAGACTATTGTACCTTCGACAGAGTTTCCTTAATCAGACCAAAGAATTTAGTAGCCGTTGTCCTATTCAATTACTGTCACTGTTCCATCTAATCGTGTTATGATAAAGCCAGCCAAATCCAATTCTTCCGTATATACCTTTCTGTTAATGTTTAATTTCCCAGTAACTGCTTGCTTTTAAGTAAGTCTCCTGTCCACTTTATGGGATACATTGAAAACTGACATTTAATTAAATGGCTTACTTCACTCCCAGTGAGAGATGGAGAGATAGGAATGGAGTAACGAGAGAAAGAGCGATTACTCCGAGAAAGGTGTAGGTGTCTTACTGTTTTGTAAAGAAAGGACAACTTCATTATCCTATCTGGGATGCAGTGGAGAATAGATTTACATTCAGATGCTTTCAGAGCGATTTCATTCACAATCAGGTTCTTCGATTAAGCATTATTTTTCACAGGTTGTGCAACTCACCTTAAATTTCAGGCCTTTTTTATTTTGACAGAAGGAGGGTTCAAATATTTAGTGTAATAACTGTGACGCTGTTGATACTTCCAATAGATAAATGAATGGTTCAGTAGAAGACTAACAGAAAGGTGATTGAGTCAAGAAGGATTGAATAAAGTTTGAAAGCACATGCTTTTGTAAAATAAAAAAAATCATTTTATAAGCTGTATATATGTACGACTACACTGGCTTATCAGCTTATTAGAAAACCTTGCGTTCTCACGCACTCCAGTCGTATGCAAATGAAATAGCCCGAAACTTGCTGGGTCACGTTTCGTGGAAGACTTGTAAGGAAAGCTGTAGTGCCCAGAGTTAAAGATGTACTATGAGAAAGGCAGACAATTTCAGCGAGAGGCATGATCATAGACTATCGTACCATTGGACACATCGTTATTTTCAGTAGCGGAATTCACCCATGCATCGACACAAGTAGTGTCTAGGAGCTTCGATCAGGGGCCACTGTGAGATGAAACCAGAAACTGCACGATCGAGCCGGAGATGATCAACTCGACTTGGAGGGCAGTATAGCAAAAAACGATCCAATTTTTAAACACCAGACTGGAAAGAAATCCATTTTCACCAGCGCAGCACTTACGAACCTAAGGACAATGAAGCTACTCAGCTTTATGGCAATATGAGTCTCTTAGAGACTGAGTTCAACAGATTTAAAAGGTAAATTGCAGCCATTATCAATCCACTGCAGAGTGGAACCTTCCTCAACGAGGGAAATGGACCATAATCTGCACGCTGGTACAGTGCTGGTTGGCAGATCGACCGTATTTACCAGTCGGACTTCAACTCCGGTATACTCAAAGAGCGTGTGCTACTGCACCCCCTACTCTTGACCACTCGGCTACGGAAACCTCCAACAGATTAAGTAGTCTGCAAATAGTGTCGGAAACGGAGAACATAGTCGATGGAGTACTGGAAACATCTAATGTGATTGGATGATTCACGGTGTTGCTGACATCATTTAGCATTGACATGCGTGAGGAAGTCGCAAGAATCAATGGATTTTGAATGCACCCTGCCCTATGGAATGTTTTCATGGTACAAAACGAGTCATTTCATTAATGAAGAGGATCCGGATATCCGTAGTGTGTATTTTCCCTCTCTTGAGGACCAGTTCATCCCATAAAGCTGAATTAATATCCAGACGAAGCTGATAAATTCCAAGATGACAATGGCATAGATCAGGAGGCCTGTTTTATTGAAAAAGTCCAGATATACACTGAGTATTGCGTATTGATGATGCGCTATAACTGCCTTGGACTCAGTAATTCAACATTGTGAATTTACGCATATGTATATGTGATACAAGAAAACAACTTCATCCAAGTCTGTGAGAATTGTGGCGCTAGTTTGAACTGAAATATATCTCCAATGTGCACCTTGTGTTCATGCATAATAAAGAGTACATCGATTATCTTGATTTTTACAGCTAGAAATATCTCTTGCAATAAACATACAGCACCAATCGAAATTCCTACTCCAGAGAAACACCACACTTCGATTTTCTGTTATTGCGCGTGACATTAGTATGCAATAAAACAAGCCTTAATACTGAAACAATATAAAGATACAACCTGTTGTTATTTGGAATAACTCTTTGTAGGGACACCCTCTTCCGAGCCACAGTTCTATCCATCACTTCCGACAGCTCCTAAAAGATTCATCAGTGTCTTTGATGGCCGCCTGCATAGATAGCTAAACACAACCTTCTGATATTTATGGGATCATTGATATGAATGAGCTTGCATGAATCTTTACAAATAGATGGAGGCTTTCAGTTATAAATTGCTCTTTCTGTCCATAAATTGTCCATTTTAATAGTTTATTAAAATGGACAATTGGAGTTCTTGCTTGTGACGCAAGCGCTGCTTGTTTCTTTCCACCATGTTCGTGACAAATGAGTTGTGCATCGAAAGCGAAGTCTGCTTCTTTGGTTGGAGAAGACAAAATCCTTTTGGACTTTATTTGCATGAAACTAACTGGATTTATGAACTGTGCTACTTTTGTTTTCGATTCATCTGTTATTATTTCGGAGATTTAATTCCTGGTATACATTAGGATTTCTGTTCATAATAAAATGAGAAAATTCGGGTAACATGCATAAAAATACGTTAAAGGGGTGGCGGATAATTTCAGATACTGTGCATTTGACTTCTGTGGTGGGCAAGCTCATGTGGTTTGCGGACAAAGATACAATGTAGAGTAACTCGATAAGTTTCGAATCCGAGAGGAATTTCAGAGTGGATCCAAGAAAAAGAGATTTGCTTGACCTGATTATCTACTATTATGAAGTCGTAAACCAGTTGGATTCACGAAACAACTTAAAACATCATATATATATAGATTTTAATAAAGCTGTGATATAGTTAGATTAAGGATATTGTACAGACTGGAGTGATCTGGCCCATAGATGAGTGAGTGAGCCAATCGGTGGTGGGTTTCCTGTTTTTTTGTAATCTTACTCAATAACATGAGAGAATAATATAGTTAGAGTTACCAAAGGTTATTGGTGATTTGAAAGTTGAGAGGGTGGTTGATGATTCATTGCTTTAAATGTTGCTTCAAACATTTGAAGCAACATTTTTCCCTAGGCCTTATTCCTTCAAAGCTTAGACCTTGTCCTAATTGCTTCAAAATGAATTGAACCTGTTACAAATGTGACAAAATGATAAGATTTAACGCTATTCAATTAAAGACTTTCAGAAAAACTCTGGTGTGACTTAGACTGGGACGAGGAGAGAGAAATTGAAGGTGATTCAGGACTAGAAAGGCTTCGGATTACGATACAATCTAACAGGCGACTAGGAAGACACGTGGTGTCCTGTCACGATTTATGGGCAGATATTTGCAAGTGGAAGAATGGACGTTGTCATTACTCTGTATAAGACTCTAAGGAGACTACACTTGAACTTAGAATATTATGTTAAAGTTTGTAGTGTGTGTTTGAACCGCCTTCTGAGAAAATTCTAAGAAGGTAGACCAAATTGGTGAAGGGCGCTTAAATAATCTCTCTTAAGTAGTAGTCCCTGTGAAGAACAGCACAGAAGGTGGGAATTGGCAAAGGTGGGACCTAACTGAAGTGTATAAGGGTCTGAAGGGGTCCGAAAAATGAACGAGGGAGGCATTTTCTCGCTGGTAGACGGGAAGAATCATAAGACACAAATAATCTTGAAGAGTAACAAAAGACTGGATCTTATGAATTTTACCTTTGATTACTTGAGCAGCGTGTTGTAGACTGTTGGAATAATTCGTCGTCTAAAGTGGAAGAAGAGTGTCTCAAAAAATTCTCGAGGGAATTGGATGGGCACCCCGTGGAGATGGGAGTAATACGGGTGACTGGGGAGTTTTTTTTTTGTAGGTGTAGAATAATTTTCTTTCTTTCATTTGGCCGATCCCATTCTGCTGATGTAATTTTAATTAAGCACTTTATATAACAAACCAGGTCCCATTTTTGGTTAATGACTTTGATGTTCTCTCTGATTTTGTAAAATTGTTAAAGGTTAAAAATGTTGTAGGAATTAGAAGAATTACTGACTAACATTTATTCATTCAGTTGTTAATAATCTCTCTTAAATATCGATAACTTAGCATCGACCGTGTGCTGAAAGATGGGCTGTCTTTGGGGTATAGCGACATTTAAAGGGGCAGTTGGTAAGCTGATTCTGAATTTATGTACAGAATCACGGTAAGGTTAGTTACAACAGACTATATGGTATACATGATTATATGGTTTTCTAACTGCTTGTTTCATTCACTTGAATGGGCAACCGACCTAATCTTATAAAAAATGAACAGATACATCATAACGACTTTGTGAATGTTTTATTTTTTATTTTTTTTTTGTAGTTGCAAAACCTCCCATCTGCTTTGTGTCGGAACTGATGTTTACTGAGCTCGTGCACAATGCGACCTTTGCCATCACTCCCATAGCCACGATACATCGCGTGCTCCAATGTGTTATGCAGCAATGAGGGAGGGAAGGAACAAGATCTCTTTGCTGTTGTGCTTTGAGCACTGAGTCATGACAAGGGCTCAGTACGTGTTTATAGCGATGCACATGACATGGGAATGGAACCACAACCCCCCCCCCCCTCGCCTTTACTCTGATTACAGTTTCAATATGTAATTTTCTATGACAGTGTGGCTAGCTGTACATCATAAAGGGTGGTACCTGTCTGCCTCAACTCAGCCAATAATAATAGTGCTTTCAGATAGCTGAGGAATTTTTACATCACTGCGTATTGATCCCCGAGAATGAATTCTTGCGGAGAACTAACATTTGTAGAAATTTCCACTGGTATTCGTTAACTTGTCCTTTTCAGGAAATATTTATTTTCCACTGAACGAGCAGAGATTTGTTTATTTTTATTTTGGGGATCAAAATATGATAAGAGGATGATATATCGCTAAGAGGGGTTTCATTATTATTTTTTGTGAATATATAACCCTGTTCTTCTACAGTTATCGATTTTAACAGGCTGTAATGAACAGTCCAGATTTATTAAATTCCATTATTTATTTTCCTTCTACTTTCAATTCTTATTAATAATCTGATGCTGTTTTGTATCCTCATTATTTAAAACTCGAGTTCTCCTGTTTGACAAAGATCCAGGACTTGATTTTTATCGCTAGGTGGCAGTTAAGATTCTGGTTTATTGGTGTGTTTGCGATCGATTTTGTTTTCTTTAACTGTACTGCAAGAGAAGTGTTCAAAGTATTCTGAAAGGGAAGGAAAATACGAAAAGGAGAATAATCCTCTTCTTGGTGAAATGGGACGCAGGACCCTGAATAGCTTCGACAAGTTAATACATGTTTATGAGATTTATCCAGTAGTTTGCAGAAAGGAGAACTGATGACACTGTTCGATGCTTGGGACTCCATCTACTTCCCAAAGGACAAAATATGGAAAACATGAGATTGACTGTCTGAGAGCAATATTGAAGAAATTTCTCAAGGAGGCTCCAGGTTCCTTCTCACTGATCCGTTTGTTTCCAAAACGAGAAAGGAGCTAATTTTATAACAACAGCAGTAATCGGAGGAAACCCGGACCCATGAACTTCAATGCCTTTCAGCAAATACTCTAGTGCACTGGACGATTACTTTGAAAGTGAGTATAACACATGATTGATTAATTCGCATTTTTAATGCCAAAAGAGTATTAAAACCAAATAATAATAGTTGATAAAATTGTGACTTGAATAGTAGTTCAATCAACAATACCACAAAACCATCATCGACGATAAAAGTATCCTGGCGAATTTGAATATCCCTAAAGCGGAAACCAAGTTTCTTCAAATACATTTTGACCCAACAGCATAAGCAGCTACAAATGCAACCCCTTTATTGAAGATATCTAAGGTGTAAGACAACTTGGAATTTTACACTCTCCCAGTTTTCTATCGATTACTGTTTTTCCTTAACACGTTGTCTGTACCAAGTTATAACAACTGCCTTCGCTCGACACGTGGCTCAAGAGTTTGTTAGAGAAACGTTTGTCTGCTGTCTTATGGTGAAACAGCTGTGGTGTGTTCGATTTTCTGTTATTAAATGTCTTAAGACATGCGGTCCAATAAAGAGCTGAACAGTTGTATTTATTACTGGGGACCGAGGGTCTGTAGAAACATTAGTGCACCTGCTATTAGGGTAGCTCTTTTAGGGGAGGCTTTTCATCTTTTTAAAGATGTTGCGGGGAAACACAGGTAAAATTAAGTTGGATGCAATTAGATGTAAGAGAAGATGGATGGAGAGAAATAATGAGGACGTTCAGGATTATGATGGCCGGAAGCTCTTCCTAAGGACACCTGACCATCGAAGGAAATGCATTTCGAACACGCTTAGTTGTAGAAGTGCTCGATTAACGCGAACCCCTGGCATAGATGCAAACTTGGAAACGACCCCCTCAACCCAGAGAAAATGGCGAACATTAGGCGATGCGCAAGATGGCATGAAGGAAGAAAAGATGGTAAAATCTGCTGTTGCTGACGTCAGCTGACACTAACAGATAGAGCAACAGTGTGTCCTCTTGCGGATAAACAGTGCGTCTGTCAGCGCCTCAACTGCAACCCCCACCGTTTCCTCCTATCAGCCACTCCACTGTCAGCAGCAGCAGGGCTCCCCAGTGTCTCCAGTCACCAGGACGTGGCCGCCATAAATTGTAATGATTGTATTAGGGCGACAGTAAGTGTCGGAACCAGTCGTGCGCCGCTGCGGTGATGCGGAGCAGACAGAGAGCCACGTGACAAATTGCCATCTTCCCCGTAGCAGCGTTGGTGGTACATAGTTCGCCATTTCCTGTTGAACAGTTAACTTTGGCTACGCATTAAACAGTCCTCTATCTTTCCCCCAAAGTGAGAGCGACAGTGTGCACAGACTATCCGTCCAGCGGAGGCCACCCATCCGCTCATGCGCCAAGCTCTGCCAAACGGAGCTAAACTAGCGTCTCACGCGAGATGTTCCACCTGTATAAACAACGGTGTAGAGCCGAAACGACAACGAAGGTGGTTTCGATTCCCTTCTCTCTTACTCACCCCCACCACCTTTGTGCGAGCGCACGCGCACCCGGTGCTTGTTCATTCCTTTCCCGCCCTCTAATAGGGATTACTTTTAGAGGAAATGCAGCTTTGATGACTTCCCTGCAATTATTTACGGTCGATTCCTCATTCTTTTCAGCTTGCTGGCCACTTAGCTTCCACAAACAGATGGTGCGTTACAGACTTGCTTCTTTAAACGTATCAACATTCCCCATATTTGTTTCTTTTCCGTTGGTGGTCTTTTTTTTTTTCTTGTTGGTTCCTACGGAGGAGAAACTGCGAAAACTGTTTTGAAAAGTACGATGAGAAAAGATCTTAAGTTTCCATTTAATTAAAACAAAAACTAATCTAAAATGGAAATAAATATCTATCAAAGATATTGTTATTTAATACATTGCAGAATCATCTGCAGAAGATATTTTCTGCAACTCTAAACAGATAAATTCTGCAGCTGCAGAATATAGATTCTGCAACTCTCGGTAGATTCTGCAACTCTCAGTAGATTCTGCAACTCTCAGTAGATTCTGCAACTCTGTTATTCAACAATGGCTATTGTTTTTTATGATAGATTCTGCAACTCTCAATAGGTTCTGCAACTATTATTCAACAATGGCTATGGTTTTTTATGATAGGTTCTGCAACTATTATTCAACAATGGCTATTGTTTTTTATGATAGATTCTGCAATTATCCGTTGTTTAAAATCCGTTGTTTAAAATCTTATAAATTTTAACGGCTACCTGATTTTTAATTCTTATATCCTAATTAGCATATTGTGGCGTATTACTAGACTCCACTGAACACTCACTAAATTGTCAGTTTTACTGGGAATGGTCAGTTTTCTCTAGCGCGTGCTGCGTTGTTCGACAAGGTGATAAAAATGTCAACCTTGTTCAGCCCTATGGCAACTGCGCATTGTTCCTTACTTGGCGTTTCGGGCAAAGTGTCACTTCTTCCGCTTTCATATGTCCGGACGGAAAGTCAGGGATCCGTGACAGAGCGGAGATCTCCCTCGTTAACACCCGTCCGAATTGGGGGAGGGAAGAAGGCACCGTCCATCGTTTCTCTTGACGACTGCGGTTATTTGTCCTGACAGCCGCGGAAGAAGAGCTTGGTGATGCTCTATCCCTCGCTAACATCCTGCGGCTGTTTCCCTCTTTTCTTTCTCTTCCCCCGCCCGCGTCTTCTAAGTCAGTAAGCTTTCCTACTTGTTTTATTGAATCCGCTTCTTGAAAACCCGACTAACTGAATCTATCGGGTATAACTGCCTGGTTCCTTATGGAAAGTTAAGCTATTTTTTTTCTCTTTTAGTAAAAAAGATTCCACTGCATTGGCGTACAACAGACGCTTGACAAATTTGCTGTCGTCCCCCGGGATTTCTCGTCTTTATCACTGCCGAATCTCTGTGTCTTGTTTGAGGTTCTCTCTTCTAGGCTGTTGCCGTTCTTGACGAATTTCCTTAGCACCGTCTCGTCTCCTTCTCCCTTCCTTCAGCGTTTGTTTTACTTCAATACCTGTTTTGCTTTCGTATGCATGAGAATAGGGAAAAGCGTCTCTGGAGACCCAAATGTACGTTTGCGTTTCTAGTTTGACAATAAATAGCGGCCGCGCATCGGGATGGAATTGCTGGTTGTAATAGACAGGTGACACAATCCTTTCACCATAAGCTTGATGTTGGTTTTTACCTCACCATATCCAAAAGCCACCTGGGGCCATCGAAGATGCAAGAAAATATCTGAAGAGAAATTTGAAATAATCGATATTCTTGCCATTTTGGTTCTCTATTTCTATACAGTTGAAAATTCTATGGCAATTCTTTCCAAATAGTCGAGTTATTGACTAATTTGGATTTTTCCATCTTTTTGGCAAGGGAAAATTTTGATTGATCGATCGTAATGTATGGACATAAATGTTCCAGGATAAAAAAATAAATAAATTTTCTAAATTAACAATTTAATTATTTTTCCAGCGCTTCCAAATTACTAAAGCTGATTTTCCAACATTCAGTTGAACTTTGATACCTTTGGGGGAAAAAAAATCAAATGACTCAGACGTTTTCTCCTTCACCGAACAAAAAAACTATGATCGATTTAGAAATAATAAATTGCTTTCTTTAATTCTCGCTAACCTCAAATTCTTTCTCTTTGTTAATCTACTAGAATGTCTTTAATTCAATTCTTCGCCGGATAGACTGTCTTTTAAACTACCTACGTAAGCAAATCAATGTGTTGTGCTCGAGGCTAATTCGATTTCGCTGGTTTTTGTTATTTCATTTTGTTGAGGTAGATATTTCCTTGAGCGAACTTCGGTAGAAAGGCGCGCTTAAAACGAAATTACCAGTGATCTGTAGGATATACTTATTTTTTTCTTATTTTGGCTCGCCAATGGTATATTCTACATTATTTTATGTACGTTATTTGCGTTTGTATTATAATTTAGTACATAAATTAATAAGATATAAATGAGTGTAACGTATTCACAGGAAATCTTTGAGGGGGGTTCACCAAGAAGCTCCTAATATTTTAGAGTCTTTAAACAACTTCTTCACAAAGCATTACCGTTTAGATGTAACGATTTATAAATTAAAATTTTGCCTAATCGTCTGCTCTTTTTTTCCCCAATGGGAAAATTGTTTCCTGTCCTCGGTTTTTTAAAGAAAAGAAAAAATAACAACTGCAGCCTAAGGAGACGCGATACCAACTGCCCTCATACTGAAGAGCGAAGATCACATGTACGTGTATATTTTTTGTTTTTTCCCCTTCGAGTAAATTCAATTTTAAATTTAGCAATTATAAAATCCGAATCATAATGCGTACTTCAATGGTAATATCAAATTCAATTTAATCCTTAAATTTCTGAATATGATTAAATCTAAAAATAATATCGAGATATGCCCAGGCACTTTTTAATTTAATTTTAAACACCTTGTAATAATGCATTCAGTATTACCATGACTTTCTAAGAAAAGATTAAGAATGTATCATCGTCAAATACAGCTCTCGCTTTTCATAAAACAAAAATGTTTACCAAGGAATTCTTATGGGAGAAAACCGAAAGTATCGCGCATTTAAAGCAGTTCTTTTAATTGCTTGGAAGTTTGAAAGTTTTAGCAGATGATTATTGATATGAGAAATGAGTAGCCAGAATTAATTTTAAAAATTATAAATTTAAATCAACACGGCTGCTTAATAAACGCAGTAATATAAATTCATTAAGACTGGATAAATGCATATTTATTGTAGAATTAACTGAATTCAGTATGAAGTTATTAATCACGCGTAAAAATATTAAATTAGTTTCATTTATTAAAATGATGTATGAAATATAAAAACCATCAAATTATTAATTAAATAAGAACACACAGATCATGTGATTTAATAGTTTCATCGTATTTACTGAAGCAGTGAAGTAGATCTAGATTTCTAGATAAGTCTGCGATGAACTATTAATGTATTCCAGTAGTAAGATTGGTATTAATATTTTGTGTAATATAATGTTAAATTTCATTGGCTGATCATTTAGTATTGATGAAACACGGATAAGCTATTATGATACAAAATCACATCACATAACAGTTACAATTGGCAACAGGTAAAAACAGGCACGATTACTCTCCTGCCATCTATAGGCAGTTTGCGAAACATGACTGGTTGCACGGTGGCACTGCCATACATGAATTAAATGATAAATTCGTTTAATTTTCACCTCTCCTTATCTTCGAATATTTTCTTCTGTTACCGAGGGATTCGTAGACGTGGAACTTGGGCGCATCATTAATCTGGAAGCGAAATGCATGATGGGAAACGTTGCGCAGAATGGCCAACACAAATAATTATTGAATTAGACAGACGGAGCTTCATCAAGTTAATAGCATTTGCTTATTTTATAAACTGGTGTTTACTACCGGACAATTGTGGTTTATTAAACAATAGACATGCGCAGTTATTGCGCTGTTCGCAGATTTGAAAGGCGCCAGCTGGCTAAAAAAAAACATTTCTTTCATTTGCAGTTAAAAATAAGTCGCCAAAAATAGGCTCCTTTAATGGACGGCGAACGGAAAGATTCCACAGTTTGACAATACTCCCACTCTCCCCGAGTACGTGACATCATGAATTTTCCAAAAAAAAAAAAAAAAAGAAAAAAGAAAAAAGTATTGCCGGATCTGCTTGGTGGCCAACTCTCCCACTTATTGTATTTCTAAATGCAATTTTGCGATTGATACACACGGCTAGTAATGAAATTGTCTCAACCTTCGGGCTACCACAGTATTTCCACGAGAATTCTGCCACACAACGAAACAAATAAAAAAAAAAAAAAGAAAAAAAAAAGGGAGAAATCTGCAACCATTAAATTAATTCCGAGAGATTTTTCTAATATAATTGATACACTCTCGCGATAACTCTTCGGTTGCCATGACGACGGCGCCTTAAAATACACGTTTGGAAGGTGGCCATTAGGGACGGCGGGCGCTGTGGTGGTGGAATCGAACGTGTTCGGGCGCTGGTGGGAGTGGGAAGGGGGGGGGGGTTGCGCCGGGTTGATGCCGCCACGTAATGGAGAAAGATAAATTATTCATTTTAGATGTGATCTGGATCGTTTGTTAGTTTGTTTGACGGATAGACTGAGAGATTACCTGCCGTTTTTCTGTGCGCTCTCACGTGCTTACAACTCTTGGCCTTCGCCTGAGCGGATTTTTTAAAAAAAAAAAAGAACTTTTTTTTGGTAGGTTACGTAGAAAGCGTTAGGTGTTGGCATGCTGTAGACATTTCGAACGGATATTTATTTAAAATGGTTGCCTTTTTGGAAATTTAAGCAGTAGTTGGACTTTCATATGGCGTTTCCTCATCTATCATGCTAAATAGTTCTCGTTTTGTATTTAATTTTGTTTAGAGAAGATAAAAATGCCATATTTTTTCTCCTAATTTCGTAGGCGATTATCGTCCCTACCCCTACTTACACTGAGGGATGCTTCTGTAAGTTAAAATGCTTATAGAAAACATTATGAAACAAATTATTAGAAAAAAAAAGATTTATTTAGTTTTTCTAAAGCTGCATTCAACAGTTTTCTATATTATTTAGAGGAAAAAACCGCCCCTTGCCTTTTAGGGGTGGTACCTGAAAGTGCCCTTGAGTGAATACTGTGAAACAACATAGCCTGAGTTACCTTGGTGCTAATTCAAACCCCATCCACTACGTAGGTGTAGAGTGTTCGCCAGTTTTTGTTCTCAGTAAATTTTAAGAAAAATACTCTACTATAAAAACTATTTCAAAAAGTATTTCTAGTTCAAACAACTATTTTCAAAAAATTAAATTATTTCTCAACATATAAAGCTTGTTTCAAGAGTTCCATGATGTTTTTGCTATTCTCGGATCCAGGGGCCCGGATCCGGGTTAAGTATAGTATAGCTATGCACAGGAATTCGACAGAGTTATCAAAATGTAAGAATAAAATTCCATTAGAGGTTTCTTAGAAGGTGAAAAAAGTTCCTTAAAAGATAAGGAATATTTGAATATTAAAATATCGTTCAAGTTATCATTACTAGTAGAAATGGATGATGATTAATCTATGAAAGAAAACTAAAATAGGCAAAATATTGGTGTTATAAGCAAGTATAATAACTGCTTAGATAAATTTGAAATGTGATTTGAGATGATCTTCAGCACATTTTAAATTTAAAATAAATTAAAACTAGATTTTAGAAAATTTAAAACATTTTCCTATAGTGATAACTGTCAAATCCCACAGTTGGCTTCAATTTGAGATCCTGCATGTTTCCATTGTGAACGATTCTGAAAAACAAAGTCCAATTTTGCTAGTGGACTCGAACTGCTCTTAAATATTCACCACGCTGTAAAATAAACTACAAGAACCCCTTACGCCTGCGCGGTAAAATTAAACTATGAACATAAAACATCATAGCTGGTATTGGAATAGCATCCAACCCTTCTGATTGACATTAAAATTTTATACACAGCTTTGAATTAATTCTGAACATTATGAAATTCATTGTTGATTAAATTTAATAACTTTTCTGGCTTTAGTTCCATAAATATTGGCTCGCGAGAGAACTATTTATATCACGTGAATTTTAATGACGTATTTCCAACAAAATTCTTTATTGGTTCTCAGATAGCAGGATTATTTCACAAACACCGAATCTGTTTTTGCTCCACAATCACACAGAAAAGTATTATTTAACGTTCTATTAGCCTTCATGAAATATATTTCTATCTAATTAATAAAAATAACTGTAGTTAACCAAGCTCAAGAAATAAAAATTTGATTTTTATGGAATAATTGCAATTATAGAGAAATCTTAGCAACTAACGGTTTTTGAAGTACCTCAAGATGATAAATTTCGAGATGGCGTTTTATAGGAAGGATAACGCATCTTTCAGCACCTCAAAGTTCTGAGTAACTTTTATTCTTAACACACATAATGTGCTCTTAAACTCTATAAGTGCGTTCTACAGAAATTGTTTTTTATTTATTTTATCTTTTGATTTTCGCTATCTTCTTGCGTTTCTTCGACAAAACAGAAAAGTGCCTTTGTTCATTACTTTCCTTTCAAAGAAAAACTCTCCCTTAGGCGTGCAGTTTTTTTTTTTTTTTTTTTTATTTCCTTTCCCCCAATAAGGCTCCGTCAGGGAAAACTAAACGAAAACTTCCTTCGCAGAGCCGTAACTTGCATTTATCGAACATACTGAAATTATCTATCGGTCCCTCTCCACGTCTACCTGAGCAGTGACAGCCAGCCCCCTTCCATCCACACTTTCCCCTTGTCAAGCTTCCCCCCCGATGTGCTTTCAAAACCAAAAATTTCTAGTGGGCGTGGACTAATGTAAAACTGGCAGATTTGTCTTATTTTTATTCACTCTTTCCCCCGTTCTGTTTCTCTACCTCTCACCTTTACTCCCCTTCCTCTTTTACCCCCTGTGTCGTTTCCATGACAATTTCTGTTTGCATTTCAGGTCTTGTTTCGATCTCTCTCTCTCTCTCGTAGTGATGATGCCTCATAATACATTACCTGGGGTGGCTTTTTACAGAGAAGCCGTACAACAATACTGTCAGCGATAGATAACCTGCAAATTGAAAAACTACGGAAGTTCACATAACTTTTGTTATACTAGTTAGCTACACTCTGCAGAAGACACGTTTCTGAGAGAGAGAGGGACCCACAACGGAGAGTTTCCAAGGCAACGGTAGGCATGGTAACCTGGTTAACGTCATTTGTGCAGTTCCAAATATAGTGTCCGTATTGCCTTTTGTCGTTTCGTGGAAATGCAGTGTGTAGACTTTTAATAGAGATAATAGCGTCGTTTATTCTTGTTGTCGATAAAACAGAGTCAATAGAGAAAAGTGATTATTTTTATTATTAAATTTTAAGCGCGAGTTATCTAACGTTTTTCGTTTTAAAGAGAGTGCACGAAGATGTGTTTAATCATATCTGGAATTAAATATTGAATAAGCGGAGGAGAGTTTATTAGGTTTGACTTGTTATAGATGAGTTGATTGAGCAAGCTTTTGTGTTAATATAAACCACACTTGCTGGTAATTGCTCAGAATTCTCGGTGGTCTTTGGATTGCTTCTCTAACTGGTATTAAGACTGGGAATAATGAAGTAAACAAGTGTTCCAAGTGTTTATTTATGGAAAGGGGTTATTGCGAGTGATATACGTCAGTCCGCGAATATCACATAAAGTTCAGGCTTTAGAAAAGTCAGATTCTCTCTGTTTTTAAGAAATTATTATTATTATTTAAGAAAAAAGTTATATAAATGTATCTTAAATTCTAACGGGAATTCAAACTGCTTTAATTTAAAAATTGGTATGAAGTTTTGAATTTTAAAAATATAATAGTACGATGTCTTAGAGAGCAGAAAAATAGCTGAAACAGATAGTTGTAGATTGGAAATAAGTTAGTGAAATGGCACACGCAATGGAGAAAATTACGCATTCAAATGCTTGATTATTTTTACACATTCAGACAATATTGACTCATTCTTAGGATACGTTTAGTGTCTTTCCTATGCATTTGAGCCCAATTCTTTGAAATTCAAGTCACGAATAGCATTGATGTTTTCCGTGGTTGACTCGCTCAAAGGTGATTCCAGGTACTGTATGATGGGCAGACATCGTTAATGTCTCCACATCTTCGTGGATTTGTTCTCAGATAGTCCTTTAAATAAAATACGTTCTTGTTTTTATCTCATCTTTCGTGAAATTATTTGTTTCATTATTTTTTCAGGCTTAAAATAAGTAATAGTAAAGAAATATTACCTGACATTGTTTTTCATGCGTATAGATTTTTGTAATTTAATATTAATCCTTTTTTATATTCACATAATAAAATAAACGAGGCAAAAACCTTTTCAAATATCCTCTCGTGTATGAAGAGGGCTGATTAGAACTCATAAAGAAGTGGGTATCTTTCGAATGTCTGAAGATTGTTGTTGACAAGGCTCGCGTGAAACATAAACGCAGTAATATTTTTATTTATTTAATTGCTGTACTATGCAGGCTTCACCCATTTACAAAGTGCTACATACAGTATATATATATATATATATTATTATATTGGCCTATTAAATTTAATATCGAGATAAGGGGAGCTGTTTTTCCATAATGTGTTCTCTATGTTTATTTTAAACATTCTTGAATTTCTAGTGGTTATAGAGGGAACGTTTAATTTTGATAATAATGAAGTATTCAAACATTGACTATTGATGATTTGTATACTACTTTTAATATTTGGGTTTGCCTTATTATATATAACAGTTTCATAATATATTTAGATAGATAAGCGTGATATCTATTACTGTTATAATTCTGAATTCCGTCTAGGCTTAACAAGTTTTTGATTATCTCGATTTTTTTGGCCATTTGTTTATTAAGTTATGGGATTTTAGGAACCAGACCAAGCAAGCGAACACTAAATGGGGTAATTCTAATGCGGTTAATAAGCTTTGGTTCGATTCGAGTTGTTTAAAGAAGAAGTAAGTCGTTTTACGAATTCAATTTCTTGTTATTTTCTTATTATTTGGTCGAAGGAGCAGTTTTATGTGAAGATTACCTAAATCCGAAACAGAATACTTTCTGTTTATCACTTGGCTTTCAGTTTTTTAATCATAGGTTATTTATTTTTTTCCTGGGATCTCTAAATAATATTATCTTACATTTATTGGTCCGAGATGCGTTTTTGGTGTTGGATATGCTTCCAGCGCTATCAGAAAAGAAAATAGCCAGAGATTCCGTGAAAAATTGCTTCTCTTCTTAATTTAAATCTTCACTCTTCTTTAACCCCTAAATCTTTAAGAAGCCCATGATTTTCGGTTTCCTTTTTGATAACATAAGATTATTAGTCCCTTGACTGGAGAATTCTTATCTATAATAGTAATTCTACCTTACTAGTCGGAAAATTTCGTCAGAAACATTTGTGATTTTAAATTTTAATAACAAATATTAATCTGAAATGTGATTAAACTGAACCTCGCATTTTAAGATTACGCATTTAAAACAAGTAATTATCTAACAAAACACACTAACTGGAAAGGCTTCTTTCTCTTCTAATTTACAATATTTTTCCAGGTTACAGATTCCGGTCAGAGAGCGCCTTATCGATGTACGAATACAACGTAACGCATGTCATTAAACGAACACATCACAAACTCAGGTCAAAATGAATTCGAAACACCCTTCTCCCGAGCCATTGTTCTCTGACTTCTGTCTTGTACATTTGCCCTATCTACGAGCCCTTGTTACTCCTCCCGAATTCCGTTATCAATCCATCCCCTCCGAATCTTATGCATAAATAAACACGCTCCCGTTTTTCAGATTTTTCCTCATCTCAGCTTCTCGTCAGAGAAACGCTCCGCTAAGCCTTTGACTGAGGGAGGTAAGGGATGGCGGGATATGGAGGGGAGTAGTGGATGCAGGCTGTCAATTATCATAGGAGAACACATACCGATAAAGATCCCGGGATCGAGCTATTGTTGAATGGTAAGAAAGAGGAGCATTAGACCGCCAAAGTGACAACGCTTCTGCATCACTTACACCACAATTTCAACCCCCCCCTCCCAAACCCGTCCATTCGGCTCTACGCTGCTGAGAGGATATTCAAATGGCGTCCTTGAATATCGCATGCATTCTGAGCCCTTCGCGTCCCGCATCCGAATTAATACGTAACCAGCGTTCCCGCGTGGCCCCCGCCATGTTTATTCAAACACATTAAACCGTCGTGTAAGATGGATGGCTGTAAAACGACTTAGTCCTGTCTGCGATGCAAAGCAAGAAGATGAACGTGAATGGAGGGAGGAAATATCATCCCCTGCCTCTTTCCTCCCCCGATACGACCGAAAAAAAGTGAAAATTTTAATGTTTGCCTACCTCTCAGCCAAGTATGCTAAGCTTTTCGCAGTATTCTGCTTCGCGCTGTGTTGATAAAACTGGCGTTTAGTCTGAATATTTAACATTTGTTTGATAACACGCGTTGCTCTATTTCTCACGTATCCCCCCTCCCCTTCTTTATTTCTATGCACCTCTTGAAAATGGATGAAGAAGTACCTAAACAACCGTAAGGATGTTGGTGAGTATTAATGTCTTTGATGATAAACTTCATCCTGTTTCTTGGCCTACCATTGGTTTTCTATGAAGAATCCTGTGTCAAGAAAAAGATTGAACCACTGTGCATGCCCTCGTTGTTTTTATAGTGGTTACGATTACAGTCCTACACTGTGGAAAAGGTTCGAATCCAGTCTGACGGATGGAACTTCTTTTTTTTTCACTACATTGCCGAGTTTGTGTATCTGGAAAAGATTTGATGGCCTTACCTCCCAGAAGCTCGAGTTTTTCGTTGAAGTAAACAGACTGAAAAATGCACGCACACTTTCCTTCTCAGTTTCTTACTGGGAAAACCAAGGACCATCAAAGTCAACACAAGGTTTGTGAAAATCCAACGTCTGTCTTTCCATTTTTTCAGATTTCTTTTTTATGAAATCAGTCGTCCTTCGCCTGAAGGCCAGTTCAATTTCAAGCAGTAGTCATCGTACAGCTTATATTCGTTGGTGCTTTTCAATGTTTTTATTTCATCCACTTATAGGTCTAGTAAGATATTGGCTGCGCAGGAGTTGAACTCCGTCGGCCCGAGATTCAAACAGAAGTTGGGCAGGAAATTGATGTCTGCAAGCTTGTATATTGGACATTTTAAAGGTTCCCACTTTGGGCGAGAGTTACGGATTTTTGCCAACAGTTGGACAGCTTGGGAATACTTTAGAATTTCCAGGTATAGATTATCGTTGTGGAACACTAAAATGACAAATGAATTCGGTAAATTTCAATTGCTTAAATACCAACGGTGGATTTCTCCAGACCAGTTCTGCAACGGACAGACATTATTTTTCATCTGCAGTCTTTGCGACAAAGTCTGCATTTTAATTCACCACCCTTGGACAGTTTTTATTTTAATTTTCATTGGTTAATGTATTTCGATTATAAGCGCAGTGCAGCATTAGCTATTGGCATTGGTATCGTGCAGCAAATAATGAGAAGTATTCGCGTGCAATTTAGAAATTTTCATTGGAATATTTACTCAACAAATGAACACGGTAACTTGGCCGTTTGAACCAGTTCCCGGACTGCTTTTTTATTTTATCAAAACAGTTCTGATACACGTGGGTGCATATCTTCTTCCATCGGGAAACTCGTCTACCACATTTCGTTCTCTTCACCATCAATCGGAATTGGAACAAGCTCGACGAAGACGACTATAAACTTCAGTTTTCTCTTCGAGCACACACTCTCTCTCTTTCTCTCTCTCTGCGATTCGAGATCATTACAGAACGACATCAATCATTCAAAAGGCTAACAGCGGGATAAGTGGTATGTCTCGCGACTTAATGACATGATCGATGCTTCTTGCAGCCGTTATCAGCTTTTCCCGACACTGGGGATTTCGCGTAATCATTTTGAATTGGTTCCGAGGGCGAAACATGTCGTGTTACATGGGAGGGTTGCATGAAGTGACGGAGATGTTACTAGAAAAGAGTAAAGGGGGAGAAAGGGGACGGAAGAGAAAAAAATCTGTCCCGGGGCTGCTGTGATGTGGGCAACTGATAAGTGCTTCTACCCACATCGAAAAAAATAAAATAACGAATTTCTGTCGTCAAGAGATTCGACATTCCACACTGTAAGGTCGGGCTGTGGTTTCGTGGCACACTCGGTGGGAAGGAGAAGGGGGTGGTTGTGTTTTTTTTTTTTTTTGGACCGACATGTGAATGGCTGCAGACTGCGAATAAATCAAACTATTATGTTTACCGTATCGTTTCTATAAACTGTAGTCAGTTAAGGTGCAAAGTAAATGTGTGTTTATACTTCTCAGAGACCGTCTTTCACAATCTACTGCTTCAGCTGCAATCAGTTCCTTGAAAGGGTTTAACTTCTTTAGAAATACTCCCATCGGCATCTAGACACAGAAAACAGCTTTGTGGACAACTTGGTGACCATAAATTCGGAATACTTCCATCACTCGTATATCTTACACCAAAGGATTGAACAATCTAACAAATAATAAGGAACTGACAATTATAATACGTACAAAGTCGAAAAATTCAAATCCAATTAACTTAAAATGCTTAAGTACGCATTATGAAAGTTTAAATTGAAAATACCTTGTAGTGAGTCAAACCCTTTTTTGTTTAACAGAGGGGAGAAAAAAGACGAAACTATTTTAAAATCTATTTATTTCACCGCAGCCTTATTGGGAACGGTCGAAAAACTGGCGTATCTTGTTAAAAGAATCTTTAAATCCAGTCATTTCTCCATAAAGTATACAAGGAAAACGCATTACATTAAGAATCTAGACGTTGAGAAAATTACTCCAGTTGCTCGAAAATTCGATACAGTCGAAAATATCCTCGGAAGAATTGAAAGAATTCTCCATAAAAGCGATGCAACACAAATGGATTCAACAAAAAAAGAAAGCAATGCTATCGAATTGAACATATCAGGTTACTACTGCGTGTTCAATAATTTTGCTTCTTATCCTTACCGGCAGCCATCTACTTTCATACGTTAAATTCAGAGTATATTTTTATTACGGGCAATAAATAGGCAATTTCATTTCTGTATTCGTTTTTACACGTTGGACTTATTATATTTTACTCGTTGGATATTATTTCCGTAATAAGTTAAAAGAAAAATTGTATGGATAATTCTATTTTAATGCGAATAGCGCAAATACGATAACTGCGCACAAGATTGTAGCAAAAGAACCAACACAAAACCAAGCGACTAAAAGAAATTACCAAAAGATAAAGAAAAAAACGTTCAGCGCGAGATTTGGTTTGCACGTGAGCGTTTTCGAAATCGAATGAGCACGCGGTGACGTTTTTAATAATGTATTGGGGAAATCACAATATGTGGCCGATTGTTGTGTGTTGTCCAGTTAACACAATGAAGTTTCTGTTCTCGGGGGAACACGAAAAGCCGCAGACGACTGTAACGTGGTCACTGTCGCGTGAATTGGTCCTCACTGCGTAAGATCGATGGCCTCTGCCTGCGAGAGGAAGCATGATAATTACAAGTGTAGCCACAGCTTTGTTCTCACTTCAAAAGGAACATTCTAGAAAGAGTTAGTAAACTCTTCTCGACGTGTTTCCTCACTAAATCTTCCTAACTTTGCACCACTGGTTGGAGAATGAATAAAACGAGAGCTGTTTAATGTCAAAAAATGGATTAATTAAAATCGATCGTTTTTTTGTCGACGTGTGTATATTAAAAACCGCATTTATCCCCCGAAAAGAAACCACCACCTTCAATATTAGATAATTTCTGAAATTAAAAACTCCAAACAAGTCTTGATTAATATAAATTTGCTTTTAAAAAAACTGTTTATTTGAGTAGTAACTCAGAAACTTAATATAATTTGATAGCATAAATCTCCTCGAAGCAGCGGCATCTAGTGAGAGAAAAGTTTATAATTAAGTCTTTGGGTTTGCAGAATTGTATTGTTGGTGCGTAATGTAATGTTTTAATTAACTGTGTTTTTAATTTCTTTCTTAATTATGCGTAATATTAATGTTTATACTTGGATATGAAAGAATTATTATAATCTAGTAATTTAATATTATTCCGGTGTATATACGTGCACGCAAACACGAGGAAAAAAACATATTCGAGTATAATTGCTATGCGCTGTGTTGTTTTAATTGGCACTTTCAGATAGTGGCAGAAAATCAATTATTTTTCGGTTTGTGTGTTGGGTAATGGGTCAGTTTATTTTCTTTGCTGTGCACGCACTAGGGGGTTTCCTAAGGGGGGATAGCTGATGTGTAAATAAGGAGATTGCCACAACATTACCTACCAAGTTTAATTATATAAATTAAACGTAAAACTTAATTTTGATGTCCATTTTTTTTTGTCCAAGAGTCCATTTCAAATGGACTCTTGCTCGGTACTGACGTCCTTTCTACAAAGTGTTTCCCTGATATTACACGTGTGTCAAATAAACAGCGCTTTCCAAAAAATGAGAAGCAACTGAAAAGCTTATTAATTTATAAGTTTATTACCCTAACAGTTATTTCTACCCCTACTGCTGTTTCATTGGAACAGCAATAGGGTAGAAATGGCTGTTAGGGTAATGAACATTAAGGCTTTAGGGTAGTGTATGTTATGACAGCACAACTTTGTTACCAGCATCTTCCCATCAGCTCTCTCTCTCGGAGATTTTGGCTTCTGCTGCTCCTACTCTATCTCTCTGAAGTGTCAAGTACAGTAGAAACAGTTCTAAGTGTGTCAATACCTGCCATTAAATAAATAGCAAAATATTTCTTTTGAATTAGTGAAATACTCAGACTTGTTAGCAGGGCCTCCCCTTCCCCTCACATAGGGAAGAATGTACGGAAATGTATTCAATTCAAAATACTGAACTTCCATCAGCTAAATATGTCCTTTTGTTAAATAATTTTATAAAGAGAAATGAGAAGCGTCCGATATTGCATTTATTAGACGCTACTGTGACAAATAGCCAAGTACGACACCTGGAGGAGGAGGGGAAAAATGACGCTGCTTCTCCAAGCTAATTTGGGACAAAAGAAGCACAGATGCTGAGAAAGTAGACACGTGTAAGGTTATAACACCTTGAAGCCATCGCGTTACGCGGTCTGACTGTGATGAAAAGGAGAATCGAATTAAAGCATCCCTGCCGGACCCGAATTCGAACTGCGAATAAGAAGTTCCTTAAATGTAATCATGAAGAACGAAGCAAGCACCCACTGCCATCTAAATTAAGTCTCGGAGTGATATAAAAGTTGGGGAAAAAAATTAAGAACTTTTTTTCCTCTGTATGCGTGTGTTAACAACAAAACTTTTGAAAATAACAACCCAAGCGAAAGCAGGAGGCGAGACGCGTGACATTGGCTCTCCCCATGTTAATAAATCAGCATGGTTACGTGTAATCTGCCCTCTTCCTTTCCCTCTCTCGGTCCGTTATTAAATTTCCTGATTTTACATCGCTCGAGGCAGTAAAGTTTCTTTATAAAATTACCGAGGCAAAGAAACATGTGGATCAGTCACCAAGAGACGGCCAGGGCCTCCAGCTATTACCGTAATAAACAGTCGGGGATTAAGCACGTTGCTGTGGCAACCATAGGTTATAGATCTCTCAAAGAGAGGACAGAAAGAAAAAAAAAATAGTGTATATAGCAGTCGGATGTCTCTTTTGTTTCTTAAAGTAATCAGTAAACTGTTTTAGCAGAGCTGCATTTCATCCCGGTTTTGTCTAATGCTGGTTATGTTCATTGAACACATTAAAGACGCTTATATAGGGAATTTTTTTAAAAAAGAATTCGTTATTTAGCGAATGGCATGATAAAACTTTCCTAGTTGTTTTGGGGTGGTTAGATACGGTGGTTGACGAGGTTAATTGATTTGAGATTATTGCCTCGTGCGCTTGGGCATCTCCCTATCCTTTTTGAAAGTTAATAAGAGATAACTTTTAAGTAAGAATGTCGCCTTGAGACTGCACAAAGACTAAAATTAAAGTAACTTATTAGAATTTTTAATTTTCTGCTCTTTCCAGGCTTTTGTAGTGCGTCTGAGGATTTGGCGAAAAATAAAATTTTCTTTCGTTGTCATCCAAGATGAATTTCTCAAGAAAAAAAAAGATGTTTTTCAAGGCTTTTTTTTTTGCCTTTTCACTTTTCTTTTTTATATAATCGTTAAGGTTGTTCGAATTGAACCGCATGTTTTTAGATTGGAATACTAAATTCTTTAAATTTCACCGATTTTTTTCCCATCTTTTTGCTTCAATGTTCCATCGAAGATATTTCTTTCAAACACATAGCTGAGATGAGTGTGGTATTTCTGCGGGAATTACTCGATGAGACTTCTTTTTTTTTACTGTAAAAGATTATTTTTTCATCCTGTTATAATTATTAAATCTGGAACTGATAGTCAGAACCCGATACATCCAATATTAATTCCTGCTATAGCAGATGCCCGTGGGTCACAACAATTCCAGCACCATTACATTGCACTCACATGTAGGAAAATCAATCGTACTGATAAATTATTATGTAAATTCCAGTGCCGAGAGAACTGTTTGCATTTGAGCATGAGATCCATTCCAAGGAAAAATCCTCCCCACAAAGGATCGATTGTAATTTGATGAATACGAAAGATGCCGACTAGTTCAGTCGATTATGACCAATACGTGAATACCTTGTGTCGGGTTCCCTTGCTCGAATCCACGCACCACATGGACAACTACGTTATTCGCGACAGTGAGGTTATTTCTTTCTTTTCCCTTTTAAAGCAAGTTTTGTCCAATGCATAAGCAAAATCGTGTTGGCTTCTGCCTTTCATCCCTTGTTACTTTATCTCCGCGTGTGTAGGTCTTTCTCGTGCGTTTCTGCCTACCTCTTTATGCAGTGAGGTAGTACATGTTAGGGGAACACAAAATGTGACCGAGAACTTTGCGCAGTGGGCAAACGGCAATCCATACACCCTTGTCAAACGAACGGAGTTGCTATGCCAACGCGAGAGATGGGCATGCACTGGCGAGAGATGAACGATCGCGAATAGAAATTTGACTTTGGCGCATCCATAATAGGATGGAAATAGCGGACCCTTTCTGTATTCTGCAGCCGTTCTAAAGTGGGGGGGGCTGGAATATGGGTATTGGCTGTTTCTCGAATCTCTCTGGTGATAATGCTTGTATGGAGATGCCCAGTATGTAAATAGAATATGAAATAAAGCATATCTTGAAGAGTACCTTGGGTAGCGATTTACATATACCTGTTGTGTTTCTTTTTTTTATCCTTACAAAGCTGTTTATTTCTTAGGACGTTTTGGGCACTAGAAAATCTTTGAGAGAAATACATGACGTCGTTTTCTGTTGTTCTCCTCCAATGTCAATGACCTAAGAAATCGAGGATGATCTCTTCTCACTTCAGAAGTTTCATCACCTTCTGCACGTGAGCAGAACTTTGCCAGTAGGCGTACTTCCGGTTTAGAAGATTACCGCCTACTCTTTTTATCACGTTCTTGGCAATCGCTATAAAATAGTTTCTCAGTGTGGTCTGTCTTTTTTTCAGATGGACAAATCAGAGTGGACACTAATAAATCAGTTCTATTTCATCCCTGATATTAAATTATACAAACAAACAACACTATCCCTTATTTCATATTATTTTCTCTAAAAGAAACTTAACTTTTGTTTCTTTATATCGGTTGTACACATGTTCATTGTAAAATTGTTTTTCTTCGCGGTTTTAATACGCTAGAGAAACAGGACTAGTAGTATAACTAATACTCTAGGTCCTCGTCGGTATACATCTTTTAAATTGTGTGTGATACATTTGTTTAATAATTATTGATATTTTGTAGCATGGCGGCTGTTTATACTCGAATTTTTTGCAAGGATTTTTACTGGACAGTGAATTTCAAAATTTGTGCAATTTGTGAAGTTGTGCAATTCTTGACAATTCTATAACTACCTCTTTCGAAACATGTATTATAGATTACTTGCCAGCCGTCCAGATCATGTTGTTCGTATTGACTTTTAAATACTCCTCAAATACTCCTCAGTACACAAAAAGGATAAAAGTAATGATCCTCGGTAATTTCAATTGAAGGATCAAGTAATGATCCTCAACGATTTCAAATCTGAACTGTCTTCACTAACTCTTTGGAATTATGGTCTGCAGTAAGCCACTATACAATCTTTGCGAACAACATGCTGAGTCCAGATCGATCCACCATGACGAACCTATTCAGATTTTTCAGCTCTCATCAACCATCATATTGATGCTGGAAGACATGCGGTTGAAACCTTCGCGGATATTAACAAGGCATTTTATAAACTGTCACAGTCCCCTACTCAAAATTATTGGTGAATTGTGGAGTATTTGGCCCCATTCTTAGCACATTAGTAATTATGAAAGTGCCAGTTCATGGCAAGTTGCTAATGGTCCTGAGTACATTAACTAACTTGTTTTTAGTTATTAACGTTTGTAAGATAATGTTTCTCACTTCATCGTTTTGATTTACAGTATATATAAATCAAAACGACGAAATATATCCTTCAAATATTCCATATTATTAGAATAAAATGAGCTTTTTTAGCAAATAAAACAAAACCCACAAAGGGCACACATAAAATACATTTTTTCTATTCATTTCGTACCTCTTTTAGGGACAGATTATTCACGTGTATTAACAAGGTTTGGGAATGGATAGATTATGAATACTTTCGTAAATAACTTGTAATCCCCAGAGGAAATATTGTTTAACAGTTTGCTCAAAGAATATTGCACCTACCAATCTTTGTCCCTGTTTGGCTGATCGCAGTTTTGTTCAAATAGAAATGCTATTTTTTTTGGTTAAGCTTCACTATAGAAGTAAATAGAGTAGAAGGACGAGAAACTAGGTTCCCGATTCAACTTTTTTTACGTACAATGGCCACTTCAGTTCTGTAAATTTCATCCTCACTATTGGCGTTATAGACCGGGAAAGCTGTTCCTTCTCCTCCCAAACGATCTACGAGCACCATTACAGACTCTTTCGGACGAATGTCCATCTTGAAGTAAATTGCGGTTGGACTATAGCAAAGAAAGAGAGCGAACCTTTCTTTACCATTAAGAGATACTTTGACTACTGCAGTTCCTGTAGAAATAGCGTTGTGACCGTGGATTAAATGTGAATCGGTGATCAAGATTAAATTCTTGACAGCAGGAAATGAAACGAGAAGTTTGAATAGTCACTTGTAGTCAGAAGTCTCTCGAATGTGTTTGACCGTTTCTGCGTCTGGGATCCTTGCCACTAAAAAAAAACAGGCGGGTACACAGACGAGAGAACTTTCACAATTAAATGAAAATCGTTAGAAGAGAGATTCGAATTTTCCCTTTGCTTTTCTAGAGGAATTTACAGTGTAATTAAAGAAAACCAGCCTCGCCAAGATGCGGCAAAAGTTTAATTTTCAAAGTCGCTAACTTTTCGAAGAACTTTTGAATCTAAGAAATTTAATTTTCTTTAGCAATTTACCGAGCGGTCGGACCACATTTAAGTACATATGAGCTTTGTTCTCGAAGAACCGAGTAACTTCAGCATATATCGTAAATAATTCGAATGTCTTATTAGCAAACTTATATAGAATTATTAGCAATAGATGCTTCCGATGGAATTGAATCCAATCTCTTATTTCAAAGATGAAACCGTACAATGCAATTTGCTTAATCCTATGATTTCAATTAAAAAGTAAACTTCAGGCTCGAGTAGCTCTCTTATTGCTGTAGATGGCGCTAACTTATTAGATATTTTAGAAAAAATATTGTTTTATTCTTTAATAACTTATAAGTGGATATACTGAACCCCCCCCCCCGGTTAGACCTGGACAAGGCTGTCTCATAACTGCTTATTCAGTACCCACCAGGCTTTTCAATTAGGTGGGTTAAGTATGTTGGGGGGGGGGGAATAAAAACCTACACCTCGTTTAAAAACAGTCATGCCATCCGATAAATTGCGTGATATTCCCAATTCATTATTGATTGTAATCTATTCTATATTGAAAATAACATCCGCCCGTTTCTATGGTTACGCGTGTGACGTCATCAGATTAAAATTGTTGCTCGTCGTGGAAAGACTTTATTCTTTTTTTGATGTCATAAAAGTTGTGGAAATTCGCATATTTTCAAAGAATAAATTAGTAGAAACTTTTATTTATCTTTTTCATAATTTTAATTCCTTCCTGGAAGATTTAAAATTTCCGCATTACTTTTTTAGATGTGAAAACATCTATAGCGTGACCTAACAATGGAATGTAACGAAAATGCAAACTTTGTGGTCAGATATTTGTATTGTTGCAATTATACAACGGAATATGATTGTGACGTCATAATGATACTTATGATTGTGACGTCATAATCATACTTATGATTGTGACGATGTTACAATCGTACTAATTCTACAAATGGATTTCGTTAACCTTTTCCAAGCCACAAGCTTTAATTTTTTTTTTAAATATATATGAAACAGAAAATTTTAAAAATTTGTGTTCATTTCTTTAAATATTTATTGTTTCCACTATTGTATTATAATAAAATATATAGCTTCTCTTCTACTTATGGGGACCAATCTGTGTTTTCCAAAGGTTTAAATGAGTTCATCTTAACAACATTAAAGTCAATTTAGCTTGGCATACGTCGTCATTTATTTATGGAAATATCTCAGAGGAGTTTCTTTTATTCCAGAGGCGACACGATAACAATAAAAGACATGTCAGACAACATTATAAAGTTACAAATTTTTAAACGATTGTAAATATTTTCTAGTTGGAATTAGATAGTACCAGACCTTGCGTAAGAGATGAATATGAATTATAATAATGCACTAAGACAATAGAGCGAATTTTAAATGAGGGCCTCTTAGGAAGGAAACAGTTAATACGTTCTTATTAATTTTACCATTATTTTTGTTGACCTGATGGAACTGCAGCATTCATTATTGTTGTTAGGATTTAACGAGGAAAATGAAAAATTATTTTCAGAACAGATCGAGTTTACTCATGCGAATTACTTCGAAATATTGCGGTGTTAGGGGGGGATATAAATAGGACATTCAGATGATACGGTAGGCTGTAACTCCCTGTTTTTAAGGGTAATATTCGGAACTACGCGGAGGATTGGTTATTCGTGTTTTGTTTTCCCCCTTTCACCAAATATCCCAGTAAAACTGTGTGGATATTTTCCTCCATAACGCTGAAGGTTTTTGATAGAGATATAAAACTGCCAGAGGAGAGGTAAATTGTGTGCACGCGCGCTTTGCAAATGTTTGAAGAATATTTTCCAATCGATTTCTGTAAGAAATAGTACATTTAAAATGGTATAAAGAACGAGGCTGGCATTTTGCCAGTAATTGCAACTGCAATGCTTGATATAAACACGGAACATGACATGATTTACAATCTGCATCTTACAAATATATTTTAATTTTGTTGAGAGTTCTGGAAGGAATTATACTATTTTTTTCATAAGTACAAAAATGCCGCTCACACTTTTTAGGAAAAAATGAAAAGCTAATGCAAAAAGAGAAAACCTATTTGAAAATTATTCTAAAAAATCTTAATTGACGATGAGGCGTCTTGCTCTACAAAAAATAAGTATTTCTAAGAAATATCAAGTAGGAGAGCTTCAAAAATGCCCGGTGTTTGATTATGTAGAGTGTAATTTATGTAGATGAATAAGCAAGTTATATTCGGGCTAATTTCATATTTTTCCGAATTGTTAATTATGTTTAAAATCCCAGTTTGATGTTTTTAGACGACAACTGGAAACAACTTAATTATTTATAAAACCCCTTAATTGTAATATACTTTGTGAGCGTTAGGATTAAGGTCCTTTGACAGCAAATGGAAGGAATTGAAGGATACAGTTTGTATCACCAATGAAACACAATGCTTCAACAATTATCTTCTCGATTTGAGGGAGCATATTTAACCATGAAAATGAATTCGTTGTTGATTCGAAGTTGAACTTCATCATTGGAAGATGAAGTTCAGCTTCATCCTCCAAAGATTTTCCAAGTCATCCTTAGAAGGATGAAAACTTCATCATTCTTTTTTCATTTTCGCCCTCAATTTATTGATTGAAACATCAAGTATTCGATTTATTTTGTTTTATTAAGAAAGAATTTTTTATAATTTCTGGGATTTAATACGGTATAATATTTATAAACAACAGTAAAATATTCTTATGAACTTGGAATTGCATCTTTAAATCAGTAAATACTCCAAAAATCTTTTATAATATCAAAATGTTATAAAAACAAAATTCAAAAATAAATTATTACATTTATATCTTGTCTCGAATACTTTCAAAATATAGGCTACAGAATTCGTTGGTTTAATAGAGTGGACAATGAGATATTGGAATCTTATTGCTAGTAATGCCAATATTTTGTTTCTCATACTCGGCTTCATCTGTTTCGATTTCATTTCCAAACTCCTTTAGGAAATTATTCCCCTTTTTCATTTTACTAAAGGACATGGCCGTTTATATTACACGAGGCTTGAGTTTGTGCTTTGCTTAGAACTTGGCAAAACGAATTTAAAAAAAAAAAAAAATCAAGACGTTATAAGAGACATATCCCTTTAATTTCGAAGCTATACTACCCATTAAACCGAAAGAGTTAGTGCATCTTATCATGCAGGGTTTCAGACGTTATGAAAGGCTAAAAGTCTTCCTCTAGGGAAAAGGGGGGGGGAGGGAGGGAAAAAGTACTTCTTTATCTATTGTCTCAGATTAAGTTACGAGGCTACTTCTCCGCAATATAAAGTGTAATGCGGTGCAGCACGCTTCACAGGGGCCGATATCGCTGTCACCGTTGCCCTGGAAACGAGCGGGAGGTACCACAACAATGGAAGTTGGTCGACTTAATGTCAAGTGAGATATTTGCTCAGACCCCTGGCAAAGTTTCCATCGAGCAGTCCTAAAAGGAAATGCTCGCTGCTGACAGGACGATGAGAAGAGAAGCAGCCCTCATTTTAAACATCGACTTTGACGTAGCGGATGACATTTGTGAAGGGAAGCGTATCTCCAACGGCTGCCTAGAGATGAGATTTTAAGTAGGGGAACGAGAGGATTTTAAAGTCGTTCATATGACCACTTCTCTGTTATTTCTATGGGGATTACTGTTCTCTCTGGGAGTATTTATATTCCAAGAGCTTTTGAATCCTGCATGCTAGAATTTTATGTGGTTCTCGTTTTAATAGCAAACCCTCCGTTACAGCGATATATGCGCGTGCTTAAGTTGCCGCGCTACTTCGTGTATAGCATTAGAATGCGTTATTTAAACAACCGGGGGAGAAGGGGCTATACTAGTAACGGCTGAAGTCGATGCAACAGAGATGCGAATAAGCAAGCGGTTCCTAACTCCGAGGGCTATTGAGTTGGGGGTAGGTAGAGCGGGGTGGGGGTGGAATTCAAAATCTACATTAAGTTTCCTGAAGGAACATTGAAATGGTAGAGGGCCATTAAAAAAGAGAGGGAGGACACTACCCATCGGTTAAATGTAGTTGGGTTAATAAAATATTCCTGAAACGCATTACCCGCTCTGAAAACAGGACCTCGTAAGAGACTTATAATGGCCGTACACATAAAAAAAAATAAAATAAAATTATCGATTTGTTACGGACTGTTTGCGCTTGACCGAATCAACTGATGCGCACTAAGAATTAATTAAAGCGCTTTTGTGTACGAATTCTACCTCCAGTGCAGCGTATATCTGCTGATCTTTATGTTAAAAGAGATCGCGTTTTCGTTCGGCTACTCCTCTTTTTTTTTTATTTAATAAGCCATCCGGTATTGCAATGATATATATTACGCAGAACTACGAAATACCATGAGCTTGCCTAATAAAATTCTTAAGTAATGCGCGCAAGTTTTCGGATACGGATAATCTGGTCTTATTTGTAATTTAATTATAGGTAATATAAGCTCATTTTCATTTAAAAACGTATCGAAGGTGGTTGCTAAGCAACTGGAATTATTGTTTCCATAGCAACTGGATTCATTGTTTCCATATCAACGGCATGTCGTCTGCGAAATGACCTAACGATTCAATTTTTTTTTTCACATTACGCGAATGATTTACGTTATTATTAGCTTGTTGCCATGGTAACGGGGTTTTTTTTTTTTGTTTTTATTTTATTATTGTCTTATAACTGATTTCTGCCGAAAGAAATTTTCTACAGCTTTACTAAAATGTAATCGGAATATTGCAATGGAACGTTTTGTTTGCGTGGCATAAATCTGTAGCAACTCTCTCGAGTTTCAAATTCTTCCATCACAAATAACAAAAAAGAAGGCAGGCTGTCTCTCCTAAGTCCTCCTCCCCCTAAAATCCTTGGCATTTCTAGTGCCTGCAGGGTCTCCTCCGGTCATAAAAGTTGCCTCGACACGCTGCAGCTACGGAACAGCGAGCGACGCTCCAGAATCTTCCCATATCACACAGCAGTAAACGTGACGGCAAATGGCTTATCCCGAAACGCCAGTAAGTCAGACCAAACCCCCAGGAACAGTGACATACATTGACTAGCAAGGTTTAACGGTCTTGGTTCGCTCGCTAGCTCCATTACATTTTCGTTCCACACGGTTACCAGTGCGACGGGAAGATCAGGTCCTGCTACGGCGAATGCAATCATGATTTACTTGTAAAGAGTTGATGGAACTGGCTTCTTCGAAAACCTTACCTCATCTCCCCCCCCCCCCTCGTCCTTTTCTTCCGTCTCCTTGAGACACACTGTCGAGGACAAGAGACAAACAGGTCATGCAAAAGGATCGTTAAGGCGGTGACGAAACGCCAATGTCTTTTCTCTAGTTGCTTCCTCCCTTTTGGTTGTGTCAATAGTGAGGGACTGACGAGAAAGATGAAGTACCTTGGCTTGATCTCTTCCAAGAACTCTGCAAGAAAGATATACAGATAATGATTAATGCCTGATCAGATGGTCCTCCTTTATAGCCTTCAGTTAATGAGAAGAGAATGATGGCGAAAGGTACAGTGGTTGGAAAGCGGTGACTAGCCTTGCCACACCTTACTAATGTTCCAAATGTCTTTCCTATCAAAGGTACTGGTATCAGCCAAGAATAATACTCATTAATTACTCTCAAGGAAAAGTTAATCTTCAAACTGTACAGATTTTCCAAGTTAGCCAACGTATTATTAGTTATGATAAGTGTCCAGTCCTTTCAAAAGTGAGTGAGTTTTCTTAAAAGCTAATCACTCACTTCCTCTAGAATCGTATTTTACTTTGAATCTGGATCTTTTCAACGCTACTGTTTGGAGTGCGTTTTCTTCCATCGTACGAGGCCATATGCTTCGGGACTATTAGATTGCATCATTTTAAAGATGGTGCAGTTAGCATTCCGATGTCTGCCTCTGTTTCTGCCCCAGAATTCTCTCTAGACCAAGTTTCATGCATGCATAAATTCGGAATTAATTCGCCTAATGTGTACAATCAAGAGTCCACGGAATCCAGCGATTATTCTATGGTAGAATAACTTGTTTCTGTTTAATGCAACTAATGCTCACCTCCGTGATTCGTACAACAATCGGAAGGCAGAATTGAATAAAAAGTGCCTCTATTTTACTTGGACTAAATACAAAATTCTAGGCGAAATTTCATTAAGCTCCCCCAACCAATGTTTAAGTGTTTACCGAAGCATTTAGTGTAGCATTCATTAGCGAAGGGTAACGAGGTTAAGCAACTATTGCTTCCTCCCTCCTTACCTCCCCACCAAGTAAAGCGACTGTACAGCCACGAGACAGTAAAGAACACAACGCGATAGATTAGCTTTTGAAGATGCAGTTATTCGATTAGGAGGCAGTTGCCATCTAAAACTGAATCCGGTTTGATAAATTTCTGCAAATGTATTGGCCGTCCAGGAGTGGCTCTTGATGCATCCTGTACACCAACTGACTGTCAACTGACCGACTTTTTTTCATTGTGAGAAAGGCATTCTTCTGAGATATTTAAAGGGAAAACATACTGAGATAATAATTTGAGTCTTGTGTTATCTGTTGGTCTTATCAAACTTAATATGCTAGGTTTATGGATTATGGTTCTGCCAGAAATTTGAATTATTAATATCAGGGAGAAAAGGAGATCCATACCATCTATATTAATAAACCAAGGTGTGTGTTTGTATTTAAGATTAGATTTTCAGTATTTAAGGTGTTTGTTTTTTCAGTTAAATTCCTAAGAACTTCCAGTTTGACTTAAAAAGATGAAATTATACTTCAGGTATCTTTTGGACACTAACGAAGGAAAATTTCAAAGTTGAGTTAAATTTGAGGGCTTTTTTTTCCAAAGTTGAGGCTTCTTTTTAAGTTACAACTTTAGGAGTAGTGATTTTGAGGTTGCTTGGTTTAAAACACATATGGTATTTTGAATCAAAGCTTCAGCATCCTATAATAGTTTATTTCTCAACCTCTTATAATCCAATTGGTCTTAACCAGAACCTGACTAAAATCGCAATGAAAATCTTGATTAGAATATTTAAAAGTTTTGTTCTGTTAAGTTTCTCTGCACGGATCCTTAAGTTCTAAATCACTGGTTCTGAGTTGTCTCCTCACTGCTTCTAAGTTCATCTGTGCGTCTCTTCGACGTCACATTTATCTTGTTTGCAGTGTTATGGGGCTAAATATTTCTTGAATAATGGTCTCTGTACTGCGATGGATGGCAGTAATCTATTAAAATGCCTTTGTATTATAAAAGTTTCACGAAGTTATTTTTATTTTTTATTTTTGGTTTAGATAGTCAGTGGATGTTCGATCATTTTCTTTCCTTTTATCTTTATATTATTTCTTTTTACCATCCTCCTTGATGGTTTTTGAAAGCTGCTCCTTAGAGACGAAGAACAATATTAATATCCTGACATTCTTCAAAAATAAATCATCCATCTATAACTTACTCGGCACATAAGCAAACAAAACTGAAGTTGTGACAAGTAGTGGCTGCCTTAACTACGCGTCCATCTATCACTTTATTGAGTCCGGCCATCTTTCGATAAGTCTCGACACTTGGATGTATCGAGTAGGAAATTAACGACTTCTACAGCACCTGCCGCATGCGAAGACCTCTTCTTTCTCGTATCAGGCGAAACCACAATTTCGGGTTGCTTTGTATTCGTATTTCAGTAAAACTTACTACGATGATTGGCTTATTTTGTCCATCTGTTGAGTTTTCCAAGTGTTTTATGGTCATCCCAGGCAGGGAAGCTTGAAATCTGTAGTATTTTATTGCCGCAGATAGGTTTGAGGGTTGGTAATAGAAGGAAAATTTGAATTTTTTGGGGTGTAACTTACAAAAAATATCCAGGTCGTTTAAAAGAATAGAAGAGGCTAGGAAAGAAAGGACAAAGACATAGTTTGATTCTTTCGGCGTTAAACCATGCCCGAGTTGTCAATCAGTTACGCACGTCGTCCAACTGGTTTAAAATAAATCATCATTATAATTCTGATGCGCAATACTTATGCGAAATTCCCATGTGGAATAAGCTTGGCTTAGAACAGAAACGAAATAACTGCGTGGTAGGGGATGATTTCGAGGGATTGATCTGATTACGCGCTTTTGAAGAAAATTGAGGATGTTTCAGAGCGATTTTGGGTATGCTTCTCGTGAAGAAATAGTTTTCTATGATCGGTGGATTTCTGCAGGGTTAATAGTTTTGTAGGACAAAACTATTGGACCAAAACCTTTTCGGAATAGCTATGACAGGATTGAGATTTGACATCGAACGCTAACTGGTTTTCCAATCTTCATGGACAAATGAACTTGATAAACACCCAAGGACTTTCTGGATTCAAATCCAGTGATTTTTGTTTGTAAAGATATCCGAGCACAGCTTAACTGAAAACATCAATACTGTTTTAATTAATATATTTCAATAATCTAACGATATTCAGTTATTAGCTAGTAAATCTTCGAGTTTCGCTTTCTCCCAATAGCCCTCTGGGAGAAAGCGAAACTTCAGCGCTCCCGACGAAATCTGCTTCGTAAAATGAACTTAACTTTTTGGCCCGCTAAATAGACAGACAAGCATATGACCTCAGTAAGTCTAACTTTGAAAAACCTGGCTAAGGCAGTCGGCATAGTGACTTTTACTACATTGGAGGCAAAGATGGTTGGACCTACAAATTTTCAGTTGCTTTAAGTCATTCAAGAGCTAAAAAAATTATAAAGAAACAGTAGGCGATAATATTGCCTTGAAATGGTTTTTACCCTCTTAATATTCGAGAATTTCTATCTTTGTCAAATGGTCTGTATGTTTAATGCCATATGTAGTTTCATTCGTTGTTTTTGTCATAAGTTTATTAGATTAATTATCATTAGCAGTGTTACTTTCTTTCCTTGCATATATTACTAACCATTATTATGATTGAGTATCAATTTTACTTTTTTCAGATAGTGAATGTTCAGCTAATCATGATGAAACTATTGAGCGATGGAAGGACCTCGAAGATGTTACCTAGTTCATGCGTCACATTAAAAATCAGGTGAGCTCTTTTTCTAGAAGACTGTTATTCAGATTTCTGAAACTTTTTGCTAAGTTTGGATGGACTGAAGAATCCGCGAAATAAATAAACAAATATTATGGTGGTTGTTGATGAACGTTGCTGGGAATGGCATGTTTATGGCATATTTCTATTTCTCATGACGTGGCAACTCATGAGAAATAGAAATTTTTAGTGATGGAATTGACAGATAACAAAATCCAGGAATAACATCATTGACTAAGTTGTCGAATGGAACAAGCTGGATTAAGGATATTATAAGAATACTTTAACTTTAGATTTCTTTTTGGGAAGGTGAAATCTTAGATTATCAATTGCACTGATGTAATGAAACATGTACAGTACAATTCATTCGCATTTTGGTCATACTTCGCTAGCGGAGTAATATCCTGTTTGATGGACATTGAGAAGCTTTTTAATAGTTGAGAAAAATATTGTAAGAGTTCTTAAACACAGAAACATCTTTCACTTGCTCTTACGCAGTTTTTCTCTTTTGAAAATCTTATTTGAGATCTGCATTTCAAATTAAGTTTCGGGAAATATCATCTAAGAGTAATTTTTATGAATTGTACTGCTGTGATAAAACAGTGCGTTTTCACGTTGAACAGTATGAACTCGTAGGTGGTTTTGTTGGGGAAAAACCTATTTGGAGCTTATGATAATTTACTTTTAACTGGATTTGAATCTTCCTGATAAGACTGGGTTTAGAATGAGAATAATGCTTTTGATTTTTAACTGGATTATTGTAGTGATTTCATGACTGTAAGGTGTTCATATTTTTCTTTGATTGGCGAATGTTTTACATTAGCAAATATACGGTATTTTGATACTGGAGATTTTCACCAGAAAGTGAACATTTTGATTATCAGAGGTTCACTCTCTGGAGCTAACCTGTCCGGCTCATTTCAATTTATATCTGAATGCAAAGCGAACACTTGACCAAAAAATTTATATTAATTGGTGAAATTTAGATTTTTTTCTGGAAATTGTCAGGTTATCGTTAAAATATTACTAATTATGATAGAGCGATACTAACTAGTAAGAGCGATAAGACTCAGTCCGGTAGTTAAAACATTACATAATTATTAATTGTAGCTCGAATCTCTGTTTATTACTTCACACTAAAAATTTAACAATTTTTTCCTGATTTATGAATCTGAAGATCTCTTTTTTAATTTCTCTAAATTTCACATATTTTTTACTGTTCATGGAAGTAGAACGATCTCTTCAAATATGTTCTTGCCAAGGGAACTAGAGGAAAAGAACCAGGTCAAATCGAATTGGTTGAAGAGGGGAACAAATCAGATACTGCGGTCGGAATCAAAGAGAAGTAACACAATCTTAGCAATAAACGCACTTGCCGAACAGCGAAGTCGAAGCTTTAGGTCTAGCCAACTTGGATAATTTTATGAAAAGGGACGAAGACATTTTGATTACTCCTCAAGAGCTGTATCTGGTAGTTGAATCAGCGGAAGTTTACTTTGTGGACAATAGAAATGCAATTATGAGTGACTTCCCATAAGCCTGCATTCTCCCCCGGTTCATTGTTTTCTCCTTCGTCCATTGGAACTTACAGGGGTGTGGGAGGGGGAAGAGGAAATGGATTCGGTCTGCTAATACTAGGAACAGAGATCACTTTTACTTATAGAAGGTAAAAGCCTGCTCCTATTACTCAATCGAAGACAACGTGTATGGCTAGACATTGTAATCACAGGGGGATAAAGAACCTCAGCTGTGTCGCATCGATCGTCGAAGATCTCAGATTCAAGTCTTAATTCGCAGATGTTGTCTGGTCTCCTCTTACGGCCGGTGGTGCAAAGAAACGTTGGGAAGTTAGAATTTCCCCGCACGAGTCAATCAGAACGTTCCGAATAAAACGCTGGATCTGGAACTGTGATTTTAGGATTTAAAATTTATTTCTTTGAAACTAATTCTTGATAAGATCCATGATTTATTTTTCGAAATGAATTACTCTTATGTCCCCTATTTCCACCCTGGAATCCCATCCTAGAAACTGTTTCTCATTGTCCAAAATTGAAGCTTGTTTCCGATGGTATTAGTAACAGGTACTTTCTGAATTTGGTTTTCGTATTGCCTAAAGTAGATCTGTGTTGCCACGTCGGTCGTTCTGTCCAGTGCGATTTATAAGGTTCTATCTTGATCATTCTCTATAAATTTCCTCACCGCGAACCGAGAATATTACTGAGGTTTTCCTACACAATGGCAGCAAAATTTTCAAAGACTCCATTACATCCTGCAGATAAAGAGACAAGAAATGATCGTATTGGTAACATCGTGATGTTCGAGCATCTACCATCCACATGACACTAGCTGTGATTTGTGACTTCTCTTCTGCGAACAAGCAACGTATAAAACTCTACCAAGTTTTGGTACCTTCCGTATTTGTAGCGGTCAAAAAGATCATCTCATCATTTCCCCCTTCCTTCGCTTCCAGTAACATATGGCTATCAGACTCGGGAAATATCTATTGTTCTCTCCTGTGGTTCGAATTCCTTCCCCTCCTCCAGTCTATTCTGTTGTCCCCCCTCCTCACCGGGTTTCCTTCACTTGTCGTTAGCACGCATTGCGGAGGAAGACGGATGCTTAGACGAATAGCCACTTTACAGCAGGAACGATTCGGTGTCAAGCTTTATGACCTGAATGTGGTCTTCCAGAATGGCCGTGTGCTCTTTGAGAGCGGCAAGTGACCACGAAGAGCTATCTAAATCACTTTTATGCGTGCGAGCTTCAAGAACAGTGCATCGTACAGCCTCTTCCACTCGTCTGCTTGGCCATTACCATCTTTTGCTTTATTTAATTCCCTTCTTCCTCTTTGTGGACCCTGGGGTTCGTTAATTTTTTTTTTATCCTTAACAACAGCACCCCTTGTGGCAGTTCATTATTCCACCATTACTCTCTGCGTTTTCCTTGGGCGAATCGGTTACCAAGGAAACTCCTATTGCTGGCCTCGTAACTATTCATATATTGGCATATTACTTTGTTTTCTTGTGTTTAAGCAGAATTTGCGTATGAAGTAAATGCAAAAAAGGGCGTGTTTTTCCATAGAATTCGTTGAATAGAGACCGTAATAGAGAATAAGAAGGAAGAGAAGGAAACGGTGCAGAGTAGGTACCTCGTGTTTGGTTATTAGCCGCTATGGAGTGGCTTAGAAAGGCAATATTTTATTCTAACTTTGTTAGCGATGTCTGAAGCCATGCAAATTCAGGCTTAGAATTTCTACTTTTGTTGTTCGAGCGGCGCAGAATCCATGCCGGTACCATATCGTGTTTCTTATTAACAGCTTAAAAATAAATCATAAGAATTTAACTACGAAGTAGATACATGAACTCTGAGTGAAATTTCAATTTCTTTCGACGGATTTAACTTTCATTTAAGTAAATCTCTACTGTTTGCGTACGAGACCAGTGGAGAAACGCACGTGGGAAGATTCATTCCTGAGAACGCCCAGCTGATGCACGGCAAAGGAGTTATACCTAAATTTGCTTTTCTATTATGCAACAGTGAACTGAAGAAAACTAATCCTCGCATGTTTGTTACGGCTGTAATTTGATGATGAATAATGTTGCATATTTTTGACTGGTTAGCTTGGACATCTCCAAGAGTTGGTTGGAATTTTTCCAAATACACAAGCCGAGAGAGTCCGTTGCAGATTATTGGCTTGATTTTAAGACAATTAAGCAATGGTTCAGGATTCATATTCACTTCAGTCGCTGTTTTAGTGGAATGTGAGTGACTACGCTTGTTTTCGCATCCTGCATAATTTATTCAAGAAGCTGTCGCGTATAAGGGGAAAAATTAGATTTCTCCCATGTCATATTCAATCTTTTTTCTTGTTTTTTCCTTAATCCTAATGCTTAACCAAGCATTTGATTTTTTTTTTTTCTTAGTACTGCACTGCGGCTTGTAATCTTGAATTTACAAAAAGAAGACTTTTAGCTGTTCAAAAGAAAAATTAAAACTCAAAGTTGGGTGCTTAAGGAACTTTGTAGCATACGTTCCACAAGACTACTAGTCCTAAAAACATCAAACCACGTTTGGGTTTTGTCCATAGAGATGGTTTATTGGAATCCTATGTCCTATAAGATATAGGATACATCCTATAAGCTATATTTCTTTTCACCGAGTGTTGATCGATGTTTTCCAACTTCAATCATGAAGTCTGCTGCTTTGACGGCTGACCTGTTGTTCGAGCGTAGAGTGACGAGGTTGAAGTGCCTCTTTTCCCAAGGCTAATCATTTAGTCATTAAAATCTCATATCGCCACTAGAATCCGGGATAGCTGCTGTCAGTAAAGTATGTGTTTTAGATTATCCACGAGCAACAGGAGAAAGCCCATGGAGGAAGAGATGCAGAGGACAAGAAAACGTGCTTTATTTGAACTATGAAACCGCCACCCCTTCTATTCACAAATTGCTTGAGATAACTAATAATACGTCTATTTGATAAATATATTCTGAAATTCCTGATGAAACTGCCGGTCCCAGAAAAGCTACATCAATGAGGTAGCTGTTATCTTATTTCTGACTTTATGAATCTGAATTAGCAATTAAAAATCGGATAATGATATCGGAAAGATTTCCATTTACCAATTATTTTCGAACTAAATTTGTCCCGTTGTCCATGACATTTTTAGCAAATACATACACGCAACTAATAATTGTCTGTTCTTATTCTTATCTGTTGCTCAAGTCTCGAAGATTCGTATTTTATTAGGCCGACATCGCTTGGCCCATTTAATTTATTACAACAGTGCTCAGCTTCATGGAAATAGAGACCTTATCGATCAGACTGATGCTTCCCTATGCAAGAAAAGGAGTAAAAATATGGCTGAGAGAAAAAAGGGCTATTTATCTCCAAAATGTCAGCAGGATTATTCCAAGCGACTGTATTTATGATAAATGCCGCCGATACTTAAGTTTTATAGAATTGTTTGCGAAAAGAGGACCTTTCCTCCTTCCCTCTTATTCCTCGAATAACGGTCTAGTTGTTATAGAAACGGACCGTTGCTAAGGGTAACGGTTGCCAACAAATCACAATCATGACAGCCTTGTTTGGAACTTTTAGGTCTTAAGAAAATGAGATGCGTCATTCCAAGCAAACTTTATTGTCTCCAAGTGAGACTGCACTGCATAATCTGACAATTTTCTCTCCGCTGTAATGCTTCATGGCACCACTAGCCGCCATATTTACAGCCGTACCGTTTACCAGAATTCCGAAGAGACAAAAAAAAAAAAATAAATAAAATAAAATTTTAAACTCTGGCTTTGCTTTTAGAAAAGCTTTTGGAAACATGAGGAATATTTTGGAAGGCTCAGAGGGATGTTGATATAATGAATGTCTCTGGTAATTTCATCGTACGCTTATGGATGTACTAAACGATGTTTAATCCCTTCCAGACTTAAGTCTGGATATTGTTTGGAAATCTTTCTGCATTAGTTTAAAGAACATATCTTGTTTTTTTTGGAAATTTCTGGAAAATTTAATCCGCGATGGCAAAATATCCAAAAATATTTGGGCCAAGAATATTCTAGACCTGATCATCAACCACGAACCAGATGACATCATAGGACCGACAATTCAAAAACCATTAGCAAAGAGTGGTGAACTTAGATGGGTGGGTTTTAATTTCAGGAAAGATTATAACAACTTGAGATGCTATACATGACCTCTGTACACTAGGGAAATAGCACACAGAGCGTGAATACATTAGAATCATGGTATTTCTTTAAAGCCTTGAATGCCTGTATACCATTAAGAAAATATACCACAAGTTGAGTTCCGAGATAGATGAATAATGAACTGGCCAGTTTAATAAAGCAGAAAAAAGATAGAGGGATGAAAAGTACTGAATCCTAGAACAGCTACAAGCTGATCTGTAAAAGGCAGGTAAGGCTCCTGGAGTTCATGGTATTTATCCAATAATTTTGAGGGAGGCGACAGGAGTGCTTAGAACCATCTTCAAATTATGTCAATTCTGGTAGAGCAGTTAACTGATCAGCGCGAAGAAGCGCTTCTTCAGGACAGCTTAAATAGACTTCAGGAATGGTCATTTGAAGAATAACCAAATGGTTATTTTCGAGTTGTTATAACTCGAAAATAACTTCTACACTTTGTGGGATTGATTGAAATCTGGTGGTACATGAAATTCCCCCAGCAGTGTAAACTGGTGACAAGGAAGGCACAGCTTTTCCTATTGATGATTTATTGAACATTTACTTGTAGATATATGGAGGTCATAATCTCATTGTATAAAGCAATTGCATGACTGCACTTAAAATACTTTGTCCAAGTGTGGAGACCGCACCTAAAGAAAGACATCGAATTTTTTAAATGGGTCCAAAGATGGACAGCTACATGAAAAGACTTGGAATTATGAGGGCTACAGAGCTTGTTAATTATGCACCTTAAAGGAGACTTAACTGAGATTTTTGAGAGGGAAAATAGTAAATGGAATGAAAAAGAAATTTTAACTTTTATTCTAGAATTAAGGATCATAAATTCAAATTATGCGGGAAGGATTTAGACTGGATCGCAAAAAGTGTTATTTTAGCCAGCCAGTTGTTGATAAATGGAATAATTTTCGTCCATGGATGGTTGAAGCTGACAGTTTTGTGGAGGATTCAAAGATCAGCTGGATGGGTACCTACGTGAGGAGGGAGTCAAATAGGTAGTTCATTTTCTTTTATTATATATTTTACTTTTTTAAGAATGCAGAAAAAGCCTTGGGCTCACCATATGGCAAATACTAAACATTATGTTTTTTGTATATATAGGAATCTCGAAACCGGAAAATCTATTTTTGTATAACCTTAAGTTGATCATAACTTTCTATACGCCCTAATATAAACATTAACTGGTAACTTTCAACAACATACATCAAACACGACTTTTAAAGTAACACGGCTTGCTTAAAGTTATTTATACATCTGCTTCGCGCAACTAGTTCGGTATTTGATTCTCTTCTTTTCTACCCTCTCCCCATTCAATCCACTCCGGAGCTCTGTTCAAAGCCAGCTTTCACTTTAACTATTGTGCAACGGCGGTGGACACTCTATTCTCGCAGCCTTCCATAGCTCAACTGTAGCAGATGCGTGCTCAACACTATATTATACCGCTCAGTGTACACCTAGCATCCCTTATCCATTTGCCAGCGACTACACCAAACCTCCTCCGTATGCAGCGGGGGTTTCATGATGCCTTGAATAATGTATGAATCTCAAAAGGCAAGTTGTCGTCTTGTACGACCGCTCACTCTGTGAGCTTTCAACTTGTGGTTTGTTATTTGGGAATAACATTTTCAGCACTGTGTATTCCATTCGCCTTTTCCCTCGATGACAATTTTATTTGCCGGTCAGCTCTTCGCGTGTGGTGAGCGACACAATGTTGATATGGCAACAAATCCCCTGAAGGACTATCTGGGTTGGCAACGTTTCACGAGAGCTTGTCTCGCTCGTTGTTTTTTTTTTTTTATATGGAAACACTTTCATATGCATATAGCGTATGTTGTATGTTTATAACGCGTTTTTTCTTTCGTTTTTATATTTGCCTTTGGTCTCCTCTGCTAACTTTTTCCTTGAAAAATGATGCTCAACTTTTTCCACTATACCGAAATCGGGGCTTCTCACGCGAATTGCTAAGATTTTTTTTTTGAATAAAAAGAGGATATATGGTTTGCTGTATAAAGCCCCTCACTCTCTCTCTCTCTCTGTTGTTGCTGTGTATAAACAAGGCACTCCTGGTGCTATATGCACTGGTCTATTTTTCAGTCTTTTTTTTTTTTTTCTAGATCACATAAGAGGATTCTTGCGTGAGGCTTCTCCAAAGGGGTCATAGGCGTCTTCTCAAGTATTTTTATCTTCTTAGCTGTCTCTTTGCTGATATATATGGACATGGCGTGCGTGAGAAGCACTTATTGCTTCGATAGGTAATAGAGTTGGCTAGACTCATTTATCAACTCCATGTCTCTCTCTTTCTCTCTCTCTCCTCCTAGCGGTGGTCAAAGGAACGATCGCTTATGTTCGACCTTTTTCTTTGTTTTAACCTTCCAGTAAATAGTCGTTTTCTTGTGTTTGCACTAATGTGGCGTGGCTGAGGTAAATCTGTGGGCAACTAAATTAAGGTATTGCGTGGGATATTTCCTTTCTCAGTTATTAATATAATCTGTTTTTACTGTGCGCTACCAACCTTTGGATTAAAGACCCCTCCCTTTTACACGCAACCTATCGTGGCTTATCCTTTATGCTGTCATCACTCCCCATGTGGAATAGCATTATTTAGATCTGTTTTCTTTTGTAATGATCAAGTAAATCTAAGCGTCCAAAGGCAGCTGCTATCGATGTAGGCGCTTTTATTTTCCATCGGTAATTGTACACATCTTTTTAACATTGCAAACTTGAACATACAATATGAAAATGATGTAGTACTAAACATGTTATGAGCTTGTTCAAGGGTCTTCAACTATTCATGTTTCTGAATTCTTTGCTCGTGGGAAACATATATTACACATCGCGTATTCAAAGTGTACGCCATGTTCTCTTGTACATGGAGATTCTGTATTGGAGGAATTATTGGACATTAAGAATGTCTGGAGTAACTCGCGTGCATGCATGGCAAATGGGATACTTTAATGCTACGCCTCCCAGATCTATAAACAACAGGTTTAAAGATCCCAGAAGAAGTCTAAGAGAGAAATTAGGATCGAAGAGCCATTAAATGAAATCGGAAAGTCGGAAGAGTACATCCCACCTTGTGGGATGTACTCTTCGCCTTGTGGAAGAAAATAATTCAATATCCTGACTAGAGTGGAATGCTATCCAAATAAACTCTTGAAGCATCTAGTAACATAGTCGAGATGGTAGCTTCATTCATTATGCCTTCAACGAAATAATGTTCTCAGATTCTTTCAGGGTGAATTTAGAACCACATTTTAACTCTTGGTTCGTTCTGCCCATGACTTTATCCCACCCAGTGAGGTTTCAGTATTTTAACTAATATTTTCTACACTGTGCACTATTAGTTTAGACGAGTGCGAGAATATCTATTTATATTCTAATTCCTTACGTAATTTCGCTTCCCGTTAGCTAAACTTCTCTATCATTGCCTGTGACCACAACACGCACACAAAAATGAGTATATATAAGTAATACTGCCGTTTCCTTTCTCTGCATCATGACGCAAGATAGGCCAAGTAGACCTGCTCAATAACAAAAATCATATATATACAGAAAAATTCTTATAAATAATATATATGCGTATAACTGGATCAACTGCAACAGGAGAAAAATATATAAATAGCTTTATTCGTTTTCAATGATAAACAATCAGTTAACTTCTTCCAAGCAAGATCTGCCTACCATTCCGATAATCCGCCTGTCCAGGCTCACCTTTTGATTCTACCCAGATTGCACTGTTTTTGGACTCCTTAAGAGTCCAAAAACAGAATATAATATCTCATCTCTCAGCGAGTCAAAAAAGAATGAAAGAAAAATTTAACGAATAAAGTAGTAGAGATTTTCAGGATGAAGCCTCATGGACAATTAATAAATATGTGAATCTGAAAGTCAATTGAGCAATGGTGTTAAACACTGGTGTTAAGAGAGCAGTCTTAGACAAGATTCGTACTGGAAACTTTGACATAAATTCCTTCATTTAGATAATTGTGATTTCAGCTGTCAATTAACCGCCGAATCCCTTTACCCAGTAGAAGACCGGCATTACTACAGCTCATTTGTGGATGAAATAATAAAGAGTTCTGTGAAAAGGCTTAGTGATTTGCCTGGGTGGTTTATTTTTGGACTTGTTAGCTCGACCTGACTTTCTCTTGCATTGTAATATCACCGCATCTCTCCTAGTTGCCCTTCTGGTTGGTTAGTCTAAGGCAAACTACAGTAGCTCTGATGTAGTTCCCCCCATTAATGATATGCTAATAAGCTTTAATTTATTCGGACATAATTAATAGTGTAATTAACAGGAATTCTCCTTCTGCTGTGTTGGATTCCTTTTCCGTTTTCAGCCTCTTGCTTCCTGATGCTGGAAGAATGATATGCAGATCACGTTAACTTGTGTGACATGGCTGAAAGAGGGTTCAGAGTAACAGGGTTATTCGTATTGGACTAGAAATGATGGCTAGCTAGTTCCAGTATAACAGTGCATGGGCAAAGCCACGTGAGAATATCGTTCATTGCCCTGTGGACGGAAACTACGCACTTAGGAATAGAAATACGTTGTTCCTCTCTAAAATCCTTTTTCTGCACGAATGATCAGGACTTGGACTTGAATCGTCCATGCGGGAAAAGCGATTTGATTCAGGAAAGGTTGCATTCTAACTGCTCTTCAGCGTATTCGTTGACAGTTATAGCATAAAAATGTGAAAATTCCTCATTATGAGTCTTGGTGAACCTTGAAATACTTGAAATATCATTTCAGGGCAATTAATCAAGAGACTTAAATTCCCTTTATCTTAAGAAACATAACTTCGTCTGTACTTGCTTAAACATGTCTGTTGTCTCACGGATTTTATGGACACAAACCTGGAATCATTCTAATTACCACTTCTGGTAATTCCGAAAATTGCAGCTCATCTTGCAAGCAGCAGAATACTGATTATTTTCAAGAAATTTTGGATTTAAGTTTTTTTTAAACAAATATAATAACTATTAATTGATAATTAATTAAATATCTGTTATATAACTGATACAAAAACATGTTTATAAATTTTTCGCGTTAGTTTTGTTATGTGAATTCTTATTTCAATATTTTTTTCACTCCTATCCTATTTTGTTCTCTTCGAAATTTTTCAGAATGTTTAAATGTTGATGGAATCCTCATAGCTAATGTTTTTTATATAAACACTGTATTTGTGTTTTGAATAAACCATAAATACGTTTACGTTTGATCGATACGTGGTTTACTTGTGAATCAACACTTAGATGTGCATTATGGAAAAGGGGAATTTTTCCATAGGTTTTCTAAATCCATATTTATTTCTTTATTTTTGCCGATTCCTAGTACATATTACTGAAATATTCTATCACTCTCTTATTACGAGTTGTGCGAAAATCGCCTTACCGTAATCCATCATCCACAATTCCGATAAATATTCATTGTCAACTTTAAAAGCTACAAATCAATTCCATTTCCCTCTCCAAGGGAAAACAACAAAAGGGATAGAAGTCGCTGGAATTTTATCAGTTTTTGTATTCCTGCTATGATTTTCTGTTTACATAAAATCTAAACCCGAAACCCTCGCAAGGAGAGACCCAACTTGTTTTAAATTCGCCATTGGCGTAAGGTAGACTAAACTCGCTTACTGGGGGCTTTCTGACCTCTTTCAACTCTCCGAATACTCTTACGTATTAGTTGTATTGGTGGGCACAATACTGTTTTCCGAAACTTAACATCCTTTAGCAGACAAAAAAAAAGAAGAATGAAGGGGGTGGGGGTTGACGGGAAGACGCTTAACGTGTTTTTATCTTCTCCCTCGACATTGGTGCTGATATATTCAGCAGCACACTGTAATCGGTAGAAGCTTGAGAGTCACATCAGTGCACTGTTTCAGTAGGAAGAGTCTCAAGAATTGGCAACATCCTTGATCAGCATGGCAAATGTGGCGGATGCGTCGTCCTACTCCCATTCGATTGTGATGAGAAGACGGGAGTGAAACCGGATGGCGAATCTTCAACGGATGCAGTTGCCTGGCGCCTATGAAACATTCTTTCCTTTAAGGTAATTTTCCCATAGCTTGGTAAAATGGAAATTGTTCGTTTTGCGATTTTCTCTCTCTCTCTCTCTCTCTCTCTCTCTCTCTCAAGTGTCTTTGCATACAGTAGCAAATTCTTGTGACTTCCTGGCAAACTGAATAAAAATTCTCAGCACCCGAAATGTTGACGTTCATTGACAAAAAAAGAGAGAGAGAAAGATATCGAGATCTTTATTTCTCTCATCCTAACATAAATCCACCAACTTCTTACGATACTGTCTTGAAAAACATTTCTTCCCAATATATTTTCAACTTCTATAGTTAGTGACTCAAACCAAACGTAAAGTAGAAACCAATTCCACTTGGAGATTCGCTCTTTGATTTGTTAAATCTTTGTGGGAATATGTCAGATCTTTCCCCCTCGTTTAAGGCACGGTGGGAGCATTTCATCTCGCGTGCAAGTTTGAAAACGAATTAAAATGCTTCAGTCGCTAGCCATTTACTGGCATGCATTATTCAGAATCCGACATGATTCGAAATGCTTTAAAGGTAACCGAACCCAAAAAAAAAGTTGAAAGCTGCGAATGCTCATGTAAATTACCTCCTTCTTTACTCGGTTATTCTTCTCAGTTCATCTTCCATGAATAAATAATTCTGTGCCTTTTTTTAAACTCGCGATATTGCCTCTGGTACACGAACCAGTGATATATGAATGCTATCGTCCAGATTATTTTGGAGATTTGTGTCAACACGTGCGCAGCTATGGATGGATATGATTACCAGAGCGTTCACTCATTGTCGCCGCTAATAACCTCCAGTTTTACTAAAGTCGTCCACTTGCTGGGGACAACTCAATTTAGTTATCAATCTCCCTTTCTTCCCCCCTCTCCCACTTCCTGATACTCGTTATAGAACAAACAACCCGTACTGATCAGTCTTCTCCATTTTCTCTCCAACAACTCGTCTCTTCATTTTCCACCGCTACGGATACAGCTGCTAAAATCCTTCGTACTTAGAAATAGGAAACATTGTAATTACATCCAGCCAATGTCAATATTACATGCCTTCGGTATTATTCATGGCTGCACATTACAAGAGCAGGTGTTATGGGCTAATCAATACTTTCTAGTACATATGTGACACGCTTCATCCTTGGTATAGGGAAGAGGCCCAGCTACGAGTCAGCCCTGACAACCATTAATCACCCCTCTCTCTCTCTCGTTAAGTGCATTCATTGCGAGGATAACTGTGTCCGCAAAACCAACATTAAATCATTGATCTCACGAGCCGAAACCCAAGAGAGCTTTGTAATCAAGCGTGTTTAACGTAGTTTTTTTTTTTTTTTTTCAATTTCCACTCTGTTTTGGATGCTTTGGTTTCGTTTGAAAATTTTCATTCCTGATTACCACCTTCTCCACCCTGGAGAATATTCGTCTTATAGAACAAACTCCGAGTAATTTTACACATACGTAATGCTTTGACATGATACTGCATACTTCAAGTTGAAGAGTGATGATTTATTGAAATTTTGTTATGGGAACCCCAAATCCACGCTATTAGAATCTGTACCAGTGGAACTCTGTTACCGTGTATGGGCTTGACTGTTGAGTTTACATTAAAATTATTTTTGGATCGTAGTTTTCGTGAAAGACATGAAAAGGAAGGTTGTTATAAAGGACAGAAGTAGAAGGGATAAATGAGGAAAAGGAAAAGTTCATTTCGATTTGAATAGTGAGTAGATGCTGACTAGTTGATTCTCGTGTTCGGTCTCGTTTGGAAGAGAGAGTTAAATTACTATACCAATTCAGAACAACTGTACCTATGTAGATATCTATAAAAAAGGAAAATTCAACCACCGAAACTGACGTCTGTGTTGTTTAATGGACATAGTTTAGTAGAGATGAGTCATTAACTAACCTGACTGTCCCCTTCCTTTTGAAGAAAGTCTGGGAGCTTGAGCTATTTTTGGGGCATCACTCTTGATGTTGGAAGAGTACTCTGTGGCTGGGAAGATTTCTAGAGAGTCAGTAGCTCTTTAGAAGAAAAGTAACGGCGAAATCGAAAACGAAAACCCAGTTTTCTTATGATAAGAAGAAATATTTGGTTTGTGTGTGAATGAGAGAGATTGGAAGTCTAGCTAATTCCCAATAGAGAGAAATTATCTAATCTGAAAATCATTGGTATCGAAGAACAACTCTTTTGCGTGAATAAGACAGCCCGAGTTTTAAAAGGAGTGAATTAAGTTTAAAGTTAAACGAAAGAAATTTAGTTTTTCTTCACCCCGTTCAAGGATTACCTGAGATCGGCATCTATGGAATTTGGCAATGGATATTCAAGACGTTGAAGATGTTTGTACAGAGTGTGTTTCTCGAACTGGAAGATGAAATGTAGTGTGCTATCACTAATATGCCGGAGGAAAATAGTGGGAAAAAACAGAACCTCATAAAATTAGAATTATAGAGAAATTAGAACACAGAGCCATCTACCACGTATACCATCGTGTGTAGTTAGAAAGAGATCTGGCTACCCAGTTGCAAAAGAAACTGAAATTTATAAGTTTACAACTGTTGTAAGCTTTATTGTAGACAGATAACGAAGCTAGAGATTTCGATAAAAGCCAATTGTGATATGACATACTCTTATGTTAGCAAATGTTTGGAAAACCAGTTTCATAGGAGTGTAGGGTTACATGAAGAATTTCATCTATACAAGAATAATTTCATGGATTTAATCCGAAACAAATGTTAGGATTAAAAGACATCAAGCAGCAGTTCAACCACGCAGATCATCACATGGTCTCTTCTCCAACGGAGGTTCTGTTCCACGGCCATTCTTTGGCTTTACAAGAGAGTGCCATCAGAAAGTGGTGAGGATTGTCAGGTAATCTACTGGATAAATGAACACGTGTGAGGTTGTAGATAATAGCGAAAGCCTAACATATTTTCAATAATTATCTCTGTCTTTTCAAACTAAACTGTTCTGTATCCTTAATTTATTTATTTTTTCTCATTTTATTTAACTTTTTGCTGTATGTGCAATCAATACAAAATTTAACCATCCGATTTCACATCTCTCCAACTTTTTATCAACATCTGGTTGGTTTATTTCTAATCATTTGCAAATCTTGGAAGTCCCGCAATGTGCATTCATGAATTTCTCTGCTAAAATTTTAGCTGAAGGTATTCTTTTGATTGAGTGCTTTAATATGGATTGATGTTTTTTGCACTTCCCTGATTCTATGTTCAGATTTATTAATAACATAACGCACAGGTCCTTGAGCGATAATACTGAGCCCAAAATAATCTCAAGTCTTCGGCTTTTGACCGATAGTTACCTACCTGGAAAAAGTTTCTTGAATTGGTATCATTCCATTTTTGGGAACATCGTGCCTCGAAACGGATGGACAGCAATAAATCCTTGGAGATTATTACAAATCTAAAATAAATGAAACATCAAGTCAGGTTTAATAAATTCTGAACCGATTTTGTTATTTTTAAGTATTGGCTATATATTACTTAACGTAAATTAGCCTGGATAAATTTGAAAAGTAATTCCCATAGCTTCTCAAATAGTAATTTCCCTTATTTTAATTAGAAATAATTAAACTTATTAGAAAGCTAACTGCTCTTTCTGGATAACAAAAGGTGAATCCGCATTGTTCCGTGAGAGGAGAGAAGTCAGATCGGCAACGTGGCAACTGAAGACCCTGAAACTTGGAATTTATTTTGCAGTTATCACATCCCGATGGCTAACAGCGTGTGACCAAAAACGCTTAAGTTTGAGAAACGGCCAAAGTTACTATTTTACCAGCTATTCATCTCTGTTCTAAGGCCTCAATGATTTTAAGCTCTATTTTCTCTCGAGTGCTGGCACAATCTCCTCAGTGGCCCGCCATTTCACATCTTTAAGTAGTCGATCTCCTTGCAATAAGGCCTTTGTGCATGGAAATCTCTCGCGCTTTCTTGATTAACGAGCAAAACCCCCTTTTAAATGACTTAACTTACAAGATTTCTCGTGGATAACATCGGATTATGTCAGATTATTGATTCGCATCATTTCCCTTAGCTTAGAGCCTCCAGCTAAATCTTAATTGCACAGTGAGGTTAGTTATTCCCACGAGAGGACTGTAGTAAACACTGGGTGACTAATAGTTGCTGACTCACTAATTGTCATCCATATCCCTCACAGGTTTACCGGACTCCAACTCTCTTTGCAATGAAACTACAGATGTTTTCTACGTTTTACATTAGTATTCTACCTGTTGACTTCCTCTGCTTTTCCGTACCCAACAAAACAATCACAAATAACTTTATTTAATGGAGCTGTTGAACTGTCCATTTTATTGACGATAGATACTCCCTGTTTCCTAAGCTATCTGATTAAATTTGATCTGCAACGATACCAATACAATTTCCTTTCGAGAAACTCAGTTTTCTAGTCAGTAGGATGGGAGTTGGAAAATCTAATGAGCTCTTAGATTGCTTTGATAATTAATACAATATTCTCCTCGTTGTATTTTAGCATATTCACTTTGATTTATCTCGAAGTTAGCTATTGCAACAGCTGTGAAAGACTGCATTGGTCTCTTCCAGTTATCCCATTCAAAGAGTTGGTTGTTCAGAAAGCGCCAAATTTCTAAAAACATTTAATCTTTGATTATCGCGAAAGTAAATACCGTATAATGTGGCACATCAATCATGACCTCTGATTATTGATTACAGAAATCACGCAGTTATTCTTAATTCCGCGACTACCCTCAAAACCAGAGACAAATCTGAAATATCAAACTCAAGTTGGCATATGTTCGAAGAATGGTCCATGAACTCTGCCAAAACTGTATTTTCAAAAGCTGGTGTAAGAAGAATAGAGTTTGAGAAATCCCGAATTTATAGCCGAGTGTGATGCTAATGGTTCCTTGGATTTGTTCAGTGAACCGTACTCGGGAGAAAGATTTATGTGCCCAAGTTCAATGAGAAGATTTATTTTGCTTTTTCTATTGGTGGTAAGTATGGCTTGTTGAGATACACCGACATGTTTTATTGTACATTGGCAATATTCATGAAGAAAGTGGCAGTGCGAAGTTTCCTGTCGTAAAATTGAGTGGGTCGGGTCTTGGGACCAAGAATTAATATCAGATTTTGCTCGACGTTGGGAAAAATCTGACAGTGAAAATGAATGTCCACACTTGCCCATATAAATTGTTGACTCATCTTGTTATATCGGCACCAGTGCAGATCCTCGTTATCAGTTACACTTAAAGACTGTCTAAATGCTTGTAAGCAACACCAACTTTCCTTCTCCACAATTCCTTTTGTTGATTAAATTTAAGGAGACATCAGATAATGCAGCAAACTGCGACAATGGCGCCAGTTATGTTATGCGTCAGTCGAGACTGCAGACATGTAGTGATACCTCAACATCGTAATTGCAAGCGGTTTGGCAATGCTTTTTGTTACTTTACCAATTATTTCGAAAAGCGGTGCGAATAAATTGCTATCTCGTGTGTTAATAGATTTCGTATCAGATTTCCAGAGTCGTGTTTCAGAAGAAGAAAATCCTCGAATTTCTGTAAAATACTTTTCGTTCTTATTAACAGGCTGTTCCTTTGAAATTTGAACTTACGCTAAATACAAAACTTTTTCAACAACCCTTCTCTCTTTCCCTCTAGTCGAGTCGAATTAATTAAGCTATTTAAGGGTGGCAAAACACTTTTTCTAAGTTCACCAGATTCAAATTTTGATAAGCTGTTAGATGTACTAAAACGCGTGCATTCAAAGACAAATTATGCCCAAAGAGGTATCAATCATCCTTACGCCATCATTATTCATATGCCATCCTGCTCTGACGCAGACATCCTTGAAAGTTTTTAATAAAAAAAAACTCTATTAAGATCAATGTTTTTTTTTTCATTGTTAAAGAGCAGCAAGAGTTTACCTTTGAATAATAATTACATTAATTTTTTATGTACACCTTAATTTCATGAAAGGGTCCGTTGCCGATCTGGAAGACGAAGTACCAAAAGTCTGATCAAAATTTGATGTATGAAGAAAGCCTGAGAATTAGACATTGCATGGGTATTAATGGAGTTGGAAATGCGCCTGGAGTGGCTTCGGTTAAAGGGAATCTACGCAGAGCTGTTCAAAATTGTTTCTGTTAGTGTACCATCTTAGATGGAATTAACTTTAACTTGAATTCAGTTCCTGAAGGTTTCCTTCGAACACAATGGGGTAAACTCTTTGCGATGACATCAGATAATTTGATTTGTCTGAAATGTATTCATTCTTTTAATAAAGTAATTATTTTTTTCGAATGGCTATTGACGATTAGGATGCTCCTCAAGCAATAACAAAATAAATACTTAAGAAACGTGTATTTAATTAGATTTAAATTTTAATTAATCGGGATTAACCAGTGATAGAAAAACCAATTTTGTTTTAATTATTCGATAAACGTAGCCATTGTTTAAACTAAAAACTGATATGATTTGATTATTACCATAATGGAACTTTTTTCCAGTAAAAAAAAAGAAATAAAGAGATCAATCCCATGGCTTTTCAAGAAAAGTTGCCAACAGTTCCTCAATAAAATCACGTCGAACTTTTAACTATGTTACGGTGCTTTCTAGAGACATTTTCTTTGATGATGTTCATCGATGATGTCCCAGTTGTCTTTTCCGTTGCTATTTTTGTCATCTTTAATAACGTAGTTCAGTATTAGCTGGAAGTTAGTTAATGCTGATTTTACAATGGCAGTAACACTGATAGAAAAGTACGGATTAGATTCTAAAATTCCTTATTGCTCTGGATTTCGAGTTCGTACCCAAACTGGGTGAATTAGGGAGGTAGTGGAAGAGAGACTGTTCAAATATGTTTCGACTTTATGTGCACGGGGAGTTATAGGATGTGTCAGAAGAGAATGGGAGATGAAAAACTATGTTGACAACGTCACAGAAATTTTCAACGAGGATTACAAAGGTTGAGTGGGTGGAGAGACCTATCTGTGGAGGATTACAGGATGTTTATGAAGAGATTAGATGGGTGCATGACGAAATAAGCATCGGAGAAGCGATATGTTAGAAACAGACTAATACGCGTGGAATTAAAAGGCATAAATGCGTATACCCTTGTTCTATCTCGCTTGGAATAATAGCAACTATGGCTTTCGCTCTAACCTAATTCGAGACACGTTAATTTAATGTTAAATATTCTCAATTCACTGAACTACCATTTATCCAGAATGTGTCTTAGAAATTTCTTTGCTTTCTTTACTCCCTAAGAGATATAGACTTATTCAGAGTTGGGTGAGAAACTACTGTGCGTATGAAGCAGCTTAATTAGATTAATTTAACGTTCATAATTAGCATCTAGTTTGTGAGTCCGTCTTCCTTACAATTTTAATTGGTTAAATTATCTTCGTTATTATTACCTACTATAACCTGCTGACTGTAAAGTCAGCAACACAGATTTTATTAAGAAAACAGCTGGAGGCAAACATGCCATACACAAATCTCGCAGCTAATTGCACCTTACTTAAATAAATGGTGTTGTTTGTTAAGAGGTTTAATTCTTGTCTGTACTGTCGGTGGAGGAGGGAGAGAGAACGAAAGTTGAATAGTTTAAAACTGGAAACTACTAAGAAAGTGATCATCTTGTTTTCAGAGTTCCATTAATTTGCCAAATGTGTTCAATTCTATTGTAATTTTCATCCCTAAATTAGACTAGATGTGCCCTTGGAATATCGGAAAGAAATTTATTAAAAGTAAACTTTTGTTTGTTTTTTAACTTTGCTAATTTCAATTTGTGTGGTGACATAACCGATTTGTTTTTCAGTATTTAGAAACTATAAGGAGTAATTATGCACCTTGTTGGTCACATAGGTTGGCCCTCGCGAGTAACCCAGTTGGTATAATCGTTGTTCTTCCCACACCGGTTGGAAAAGACCAGAGTTCAAATCCCATTGATGATTTGGAGGATTTTTATGGGCCTTTCCACATCGTGACCAAGTTAGTCGGTCTCAGGCTAGGGTAGCATGGTGGTTTTTCGTCCAGCAAACAGAAGATCGATCTCAGAACGCACACAATTTATAGATAATACACACAGAGCAACATAGCCTCAGTCGCTAATTCATCTAAAGTCCAGCAACAACAAAAATAACCAACCAAAATTAAGAATGAAAATATTTGTTCCTCTGACAACCAGTTTCAATATACGACGATATTTTCCTCACTCTTAGAGCTCCCATGCATATTTTAATAACTCCTAATTGAAAGTACACATTCATTGACCTAATCAGTAGATAATTTTATTTTATAGCGATATTCACCTCCCCTAAGTATCTTGTTAACATTTTTTTTTTTCTAATGTCATCCATTTTCTGTCTCTCTCTCTCTCTCTCTCTCTCTCTCTCTCTCTCTCTCTCTCTCTCTCTCTCTCTCTCTCTCTCTCTCTCTCACTCACTCACACGCTCTTCCATTTAATCCCTAATGGTTGTTTCATCTTTCAATTAATTATAAGCGTCATCTGAAGTAAAAAGAGTAAAAGGTATCTGAATATATTAATATTTAGTAAACAATAAAAATTAGGAAATTAAACATACTTCGTTATTCACGATTAACTTAATTCGAATCTTTTTTTTTTTAAAATAAGTAAAGAAAGAACAGCGATATTTGTTAACGAATATTACTCAACGTGAGAATAGGCAGTGAAGTGTGTGCCAGTCCATTCCCAATTTTTAGAAGTGGAACGAAAGGTATGTATTTTTGAACGACGCCTACAATGGCAGGCTGCTTTTCCATCAGCTTTTCATCGAGTAAATGTGGATACCATTCACTGCATAATATTTCAGAAGTAGTGAAGTGGTTCATTGATTGGTAGAAATTGTCAAATTAAATTAAACTCGTTTTTTTTTTTCATTTTGCATATCAAAATGAAAGATATTTAGTTCATGTCCTTCACGTTAAGTCCATGAAGGACATGCAAAGTTGACGTAATTTTCCTGATGCAATTTTCGTAAAAAAAACAATGCTATTTAGGTTATGAAAATTTTTTCGTTATTCAAAATTGCCTTAAATTTTAGCATATTGAATTTCACTTTAGCAACCAGGCAACTGATATTCTGTTAAAAGTTCAAAAACAGCTTAAAAGCAGAAATAATTATTGTATGATGTCAACAACTAACTATTCCTTATACAGCAATTCTCCCTGATCTCTCCTGTCTTTTGAAATGCAATCGAATATGAATAATGTAATTTTTTTTTCGTGAATTTGCTAAATCGAAATCTTTTAATGTATTTCTGTAGATATTCGGAAGACAAGTTAATGTATGTAGTGCGCTACATTTCAGTCGTATTAGTAAGTAATTCATGATTTGTGTCGAAAATAAATAAGAAAAATAAAATTATTCTGTGCGTGAACCAAGAACGAACGATTCGTTTCTGTGCATCCGCCATATTGCTCATTCACCTCCAATCAGCGCTCAGTAACAAACAATATCCAGTGTTTCAGCTAAAAAAATGTGAATTGCCGGATTTATAATAGTCTAAAAGAACTAATTATTAAGTTTAATTAAAATCCATCCATTGATAGTCGAGTTATTACATGCGGACGGACGGGCGGTGAAATAATAGTCAGATTTCTATCGGTTTAAATGAAAATTTGGTAGGCTCGATAAATCTTTCTAAAAGTATAAAATTATATTTTATTTTATCTGTTTATTACAAATCACCCCAGCACAGCCATAAAGGCTAGGAGGGTGGATCATAAATGCTTAAAATTTCTGTTTATATAATTTGCTAATAAATTAATACGTTTACAATTTTTTCTTTTAATCTTTTCGCAGTTATTTCAATTGAATTGTTGGGAACTTAAAAGCTTTAAAGCATTGAAACTTAACATATCTATTTTAACATCAGATTTAAAACAAATTATCTTTTTCATTATTAATTTGGTATCGTTAGTTTATTTACAGAGTTCTTTCCTTAGCCAAGATAATAATTATTAATTTTAGTTATGCTTTTAGACCTTTGAAAATCCTTCAAACTTAAGTGTCCACAATTTGTTTTGGCGCCTCTCAGATAAGACTTGAACATCTGGTCCACCTCAATACCATGTTGTAACCTCACAACGCCTTTCCTGATATCACATCTTCCTGGTGTTCTTTCCGGATATTTGAGTCTCACAAATTTTTGTTTCTTTAAATATATTCTTTCTAATCCGTTTGTTCTCATTCGATTTTCTTAAACTGTTTTATTAACAACTATATTTTCAGGGAACATACTCTCAAGAGTGTTCATTCCTTTAAATTCCATTCCAGTTTATTGTTTCTTCTGTTTTCTTCTCTGGACATCTGATTCTCTGTTAATTTCCGTAAGCCACTTGGGTTTGATGCGTCAGTTTGCCCTTTGCTAAGTTTTGCAAGGGTTCTCAGCTTTAATTCTTGTAATCTATGGTGCTAGGTTGAGGCTAATGTACACCATGAATCTGGACTTTGAGTTCGGTTTGTGCTTTACTTTGTTCAGCCATTTGAGTAGTCAATACTCCGCTGCCAAGGTCTTCTGAATGTGTTTAGGGAAGGCCGATAACCATATAAATGCTCCATGCATAACAACCGGATAACGACACCTCTCCATTTGTAGAATTATTAACTAGGGCTTCGTCAGACTTATCACTTCTTGTTTGATAACCCACCAGGGTTTGTCTGGGTTTATCTTTATTTCTGTTGAAAGAGAGTCCAAAATAAAGCCTAGATCTTTATGGTAAGAACCCTATTATTCTTTTATATCTGTTTCCCACCTTTAATGACCGTCCCCTAATCACCAGAATTAGTCTGAACATGCACTCTGACATCTTGATTGCAACGAAGTCTATCTCAGTGTTTCGAAGAATGTGGAGAGGAGTTCTTTCACGTTCTACCACTTCTAGAAATAAATTTTCCAAGCTATATTGACATCATATTCGAACCCCACGAACTAAATACTACCATATTTCCATCCTTATAACACGTATGAATGAGTTCTATTTATATCTCACCTTTCCTTTCTCCTATAAGCACTCTGTTACGATTTAATAATTTTCTTTTTCGTTTTAACTAAGAGAAAAGTTTTTTTTTCATGAACTAGCCGAAGGCCGAGTAATTGATTTTCATCCTAGTGGGTTTTGAAAAGACGGGATAGATGCGCACCTCCAAGACCTTTTTTATCGTTCTGTTTCTCGGCATTGAAACGTGTCACTTCAGAGGCATGAATCTTCCGGCCAACGTCTTTGTGTGCGTGTGTGTATGTACAGAATCAATTACAGGCTCCGCCAAGAATAATTTCCATATAAATGCAAATTGTATACACGGGGAAGTTCATATTCTGTGAGTAACAAAGAAAATAAAAAAAGAAAGATCGAACACACAAAGAATATTTGATAATTTTTGCTGAGTAAATAGGAGATTTAAATGTAAATTTAATATCCTTTGCCAGTCTGTGTATCCCCTACTTAAAAAGTCCCTTTTTTTTTCTTTATTTATCTCGGCATCCATCTGTGACCAGAATATACTATTGGCATTTGGTTACGCCCACATCTACTTGGGCAGCGAGTAATTAAAACTTAATAACCAGAAACAAGGAAGAGACTGATCGAGTCATTGCAGTGTTTGGTAAACAAAAGAACGATGGTCGACAACAAAGGTAAACCCGCGATGACAGATGGATCGTTTATATGGTGGCAGTTAAGAAAATTAGTATCGAATTTTTCCATTCTGTGTAGGTCTGGTATTTGTCTTTCAGCAGTACAAGCGATATTCCAACGACATCGTATTTTGCATGTGATTCGAGAAGTTAATCTTGAGTCCTGTAGTACTAAGTAAAGATTTGCAGCAGATCGAATGTTGAATTCTTAAAATTTTGTTTGAAAGCTTTGGAACCAACCTCGAGAATACGGTATAGACAATTGTGAATACAAAACAACTTCTCCAGCGGTATGATTTTTGGTAATAGCTTCATCATCGTCAACCATTTTCAATCCACTACAGGATGAAGGCCTCTCCAGTTCCTTTTGTTTTGTGCAATGGCCTGTCCTGTTCTAAAGCCAACTTATTCTTTCGGTTGATTCTCATCAGCTGTTACTAATGACCCTTTTTATCCAAAAGGCAATAGCTTATTCCTTCTGTTTTGTGCAATGGCCTGTCCTGTTCTAAAGCCAACTTGCTCTTTCAGTTGATTCTCATCAACTGTTACTAATGTCCTTTTTTATCCAAAAGGCAATAGCATATTCCAATTAAATAGCAGTTGATGCATACTGCTTTAAAGAGTATCTAGGATTTTCTGATTATAATTGATAAATGATGCTGAAGTCCTAGGATTGGTCTTGAAACAGTAGAAGAAGTTGGATGACTTGGGCGGAAGAGGCTTTAACTTTAAGTCTGCCATATGTCCTTTCGTTGCTGATCGCGATTTGGTTTATTGGATGTCCCTTTGGTACAGCGCCATCCTACACCGTATGGCTTATACCATAACCTAGCTTAAGGTCGACGTAGATCAAAATAGCAAGAGTAGTCCAGAAGACACGAGACAGCAGATTTCAGTCCTCTGTCTGATAACCTAATGATTTCTGGATTGGTATCTTACAGAGTCTATGGCACTTACATCCTCTTTTCTAATTATACAAAGCTTCCCAATTCATGGTAGTTTACTTTAAAATTATTATCCTTTGGAATTCACTTACTTGGTTGGTGTATTTTCTGGACTCTCCTTTGGCACTATCAGAAGAAGGGGGAAAAAAATCCGAGTTCGTGTTCTCAATAGCCAATCTGGACGGACTATCATAGACGCAGTCTCTTAATTAGTTCATTAAGTTATAGAGCGCTAGGAAATTCTCTCATTAAGGAGAAAATTTGCTAAGTTAACTGAGTGTCAGGACCCCGCCCCTCATCGCATTACCTACTTTCTTAACAACGCAGAAAGAAAAAGTTAAGATCTTACGTAAGTAAATTGCTTCATCCATTTTCTTAGAGAATTTCTGTTATCAGTGTTGGCTACGTAAACACTGACCGCACGTTTTCTCGCTTACTCCGTGTTTGAAAAAAAAAAAAGAAAGAAGAAAAGAAAAGAGAGGGAAAAAAAAGTAAAATTCTCGATAAATCCATAACCACGAAGCTTTCCTCTCCTATCTCTCATCACCTCCATTCTTCCCGGAACTGGCTTAACATTATCCAGATGCATCGAGGCCCTGGTCGATGACCAGAGCGAGCCAACGCCATTTTCTGCAAGGCGTGAGCTCTCTCGGCGCGCGCAAAGTTAACACGTCACTCACTCTCACTCCACATGGACGCCGGGAACATTCTTGTGTTGTTACTCGGATGGTGAACGAAAAGAGCTCCCGCTTTTCGAGCGGGCGTTCGTGTGTGTGTGTTGAGAAATTGCTCCGAGAGACATGCACAGTGCTGGAAATTGATGTAACGCGTTTGGTTATTAGCGAGGGTAACAGAGACAGGGAACAAGGTAAAAGGAGCCGACTTGAGAGAGTGGGAGAGAGAGAGAGATGTTGATGGGAATTTTGCGTGAGACTCTGTACTTGGAGGTTCGCTAGTTGACTTTATCGCTTTGCTAGCTGCTTCGTGGTAAGTATATTTGTACAGAAAATGAACGGTGTTGTATGCGGTACAAACCGCTAAGGCAACCTATAGTTTATGAATTGTTGACGTTGACCATAAATTGTTCTTAATCTCGTGGCTTAAGTATACTTGTGTCCAGCATGATAATAGCCAACTCTTGTGTAATGGTTATGTTGTGGTCTATTTGGCAGTTTACGTGTACCGAGTTCAGTTAAAAAGTGGCAGTAATTCACTAATAAATAAATGTGTATTACGTGTGGCAGTGGTTCCAGTATAGAGCCACACCAACTAGTATAATTCATCGTGTTTATTTCTTACGAGGTTCACTTTAAGTGTGGCATCGTTCGCCTAAAATATAGTTTCAGATTCTAAAATATCATGGAATAGTTGTAAGACCAAATTGTGTATTAACGCTTTTGACTATAATCTGTCCCACGTTTCGTAATCTGTTATACATTATCAAAGCCTTTATTGTATATGTGTTCTTTCACGATATGTCTGTCCTCGAGTTTTGCATCTACAAATATAAATCATATATTATTTGAAAAGTCTGAACCATAAATCCACCAGAAAAAAGACAGAACTTCTGGAGAGTTCGAGGAGAAGGGCGGCCAGATTGGCGAAGAGTGCAAATCGATGCATAAATGAAGAAAGGCTTAGAAGGGTGTGGACTGCAAAGTTTGGCAACTAGACATCTAAGGGGAGATCTAACTGAGATGTATAAGGCACTGGAAGGATTGAGTAAGGGCTGTTCTCCCTCGTGGGTGAGTCACGAACCAGGGAACACGAATATCTCAGGGAATAACAGAAGATTGGATGTCATGAAGTTCAGCTATGAGCAGTGGGTTGACGAACATTAGTTGTTTATTTATTTTTGTCTAATATTTGTCCTTTCCAATACTAATCGAGTTTGATATTCATAGGAATTTAATTTTTAAATACGAAATTCAGTAATCTGTAGTTTGCACAAATGAGTACCATCTTTTGACAGGAACGTTGAACGAAGTGATATAAATGTAATTTACCGATTAAATAAACTAACAAGTGAACGTTCATCTGGGCCCTTAATTTTTAAAATTCTTTTTTGATCTTCATAACCAATCTCCACGGCAGTCTGCCATCCACTTGGATCATAAATATCAGACAAGTCGATTACAAATTCCTTTATACCCTTGGGTTAAATGACCAATTTGCGTATATGTTTTAGCAATTTTGTAAAATAAATTGGTTTTTAATTATTTATTTTTTACTCTAATGTAAGTTTTCGATTTTTTCGTTTTAATTTCTGGACAGTATCATACGGAAGAGTTGTACGTACTATATTGAGTTAAACTCCTCTAATTATTTTACAAATATTAATATCAACGTAGAACGTATTGAGTATTACAGTTCTGATTCATACTATCTAATCTTTTAGTAATAGAATATTAAATGCGTAATCAAAGTACTAACTTCTAACATTTATATAACGTGCATGCCCAGATATGCTTGAATGAAATCGACTTTATAAAACCCTTTATTGCCAAATTAAATCGTCATTCAATATAAAGCTTACAATCCCTACTGCAGAGGTTGTAGGCTAAAGTCCATACGAAAAACAACCATTTATTAAAAGTAACAAGTGGTAAACGGTGACAGTTTTTGTGTATTCATGGTCTTTTCTTCATCAGGATACATCCAGCGATTATCCAAATTAGTCTGTGCTGCAAACGTTGATGCTACGAGATGAAGTGTTTAATATTTTACATTTCCCTCGGCGCCTGCCTTGCTCATTTTCCAATTGGCAATTATTTTCGCTGCGTGTAACCAGTTGTTAACGAGGGAGTCATAACTGTGAATGCCCAATAGACCCAGCTAACTATTGATGAACATGACGCACTGCAACACCTGCCTTAACAAATGCATCCAGTAAAGACCAACTGAGGCGTACAATTACCAATGAGCACCACCAATTCCTCATTTTCCAAGACCGTCATCGATAATCCATTATTTATTACCACTCCAAAATTAAAAGTCTGATATTAAGTAAACACTTTGGCTGTTGTCCAAACTTAAATATTTTTCCGATGCTCCATAACAGTTACTAATGTAGTACATTATTTCTTAGAAGAAACTTGTTTCGGTGGTGCCAGTTTCGACCCCCAAAATGTAATTGGATTTTTCTTAGAGAAAAATGAAACTTCATCATCGCATCTATCAATCGATTTATATTGAACTGCCCTGCCTCCATTTTCCTGAGTTTTTTTTTTACATAATCATAGAAGATTCGCTTTGTGTGATAATATCTAACTTTTATTACTGGCTAGCCAGTCTGTCCACACGGTTGTTTAAAGATGATGAGAAGCGTGACTGCGGTTACAGGAACAACACGTGCTTATATATCATGCCAGTTGCCACGGAAACTATCCCTTTCACTTTTATCACAGACACTAAAAGGTCATTTCACATTACTGGATCGTATCGCTGGCTGTTAAGAGAGATTTTCTGTATCATGAGGGAATGGACCAAACTTATAAAGAAAAGAAAAAATCCTTTAATTTATGTTAAGTTTAATGGTAGAAAATAACAGAACAATTCGATATTCCTTCAAAATATCGTAATAAGATTGCTACGACAACTCCCCAAAGAAACTTTATCTCGAACAGCATGATTTTTTAACTTCATTAACTTGAATTTCAGCAACCAAATTAGCATCCAAAATATTTTCATTGCGATTAGGTTAATGTATTTATTGTGCAGCTTCAGCTAATTTGCTAACCTTGAAAACATAGTTCCAGGTTCCGCTGTGGGCTGCGTATTCTCCTCATTGGATAAGTTTATCCATAAAGCGAAGATAAATATTCATAGATTGAAGATTGATAGTAAAGGGTTAATGGGATTTTATTTTTGAATGCCCCTAATTTAATTAGCCCTTATGATGTGGCAGTAAGCTGTCATGTGTTCTTGATTTCATTTAATACGTACAATTTTGCGAAGTATGCTTTGATCTAGCGCATGCGTCATTTAGCACTGCTGTTTTCATTTTAAATGCAACACTCAAGAGAGTCAAACCATCATTTAAATAGAATTCTCTGGTTTTCAACTAAAAATGAATGAACACACTTGCTACTCGTTTAGAGTGACAAGTGTGTTCAAATCCTGAAGAATCTCTGTAAAGATCTCTTCAGTCAGGGCAGTGGTCCACCTATCTTCAGCAAGTGAGAAGAGTTTTAACCGTAAGCTATTCAGTTTTGTTTTCTAATGCAAAGTGGCCCACGAACATAATTGACTTAGATATTACACAACAAAACGAAATGGACTGGAGCACCAAAATTCCTAGCCTAATCAAGATTATATGTAGAATACGTGTGAGTCATTTTTTTATGGTGATCCAATGCGAATGACAATGGAATTCATAATATTCTAGTAGTTTGTGTGTTGATAGTTGAGAAGATATTTGCTGACGCTGTAATTGAATTTCTGTAGATTGGGATTTTTTCAAAAAATTAACAAGAAGAAAAGTTCTTCCGAAGAACAGAATTTTCCTCACTTGATAAGAAAGCGGGAAACCTCTTTCATTGAGTTTTGAGTTATTCTTAAGTTCGAATCTCCTCCTGACCGAGAATCTTTTTTTGGAGTTAAACTAAACGGTTGTTGATTGAATTGTTTTTTGTAGAAGTTTTAAAAATGTGGAAATACAAAGGCTAATTCAGAAGCACAACGCCCATAGAAGTATCCACAGAAAGGCAGGCATCTTTATGATTAGGATTGGAGTGAGTGAATTACGAAACATTTACCTGACCTGATTGTCCACTTTTGAATAGAATCAAGGAATTTAAGAGTACTTTTTTCCAATGAAAATCAATGGGTAACATGTTTATATCATAAAATGTTAGAAGTCAGTTATCTCTAGTAAAGATACTTGATTTTTATTTTTTTTTTAGAAATCGGTGTCGATGGAGTTGGGCGTGTCGCGGTGGCAGAATTTTTTTAATGAGATATAAGATAGGACTGAGTTTTAGAAGGAAGTTAAGTTTGCTATCACACTGGAGGTCAGAAGTTAAGCAACTCGTAGTGGATGTTATGGATTAAGTTTGTCTCTTTGTGTAGAGCAGGGTTTTCGAACTGGAAGATGAAATGTAATGTACTGCCATCATAGAGACTATTGACAAGGTTAATAATCAAAGGTCATTGATAGACTGGAGGACTAGAGTAGATGAAAGAGCAGAATTTCGCAGCTCCACCATTAGCTGAGAGGTTAGAAGTTAGATCCATCTGCTGTCTCACTCATTGAGCAGGCACAATATATAAAGAGAAAATTGGCTATCCGTTTGCAAAAAACAGTGATTGAGGATCGTCATACACGATAAAAAGCCTTAAAATATGTAAAGCAGCTACTTGAATTTCTCCCCTAATTTTAACATCGAATTTATCTGTTTGTTTAGTGGTTCTATGAATGTGTCTGAAAAAGGGCCAATATATCACCAGTCGATCGACGCTAGGAAGATACAAGATATAAATTGACAGACTTCTCTATTACTGTAGAAAGAGCTGAAATGGGACAACAATTGTTCAAGCAGAAGGGAAAAAATATATATATTTTTTCTGATTCATTTAAATACAGAAGAATTATACGGGGACTAAGGCGCTACTAAGTCGGCTTTACCTTTAGATGAGGATTAGTTGAATCATCAGGATGTAACAAAAGTGGAAGAATGAATAGACAGAATTTGCGCCGAAATATCAAGAAAGCCGAATTCTCTGCTTCCGTTTGGATAAGAAGTTAATTTTCTACTCCTAGCTTTTTCAAACTCGAGTTAGATTTATTAATATTATTTTATACTTAAAATGAAGGACATTTAGATAAAACCTAACTGCGATTGTTATGTTATTTTGAACAGTTCTAACAGATTTATGGAAAACCACGGTTTAGATTAAAGTTGAGATTTTAAGATAAATATGGATTAAAAGATTTAAAACGGTTCAAGAGAGTAGAGAGCACACAGATCATTCCATTTCACGTTTTTTTTATGTTCAACAACCCGGACTGAGCATAACCATAGGACAAAGGATCCATAGGAGAAAAGATCATCAACGAGCGTTAGATGTGTGATATTCTAGTTGGAAAATGATCGAGTTATGTACCGTAATATAATAACCAATTCAGTGGCAGAAAAATATCATCAGCTTTGTCTTTACAAGTAGAAAATTTAAGCAAGCTGTAGTAGTAAACTTTAAAATCACCAAATAAAATTACTTAATGCTTGGATACAACTTGTGATTGCTGATATCGTGGAAAGCTAGAAGTGGTAGTTTTTGCTTTATCATAAAACGCCCATTATTTTGTATAGAAAATTGGCTTTCAACTCAGAACTACTTCTTGACATCTATTATACAGGAATTAAGATCTCTGAAAAGTTGCTTCGAGTTCCTTTTATGTAAACTTTAACAGTTGTTTGATATCGGATTCTCAACAAGGACAATTTTGATGAAACTGCTTCTTGCTGTTGATCCGAAAGAAACATTTTCAGCTTTTATCTTTATAGTATAGAAAGGAAAGTTTTATGCTGAGAACAGGCTTAAGTGCTGTTGCCTAACGCAATAGATGAAATTAGATGTTTGTTTCTGTGTCAGAAGAGTTTTTATATGTTTTTTTTTCCACTTCCTTGAGTAACGCCAGAATACTATCTTAAAGGCTATACGCGATCCTTAGGCGCCGCTGTCACGAGGGATTTATTTTAAGGCAACTACTAATAAACTGAGTTAGAAATGACAGACGCAGAACAGAACATAAAAGCCGGAAGTAAGTAGGCATACAGATGATCCAAACATGTTCTAGTTTGAACAGAAAAATGGGCAGTAATAACTACATACTTCAGCGATGAGGAGAAGAGAAGACATTTGTTTTTCCAAAAATTTGGGTTAATCTTCGTTCGGTAGAAAATTGTATCCCAATAGTTTGTGATGAATCCTTCTGCAAAAGAGAAGGAAAAACAATTTCCTTCTCATCTCAAGAAAAAGTCCAACTGCTCACACTTCAATAGGTATAAACTATTCAGCAAGCCCAGAAGAGAATCATTTCGCAGCTAAACTATTCACGGAGAATACTACCTTTCACTCTTCACCATCTTATGTTCAATCGATATTCATACAGATTGGCATACATTTGTTATTCATTACTTTAGCATCATATTAACTTGTCTTGCGTATGCTCCTCAAAAGGCAGTTGTTATTCCGTGCATAGCTGGTGGTGCAGTTCATTATTTCATACTTTTTGAATCTGAACTACAGATCAGATAGCCTATGAGATAAAATACAGCATTTTGTGGCATCGAGTTCTTGGGAACACTATGGCGCGAGTGGCATGTATAGTGATGTACTTCTCTCTGACCTTTCGCTACGATCATCTGAAAGTAAATGCCCCCCATTCATCTATAAAAAATAATCCAATCATTTGTTTTGCACTTTTAAGTTAAGTATTGTATTTTGTTGTTACCTTCTGTAGTAATCAAAAATGAGAAGTCTTTCTGGAGTGAAAGAAATACCCTAGTGATCAACGTTTTAAATCCAAACATATAGCCCTGGACCTTCTCTGAAATTGAAAGACCGGGTCCTGGAAGTTTGGTTTCACTGGAGTTCGAATGCATAAAGGAACAAACAGGCTTAATTATTTATCTGAATTTCAGTATGTGGAAGTAAAAATTTAAGAATTCAATACGAATCCACTAGATGCTGTTACGTCCTGGTGAAATTCAGTAGCTGCTTAAACACACTTGTAAGGACGTAATGCACAGCAAACTGTATGAATTGGAGTACCGTAACAACTTCCGCAGTGTGGCTTTAATAGCCTATTCGTCAAAGGACATGTCCACCCTCAACGTCAGGGAGTAGTATGAGAAATATCGCCTGGCAGACGTCACGGTTGGAACCAGCATCCCTTCCATCTTGAGGAGAGCGCCTTTTTGAAACTAATCTGTACACTAGCAGCTACTTAATGGATCAGACTAGGTTAAGTTCGGTTTGGTAATGACCTCACTAACATTATGCCTTCAGACCCTACTTGGAGAGAGTCCAAATGATATATATGACGATGCCAGCTTGCTTGAAAGTGTGGGTATAATGCAGATTTTTTTTGGAAATGATTTATCAAATCAAACTAAAATAACTCGTTGTTTCAGCTTTGCTTTATTTAAATAAGCACGAAAAATCAAATGATTAGGAACAGAATTTATTTCGAAAAGAAGCTCTGAAAGCTTCCTAATTCACTTCAGAAATATGTAGTCTCTCTCTTAATCTCAAAGAAAATTGGTCTCCGTATAAAATCATTTAAACTAAACTAACTTTTGCAAGGAAATTTCACAGAAACTATGGAGCAATATGGTCTTTAGTCGCTGGTGCTCCTAAAAACCCTGCAACAACAACACTGTTTATGGATAGCAGATAACTATCTTGAAAACTTCAAACTAACAGAGTAGCTGAAGGTTCTGTTTCTTCATTTTCATGTATTATTCTGTGCATCAATGACTTTCCATTATTGCAATTCTATCCTCAGTTTTTGACGATGGCGTAACGCTCGATACCTATTTGACAAAATTTTCAGTGCAAAATCACAACTACACCACTGATTTCTAAATGTCAATCTTCTGATAGTTATTAGCTAATAAATGATATATTATTCATTAATTCAATTCCCTAAAGTACTTATTTCCTAAACATTACAACTTGCGCATATTGAAATTGAACATTAAGTTTCTTTCGATTTTGACCTTTTCAAACGAGTGGATTTATCATTTGAAAAGTGACAAAGCTACTCAACTTTTCACTTTTGATTCGAATCCTAAACGTCTCGAAAATCTTATAGATCATATCAAGCAGGAATGAGATACTGGTGTCGAACAGTAGGGCAAAAGGATTTTCTCATTTGGACAGCAGGCAAACAAGCCTTAACACATACTCCACTTTCACTCAAGATACACATCAAGGTCCGAATTGCTTTGGCGCGGATTCCCTCCTCAATTCAAGATTACTACAGGTTCCGACAGCCATTAAAGTTAAAAATCCTAACAACACAAGATTAGAAAGAATTCTTTATGCTAGATGTTTATTGGAGCAAAGTCTAATATCTATACGAACGTAGCTGAAATCCGGCAAACGTGTCGTCTTGTCTTATACACTACCAGTTAATGATCTCTTCTGCAGCTGGCACAACCTCCATCATATACACAAGTGTCGCGAACGTGTCATTTATTTCTGTACCTATTTTTCCCCTGAATATTGCGAAAAATCTCATATTTTCGCCAGTCAATTATAATCCATGTAGCACAAGTCTGACGTTATTAAGCTAATAAGATCGCCCACGTCTCATTACAAATCTCTCCCATTGCAACCATTTTATCATGTTCTAATCACCTGGGACCATCATAAGAAAAGAAACGAGAGAGTTATTGCAGTGAGGTATAGGCTGTTCCTAAATGTACCTTTTGTTGGAGTTCGTTCTAATTCACAATCAGTTTCTCCTCTCTCTCTCTCTCTCTCTCTCTCTCTCTCTCTCTCTCTCTCTCTCTCTCTCTCTCCCGCTATTTAGTTGAACCTAATAATGTCTCGGTGGAACTTCGCCAAAAACGAACCGTAACTCTCCTGAGACCAGCAGCTAAGAATAGCTATACGAGGATTGAGAACCTCCTATTTATTGAGCGCTTCTTTTCAACATTTTTATTGGATAATGATATCACATTTTTGCTCTATCGTCCAAATTGAGCCACTCTGAGTTAGAGAGATGGAAGGAAAAAATTGACAAAAAAATTTACAAAAAAAAAAATAAATGTTTTCCCTCATCCTACTGACATAAAACAGATGTTCAAGTGATTGTTGCGTCATCATTTGTCCCTCTGATTACTTGTACCATGTGTAGATATTAAGTTTTCCAGGGAGGGGAGAAAAAGAGGCCGGGACTTAAGCGCAAGATACATTTACGTCAGACGTTGTTGACGCGTCATTTGTCAATAATGACAAACGACTTGGTGTCAAGAAACTATAATATGCTGTGTTTGTGTTCTTAACACATTGATGATATGAACACTGTGCTGCCAGTGGAACAATAACTGGCCTTCTGGAACGGGTATGAGATTCGTGAAACAAAATGCTGATGGGTTTTCTATAGTTGTTTCTTTGTTTTAAGGACCGGCGTCTTGTTGTACTCGAGTAAAATGCAAACAACAGTTTCTTAAAAGTATCTTCGTTGCTTGTTCTCATACGTCTTTTAAGCCTTTTGTAGTCGCTGCATCATCTATACAATACACATTGTGTTATGTATAGATAATGGAAAATTAAATGATTTTTTATAGAAAAGATCCGAATAATAAAATGTTTATTTTCTATTCTTGATTTGTATAGTTATGAAAAGCGAATTTATTCCAGTAAAAAACGTCAGAAACCTTGGATAAAAGCACAAAAAAGCACTGAACGTTCTAAAAATGGCGAACTTTTTAAAATATGATTTATTTCAGTAGTATTTCTTTCTAGTCACGATATTTTTATTTTGAATATTTTCTTTTTGCAAGAGATTTCGTCATACTAAACCCAGTCCAATTTTTTCGTCTTCCTCATTCCTGATACAAACTGAATGACTCAAGTTAGTGTCGAACAACCTTCCATAGACCTAGAATAACATTTCTCTATGCCCCTTTCCCTTCATACATAGAGATAGTCGTAAAAACTATCTGTTGACAAGCTATGGACCACCCAGATTCGGTCGGTTCAGAAACAGCATTCCAGTTGTCGTGTACTGTCCCCCAGCTGCTTCCTGCATTACACTACCATTAGTATCCACAACTGCCCTGCTTAATAGCAAGTAGCCCGTGCCGTGTGCAATACCAGAACCCGTCAAACCATCGACGCCTTCGTTGCATCTTTCTGTTGGGGGAGGGATTACGCTTTTGCATTGACCTGGATGAAATACGATAGCCAACACTCTTTTCTTAATAAAAGGAAGTGCAGTGTTAAATCACACATTCCTCACAATTATTTCCGCTTTGCTGATCACCGTGACCTAAATATCTACCTTCCCTTCTTAGATTAAAGAAACTTGGAAAGATTCCTTGAGACTTTTTACTATCACTGGATTAAGTTCATTTTAACATGTCTTCTTTCGCCTTAATTCCAGTCGCTATTTGCCTTCTCCACAACTTTTTTTTTTTTTGGTCTTCACTAGCCAGCTATCTCGGCGACGTTTGGTCTTCTATGATCATGTCTCGCAGGAAATATTAAGGCTCATTCTACTCCCAGGCCCGCTCTCACTTCCTTTAACAACCGCAGGCCTTACTTTTAATCTAGCACTTAAGAGACTTCGTCTTGACTATTTCCTCTCATCGAGCTCCTAACTCCAGAAATCACCCCGCTCTAAGGCACCACGATTGCCGACTGTTACTTTACAGACATTGCTTTGCCACTACACCGAAAAGTATAGTTCTTTTATTGATACCCACCATCTCTCCTCTTCTTCCTTTTTCTTTTCTGTTAGTGGAAGTCCTTTTAATCAGGTTACGTGGTATATGGCCACTCTGGTATTACCATCCGTTCTTTATCTGTGTCTTTGCCTCTGGTACCTTACCAGTTCATTTATAAATTATGAAGATTAATTTGCAGCTTCAGTTTCCCTCTTTGTGAGAAGCATAGATCACTTATTCCTGGTTTATTAAACAATCAACTCCTGAAAATAAAATATTATTTTAGGAATCTCGAATTAAACCATTCAGATTCACTATTAAACAATTTTACCAATTCGAAGCCTTTTTTACTTATGCATAAATTTAGCCTGCATTTGGAAAAACTCTCATGTGCAGTATCAGCCATATTTTTTTTATTTTTGGATAGCCGGTGGTGTATTTCTCATGATCAAATGCTTCTCCCTCTGTGTGCCCATCTCTCTCTCTCTCTCTCTCTCTCTCTCTCTCTCTCTCTCTCTCTCTCTCTCTCTCTCTCTCTCTCTTTGGGCAAAAATTGTTTTTATGAATAACGGGCGTATCAAGCACACGGGCTGAAATATTTTCAAATCGTTTGTTATAGATCTGATATCGTATCATGGTGTCTTTGGGTTTTTGAAATTCAGCAATCGGATACACGCAAATTATTCAAATACCTTAGAAACTAATTCATTAAAATTCGTGGCTAACAAGGACTTAGTGCCAAAAATCAATATAACGTTAATTAAGCTCGATATAAAAGTCTTTAGCCCAACCGAACTTATCTTGTGTATGAACCTTCAGTAAAAAGCTACTTAGATTATTGAATATCCCAAAAAATGGGAAGCTTTCAATCCATGGTAGATTTCCTATCGCCCAATATATTCCAGTACTCCTCAAATAGCTTGAAAATCACATTTAAGAAATTTAAGGCGAGCTCTATCGAGTGATTTAGTTTCGCTTTTCTCAGTGTACATCTTATAATAGGACCTTAGCGTGTATAGAGACTTTCCAGCAATTCTGTAGTGTTCCTTCATGGTTGTCATGTAAGGTTTTGGTCACGAGAGGATCTTCCTACTCAATTACTGACAGAGCACCAATGACTAATGAGAAATTTTACGGCGAAGAGCCAAGGCTGGATTAACAATTCAGTTTCGTTGAATTTTAAACCCAATCTCTTGATGTGAACGTTAAAAAATGCTCTATTAGAATTTTTGATTTTTTTGGAATATCAAATCCGATTAGAAATTAACGTGTAGTTAGGGGCATGCTAAATATTTACTAGCTGAGTTTCTCCCTTTGCTGCTCGTAGACCGAGCGAACATCTCCCATTCAATATCTCTGAGCTGAGTGGCAATTGATCATCAAAAGAGACCAATTCAAATGCTGTTTGTTGCAGCGTAGTATGGCAGACGACATTCAGACGGATGCCCTTTGGTGGCCCATTTCTCCGAAAGAGAAACTGCGCGCAGCTGTACATACGCGGCGGAAGTTGAAAGTGGGTTACCACCAGCGTGATCTAATATGTACGCATCAATTGCATGCGTATAAGAGTCATCGTGATGTTCCGAACATTTCCGGGATAGATGAAACTATCGACTGCTTTAGTCGGCTCTTTAGTTTGGCCTTAGTCTGTCGAAACTGTCTCCAGACAATTGTTGGGCACTGCTTAAGGGGAGATGTAGATAATTAGTAACGTTCTGCATCGATTTCAGCCTACTCAAATCCCCAAACGCAGACCATGGTTTCGGCGTTAAAAATAACTGATCAAATTCTATTCAAACTACTGGAAGATACAACAGAACTGCTGTTGTATCTTCTTCCTTGTTGCTAATAATTTCCAATTAAGGACTACAAAGCTTGATCTTTCAGAGTTTGCAATTTTGTTGTTTACTTTTGTTTTTAACCAGTGAATTTCATTAATTTTTATTTTTGACCAAAAAAGTGACATCATTGGGGATAAATGCTTGTATTACTTTTTCATGGTGAAGTCTCACCTTTGGTGTTTCATTGAATCTAACATATCCAGGTTTTTCGTAAAGAATTCCTTTCTTTCTTTTTGCACATAAATTGAAGTTGTAAATAAGTATCATCTAGCAATAGCAGCGTATTTTATTTTTCCTGAGGGAATGCAACGCAACTTGTGTTGCGTTGTCTTGTCCTAGTCCACAACTAGGGACTACTTGTGGACTAGGACCACAACTAGTCTCTAGGTATACGAAATCGTGGGAAAATACCATTTGGTTTGCATTGCCCTTGCAGTTTTATTCCTATCAAACCCACTGGTAAACATTCTTCGACAAACACTTGGCCTGTTCCCCTTTGATGAATCACGCAGTGTCGTTCCATCTCCAATTTTTTAGACAATCTGGGCGTCTATATAAAATGCTAATTAGTAAAAGAAAAATTATTCGCATATCTGCACAACAATACTAAGTTTTGATTGTCTGCATTTAATGTATTCTATCAAAAAATTTTCAAAATGACTTATCCTTATAACTTTCAAAATTACATCTCAAGGATAATAATTCAAAATTATTATCCTTGAGATATCTGGAGATAATACAGTAGATTGTTTAGTTTTACCTTCACAATGAAAGAACCATTAGTAACCCTAAAAAGTATTAATTTGGATTCAGATTTTGATTCTGGATTAGAAATTGTAGGTCCAGTGTATTGCTCTTCCTGAAAACACTGTTCTACTGTTGCTAATGACATGGACCGTTATTGTCATTCTGTTCCAAATACAGCCCCCTCCAAATAATTGCCATACAGTTACGACAGATTTGTTCTGAATGTCACAACAGACAGCGGCATTCAAATTTTTATCGATTACAACCAGTACACAAAGTCCAAACTACGTAAACCAGGCACAGTCCATCACACTACTACCAACTTCACTGTTTAATGCAGTACAGTCTGCGAAACCGTTTTTATTTTGGCATCAGATGAATGCACCTGGTTGTGGTATAAAAAAGGTACACTGCAGCCATTATCAACCCACTGCAGGAAGGAAACCTCCTCAACAATTAATATTGAGGGAAATGGACCATAATCGGCCACGCTGGTCAGTGCGGTTTGACAGATCGACCGTATTTAGCAGACAGGTGCTTGAACCCCAGTCTACTCAAAGAGCGTGTGCTACTGCAGTCCCACTCTGACCACTCGGCTACGGAGAGTCAGGCCACGCCTTGAGTACTGCGTACAGGTAGGCCTCATTTTAGGATTAGGATGTTGGGTTTCTTGAGCGAGTACAGAGAAGGACAACAAGATTGGTGAGGGGGAATGAAGTGCTCCTCTTACCAAGAAAGGCTTAAATTCTGCAAATTGCAGTGTCTGGGGACTACGCCTACTAGGTGATGTGATTGGGGGTGTATAAAGTCTTGAATGGGTTGAACAGACTCAATTCTGATGGAATTCTTCCTTTTGCTTAGATTACGAACCTAAGGAGGCATAAATTCAAATTGAGGAAAGACAGTTGTAGAATAGATGTGTGGAAATTTGCCTTTAGCCAGCGGGGAGTTGATTGCTGGAACAAACTTTCATCTGTCGTTGTGGAAGTTGATTGCTTAAAAAATTCAAGGAGTAACTGGACAAAAGCTTAGAGGGAATGGATGTGTGAATTTTTTTTTTTTTTTTAGCTGATGCTGCACATAAGCTTGATTTCTTGCTCTCTGACGATTGATTTCGGGTGCCGCACTCTTTCTGCTATCTGATGAAGGGATATGCCAGCTATGTGGCACCGTTATGAAAGAATCGAGGTCATTTTCTCGTCCTGCTGTAAATAACGGACCTGCGCTTGTATTTTGAAATTTTATTTTAAAATGGCATGCTATCTACCTGTCATATGACCTGTGGAAGTAATCATTACTTCTCACAGCAAGGTGACCTAATACATGTTGGCAGTTAGTATATATTACAATCCGTGAGCCGTAAATCTGCATATAGTTTCTGAGGCTAACACAAATACCGTCGCAGCTTTCAGTCCACGTACAAAGACTTCGGTTCGATTCCTAGTCAATTAGCGAAGTGCAGTTTACTTCCATGTCGGGAACTGCCGGAACTATTATGGGCGTTTTTCATGGAGTAGTAGAGTTTGTCAATCGCGGATGGTGACTGCATGTTTTGTTCTTGTTGATTTTCTCCAAAATTTCGCTTTTAATTTGCAGATAAGCCGAAATACAAAGCTGTACCTAGCATTTTAGAACGAGATAGTGGTGAACTTTGAGCTGGAATGCGTATTCACATATGATACCCCGTACTCAATTAAAAATGGCCTTATTGAGGAGCTCTCCTTCCCCCAGTATTTCCTTCCACCCATATCCCTAATGTTATAATACTGTTGAAAGTTTAAAGAGGATAACACTATTCTTATTTTATTTTTAGTAATAAAATATATTCTTTCACTTATTTGCTTCGATTATTTTATGTTTTAATCAATATACTCAACCAATGTATTTTCAACCAATTGTTAATGTTTTGGCGAATTACCTTAGCCTTTCCAAAGTAATGAAAAAATCTATTAACGAAATCTATCTTGAATTGATTTCGCAGTGTCAATCCACGGGATATCTCTTATGTTGCATCATCCTCTTAGAACAACCTCCATGGATAAGTTTCAGAAAACCCAAGCTCTTTGACAAAAAACATTGTACTGATGCTCTGGCAGCTAGGACAATGGTTGCAGCCCTTGTTCATCTACATCTGATCATGAGGAACTTTACTTAACAGGAAAAATGTTCATGGGTTTTTTATACAGTGGCCAAGTTAACAGGTCTTTCAGGGAGGTTGCATGTATTTTTCTCCTAGAAACTCGAGCTTATTTCCACAAAAGAAGAAAACCAACCATAAACGTTCGCAGTTTACGGACGCTGCATATTTGACTCCTCGTGACTTTATTGCTTGTCACATTTTAAACGCCAAAATCTACATCCTGAAATTGAGTAGCCAGTTTCCTCTTTGGCGGTTGAATGTATGACTGCAGATGGTTCTGTGTCTTAATTTTTTATCCAATGTTGGAATACCTCAAAGTTTTGTTCGTCCGTGGCCTGAAATAGACCTTTCAGTTTGATAAACGCTTATTCAACGATTTCCCACCAGTTCGTTAAGTGTTAAAAGTCAGGACTGGAGTAAACTACCTTCTTTGTTTCCCCAATTCTTCCATGTCTGTCTTCAATCATATACATGAACGTTTTTCTAGAAGGATTAACTCTGACTTTTGTGTTTTCGTTCTTGATTTTTTCTAATAAAATATAACTTTGCACAAATCCAGCCTACAATGAAACATTGGTAAAGAATCTTACGCGGCCCACGAGAACTTCTCTAACACTTCATTCAAAACTCATATTACGAAAACAGTTTGTTTGTCAATTGTAACCAATGCTCTATTTTTTAATGCGGTTAGTATGCTTTGTGTCATAGGCCTTTTTAACTATATTTCATAATACGGTTTTTAGTGGTTAAAAAGCACGTTTTTCATGCGCACTTTGCAATCGCTTTTTCAGAATTATTTGGTGTGGAAATTGATAATTAATTATCATTTTCACTACAATAAAATGTAAATGTAATCACATTATTAAAAATTAGAACAGATAATATACTGTAGATCTTTGAAGTATTTTATTTAAAATTGGAAAACATTGTTTATTGGCTTGTAATGCTGATTCTATCCCGTTAATGTTTAAATGCATTTTAGCCATTTTCATTGTTCTATAATTAAAACAATTTCCAAATTACAATGCTTGCACGTTTTATGTATTTATGATATGAGCTTTGAGTGAAAATTTTATATTTTATCATTTATTTTTCATTACTATGCAATAGGGAATTGCAGTCAGTTCTGGTAGGGTCAAAATGAGGTTAATACCACGCCATCAAATGAGAAAAAAATAAACTGCTTTAACAAAACAACTTTGAATGAATAATTGACATAAAATATTATTTTCAACCTGCTTTGTACACCAGGGGGAGCACTGGCGATGTATTTTCTCTTAAGCCTAGCGATAACTATCGTATCGTATGATTAGATATATAAAGGGGGTTGAAAAAGAAGCTGTAGAAGTTTTTAACATATTTATGTAAGTCATTTTCAGCAAGTTTTCTTCAGTAATATAATATAACATATATATTTTTTTTCGTTTAGGTAAATAAAATTAAAGAAAAAAGCAGTTTATGGAGTTATTAGTGCAAGACGTGTTTCAGTCGTTTATATTTTAAAAGTCATCGATAAAAAAGAAACGAATATGAATGTTATACGTGGAATAAAGTGGAAAGAGGTAAGTTTCTGAACTTGATTATCTTCATAATTGTGAATTTCGTAGTATAATCACCCAAATTTTATGATTTTCTGTAAAATCAGTCTTTAAAAATAGGAAATTCAGTACATCCAGTGCTGATGCGTTTCTCTTCACTCCAAATACCACAATAATCAGAAAGTTGATTTTATTTTAGTTTTTTGTGTTTTTAAATTTAGTCGATTGGTAATGAATAGTTTGCACGCTGCAACAGTGTCTCGTTCGTTGCTCAAGTGCATTTCATCACGCGATTCTCCTTTTCTTCTATTCTCCTGCTTCCACTTAAAATTTCCTATTTTATAGCAATGGAATCCTACATAGTGAAATCCGAATTTAAAGACATTTCGTGCGAGCGAAAAATGCATAAATAAACTGACCAGCTGTTATGGGAACTCATTTGTGGTTTACTCTTGTATACATCTGTTTCTTTTGCATGCATACTGTATTGCATTCTGTTTTCTTTTCTCTTTTTTTTTCCTTACTATAAAAATAAGATATTTGGAGCAGTAAAGAGTTGCATGTGTACCGTATAAATAGCCAAAACGACCAAAAGTATCATTCTGAATAGAGATGTGATTCTCGACAGTTTCCGTGTACACTAGCAGTTTTATAAACGGTACTTAATAAACCTTGAGAAAAAAATAAGCTTAAAATCTGAAATTCTGCTGACGCTTTATATTCAAATGTGGAATTAACACTTTCGGATGTTTTTGAACACTGAAAAGAAGTGGAGGGCGCCCCATTGATAACAATTTATGCAATATTGAAAGATTTATCGTAATTATTTAAATGTGTTCAAATATATAATTGCATTCGATTGTTATAAAAGTATTAATTTATGCACAATTTAATGACTGAATTGCTTAAATTCGTTTTTGATAAATAGCTAAATAGAAAATCGGAAAAAGACGTGCGAGCAAAGCCAAAAGGAGAAAAAAAAACATTCAGATAAGAATACGTACAGATAAGATGAGAAAGTTCAGAAAAGTGTTTGGGAAAACGCTTCAAGCTGTTAATTTTTTTTGCCCTTTTTTGCTGTTGTCTGTCCTTTGACGTAGATTGACAGGTCACATCCTTGTGAGAATGGGTCGTAATCCGTCGATGGCCACAACAGCTTCTTTTCGATACAAAATACGGACAGTAGAGACAGAAAAAAGGAAGAGCATCCTGTCATCAATTTTTATATATCCTCCGTCCTCTCTCTTGTCCTTTCCATTGATCCCAGCTTCGGAAGTGATGGCGGTGTGTATCCCTTTGTGTTAGCACCGAATCGAGGCTGGAGTCGAAAGACACATTAGCAGATCGGAAGAAAAGAGAGAGCCGTTATCAATGGCGAAAGTAATCATTGGGATATGGAACAGGAGAGAAGGGATTGTGAAGAGCGGAAGAAATGAAATAACTGACGGATCACAGTTTAACGAATAAACCATTCTGTTTTAACCACTTTTAGCTGAATGTCTGAATTATGCTCGTGACATCGGTGTTCAAATTACATACAATAAGTTTAAACATTTGGTGTGTGTGTATGTATATATAAATATATAAATTTCATATGAAATTAGTCAATTAATTGTATGTCTGTTATCGTTGAGTGTTTTGGGGGTGGGGGTTCTGTGGTACTTCGAGTATTTCAGTAAAAATGTGCAGTTTATGTGGTCTTTGTTTTTCATGTCTGTACTGGTGTTGTCTCTTCAATGGCCGATTTGCATACTTCCTTCTGAAATCGGATAACTGCAACTCCCATTTCAGGGACGTTTAAGAATTTCCCCATTCCCGGAGGGCGTCTCGATTAAGGTATATTTTAACTTTAAAAAAAGAACCAAAACGTAGCTATTGGTTAATGCATTACTGCCAAATGAATATGCTATTGCAAGCCAAGCCCAATAGAACAAAATTTCTTCTCGTACAGAGAAGGTACGGCAACTACCACTTCCATTTCATCAATAACAACAGTATAACAGTAGAAACTTCAAACACAACTTGCTCTAAAACATTTCAAAAACATTTAAATGGCTGATCGTATTAAAATAAAGCACTCGCATGTGGCTTCTGCTATTTGATATTACTAAAGGAATATCAAATGTCAGCTTCTTGACAGACTTCTTGTTTCGTTTAATATAACATGCACATTAAACCAATCCAAAATATTCACTTAGTTATTGTGACAGCCAAGTTATTAGTGTTCAGAAGCAATTAGTATTGTACCTATACTTTTTGGGTAACTAATTGGTACCTCTTTAGAATGTTTAACTACACCACTTTGGAATTTTAAATTCTGTTGATGGATTAATATAAGGTGCTGGAATGAACAGAAAATTTCGCTTCTTTTTCACAGGTTTTGTCCATCTTTCAAGATAGATAAAAACTTGGGAAGTTATACCCGTCTTTCAAGAAGAATATGAAAATAGCTTCTTTAATTATAAGATTAGTGAAAAAGAACAAATTTTCTACATTGATCGTCAATGTAAAGAGACCACGACCATTTAGTGCTGGAGTGGGCAAGCCTTCATATTGTGTGCTTCGGTGAATCATTTCGCCATGCGCACTATGTTTCTTATTTCTCATTTTTTTTGTTTGTAATCGAAAAAAAGAACAAAACAGACCATTAAGCCGAATTTTCTCCTCGAAGCAAATAGATTGAATTCAGGTAATTTTTTGACAGACCCAGAATGCAACAACACGCAAGTTGGTCCTAATAGATGGACACAAAAATGTGTTTACAATTGCAAGATGGGTCAACACTGGAGAGTTGAAATAAGGGATGAAGAATTTGCGTGCATAAAATCTTATGAAAAGGCAGAATTGGCAGTTGAGTATTTTTTTTTTTTTTTGTTATTCACAATGGGTTAGATGAACCATCGTATAAAACTAATTCAACGCTAATGACGATAAACTAATAGTTTTATTAACGCAACGAGAATCCTTCTTCCATCAGAGTGAGCGCTATCAATCACGGCCAATATTTTGTTGCCACAGTCATGAGTTGCACAACATTACCTGTATACTGATTGTACTGACTGTTTTCTGTGGAAGGAAATATGAAATTCCACATCGACGTAACCTTCTAGAGTAGAAAAGCTAAGGTTTCAAAACAAGAAATAAAGCAATTTAAGACTAGAATGATATTTTAAAGATAAAAAAATGAATAGACCGAAAAATGAATTGGTTGACTTGTATTCAAAGACTCCGAACTTCAAAAAGAGGCCACAGAAAAAATGAAAAGTATGACTGCCAAATGTGACAGAGCCGATAAACATGTCTGATAAGAATGGAACAGAATTGTTGTAAGTATTAAGAAGGAAAACACCTTTGTATCATTCTGAGCAGGAGTCTTGGAGTGTGGGAGTTGTTTGACACAACACTTAAGGAACGCTACAAAAGAAAAGGCAGATCTTGAACTTTGATAATACTCACTTTGGGGTCACGCACGAAAAGGAAATTGTAAATGTACAGCAAACAGACAGATGTAATTTAAAATATAAAACGTTCTGTCTGGAAAGACCACATAGATTAGAAGAGTTCAGAATTGGTGTTTTAATTAAAAAAAAATCCCTTGAAGAAGTATATCCACTGTTCATTGGTAAAGTACCTAAGAGTCAAAGTACATCTCAGTAGAAAGAGCATTATTGTATTTCTACAATTGATTAAAAGAATCTTATTTATCCTGTATCATATAAAAAGCATTTCTTGTCTGTATTAAAACTTTGATGCATTTGTGGATTTTATGTGGGCAAAACATTATTTTTAACTATTCATGCATTTTAGTTTAATTCCGATGTCAATAAATGGGAATGGTTCTTGCTTTTCTTGGTCATAAAAGTAGCCACCTTATTCGCTGGATAAATCGTAAAACATGCAGTCGGTTTGGCTGAAAATAACGTATCAATGTGGCAGGGCAATAATATTTGTATCGGGATTAAAATAAGCTGTTATAATCTAAATAGCTTATTCAAAAAATAGTTAAGTTACTATTTAACAATATTTTGTTAAAGATGAATTACTTTTAATTAAAGAAATGAATTAATCTCCTTAAATAAACATGAATTAATCTCCTTAAATAAACATGAATTAATTGAATTAATTTGCTTTTATTTAGAAAGGTGAATTAAATTTCTATTTAACAATATTTTTTTCGTTTAGAGATGCTAGAAAAAGTTTTCCTCAATGCTCTTGGGGGAACTGTCTCCAGCATCTCTGCAACGTAATCTTACTCCCAAGAGTTTCGTGGTCCTGAAACAGAAAACATGAAATGCAGGCATTGCACTTCAAATCAAAGGGTTTTCTTACTTACAATGAGTTCTTTACCATAAAAGAGTTAAAAACAGTTGTAGTTCTTATTAACGTCACTGTGACTGGACTATATGACATACATTATAAAATGATTATACACCTTTCACAAAAATCTGTGGATCACTTGCCCTTGAGGAGCAATTTTCGAACTCCTAGCATCGTCCTTAACTTTACTAGGCCTGGAAATGATGCCGAAGTTCCACCGTCTTATCGCTCTGACTAGTTGATGCAAAATCCTGTGGAGGATGGTGACTGTTCGTCTTATATACACTGCTCGACAAAATAAAAAAAAAATGTTCTTGTTTATACTCCGGCACGACCACCAGGTCAGTGGACTTTACAATAAATCAATCAATACAAATGTTAATCGTATTTAGCAGTCATTAACAGAACATTAACATTAACGTAGAAAACGTGGTGTAACTCGTGCAGCTTGCGATGAAATGGGACAAAATTTGGTATGGTGGTGCACCATACAATAAAGGTGAAATAAAGAGACAGCGATAAATTTCGGACAGGTATAAGGGAAATTTATAGGAGTTCTATAAGAATTACCAAAAATGTCACATTACGGAAGTCTATACCAGATGCTCGAAAATATGGTCACATTACATCAGTACGGCGTATGATCCCCTCCAAAGGCTAAACAGACAGCGGTGACCCATGCTCGATATAACGATATCTATAAGATTCTGTGGCAACAAATCCCATTCTTCCACCAGCGCAGACCTTAGTCAAGTGACCGAGGAGATGCCTGACGACGCCCAAGGGCGTCCCACACATGTTCGATAGGATTTAAGTCTGATGATCGTGCTGGCCATGGCAGTTGTTGGATATTTTCAGTTTCAAGATATTCCTCCACCAGTTGAGCTCTATGAGCAGTGGCGCTGTCATGCATGAAAAGAAAATCTGGGTCAACCACACCCCTAAAAAGTTGCACATAGGGTTCAAGGATCTGTTCTCGGTACCTATATCAAAACATGAAGAGGTGTGCGGCCGATGATCATTATTCCACCCCACAACAGAACAACGCTTCTACCGTAAGTGTTCCTTTCTCTGATGTTGGAGGAATGGTACTGCATTCCTCGTTGTCTCCAGATGAAATAACGTGTAGATTCTGTACGCTAAAACGGGACTCATCAGAGAACAAAAATGTACCCATTTTTGTCAGGGCTCAAAGTCACATGTTCATGGCTCCAGTTTCGACGAGCTCTGCGGTGGTCTGGAGTTAATGGGATTCAAGGTATTTGTGTTTGTATGGCGGTCTCTAGGGTTTCCCCTATAACGGGAGGTTAAGGGGATACGAACCACTGGCTTCCTTGCTTAAAGTCCATTTGAATTGAGCCTTCTTAACACAGTCCATTTGGAAATGTTTTCACCTGTGGCAGCAGCAGCAACCTTAAGAGACAGCGGATGATAGGATATTGTAAGGTTCCGTCTTGCTCTTTAGAGCCTTATATCGGCCTGTTCTGTTTGACGTAGCTCTCGGGCGACCTTGGCTAGCCCTTCTTGTAGTGGTTCCTGCTTTGCATAGTGCAGAGACGACACTGCGTGACACATTAAGCCAACGTGCTAACTCCGCTTGCGATTGACCAGCCTCAAGTCTCCAACGGCGGGCCATCTCAAAGAATCATCTAAACGACCACGACGACTTGCCATCCTGAGTACTGTAGATGTGACTATCCCACTGAGCAAGCAAAAAACGGGAATGAAGTGATCACAACCCGTGTTTTCATAGGCATCAATAATTTGCATAATGTGCGGCTCTGTAAGGTTTCTATTGGATACTCGGAATTTCCATATGCAGGATGTCCATTATTTAAAATATTCGCCTTCGGTGATATTGTTCACGATGAAATATTTATGAAAAACATTTTGTGACCTCCTATCCAGGATATGGCCGCCGTAGCCGAGTGGTCAACCGCGAAGGTGCATAAGTACACGTGCTTTGAGTGACCCGGGTTCAAGCCTGTGACTGCTAAATACGGTGCTGTTTCTCGTATTCTCTCTCTCTAGCTTCTGAATTCCTCTGACCTTGTAATCACCCGGAAGTATAAACAGAAAATTTATTTTTTATTTATGCAGTGTGGCTTTCGAAGGAAGCAGTTTACTTTGGATCATTTAAGTATATTGGAAACATGTATGCAAAGTGTTTTTCTGGAAGTGCAACGTGTTTGATGGAAGAAGTTCTCTCTATTTCTCTATAGGGTATTTTAAAACTGAAAGCCTTGCCAGACCATCCCACTGGGATATCCGTTTCGAGCCACATTGGGAAAATCTTTATAAAACTATCGGACTGCCAATCGTTTATTTGGTATTCGTATCCAAGAGCTACTCAGAAGTCTACATATCAACATAGACATTGTTTATCCTTCATCAATGCAATCCTTTCCATCCTGGCATGTTCATGTACCAGTGTGAAACTCTTCCCTTAAGAACTGGGGCGAATTTGTTTCTCCAGTGTTTGTCTACGTTCAGCACACTGAACTTGAATATTCTGACTCTTCTTGTCAGTTTATACAGATGACTCGAAGTCAAAATTGTCTGTAGGATCCGCCTACTGTCTTTCCATACAAATTTCCCTGTGTGCCGCATACACACAGCAGACTTGCGCTCTTTAGAGTTAGTCTTGAATCATATATAAACCTACCATGACCAATAATGTATTATATGCAAATATTCTCTAAACAAGTGAAGGCTTTATCAACGATGAGGTATACTCTTCATGCAGTGCTGTCCCGGGTACAGCAAAGGCTGCATTATTTTTTGTAATATGACTTTGATATGAGCTTTTCCTGGATTCCCAACCAAACTGGGATCAGAGGAAATTATTTGACCGATGTTGCAGCCAAATCGACGTGGTCCCTGAATAACCCTTGTCCGCTAGTCCCTTATATTGACTACCAGCAAGTAATGAGAAAGAAACTGCTCTCCATTGCCAATATTAATGGCATGGATTGACTTCAACAAATTATGAGATTAAACTTGTAATACAACTATTTGTCTAGTCTGCGTAGGAATCTTAAAGAGGAAGTTGTTCTAGCTCAGCTACGCAGAAAACGTCGTCATAAACATTTTTTTCTGCTGAGGGTTGATGACCCTCCTGTGTGCAATCAGTGTGACACGAGTTTTACCTTTAAATATGCTTTTATTGAATGCGCAAATTTTTAACCATCTCACTGAGCCTTATACACTCAGTCAGATTTTACTTCACAGATACGATGTGTCTGAAATATAATACTCACCATATACACTTTTATATTGCTTTTTTTTTTTAATATTCCTTGCGGAATTGAATCTCACATCTGAAAGCTTTCTTGTTGAAAGTTATGTCTTGTTGAAAGTCGTCCAATCAGGCATATCCTGCAAATAGTAATGTCCTCTGTTTTCAAACCGCTTTTTGGTCTTCCACTTCCTGTGCGCTCTTACAAAGGGATATCCTACAATAGCACTTTTTTGGAAGAGGTCCAAGCCTTTTACATTCCAGCTACTACCTGCTCTGAAGTTTGGCCTTCATTAAACCGTCAAAACTAATGCTACCATCTTTCTAGATTGGAGCATTGTTTAGAAAACTGTTCACGTTGGAGGATAGTTTGTCTCGTTTAACTACTGATTAAATATCTATAATAAACTGTTTGGATTTAAAACAGAATTATATCGAATAGTTTAAGCAATAACCTTTTTCGATTTTAAAATGTTATTGATTAAACTATGTGATACAAGAAATATATTCTACAGTTATGAAATGCCATGAAAATTTGAATTAAATTGAAACAGAAGAGTCGGGGTTCTGCTGGAATCTCTTTTTGATTGGTGTTCAAGGTTCTATATAAATATGAAATATGGGTAAATAACATGTAGACAACAGACCATCTCAGAAAGGGAATGATATGAAAATAGAAGATGGGGGGGGGGGAAACAAGAAGAAATACGGAGAAGAGAAAACTAGAAAATGTGTGAAATCTTAAGAAATATGTTCTATTTTACGTATCAATCACCTCTTTTTAATTATAAGTTAATTTACGCAGTGTATTACATTTCAGGAGCGTTTGATTTTTGTTTCCTTTTCCTGTGATTAATTGAAGTGAAAAATAACTAATTAGTGATTGATTAACTAATATCCATATAAAAGTGAATGTGTTAACTTCACTGCAAGAAAAATAATATCCATTGCTTGAGAGCCAACCTATAAAAGATCCAAATATAAAATTTCTTGAAAATACATTCAATGGAAATAAAGTTATTACATGCGAACGGACATAAAGACAATAGGCGCTTTATGCATATATCCTAATACGCCTAAAAATCAGTAGTGAAAAAAAACGTGTGTACTAACTGCTGTGAAATAAGTTTATTAATAATTATGGGTCTTACTCCAACTTCAGCGATTGTGTACCAGTGTTTTAAAAGCCCAACCTTTTCAAAGGGTGACTGAATGGCATCGATTATCCAAGGTCCTTTTGAAAGGTGTAGTCTCAGCAGAAATATCGATTAGAAAATTGTTATTGATTGCGATCGTTTTGCAAGGAGTAAGCAGTTGACTTGAAGGTTGCCTGCAAAGTCGAAATAAATTAATCTCTTGATGTAAAAGAAAAACTTGCCTGTAGTGTATTTTTGGTTATGAAAGCCATAGATTTTTTTCAGTATTATTTTTTTTATTGTACTGCACTTCAGCCTTACAGGATAGGTGTCTAATACATAGCGGTGTGCTATCTCAAGTTGAATTATCAGCAGTTAACGACAGATGGGAATGTTTGTTGATAATTCATAGTTTAAATGATAACTGAAAGGAAGTAACGTAATTGCTTCAAGTATACCCTGAAAGAGCGAGGAAAACTTGGACAATTTAAGCCTTTTATTACACTTCCTTATTTCGAAGGCAGCCTAAATTTTTCGAGGGAAGAATACAACTTCATCAATCGCGCGTGAAGTAGGACGATCCCCGAGTCGTTTTCAGTTAACAAGACGCTATTAGAGACGAATTGAGTCCTCATAAATATGGCGGTCGCAATGGCAGTAGACATTTTTAATTGCGTCTCTTCGCACGTGACTGGACGAGAAATGAGGTTCGTTGTTAGCGCTCTCATGGCAACCTGGTTTATGGAGAGGGCTTTCCGTGTACAAAGACAAGGACATCCATTGTGCTCGCTTGTCGAAGCAAATGGAGACACCTGCTCTACTGGACTCGAAACTGGCGCTTAAATTTCCCATAAAGCGTTATTGAGGCGTAACCTATACTGTTCGCTGAGTCATCAACTTGCAGCTCGATCGCTGTATAAAAATGTCTGGCGCCTTATTGCAGGCAGCAAAGGACATTAGGGAACTTGGTGTATTTGTGTTTGCTCTCTCCAGGAGATGGAAGAGATTGCACAGCTGTCTCGCTCATCTTCAGCTGCTGTTTCCACGATATAAGCACTTTCCCCTTTTATGGAACTCGTTACAGTACTGAGGTGTGTCTCTTTGAGGACCACTACCGGATAGAATGGCCTCAAACAAGGGACACTAACAGGATAAATCAACATATTTGTCATCCAAATCTCTATCTCCTTGTCCATAACGCCATATTTGTGAGATTTTTACGAATGTCCTCGTTTCCGGTGCTTTGTCGGTGTTTTTCTTTCATGAAATAACGCTTTGGGTTATATCCTAAGAAATCCCTGACCTTTTTTGTTTTCATCCACCATTTTTATCTTTCTCTTTCGATAGTGAGTTCGATGAAATTCTGTTTCATTTAATGCAGTTTATTATTTTATTACACAGGTCGTTTTTCTAGATTATACTAAAAGAATATACACTTTTCTTGAAACTCCTTGGAATATCATTACTTAGATTTTTTTTAAAGGAAGCGTTATTTCTGTTTGGAAATGTTATTAAAATTTGAAAGAAACTCGTAGACTTGTTTACACAGAAGATACTCCGCCTTCTCTCACAAGACATTTTCTGCATTCCTTTGCTCTCTCTCTCAGTTAATTGATCTCATCAATTACCTAGAAGGTATTGAGGAATCCGGTATTGCACAGGACTCCTAGTTAGAATCATGCCACTCAATACTGAATTACATGGTTGTTTATTCGATTAATCTCCAATCTTTTCCTCCCCTCCCTCAAATGTGAATACAATAATACAAAGAATTTGGGATGATTCTGATTCGAATCCTTCCGATGACAAAAGGAACTTTAGAATTTTTGAATCTGCAATGAATTAGCTGAGGTTAAATCAAGTTCTCACTTTCGTTAGTTCCACAAACGGATAAACCAGTCCCAGGCTCCTTTGCAGAATGCAATTAGAGGGCATATTCGGAGAAGTTCTTGAAAAACCATCGAAAGGACCCCTCTAACCAGATCCGCAACTTCTCTACTTAACAAGCTAGTGTGCTTTGTACTCTGTGACCAGAACACCAAATCTGTTCTAGACTTTACATCGAATTCTTCTCGTAGTTCTGCAATGAGAATTTCGTCTGTCCGAAACATGCGGTGACTGAATAGATGCGGCCATTGTAAACCATGTAGCTTAACTGTGTTTCATTTTCCTTCCTCATTTAACCCAAAAACTAATACAATAATCGTTAACCCGATCACCACAGTAATGTCATAGATCAAGAAAAAACATCAGTCTTGATGGGATGCATATAACAGCAGTTAATTATCACTCATTATTGAAGCTTAACTCTGTTCTTTTTAAAGATATTTCCTTATAAAACAACATGCACACCTGTTTAATTTATTAGAAGTGTCACTAACGATAATGAAGTCTAATTTTTGACATAATGGCTTGTACTAAATCTTCTTTAAGTTGATGGAAAAATGGTTTGTGGAAGAAACCTTAGAAAGACTTTAATAAGAACTATGGACAGTTAATAAGCCGAAAATATCAATTTAAGAACGCATTAAAAATAGAGAACTTCATTAACGTTTGGTATTCGTCTGGTTGGCAGCCAGCGCCATCTGTGGTAAAAATGTGTGACAACTTTTTAGGCATTATATTTAAGAAATATGTCAGGTATTTTATTTATTTAATCACATAAACAAACAGTAGTAGTAAATTAACTTACTGTTTAATGTTTTGTTAACTTTATAAATTTATCACTACGTCTGATAGATACGGGGGGCATCAATAAAAGACTCAAATATTTTGAATTCTCTTCTCTCTTTTTTTTGCGTCATTCCGAGATAGCGTATTTCACTGAGCAGCGTCGTTTTTTTGTGCGAAAGGGTTCTTTATTTTATAAAAGTGGCAGTTTAAAATGAGATTTAGTTGCTGAAAAGGTCCAGAAGGATCAAAAATTTAGAGGAGTTGTAATGAAATTTGAGCAGTTCTTCATAACCTGGATAGTATGATCTTGGATGCCGTGCTGGCCGTATTTAAACCTCCTGAATATTTCCGGGGATTCCTAAGATTGTGTGCAACAATAATGCGCATTCTATAGAAGACCTGGAAGGTGTCATCGTAGCTGCTGTGGAGGACATCTCTGAAGAGACACTAGCTATGGTAACCTTCAATCGAAAATGGTTTTTGATGCATAGATATCACATATTGAATATGTTTTTGCTCGAATAATAACTTCTTTCCATGCTCTATGTGTTTAATGACATCAAATTTCATCAGCTCAATGCATGAAAAAGAGTAGGCATTCAAAACTTGCCCCTTTTCTTGATGATGCCAAATGCTCTAAGTGTTTATGCAGCTTAGTCCCTTCTGTGGCAGGCTGGGGTGAGAGTTTGCCACTATTTGCTCTTTTGGAAAGGTCAAAGTATTAATCTGGTGTTGTTTGAGTTTATCTGCCCACGCAGTTAAAGACCATATTAATTATTATATATATAATATTTTATATGTATATGGGATAATAATGTTTAAGTAATGTATTTAGCTTAAATATTCGATCGCATTAGGATCCCTATACTGTAACTGTAATAGTGCCTTTATCCCTCTAGAATATTTGGCACCTCGGAAAAGGGTGCCCACCCTCAGTTAGTGTATCACTAATATAGTGTAGTTAGATGATCATTGGAGTATTCTTGATGATGGAGGGAAGCTGTTCAAGTTATGTATTCAGAGTCAGAATTTCTACATCCTACGAAGATGTTAATTGTTCTTGATACTCTTCAAGAAGAATGTATCACAAATTTTCATCTTACTACTCTACTGCACATATATTCTGTCAACAGAATACGCAGTCTTCAAACTCTTTGCCCATTCCTATTTCATATATCCTTTCATTGCATTTCGATCTCTAACAGTTTTTTCCTTCCATATATGTCTTATTGGTTGTCCTTTATACCATGTATTGTTCTCTCTCTCTCACCTCCTACCCTTTCGTTCATTCATTTTATTTTGTCTTTAGTACTTTTCTCCCCCCCATTTGCACCTCCCACTCTTTCCATTTCACTTAGGTACTACAATACCCCCTCCCGTTAACCAGCAAACACTAATTAATCAATCAATCACCCTCCGACAGGGCTATCGAGCCTGAGTCCTGTAAACACCTGCCCCAAACAGGAAGACACATTAATGTCTTCGCATTGAAGCACCTAACTCAGCTCATTTGTCACTCTGCCCACAGCTATTGGGCCAATAGGGAAGATAAGCACTCCCGCCTATATTTCGATGTTCTTCTATGTCAGATACCAGGTTTGTTTCCTTTAGGTTACCATGCCAACCATCTTGACAACGAAGCACGTTTTGCCGTTGCCATGAGTTCCTGCTGCTGTAGGGAAGAAGAAATAAAGAAAGGTAGAGGGGAAAGGACAGTTTCCAAGAATTACCAAACTATATGACGACAGATTTAAGTGACCATGGAAACGACAAATGATTTTCAGTACCAAGAAACCAAGCATCCGCGGATGTTCATGGCACTCGTTAAAGATCCGGCAGAAGACAAGATTGCTATAATATATTCAGAAGAATATATGAACCTAAAATCATTTTCTTATTTAAATAATTCATAACAAAAGACTAAGCAAGTTCTGAAGTTACTGATCTTCTGGGCTCCTCCGTAGCCAGGTGGGCAGGAGCAGCAGTGCGTAGCACACGCTTCCTGATTAGACCGGGGTTCGAGCCTGTGACCACCATACACGGAGGATGCGGAAAGGTTAGGGAATGACCACCGCATATCTCCGGAGCAATATGGCCTTAGTTGCTAATGCTCCTAAAAACCAAATAACAACAACTGATCTTCTGAGAGTCTGTTCTTACATGGGCAAATCTCTCATGAATATGTGGTCCGATTAAAAACAGAAGCTACAGAGTTTTCTAATGAAAAGCAAAAATTTCTCACTCTCCTCTCTGTTGTCAGAGAGAAAGCGTATTCAAGTATTTTTCCAATATCTTTTTAATACCAACAAGTTTTTGTGTATTGGGTGAAGATGTTGCTTTGTGAAAACATTTAAACTCAAATTTGAACATTAATCTCGTAATTTTCTAAATAGTCTGAACTAAATATTTCTTGTAAGGACGCCACAAGCCCTGTACCAGCCAAAATATAACAAATTGTAATAAATAATAAAAAAGAAAATTAACTACCTTTGAATTTCCCCAATCTGTCAGCCTCGACCCAAGAAGATAATTTATTAAAGTCTGAACCCTTTCCCCGTAATTTGAATTCATCACCCCGAATTCTGGTATCATCTATGAAAGCGAAAATTCTGCTATTACTCATTTTACTATCCACTTTCAGAGTCCTATAGACCTCATGCAGATCCCTTCTGTAGTGCTTGGTTAGCAAGCTCTGTAGCCCACATATTCGAAGTCTTTCATCATATGGTCACCCTTTTGTAGATCTCACCGATGTCCATCTTTGGACCCTTTCAAGAAGCTCTGCCTCTTTTTTTAGGTGTTGTCTCCATACCTTGACGCAGTATTCTACGTGTGGTTTTGCAATCACCTTATACAGTGGGAATAACATCACTATAGCTACAACCGAATATTCGAGAAATCATCGATAAGACATCACTAGTTTCCCTTTTTGTATATATGCTAAACGGACGGCTTCATATCCGCTCCGATTTCAACTCCCAATTCCTTTTTTCCTCTAAGGTGTTCGTAATTCACCCCTACCAAGTGTTTAAGTTATTTTGGGGTTTCTGTTCCTCAATTGTAATACCTTGCATCAATTTGCTGCTGAAGTAGCACTGCTTGGCACTGATAGTTAACCACCATTCTTCACATTATCTGCAAATTTAATATCACACCCTCCAACCGTTCATCGATGTCATTTATGAAAATCAGAAAGCAGTGATCCCCGGACTGGTCCTTTGGTTGATTTCGGCTTAGAACGCCAGGAAAATCTTAAGAGTAACCATTAATTACAGCCTTCTGCCACCTACCCTGCAGCCAGCCTGAAATCCATCTTAAAAACTTTCCCGTGATCCCAACGTATTCCAGCTTATACAGTAACCTCTCATGAAGGAATGAGTTAAATTCTTTCTAAAATCAAAATATAATGTTAGTTAGCTTTCAACATCCAGCTCATAAGTGGCAGTTAAACCACCGATGACCGTCTTTGGACCCTGTCAAAGTATTACACCACCTGCTAGCATTATAACATTCGTTATTTTCTTCAGAATTCAATGTCCCTGTTTTGCATCGTTTATCATTGCTTCCATAATTTTTCCTACCAATGAAGTCAGACTTGACCGGTCTCTAGTTATTCGCTTCGCACTTGTCTTCAACTCTGCCTTTGTGTTGGCAACATATTGGCACAAAGCTGATAGTTGAAGATTTCTGCGTTTTTAGAAGATTCTATGGTTATTGCTGTAGTTGACTTTCTTTTCATCGATTATCTGCTTTTGGTTTGCTTATTTCAAAGTGAAAAGTTTAAAAATGCAGCTCGTTACCTGTTGCACATCTATTCAGTTATTTATCAGAATTTAGTAGCATTACTTCTTAATATTTAAAGAGATATACATTTTTTTTTAAATTCTAGCTTTATTTTTCTAATAACAAGTAGTATTATTAACAGTTGTACGAAAACAACTGTTAAATAATACTAAATATTGCAAAAGTTGTTTGTTAAAAAGTAATCCTCAATTCGAGTGTTTAATATATTTTTCATTACGAGGGGGTGGATTCGAAAACGATTTGTATTCATCCATGAGGAGTTGTGATAGAAGGTTTAAATAAACACCATGTATTACACTTTTCGCTCCTTCAGACTACGATTCGGAAACAGAAATCACCTCAGCATCAGCAGCAAAGTGTTTTCCACGAAGAAAAGACCAGAGCAGGAAAGAAAAAAAACATCCAAGGGTGCAGGGTCTGGGGAATAAGCAGGATGCGGATATTTCAAACCCACATTTGTGGGTACACCTGCGCATTCCTGGAGGATGCGAGTAATGTGCAGGGGCATTTTCGTGGAGCAGGTGCACACCTTTTGACAGCTTTCCCGGTCTTTTTTCTTTTATAGCACCACTTAGGTTTATGTGGAAGTTGGAATAATACTTTTCCGCCACAGTAGAAACCATTTGAAGGTAATATGCTGGTATTACCCCATGCATGCTGATCCCAAAAAATCGGCAGCATCATCTTGGATCCAAATTTCATCCGTGGTGACTAGACGTGTAAAAAAAAAAACCCTTGCTTTTCCTGGAACATCGACATTTCATGTGTACATTGTGTCCTTTCCTTCTTCGGGTAAGGGGTCAAAGTCTGGAAACCCATCCAGCAGACACTTTACTCATATGCAACTATTGATGGATAATGTTCTACGTAGACCTTGTACTCGTTTGGATCTTTGTAGCTAGTTATTTGATGCTGGCGATCTTCCAGGATTAAGACCTCAATTTTTGCAACACACCCTTCTATTGCAGCAGTTGCTCAGCCTTTGGGAATGCACCGAGGTTCTAACACATTCGAATTGTTTATACCAATGGGTAACAACACTGTAACCTGGACAGTCTTCTTCATAAACGGCGACCATTTTTTCATGGATTGTTTTGGGTCTTTCCCTTCCTATTTAAAAAAAAAATAATTGAGAGACCGACACCAAAATTTGTGTGCTTCCTGCAGAGATTAAGGTATCAAACAAAAAAATCATCTTTCTATCACAACTAATTCCCCACCCCCTCCTAGTTTCAGCGTAAGCATGGGATTTCTTTGCCCAACTGACACATTTCTCTATATACCTAAATTTTTGAAGTGCCTTTAGTGATATGTTACATTGCAACTTAAATAACATTGCAACTACTACCTGCGAGAATTAGTAAGCTACTTTTGAGAAAGACCACATAGTTGACAAGCTTTTGAATTCTAAAGAGAACACTTCTGCAAATGAGTCTCATTTAAAAGAAATACGCATTATTCATGGTGAGAAACGACTTCCAGTGATTCTGAAACAAAACGTGGAAAACTTCTAATTTGAAATAGCATTTCTTCTGTACAAAAAACAGCTAAAAAATGAAATTGGTTAAATGATTGTGTCAACAACTTTCATTTATTCAAAAGTATTGCAAACAACCTAATATCCTCGCGCAACGATTGTTACTGCCCATTAATACGTAGTAGTTGTGCAAAAACATTTTTACGATACTATAAGTGTCCATATCTTCCCCTCTGCACCATATAATTCGAATCTTGCACTACATAACTTCTATTTTTCTGCCTAAATGGAACCTCTAAGACAAGAAATATGATTACAGAAATGAATGTCTCGAAGCACTGAGCACATTGAAAAAGTGGTTTTCAGAAAAGACTCTTCTAAAAGTAGTAGAAACGATAAGATGGAAGGTATTTTTAGCAGATGGAGAGCACTTTGGAAAAAGAAACATCACCTCGATGATGGAACAGGTAGATTTTTCCAACTAAATTTCCTCTTATTTCTGGAGCAGCCCTTGATACGTTATAAATAATTAATTTCAATTTACATGCGCACATATGCATAGTATGATGTAGCTGCGTCTTCCTGGATTCTGCAATAAGCATAATCCGTGTTTAGTATCATGTGACACTGCAATACAGAGTGTGCGTCGCATATCTGAGATATAAAAGAACTATGAAATGTTGGCAGAAGTTTTGGCGACGTGACCCAACGACCCATATTGCCACGGTCAAATCCGAAATCTTTTGTTGGATTAAGGAGGATGGCATCTTGCCAGAAAACCTCCAAAAAGGCTCCGTTGTGTAACAGACATGTTTAGGAGCTTGAACATTGTTGAATGTGTCAGGTAAAACCCTAGGAAGTACAATTCTTTAATGGACCGCGTTCACAGTTTACTATTTATAATAATATACAATAAATAATGACTGAATGAGAGCGTTACACTCCACAGGAGTTAACTAACTAGTTAGACAATAGCGAGTGCAGATGATCTGCTCCCCTCAACACAATTCTGAAGTGCCAAGATATGTAGGAAACTTTCCTGTCATGGATAAGCGGAGGAATATTGTGGTGGAGGTGTGGAAGATTAATCCTCGTGTCTTTCATTGCCCTTTCGTTCCTTCAAGTATCTCTGAGTGCAAGACGTGACTAACAACGGTGGAGCCCTCACCTGTTATTGAGGTGAGGAGGTCTAATCAAGTCTTTTGTTTACAATAGGAATCGCAGTACCACTTGTATTCTCTTAAACTTTGCATTGAAACTTAAATATTTGCGCTATTCTGACATCTCTCTCTCTGTTAAATAATATTCACAGTTGCTGTTTACTCAAGATAACTGCTTTCCAGCCGATTTCACTATGATGACCTTTAAGATTTTACGATATTGTTCGCAATATTGGATTTCTGATGTTTGAAGAAATAGTTGCCCTCCACAAGACTACTATCTCTTGTCTGAGTATTACTACGTATTGATTTTTGGAAATGATATAATCTTTGGCTGTTTAGCCTGCGGTTGTTGTCTTTGATGGTTGAGGGTAATCCCTCTCTCTCTCTCTCTCTCTCTCTCTCAGAGATTTTGTGACATCATGAACCGAAAGGGTTGATGGTAGTACAAATCGGACAGGACATTGAAGAAAAAGACTCTGCATTTCTTTTAAAAAATTTTAAACTGTCAAACACGCAATTAGACAATTTCCGCACGAATTTCAAAAATTTCCCTTCAAATGTCCAAGATTCAAAATTTTCCATTTTGTACGGTTCCGAAACTGAACAGCAAACTTCAGGTAACAGACAGAAAAAGTGTCAAAACCCTACAACATATGACAAGTCTCCACATCTATATGACCGAAGTGAAAAATACGTAATCTTTTTATAGCAGTCTCTTCCATCGAGCACAGTGGTTACAATTGTCCTCCTTCCACATAGTGTGGAAAGACCTGTGTTCAATTTCTGTGGAGATCGAAGGGAAGTTCTGGGATTATTTTTCTGTAAAACAGACAAACTGACCAGAGAATTCAGGTTTAAAGAGAAGATATATCTTCGCTTTATCCTTTTCGACAGTCCTCACATATCACGAAAGGATCTTAATGATTTCAAACAGTGAATCGAATTCCTTTACTGTCCACATATTACAAAAGTACATCATAAACTACAACACCGCATAAAAAGATAAAAGGACAATTATCTCGAAACACTACATCACAGGGGTTTACAAGACAACCAAGTATTTTACCCTCTCAGCCACTTCTGACAAAACAAAAGTATCTCAGTTTTTTTCCCTACAGCAAGTAGCCAGTCACTGTCATATTCAAGTATTATAACTCTCATGTATAATGTCTTCTAAATGACAGCTTAAAATGGAGAATAACTTCCAAAAATTTAATTTTGGAGAACAGTCTTAGCAGGAGAATTAATAAGAGAAAAGTATTTAGGAATGACATTACCCAGCGGCAGCATATACATCAACGACAGGGGTAGTGCCTGTCAGTTTGTTAGTACGAAGCCCGTGCAATGGAGAAAGGAAGGGACCCACAACCACCCAACGTGCTGAAATGGAGCGACCACCACTCGTGGCCAGTCGAGGTGAACGGCGGTTGGCATCTGGGACAATAGATGGCTCACGGTCCCCAAAGAGCACAGAGAAACATTTCTGAGCACACCATGCAGTAAACGTTCTTTCTGATAGGCCTAATGAGTATGCGATCTGTTCGTGTGTCCATGTTGACCGACCATCATCGACACTTCTAACTGAAATGGGTAATGGAGCACCGTTCCTAAACATTGGGGGACTGTAAAACAATCGCCTAGTCTGATGGAAGGATACGCATTCGACGGCAAACAGATGAAGAGCTGCAACCAGACTGCATGGTTGGACGAAAACAGGCCGGTGGTGGTGTCATGGTTGCGGGATGTTTTCCTAGATTGGGTCTTCCTCATCCCCATTGAACACACGCTATTGCCATATCCTACCTCATCATTGAGTGGTCTTTCAAGTCATAGTATTCGAGAAGACAGGTGCTTCACTCAGTGGTCTTTCAAGTCTGAGTACTTACTCGACGAGGATAGGTGCTTCACTCAGTGGTCTTTCAAGTCTGAGTACTTACTCGACGAGGATAGGTGCTTCAGGGTGTGCATTTCATCTCTGATTGGCCTTTTAAGTTGTTGTATATCATTTATTAAAAATACTTTTTTTCCAGTCTGGAGACCACATTGAGGTTGTATGTACTGGCCACAATTTCTCATTAGCTACTTTTTGTGGCAGGGACTCCAAATTACATGAAATGCAGGTTTCAATGCCTTATAAGGGAGTGACGTGCAGAACTTCAATATCTTGTAGTGGAGTGTAAAGTGTGTTAGTTGTCTGGTGGCACCAGTGGCCGTCAAACAACCATCTCCACGTTGTATTCTTTGTAAGTGACACAGAACTCTGTGGAGACCAGAGATTTATAAAGTGTGTGGGGAGTGGTCTGTTGTGTAGCGTTATGTTCTGTTGTTTCTCTGACCATTTAGCAGTTGGGCCCCTATTGGGACCCACCGTTGCCCACACTTTGCCAGGAGGAGGCAGGTTAGGCTCCAAATAGATTATTTAAGTACTCTGGCAGGCTCTACCACGTAGTTTCCAAGGATTTCAGTGGCTAGGCCTATAAAAAAAAAGGGGGCTGAACACTAGAACTTGGAAATGCCAAAAGAGATTTACAAGAATGCGATAGAATTCAGACGTTGATTAGAATCTGGCGGCATTGTTAGGGGTGTATTTGGTCGATTTAATGAAGGGGACTGAAGACTGGGGGGGGAACAGTTAGAAGGATGGGGACGATAGAGTATGCATCCCCAAAGAGGTCAGTGGGGACGAGCCCCACCAGGCGAAGTATGGGGGAAGCAGGGAGAGTCGGAGACAGAAACCCGTCTCTTCCCCTCCCTACCTGGGGATGGGATTTTAAAGGGAACCAGGTTAGAGTACCCAGTTCAGATCGTCAATGCCATGTTGTGTCGATTCTGGTAGCATGGTTAAACTGTCCATCCTGCTCCGGGGGTAGGATATGTTAGCTGGCAGTGGGGGTGGGAGAGAAACACATTTACTTCATTCATAATCTGCATTCTCACTCTTCTTGCGTTCTATTTTATACTTTTTTCTTATTTTATAATATATATATATTTTTTTTTTTTCTGTTAGGTTATATATATGCACTGGTGTTCAAAGAAAGTGCATCACCTAGGAATTTCACATTTCTAACTTTTTTTCGCGATGGTATGTTACATTAAGAAAGACTAGCAGAAAGAAAACAAAAGATATTAATAGTTAAGGCAAAGCTAAGTAATATTTGACAGGTGCTCTCAAAATATTCCAAAATGATCATTTGCAACTTGTATGCAACAGTTTTCGTAAACACAACAATTATGGCTGCAATGTTATCAGAATGTTTAAAATGTTTATCATTTTAAATAGAAAACAAAATGAAAAGTTCACCAGGTGCAAACTAATATTTAGTTGAACCGCCTCTGGCCCTGATGACAGCAGCACACTGTCGAGGCATTGACAAGATCAATTTCTGAAAATAATCAACTGATAGTTCGTGGTTCCAAACACGAATTATGAAGTTCACGAAGGGTCTTTGGTTTCTTTCTGGCAACTGCAGATTCCACACGACGCCAACAGTTCTCTATAGGATTCAGGTCCGGGCAGTTTTCTGGCCAGCTAACAGTTGTAATGGACCGTCCTTCCAACCATGTTTTTTACCTGTAATAATTGTAAACACATTACTGTCGAATCTCTAATGCAGAAATGAAGCTAAAGTAACTGCAGAAGTGCCTACTTACACTTTTCGCCCGATGACAAGGAGCAGAGTCGTCTTGAAAAATGCAGTTATTTGGCAGGTTGAAATGATCTCTAATGGTTGGCAGCAATTTGCCTTCCAATATAGCCAGGTATCCATTGGCATTTACGGAACCTTTCATAAACTGCAGGTGACCTACTCCGCGATACGAAATGTACCCCCATATCATTTGGCTGGTAGAGAATTTCACTGTAGACACCATACAGTCCGGATGGTATTCTTCACCACGTCTATGGCGAATCGTTTGTCTCCCATCAGAGCGATGCAGGTTGAATTTCTTCTCATCCGAGAAAATAACTGACTTCCACTGCTCGAGACTCCATTTGACATGTTCCTTACTCCAAATGAATCGGGCCTTTTTCATTTTTTGTGTGAGGAGGGGCTTCTTCTTAGGACGACGAGCTACAAGTCCAATTTTGAAGAGGTGTCTTCTGACTGTTACTGCACTTGCTACCACCCCCGTATGTTCTTACCATTCTCTTTTCAGCTCAGACGAAAAAAACTTGACTGTTTTAAAGGCACAAGAGCTTTAAAACGGGGTCCTGTTTTGGCGTAGAGACTCGTTTGCGTGTGGGTCCTTTTTTCCTATCAGCAGAACCAGTATTCTTGAGTTTGGAAAGAAATCTACTCACTGTCGACTGATTACAAGACACTCTGTAAGCAGTATGACGGGAAGAACAGCCTCCCTCACGTAAAGCAACAATAGCACTCTTTCTTCGTGGCATCTACTGCACGTAACTCGCCATCCTGGCACAAGCAAGGAATGACTGCAACTCTTGCAGAGCGTGATTATATAGCTGAACGTAACAGCTGATGCAATATTACGTCATCACCTACGCGTGTCAATGTTATCTGATGCAATCTGTAAGAAATATTGCCTTATAGATTGCATCAGATAATACACTTTCTTTGAACAACAGTGTATATATATAGATATATGAAATTATATATAGAAGAATATGGAATTCGAGGAACAGAAATAGAAAAAGAGTATCAGAACAGATTAATGCCATCAAAATAATGATTGAACATTACATCAGTCTGTATATTACCTTATTTTACAAACTTAATACCAACTGGATAAATTGGAGAAATTGCATATAACTGGTGCAATTTAATAAGAATTTGGAATATAAGTATTAGGACTGAAAAAATAGATAACTATGAGGCCATAGGGCCAAGTACTAACCAAGTACCAAGTACAAGGGCCATAGGGCTAACCTAAGTTGAACTTCATTGTTGTACCCTATAAATAAACACATAGATTATAGTAAAATTAAAATGATGTAGCTAATTATTGATTATTGATAATTGGATACATTGAATGGAACATTAACTAGGGCTAGCTCCACGCAATATATCCCATCAGTAATTGGCTGAGCTATCTGTTTTTGTTTGCCATTTAGCCTCAGCCAATTATTGGCTGAGGAGCCAATATTGAGTGGAGCTAGCCCTAGTTAACGTTCCATTCAATGAATCCAATTATCAGTAATTAGCTACATTTTAATTTTACTATTTTATTATAATCTGTGTTTATTTATAGGGTATAACAATGAAGTCCAACTTAGGTTACCTAAATACTTGGCCATTTGGCCTCATTGGGTATGGTTTTCACCCCTAATACTTATATTCTAAATTCTTATTAAATTGCACCAGTTATATGCAATTTCTCCAATTTATCCAGTTGGTATTAAGTTTGAAAAATAAGGTAATTTTTTATATACTGTATATATATATATTTTTTTATTTTTTATTTTTCCCCGTTTCACTCACTCATTCATCTTGTTCGCAGCACACACCAGGGGGGATGCAATGGTGTGTAATGTAAATTTAAATACTAATGCATACTAGTTAAGCTAAATAAGCAAGAATATAAAATATTAAAACTAGGGTTAGCAACATTTATGGTTTTTGTTCTTTTTCTCACACACTCTCATTCGTTCTTCTAAAGCTTTCATTTAATTTGTTCGACTCTTGCTTTCTGCACTGCACTCTGTGGGCACCTCAACTTACTGTTATTCTTCAGTTGTGGTGCAGGCCTAGCCACAAGTTTTTTGCAGGCCAGAGGAGAATGCAGTCATAGTGTTTGTGTTGTTAGTATATAAAATAAGTTAAGTTATTATTAACTTTGTATTCTTTCGGCCAATTACGTTTGCTGTTCCACTCATTCACCATAACACTGATTCACTCGTGCTGGGTCACTCCAAAACTGACATTTATTCCCTTTTACCATAATTCCCAATTCACTTTGCGCCCAGTCTATTCATTCTGTCTTTCATTCGCATTCATTCATTCTACATTGCATCCTCTTGCTACGAGCTTACTGATATTTTTCAGCTAATCTGCTTCCCTGGCTGCCTGTACATCTCCCTCCCCTACATGTTGCTTATTTGGTGTGGGAGGGTAGTCCTTTGGGGGTACCCATGTCAATCAGGTTTTGTCATGTCAGGGTGCGGAATACTGCTATCCGGACAGTTTTTTAGTCATCGTCTGGGCGTGATGGGAAACTTGGGCAATTTTAACTATTGATTATTGTTCAATTGCCGGGAGGGGCTGAATTGCCCTTCTTTGGATAATTCTACGCATTTCGAATGCTTTCTGTGTGAAGGTTGTAAAGGCTTTATAGTTTTCCTCTTCTATAATGAACAGATGTACTTCTCCCCTGGGAAGGGGGCCAATCTGTGCTATATTAGCCCGGTTCTGGGGATGTCATAAATTATACATTCATATAGAATGTGTGCCCAGTCTTCACTCTCGCCACAGGTGCAGTTTGGTTCATCAGTCAGCCCTAAGGAGGTTAGTTTCATCTTTAGGGAGCCGTGACCTGTCAATATAAATGTTGTAAAAAGTCCAGGGGCATAACACTTAGGTGGCTTTGGATTAACCATTGACACCTGTGGCAGAAACCGTTTGGTATCCAGACTTATGGTTTCCTGCTCCACTTTGTTTGCCCTAGCTCATGGAGCTTTGTGGCTATTCTTTTTCTTTCAGCATTGAAGGTGTTGGTTGTATCAAGGGCTATCCCCAGAAATTCTGTGGGTATGCCCTTTTTAAGTCTATAATAAAAGCCTCTTTTGGCTACTTCCAGGTAAAGTGAGAACTCCGGCCAGCAACTGCAGCGCAGTTGTGCTTAACTGTGCGACATGCTCTGATAATAGTGAGTAGTATTGTCCTTTGTATCGATTCTAATTTATTCCCATTTCTTACTATGGCCGAACGGGTGAACCATGCACCAGCTCCATAGGTGATAACAGGTAGGAACATTGCACGGTATATGATTGCCAGGGTCCTTCTTTGAGTCCTCAGTCTGCTCGACTAATCCTGGCAATAATACCTGCATAATTTCTCCCTTTCTTCGCCAAGTAGGTAAAAAGGGGATAAATATCTTGTAGTGGAGTGGGAATTAGTGCTTAAGTCTGTAATTATCTGTGCAATATGGTGAATAGTAGCTACGAAAGCTGGCTGGGATCGTCTAGTAGGAGATATATATATATATATATATATATCAGCGTTGTTTTTCCCTACGTGGTGACCGTGTATCCAGATGCCACTGGGCTCTTTGAACAAGGACAGCGCCCTGTGTTATAAGGCCTGCATTTTTCAAGAATGATGTGCAAATCATGTCCAAGCATTTCGTGTACTCTCCAGGCCCTCCAAATCCCCCCAACATCAATCTCATCGAATATTTGTGGGATGCGGTGGAAAGCAACGTTCGCCAGTTCACGCCGCTGCCTAACTCCGTGACATCCTCCTGTACAGCTGGTCAATGGATAGCCGAGGACACCTTACACGGTCTCCTAGAGTCGATGCCATACCGAGTGCAAGCGATTATCGCGGCGAAAGGCGGCCCAACACGCTATTAGGTAGGTGATCATAATGTTTTTGGCTGATAAGTGCATATGGTTTTGACGAGTCGTCCTTTCGCCTTGTTGTCGATGGCAGCAGGGCAAACTGTTGATGCACTTGGAGGTAGAGCCCAAGGAGCTCTGCAGTCTCAAGTATCTGGGTTTCAACAGTCCGTTGTCCTCCAGTAGAATGTCTGATGGTTTCATTGTGATGTGCGGATTTTTCAACATAACGTGCGTCCGCTGGAGGTATTGTAACGTTAAGTTAATGAGCGATCATCTGCGCCTAATGATGCGGTTGGTTTCTTTCCCGCCTGAAGATGGCTTCCAGAATCAGAGTCGCATCGACCCAGTGATTCTGGAAGATCGAATGTAATGCGACCCAGAATGACTAGGTAGCATTACATTCGTGGCTACATGTGGAAATACTACACCCTATTAAATAACACTTTGGTTTTTCCGTTTTTGTACATTATCGTACGATAACCAGATGAAGTTTTATATTTTCATAAGCTTCTTTTGATATTAGCAAGATACTAGACTGATCTTTAGTTTGAATTTAACAAAACCGTAATATAATAAAGTAGATGTTGTTGTTTTTTTTTGAAATTTTAAAAAGATTTTAATACGACCACCATTGAGGATTTTCATAAACTCTGATTTTGTACAACTTGTAATAATCACGAATACTCGCCAAAATAACGGATATTTCGCTTTCTATTCGTGGAAAGGTTTTTTTCATCAAATCCCTTCAACAACACGAACATATTGAGTCGATTCAAGCATAGCCAGGTTAGTAAGTTTCAGGTGAAGTCTTCCATCTTTATTGCAACTAGATGAAGACAATGGAGTATGGGTAATATTGCATCTGCCAAACAGGCCAAAAGCTAAGGTCTTTTAGTTGTAATGAGACACTGGTTAATTGGCTTCCAAACAATATAATCTTGAAACAGGAGCATTTGATACATAAATATGTATCAAATATCTATCAAATGTGGCGCCTTGGATTTAATTCCATTAAAACCCCTCCACTAAAAATAGTGTGGAACTCAAAGAGAGTGAACCATTTATGATTATACTTCTCTGCATGGACTATTTCGAGAAATGATCCTGAATCATTTTTCATGGAGACATCGTACGGGTATTCGTGATTTAACTTCGTAGTTAATAAATGGTTATTTATCGTGTGTGAGGAAGGGAGAGAGTTCAATGTTCTCCTAAGCATCTCGATTAAATAAAGGAGGTAATTACGTAGGTTCCCTACTTATCTCTTTTGGTCATTAGGAACAGAACGGAAGCGAAGAAGTATGACAAGGATCTGGTATCCTTAGAGCAAAACCTTTAGCGAAACGGTCGTCTATTGAATGGCTTTATTTTTCTGTATGAATGATGCGTCTTGATAATTAGCTTTCTGTAACTCAGGTGACGCTAACGAACAGCTCCAATTTTACCTTCATGCTTAATTAAATCGATATGATTTCTTGGGCAGTAAGAGGACCAAATTAATTGTGATAATACTGTTGAATGCTCAGTTGTAATTGCAACCGATCTGCTTGAATGGCCATTGTTTTAAAGAATAATACTTGATTCTCCGAGTGAACTGAACTAAGCCCATTACCTTTGGTTTTCCCGTAGTAGTTTTATACAAATGGGTTATTTGAGGTCGCTTTTGCTGTCTTTTGAAGTTGCGCACCATCATTCGGTTTCGAAACAATAGTAGCAAGAAGGTTCTAAATTTAGACCAGTTTGTGTGTACTCTGCTTTTGTTTAAATCAATGTTAGTCTGTTTGGGTTGCGTGCTTGGATTACAGATCTATAGAGCCAAATCTCTGTTTGAACTTATGATAATATTTAATGGCAAGTTGCGCAAAAACTTGCCATTGATTACTCCCGACCAAATCTTTGTCCCCAGAGAACGTCATTAACTCCAAACTTTAATTAAAAGATTAACATCGAAAATGCCTCAGGTATGTGCTATCAGATAACAGTTTTCGTATATGCTCGCAACTCTTGGAACTTTTCCAATAAGCAAATAAAAGATAAAAACTCTTTCTTGCTTATTTGGTAACCTGACTCGATTATCAGACATGAGAGGCCTCTGTCGGTACTTGTTTATAACTCTGCGATTTTGCCAAAGAATAAAATGGGCATTAAAGCTTAAAAACCCAATTTTAAATCATCTCATGATTACTGCTCTTATTTTATATTAGCTAGGCAGATAACTGAGCTTCAAATAGGCGAGCTCAACAAAACAGGTTTCTCTTCAGGGATTTCCGGCAGGTTAGAGGAAGAATCGATTACAAAGAATTTCAAAGATAAAAGGTGTCCGTATAAAGCCAAGTCTATCCAGATTAGATCGCATAGATCCACCGGCAGATTCCCATAAGACATCTTCTATTGAGAGGATATGTGACGTTGGCATAGGTATTTTGAACCCATCCTGAATGTAAGAAGTGCCTTCGAAATAAGTAGGTCTCTTGTTAGTTGGCTAATTTCTTCCACTCAAAAGTTGAATACTTTGAAAAAGAGAGATCGTAAGTGGTTTTCTTGTGGTTCTGTTAAGCCATCTAAGTATCCGACTTTTAGGAAGCTTGTAAGATATAATATTCTTTATCGAATACTTAACTTGAATTACTTTATAAACTATTGTATATACTGCTAGAAGAGTGGTAAATAAATAAAAGGTATTCCAAATTTTTAAAATAAATATGGAATAGCAAGAGCTTGTCGATGACTATAGTATGTTTGTGTTGTAGTGAATATCTTTTACCTAATTATCTATTAACAAAAGGAATCTCAGAAAGTATCCAAAAAAACCCAATTTATTAGCGAGTGTCACCTTTATCAAACCGAGAAAGTTTGTATTCAGAAGGGAAATATCTTAATGAGCACAAAACTGAATAAATAATCCGTTTTGTTTTTGTATGAATTTGAAAATTGTGTTCCTGAAAGAGTGTGGATAATGGATAAGTGATATAGTGGATTTAATCTATCGTTGATGTACGCTTTTCGCACTCCCTCAGGCTACAAAAAGGAGGAACAAATGAGAATACGATGTAATTGGACGTAAAAGACCACCGGGACTGTATAATTAGGCGTTTTAATTCTGTTATATCCGAACTACGTAACAGATCGGAGTGATTGCATAGTTTTAATATAATACAGTATTTTTATGAACTTGAAAGATAATGCAGGCACTACGATGGAATGTTTCTACTGCTCTTCATCAGTGTAATGGCGGTCTCAAAGGTGTAAATGCAAGTCTGATAGCTGTTTCCTGCCATCAGTCGATTGTAGCGGTTGGAAAGCAGGTTGCTGGGTTCTTTTCTAGGCACCCCGTGTTGATGGCAACATCTTTTGATGTAGTTTAGGAAGAGACGTTGACTGTAAGAATTAAGAACTGTTATTGTCATTATTAAAATGTTTAGCCACATGGGATTGATGTACATAACTATACTTTTATGTTAATTCTGAATGAATTTATTTAGTGGACTGGTTATAAAGGCTTCTTTAAAAGTAAGTGTCAGTTCTCATCCTGAGGGCCTTTGTGCAGTTCAAGTAGTTATTTCGTGAGACCTACTAAACATAAGTGTAGTGTAATAATGAATATACATACATTAGGCAGGCGAGCCAAAAAACATTATAGCCAAACATCAGCTGAAAAAACGTTAAATGAGGTCCACCTTTACGATGAAAGTATCAGTTATAATCCCACCCATTCAGGTTTTTTTTTTTAAATTTCATTTTATCGGTAGGGTTCACTGTTCTACTCATTGCTGGAGTGCAGTAGTGCAGGCATTTGAGTGGACCGTGGTTCGAACCCACGTGGCAGCTAAATAGAGTTAATATAGTTAGAAAAGAACGTACGTAGTGATTATCCCTGAAATATTTGCACTTCATAAGCGCTCTTATGACACGAGTTTTTTTAAGTTAGTTTATTTAGGCTATTGACTAAATGTTCTATATAGTTAGGTAACCTTTCGGATCCCATCATCAGACCATACTTGGCTGCCAAGTCAAAACATTTCTTCTTATTAAAACGTTTTCAAACTCCTCTGATCCACGCAGTCGTTCTTGGAACATCCAGAACATTTCTATTTCTTAAGCTGGAAAACTGGTCTCACTGGAGAATAATCCTAAATGCTGTCACGAATATAATATGAAATTTTCTGAGCAGTTCAGGCAGGCTTCCAGATCAGGTCATGGAGTATTGTCAATGCTATAGAGGAATTTTGATAGTAGGGAAAAGGAGGTGATTATCCCATTTATAAGGCAATGGTTAGGCCACGCCTTGAGTACTGCGTACAGATCTGGAGGCCTCATTTTAGGAAGGATGTAGTGTTGATTGAGCAAGTACAGAGAAGGGCAACAAGATTGGTGAGGGGAACGAAAGGGTGGTCTTACGAAGAAAGGCTTAAGTTCTGCAAATTGCAGCATCTGGAGACTAGGCACCTGCGAGGTGATCTGATTGAGGTGTATAAGGCCTTGAATGGGTTGAGCATGCTGAATTCTGATGGGATTCTTCCTCTTGCTCAGATTACGACAGTTGAAATTATATAAATTAAAACGGTACAATCAACTAATAAATTTATTTAAACCTGAAATATGATCAGAGCTGAGTGGTTTACCCTTAAAGAAGAAATCAAGGTGCTATTGGTGAGCTGAATTACTTGTACAGCAGTTATCCATGTAGGTAACTGGTTAATAAGCTATACATAGTTCACTATCTTTATATTATTTTCAGATTATGAAGTGTTGACGCCTCCTAACTTTGATTTTCGTTTATTTTTGAACAGTTAAATGAAAGACTCGCGTCAGATGGAATAATTCCAAATTATAAAGAGAGGTAAGAGAGTATCTTCAACTGTCATTTATATAGACATTATTCTTAACCTATTTAATACATCTTTAATATACCTTTTAACCATCAACTTCGAATTCATTCTTCTTTACAAGTGTTTATATATTTAATACTAATAATTGCCAACAAATTATAATATCTATAATGCTTTGTTAATATATAATAAAGTTTAAAAATAATTTAAATATTTATGCTTATGCAAATAATGTATTTTTTTCGGATCATTTTTCTAGCAGTTCAGTTTCGAATTGCTGTTAATACTTGACTGAATACTTCTAATGTTATAGGTTCATGACTTTGAAAACTCACTGACATAATTTCAATGAACAGTTCAATATGGAGACAAACACTTCACCACTATAAACGTCCGATTACTTAGAATTTCGCTGAGACATCCCCTTCTCCCCAAGTTGCTATTCAAAATTCAGACTCAACTTCAAGTGTCTAATTTTTCCAGAAATTTCGATAAATAGTTAAGTATTCATTCACCCATCCATGTATTTCCGAGAATCTTATTATCAGAGAAAACTCTTAAGTGCATTACAAAGATTGAGGCAGGTTTTAAATTTCCGTAGAAGCTTTCGAGTTTGAAGTTTCGTCTAAAAATCCAGCGGGAGAAGGAGAGAAAGACTTCAGAGAACAAGTACCGGCAGTGTTATACCATCACGCATGACTTAAATAGCTTGCTCCATTTACCGAGAAGAGCAGGTACCTCTGGATTGTCATACAGATGGTGGAGATTATTTGAAATATTTATGCCTGGGTATTAGTTCATAGAGAACTGAGGATGGCTAGTCTAAGAATAGAAAACAGCCACCACCGTGCGTATGTGTGTGCGAGTGTTTGCAGTATAGACGTGTGTTTGAACAGCTTTTATATCTATCATAACCCCCAAGTCCTTTACGGAAGAGAAAACTATCGACTACAGACTTCAGTCTGTAGAAATGATGACTGCTTATAAAACATGCATTGGAAGTGGGCTCACGTCACACTACTGATCTCCTTCTTAGCCGCCTCCTTCCCTTACTTCCGTTACCTCTGCACTGTGGGCTTCTCTGCCGAGCTGCTGTGTTGGGCAGTTGAATGGCTTTACGAACTTAATACCCAGTGTGAGGTCGCCTATGCTCGTTGCTACAGGCGGCTGTCTGACTGTGTTTGAAAGGATTTCTGTGTCTTAGTTGCGGGAGACTTCCTACACCCGAGCTTCTGCGTCCAGCAACCCTATAGCGAACACGACTAACGAGCGTTTCCAGCGACGTTTTTAGTGTCTCGTTCTTAACGACTTGTGAAGTTTTCAGTATCTATCCACTGTTGAGCAGTTCCTTCCCCCTTCCCCCCTTTCCGCACTTCCTGCCATTCTGAGGCGCCGAGAATGGCGTCCTTTTACGACCCGAGGCGAGGCACCCCCTCCTAAGGTCTCTAGCTGTTTTGTCCGATCTCCTGTTAACCTCGTACATTAGCAGTCATTCAGCCATCTTTTTTTTGTAGCTAAGTGTGTTAACCCCCAGACGCACACGCCGTGCGGAATAAATTGATGCGAAAAAGGCTTCGACAACCACTCACTAGTTGCCGCTAATCTTCGGCGATTGTCGGCACCCAATGAACCAGAACCCTGCTTTGCCAACCGTAGTCAAATGATGGTGTTTGTATCCAACTTATACATCTTCACAGTTTTTACGACTGTCATTAATTGGACCCCAGTGACGGTGTGGCTAACGACAAGCTACTTCGAATAGCTCCTCCTTGTGCTCAGTTATGGCATTGCAGTCAGCGTGAAGCTTCTGGAAGGAGGAAAGCGCAGAAGGAACGCTCCAAAGCGATGGACTACCATCAGTGGCCTTCTGGCGACCGACTAGTTCACTTTTCATATCGTTGCACTAAGGCAGCTGTAACATTCGTTCCGTGAATCTTCTCTGGCTTTGGAAGAACTGGCGACATCCTGGAAAAGTACGTTTTACCAATGGAGACCTCTTCATTGAGATTTCAGATCCGGATATATTGAAAATCCAGCACTGAAACAAGTGGGAGAAGTAAAATCAACCGACAGGGTATGTAGCATTTTTCAGATATAGTTTTAAATTTTAAACAGTGATTGAATTACTCTATAATACCCAACTTCAAGGGCCACAGTATTTGATTATGCAATGGCAAAATCGTAATTTAATCGTAATGTAATCGTAAAATGCGGTGGTTTCAATAAGTTAATTTTGTAGTTACCAGAAGAAAATTTCAATAGACTCTCCAATAAAGAAGATTTGATTGTGTTCGGATTGATGGTTTAATCGTGTATTACTTGAAAAGTAAAGTTCGTGAACAGTTATAGAAAATAACTTTGCTACTGAATGTAATCAGTTTCAAATATTGCACGTTCAAAAAATGTATATAAAGAAGTTTAAATTTACGGTTGGTTATGTACGTTTAATATTACAAGCCATGGTGGATGTTTGTAACATTGGTTACTTACTTAAGACCAGTAAAAGCAATGAGAATTGATTGAACAGTTGGTATTTAGGTTCTGCTCTGCCATTGCAAGGGTGTAGCGAATCAAGCTGTTGACCTGCCCTCATCTACCGAAAATTCAATTTTATAAATTTAATAAAAAAATGTATGTTTGACAAACACACGTGGACACAAACGTGATGAACATTTCTGGAGTTGTCTTTCATCTGTTTTGTCATGTCCGAGTGGATCACGTTAAATCCTATCCACTTCTGTGGACAAGATTCGATGCCCAATACTTTAAAAGCTTAAATATACTGTATTTAATGCTTTATATACTTAGGTTACAAATTTATTTGATTTTGGTGTAGCAAGGATTGGCAACTTTTTAGCAAGGAAGGCCTTATTGGCCGTTATTTATTAGTCCCTCCCTTTCTGGTTAATTTAATACCCATTTTTGCTTTGTTCTCGTTATAAAAATAATGTACAAAGGAATATTTAAGAATAATACGCTAATTTCCTTGTAACTGATGCTAATCGCAAGATTAAAATAATTGCCAATTATACAGATTAAGCATAACTTAAAAATAATCACCGTTTTCCTCTTAGTTCAATGTCCAAAGAATTAATAAGTAAGAGGATCATGATTAGCCTAGTGCGGGATAAACGTGACCCATTGCTGGGTGCTTGCTCAAGTGAAAGTTTGCCGCATGCATAATTTTACCGCTAAATACTACCAAAAGTTTAAAGTATTTGAATAAATAATTTAGTCTTTAATTTTATTAGAGACTGTCTTATATAACAACCAGTTTGCTTTGATTGAACTACTGCGCATTCTAACACTTCTCTGAATATATTCTGGTGGTTTATAAAACAAGTTCATTCCTGGATATCTAAGCAACTATTTAGATATATTCAATGCTTGAAATTGATTTTGTTTCGTTAGAATAGAGCCAGTCTTTAAAGCAGTTATTCAGAAGTCGATACGATCTTTGTCCTCGTGGGTAGCGCATTGGTATAATCACTGCCCTCCTCCACACCTGGTGGTAAAAACCTGAGTTATGAATCTCATCAATGACCTGAGGAATTTTTATTTTGTTTCCACAATGTGGCTGAGGGTCTCAAGCGAGGATATGTGTGGTTTTTTCTCCCGGAAAATCTTGTTTTTTGTACAACAAACAAGCAAATCGACTGCAGGACACACACAATTTGCAGACATGATATATATATACGACATAATATGGTCTAAATCCTTGATGAGGTTAAAACTCCATTAGCTGTATTATACCCTTGTCAGTATTTTCGGTTATGAAATACGAATGTAGCCTAGTCATCATTGCGCAAAAGCAGTGTTGGTACTCTGTGTGTTCGAATCTACGCGATGTCACAAAATACGCTAATTTTCTTGTAAAATGTTGAAATTTTCTCATCCAGAGTATAAACGAAAGTTTAATTTAAAATTGAATTTATTCAAATAATAAAAAACTTTGTTTTATTCTGGAGATGGTTAAGGGTCATAAATTCTCTCAAAAACAATTTTCTTCACGTTTTGAGGCAAACTAGCCCTTTTAGTAAATCCCACTTGCAATTTAAGTTACTTATTCACATCTCTTTATTTTCAAATAAAGAAATACGATCGCCCTCGATAGTTACATATTTTAATAAGGCTCAGCTCTATTTAAAGCATCCCCTGTAGGGTCCTTACCTAAGTTGAAGCGATCGTACACAACCTATTAAGCCTCCAAGTCAGAATACCATTTGCAGTATCCGCTCGTGCAAGTAAACAGAAGCAGACGATTAAAAACAATTCATTTTCTAACGAACTACTTTGCATCCCACTGCCTCTTTCCCCCATGGAAAAAAAAATACCTTGGAGAAAGCGGATTAAAAACTATTTCATTAGCAGATGTCGGATGCAGAAAGAAAGTAGCTGCAGGACTAAGTGTCTCACTAAAGCCGGTTATTAAAAGTTCACGGGCACATATTATTTCCTTCTTTCTATCTCCTAGTAATTTAGCCTGGTTTAGTGAATTTACATAATTGCTGCCATGCTTGGTACTCCTTTTTCCTCTCTTGTTTAGGCCTCCAGCACTTAGATTACTTATCTTAATTGTAACCTTGTTTTAGGAACACCCTGGAGGTTCGACAAGGATTTCCTGTGGTAATGTAACACGGGGTTTAAAAAGGGGAAAAAAATGTATACATCCCTCGCTGTCTATAGTCTTCTCACACGCGCGTGCAGTGCATAAGTTCGCGTGTTCGGTAAATCCCTCGGCTGTAAAGTGGAAGAGTTTTTGTTATAGTTGGGTTGATTTGAAAAGTTGTGCGAGAATGAGAAATACTTCCTTTCTTTTGCTTGTCTAACTTGAAAATTAACTCCCTCGGTGACAAGTAACAAGTGATGTTCATTATGTGCAAAGCTGCCCGGATAACAATTGAGTTGGGTATTTGACCACCGGGGCTCTCAAAAGACCGAGTGGATTCCTTACTGTCAACGAGCAACATTTTCAATCAAGATTTTTGTTGTAGAACATTATCTTAATGAGTCAGCGCTTGAGTTTGCTTAGCGCTTTTCTAAGTTTTCATCCAGTGAGCAGACAAATCGACATTTTTAGCACACGCAGTTCATTACGCGATAAACTGACCACCCGACTCAATTTTTTTTTTGTCTTGATATAAACACGGAGATCGTTGTGTTCCTAATAAACTCTCTGGAAGCACTCTTAGCAACGGAAATCTTTCTGTGCCAAAGACATACGCACTCCACTTAGTTCTTAGAACCTTCTAGAAGAACTCGGCTGGATTTTTGTCTTAAGTTTCAGTTGACATCATCAGATATTCTGTAACTACATAATGAGAATTTGCACCTTTAATCCACTCTCTAATCCTGAAACATGGTTGAGATTTGCTGTAGAATCGAAGGATTAAATTCTGCTACAGAACTTTAAGCTGCAGTCATTTTGATATTCGTTGAGATTAATTTCTTTCCAGACATTGTCTTTCGGCGATGAAAATTTTGTACAGACTGTAGCTTAACTTTTAGGAGCTTCGTCACTGTTAATAACCCATTAGGTTCTTTGAAGAAACTCAGCTGCCACTGAGGAAACGCAAATAGGGGATAATTTATTCATGGACTTGCATTTGAATTCTTTATAATGGACGTTGTTCTTCATAAAAGTTTCTCCCTGTATATATCACAGTTTTCCTATGGGGGAAAGCCTTTCTGGTTATCTCCATTCGTTCGTCTCCCATTGGTAAAATTACTACTGATGTGTGGTCTTCTCCCCAGATGGCAGTACTGTTCGTCATTTCAAACGATCGCTTTTTTGCTTCTTCCGTGACTTTCCGAATTTCGGTAGATATTTTTTCTCGCCTTTCCATTTCCACCCTCTAACGTCTTTCCATCCCTGGGTTTCCTATCTGCTCCTGCAGCGTTGCCTGCAAGCGTTTCATTCCCTAAGAGGCCTGGCAGGATACAGATAATCACATTGGTTAGTTTAAGTTTCTAACCGTTTCTCTGACTACCCCCATGACATTTCTCATCACATGAGTCAAGGCTGTTTTCCTCTGGAGCTCGTGCAAAACTCTATTACCCGCAATTTTGTCTACACCTCCCTGGAGGATCTTTTTTTTGTTCAGCAGCCACGATTTTTTCTTTCTTTCTTTCTTAACGTATTTACTGCTAATTCTCTTCCTCACTTTCTGTCTTTGAGACAAAGAAGATAGATTTATTTCCCTAGGAAACTCGCGCATTCTCTTTCTATGAAGTCAGCAGAATATTTGTTTTGCATACGTATGTACGCTGCAGTATCCAACGTATCAAGCCACCCAACCATGAGACTTAGGTAATGGATTTGACGATTGGGGGATTAAAAAAACATAATGCATAGAAAGTACGTAGAGGAAAAGATTTATTTTTGGAATTGCCGAAATAGTACGATCATCTGAGATTGAGGCAACAATATCGTTCACATCTTAGCAGGTCAAAATAAGCTTCATCTAAACATTTCTTCGAATTACGCTGAATATAAAGACAGCCAGGGAGAATGACTGAGGCCCGTTCGAAAGCAACATTCCTCAGTATAATGAGTGGCTTGTAAACACCATCCATGCCATGACTTCCGTCACTCTGTTCTCGTGCGGTTTCCGCTCAACTAATTGACCCCGACACACAGTGTGTGGAGATTTAGGGTTACGATCGAACACGATGCACTTCATAGTCTAGCTATACCTGGCAGATGATGCTTGTGTTTAGCTGTCTGTAGATACACCTTTGACCTGTTCCTTATGACACATCAGAAATTAATGAAGTCTTGATCACGGAACCACCTGCCAGCCTGGTGCTGATAATCTCCCTTGCCATGTCTTTGAAAACGATCTCTTGCAGATCATGTCTGTAATAACCCTGAATGTGGCAATGTGATGTGTTGCCTACTTTTCGGTACACGAAATGGAAGGAATTCTTGTTTATACGTATTAAAACCAGCTATAGTTGTATACAGGTGCATTAAACTTGTTATTAAGTGTTACTTTTATCCTTTGATTAAATATAAATCTTTTAGGCACCGATATCGCCTCAAAGTGACCAGAACAATTTTCAACTTCATTGTATCCGTTTCGAGGCTGTCATACACTATCATCAGAGCTGTGCATTTTTTGTGTTGATCATGTACCGTGTATATTCGTATCCATGTAGACTACCCAGGACTATTGCGAACCTAATAATTCATTGGAAACTTTCACCCGCTTCCAAATTAAATAATGGAGTATATCGTTTTAGTAATTTAAGATTGGTCATAATAGGATGACCTGTTATCCTTGAAGAAGCAATAAAAGCATTCCACATTTCCAGAGTTACCATTAACCTTTAAATAAACATTCCATCCAGCGGTTTTTTACTGTATTTGAACTATTTATAATTCTTGATACATCTCATGTTCTAAGATGAAAAATCAAGAATTTCATTAATTAATTAATAATTCCTTTTTATTGAAGATATATGAGGCTAAAGTATAATCATTATTCATAATTTTTCATGAGTTTATCCAATTGCAGTACGCACTGCAGGAGACTCCTCGAACCAATATAAATTCGGATTGGAAAAAAATATAAAGTATGTTTCGGATGGTCAGGCATTATTCCAGAAGATTGTACTCCCCACAATGGCGTAACTAGGGTGAGGCAGGTGGGGCACGTGCCCTGGGCACCAAATATAAGTTTAATTTTTTTTAACAATAAAAGTGTTTATTGTTTTTATTATTTTATAACCAGTTTGAATACCAATATAAGAATTCAGACAGAATTTTAAAGAACAGTATTCAAGGGGCCATCAACCCTAGTAACGCCTCTGACGCCCAATTATGATTACATGACACCCCCTCGGTTCCTTTCTGCAGAAAGATTACTTGAGCAGAAAGATTACTGGCGTACTAAATTGCATGCGGATAGGTTAATCTATTCCCTCTGGCCACAGCCTTCCATAAATAAATTCTACTACTCAAATCCCACCTCTTGGCTACCCAGTGACTCGAACATCACTTGAAGTTTTGGTAAACACTTCTTTGAGATATGTTCTTCGCAATTTCATTACCTAAGTTATTCAACACCAATATACGGATCCGATCACGCGAATATTCTGTAGTATATGGGATTCAAACTAAGCAATGTAGGTAGCAAAAGGACTAAAAAAGTATGAATGCTACTTTTGAAACAATACATAATGGCTGGAAACCTTCATAGACTTGTGAAACTCTTGGAAGAGTATTGGGATGCCGCTATAGTGGCCAGCATTGTCACAAGGCTAAAAACCAGCAATTGAGGTCAGTTGAACTGTAAATTCCTCTTCAATTCCCTATAACAAACCTTGCGACGCTTAAGCAAAATTAATACCATCCGCTTGGTCATTGCTTTGTCAGCACTGATCCTGACAAGTGCTGAAAATAAGAATTCAATGGCTAATTCTCTAAAATATATACAAGCTCCAATAGGTAATAAACCATTTATAATCATCTTCGTATCTTACCAATCATAATTTTTCACGCCTGGCCAATCTAATAGAATTAAAATAGGCTTCAACTTCGTAACCATCTACTCTTCTCGTGGAAAGATCGGCAAGTAGATGATTCCAGTTGGAAAGGCTGGAACCTGATAAAGATCAGTGGGGCTGTACTAATTCACTATTTTTTAATTTAATTATTAATTCAAATAATTAAATTTACTGAAAATTGAGTACTGCTTAATCCAAAGCTCTCCCTACTGGATATAGGGGTTTGTAAAGATGCACTGAAATAATTAAAACCATCTGATTTACTTTAAGCTTGGCGATATTATTTCCAGAAGAATAACAGATAGAGAAGAAAATCGGTAATGCACATGTGACTGATTATAGCTGTTAATGTACAAACATTACAAAAAGATATTGAACTAGACAATGCATATATTAAGAAAGATATTCTTTTTCTCTCATTTTCAGTTATTCGTCTTTGTAAGAATGTGGTGTGCTTCTTTTACTTAAGAGGCAACGTGATCATGCCTAAATAACGTAAGATTAGGTAAAATGTGATAAATCGATCGCTTTTGAGATTTTAAATCACGTTAGATATAATATTTCATTAGATAGGCCATCTTCTTAAGGCTCTATCGAAGTTGCTCAAGTAATATGAACTAGAACGTGAATAAGGAATATATTCCCCAAAAGATTCGAGAGTTATCCATCGTTTACATAAACGAAAATAGCTGAAGTTAGTGTTTACTCGCACGTAGCTCTTATCTGACTGACGTAGTTCGCTCGGAACTAAGGAGATCTTCTTGATATCAGTCTTCTTGTATGAATTTAAGGATTCGGCGGAGCAAATTAATATTGCATGTGAAGAATATTTACTCTTATGATAATAAATTTTACAAATAGGTTTATGAAAATTAAAAATAATAACTAAAACGCCTTCTGGACTTCAGGTCCTTCAGTGCAACTGCATTGCTCATTTACGTCACCTGTACTTTGACTTATAAATTTCAATTCATTTGATAAGTGCAAATCATTGAAATTCCGATTATGTGTTGGTAGAGATTCTGAAGTGGTGGTGTTAGTGTTTGAGCAGCTGGAAAATGACACGCAGTGTTGAAATCATTTAATGTAAGAAAGCTCAAAAGATTTCTGGCAGTGTCGCGGAGAGTGCAAATGCAGACACGACTTTATTGTGGTAAGGATTATCTACCTCAACGCAGTGTTAGTGAATGGACGCAGCTAGGAGTTCAGCTGTAGATGGTCATAAGATTGTGCAAAAGGTCTGTGTGAAAGCGACTTACAGTCCGTGTTGCAAAAATATGATTAGGTTGTATTCCTAAGGGCAATGGAACAATATCCCATTGTCCTTATGGGATAGGTTTACTGCCATGATTAATTTTCGATCCAACTTGGAACGATCTCTTCATTAAGAGTAGCTGACCTTGTGGTTGCCATCAGCGATGCCGACAGAACATTGCTGCAACGATGGAAAAAGTTAAACCAACAAAGGGGTTTACGCAGTCGAAGGGTCAAAAAATACTGGTGATAATTAACCCTTCCAGGATTTTTGCCTATGTTTGTACTTACCTTTATCTCTTTACCGTCTTATTACAACGACTTCATTCTGCTTTCTCTGTCAAATCATGACACACCAAGCAGGTTATTTAACATCTGATAAATTCTCTGTTGTTAACTGCTGGTGTACATATTTTCTCGTTTTGCAGCGTCCGGTATAACTCACAATGTGACCTTAATGAACTGTCCAATACTTTACTCGTTCGGTTTCTGCAAAAATTCAGTAATGTATTCTAAAAATAACCGTGTGTGGTGATGTTTCTCCAGGTTAGGTCCCTCGAGTAATACATGTTCATGTCACATTTAAACTCGATCTACATTTCTGATTAGGAGTTTTAACAAGGTGTCTGATTAAGTAATGGATGGCTGATAAGAGCCAACCAAATGGGTCATAACTCGCACACACCGATTTCTTGGAAGCCTGCCAGGAGCAGATACAATTAGAAGCAAAAGTTCGCCCCACTTCTATCATCTGATGACTTGTCAGAATATTTAGCTAACATTTAATGAATTTCAGTTCTTAAATAATTCACTTAGTCCAAGCTAGTGGTGTAATCATTGGGGGATGAATTACGGGAACGCTTTGGGTCGATTTTCTATTTAGACTTGCAGTTGCATTCCAGCTGAATACGGAATATTTGGAATGCATTATTTTCATTTATTTTTTCAATTAGCTAAGAAGCATTTCGATTGTCACTATTTTGTTTCATTGTAGTGGTATCTCATCAGGGTTAGAAAATCATCTTGGGTGAAGTAGTAGTCACGTGAGCTTCTCACATTGTATACTCGTGGATGGGCCGAGTTTTGGGAGAATATGTACAATAATTGCGGACAAATATATATAGCCTCGCTTTGGATTTAATGTTTTTGTATTTGCATTTGATCGGAGAAGCTATTTAATGCTTATATATGGGCTATATATTCTTAATAAGTGCAAATGTGCATTACTTTAAACATACACCTTTGCACTTATGAATCTGAGCACAGCCATGATTTACCATGGCTCACTAGTGATGTCTTTAAAATATTAGCTAATCAAAATTAGAAGTAAATGAAAATCTAGTTAAAAAATCGTTTATTTTTCTAAAGATTTAAGTTTGAGAAATCATCGATTCGATAATTTCTTGGGCATTAGCTTTTACTCAGTTTTCTATTTGAAGATTTTGGAAGGACCATGAAATTTAACTTGAAAGAATTTCGTCATATTATTGAGAAGTACCTTATTGTAGAAAGAAATTCAGACCTGTTTGTATTTATTTTATTTTCCAAGTCTTCATTCAGTGCCGACTTTGTACACGTTAATCCTTATCCTGAATAAAATCAGAAATTGTTTTCAATCTGTGACCATTGCGATGGAAAGTTGACACTTCATTAAAAATGGACTTGTTTTGACCCATGGATTGTTTATTACACACGGCTCATGCGGCCGATGTAATTTAAACACAGAAATGAGATTCTAGGAGCTATTTCATAACAGACAGAGGTCAAAACGTGATGGTGTTTTTTGGATGAGATCGTTTTTGCTGATAAACATGACCAGGACCGTAAAATTAGCCATCTCTGAACTGTTTCTATTAATTTGTTGATTGAACAATAGCCATAAAAACATGTAATCTGAATATTTAGTGTGAATTTGTATACTCAATTTCTTTTTACGGTGTATTATGGGAAGAAAGTGGAGTTATAATTAGGTCATATAAAAACTCAAACCAATTCTGTCACTGGCATGCATTATATCAACATTAGCTGCAGGGAGATTCTATTAAATCGGTAACGCACTCGATTTTAAGTGGACTTCAAGAATTTGCTGGTACTCTCGTGTTATCGGCATTCTAAATCCTCAGCCAGTATTTCATCAGTTTTTGATCTTTATAAATAAATTTATGAGGGAATAAACCAAACTTTGTAAATTTATATGTGAAGTTTTGTATCACGAAACTTTGCTGTTGTTTTCATGTTCTCGTTTAAATTTTATATCACTGTACATTCTCCTCCCCAATTTATTCCTTTTTGGCACATACGATTGGTCTGTATAGAATCTATGAAAAATTCATACAAGGTACAGTTAACTTTCTGGCGTTAAAATCTATAGTCTGCATGCATTTACCATTCCTATTCTTTATGAAGCATGACGCAGTGGCCTCAAGCCAATCCTGATGCGATGCATGATAGTAACTAAAGATCTCAAAGCCTATATAAGAAATTACTCCGGACTGTTTTATCCCCTTTAAAATTATGCTAATGGAAAATAAGTTATATCCTTTGTATCTCTTATTAAAATTTTAGAATTAGTAGCGAACTTTTTAATAAAAAATAGTAGATATAAGAGACATTTCTAGACGCCCGATTTACATATTGAAGCGTACGTTAATTCACATTTCATTAGTTTATAACAAGCTAATAAAATGTAAGTTACCTGCATAATTTAAGACCGAATCAGCTCATAATTTCTTAGGATTTATGTACGCATATGTACAGTGCTTGTCATTTTATATTGTAACACTAATGCGCCACAAATATTGAAACAGCCAGAGTACTTCAACTTATGCTATTTCAAAATCTCTTCGATGTTACGTGGCATACAAATGTGTCGGCGATCAGAGAAGACTAATGTATTCCATATTTTATTATGCTGGTGGGGAAATAGTGATAAGTGGGAGTGAAGGGTTTGCACAGAGGAAACGAGCACATCATTCTAGTGTTATATGTTTGCTTGTCAAGTAGCAGTGTCCAGGAGCTGCTGTAAGTTTATATTTTCAAGTATTAACACAGACGTGTTTTCTATTCGATGCATCTATTAGCTTTTTTATTATTTCTGAACACTTGAAAACAAGCTGTAGTCGCAAGGAGAGTTATTACACACAACCCGAAGGTACGTATCCACATTTAATGAAGTGTGGTTCTTCAAGAGGCAAAGACGAAGCACCTGACTGCAGTGCTGACATGTTTCGCATCACACCAACTTACTGATGACCTCCGTTTGTCTTTCTTATCCGAGTACGCGAAGTCGCACGGTATGCGCTTCCTTTGAATCATCCAAACCCCTGATGGGATTCCTTTATCGACACTCAGATCTAGAAATGCTTATTCACTTGTTGTACAAGACTACACCATGACTAAGTATAAAGTTCGGTAGTATCTTAGCACTTGAAAGACAATAGTGCATTTTCATATCTCGTGCGTCTAATCACAGATTCGGTCATGGGTATATCACAACACTTCTATTAACTTCCAGTGGCCTACAATTATCAGATACGTCACCGGAGAGAGAGAGAGCATTCTTAGTGAATGCCTTAGTGTAAATGGAGACCAGAAGCACATCACCCCGATGGTTGTATGAAGTGTATACTACGATATCAGAATAAATTTACGGTCATTTGTAATCTGTAATTGGTCCCATGTTTGGTGCATTTCCAAGCGAATTTATCACTGAAATGTTTGGTTTGGAGAAGGACAGAAGAGCGAAATAGCAAGAATGTGCAAGAATATGATCTGTCTTTCCAGAGTATCGTATCTGCCTGTGAAGAAATCGTTCTGGAGCTTTTTTAGAACCATTCAAATATCATTCCTAAACCACGTCGATTCACATTCGTTCGTGTCGGAATCCTTCATACTTGGAAAATCCTGAAGTCACAAAAGGAAAAAACCACGTACTGTTATCTGACCTTGTACTTCTTCTCTAAAAAAAGGTTGCATCACTTGTACCAACATTATTATTTATTCAGTTTATTGCATTTTTACAATCAACCCCTGAACAATATGCAAGCTAGAAGGGTGCAAAAAGAGTACTTACAAAAATATATACAATGACGGTATCGATCTACAGAAATATTTAAAATTGTTATTTGCTATTTACATAAATATAAGGAATTAGATAAATTGGCCTTTAGATAAGAGAGTTCTAGAAAACCAAAGTGAACGTCACTGGTTCCTCGGATCAAGTGAGAATACACAGTTTGAGTTTCCAGAGTTGTTACTGAGTCAACGAGAAATGGCGTTTCCAGCATTTTTAACTTGCCAAGTGCATGTATTAAACGTGATCAAACATGTTACTTGTTTCCTTTCCTGTGAGCCCAGTTTAAATCTATAAAATAATAGCAAAATTCCATGCCGAAATTCAGTTACGGAATTTTGGATTGGAATATGCATACTTGAACTGCAGCCATCATCAACCCACTACAGAATGGAAGCCTCCTCAACGATTCATGTTGAGGGAAAGGGACCATAACCTGACACGCTGGTCCAGTGCGAGTTGGCAGATTTAGCAGTCACGGGCTTGAATCCCGGTCTACTCATGAGCGTGTGCTACTGCACTCCCGCTCCTGACCACTCGGCTACGGAGGCCAAATTTAAATCGAAAGCCTTATGCCGAAACTTCAGTTGTATAGTCAAAGAGGCGATGGCCCTTCTTTCCGCTAAGGTGAGTTCATAAATACAGCAGTATTCCATCAATCCGTTGCCAAGCCATAGCACGCTATGGGCTGTCCTGCCTGAAAAGGTTTCCTAGACTAGGGTGATCTGATTGCTCATTTCTTAACTGCTTCGTCTGGAACCAAAAGATGTTGATATTATTTCGAGTAATACGACAGCTTTCCTTCTTGTGAACATGCATTTCCAAGTTGGGTCTGTAGGATGTTTTTGGCTCTTCTTGGTAACATTTTGCCTGTGTGTATTTGTAAAGAACAAATCTGCAGCTGTATATGATACATGTACATTAAGAACGACATCGGCCGTTCTTACTGGTTTTTTTATAGCTTTTTAGCTTTCCTGTTTTTGTGTTTGTCATGCGGTACTATATATTCAAAGACGCTCTGGTTTCCCAATGAAGCCGGGAACCCAGAATAATTTAAACTGTCACTATTCCATCGGAGTCCCGATCCTGGTTTTCAATCCGTTTTGTGTCGTTTTCTTGTCAGAAGACTGTTCGATGGCCAAATGGAAATAAGTATTATTTCTTCTCATCCTTATAGCGTCAGCTTGTGGGAGGAGAGAAAGGGCTCCTTTCTCATTCGTGTAATCTCTGATGGATTTCTAGCGCAGTAATTATTCAATAGGTCTTTCTCAGCATGCGATATTTCTGCTCGTTGAATTCTAAAAACGAACAAATTGCATTTATTCATGAATCGTTATCACGTGGCCCGAACTGTGCACGTTTCATGTTACCCCACCTTAGCAAAACCCCTACTTATTGTTCACCTACTCGCTGTCATAAATATTTAGGTTCAAGAAAGGTAGCTAACCTTTAAATTACATTTTTTGTTATTTTTTTTTCGAACTCTTCGAACCTTGCTCTAAAACCGTAAGGATGTTATGAAGCATAGTCTTATTTTAAACTGTTAGAGGTGTTTCTTCTGAAAACAACAGAAGTCATTGATGACTTTTAGAACAAAGAAGGGAAGTTTACATGACAAGAGTCCCTAATAACGTTAGAATACTTTATATTCTTCACTCGCACCACATATCTTAAAGTAATAAAATTACTCCAAGGTAGCTGGAAGATGAAACAATTCTTGAGACTTCAGTTGTGCGTGGAGTGAGAGCATTCAAGCGTTGTTCAGGTACTGTAGTATCCCTTGCGTATACTGTGCCTGCCCCTTATTCCTCCTTCAAGTATCTTCTGTTTACAGTCAAACCTGCTGTCTATTTAGGCTTAAAAATGCCCAAATATTCATAGCTATCTACTAGCCTTGAACACAAGAAAAATCAGAGGAAAGCCTGAAAGAACTTCCCTGCTTAAACAAAGAAGATTTGAATTCTGTGAGTGTCTTTTCCTATACTTCTGTTAGTGTGACTAACTTATTCTCGTGGTAGTATGGGAAAATTGCGATGGAAAACCGCCTTGGCAGTTTGTAGACACTCTCACGTGCAAAATGGGATGGCAACGTAGCACCTGCCAACTGGCGCCCGCTCGTTTAAAAACGCATTCCCAACAGTGGGATGGATGCAGCACCGTCTATCACATGATAGGAGAATCTTATAGCTCTCTGCCTTTGGCACAATATTTGGCCGAGCTCCAGCTTGGAGATGATCCTACCTTTTTTCTCTTTTTTTTTACCCTTCTTATGGACGTTGTTCGGAAAGTGAATTGTCCCAGCGATTACTCTCTCGGGAATCAGGTTGTTGGCCAAACCACAAAGGAAAGGAGTGAGAAAATTGTGAACGAGGTTTGAGATTTGTTTTCTCCGCGTGCTATGCCAGATTATCAGTCGACCTCTTCCTCTCGTTATGTGCGTTAGAGTTGTGAACTTCTACGGTTCATTAAGGCGTGCGGCGCTATAAATAATCGTCCTGCGCACCTAACAGATTACATTTATTCGCAGCATGTCGTGTAATATTGCAAATGATGCACAGTTTACGAAGCGCTTCAACAGCTTTGGATCCATTATTATCGTAAAACGAATAAAGATGTCCAGTTCAGTGAACTGCCTGATGCATAACGATTATGTTTACATGGCTTGCGGACACATACCACGTTATACTTACATAGCACATTCACGTAGTTTTTTCCGCCATTAATGATGCGTAGATGACTTGTATTTGTGAATAAAATTACTCTAAGTGAATAATGGTTGAAGAGTCCAGATTTTCAGTTCCCCCCGAGAAGAGCGGCGCCTTAGGATTTTTAGAAATAAACGTGAAATCCAAGAAAACCATCTTTGATTTTTAGCTTAAAGGTCAGTTGAAGGTGAACTTCAAATAACCTTGAAATTTGGGAGATTTTAACTTAATCTATTGCAACACAGAATGATTCTTTGGCATTAATAGTGGTGAAATTCTGTTTTCTATCGGTTCCTTGTTATAAATTGCCCAACTCGCAGTTTCTCCAGACAGATTCGTATAGTTGGTTTTTCTTGCATACCTCCTTGACGAATTTGGAATTGCGATCAATTTGTTGATCATGTATAATCAATTGCATTTATTTCAGCTATTTTTGATTAGGAAACCTACTGGCTTATATAATGCTGTTTTTTGTGCAATAGATGTCTAGGTCCTCGTGGTTTTAATCACTGAAAGAATTTTTCTAAGTTTAATTCAGTGTTAGGACTTTTCCAATTCCCCACTGGAAAAGTCCTAACGTTTCGCCAAGTATCTGTGTGCAAGCAGAAAATGCATGGTGCAAGCTGCTTTCCTACTAATCATAACTATCTCGGCTCAATCCAGATAAACCACAATTATTTCATAGCGGCAAGTTAAAGTGATTGTCTGAACGAATCTCCTGACATTTAAATTAATAGTTCACCGAGAAAATAATTTGGACATGACAGGTTGAATTAATAAGAAAGGAAAATCAAAATAAATGAGTGTTTGGTTCAGTTATTTGCCATAAAACTGTAGATAAGAGTTGTTCTGTGGTAGAGAAAGGTAACCCTTCGCTAAGGTAGTATTTATGTAATAAATACGTCTGCCTAATGTAGGAGAAGGGCTAGCGTAGACCGCTCAAGACGTTCTTGTACAATACACAAAACATCAGGAGATGGAGAAGCCATATAAAAGATTTATATTCGTGCTCCTCTTTTATTAAATGAAAGAAAAAAACGCTCTCTGCATTATTAAGCAACCCAAATGGCTGATCTTATGCATATTTAATAGAATACATTTTTATGAAGGCTGTTCTTAAATAATCAGCTGCAGCCGACATCCCGAGGTTCAGATAATGCCCACAGGGACCTCTTTTGACAGTTTTCGCAATTAAACTGCCTCCAGAAATATGCCAAGGAGTAAATAATAAATCTCCGAAATTAAAAAGGATTCTATAACAAAGGATCTTCCAACTCTTTAATTGTCATTTTTGTGGAAGACCCTCATTCCTTAGAAAATGAAAACGGATTGTTTTTTTTTTATTATTATTATTTTAATATATATTTTTTTAAATTTTGCGGTGTGTTTAAGTCATTTCTCATTTCCTTGGCGTTAGATTGCAACACAAAGATAACTTTTATGGATATTTTCCCCCTCTTCGTATTCTTCATCCGCGTCTTCTCTTCTGAAGTTTTTTTTCGCTCAGCTATAATTGCATTCTTTGTTTCCTTAACAGGGTTTGACGATGCTCTATGTCCCAACAACATTTTCCTTCGTATTCTGATTAAATTTAATTTCGTATTCCTTTTAACTTTTTGTTCTTAGCTAGAGCAGAAATGGCATCGGAATTTCAAGGGGTTCATAACTAGTAATCCTAGTAACCCTGAAATATTTTCTCGGTGGATCAACCTTCGCAATCAACCTCTGGAATTAACTGTTTGATTTCAAACTACATATTGCATTTTAATCGAATTGTTGAAAAGCTGGATTTCATTTTAATTGGATAACTGCGTATAAAATTGAAGTCAGTGGAGTTATCAGAGGAGTAAGCGACATCATTTTTGTAATTAGAATGTTTAATTTTCAAATGAGCATTCTAATCACAAAAAGTCAATTCAATTTTAATAAATTTATTTTCAGTAATAGTTTAATAAAATGCGCGCACGCTTCTCTTTAGATAATTCTGGAGAGAATAAACCGTACGCACTCGAGACATTTCAGTTCTATTTAACAAACGAGAACCCTATTCATAAGAACCAAAATGAACATGTACGTAGCCATCATTTAGTGACACCAGCTCATTGTGACGTCATTGCTGTATTCATCAACTTACTGCAAGTTGCCGGAAAGTCAAAAAAATATATTTTTTTATACAGGAAAAGAATGCGCAAACAGCTAAACAAAATCAAGACTTTAAACTGTCTGCACTTGGAATTTGTGGGACAGAAAGGACGATACACACACTCTAGAAATTGCGGAATGAGAGGAATCCGAGGAGAGGAAAAAAATATTCCATTCTCCTGCGGTCTGGAGCGTGAAAGCAGTTCTCTGTTGGAACGTCTGCTGTGACAAAGAGTTGGATGAAAGGAATGCCAAATATCCACACTAGCGTGTGGATATTTGGTAACTGGCAACTTGGTAACTGATATGAAAGTTTTACGATTCTTGCACACCCCCATTTCTCTCCCCACCCACCAAAATCTTTCATCATCCAGTTGTTCTTTCCATCACATTCCCTTTCGCCAGGTTATAAACAGATGAAGGTTCCAGTTTCACCTGCAGTACGCACACCCGCACTGTGTTGATTAGAATTGCTAAAAGGAACAGCCCATGTATGGAGTCTCCATGTTATTCACAACGGAGACTTTGGAAAACTTGATCCTAGTACAGGCCAAATCACTTCTGGAAAGGAGGAGAAAAATTCTTCGCAAATGCGCGAATCGGTCTAATAAGCATCCATTGTTGTTGTTGTTGCTAATGAACAGAATCTTTAAAGAGTCTTTCTGGCTCTTAAAGTATAATAGTAAAATGAGTTTCTTGATATACGATATTTTTAAATGTAAATTTAGGACCAATGAAACAATTGCTTCCAAGTCTGGAAGACTTAAAAACTGTATTACAAATTCAATTAATGTCTCTAGCAGTATATCATAGAAAGTGGGCCAATGCAAAGTGTTGATAGAGCGATGGTATTTAGATTGACATCCTTTAATGGCATATTAAGGTAGGTTACCCAGAACATCTGCAGGTGTCTTTCAACTCGTATTCCGTCTCTCATTTTATAACATAACCTGTCTCATGTTGGAAACCCCCTTGTTTGTTCCATGCGGGCAGGTGCCTGTGATGACATCCTACATCAGTATCTGGATGTAGTCGACTGTAGAGCGGTTACTGGCGTTTGTGGACAAAATCACCTGCTCCATTGCTCCACAAGTAATCCAGACAGTACAAGTCATGAGGTCACGTATTCGAATAGGTGGAATTGTCTTCCTTCCCCCACTCTTTTTTCTTTTGTTCTCCCTTTAGCAGTGCTAGCGAATTACCTGGCCAACCGTTTCACACCGATTAACGATCAGATTTCCCCTTCACCAGTTCCGAGACCTCCCCCGCCCATCCACTTGGTCTGATCACCTCGACTCGTGGACTAACACACCTACCCGTAAGTTGGCAGGTTGTTGGTGGGTTGACCTTCGTTGTCGGTTCTGACCATTAGTAGATACCGAACACCCCCCCAGCTGTTTTCTACTTGCATGCATTCGACACGAAATTTAAACATGCTCTCCATCCGGGTCAGGTCAATCATCATTAATTAATTCACTTACTAGAAACCAGAGGGCGTGAGAGTGACCTCCAATTTTTCACAGGTAGGATGCGGAACTCGAAGAATATCATATTGTGGTCAGTCACGATTCCCTAAGCGGAACCAGCAGTTTTTGTTGGAGAAGATTGCGAAGAGACAGAAAGGGCTAGGATGTTGTGGTGAAGATGGCAGAGTGATAGGAAGAGATTATTAGGCCTAGAAGAGCACATTTGATGCAGTCATTACACGGATGATTTGTGCGCCACGTTATCAAAAAGCCTGTCTTCATCTACACCATAACTGGGAATAATGGAGGACCTCAGATTCCACCGATATAGATGGGGTAGATTATGGGACTGTCTGAGTGGCGAAAGGATAAAGTATGAAAAGCGCACAAAGCGGACGTCTATAACTTATATAAAAGAGTAAAGAAAATAGAACCATTTCTAAAGTAGAGAGAGATTAACACAGACATCCTATCATCCCTGGCAGTTAGCATATCTTTTGTTTTAAGCTTGCTTCATCTCCATTTAGTAGTAGAAGGTATACATTTGACTGTTAAATAAACCTTTTATTACACTGTCTTGTAGATGCAATCAGCTTAGAATTGCCTTTGGGTAAGAACAAACTTCATTTAAAAATGGCTTTAGAATAACAAGTTAGCAACCCTTCAGGAAAGTTTAAGTTGAATATTTCTTGTTAAACAAATGTTTAACAAGAAATGTTCATTTTAAAAAAATGTTTAACACAAGAAGGAATATAATTTTATTTGAGCATATGAGTAGGCCTGTTGTGTTCATTGAAGCAACTGTATATAGAAACATGCAGAAGAGAGATTTTAATGGAGAAAATAGTTGGATTGTAATGTCGCAATATTTCATTTCAATCAGAAGAGTACAAACCTATCAATCTCGCAATTATGAGATTTTTTTTCTTTTCCTCCTTCATAACTAAAAAGTTCTGACCTTATTGGTCCTCGTAGAAGACAAATTTAGCATCTGAATCCGGTAATGCGATTTTTTTTTAAAAAAATAATTAAAACTATAAGGACTGGTCCCATCCTGACGGTTCTTCTTTATTTTTAATATTAGTAGTCTTAAAAAAGAAAAGTTTTACCAGGACTATATGTTAGTTTCAAAAAGATTAACTGCAGCCATTATCAACCCACTGCAGGATGGAAGCCTCATCAACGATTCATGTTGAGGGAAATGGACCATAATCTACCGCACTGGTTCAGCGTGGGTTGGCAGCTCGACCGTATTTAGCAGTCAGGGGCTTGAACCCCCGTCCACTCAAAGAGCTTGTGCTACTGACCACTCGGCTACGAAGACCTGAATGTTATCTGGGTCAATATCATGCACGTATTACTTTATAATATTATAAAGTAATATATTATAGCCAAATGGTGTCATTTTATGACATATAAATGAATTTACTTCTTCTCAATAAATTCCATCTCTTCATGGTAAACCTATGATCTACACTTTATATTTGGGTAGATCATAGAATCGGTAGTCTGGATGCCTAATACTAGTATTAAGGCAGATGCATTCACGTTAAAGTGATTTCAGCTGCCTTAATATTGTAAATAGGCGTTATGCAAGAGTTCTGAGTTTGCCATTAAATCTGCTTTAACTCTGCGAAGAGGCTTTCGTCCTATTTTATGCAACAGGAAAGAGCTGATGGATGTAATACTCGCAGCGACAACTTTCGCTTCTGTGACATAATGACAAACAGCGGGAAAGTTCCGAGTGGCAGAGGGCACGCAAATATAGGAATACTAAAATGCAGCCGGAGTTTTAAAAGGCCGCACTAAATTTCGCAGTCCAAATATTCTCCGCTCAAACCACCTGTAAGAGCTAGTTTCAAATGAACGACGTCTCTCCATTGATCCCTGCGCTCACTTGCATGCTCCATTTGCTCTTCACCAGCCTCTCATTGTTGTAATTACATCAAGATTAATTCGGATTTCTCGATCCGCGTCTACCGAGCGCTGATTCCGTTCCTGCCTGTCTCTTCCGAGGGAGCGTAGAGGTCTGCAACAGGCAATGCAGAATTAACAGCGGTCAACAAATGATAGACAATGTTGAACTCCAACCTTTCCTCTTCCCTTTCCCCCAACCCCTTTTATGCGCCCTTCTGTTCGTTCCCCTTGACAACAAGAGCAACTAGCAGTCAGTTGCAGTGTTGTCAGGCTCGTGGAAGTCGCGTGGCAGGATGTGCTGTTTCTAGAGTGCAATGGGGCGTGTCCCTTATTACCATGATGGCGCTCCTTTATTATCAGTGTCCATTAACTGCGCGCGTGATGGTGGTGGGGTTCACATCATGCAAATAACATCATTAATATAAATTCCAGCGCCTCACTAATGACAGATCGCTCCGTTTCTCCCAGCAGACCTCGAAGATGACGCCATGTTGGCTGCAGTCCGGGTCATCATCGTGGATGTCGACAGAATCGCGGTTCCGCGGATGTTTGCTTTAATTAATTTGTTCGACCTCCCAGAGAGAGCGGACTAGGGGGGGGGGAGAAGGCGGAGTGATGTTTTGTCGATGAATAACAAAATTAGTGATTGCCACCTTGCCTCTTCGAAAGGGGAACGAATGATGTTTCGCTATGACAGAAATCAAATTTTCCACTGAATTGAATTTTCCCCGAGCGCCATGTTGTGGAAACTTAATGGGAACAAAATAACTTAAAGAGGGGGAAAAAAAAAACAATCATTTGTTACGAATGGAATAGTTAAGACAGATATACATTAACTACATTAGATTTGTGTGCTAAGTTTCCATTAGCTTGATGGCAGATATTTGCATAGACGGCACAGAAAGGTAAGATAAATATACAGATTCCCCAGGGTCCAATGCTAGTAAGCACATGCAAATCATTGGTAATCTATTCAGTTAAATTAAAATGCAAGCGCGAGACTTTAAGCCTGCCTTTGAATACAGCAGGTCCACTTCAGTTTCCAAGTGGGTAAGATGGCGTTACACAATGCTGAGCTTCTGAAATATGGAATGTACTTGCGCGGTTGTTTTTTTTTGGAGATGGGAATGAATTCTTACCTTTTATTTCCTGTAGTGCACCACAAATAAGTAAAATTTCTCCCCCGTATTAAAACATTATTAAATAAAGTCTTATCACTAGTTGGGATACACCATTAGAGCGCAGATTGGTTGTATGATCAGTGAGGAAATTTAAGGCAGACAATTTTTGGCTGGCGGAGGCAGAGTTGGGATGAAAAGTTGATACTAACAACTGCTGTGGGGATGACCACTCTTGAAGAGGACTTCAATGCAAAGAGTTCCATGGCTGTTTATACTTCAGTCGACTGCAGAGACCATCTTTGTCATGCGATGGTCCATTCCCATAGTTGATTACCTGTTTGAACAGGTAGGTTGTCTACGCACATACAGCTGATCGAGATGTTTATTTGAGTTACTGTATTTATCATCATTTTATGGAATTCGATAATCCGTCTTGCAGCTGCTTCGCGTGCTAATTACCCTCCTCATCCCCCTTTTCCATTCCCAATCCCAAACCTCTTCCATTAGTGACCCTTTTAAGGTTTACTTCAACTTTTGTCAACTGCCACCGAATTTCCTCGCCTCATTAGCAAAGCGCCACCACTCTGCAGACAAGGGAAACTACCTTAGTTCCGAGAAGTCGTTTGTCTACGTACAGAAGCCATATTAATTCTTGCAATATTAAATTACTGCGTGTTTATCGCTCCACCGTTGTTACTGGTTTCCAGCAGTTATCGCCTCTAGTAATATGTCAAGATGCACGCGCGCGCGTGTTATCTATCCTACACAGCACACCGCGCTTAAAACGGAGTCAGCAGCAGCAGCACTCATTTACTAAACACCCATTTATCGTTCTAGTTGAGGTTAACGTTAAGATTTATCCCAAGAGGATTTTAAGACTTTTCCCCTCAACTTGGACGACCATCAGGTAACCGGAAAGGGGGGTGGGGAAGATATGAATACGGTTTATTTTTGTTTCTAATTAGAAACAGCGAAGAGATTATTAGATGCCAACATTCTGTTTAGCATCTAAACGTTCCTCATCCATAAACAGATCGCAACGCCACCTATCAACCTAAAATACATTTTATTCTATTACTTTTTTCGCTCTCTCTCTCTCTCTCTCTCTCTCTCTCTCTCTCTCTCTCTCTCTTTTCCTGGATTCTTATATCTGATTGGTTATTCGACGTTCCCCCGTATTTATAAAGGTGACTGAGCGAGGGCCCTCAGAAGTAAGGGACAAGTGATGAACAGAAGAGTGAATGATTGATTAAATTGTTTAACTCTCACCTCTAGAGCAACATCTGTTATTGTGCATGTCCTTCTGTTCTCTCATCCGGCTCTAGCCCATTGTTACCACTCTCTGTCTTTCCCCCTTTTGTTCATGCTAATGTCTTGAATGTTTGTTGAGCCGACGGAATACAGCGGAGATAAATAAGAAATTTCACGGACAACCAACCCCGCTGTTCTGTACACCCGAATGCAGCGTCTGTCATGCCAAATCTCGTGCTGAGACTGTCATTTATTTCGTGTGCGTGAGCCCGAAAACTCAAGTCCCAAGATCCCCTTACATATTCCTCTTAGGGCAAAGTCGATGCGATGGCAAAAGCGTGAATATTAATTACAAAGCTCGCGCTTCTCCCCCTTCTCTCTCTCTCACACACGCACGCACGAAGAAGTCCCAATGTTTGTTGTTCTAGTGATCAACATGACTTAACTCTGCAGAATTAAGTATCGGGCTTTTCTTTTTATTTCTCAAAGTCATTTCTTTTCCGTCACTGTTATCTGCCTTCGGTAATGAGCGCATTTGGTGGTGCAGCAGTCCTCCCCCATAACTCATAACTATCCTACACGTGCCATCCAAAGAATGCTCTTAATTGCCAAGGAAACAAAAGCAAAAATATAACTAATTATTTATCTCAAGTTTCACGTGTTTATATTTCCGATAAGCAGTGATTTTTTTTTTAAAAGTCCTGAGTTATTTTTTCCCCAGATAAAGTAGAAAATGTTAATGTATTCAGAAAATTCCTAGAAAAAATGTTAATGCTCTTAACTCGTTCCGCAATGTCATATTGAGTGCTACTCAATATGCTTATCCACACAGAAGTTAGGCATTCGAAAGTGGTTTGTTTTAGCATATTTCTTGTAAGGGGATTACGGTGTTCTTGACAAAATAATCCTTAAACGTGCGACAGAAATACTTGCCCTCGTGAATGGCTGGCAATGTCCCTGCTTCGAATTTTAGCAACGGAAAATATAAAAGTATCAAAAAGAAAGATGAGCAACAAGAGCAGATATTTCCAAAGTTAGGCCAGAAATTTTCGCTTCTTAAACTATAAGCAAATGAGCAAAATATTTAGTTTTCCCAGTTGTTGCTGCTACAGGAGAGTTGTTTATGTGTCTTCAAATTGAAATATCTAAATCTAGTCGCATAATATCTCTGCTAGCATCAAATTATATTCAATGGAAAAACTTTACAAATGGCATCAGTCTCTATGACTTTTATTAATTGAGGAGTAGTCATGTATATACTTTTCAAAATGCTTATCGTTGGGTGAACTAATCATTTTTTGGCCAGAAACTGGCGAACAGGGAGCGCATTGTGCTGGAGCATTGTCTTGATGGAGCATCCAACAATCCTGCCATAATTCAGGTGTCTTCCTTCAGAATTTTTCACGCGGCTTTGTCATAACTTCAATGTAGTATGTTTGATTGACAGTCTAATTTGGTGGGACGTATTTAGCCATAATAATTCCTTTAATATCGAAGAAAAGAAGCATGGTTTTCATTTTTGACTTTAACATTCTTGCTTTTTTTGGTGTGGAAGATTTCTTTTGTCTTCCATCGCATTGACTGTCTTTTAGTTTCTTCGTCTGCTGGAACAGCAAAATTTCAATTTTTCTTCAATTTTTTTCAAAAATCTTTACAAACTTGGAGTCTTCTCATTCTTCGATCTTCATTCAAAAATTTTGGCACCATCTTGGTACACACTCTTCTCATGCCTAAATTTCCAGTTAAATATTTGTCTAACTGTTTCTTTATCCATATTGAGTTCTTATGCAACCATTGTAATACTTAAACGATGATCACCTTTAATCAATGTCCTTACCGGGTCCATATTGTAATATTTTTACAGTACTATAACAAAATATCCCTTAGAGATTCTCTTTTTAAATTCTTCTCTGATTCATACTATACAGTTCAATTTGAACAACAGTTCCCTTTGGTCACTACTGTTATCGATTTCTTAATCAACTAATTTGCATATAATCGATTATTAATCATTCGATTATGCCCATCACTACTTCAACCAAACTGAATATTCAGAGGTCGAGAAGCATTGCCGAGCTAACTGCATCAAAGCATGGAACCTCCAGAAGGGCCTCCCGCATTGGTAATACGTTATTAGTAATTGCTCGCTTTGATTTGTTCCAGAAAGCTGTCCATCCCTAAATTTAAACTGAACGTATCTGAAGCGCTGTGATCTTCCAAAACATCTCAACTTTAATTTCACCTAATTACAAACTTCTGTTGGCAAAATACAATACGCATACCATTTACCACTCTAGAAAGAAAGTTTATTGGAACTGCGCTATTTCGTAACCTGGACAACCTTTTTATTTTTTGCTTTTCCAGAAAGAAAGCAAAAAAAGTGGTAGAATTAACGATGGGAGTGTCTCGTCGGTTCTGCTCTCGAAAACAATTTGGCACTCATGTGGGATTAAACAAGAATATAGTATCAGAATTCCAATAAGCCTATTACAAGTTTTACAACATACAGCTAATTAGATCCAAGTATTAATTACCTTCGCGGAATACACAAGTAGCCAATTATCCTAAAGATGACCAGAATATTTGTATGTACGTATGTCTTCTAGACAACCGACTTGAGCACGCCTACCGTCAACCTTGGTTCGGCTGACACCTGAAAAATGGATGTGTCCAAGCACCCAACGATGGACTATGAGACAAACGAGCAATCATGGCGTGCATTATACACGGATGTAGTTAATGCATCCATTATCTCGAACTTGACTACGATGTTTTTTTGCCCTGTTCCCTTTCTGCGAAAATTGGCGCTGTTTGACAACACCCTAATCTTTCTTCCACTCTTTTTCTGCTTATTCCTAATTCGGTTTTAATTTTTTTAAAATATAAATATGGGTTTTGTACTTAGTGAACAATTTCAAATATTGCCCAATCATTCTATTACAATATAAAATGCTGTCCTGGAATTGATGTTTCTTTTTCCACACCGCATTTTTTACACCACAACTAAATTTTTGAACTATTCAGATAAAAGAAAAAAACTATCTCAATATTTTGTTGTAATTTTTGGGCCTTTTCCATTTCTATTTTCCAATCTTCATTCACTATTTCGCTCTAACTGTTTCTTTCATTTCTCTGAGAAACGTAATGTCTGTAGTTGCTATGGATAAAACGCTGTATACATTAAACGGTCAATGAATTAATTTAATAGAAATTCTGTCATGTTTTCACACCACTTTGGCAGAATGCCAAAAGAACACAGTGAAACGGGCCCATACATCCTGCCATGGTGAGGTAGATAACTCTAACATGTGAAAAGGAACTGCAAATAAATATAGGACTTACCTGTATAGGATTTTCACAGCAGAATTCGATCAGTGGTTAGGGTGTTCCTTGCCTTTCAAACCAGCAGTTGATAATAACGAAAGACTTCGTGATTTAAAATAAATCTGATAATTCTTTCACAAAATGTTCACCACTGGAAGAAGATTAAGTGACATTCGCGTCTTGAAGATCTACTGTATGCAAATTCCGCACTCCAAATAACAAGGTACATTAGTTCGGAACAAATACAATCAGGATTTGTAATAGCAGGAGTCAAAAATGGCCTAGTTTCGTTTGTCTAAATTGGGCGCCAGTGTGGGTGCAAATTTAGGGATTGATACTAATGCTTCTGCTAAACTATAGGACATAGCCACAGTGAATGCACAAGGCGTACATAGTGTTGGGAACGTCCAGGCTAGCAGAACGTCAAATTCAGTTTCTTATAGCGGAGGGTCTCCTCCCAGCAGAACATTTTCTTCTATGACACACATTTGTCACAGAAGAAAATGTTGCCATGACAGACAGCTCATTAGAGTAGTCAACAATACATGCCATGCTCATGGTGTACGTCGGAAACTGATGGTGGCCTCAATATTACATGGATCATGAGACCTAACGGTTGTTCTTGAGGGGGTGGATTCATACGAGGATTTATGGGGTCATTTCAGAAGTACTTTACTACCCAATGAACTCCCTACCATCACCTTATCTTGTAGGATTTATGTTATTGGTAATATTGGTTTTCCTGGTATAACCTCAAGCGAGTTGAATAGTATTTTCTCTGTCACATATACAATACACCAGGTCTAGGACCTCTCCCACACTTTGGAGACATGAAGAATAATCATCTGACTGCAGAACAAGTAGATGGAGAACATTTGAGGAACTGGCTGCTATAGCAATGATGCATGCAACAGTTAAGAAACCTGATGAGGGATTAATCCGTAAATCATCCTTTCACTTGTCGAAATGGTCTAAATAGACTTCTTGATGGATTAAGTAAAGTACCATTTACAAGGTAGCCAGAGCTGACAAACCCACAGTCATGAAATGCTTTTGCTGCACTAGAATGTTCACGGGTGTTTCTTCTTTGGGGAATTCCATAAGTCCCAAAAAAAAACACCACTACATGTGTTGAAAAAATAAAGCAAAACCCGTAGAAAAATAACCTGATGTAATATTCTTTTCCCATCTTATGTTCGAAAGAAATGTCTGCTGCTTTTGTTCCAACAGCTAAAAGATATTTATAGGCTTACAGCCAACTTTCTCTTTCCAGTGCAGTGGAAGCTATTGATGGCACATGTCTCGTGAAAAATAAGAAACGTTTCTAGAAAGAAATGTACTCTCAAAAGTATACGATAAGTTCTTCTCAAGAAACTGAGGTTTGTGAGGGAAAACGAATAACAGCTAAGCCTGACTTTGGCCCACACTTTGATATAAATGGTATCGTCAGTCCTTTTCCATAAGTGTTTGCACAATAGCTTAAAAATGGTTTTCTGTAGTAGGAGTCAACTTTCCTCACGCTTCTATTTTGTAACAGTGCAGTTGCTTAATTCATCTTGTCTAATATCTAAGTAAAATTTGTAAGTATGAATAATGGGCCTTCCTTGATGTTCCTGAGATAAATAAGCAATATTTATTGCCATTTACACTGAGGTACTGACATATACAAAATAGCAGGCCAAGGCGTTATGATATTTCTTTCGTATCCTATGTTATTATAACCACATGCAGAACAAAACAAAATCCGTGTATTTCCACGATATCAAAACGCGAACAATAATGGTATCCTGAACAATAATGGCGCCGATTGCCAAGTGAGCTTCTGATAAAGCTTTTCAATTGAAAACAGTTAAATAGATTTCAGTTTATTCTCGAGAAGACCAAGGCTAGAAGAGTTTACATATTCATTGCGCTTGTATACATATAACGCGCCTTAATCAGTGAACCAAGACCACCCCAAAAAATTACGAAATCTCTTGCTCTCTGGAAGTCAAAGGTTGGTAGCTGGGAAGATGTTAGCATATATCAGAAACCCGAAATGCAGTTCAATTAATTAACTTGGTCTACGCACAAGTTAGTTAATTAATTTAGTTTCCAGGATAGTTTTCCTAAGTTGTTAATAATACAGACTTTCGCCTTCAGAATTGTAAGCGAGTTCAAAAAGGAAACAACCACATTTTGTCTCTATTTTTAGTCGCTAATCTTTCAGGCTTTCTACCAGCTCGGTCATTTGTTGATACGTGTCTTGATTCTTCGTGGAGGAATTAATCTTTTATAACTATCCACCATTACAGTCATTAAGTTTTCAGTTTAACAATACATTAAACTGAGCATGACCCAAGGGTTTAAACACTGATTTGAACAAACATTCCTGATAATGGATCATTTTGTAAATTTGGCTTTTAAACAATTTAGATTCTTCGTGTTCAAAATTTAGATTCTTTAATGTTCAAAGATATTTAAAAAGTGCGGAAAGAGACATTTTCACTAAAAACTGCATAAAGCCAACAGTCAAGAGATTCCCACAAGAGACTACTCAACCCAGATATTCAGAGGATTGTCTTAAATGCAATTCCAATTCAAGTCACTCCACATGCCACTCTAAACTCCTCCAAGGGATTCGAGTGAGATCAGAGTTATAATTAATTATAATCGAGCTAGACCACATACAAAAATATGATCTACTTGTTACACAATCAGATGTACTACAAGTTGCCTCTTTCAACACGTAACATAATTTTAACCTTTAGTACACCGAAATTGCCGGTGTCAATCAGATTTTTTTAGTGCTTTGACATCAAAATAATACCCTAATTGCAAGGGACGATCATCTGGCTTCTAGAACCTATTGCCACTCTTTGACTGTTTAATAAGATAGAATGTGAAGTGGTTTGTGTTTATTAGTTTTAAATATTACTATTTTTAAAATAGAAAAATATCTTAATGCAATTAACATTTGTAAAAGCATGATTTGTTACGTTTGTTGTTGTTGAGTCTGAAATTCGGCTCAAAACTAAACACGTGACAAAGGTAATTTTGATTCTTTGTCACCGGGTTCAGTTTTCAGATTAACTTCGTTGTTCAATCTAAAAACCAAGTGAAGCTTAGTGACGAGGTTGAACTAGCCTTTAAGTTTATCAACCATCGCTATTTGCAGACGATTGTCCCAGGACGGCCCCATCAGAATTCTTCAGGAAAATAAAAACTTGAAGTGTTTTCGGGGAACTATACATACAGGCGCATTATCCACTTGTCACCTTAAACCCGTTACTGGAGTGATTACGAATAATCCATCATCTAGGTGGCGCCACGTTCTAAAAAGGGGCATTGAACTTTAATGCCGGCGACAGTTACTGAATGCCATATTACTGTCGACTTTGGTGGGGGCGGGGGACGGATGTATTCAAAATAACCCTGCCAAGCGTTGCAATAAGCAAATGAATTCGTTGTCACGTGTTGCAGTAGATGTTATACAAATTAAACTTAATTTGAATTGAAATTCTTTTGGAATTTTAGTTCAATAAAGTATTAGAATTTTTTTATTAACATGGTTTATAGTTTTCAGGTGCGCCTGCGAGGACTCAGTATCTTACCGGTTTTAATTCATTTTAAAGATTTAAAAATATTAAAACAGAGCGATATAGAGGTTATTAGAAGGCATGAAAATATCTGCAATAGGCAGAAAAATCTTTTTATGCCTTTCTTCAGAAGACGGGACATAAATTTCTTTTAATACTTGGAACAACCGCCAATTGGGCTGAAGAGTTTCCGATTTCCTTTTGAGACAATGAATGTACCACCGCTACAATTAGGCTTTATTTAGTGATAATTGGAAAGTTTAGACTATGTTATTTTGAATCATTATTGAGATTTAGAGGCCTCTGTAGGCGAATGGTCAGGAGCTGGAGTGCAGTAGTACTCCAGGTTTCAAGTCCCTGACTGCTAAATACGGGTTGGCCAATCTGTCAATCCGAATTAAACCAGCGTGGCAGATTATGGTACATATTCCTAAACATAAATTGTTGACGAGGCTTCCATCCTGTAGTGGATTGATAATGGCTGCAGTTTCCTTTTTATTGAGATTTAATTACGAGTATGTAAATAGATAAAGATCAACGAAACGGACCAGTTTCTAGAGAAAGAGAAGCACTCTCTGAACAAAAGTCTGAGAAATAGTATGGAAGTAGCATTATCTGGTAATTGCACGCTTGTTAAAAATATTGAAATTAAATCCATTGAAGAAAAAATATCTATTCAGGGAATATGAGCAAAATTATAAATAAAATATAAAGCTCTTCGGAATAAACAGTGAAGAAAACAATGTAATATTCAAAATACTAGACAAATATCAATACTCATAAGGAACGTGATGAATGAATAGAGTTAATACGCCGGTGTAACTTTGGAGTTGAGTATCCCAGTAATGGGAAACAATAATAAGAATGAAATGCTTTCTGGTCTATTTAGGGGATACTTCCAGGCCATGATGGTCATCGACTCCAGGTCCCATGGCCTGGTCAAGCTAAAACTAGTACAAGACCATCTGTAAAGCATCTTCCACACAATTGAGATGGGCCGAGTTAGAGGATAAAGCTGACAGCACGAGTACTGACATTTCCCCTCGCGTCTGCATAGTCTATCCTAATACGGTAAGGTGCACGTGTCAAAATGGCATTTTCAGTTTTACACGGGCAACCTCTTTGTTCATTATAACACAAATCTTGGCACGGTTCACGACGACTTCTTTACAGCTGTTGATATGTCAAGGCTCATCCTAGCGTTACATCCAGAACGATGTAATCGCTTTAATAAATTTATTTATGCAAAGAGGGCAAGTCCCAGTTACACTGTACATGAAAAATTCTCTATTCATACTCTAAATAGCCATACAAGGTCAGAGCAGGACAAAAGAATATTAACCGAATTAATGTCAGCTCATTTCTTTTGTATTAAGGTCAATACTCCTGTACAACATAGCGAGTAGTTCACTTATTTATTCCCGTTTAAGCGAAATACGTCGCTGGTGGCATCCCAACTCCAAAACTTGCAAATGTTGCATCGTCGAGCGCTTGTTTTAGCGCTGTAACTAACCTGCAAAAGCTCTGACATCATCTCCTAAGGGACTTACCTGCATGACCATTTATTTATCGTGTATTTAACCTTTTTGGATTAACAAGCTAAACTGCTTCTTTCATGGGACAGAGAGTAAGATTGGATGTGAACTTAATGGAATTTTGAAAGGAACATGCAAGTATAGCAACCCTTGCAATGTTCATCAGTAAATATATGCGGTTGTTTATATTCTGGCACGACTACTAGTTCAGGGGAATTTATAATAAATCATGAATACAATCGTTAATCGTTTCTGGAAGTTATGCAGAATTGAACCACAGTCCACTCAAAAGGTGTGTGCTACTGCACTCTCGCTTCTGACCACTTGCCTACGTCAGTCCTTTATCCCAGTTACAATTCTTGACAATGAATTTATTTCTTTGATGGTACAAATTCATTTGCTTCCTTTGTACCATCAAAACGAATAGAAGATTAAATGTTGGTGCTGACATAGAATGAATGCAGCTTACAGGATCCCATCCCCACTCTTGAAAATCCACTATTTCAATGTGTTGATGGAGGGAATTGTCTTAAGTTGGTGATTGTTGCTCAACTGCTTGGTCCAACAGGCGCATACATGCATTCAATTTTGTTCCTTTTTGGTCTACAATCCGATTTCATCTGGCCAGTCGTGTTCCACTGAAAACTATAACGATCAATAGTCGGGACATGGATCCCTACCCCCTCAGCGAAGTTTTGTATTGCCGAAGAACCGATCACACCGTTATCTGAGCACCTTAACTGATTTACGACCAACAGAGCCTGTAAAGTTGACTTGAGTCTCCTAACACAACGCCATAAACCCAACACGTACAAGTATCAAACTGAGGCCAAGCGTTATAAAAGTGCTTGCTGTTTACATTAAGAAACCACATTTCGGAGATTATTTGAGGCCACAAGTACTGAAACACCGTAAAACTAAGGGAAACATTTTATTCCGAACGATTTGTGTCCCACTAACACACTCCACTGATTTTAACTGTGTGCCAAGCATCCATTCGCAAAGAGTGCCGATAAAATCGATAACCCCCAACTCCAACGCCATCTGGTGTACGACCCCCCGCCCATAGAGAAAGATTCGAACTTAAAATCGCTCCAAACTTCCTCTCTAAATCTAAACTATACTCTCGAAACCAGTTGCGATGACGTCACTTCTTAAGAATTCTTCGAACGTGCAGCTTTACACCGCATGATTTTTAATTACTAAACAGCTAATTCATTATAGAGATAGCTGGCCAGAGAGTGTACTCTATACTTTGATTACTATGCTAATTTTATATCACACGAAGCAACTGCTGTGTGACTACAGATGCACGAGGGCTTGTGTGACATCATATCCTGCTGGATAATTAACAATTTATACTTTGACTAAAGCGTGTATTGTGACGTGGTCCACCGCACCGTCCAAACTAAGATTGGATGGTGTAATGACCGCCTTATACAAACAATTACTGCACTGCGCAATTAATTACATTAGGGACGAACAAAGTTAATGTTCTCGGATAATAGACAAATGGCTGGCAGATTACGCATCGAAAAATCATTTTGATATTGTAGTTATTAATTATTAAACTTCTTCCTGTTCTCGTTGGATAAACAAGGAACAGTTTCAGGCGTGGTTAATGCTGTTTATTCAATCCAAATATTAATCTTGTACAAAAAGTGATAAACTTGTCCTTTTTTGTGGGTTTAGTTCGTGTTGTTAGAACGCAGTCGTGTAGCTCGTGATGAATTGCTGACCAATTACACCCCATAAATCACATCAACTTTGCTATTCGAGTAACATTCCTGTCTCCAAATGTCAGCTTCGTTATTATGGCCAAACTGACGCGTCATCGATTGTTGATGACGTCACTAGCAGGGTGTTTACGCCCCCCCCCCTCGCTGTGATAATAGCATAGATGGTATAGCGGCAACATGAACGTCAAATAGTGCTCGCAAATTGTTTGCTTCTCTTGAATAACAACATTAGGGCTAGAGTTGCTGTCATTAGGAGAGTGGAAAAAGGGCACTTCCAACATTGTAGCAACGTGCACGCCATGTTTCTTTCGTACCTGACCTTGATTAAAAAAAGTGGATAGCTTAATGGACAGATAAAAGGGATTGCAGTGGTAGTTTGTTGACCATATTGATTTCATCAGTTTTCATAAAATGTTTGAGGAAGGTAAAGCTTTTACTGCTGACAACGATAAACCTGATTTCTTTTGAACTGATTTTCGATGAATAATAGGCCCTATAATGTAACAAGTGTCCATTTTTTTCCCCTTACCAACAAAATAATCACCTCTTGTTCACTTCATTGATTTTAGATTACTAGACGCAACCGATGCATTTTAAAACTCGAAATCGATGTTTTTATCTTGACTTTTTGCATAGAGCCCCCATAATTATATCTAAAACACTTTAACCACACCCCTAGAAACGATCTGACTTGCAAACACCGTGTAAAATATCATTTGAGCTCGCTTAATGAAATACTAGAAATTCAATCCGCTGATCACAATAAGTAAATGGCAAATGTGCAGTACGACGGACTCTGCTGTCGGGAGAAGTCTGTTGCTGCCACATATATTATCAGTCTGGGTTGGAGTTGTCATTCATCACCTGTTATTGGATTTTACTAGAGTTGTACTTAGTCACAGCTCGTGACTATGTATACCTCGCACTTTTAGGAGCGTTCGCATATATGCATAATACACCTTATTGGCTTCGCCATGTCCGTCCGTCGGTCCGCATGTAACAACTCGATTTCCAGCGGACAGATTTTCATGAAATTTTATATTTGGGCCTTTAAAAAAAAATGTCTAGCCTTGGCTAATAGTAACCCGGAAATATTATTATTTTTAAATCTGCATGTAATAACTCAACTTCCCGTGTTCGGATTTTTCATGAACTTTCATATTTTTCTTTCCGTATGCAAAAACAAACCGAAGTATTTCATTCTGGGACACAGGCTCTAACATTCCAGAGCGCCTTTGAGGCCCCGACTGATTTAAAAGGGGGAAAAAAATGGCCGGTGCATTCTAGTACAATCTAGAAGCATTTCACACCGATCCATGAAACCACTTGGGGAGAGAGAGACCCACTTCTTCTAATAGAAGTGGGGGAACAACCCTTTTAAGACTCAGCTAACTAGAACAGCAGACGCAGCTTCAGACAAAAAAAGGAGGAACCGCTCGCCTACAATTAAAACAGAATTACTTCCGTTCTGCTGAAAATCTCCGCGCATGCGCAGTGTGAATCTTCGTTTCAATAACGCCAACTCGCGTCGCTAATCCCGTTAGGTTTTTCATCCTCTTTTTTTCCCCGCTACTAAGTGATTTAAAGTCATTAATATTTTTACGTGTTCACGCAGGGAGAAAAGAATGAAAGTCCGATTCCCTTTCTCAAATTAGAAAAACCTATTAGTCCCTCTCACTTTCCGCTTCCGTGATGTATTGCCTCGGTAGAAGTCGCTCCGGACGCTTGAGGCATCGTGTCGCAACGGTGATTCAGTTTTAATTACTTCGAATCGCTTTTAAAAGTATCAGCGGTTGTTATTTTTGCCCCCCCTCGCACGCTTTCCCTTTGCAAGAAAAGCGTATTTATTTTACTGTAATCGCTTCGTATAGATGTCTACCCGTAAATTGATGAACCCACTCGGGACGCAGCTTTTCATAAAACTGCGAGGTAGCGTGAGGCTCGAGGCAAAGTCTCGTTAATTGTTACACGCATCAAGCGCAAGCTCGGCGCAAGAAATCAATCGATTTTTGTTGTGTTCTGCGCAGCCCCCCGTTGTTTTAACACCAAACAGATTAAATGTTACTGATTATATTTACTTTTACTGCGTTTACCACGAATTGCATTATATGTAAAGTAGGGATGCATTTGCTGATTACTTTTGAAATGTATGCAGATTAAGGTGGATAGGAGACTCTTTATTAAAATCTCCGCAATACCCGAGTTGAATTATTTCGTTTCTGTTCAGACATAGTTTAACAGCGCATGCGCACACTTATTCGTGGATTTACGTTCGTTAATGTTATTAGAAATAAATGTATTTTAAATTCGACAATGTTGGGGGTTCAGTGGGTCGTACTAGGGGTACGCAGCAGTCGAAGGGCCTGTGCGTATCGGAAATTCAGATAAAAAAAGAAAAGCAAAAAAAACATATGCAGAGGAAAAGCACAAACAATGACTGGAGCATTAGCGAACAAAATCTAATTACGATATTCGATCTGCCGCTAAAGGGGAACCTTTTTGGTTCGTGTTGACCGTTGTCTGACGGAGCTAAAATTTCATCCGTCAAACTGGTGGAAAGCGAGGAGGCGACAGGACCAGCACGCTCAAACATTAAGTTATTACGGCCCGTCAATTCCAGTTTCCTCCCGTTTCTTCCACCCCCCACCTCCACTCTTGTATTTTGCCCTTTGAGTCGTGTCTCGTGCTTTAAGAAACATTTGCTGCTGAATGAAAGAAAAATACTAAAAAAAAAAAAAAGATTTTTTTTTTTAAGTCTTAACGTGATCTGACAGAGCGATAAAGGGAGGTAGTTGGGAGTGAAGTGGTTGCCTAGCGACCAGCGCTATCAGATATTCATCACTAAAAGCTTGGAGAGAGAGAATGGACAGAGATGGTTCAGATATTTGATGGAAGAGACGGGCTGATGAAGATGACACAACAGGCGAGAGAGGGGTTGTGCAGTTTAAAAGTGCTCCTCGTGATAAGAACAAAATAAGAAAGACCATTTAGTTTGTTTCAGTATCAAAAAAAAAAAAAGTTGTTTAGATGAATCGTCTTGTTTGAACGATTCTCACTGTGGATAGTCAAAAAAGAATTGGATCATAATGACCCACTGCGATCTGTGTGCGCATGTCTAGGATTTCTTTGGACGACTTATAATTATTGGTCTCTTTCAGTGTTTTTAAAGGCATGCTGTAGGCATTCGGAAGGACCATAAACGTTTCTCAAGAAGCGAAACTTAAAGCATTTATAAATATTGTGGTATATGCCACCTTCCATACTTATGATAAAGTGTACTTGGGGAGCGCGTGTTGTCAATACTCTGTGCAGTCGATATAATGTCGGTGAGTGATATTAAAAGGGAATTCTTCAATAGAACCAGTGGGTTGTAGATGGTCCTAAGCAGTTCATCAGAGAGCAAGTAGAATGAGTGGAAAAATCGTTTTTCTGGAAATGAAGGACGAGAAAAATCCAGCGAAGAACAGTCCATTTAACATTCAGTGCAAAGACAAAGCAGGCATCTGAAGATAGAGAGATTCACTCGTTTTAAAAATGGATTTCTCCATTTGGGGATGTTGCTGCCCATGGATTCTTCCGTTTTACCTATTGCAAATGCAACAAACACGATGTAGTGCGTATCTCCTATGCATCTCATTCTTTCTCATCAACTCTTTACCCTTCACGGTGCTGAAGAATATTTAATATTTTTACGTATGGCATTTCCTTAAGAGTTTTTACTGTGCTGTGCTGCATTTCTGTGTATTGCTCGAAGGCAATCGAGACAATTTGTGGCAGCATTTCTTAACGGGTGAAGATTTTATGAGAAATAAAACCAAGCGGAAAGATCGAACAGATGGTTGATTCTCACGCAAGTAGAACTTAGCAGTTACTTTGTTTCAACTCTTTCGAATATAAATTACTCAAAATTCAATTACTTCGTTCAGTAACTCTTATTGTTTGTTACAGAGCGTGCATAATCCTTTGACTTCGCTGTTAAGAAGCAGATTAACTTGGTAATTGTAAGTTTTTTTTAAGCCAAATCAAACGTTTTCCTGGCGCAAAATAGGAAAGATTTTCTCCACTAACTAATTGTCTTCTATCTTTTTAGGAGCATTATCATATATGCGTAAATTGCCCGCTGTCTTCGTTTATTGTCTGTCCGTTCGCATGTAATAACTCGACTCTTAGCGGATGGATTTTTATAAAATTTTTATATTTGCTCTTTTAAAAATATTTGCCCATCAAACCCAAATTTCATTAAAATTGGATTAATAAAAATCCGGCAGTTATTATTACTCGATTCCAAGTGGATGGATCTTCATGAAATTTTGGCTTGTTTAGAAAGGTTTATTGAGCGTTCCCAAATTTCGTTGAAGTAAGACAGAAATCCGACAGTTATTATTTTTTTTTTTTCATGTATATCACATAGCTTATAATGTAGCTGAAGCACTGGATATTACGTTTGTTGACATACGCTGATTGGAGGAATAAATTAATGGACAATATGGAAGATGTGCAGAAATGAATTGCTCTGGTTTCGAGAATTTCATTATATTTCAGGGTATTGTATTTCAGGCAAACCTGAGATATAACACTCAGTATGTTAACTGACCTCTCGATGATCTGAGCATTATGGAAATTTGAACCTTTTTAGAGGTTTCTGTCATTAAGGTCGCTTTATGTGACATAGATGTGGCGTTGAGCTACAACATCCAACTGATCTTGGACAATAACAATTGAGTATTAAAAGTTGTAGAAGGAAACAGAAAACTGAATTAGCTAAGAGTGGAACTTCCATTTCTTCACAATCTTTGACCGAGAAATGATTGGCAAAGGGACGAAGGCAGTCCTAATTTTTTTCATGTAAAATACATTTTTTTTAGATTATTTTATAACGGAAATTTAATTCGAAACTTTATTTATAAAAAGATTACTGTAAAGAACTGTTTTTACTTGTACACATTTTCAATTTAGGACATTGTTAACACCATAATTATAATATTGTGATACAAGAATTAAATAATTTGTAAATTAAAATAATACAATAATATTAAATTTGCCTCACAATGGAAATTAATTTTTTATATATTACCATGACCTGGAGAAGTGACAACTGTACTTAAGACCACACGAATGAGATCAAAATGACCACTTTATAAAATGTGTCTTGCCATAGATACGTTGGTAAAACTGATGATAAAACCTTTGATTTGTATCCACTATTGTCTGCTTCCATCAGTTACCAAGTATGTAATTTTGTTTAAAATATTTGTATGAACTTAGAAAATGCAAACTATTTAAAAGTGCTTCAATCGTCAATCTAGAGAGGTGTGAGAAACAGTGTGGGTTTGGAGAATGCCAACACTAAGGAGGAAGATGTGTCATGATGTGGGCTGTTTCATGGTCGGGAGTGGTACTGTTAGTCACGGCCATGTCCCACGTTGGTATTTGAGACAATATCCTACTACCTTCGCTGGCAATTCAATGGCAATGGATCCTACATATATCAGCACGATACAACTCCCAGTTAATAATTCTACTTTCAGAAGAATGACGTTGCATTCTGTAAATCCTTTTTCAGTCATGAATCTTGTGAAACTTCTATGGAATGAACTGAAATGACAGATTAAGGCACAGCCACACGTCTCTCTTCAGCTCCTTTTCTGCTCATGGTCTTTGAGTAGTAAGTCAATGTAGAGGTACACAACAAAATCCCGCATGAAAGCGTAATCCATTTAAGTTTTGGGCGCTTTGTTAATGAATCTTGTTTTGATTATGGTTTTATCTAATATTTTTTGCTTCTGAATTAACGCACTAAAAGAATTATTTTATTTGCTTTCAATACGCAGTATGTACACTGGCTTATTATTCTTGTTGCTATAATAATACCAATTAAGTTATTTTATTTATTTGTTTAAATAAATAAATAAATTTAAAAAAAACGATTGCATCTTATATCTGGCTTACCACAGTAATTTGCCCCTTGGTCCAGTAAGCCCCATCGCAGAACTTGAATCTGCTTCTATTGTAGAACGCTAAGAAAGGGGATTTTTCCTTTTTTAATGTGTGTACTGTATTGTAGTGGAACCAAAAAATAATCGCTTGCTACTCTTAAAATTTTAAACTGAAAAAATTTAAGTATTATAAAGACTGAAAATTAAAAATTAAAAAGAATTAGTGAATCTAATGAGAGACCTACTGCGACAGATTTTCAGCGATTTTGCTGAAATTATTTGTCAAAGCTGATAACTGAAAGTGAATGTCTGCTGAAGCCTCAGTTCTGTTTCTCTTTTTTTGATTTAGTCACAATATTTGAAAACCGGCGTTCACATAAATAAGTCGTCAAAAATAGTAGGTTTACGAACTGTTTGTTTAATATATTATGGAAAGAGTCCAACAAACTATCCCAGTAGTAACTCAGAAAAACCACCATGTCAATCCAGCACAAACTCAACACAAAGCGTTTCTGGTACTCGTATCTACTGTACGTCCATATTTCTAAAAGGGAAATTGGTTCAGTATTCAGTTGCCTAGTAATTTTTGTAAAGATCAGGGCTCGTCAGAATATATTTGTAAATGCCCATTTTCTTCCCCCAGCTGGAGATGAAATAAAAGTATTTTAGTGGAACATTAATTAAAACAGCCACCTCTGGAGGAGAATACGGCTACCGTTTGTCATGTGTGGTATTTTAGTTACACGGTAAAATCAGTAAAATTTCGCAATTAGCTGATAAATATTTTACTGAAAACTAAGCTCATGAAAATCGCCATTTTGGATGCAGCGCCCAAGATAATCCCAGTTGAGAACCATAGCCCTATGCTGCTTCCCTAAGTTTCCAGTTTCGCTTATAAACATATTTTTTTGGATAATTTTGAAAATTTGGAAGTGCAGTTTCGATTTATTTCTGTTGTATTTTAATAAAACTGAAATTTGAACAAATAAATTTGAATTAGTGCTCAACGTCATTGAGCACTAACGCAAACAAACTTATCATTGGTAATTTGAATACAATTGCTTTTTGTCACATTTACAGATTTTTCTTATAATTTTTGGTTAAAATTCAAGCAGGTTAATTAAACGTCTGCCTAGTCTGCCTATTTATTATAAATAAATAGGCAGACGTTTAATTAACCTCATAATATACTATTTATGATAATAAGTAGTATATTATTTATTCTCATAATTTATTATACAAATAAATGACTAATGAATTATAATTGATTGACTGATGACTAATTTAATTTAGGACTAATTTAATAATTGATAAATATAATCGAGACTAATTTAATAATTGATAAATATAATTGAGACTAATTTAATAATTGATAAATATAATTGAGACTAATTTAAAATAGATGACTGTATTCAAAATCTAAAAAAACTTATAAGCTTTTTAAATGAACTTAGTGTAATTTAAAACGAATTAAATAAATTTAAAACAAATAGAATTTTCTTTGACTTTCAGCGGAAATTCCATCCCACGATATAATTTTAAACACGTCGTAGTGAAATACTCGTTGAACGTCCCAAGCGCCATCTACAGGCGACAATGTAAATTAAAACCTATAACGTATTCGCTCAGTCTGAGGTTGGGAGCTGTGTCTCAATAGCAGGTACACGGTTGGCACTCTCACTCGGATGCAAAATAAATTACCACTATTTCCACAAAAAGCTAAAATCAATAAAAACAGGATGGCATGTGTTTAATGGTAACGTGGAGGAGCTTTAGGATCGAATGTTGGACAGAAACTTCCATCTACGCATTTGGCTGTGCTCGTAGATTAAGAACGTGATATGGATGTGCTGCGAAATGAAATAGGTAAACGAATTCTTTTCTTTCTTTTAATGTAAGACTTCGTCCGTATATTTTACTGAGTATCATTTTTATTTATTTTTTATCTCTCTCTCTCTCTCTCTCTCTCTGGGTGCAACATTAAAACAGCGTTTATCGTTAGTTTCTATTGAACAGGAATGGTGTGTTTTAAATTAGTGGTTATTTTTAGAAAATCAATGAAAAGTGCGGTTGTAGCAAATGAGCGAATTCGCTGCTTACGCCTCACTATTTCTTAAATTATCTTTGGCCAACTTTCAAGTTTTTAAATTATTAAGTAATGAATCACTTGAATATAAAAAAAAAAAAAATCTTTAAGTCAACTCTGAATTATAGAAGCGAAAAAAAAACATTTTTAAGAAATTCATTACCTTAAAAAGCAAAACCTAGACATTTATGATTAAGCTGGAAAATGGGTTGCGTGTTTTTTTTTTTTTTATTTATTATGTTTACTTTTTTTTTAGATATATAAAATTTAATTAAAATGACATATTTCGTTGAGGGAAATGGAAAAGTTAGTGAAACATCGAAGTTATCGTGGAAGGTGTGCTGCCATCTATCAGCGCTGCTAGTAACTATCTTTAAAGAACTCTACGATGGACTACTGGCTTGCATTCCTAATGTGCCCGGAACTTTGTCTCAACCTGGGTATAAAAACAGGTGAGCAAAGTTTCAGGTGTGTCGGTGGTGCAAGTTTTATCTACACAGATGTGGAAATGCATAACTTGTTTTTAGATCATAATACCACGATGCATTCCGGTGTAACCCGATATAAACAGACTTGTAAAATCCCGTGATATAATAGGAAAGAGATGCGGACACAAACAGGAGGGCAAAAATAAACAGCTGAACTTCCAAAAGGTGACTGGCAATTGCACAAGTACACTTGCATATATATTTTTTATAACATCCTGTCTTTTTTTTTTGGATACGTACCGTATGAACATATATCATATCTGTCCTCTATTGAGGATGGGGGAGTGAGGAATTCAGACAGCATATGTTGTCATCTATCAACATCACTGTTTCAACGTAGTCTCTTATTTGTTCTCAACGCTAATGCCTTGCCAATTTCAGATTTTCTCGCTTTGCCCTTTCTGTATTTAAAAGAGAATAGGTCCGGGTCCAAAGTTATTAATAGTGAAAAATGCAGCGGATTTCTACTTGCAGACCTTGCATTTTACAAAAACAGAAGGGTGGCAAATTATCCATCAAAATTCGTTTCATTAATATGAAAATTTATCACTGTATAAATAATCTATAAGTCGTTGGTGGATAAGTTTTAATATGCAATTATTTCAAGGCGCGGAACGGATTTGTTCTTAAAAATTAAAATTGTGGAGTGATTGAGTCATGAGTCTAATCCAGTCATTTATGGCAGTTAATATAACCTGAAATAGCACTTTTTTTTCACTGGACCTTGTTAAATGAGATTTTTTCCCTTATTAAAATATCTCTGCAAGGCAAATTTACCATTTTACTTCTAAATAAAATAATATTCTTCCCTGCTGATGTTGCTTGATCTTTCGCTCGATTTCAAGGATTGAGAGAAAGATCAACATACATAAGTGAACGCAGATTTATTCTTCGCTGTACATCATACATTATTACATTATCTGTGTTATAAACGGGCGTTGGTGTTCAATTTTTTTCAGAAGGCTGCAAGAAGCGATGGTTTGTCCCATCCCTCCACCTGAGACCTTGTCTCAACCTTCGCAGAAGAGTAGGTGAGCAAAGTTTCAGGTGTGTTGGTGGCGACATCTTTCTTCGATAGCTTAAACAATATTCATAAGCACGAAGTTTGATTTAAAGATATTTCCAGAATCTCATGTTTTAAACAGCGTTACTGGAGATCTTTATAAGAATATAGGTTAGCTTTCAACTGATGAAATTAATTAAAACTCCCAGATACGCTCGATCCCAGGCTGCCTCTATGATTAATAACGGCAGGAAATAATGAATTATCGTCTGTTATAGTATTGGTTTTATGGGTTACCTGTGGGAGGGATCAAAAATCGCCCACCCTAACTCTGCAATAAGTAAGATGGAAATTCCCATGCGCAGCTTTCTTAATTAAGAATGAATGTTATGTAGCTCTTTAGCATTCACGAGTTATCTTAGGCGTGGAGAGGAAATTGTAGGCATGTCTCATCGCGCTTTAACACCCAGATAAATGTTTGGATACAAATAAATATTACGTGGATGCTCGAGTGTTTAACTCGTGATTGAATCCGTTTATTCACCTGGCACGCATAGCTTGACTCAATCATTTGAAGAAGAGACGTTTCGTACTCTTGGACTTCTGAAATTGGAATTTGGATTTAATTTATCTTATTATTTTCTTTCGGGAATATGCCTAATCTCTAAATAAAGCCTATTCGCCTATGTTTGGAGTTTATTTTTTATATTACACAAGTTTACTTTTGTATCTTCTAAAGATATTCTGTCCAGTAGTAGATAATTAAACAAAACTGTTATACAAAATGCTAAATCGAATGCAATATGAGTTAAGGGATTCATTTATTGAGACTGGTAACGTTGTTTTTCATGAGACTTTGGAGGGCTAATCCTTGAAGGTACTGGAGATAAAAGAGGAGAGGAATATAGTTTGGAAGAGTAAGACATGACGAGGGAGGCGAAAGATGGTAGAAGGCTCTCCCAGGAATACAGGAATACTGTAGAAAAATATGGGAGATAATCAGAGAAAGGATGTATCCTTTTGCGGGATGGTGTAGGAAATGTGGATGAAGTTTTCCCAAGTTTTGTGTATCCACCCCCACGCTGGGATCAAGCTAAGCTACAGAATTGTAGCCATGATATGTTTTGTAATATGGCGTGTGCCTTGATCCAGAGAGCCCAATACATTGTTTTATTTTTAACAAAGAACACTTGGGTCAGGCATAATAATATCAATAACTGTATTTTTGTACTTTTTGATTAGGATTAAAATTAGGAAAAGAGAAGAAATACTAAAATTATTCATTAGCAAATGCCTCTATTAAAAACATACAAAGGCTTGCTGTATTGTGAACTCAAATAGAAAGCGTAAACAAAAATAGAACATAATAAATTAACGTTGTATGATAAAATACCAATAGTAATGTTTTTTGTTGGAAAAACATATAGGGTAGCCGCAGATAGTCTAAATTTAGTTCTCTTAACTCTTATTCATTTGGACCTTAACTCTGGACCCGCTTAAGCCCGAATTAATCTATTTTCAGGTTTACTTTCCTCTTCGGACTTTAAATTGATTAAATATCAATTGGTGATATTTTCGCATCAACCACCCCTTAACAAGGGGATCAATATAACAGTAATTTCAATTTATATTCCGGATTGAATGTTAATCCTGTAACTCCATATTTTTCCAAGTTTACTTACCAGCAACTCATGTGGCACAACGTCAATGCCATATTAAAATCAACAAACACTTCTTTCTAATGTCAACAGATCCAGTGACGTCTTTGCTGAGAGCAGCGATATTTATTTACTGTAGGCCTCACAGGGAACTCATGTTTAGGAATAGATCTCTCTAAGTAACTATGAAGTCATTTACAGAACTGTGGTCAACAAGTTTAGCAAAAAAAGGCTGCTATTTTCAAAGCCCTGAAAATGTCCACTTCGCTGATTTAATAAATAGTTTTAAGTAGAGATTATTCATAATCTAATTAAATAATCAAATTTTTATAAATGAGTGATATAAATAAGACATTTGAATGTTCTAAAAATGCGTCTTAAAAATAAGGCCGTGTTGTACAAGCGGGAATGTAAAGGGTCCCCTCTAAAACTCTGTCTCTCTTGCGTGTGGCACGTCCTCATACCTTCATATTTCCGAAAGTGCTTCAGATAAATAATTTATGCAGGGAATTCCTTCGTGTCGCAGTAAAAAGACTGCAGCTACATACCCCCCTTTGATGATACATCACAATAACCAGGGCCCGAATGGAACAGCCATAACAAAGATAAGTTTGAGACTTCGTGAAACTTTGCCATTTTTCATCAGAATAACGTTTGACAGCTCTAAGCAGCGGAGAAGGAGAGCGAGATCGTTGTAACTGCTTGACATATGGGAATTTTAACTCGAACAATATATGGGAAACGTATCGCTAAAGCCATGGCTTTGCGATGATACGCGCTTATCGATACGACTCTGATAAGAAAGAGATGGAGAGAAAGAGACATCGAAGACATTTTATTAGAAAAAAGTATGAAGCATTCAGCAAAAGTTCAAAGCGGAACAGACCTTTTTATGAAAGATTTAAAGGAAGTAAAATATTGCCTCACCGTGTAGCTTTGTCATATCGAATAAAACGAAAGAAAGCCGAATATAATTTGTACAATGATTACTACCGGCTTCCAGAAAATAATTATTTGTAAAACATTCCTAGCATAGATATTCAATAATACTGTTGCAGAACTTCTGCCAGTGGCAGGTTGCTTCTAACCCGAATTAGATATGACAATGTTGTAACACGTTATTCTCGTTTCCAGCGACTTGCCATTGACATTTTCGGTCAGTCGAGAAATGCACTCTATATAATTGAATACTTAAATCCGGTACTCGAGGAAGAAGGGGAGTGAGGATGGGGCGAATCGTGTAATTCGAAATACACGGCTATCCAAAAGTTCAGCATCTACGTAGAGTCTAACTCGATCATAAATGTATTTTAGATCGTACAATTTTGTAGCCTGATTTTTTTTTTTTGAAATTTTCTTTACAGGATAAGCAGTAAATTCTCATTAAAGTCAGTGCAATATAGGAGTAGGCTCCTTTTTTCGTAGAGAACTGTTCAAAGCAAATCTAAAAAAAAATACAAAATGACATTACTTGGTGATTTGGAGACTTGGAGATTGTAAAATCTCCAAATAAATCTCTTCTTTAGAGATTGTAAAATCTCCAAGCAGACTTAGAATTTCAGAAGTAATTCAAAGTTCATTCTAAAAGTCGCGTTCCTTGGACTATGGCCCCTGTTTATTTGTTCTTTATTTTGTAGAAGTCCTCTTATTACGTCAGTAATGACTAAACGTGTTCATTATGAACAAACTCACCGTCTTTCGGCGTGCTGCACTGTCAGTACGCAAGGTCTCCATGTCTTGATGGGAGCCCTCCCTCTGGACCTAGAAGTGGTCCGATGTGCCATGCTCTACCACCTAGCAAAAGACAAATCTGTCACCTTCCTAAACTTCACTACCGATCCGACTAACAACCGCTCTAGGAAAGCGACGGCTTGCTACCTTTCTTCAACAGACCTGGCAACAACGATGGACAACCACAGGATAGCGGGGCCATGACCAAAAAATTCATTCCAGACAACCTACCCGAAGTCACCAACCTGGGTCTATCCAGGTCTCCTGACAACCTATCTTCTGACTGGACACGGCGCCATCTGGTGAAAACTTATCACCCTGGGCCTCACCGACACTCCGTTCTGTTCCTGTGGCCAACTTGAATCATAGGAGCAGCATCTAATGTACTAGTGCCCATTATATGAGGACCTTCGGTGCATTCTGATATCAAAAATTCAATTCATCCCGAGACTCCGGAAACAATATCTCTTTGAATCAGAGGAAACCAATGCTGCATTTTTCAAATTCGTCCAAGACCTCTTCGGAAGGCGCAGGACTCTCCCGCCACCACAGAACCTACCTTATTTATTCCTTCCCCCAATTTTCCCGGATAGTACCTGTTCTGGGATCTGTGACACCTCAGGATAAGAGCTATGACCTTCAGCTCCGCTGGCAACGCCACCTAGCAGTCTGAATAGGGTACTCTTACCCGATTCACTTTAACTCCCTGTCCCTTGGCAGGGGAAGGAGACGGTTCCCTGTCTCCTCCGCCACCCCTTTTCCTTCTGGTGGGACACAGGCGTGCCTCATTGACTCTGGGGGTTGTCTTCTCTATTGGCCCCATACTTCTGTCTTTCCCCTAGCATTCAGTCCGCCCCTCCCTCTGTACATTCTCAACTAGCGTCCAACTCATGTCAAAATTTAACGAGCCCAACACACACAATTTTAATCTTAAAATTTCTCGGTACCTGAGCTGCCTCCCCGGGACGGTAGTGTGGTAAACGGTGGGCACCACCAGGGACCCAACGGCTAAAAGGTCAGATGAACAACGGTACACAACACTACACTCTACACGCGGAGATGGGGAAAACCCCTGGTGCCATTAGACCCTAAACACACTATACACTACCGCACATTTTACTGTTTTATATATATATATATATATATATATATATACATACTCTTCCCACTACAACTTTAAATCAGACAGAACGTATTGTCACGTGCGCCATTTGTATGTAATAATAAAAACTAAAATGTCGCTTACGACATTTTAGTAAGCACTTCTGATGTAAGCACTCTACGACATTGTAGAGTGCTTACATCAGAAGCACTCTACATAAGTGAATACAGAACCCCGAAGCCCCGTGCATAAGAGCCAAGCATACATCTGTAGGGATTTCTTTGATTTTATACTAAATTTTGAAAATAACTCGTTTAACATACAAATTCCTTTTTAGCTCTCTTGAAAAGTTCGTATATGTAAAATATAAATTCCTGTTGGGTTTCCATAAAATCAAGATAATTTCAGTTAAAATATGAACGTTACTTTCGGGCAAATTGATCTTAGATTTGTTTTGGATGGTCAACTTAGTAATTGAGGAATAAATATGATATTTCTTGAAAAATAAGAGTGTCTGGTAGTCATAGTCGTAGGATCTTTTCATCTAAATCAGTGGTATACAAACCAGTGCATCTCAATATAGTTTCAAAGGTCGCGAAAACAATTTCGCGCCATAGTTTTAAATAAAATATCAGTTTGAAATAAGGAAGGTACTGCGTCATATTAAATTTTGTTTGCACGTTGTGGCTTTCCCCAAATGTGTTCTGCTCCAACAAATTTGAAGCAGAATTTTAAAAAACTGTTAGCATTAGAGAGCATATGATGCAAGAAAGAAATCTATTATAGCATCAGCCAAAAAAAAAAAAAAAAAACATTCCTATCCATTCACTCCCAGTGTTTGTTTAGTTCTGCCTTGAACTTAGGAAGCAGGATGAAGAATAATACTATTAGTATCGAGCTTGCTCAATCCATTCAAGGCCTTATACACCTCAATCAGATCGCCTCGCAGTCGTCTAGTCTCCAGAAACTGTAATTTGCAAACTTAAGCCTTTCTTGGAATCACAAATTTCATTGCCCTTTTCTGTACTCGTTCCAGCAGCTCTGCATCCTTCCTAAAATTTGGCCTCCAGATCTGTATACAGTACTCAAGGTGTAGCCTGACCATTGCCTTATACAAGTAAACAATCACCCCCCCTTATCCCTCCTAGAAAAATTCCTGTATATCATTGATAGCACCATGAGCTACTCTTGCAGCTTTTTTGCAATGTACAGGAAACTTCATGTCTGACTGCACAATTACCCCCAGGTATTTTTCATTCTCCACTACCCTGAGTGTAGTACCATCCGGTTGATACGGTACTCTGAGATTACTGCTCCCATATGCAGTACTTTACATTTGTCAATGTTAAACTTCAGTTGCCACCTCTCAGTCTATCTGCTCGACTTTTCCAGATCCTGTTGCAGTAGCGTACTACCTTTACTAACCTTGCCAACCTTCGTATCGTCTGCAAACTTAGACAAAAACCCAGATATACCATCATCGATATCATTGATAAATACCAAAAATAACAATGGGCCCAACACCGAATCCTGGGTGATGCCACTAATAACATTATCCCATGAAGAGCAGTGTCCATTGATAACCAATCTGTCTTCTCCCACTCAACCATCTTTTTATCCATTGTAGCACCTTGCCATGCAGTTTTAATTTGTTCAGTAGTCTTCCATGTGCCACGGTATCAAAAGCTTTCCTAAAATCCAAGTATGGTATATGATATGAAAATTATTTTTTGCATCCAGTTCCCTAACTTACCTTACCACTAAAAGTCAGTTACTGATCCTTTATTAATTATACATGATCAACGTACATTGGATGATATTGCACTGTATTTTCAATAACTTCATGCTTGAAATTTAAGCGTTATCTGTGCCGTCCCCAAACTCCCAACTCTACCTCTGAGGTTCAAGATCGAAGCTAATGTTCCAGCTCCAGTCCATCATAATCCAAGTTGTGGAGCTATTTACCAACTAATATGGGTGTAGATCGTGCTTTCAGTAGACTCAAATTCTGTGGAAAGATGCTTCCTGCTCTATTCTACACATTCTTTTTTTTTTTTTTTTTTGGAGGGCGGGGACCAGAGCTAGGGAGAGCTGTTGGTATTCCGCAAACTCCTACCTTGAAACAACCTCGTACACAGTCGTCCAAGAAGTTTTAATATTGTGCATTTAACATTGCGTTACCTGCGCAGAAAGAATCATTTGTTCCTTTTAAAAGTCAGCATGCCGACATTCACACACCGTTTATTAATGTACTTGCACGTGTCTTGGTGCCTTTTATATTTCGTGAGATGAGGGCATAGCATACACCGATGCGCCTACATGTTCGGTAATGTAACTCAAAGATATTGCAAGCATGAAATCCTGACAAACAAGCATTGTCCACAATTTATTCATTTATGGATATTAACGCCGTCTCCGAACAGAATATGTGATTAGAATAAGAGGCGCAAACATAGTTAAAAATCACAAAATAAGGCAGCTCACGTCGAGAGCGAGCACTGGAATCGTTGGTGACATGAAGAACAGCAGTTGTACATTTTCGCTGACATAAATATTTCGTTGGTATTGGTTGCGCAGCACGCTAAGCATTCCTTTATTTCCAGTAAATCTGTTGGGAACATTAGAAATGAGACCTATGGAAACCGCACGTAATACCTGGATAATTTGATAAACATAAAGTACACGCTTTCGTCTGTAACTAATTCTGTTCCGTATGTAAAATATTTTCATGCGAAAATAATTTATGGTCCTGCAACTCGAATGTACTCGTGGAAAAACTCATTGGATAAAATCCTTCAACAATGATTAATGATGCACCGCGCGTGCCAAAAATACCACCCTTCTTTGAAGGAAATTAGCCGAATTCGTCAAAATCAGCGCCCTTGACCTTTACATTTTGTTGCAAGACAACAAAACAATGTTAAAATTTTTATACGAGGTGAGAGCAGCAACCCATCTTTGTTGATCATAGAATATATCATGAAGAAGATTGCTAAAGCCTAGCGTAGAATTAAAGAGGAAATATGTAAAAAGGTGTATAGATCGATCATGCTTTATGTAGAAATTATAATGGGGATTGCACGATAATTGCTGCTCATGCGGCAATTTGCAAAACAACTGACTGAGTTTGGAATTACCCAATTCAAAATCCCAGCATAAACTACTCTTGCTTTAAACAATAACCAAAGAAACAGAAGACTAAAATGCCTAATACATATCCATACCTGAGAAAAGAAATCCAGGACTGCACAATCTATTCATTCTCTCCCTCTAACGCATAATTTACTTTGCAAGTTTGTTTGCCCCTCTCGTCCACTTAGTTTCCAAACTCGTACTGGACTGCCCACTTACTTTAACATTGTGATGAGCAAAGTTTTGGCTGTTCGCCCAAAACTTTGCTCATTATACAAATAAAGTTATTGGCTGGATCCAAAAAAGTGCACATTGCACGAAAACAGATAAATCCACCTTCGTGGTAAATGTGGGTCTGGCTGCTTTCCCGTTTGAAAAACCTAGACCTTTTCAATCGGCAAGGAGAATTCAGATAAGCACATTGTTATATGAATCATGGGACTACTGATGTTCTGTAAATATTGACCTCCCTCCTGCATTGAATAAGAATTCCACCTAGAATGTTTTACGCTACCGAATAAACGCATGATGGTTAAGGAAACCAAGTAGAAGAGAAAAAAATTGACCCAAGAGTTTCATGAAATGGAATTTTTGGAATAATTAAAATACTAAAAGCAATGCCAGTTCTACCACAAACCAGAAAAAGTGTTCATTATCCATATGAATGCGCCATGCAAAAAAGCACTAACGGACCTTATTTGGGCTTTGAGTGGATGGCAGTTGATTGGACGACGAACGTAGAAGTCGTTGCTGTTTCATCGTAATGCATTCGAGATTAGAAGTTTCATTAAAGTGGGTTTACGGTTAACTATTGTAGTATTTGGAAAACTGGACTATGTTTTAATTTAGTAGACCACATGGTAATCACAAATTCTCTCACAGCCTCTTAATTCCCTCGCAAGCTCCCAAAGTGATGATAGGTGTAGTTCAACTGGTTCTGTTATTAATGCGCTCGTAATTTAATAACATCGGGTTGATGACTTTATCGTATAAACTTCGATTAAACACGGGTTTTCTTTTCGTTCTAGGCGCTTATTTAAATTTTCATTGCATTTTCTTTGCAACAGTGTTTGCACCCTTTTATTTCTAGCAAACAAGAGAAAAAAATTGGTCTCATTTTGGGAAACGACATTGGGAGTTCAGAGACAGTTTAAGTATTTATTCCACGGATATTAGCGATTTTTTTTTAAACCTCAAATACGAGAGGTATTAGAACCTATAGTACTTTGTACCGTGCATGGACTGAAGGTGGAGAAGATGAAACAAGATACTTGTTGACATTCGACTTGAATTTCTGTAGATTGTAATTTACAGGAAATACGTACGAAGGAAGGTTGTTCCAGAAAACGGAAGTTGAATGAATAAAGCAGCACGATAAAAAAGTAGGTTCTGTGAATTTGAAGTTTGACAGTAAAAGGATGTTGACCGGTTGCGGCACGTATTCGAACAGCTTTGGAAGAGAGAGCGGGAATTATAGAAGTCAATTCAGAAGAAGGGTGCCCATGGAGGTATCTATAAAAAATGCTCGCAGCAGAAACAGAAAGTCTGTGAGACAAAGTGGAAAGACCCTGTTAGAGATAAGTCATTAATTAACCTAACTGCCCTCTTCTGAATGGAATCTAGAAGCCTGAGAGAGAGGTTTTGCGGGCACCGCCCCAGATGTGAGAACAATATTCCATGGTAGAGCTGTTCTACTATGGAATATCGAGCACTCTGTATAAATCCATTGCGATTTGTACAGTGAACAGCAGTTTGGAAGAAAAGTAACGCCGAAAGAGAAAGAGAATATCCAGTTTTTTTTTTTTTTAGATGCAAAGCACGCTTTATTTGTAAGGTGCTTATGCCAAGAGAGATTAGAAGTCAGGATAACCCCGAATAGAGATATATTATCTTGCCTAGAAATCAGGATAACCCCGAATAGAGATATATTATCTTGCCTAGAAATCAGAGTGTCATCGAAGGTAAGCATGGGAGCAGAATAATCCTTTATGCGAGATATAAGACTGGACTGAGTTTCAGAAGGATTGAAATAAACTACGTTATCTTTTCTTCCCCGGAGAATTACCTTTAATCAGCATTTAGGCAATTGGTAGAATATATTCGAGAAGCTGAAGCTGTTTTTTCAGGGCAAGGTTTCTCAAACTGGAAGGTGGAATGCAATAAGCTATCAGAAAAACTATGGATAGGATTTCCGGTCAATGGAAGAAGGTCATTAATATACAAGAAAAAAAGGGTGGAAGAGAGAATTGAATCTTGAGGATCATCAGCATTAGTGGAGAAGTTAGAAGACAGAGAGAAATCTAGCATCACCCGCAGTTGTTGTTATTTGGTTTTTAGGAGCATTAGCAACTAAGGCCATATTGCTCCGGGGATATGCGGTGGTCATTCACTGACCTTTCCGCATCCTCCTTATTTGGTGATCACGGGCTCGAACCCCGGTCTAATCAGGAAGCCTGTGCTATACACTGCTGCTCCTGCCCACCTTGGCTACGGAGGCGCCTCACCCGCAGTGAGCGATCAGAGAAAAAACTGGATACTTAATTACAAAAAACGGTAAACCAGAAGATGAAAGCTTATTTAGAAGACCTTTATGCCAAACACGACGAAAAGCCTTTGGTCAAGAGCAACTGCTTGAGTTTCACCAAACTTTTCCGTTGAATTTGTCCATGCATGGGTAACATAAGCCAGAATATCACCAGGGGACTGACACTGACGGAATCTATACTGGTGATGGGTGATCAGATGGAAGGCTTCAATATAGTTTGAGTTGGTGGTTAATTGATTTCTGCATCACTTTAGAAAGAGTAAAAGTAAGTGCAATGGGACGATAATTGGATGGGAGCGATTTGTTACCATTTTTAGGAACTGGCTGGATGTGAGCAAATTTCCAAGCAGAAGGGAAAACACCTTTGGAAATAAGAAAGTGAAAAAAAGGCGACACAGAACAGGAGTAATTTCAGGAGTGCAGGTTTTGAGTAGGAGAATGATTGGAGAAATACCATCAGGACCTAGCATTAAGATTGTTCAAAATCCTACTGACATCTTTTTGACGGAAGATCACAGGGAGACATTGAATAGAGTGTGATGGGAGGTGGTTTACCAACGTCATCAACACAGGAGTTGGAAGTAAAATAGGATGCTAGCAGATCAGCTTTATCTTTGGCTGAAGTGACAATAGACCCGTCTGGTTTTGACGGAGCTTGTCTTAAATCTAGTTTTGGACTGGTTAATAACCGCTTTACAATTATTGCGAATTTGGTGTAGGCAGAACATAAACCTGGAGATTTGGATACATGCCAATTAGGTTATACAACATTCTTCTCTTGAACAGCCTTAGCACGTTTATTGTAAAACAAAGGTTTAGATAAAGGATGAGGTTTTAAAATGGAGTGTGAAATTAAAGATTCTGTGGGGATTTAATCCCTACAAGAATAATTTCAGTAACACGATCTGAGCAAACGTTTACATCAGAAAATTTGAAAGAAAACCAAGTAAAAGAAATCTCTCGCAGATCATCCCATTTTCATTCTTGTAAAGCAAAACAACACGAGATTGAGAAAGGCCACGAGAGAAAAGCTCCATTGGAGAAGAGGCCATCACGAAGTTGTGATCTGAGGTACTTAGATGGGTTATTTGCGAGAAAAAGATCAAGCGTATTGGCTGTGTGGTTAGGATTGTCTGGTATTCTGTTATGTAAATAAAAAATCTGAGCAAGGTTAGTAATTGCAAGAGCCCCAGCATCTAGACCAATTGGTCCGTGTAACTAGCAAATGGAAGCCAGCTGGAGTTGTGAACATTAAAATCACCAAGGAAAATTACCTCACTGTTAGGAAAGTTGTATTGGAGAAAGTCAAGTTTAGTAATTAATGATGCATATAATGATCCAGGTTTTTATTAAAACCTATGATTTACATATAAAAAGTTACACAGTCTAAATTAATGCTTCTTGGTATATGGTACTAGATGTTGATTCGTCTTTCCCTTTGGATACTTTGTGGTGAAAGGACTTTCCAGTAATACTGCTTGTCCTCCATATTAGCGTCATTGGGATCTAACTAGTTTTCCAGGCTAACAACACAGGAATTCGGCATGTTTGCCGTGTGGTACGACCCTTGGGAATTTAAAAAGTGGGATCTAGTGATTGAGCAAACTACAAACAAATTATATATTAGATTAAACTTGTAATGAAAATATGGCAGCTGCACTGAAGTTGTTCTTGTTCGACTTTGCACAGCCACCTTATACATTTTATTTTCTGCTGAAGGCTGATGACCCTTCTGCGGTGTCAGAAAACTCATTGGCATCAGTCAATGAGTTTTGTGACACCGTCACAATGAAACTGCCACCTGTACACCATTAACTTAGTACACCATTAACCAATGGATTGCGCGATAAATGAACAACTTTGTAAGCTGATGTATCGATCGATAATGAAAGAGGACGATGTGCTCCACAGACTTTGACACCTCATCACATTCCAAAAGTTTCAGTTTACCACTTGTGCACACACCGTACCATAAAAGTTGGGTTGTAATAAAAAAGATATCGCTGTAGCGATATCTTTTTTATTACAATTCATTCATTATATTCATTATATGATTGCTTTGATAGGTGCCAAGACACTTTACTTAAATTCTGGAGGGACACAGAACAAACATTTGATAATTGTTTGACCTGTCGATGATCCTGGTAATCTTCGTTTTTGAAGCTCAAACTGCAACGGTAAAACTCTAAGGAATATTTCCGTAACCAGAATATGAAATTCTGATTACTGCTTTATGATGGAATGAATGAAATTCGCGCCATTTTGTTCCACAAGCCAATGCTGTAAAAGCGATGTAATACCACCCATTCTTGAAGAACCATTTCTGCCTAGCAATATGATGATTGAAGCATCGACATTTCTTGGGGTTGGTGCTAACAATCAAGATGTCATGTGTCCAAAAGGAATAGGTCCATACAAATCCATGCAACTTTTATTTTTTCCACAAAGTGGAAGTCACAGTATTCTGTGCACAGTATATCTCTTACTCACCACTCTTCAACCAAACCAGGTTGTTGATGGTATTAGACGATTCTCGCATTTGTGATGGAGTTGTACAGATGGCTGGAAGTTATACTGAGGGTATGTGACCGTCAAATATTTGTACATAAAGCTCCTTTCCTCTTGATTAAACTTAATCTGGAAGGGAATGAAATTTATTACTCTTATTTTCATTAACAAACCGTGTTTCCACTACTTTTTAAACAGCCCTCATAGATATTTCGCAAATTCATCACAGTTTTGGGATGAATTTTTTCTGAACAATACTTTTGTGTATTTAGTTATTTTAAGAATAATTTTATACTACCCATTAAGGTAGTGAATTATTCGTAAAGCTGTCTCTCCCTCTAGGATGATGGGGTGGGGGTTGTCATACCTGTAATTTTTTCGCTTTGAATTTTATCACACCTTGAACTACATGCATGTATATCTAGCTAGATATACATACGAATCTAGCTTTGAACGCAAATTATTTTGTTCATTATAGCTGTACATTGAAAGACTCTACAATGCAATGCTATGCATTAAAAATTTAGACTTTATTAATTATCACTCATCCTCGACTTAACTACCGGAATGTTCAAGTCAAAGTAGATGATTTGGAAGAGATAATGAAGATAAATTAAAAATGTTACTTCTAATCTTAACAAAACCTGTGTCTGCGAGTCTCAGTGTAAGTGCCATATTGGCACAAATTTGGGATGGTCTGGTATATGATCTCCCGGAAGTTTGTGGGGGGGGGAAGAACTTAAATATCAGATGGAAAACAACAGTAATTCTCTGTTACACAAACAAAACCGAAGCGGTATTCAATAAAACAAAACGGTTCATTGTACTATGTTAAAATCGCTGCACAAAAGTAAGGTAAAGTAGACATTGTATGCTGTATTCCACGTTCAATTTATTAATTTTTTATATTAATCTTTTCAGTGGCTGCTTGTAGAAAATCAATTCCTTCTTAGATTTCGTCTGGAGTAGCGAGAAAAAAGAAATTGGTTAACCAATCAGCGTACAAACCATTACTTCTTAGAGGAAAAATATAAATAGTTTTTGATAAATAATTTCTTCTGTTTATTAAAAATTATTGCTATTTTTACTCCAAGATGGTTTGTACACTTTGATTTGAAGCTATTTAAAGAAATGAAAAACAGCGAGGGGAGTAAGGAACTATCCTCTCCCGGGCGGGGATAGTTCCTGGAAATTCAATTACACCCACAAACGGGTGTATTGAATTTTCAAGAAATTGTGTATCCATGTATTCTAAGGTCGGTTTTGACTCTGTGAGGGAAAACCGGAGTACCCGGAGGAAAAACCCTCACGTCCGCGGCCTAAGATCGACTAACTTAGCCCTGAATAGAGAGATAGGCAGGCATAAATTCTTAAGTGCCTACGGCGGGACTCGAACCGAGCTACTTCCACGCAGGAGGAAAGCACGTTGGGTACAAGCCACTGTGAACCGCACGAGGTCTTGGTAGTAATCAGGCGTTTTATGCTTCACGACATTTCGCTGTATTGCAAAGGCAACGTATGTTATCTGAATGCATACATTCTTCCGATAGACAGACTCATTTTGTTAATTTTTATAAACTGAGGCGCGGTTTAAAGTCGTATAATCTGATTTTATTAGAAATTGTACGAGTTATTTTTTTAGTATTTTAGAAGCTGTTAGTCGGAATATTCAAGCGGTATGTATTTCTGAAGTTAGCAATCGAGACAGTCATCTTGGTTGTGTTATTTTTTGTTTGGTTTGTATTACTAAACTTATGTGACATTATTAAACGAGTCACTTGTACAATTAGCATTCGCTTTGATTGCAAAATGTTTACATTGACATCATATGCTAGAGACGCCTTGAAAACTGTTCTTTATGATTCTCTCTGAATTCTTATATTGGTACTCAAAGTGGCTACAAAATAATAAAAACAAAATACACTTTTATTGTTAAAAAAAAAAAAATGAAACATATTTTGGCGCCCAGGGCACGTGCCCCACCTACCTCATCCTAGTTACACCACTGATCCAAACAAGTTACACCGCTGATCCAAATTTTAAGAGAGGATAGTAAGAATTTCAGTTCGTATAACTGTCTTAGCTATCGGGAAAGAGCATGAACTGGCTCTTTCCTTTCGGTGGTCTGTTCTACTAACAGACCACCGAACACACCACAGACTAGTTGAGAGTAACTGCGCATGCTACTTCAGAGTTAGGTGTTCCAAAGTAAGCGGTCTTCGTGAAGTCAGTCTCCATGCTTTTTTATATATTTTAAATGGTTTGAAAGTTTTCTCTCGGGCCACCTGCTGCTTTGTGATGAATAATAGTTTTCTCCGATACACCCTTCCACACTGTGGAGTGCATATGGTTATTTCGAAGAAACCTATAGGAGTGCATTACTATGTACATATAGTACACATTTTAATAAAATAAAACTTTGAGATAATTGACCCATTACCCACGGGCTCCTTATTTAACGGCCCTGGTTTCAACTAATACGACGGGGGTTTGAAAAGTTCGTGGCATGAGTATGAAAAGGTAATGGTAGAGTGTTAAAAATTTCTGTACTCAATGCAACACTGCAAATAGTAACCCACCAAATTTCATGCAGGTTCAATAACCTCATTTTTTTTTTTAATTACAGGTCCTAAATTCAACAAAGTTGCTTGAATGAGGAAAGACGGAAAAAATCAGTCACCATGCAGTCATCCAGCATTTGGAAAAAATACGGACAAATGCCAAAGGCAATTCATAAGGATATGGTTATGACATTAGGAAATGCCCCTTCCTATTCCATGGTTAAGAAGTGGACAGCATTTAACCGAAGATTATTAACCTAGAAGATTACTCACTCTGTAGAATACTTGAAACGTCCATTACCCTTGAAGTAATTGATATCAATACGATAGGTTCCAAAGTTGTTGACAGCAGATCAAAATTGCACAAGAATTGCCAAGTCAAGTAAACATTTGCATCATAATTGCAAGATTTGCGACCATGGATGAGACTTAGGTCCATCACTTTTATCCAAACAGTGGAAACATGCTCTTCTCCCTTTCCCAAGAAAGCCAAATCGATTCATTCTGCTCGAAAGGTGATGGCATCGATTTTTTTAAGATGTTGATGGAGTGTTGCCATTAGATTTTTTTTCAGAAAGGCCAGATAGTCACAGTGGCCTATTACATAGACTTACTTTGTGAGGCATTTGCGTGAAAACATCAAAGACAAACGCCGAGGAAAACTCAAAGGAGTGTTTTTCCGTCATAACTGTTCATAAGTCTGTCACTGTCATAGTTACACTGCAAGAGTGCAGTTTTGAAATCTTGGACCATTCCCTCATATACATCAGATCTAGCCATCGGAAATTCACCGATTTCCTAATTTAAAAAAAAAAAATACCTGGCGGGAATCAGTTTTCCCACCGACAGTGACGCCACTGGTACAGTGGATGCATTCCTGGAGGCCCAAGAGAAAACTTTTTAATTCGCAGCTGAAATCAATGCATTGCTCATTGGTGGCAAAAGATTCCAAAAGAGACCATGTTGAAAAGTAACATGTTACCAGACTCCTCAGATAAACTTTCCATACTCAGCCGATGAACTTTTCTAACACCTCTCGTACTACAGCACCTCCAGATCCAGACCACTCATTTTTTACATCGATAACTTTCCATTAACTAGAAATCTCCGTAATTTTGACAGATGACAGAAGATTTGATACATCTTCTCTGTATCAAATTTTGCACTGTGTGAACACTCAAATATCCCCACCACCACCACCAATGGCTCCTTATGTGGTAATGGACATTCTGCAATGTAATCTATTTTAACTCCTAGCTCACCTGACTAACTTTACCATTCTTCATTAGCTTCTGTTCTTTGGGCTAACTTTTTAATCATTATTTCCCGAAAATTAGTTCTTCATGGATATTTAAATGAAAATATTAAATTCGTAATCTCTTAAGGAAATCTTCTTTCGGTAGGGGGAGTTAATGCGTCTTTCATCTAAGTGTGTAGAAGCAGTAGAAAGTGCACATTGCGAGTGGGAAAAAAATTAGTTTGTAGATGAATAAGAAGAATTCGATTGCATGTCGAGCAGTTTCTAATTTGAGAGGTAAGTTATCTATTTAATTTAAATAATTATTCATCATAAGATCACGGTGTAATGCTTGAATGTCAAGTTTAGCTTTCGAACTCGAGCGATTGCGACACAGACAGTGGGTAACAGGATACGTATTCGTTCGTAGGTGTATAAACATATTTAATAATAACAAAAACAACAAAAAAAGCACTTCCAAATGTAAATTTGAAGATCACACATACTTATCTGCTATGGTGAGCTAATGATCTGCTTCAGACCAGTGGATGTTGTGAAATTACAAAATTTTTACGCGTGGCCAATACCATGCGGAAAATGGCATCATCTCAATAATGCGAATAGTCTGATGCTTAATTATATAATCCATCTAGTTATATTTAACGGGTTTTCATTACATTTTATAACTTATCATTTTAGAGTGCTATATGAATATTGCTAAAATAAGAAGAAATTCGAACGTGTCTGAAATGCAACGGTTTCAGCTATTGAAAATAAATATGCAAAACTACTTAAAATATTTAAAACTGTTTCACAACACCGACTATTTCTTGTGCCAACAAAAACTCGAGATCCATGACTGAGCAAATAAATGAAAAGAGGTTTTCAGATCAGAGGCGCAGAGAGCCCGCTCGAGCTTTCTTGCCCTCCCCTTTCCCCCAGTTCTTCTTTCCTATAACATATGGCAGTGATTTTCAAAGTTGTAGGCCGCGCAGCTGTTCAAAGCAATCTTTATTTTGAACAGTTCTATACTAAATTTAATTTATTATAATTCGAATTTGATAATATATAAAAAGGAACTAAGAGTTGCCATTATCATCAATGAAAATCACATATTAATATTCTTGTACATTTAAGATAAATGGTCTAATTTGTGTGATGATTTTGCATAAAATATTTCGTTATTGTGTTCGTCATTATTAATACTAATTTATATTATCATACTACAATAAAACTAGACAGGCATATAACCATTATTTTTACAGGTTTGCCGAAAATTAAAGTTAAGAATCCAAAAGATTGTACAAATTATAAATTTATGTTGAAAATGCAGTAGTGCTTTACTACTAGCAAACAACAAGAGCTCTTAGTGGTACAAATAAGAAAAAGAAATATCCTGAAATTATAGCCCATGTGTTATTATATTATCAGTTATTAATAAATAAATATTATAACTAAGAAGGAATACATATCGCGTTACCTACAGGCTGTGTCACAGTCATTAAACAAACTAGTTGATTGGCGAAAGGTGGGGGCACAGGGTATCGCTCAAGTTCGGAAGCTGAAGTTGACATTTAAAACATTACACCGTGAATAATTAATATAATAAGGGTAATTAATTAAAACGGGTGAGTAAATAACAAGTGTAGAGGAGGATATTCGAACAACAGACTGTTTTTCAAAAAACAAAATGTGATTTGTGGTTAAACATACCTGAGAGGAGAAAGGAACTTGTACACCTAAAAATGGGTGTGTTGAAATTTCAAGAAAGTCAGTTGTCTGTACAATTTCAGTGTCTAGACGACACTGATACAGGTATTTTATCTAAAATGGTATCAGAAAGTGCCTGCTGTTTAATTTGTTTATTTAAATCATAATAATAAACAAAAAAGCTTCTGTAATCATCTGCAGTATAAAAAGATATATGTTTCATGTGATAAAAATTCTTCCTGCAGACCTTTGTATTTGAAATAATTTTGTGTTCACTTTCCTTATTGAGATTCACAAACACCTTTCTTCAATTCGCGCAAACCGATAGAGAAAGGGTACTTATGTGTCGAATATGGAAATGTTTCAGGATATGGGCATAATTATTCTACAAGAGGTGAGCAAGTTGTAGGGGAGTCTGTTGATCAATCAACTTCTTCGATGAACAAAATCTGATTTCGTGGATAAATAAATCTCAGGAGCAAAGAAATCTCTTCTGAGTGAGGATTTTTGTTTATGCTTTGAGTAGAGTACATTATAAAGATCACTACCCCTAGTATTGCGAAGTCAAAATATCGACATTTTTTTGAAGTTGTCTGACTTGCTTGACTTTATGGCCTTTTGAAACTTCATGCGGTTTTTCTGATATTAACGTATTTTATCTGTTCAATATACAATTTTTTTTTCTCGTGTGGGAATTGCATATTTATCAGCAGCAGAATGTGCGCGTTGTGTTTTATCACTTTTTGTTTTCAGTGGTACGTGCAAATGACAGACAGACTCGCGTCTCATGCTCATGACCTTACTTGAAAAGCTGACCTTGAATTATGAAACTTTTCCCTCTTTCCACAGTGCCTTTAGTTATGAGCAACAATTTCAATCTCATGATCATGTAAAAGAGGCTTAAGTTTGTCCGAAGAATTACTACAATTCTTGTGGTAGTGCGCATTTCCTGTAATTGTAGACGTGATGTTTACTGTGCACAAGTGGGAAACACTTATAGGAGAGGCGCGCATAAATTTTATCTTGTGGGTGATGAATTAAATACACGCTACTTGAAAGAAAATTATACAAGTCTATCAGCTTAAGATATTGCAAACGTACCTATTGAAACTTCCTTTTAGAATCACAGGCACTCGTTACGATGGTGAAGGGGTGTTAAATTTGACCATACCATGTCAATAAATAATATTATCTGTTTCATATTGGGTAGTCTTCTCGACAGTACGCACTTTTCCAAGATCCTGTGCTAGTATCGCGCAGCATGGAATTCTTTAAATGAATGGCTCGTGCATACCCGTTTTGTAATTTAACTGAAAATTTAATTTTAAATTGGAATTAACAGCAAACTGGGATTGAGACCCAAAGCCCAACGGGTACGCATCAGAATAAAGTACATAGATATTTATGTGCTCTCCTTATGAATGGTGGTCAGTATAAAAAGGTCGTAGCCGGCCCAGTGTGCCGAATTTATAGGTGGCTGGGGCGCCATCTGGACTATTTCGCATGCCTGACGGTAATTATAATTGTTTAATTAATTATTTCTATTTGTTCAAGTCTACGTGATCCAAATATGTAGGTATTAAGTATTAAATTTCATTATTAAAACATGTATTATATTATTTTAATACAACTATAAGCTAAATATTATGCTACATTATCTAATTAGTAATGTTATCTACTGGACAAGGATTGGTATAACCTTTGTACAGCATAACAGCTGCCGTATGCCCAGTGGGATAAGTGCAATATATGCATATTTACATCCTCCCACAGTAGTGATTTTCATCCTTAAAATGCACTGGAATTTATTTTGACTATAAGCTGGTCGACTATACGCTGAAGCATAATGCGTATATGCGATATAGTTTTGGAGCCAATTATTTAATCATTCAGCGAAATATGCTAGGAATTAGACCTCTTAGGCTATTATGTGTCTAATTGATAAGCAAATTAAAGCAGTGAGACCAACCTGGGAACAATTATTATTGTAGTTGTCATAGTTTTCGTTTTAGGGTTTGAATTTCGACATCCGGGTTAGAGTGCAGTCAGTCAATGAGCCTTGTCTGAGCGTTATAAACCCGGGGGTCTAATGGGGAGCCAAAAAGTTGCTCTGTGATCCTATTAGGATTAATGTTAGGGTGATGATGGTTTAAATTAGCTTGAATAGCTGCGTTTATGTGGAATCTGAAAAACTTAACTGGCATTTCATTCTTGATTATATTGGATTTTAGTTTTATTAATGTACCCAGCATATTTCTCTGGTTATTACGGATACGTATTATTCTGTTGGTTTGATTTCTAATTACGTTGCCATGTATCTGTTTTGGTAAATTTGTCTCTCAGTTTAAGTTTAATGGTTTGGAAGTTGGAGTGATTCCTTCTCTATAATTTTATTCTTTAATAATTTTCTTATTTCCCCTAACCTTTTATATTTATTTTAAAAATTACTTTTTATTTTCCTTTACTTTATTTCATTTTAATTATTAAATTTTTTTTTCTACATATATCAATAGGCCAACCGTTAACTGCTAGCACACAAATTGCTAGTCAGTCAGTTAGGCCTTAATGCCTCCCACTCAAAAATAAATATTATTTTTGAGTGGGAGGCATAACCACAAATGCAAACCCAAAATTAAATAGAATCATGCCCGAATATATATACACACTGTCCTACCATTAATATCCGGACACCGCTCCATGGATGGGGAAACAGTGTCCTATGCATGCAACACGTCACAGAATCTGCTATAAATATGCACACTGGGCTTCGAACGGACAATTTTTCAAAAGTAGGTATGCAAGATGACATATTCAGCGGAATTAACAGACTTCCAACGTGGAATGATAGTAGGATGCCACACAAGCAAGCATTCTGTATGAGACATCGCAGTCACTCTGGGGATCCCTAGGTCAACGGTTAGTGACGTCATATGAAAATGACAGAGGAATGGGACTGAATCTTCCAAAAAACGACCTGGTAAACCCCGAAAACTAACAGAACGGGACAAGAGAATTCTGCGAGAAATGTGCGCGCAAATCGTAATTTGCCATTGTCTCAAGTCACACAAACCCTCCGTGAAAGTATTGGGACTAATGTCAGCACTAGTGCAATACGAAGGACACTCCATGATATGGATTACAGTGGTCGTGCAGCTGTTCACAAGCCATTGATCACCTCGACAAATACTAGACACCGATTAACACGTTGTAAGGAGCTCGAATCCTGGACTGTAGAGCAGTGGAAAACTGTACTATGGACAGACGAGTCGAGGTTCGCACTACCAGTCTGGTGGTCGTTCCTCAGGAGAACAGTTCCTTCCTGATTGTATCCTCCCAACAATGAAGTTTGTTGGAGGCAGTGCTATGTATGGGGCTCCTTTCATGGTTTAGATTGGGCACATTAGTCGTTATCGACAAAACCATGAATGGTGTGCAGTACCAGGACAACCTGGACAATTGTGCACTTCTAACATTATGGCAATACTTCGGGGAAAGCCCGTACCTGTATCAGCAAGACAACGCGCCATGTCATACTGCTCAGGTCGTAAGAGAGTGATTTGAAAATATGGGTGTGGAAAAGTTGAATTGGCCAACCAGGAGTGTTGATCTGAACCCTATCGGGAATGTATTAGATCGTCGGGTACGTCGAGATCGCCCAAAGAACAAGGCCGAACTGTTGGCTGCGTTAAAGCCGAGTGGAGGAACATATAAACTGACATTTATAAAAAGTTGGTTGAGAGTATATGCCGCGAAGATTGAAGGCTGCCATAAAAGCAAATGGTTTCAGCACAAAATATTAAATGACACAATAAAAGCTCTTTTTTGTCTAAAGGCAGGTGTCTAGATATTAATGGTAGGGCAGTGTGTGTGTGTGTGTGTATACACACACTGCCCTACACACGTATACACACGGTGTGTGTATACACACACACACACGGTGATTCAGGAGGAATATTAAATATTTTGGGAGGTTTAGTATCTATTTTTCTGAGCGTTGAGTCATATCCATTGAAAATTGGACATATATAAACATGTGTCCAATTCTCAACGGATATGACGATGCAGCTGTTTGAAACTGGCGCGCACAAAGCCATTTTGAGAAATATTAAAGAACGATAAATGAGTTATTGTTTGTATTTATTGACTTTTTGAATGATACAAGACACAAATAATTGACAATTTTTTACAGTTCCGCAATAAATGTTCGAAAATCCCACCGCTAACCTCATGAGCATTTGCAACTCTTGTGGTAATGTGCTTCTGAGGTTGTCTTGGTGTTCCTGTGTGAGGACAGCAGCATCCAAAATGCGAGCGAACAATTCGCCTTTTGTATTCACCTTTTTTTTTTTTTTTTTTTGTATACTGCGCTTTTCATCCATCCCCACAAACAAAAATCTAAGGGAGTGAAGTGGTTTTCTTCAGAAGTGGCCAATGAACGGGACCACTGCGGCCGATCCATCGTTCAGGGAAGGGAAAGTTCGATTTAGATATTGTATCACCAGACGGGTATAATGTGCAGGATGCAGAAAGTACATACCAATACCAATCCTTGTAGCCAAGAACATCCTCCAATAGTAGTGGAAGTTCGTTTTGCAGAAATTCTATCAAAATGGGCCCTGTAAGACGATTTTGTAACACAACAGGCCCAATCAACTGATTGTCGTTGATACCGTTTACAGAGAAGCGATGTTGAAAATGTGTTTCTACGGTGACGTGGATTTTCGTCTGACCACCTATGAGAGTTACGGGTGAAAGTAGCTTCATTGCTGAACAGTATTAATGGAATTAATCGGTTATTAGCATTTATCCACCGACAAAATTCTAATCGCTGGGCGTCGTTCCTGGTTGAAGGTGTTGCACCCGCTGTATGTGAAATGGATACAAGCCGTGCTCACGTAATGTTCGTCTTACTCTTGTCTGTGGAACACCGATATGCGTAGAAATTCTTCGTGTGCTAATAGCAGGACTACGTTCTACCGACTGCAGAATGGGTTCTAGTTCATCCATATTTTGTTCATTTGCATGTTCAGAAGAAATATGAGCTCTAGCAACTGTGCCAGTTCCACGCAGTTCGGTGTAAACACTGCTGAATCCCATATTCTGTGGTTAGGAAACCGTCGACGATATTCTTTACAAGCAGCAGTAGCAGTTCCGCCACAAAAACCGTAGACAAACACCATATTGGCATGTGTGAAGATGTGCGGCATTCTTAACAACACTTCTAACACCAAACAGCGTCAGGTTATAACTGCTTCTTGGTCACACCTGATTCAGGGAGCTGTGCGCGCTTGTTTCAAACAGCTGTATCGTATCCATTGAGAATTAGACTCATGTTTATATGAACTTTTTTACTCAGAATAATCGATACTATAACATCCCAAAATATTTACTATTCCTCCTGAATCAACCGGTATATATGGAAAGAAACAGGTTGATAATATCGGGACTGTTGCTTGACAGTAGGTAATAAATTCGGTGCTCGCAAGAACTGTTAAGGGAGGTGCAGAGAAATTCATCGACAATTGTTTTTTGTAATTGGCTGTTGACAATAGCCAAAAACCTTTTACTGCTGAACAGTTTTTCCTAAAGCGTTCCATTTGCTTAGTTGTTCTACTCTTACCATGGTGCGCAGTTCATCTGAACATCTATCGTGGATTTACTGGATCTCCCACTTGTGCGTTCACCGTGGGGGGGGGGGTTAAATCCAGATAACTACGGCCTCGAATGACGACGTCTTGAGGAATTCCTCCAGCCTCTTATACTGGAGGAATTCCTGCAGCACAGTAGATGTCTCCAAACAAGTGACACGTCTCTTATACTATCACAGATTACGTCTATTTATGTTTACTAAATGAAGCCATCGAACATTCATTTCCTGAGGTATAATTTCCAGTTTTCTCTTACACTGTTTTATGAAATAAGCTACACCCACTCTTTCAACAAGTTACTCGTCACTGCACGACATTCGAATGAATAGCGCTTCCCAACACATTTATCTAATATACCACCTCCGAGAGCTGTTCCAATGGTGCTGCCATACCATATTTTAAGAGGACAGGGATATCAGTTAGGTGCAAAATAGTCTGAACCGCTTGTGTTATGAGATCAAAGTTTTTAAGAATATAATGAATGAAAGCACCGTATTTAACAGCTGGCTGAGGCAATTAGTGCACGGGTAACCAAAAAAAAAAAAAGTGAATTTATAAAAACTACTTGTAATTTTAAAGGCACAAGAAAACAACGTTTTGTTGATAGGTTCAAACAGTGATCTGATTCATCCTTAAGCTTCTAAAATGCACCAAAAAAGAGCAACGAATGACTTAACAGTATTGAAAGAAAAGTATATTAGCGCAGAACATTTTCCCAAAAAAGTGAAAATAAATAAATAATAAAAAGAACACAGCAGTGTTCACTGACAGCAGGTGAGAATGCTGACAATAATCCCAACTTCGAGCAGCTGTAACAAATTGCTGTTTAGTCAAACTTTGATAATAGATGGAGACATTACCGATGGCAGGAGACGGTCTTCCTAGAAAAATCGCATACGTATTCCCATTACTGCAACTGCTGAGGGAAGTAATAACTGACTGCAAAAACACTTATTTAGTCTCACGTTCGTGCAAATTAAATCGCACCTCTCATTATTTCTTTTCGCCGACGTAAAACTCAATTATCACCTACGTCATTGTGGCTTAGCGTTGCGGCTAAGAAAGGTGAATATTCATCCTCCAGTACTGCCTTCCTCTTAATTTGCATGTTTAATTACGATGAAAAATTAATCTTTCCTTCTAGGGGATCACGAGGCTGTGCACGGTGCACGTTTCCTAATGCACTACTTCCTGTCAGGTTTCCACTGTTTGCAGCGATCCATCTGCTCACCATCTTTCGCTGCACAGGAAGCCAGATAACTAACCCCAATGGATCTTTCGAAGAGAAAATGGCACGAACAAAATATTATTTGGTTCTCGTTAAGACAATAATGGCGATTACTGGTGACTTCACGATTATAACGGTGAAGTAAAGTCACGCCACAGAGCTTCATTTGTTAAATGTGACTGAATTAATCGGCAAACCGTAGGAGAAAACACACACATACAAGCGGAAGGTGTTAATCGCAGTATTCATTCTGTTGTCTGTAAAAGGTAATGCTGCATACTCTTATTATATTAAGGATTGCATTTAAAAATTAATGAAACATTCGCAATATCCGCTGCTAAAGTTATTTCCATAAACAAAATAAAGTTTAATAAATTAATGTAACAGTCCAGCAACAAATTGTGTACATAATCTGATGTATAGAAGATGCGAGAGTTGTAACCACCCCATTTCCCATGACAGGGATTATAAACTTCGACACTTGTTTGGAGGGCCTAGACAGTGAAATATATTAGCGCTCTCGAAAACGCTTATTTACTTTTGTTTTTCGAAATAGCTATTTCTTATAAAACTCCTTAAGCGCGTAATAATAATCCTATTTTTAAGATTTGTGGAACGTTTTCAGTTAAGTTTTATGACATCATTCAATATGTAAACGTCGCCAGTTATTAAGTACATTAGGCTTTATTGTGATGATTTTAAAGCCACTTCCCTCCTTATTAATTTCATTGGCTGTGCTGTTCTGTGGTCGCCCGTTTATTTATTTTTTTATTGGCTATCTATACGCTAGTTGTGGTCGTTCAGCCACGTATTTTTATTGAACTACTGAAGTCATCACGGGCAGAGACAAACCGCAAATCTGATTGCTATTTTCAGAAAATTACAAATTCTAGGGTGTTGTAAAGCGGTAAGTTAGCAGAACATTTAAGACCACACCAAATTTTATATAAATAACAAATTTTATGAGCCTTATATAAAAAAAAAAATTACACATATGCAGTATACAGATTCCAAATATGAATTTAAATATAGGCACTATAATACAAGAATTTTCACCATCTCACACACATATGCATCAACTATTCTCAAATATTTCTTCATATATATATATATATATATAATTTACATTGGTTAACCTATCCCCTCCTTCCTTATGTTTTTATTGCTAATCTCGCAGAACTCAATAATTTCCAACTATTACTTAGGTAGAGGTTCGTCTTTTCCTTTAACATTTTGGCACATATCACTTTACATCAGTAGACTTACTACAATCACCTATCAAATCAGTTACTACTTATTACCCTACGTACATCAGTAGTATTTACTACAAACTCGCCCACAAACATCTTTGTTACTTCGGTCACAGGTTCCAAGTGATTTTATGATCAAGTGTCTTTGCAAGTAAATTAGCGCTCTTTCTTGGTGAAATAAAATCGTTTCCTTATTTTCAGCATTACATTAACTCTGAATTCATTCAGTAAAGAAAGCGCTTTACTAGATCAGAAGGAGAAGTAACCTTCTTTTTTTATTCTCTTAATTTTATTAGTTTTATTACTAACCCACTACCGCTTGGTCACAAAGGTGGCATTGCTCCTGCCTCTACGTGATGAGGCCAGTAACCTGGAGGGGAAAAGCTCTCCCTTCCAGGGCGAAATGGAGCAATTAGTTTCTAAAACCCAGGAACAATCGGAGCCTGATTTTGTTGCAGCTAAACTTCAAAAGACTGACGTAGCCAAAATCAGAACTCCAACCTTCACTATTGGCAAACTATCGCTATTTCTAGTGTAAAAATGCATAGAAAGCATAATTAGGTACCCCCAAGACAGTTCGTCGCTTAAGATCAGGAGACTTACTGGTTGAAGTTGCCACTGCTCGACAGTCTGAGCAACTACTAAAACTTTTTGGGAACTTCCATTACCGTTTCCCTGAACACGGCAAGAGGTGTCATCACCGAATGGGACCTCATGAATGTGTCAGAATCAATGTAAGAAGAATAATGACAAAGAAAGACGGCATACTAGTTCCCACTCGGAACATAATACTCACTTTCGAAAACCCTAAACCACCAACAGCAATCAAAGCAGGTTATCGTAATTGCCGTGTTAGAGCGTACATTCCAAATCCCTTACGCTGCCACAAGTGCCAGAAGTTTGGGCACTCACAGACAGTCTGCAGAGGAGCAGGTGCCTGTGCCGCATGTGGATCCACTGCGCACACAAACACTGAATTTACAGCTACAATACCTAGTTGTCCAAACTGCAGAGAAGCACATCCGACGTTTTCAAAGGTGTCCTCTTTGGAAACATGAAAAACACATACAGCGATACAAAACTGAACACAATGTTACCTACCAAGAGGCCAAAAAATCTTTACCAGCCCTGAATACTAATAAACAAATTTATACTCAAGCAACCAAAAGAATTATATTAATTGCAAACCAACCAGGGGTAACCGTACCACCAAGCGAATCGCTATCTAAGTATTGGCCACCGTACCAGTAAACCGAACGACTAGCAAACAAAGTAAAGCCATAAAGACTCCAATTACTGTACAATTAGATGCTTCCCCACAGAAAAACTCTAAAGTAACTACTAGTCCTAGTGCTCACAGCAAGATGAGCACCTACTATATCTATTAGATAGTATGAACCAGAGCTGTAATGCTCAATGCGTTCTACGTTGAAATCAATACATTGTATTGGTAAAATAATAAGAGAAGTTTACCTCAATATAGTACATAGAACACTTGCGTATGATATTCTCCAGAAATTAAAACGAAAAAATCGAAAAACTTACATTAGAGTAACAAATAATTAAAAAACAATAAAACTCAATTTAACGCAATTAAAAATAAGAAAATTAATTAAAAAAATTTAACGACAAAAATCGTTTTACAAATTTTTTTCGTTAAACTACTAAACCCAAATAATGCTTACATTTCTGGAGTGGAACTGTAGAGGATATAGCAGTAATTTAAATGACATCCAAGATCTCTTCACACAATATGATCCCATCGCTTTCTGCCTTTAGGACACCAACCTAACCCCACATACCACTGTTTCTCTTCAAACTATATAATTCATCAACAAGATCGTGTTCAACAACCCTAACAATCGGGCGCATGGAGGTGTGGCATTGAAAATCAACGCTCAAATGCCATCCAAACCACTCCCATTAAAAACAAACCTTGAGGCAGTTGCAGTGCGAGTCAACATTAGACTTGACTATAGTCTCGCTATACTTGCCGCCTAATCAAATTATAAGCTACACCGACCTAGAAGAACTAATGGTACAACTTCCTCAACCCTACTTCATCATAGGGGACCTCAGTAGTCATCATCCGTTACGGGGAAATCAAAATATGGACAAACGACGACAAGTTATAGAAACATTACTTGACCAGCACAATTGATTACTCCAAATAATGGCGCACATACCTATACGCATTTACCTCCAGGATCTACTACAGCTGTTGATATCTCACTATGATCAGCATCCGTATATCCTCTATTTGGATGGACTATTCATAGCAGTCTCTACTGGGTAGTGACCATTACCCAGTGATATGCCGGATTGATACAGACATCCCCCACTTTTCTTATGGAACTTTCTCAAAGCGAAATGGGATATATACAAACAACTAGCAATAGTGGAAGAAAAGCAGGTCCAGCGATTCCAAAGCAATCCAACAAAATATCAGCAAGCTCAAAATTTTGGTGGAATAATGAATACAGCACGGCCAAAAAATAAAAGAACAAAGCATGGAACACCTTCAGGAAGTTTCCAACAACTGCAAATCTCATCCACTTTAAACAGGCTCGAGCAAAAAAGTATTAGGCAGACTAGCAAAAGGCATGAAGATGTTTCGCCTCCACAATTACAAGAACTGCAAAAACGCAAACGATATGGAACAAAATACGACGTATGTACTCTAAACATCCACGCATGCATCAACCTTCCCATACTAACTGCAAACGGTTGTGATGTTACAACACCAGTGGAGATTGCAAATGTATTGTGCGAATCGTTCATGAAAATCTCAGCCACGACATCTTACACGCCTCTTTTTCAGGTAGGCAAGGCACAGGCTGAGAAATATTATATCAACTTCGAATCAGCATCTAGTGCTGCATACAATCTCCTCTTCACAATAACAGAATTGCACCATGCTTTAGCCACCACCAAACTCAGTGCAGCAGGACCAGATGGAATACACTACATCATGATAGCACAAATTATTGAACCAGCCATTAAGACATTGTTACTTTTTTCATTTTCAATAATACTTTTATTTTCATTAAACAGAATACTTTCCCGGAATACTTTCACGCTTATGTTTGGGCATTTCCAAAACCAGGAAAAGCTCCTACAAATCCACAACACTCACCAGCTGTACGAGCAGGGTCCTGGAATAAATGATCAATGGCCGCCTATCTTGGTTTCTAATCCAAAACAACCTTCTTAACTCAGTACAAATCAAATTACTATATTAGGGTTACCCGTAAATGATTACATTAACCCGTATTCGTGTCTGTAAATTGCGTGTTCTCTGGTCGATTTGCCTGTTTTGCTGGACGAAAAAACCTCAGTTTCTGAGGGAAAATCTTAACTCAGTACAGTGCGGTTTCTGTGAAGGAAGATCCACCCTTGACTTATGGTCAGGGCAGAAATAAACATCCGTGATGCTTTTGTACGAAAAGAACGCCATGTCACGGTTCTCTTTGACATGGAACGCCATGTCACGGTTCTCTTTGACAGCTTGGAGGTATGGTATAATGTGAAACCTATACGATTTGGACTACGCGGACACCTGCCAGAGTTTATCAGAAACTTCATCGCTCATTTCAAGTTAGAGTCAACAACCAGTTATCTTTCAATTTTATCCAAGAATAAGGGGTCCCACAAGGTTCAGTATTAAGTGCCACCCTATTTAACATAATAATGAACTCCACAACAGGATCTACCACAAACAGTGTTCACTACATTGTATGCTGATGATTTCAGTATCTCCTGCCATTCGCCTAATATGAGAATAGTAGAAAGACAGTTGCGAGGTGCTATTAACAGAGTTGTAAAATGGTCCCAAAACAATGGTTTCTGCCTCTCGCCACAAAAGACTGTGCGGATACACTTCTGTAGGAAGCGTAACCTACATACGGACCCAAAACTTCACCTAGAAAATCAAATCATCCCAGTGGTTCGTAAGTGTCCGCTTTTTTGGTGCGGTTCTAGACCAAAAACTTACCTTCCCTCGAACCCCGGATTAAGAAGTTAAATCTAGCTAGAATCTTAAAAAAAAGAGTACTATTTAGCACAACATGGAGAGCCGACCGTTACACGCTATTGCATTTGTATCATGCATTATTATGGTCACGACTAGACTACGGCTCTGTGGTCTACAGCTCTGCTAGACCAAGCCTTATGTTGGCTTGATCCCGCACACCACATTTCTCTTCGGCTTGCACTAAGGGCATTCTGTACACCGCAAGTTCAGAGCTTATATGCAGAAGTAACTGAAACCTCTTTAGATCTACGTAGACAAATGCTTCTGTTAAATTACGCAGCAAAAGTCAAAGGGCAACTAGACAACCCTACTCGGAATGGACTTTTCTCGCCCAAATGGGAGAACCTTTACAGAGCCTATCCATCTAAAAACCCATCAATAGGGATACGCCTGCATTCCCTGCTCAGCGACTAGCAAATTGACCTTAGCATGATACAGCCTACTACTTCTCCACCTTGGATGTATCACATACCATTGTGCGACCCTTCACTCACGTCGTTGGGGAAACACATCTTAGCCCAACAGAACATACTGCGAATCCATGCCGCATTGAGAACCCAGAGTACATGTACACGCATGTGTACATGTACTCTTGGTTCTCAATGCGGCATGTACACGCAGAGTACATGCCGATCTACACGGATGGATCTAAAACTGATGTCCATATTGGTGCAGCAGCAGTTTTTCCCAACCTTACCATAGACAAGAAACTCCTCATTGAATGCAGCAGCTACACTGCAGAATTCTGTGCTTCATTGCGTTAAATTTCACCTTATCAACAAATATATTGAACATTGTTATCTATACAGATTCCATTAGTGCTATCCAAGATATACAACAGAATAAAAATCATGATAACCCCTTACTCATACAGATTTGGAATACCATGACTAAGCTAAATAGGAAGAAACGAGAAGTCATCTTTTGCTGGATCCCTGGTCAAGTTGGAATTTCTGGAAATGAACGTGCTGATCTAGCTGCGAAAACTGCTACATATAGATGAACTGTTTAGTATACCGATCATAGACTACAAGTAAATTATAAAGAAGCGGTGTCTTGAAAAATGGCAACACGTCTGGTAAAATCAAGTTGAGAACAAACTACTCCGTATAAAGAAACATCTTCAACCTTGGAAATTCAGTATACGTGAAAACAGGCATGAAGAAGTCGTATTAGCCCGATTACGAATAGGCCATACACATCTTTATCTTCTTGCAGGCAGTGATCCGCCACTGTGCACAAATTGCAATACTCAGCTCACTGTCCGACACGTACTCAATGATTTTCCCAAATACAATTGTGACCGATAAGCTATGTTTACCTCATATTCCAGGACGGACATTCCTTTAAGTATTGCTGACCTCCTAGAATGGCAGATATCCCACACGTGGCCAAATTTTTTTCATTCCTTAAACGGATACAACTGTACAACGCATTGTGAGCTTCAACAACATTTATATACATAAACTGTGTATTTAACATCATCATAGTTAGGCGCATTATGGCCTTGCTGCTCTTGCGCCATGAAGCCCATAAACAAACAGACTTTACTTCTCTTTTCTGGTAGGTTCCCTTTTTCTCTTAAGGTTTCTCAATAAAAAAAAAAAATCTTTTACGTATTAACACAGTATCTAAAATAAATAAATAATCACAGGTGTAGTAGAAAGAGAATGTGCTACCACGTTCTCTTTCTACTACACCTGTGATTAATATCATTAAAATTCCCTCATTATTTTTTCTTCTCTTTTCCTTTTATTTGGTTTTTTAGAAGCATTAGCAACTAAGGCCATATTGCCCCTGGATATGCGGCGGTCATTCCCTGACCTTTCCGCATCCTCCGTATTTGGTGGGCACGGGCTCGAACCCCGGTCTAATCAAGAAGCGTGTGCTACGCACTGCTGTTCCTGGCTACGGAGACGCCTCTTTACCTTTTAAGCACCCTTACATCGTTTCATGGTCTTTAACTTAATACTGTATATAACAGTACATTGCAAAAAAATTTTCTTTGCAAGAAACTATAAACGAATATCTCACAGAGTTCATCTTATAAGTCGATAAGTTCAAGGTTCTATAAAACTTGAGCACACGTTCCGAACTGGACTGCTACTTTTAATTCATTTTTCGCCCTTTCTGCTGGGCTTCTATATCAGTTCAGGCTCCTCTCCTTTGCAGACAGGCTTCCCACATCCGTCTCCAATTTTTTTGGCGGTCTATCTCTTCTTCTGGTACTCTTGGACTGTACACACTCTCTTCCACGTAGATTTCTTGACTGGCACACCTGTGCAGCTTCCCACACGAATTAATTTTCAGAAATGCAGCATACAATTACGTTGCTAGACTCGCCAATCCACCTGCTACTGTACACTCTCTTTCTATGTACGTTTATTTTCACGTACCTGACACATTCGAGGCAGGACAGGATCTAGACACGTGCAGTTTCCTACACGAATTGATCTTCGGAAATGCCGCATGCTATTACGTTGCTAGACACGCCGATTAATTGACTGATGGCCAACTGCACTTTTACTTTACACCCACATATTCCCCACTCGTCCACATTTACCACACAAAAAAAAAAACAACAACCCGAAATCTCCACGTCCTTACCTTCTCTCTCTGCCTCAGTACATTTTATTCTTCATCTTAGATCTCTCGTGCTTCTATTCCCGAACTCCAACTCCATCTCGAACACTATTTTTGATTCAGAAGTTTGGAACTCCTCCCACAGGGCTCTAAACCAATTCCAATATTATACTTAATTTCTCACTCTTTCCTATTTGCAAAAAAAAAACTTAGCACAATCATCTCCCTTGTGCAACAAATCAAACCCTTTCTTGTTTATTTCGCACTCCATCATTACAATCCTTTCTATGTCGAGCACCTCCAGAAGTAGCTATTTTCATGTTTTCATAGGGTTGATAAAAATTTCGCCTTCTGGCGCCGTTATTCCGATACGAACGCCAAGCTGTCCCGGCAGTATTTCCTGCGCTTACATCAAACATTCTTAATACCTGTGTCTAACGGTCCCAGTGAGTTCGGCTCCTAGTAACCTTTCCTGCTTGTTTGCAAATTGCCACTCCTTCCCTAGTACGGGGCACTGTTTTACTTTCGGTTCACCCTCTTTGTATTATTTGTTACTTCTTGTGTCTGTTTTATTCGCACATTTATAACCTCCCTATTTCTAATCCAGTATCTTCAAACCTTAATAATTACACGTAACTGGGGTTTGAGTAAAAGTATGTGGCAGTTATTTATGCATATTTACTGATTACTAAACCGAAGTCCATTTTGTTTCTATCACATAAAGATTGTTCACAATTCATTAACAAAATATTACCTAGGTATTATACGCAAATGGGTACATAACTATAGTTTCTGCAACGATTTACAAGTTTTATACCTCTATATTCGTAATCAGAATCAGTAACCCGTAACTACACACACTGCAAGGTAGACGATCTCCCCACCCCGCTTTTCCGGCCCATCTGTGATTCCCAGAATTTTATTTTCCGAGTGGAGTCTGGGAGATTCCTGTGTGCAGTTACGGGTTAAACTTGTCTGAGCATGCACTCACTTGTTTGCAGTCCACTCAACCACACAGCTTATATAAGTGACGCATCCCTTATGCGGTCACAGTACTCCTGTAAAAACCGTTGTGTGTTAGTTTTCTTTTAGTATGGCAACTAGAAAGTGTATAAATAGTCCCGACATATGTGGTTGTTTTGTTCCTGTAAAGCAGAGGCGAAATATTACCGATTTTGTAAAAGAATCGTATTATGCATACTTTGACATAAAACTAGGCAATCAGGATAAATCGTGGGCACCGCATAAAGAATGCCGTACATGTGTCGAACATCTTAGAAAATGGAGTCAAGGAAAAAAAAAAGGTGTGCTTGCCATTTGCTATTCCTATGGTGTGGCGCGAGCCAGTAAGCCATGCCGAATGTTACTTTTGTGTATGTGACGTTAAAGGTTACAATTCAAAAAATAAAAAGGACATCAAATATCCAGATCTACAGTCAACCATAAGACCGGTTCCACATGGACCTGATCTGCCTGTAAAACCTCCACCAGAAACTTTGGAGTCCACATCTTCTTCCACCGAAGCAGAAGATAAAGAGGTTAGTGAAGAGGAATGTTATCAACCAGAAAATATTTTAACGCCACAGCAATTCACGCAAGTCAAATTGAACGATTTTATAAGGGACTTAGGTCTTCCAAAGTATGCTGCTGAAAATCTGGCGTCCAGACTTCAAGCGAAGAACTTACTTACTCCAGGTACAGAAATCGTGAAAGGGAGTTTATACAGTATTTTTCACAAGGTCCTCTCGTATATTGCAGTGATATCGCTAGTTTAATAAGTGCCTTAGGAGCTCCATCATATGTTCCTAGCGAATGGAGCCTATTTATAGACTCTTCTAAGATTAGTTTAAAAGGTGTTCTCTTGTATAATGGAGATAAGTACACATCTGTGCCAGTTGCTCATTCAGTCTACTTAAAAGAAGCTTATGACAATCTAAAGTTGCTTCTGGAGAAAATTAAATATCAAGATTACGAATGGCAACTATGTGGAGACTTATGTTTGTTGTTGGGGCAACAGGGTGGGTACACTAAAATGCCATGCTTTATTTGTGAATGGGATAGCAGAGCTAAAGCGCTGTATTGGACAAAGAAGCAGTGGCCTCGGAGGCACAATCTTACACCAGGGTCAAAAAATATTGTGCACGAAAGTTTGGTGAAGCCAGATAAAATACTTTTACTTCCACTGCATATCAAGTTATAGACCTGTCATATCATTATAGACCTGTGAGCTTAACTTCTGTTCCAGGAAAATTAATGGAGGCACTGGTTAAAGACGCACTGCAGGATCATTTAGACAAGACTTCAGTTATAGCTCAGACACAGCATGGTTTTGTTAAGGGGAAGTCTTGCCTGACCAACTTGATTGGATACTATGATGCAGTCACAAAAGAACTGGATGCAGGGAATAACTTTGATATTATATACTTGGATCTTAGAAAGGCTTTTGATACTGTTGCACATGGAAGACTGCTACACAAATTGGAGCAGTGTGACATTGGAGGCAAATTGCTGCTATGGATAAAGGGGTGGTTGAGGGGGAGAAGACAGAGAGTGGTAATCAATGGACACTGCTCATCGTGGACTGATGTTATTAGTGGAGTCCCTCAGGGCTCAGTGTTGGGTCCATTATTGTTTTCTGTATTTATTAATGATATTGATGATGGTATATCGGGATTAATGTCCAAGTTTGCAGACGATACAAAGGTTGGCAGGGTTGTCAAGGACACTACTGACACTATGCTGCTGCAACAGGATCTGGAAAGGTTGAGCAGATGGGCTGAGAGGTGGCAAATGAAGTTTAACATTGACAAATGTAAAGTACTACACATGGGAAACAGCAACCCCAGAGCAACGTATCAACTCTGTGGTACAACACTGACAGTGGTAGAGAATGAAAGGGACTTGGGGGTGGTTGTGCAGGCAGATATGAAGTTCTCTGAGCAGTGCAGACGGGCTGCAAGAGTAGCTCATGGAGTATTGTCAATGATATACAGGAATTTTTCTAGCAGGGATAAGGAGGTGATTATTCCATTGTATAAGGCGATGGTCAGGCCACACCTAGAGTACTGTATACAGGTCTGGAGGCCTCATTTCAAGAAGGATGTAGAGCTGCTGGAACGAGTACAGAGAAGGGCAACAAGATTAGTGAATGGAACAAAGGGGTGCTCTTACGAAGAAAGGCTTAAGTTTTGCAAATTACAGTGTCTGGAGACTAGGCACCAGCGAGGTGATCTGATAGAGGTGTATAAAGCCTTGAATGGTTTAAGCATGCTCAATGCTGATGGGATTCTTCCTCTAGCTCAGAATAATCACCTGAGAGGGCATAAATTCAAATTGAGGAAAGACAGATGTAGGATAGACGTGCGGAAATTTGTCTTTAGCCAGCGGGTGGTTGGTTGGTGGAACAGACTTCCATCCCTTGTGGTGGAGGTTGATAGCCTAAATAAGTTTAAGGCTCAGCTGGACAGGTATTTTGAACGAACAGAGGGGTGAAGTGGAAGTGGTTTTTTTTTTTTTTTTTTTTTTTGGCTGATGCTGCATAAGCTTGCTTTCTTGCATCAAATGCCTCTACTAATGCTAATGCTACTTCTGGAGAAAATTAAATATCAAGATTACGAATGGCAACTATGTGGAGACTTATGTTTGTTGTTGGGGCAACAGGGTGGGTACACTAAAATGCCATGCTTTATTTGTGAATGGGATAGCAGAGCTAAAGCGCTGTATTGGACAAAGAAGCAGTGGCCTCGGAGGCACAATCTTACACCAGGGTCAAAAAATATTGTGCACGAAAGTTTGGTGAAGCCAGATAAAATACTTTTACTTCCACTGCATATCAAGTTAAGCATAATGAATTTGTTAAAGCATTGAATAAGGATGGCAACTGCTTTAAGTACCTTTGCAGTAAATTTCCCGGTTTATCTGATGCAAAACTTAAGGAGGGTATCTTCATTGGTCCCCAAATTAGAAAATTGGTTTTAGACACACTTTGAAACTACTATGACTGATGTTGAAAGGGTAGCCTGGATTGCTTTTAAAAGTGTAATGGAAAACTTTCTAGGAAATCATAAATCACAGGATTATGAGAAAATTGTTCAAAATATGCTCGAAAAGCTTCGCAATTTAGGTTGCAATATGAGCATCAAAATTCACTTTATGCATGCCCATCGTGATTTTTTCCCCCAAAAAATCTTGCACAGATGAGCGAAGAACAAGGGGAGAGAGATTCCATCAGGACATAAAGGAAATGGAGCAGAGGTACCAGGGAAGGTGGAATACAAGCATGATGGCCAACTACTGCTGGTGTTTAAAAAGAGAGAAACCGAGCACTGTACATAAAAGAAAAACGATTAAACGTTCTTTTCAAACAAAGAGACAAAGGTCTGATTAATGAAAGTTTCAGAATTTTGATTTATACTTGTTAGTATTTACCGTATTTTTTGATATATGAAAATGTAATCCTATCAATTTTCATTACTAAATACAATAAAGTTATACTTTCGTAAAAAACAATACTTTTTTATTTCTTAAATTGTGATGTATCTGGATGTGATAGAAAAAAAATCTAAGTCTATTTGAAATCACAGCAACATATTTAGGCAGTAGGGCCTATTGAAATTCAAACCCCAAACTTAAATTTGCAAACTGGCGTTATTTCCAATTTTCTCTACCCTTCATGAATTTATTTCAGCTAAAAAAAAAAAATATAGTTTCATATTTGTAAGAGTGTACTCTTACAATTCCTTCCTCCCAGGTATTTCTGTTTTCATTTGTGCATTTAGTGCACAATTTCCATCAGCATTTTATTAGACGAACCTTATTTTTATCTTTTCTCTAAATTTAACGATGTAATTTGTGGTAAACTTTATGCTAACAAAAGCAAGGCACATGTACATTTTTTTAGTTTTTTCACTTCGGAAACCTCTAGTCATTTCCTTTTTTTGTGCTTCAATATTTCATACATAGGCAGAGATTTTATTTTAATTTCCTCCAATTTTGCATTGCTGTTTTAAAGTGCTTTTAAGTTATGCAAATTGCAGCGTCTGGAGACTAGGCACTTGCAAGATGTGATTGAGGTGTTAAGACTGAATGGTTGGGTAAGGTCAATGCCGATGGAACCTTTTGCTCAGATACACACATTAAGAGTATAAATTCATATTGAGAAAGTATGGTTGCAGGTTTCATTTTCTGTAATTAATAGAAGTGAAAAGTAAATAATTTATTAAACTGTTACAAGTTAATTCATTTAAAGTTAGTTTTAACTTGCCTAGTACAGTTAGTTCTGCTATAAATGCATGTTGCAGCAGAACTGACTGTACTGCACTAAGCAAACTGCACAATTATTGTCTACATGAACTGCACCTAACGATAGCTCAGAGTTGTGTTGATGGATAACACGCTCCTATGCCATTTTAGAGGTTATATCAGTTTGTATGCCTTTTGTGTTTTTCTCTTAATTCTAACCTGTCTTTGTTAAGGTTAAATTTTATTTAAAGTTGCAATTAAGCTATTTTTGTAAGTTTAGAAAGGCACTACTTCAGATCTGCTGTTGTCTTTGGTATTAGCTACTTGCTTCTAGTGGGTTTAACTTGCTAGGATATTTACTGTACTCAGTGCCATGACCTGCTCGCTAACTTAATGTTTTCACGATTGGCTCCTAAATGCCATTCTTATAACCACTGCAATTAGCATGGTAGATAAATCTAAAATGTTAAAATAAGTTACCTGTTCATGTCTTGCATATATAAAGTAAATTACCTCTAGTAGCATCTTTTTAGCTACCATTATCCATTAGTATAAGATACTGTGGTAGAAATGGCCCGAAGGAGGAAACACATGACTACCTGTGCTAGGACAGGGCAACCACTACTGATTCAGTCAAGGCAAACGGCAATTGGTAAGTGTGCTCTCAAAAACAGACTGTTCACCAATCTGCCATTGACAACATCTAGACTGCATAGTTGGATGAAAACAGGCTAGCTGCAGTAGTTTCGTGGTTGTTTTTATAGACATTACCGGCCCTCCTCACCCCGAGATCCTACCTTGGCATTGTTTTGAATGAACTTTTGCTGAAAATAGTGACTGTGTATCCAGATGGCACTGAACTCTTTCAAAAATACAGTGCTGTGTCACAAGGCCCACATTGTGCAGAGGTGTTTGAGGATTATGTCCAAGCATTATTTGTGCTCCCCTGATATCAGTCTCCTTGAACCTGTGTGGCATGCTATGGGTGCCAAACCCCCAGGAGGTCCATCTGGTCCAACAATTTCAGCAGTCTTGTCAATTTGATGCCATGAGAGGTGCAAGACAGACTACTAGGTGGGTTGTCATAATGTTATGGCTTGTTGTAAGTATATACCTGAATTTTTTGTAATGTACTTCATTCCCTTGTAATGAATGGGTCTGGTGTACTGGGGTCCATGGTTAAGAAAAATACATACATACAATGATAACCCAGTTTAATATAATATATATAATAAGTAGCAGTAGCTTTCGAGAGAGACTGTCTCGAAAGCTACAGCTACTTATTATATTATATTAAACTGGGTTATCATTGTATGTATATATTTTTCTTACTTTATTCCCTTTTGGATTTTAATATAAATTGAAATGAAACGTTATTTCAAGCTTTGTGATTTAATAAATTAAGCAAATATCAACACATTCCTCAGATATATAATAACATTAAAAAAAAAATAATAATAATTCCCAAAAAGCAACTACTTTTATATTCATCTGCCATATTTTCCATACATTCCTTCAATCAGTGCATGGAATTTTAATGAAATTTGCGACCACTCAACATACTTTCTAAAATTTCATGAAAAATCAGTCCATTGGGAATGGAGTTGAACTTGCTGTTCATAGTCATCTATTTCACAACAAATATCCTAGTTTGGTTCATCCACTGCAGTTTCCAGAGACAGAATTCTCAGTTAAATCTTAGCCAGCTGCTATTGGGAATTAGCTTCTTATTCCCAATATTAATATTAAGTTGTTTAATTTCACTATCCTTATTAAATATGAAAATAACATATCTCACTTAAATGTTAAGCATAATATTTAGTTTAATTTTGATCTAAAACAATATAATTGCAATCATTTGTCATCAATCTTAGTAGATTATTGGAAGGAAAGGTTACATGCAGTCTATAAGATTAACAATTTTTTTTTTAATATGGTGGCATGACTGACCTCACCCCCTTTACAGGAGATATTAAGGACATGCTTGGACCAAGCATACAAGTCTAGGATCACTGAACTGAGTTAATTAAACATGATCAATTTATTATAAATTTCTTTGGATCCATAACATGGTCTCAAGTTGCATTTAAATTCACTTGTGGTTGGTTGTGTTTATATCTGTGGTTATTTACATAATTTTTTTGTTTTGAATGAAAGCTAGGTGGCTGATCATTTCAATAGTCAAGTCTTACCAAAGAAGCATACTTCAAAAATGTTACAACCAGGCAACAATTAATAGACATGAAAGAAATTTTATCTAGAGAATTAAAACATGCAAATATCACCCAGCAGTTTAAGCTAGTGATAGAAAAACTCTGAAGTAAGAATCCAAACATAACCTCCACAGTAGAATAGACTAGAAAGTTTACAATTAAATGAAACTTGAAACCTTGTTATGGAGCATTTCATTAACCCAGTTCTATAGCCCAAGAACTTCCTCTATATCACTTGTATGGGGGATATGATTGACCAAACATCTGTCAGTAATAAGTGGCACCCAAGTCTTAGCTTCAGAGGTATAATTCATTAGTATTAGCAAATGATCCAAGGAAGCAAGCATAAACCTAATATTAATTTGTCTTATTAATTCTTCTTAAAGTTATTCAAACTATCCACTTTCACAACAGATGGAAGTTTTTCCCCAACAATCAGTTACCCTCTGGCTGAAAGTAAATGTTGTCTCGTGTTGACTGAGCAAGAGAAATGATATGGTCTTAGATCTTTCAAGTGCTTAGTCTCCATACTCTGCAATTTGCAGAACAGATATGCCTTGGTAAGAGCATCCCATTCCAAGAGATCTACATACTTCTTAAAATTAGGCTTTCTGACCATTGCCTTATACAATAGGATAAGGAGGTGATTGCTGTATATCATTTGACAAGACCCCCCCCCCTCCCCAATGGGCTGTCCTGGCAACTTGTCTGCACTTCATATCTGAGTGCAGCACTTGCATGTAAAAACCTGTCGCCAATCTGTCTAATTTACTCAGGTCTTGTTGGAATAAGAAACCTAGACATTTTAAGTCTTCATAAATAATGAAAACAGTAAAGTGGCCATTAAACCATCCTTTTATCCATAGCAGTAGCTAATAAAATTTTAGGGTAAAAATGCCTCAAACTATGAAATTGTTAGTGCAATTAAAAAATAACATAGCAAATGTTCACGCAGAAGAGTATCAAAAGATATATTGAATAAAATTATTTTCTGCATTTAGTTCATTTTTTACTACGTCATGAGTAGCTAATCAGATTGATTAGAAAGGATTATCCATGCTGTGCATCTCTGGTGCAGAAGTCATGCTTAAAGATATGTAATTACTCATTTCGGCATTTGTAAATAGGAGAGACGGTTTGCAGCTCTTCTGAATCCATGGTTGACAGTTTTTTTTTTTTTTTTTTTTATGTATTTTTATGTAAATATTTTTCAAAAATATTGAGGTTGCCAGACTAAATAAGTACAATGGCATTATATCATCTGCATCTAGTGTCTCACAACTTTCTTTCTAATGTCAATGTAAGCAAAGAAGACTGTTTTTCTTCATATTCTTGGCTAAATGCTTCTTTCAGCCTTGATTATACCGTGAAAATTTTCAATTTTAAATAATTCTTGTATAGAACCTAAATCCTGGCTATTGAAAGAATTTCCAGAAACATTACTTTTATTAAGATAAATCGAATCACATGGAAAAGTGTATTTTCTGTAAAAGTAACAGTGTGTGATGATTAATTAGTTTCATACCTTTAACCAAATTGTCACTCCCTGTTAAGTTTCTTGTACTTTCAAAATTCATGGCTTTGCATTCTAATAAAGGCAAACGGTGTTTATTTTAGACAGGAATATGCCCTTAAATAAGAAATTCAGTGGGATTACAAAGCATAATTTAATGAAACTAATAGAACAGAATTGTATGCTGTGTTTCCTGAAGTGAATGAATTTATTCAGTAGAACCAAGAAATATTTCTTGAAAGGGAACCAATAACAGCAATTTCACTATTGAAAACTCTTAGTAGTGCATCTAATAAGGCCAAGAAGTTGAATAACTTTAGGAACAGTGGTGCTTAGCTAAATGGAGAAGTAAACTCATATTTGAGCAGTCCATTCATTACTTTCACACTGTCATTTAGGAATGTTGTTCAGGTTAATAGCCACACTATATGTAGCTGTTCCCTTTGATCAATTACTTGTTGATGTCTATGTTATGCAGGATTTTTCATTACCAGGATAAGCAATTACTCTCCTGTGATGTCCAGTATTATTGTCACATACTGCAATTCTTGCATTTTCCTTCCCACAAGTTATTAAAGTTCTTGAGAAAGAATGAGGTGCTTTGTTCACAACACCCCCACCTCTTTATGTATAGAATATTTGGTTCTGATGTGTATATACTTATTTGCTAGCTGCTAAATTGTTACTAGTTTATTCCTGAAACAGGACACTAGCTCCCCTGATAATATGCTCTTTTAATAATTGGCCTTTTGTGTTGAACTTTTCTTATGAGGGTTTCTGTATATTGTTTTGACTTGGCTACTTAGCCAAGTCAAGAAGAATCCTATTAGTTACATGCAGTGTAATGCTCAATTGTTAGCATTATTCTTGTGTGTTACACTACTTTATATTATCTTCCATTATGCCTGTTATTAGTTTTACTTCTAAAATGACTAATTATTATATATGAGAGGAATGATGGTAACTCCAAGGCCTATGAACTGATCACAATCCCAATCTGAATTCAAGACTGGATTTGTCAAGTGAAATCAGCAAAAAGTTGTCATTTCATATGGAATTAAGCTGGAGTGCTACTACTTTATATGGTGTAACAGCCAAAAAAAAAAAAATCCCTAGTTACCCTGAGAGAGAGAAAAAAGTAGAAGGGAATTACCAAGAAAGAGAAGAATGATGATATCCAGCTCAGGACCTGGGGTATGCCAAGCCCATACTCACCAGATGTGAGCTCCTGGGGTTATCTAGTGCTTTTTGAACCTATCATGAATGAACATTTGTGTAGAGTCAAAGATCAAGAAACAATGGTTCACTACCTAGGAAGGATATCCAAAAGGAGCTTATGCAGCTTCTAGCCAGTGCTATAAAGCAGCAAATTTTAACACATACTATTCAATTATTCTGGACTACACACCTGATGTTAGTCATATTGAGCAAATGACAATTGTTGTATGTTTTGTTGATGTAATCAAACCATCAGATGTCTGAACCTGAAGTTATCATAAGAGAACATTTCTTGGGAATGTTCTCTTATGATGTAGGTGCCTTTATAGCAGAAACTCTTCTTGAACAGATTGAGCAAACGGGATTGTCAAGGTTATCATAATAGGAGTAACATGAAAGGCAAGGAAAGATGGTGTACAAAAAGAGTCCTGGACATAAACCCATGTGCCTTTTTTTTTTGTGTGTGTGTGTCCTGCAATGCACACTCTTTAAGCTTGGTAGTCAATGTTGTCTGGAAGCAACTAGTTTCTTCATTTTGGTTCAACAGATCTATAATTATTTCTCTGCATTGGCAAATTCTAACTAGCCAGATATCAGACATAACTGTTAAGCCATTGAGTGAAACAAGATGGCAGAGTCAGATTGAAGCATTATATATATGATGCTTTAATAGAGGTATTTGATGATACAAACTTAACAGGTTCATCTAGAAATACACCCCAAATTGAAGCTAAGTAATTTGGTCCAATTGGTGAGTTCAAGTTTGTGGTATCCCTTGTTACAACATCCTTTTTGAAGTCAATCTTACAAGCAAGCTACTTTCAAGACAGTTTCAAGTGACTATGAATTACCTTGTGGACTGCAGATATGATGAGGGTTTTCAACAAGTTTTGATAGATGCTACCAAACTCACTACTTTGAAGTCAGTATACCAACTTGTTTATGTTCTTAAATACATGAAATTAGTTCATAACCAGATCATACACAAAGGGGGGAATGTCTTATGACTATTTGTATCTTAACTGTCAAACTAAACTCATTCAAAAATATAAAAGCCAAAAGTGAATTTGAAAACAAATTCACTTTGGGTCACAGAACAGAAACACTGCTGTTCTGCTAGTGTACTTATGTAAGCTAAATGTCTGCTTAATACTTCACCCAACCTTCTGAACTGTAGATTGTTAATGTCCTACAACTCATTGCAATAGTTAATACATACCAGACATCTTTATATGACAGGATTAGTAACTAAAATATGAAGTGATCACCATTCCATAGCAAGTTTCTCTGATGTGAGTAAACTTTAGTGCTCAGATATTAAATTATACTAATGTGTTTGTTTCTTTCCTTTGCATTTAGAAGTGAAGCAACCTCCTCTCAAGCAGAAGTCACTATATGAAGGACCTGCAGACTGTTCTTTCTATCTGTATATTTTCACCATTAAACAAGCATTTGTGTTATTTGAACTTCCTTTGTTAACAACACTCCCATTCTTGTACCATCCTAGATTTTCTTAAGCTTGACAAGTCAACCAAAATATTACTCAATTGCAGTTAATACAGTAATTCATTAAAACCTTAATGTTGTTTTCAAGAATAATTTAAAAATACCTTCATACATTTGAAGAAATTGCTTTCATGTGGTTAATCACACTTATTGAATCCTTGCTGAAATAAACTGGTGACTTTGATATGTTACGCTAAGGAGAAAAACACTTGGCAATTCTAAATTATGCAGTACAGGAACGCGATCCAATTTCTTTCCCCCCTACTAAATTTTTAACAGCAAGGATTTGTATTATTTTTACAAAACAACCTTCAATTACTCACATTAAATAGACTTTCCCCACCCCTGATAATAGTAACTTTTGAATTTCTGCAGTGTCCTATATTTATTAGTTTTCAACTTTAAGCCCACCTTACTTAGTAATAAATATCCAAACTTTATCAACCTGTGGTAAAAAAAAAAATTACTCTTCCAGGACAAATAATGGACTGTAACTCAGATTTCATAAGAAATATTGGTAAAGCCAAATGATGCTAGGAGACAGCCTAGTGAACTTAGTAACAGGCATCTCACAGATACCAACCTATAAACAACATTCTAAATGGATCTAACCAACTGTTTACAGAGAATTTCTGTTGCACCATTCCTTAGATACTTTCATCAATATCATTTATGACAATTTAGAGATAGGAGGAAGCATACTATTTAATGCCATAGAGCAATTCAAGATAATCCTTTACCCATTCCAAGGGATCTTCCTGGAGTCTAAAGCCACTCTCACCCACATTGTTACCTTTATAATTGCATATGTCAATGAGAGCAGCTTTAGATTCTGCAAAAGTGCAAACAGAAACAATCTAATTCACTTCACTGGAGAACAAAAAAAAAAGCCTCTAGAGAGAGAGATTAGAATCCTGAACAAGATGAGATCTTCCAGGGAGTAAAAGGTGTCAAATCTATAAAAGCTGGATTCACAGTATGTCAGGAGCTCACCATATAGGATCTAAGATGGAACACTTTGTCCCAAAATAAAGTTAGAGAACCTCATAGTACAACTACCACCTTTTAGGAGACCAATTATAGAAAATTTCTAGATCAGAATGATTTTTTTTTTTTTACAAGAACATACCTGCATAGCAATCATTATCTCAGGATTCATATATAATAAGTAAATGAACCTCATGTTGCAAATATCTCAGTAGTACAAAATAACAGAAATTTCTAATGTTAGGTGAAATGAAACAGCTAAATAGCACTATGCTATAGTACTCACCTTTCTAAAACACACACAAAAGGATCTAATTAATCAACTACCTATGCAAGATAGTAAATAATAAGTTAATTTGGTTTCCAGGAAAACAATAACAATATTCTTTGATATTGAGAATGCCTGTGGGATGTTCCTCAGTTACTTCTAGAATAGATGAATATGAAGTTGGTAAATGGACTCAAAATAACAATTTACAATACGTATCCACTTCTCCAAAGAAAATCAATAACACTGGGATGCAGAACAATGCCTCCAAGTTTGACATTATGCACACTACAGTGGAAAACATCTGGCAAGCTAACAATAAATAAGATTGCTTTTTTTCAGAGTTACTATCATCAACCACCCTCTATTTCAGGAATGGAGAAGGTCATACTAGCATACTTATTATAGGAATTGTATTATCTATACTGACTTGCAAAATCAGTTTAATACCTCTAACCAAGTATCATATCAAATTCAGCAGAAATAAGGTTAGATAAAGTGCTCCAGACATACAGTAATCAGCAAACTAACAACCCACTCACTCTGCCAGTAGAGAAAACTTTAATTAGAGACTGCAACATCCCTCCTCAATCATTTAAGCACTTATTCTTAGAATACAGATTCTCACACATCAGGAGATAGGAAATACAAGTTAAGTCTATTTATACTTAAAAGTAACAAACCATTATAACAGCTCACAAATGTTGCTAATTATTTGAGAATTATGTTAAGTAAGTTAATTTTTCACACAACAAAATTAATGTTCATTATTAAGCTTTTTATTACCTAAATACAATAATATGCTGACCAGTACAAATTCTCACACATTCAGATCAGAAACTGTCATCTGAAAACAGCAAAATCTTTGGCCCATTTTGAACACACAGGGAAATTTACAAGAATAACAATTTTATAGCATGTACTGTCATGCACAATTTTTATAGTTACTTCTTTAACATACAACTTTCCTATAATAGCAGAAAAACTCTTATTTCATTAAATGCCAATAAAGGAAGTTCCATGAGTGAGTAAGCTTTTTTTGCACACAAAGACTGTTCACCCGGATCTACAAGTTTTTCTTTGTGGCAATTACAAAATTGTGAAAAATTTTATTACAAATATTTATTTTATAAAACAAAACTTTCTAGTCCATTCAAAAATTTACAGAAAATAGACATGATTATATTTAATAACTCTCTTTTATAATACAAGCTATTAAAACTGTAAATAATTTTTACAATTTCATATACAGCCATCTTAAAATATCTATCCTCAAAACAGAGCTAGAAAAATTAATTTTTTTCATTAACCTCCAAGGTGATGAATTATTTTATGGTCTTTTAAGGGTTCAACATTTTGCAAATTTTCCCACCATTTAAACAGGAAAGAGTCTACTATCAACTGAAACCAAGGTGTGATACAATGTCCTCTTCCTTGAAGATTTTCTGAAATAAATTTGTAACAACATTTAAGAGGTTTCATCAAGCTGTGCAAACTTAAACAGAAAGAAGGTTACACTAAAGATGCATTTAAATGGATAAGCTATTTATTCAGGCTATAGCTCATTGTGTAACATAAACTAAAAATAAATAAATTTTCTGTTTATACTCCGGGATGCCCAAACGGGCAGAGCAGTTCACACGATAGATTGAATACAAGAAACAGCAGTCACGGGCTTGAACACCGATCACTCAAGGCACGTGTACTTATGCACACACGCGCCTGACCACTAGGCTACGGCAGCCTCTGGGAACTACATGGGAATATTCAGTTGGAAAGCAATTGAGACTACAATAATAACAATTCATTATCCTAGTGTGGAACAGTCACACATCTAACAAGAAAAAATTAACACATGGAAGATTAGAACTCCTGCAGAGACCACTCTAAGGTAATAATTTGTAATAAAATTAATGGCTAGAATATCTCTGGAAGTTAATTAAAACAGAATTGGTAACAGCTCTAACTGCACGAGAACTTTTTATTATTATTATTATTTAAAATCAAGAAGTTTTCTAACACATAAAACCAATAAAGAATTCATTCAGTGACCAGTCAAAGAAAAATTTTGCAGTTTAAACAAAAATTTTCTACATTTTTATTTTATTTAACTGTTTTTTTTTGGTTTGGTAGTTGTTGGCGCATCGGCTTCTGTGGCCATAGTGCACCTCCCAAGGTTTTTGCAGTACTTTGATCCAAGCCCGAGGCGGGAATCGAACCCACGACCTTTGGGTTGCCAGGCAGGCACTTTACCCACCTGGCTAGCCCGGTCGGCCTTTATTTAACTAGTCTGATTGTAGTGGGCTATATTTATTAATATATTATTTAGCTCATATTTTGGAAGAAACAAATGCTGCACACAGTAGAGTCAAAAAGTTTGTGGACTGCATCCTTTCATGGTTATTTCAGAAGACTGAAACTTTTCTTCACTGCTGTAGTAAAGGTTGCCAAGTTATGTTTCAATTACTGCATTGAAATAGTTTGACAATAATATGTATATAATATGATACCCTGCAGTGAGAGGGCTATACATACCTGTGAGTTCTAATTCAAAAATAATGGACTAATATTAACTGTTGGTGAAAATATAAAAAACTAACTTTCTATTCATCATTTTGCCCAGAAACATAGTCTGAGCAACCATGTCTGTTTCAAGTTATTTTGCAATAGTGTAAGAATTGTACTCATTCACTACAAAAAATATTTGTTACTTTCCATCTAGCTTGAGAAATCTTAAATTCATTCATTCATTACTGTTTATGAAAACATGATTATTCTTGTTTCAATGATTTATATTCACTGAAACTAGATATTTCTGGATGAACTCTTCAATCACAAACTATGATAATGCAAGACATTAGTTTAAAATACTTTTCATGTACTATGAAAACAACAGGACCAGGTAGTTTTTATTGAACAGCCAAATAAACTCCATGAAAACATACCTAAGATAGCTTGAGTGTTTCATTTATTTTAATAATATGCCACTTGAGGATGTGAGAGTAGGACAAAAAAATATTTTGAAAACAGACTGTACTCAGTAACAAAAATTCATTCTAAAGAGGTTGTTTACATTAGTACAAAGGCCATGTACAACTGAGACCAAAAATAGAAAGCACTATTTTTGTTCTACACCAGACTATTCAAGAATAATATATATATTTATTTAATCTAATAAGTGGCTTGAAAGGATTAGAAACAAAAATCATGGGGGGGGGGGGGTGTGATTAATTTATTACATACATGATATTTTTTTAAATACTATGAAGTTAGGGATCAAGTGCTTCCTGCAGGTTGTCTTCATTTAAACAATATTAAAAATGACAACGTACTGCTGTGCAAGAATGTCTATCTAACACTGATACTAGAAAGAGATATCTGATGTAAGGGAGCAAAAGATTTGAACAAATCTTTTTTTAAATTTAAATGTGAATTTCTGCAATCATCCATTTTAAATTTTTGTGCCATCTGAGAAAGATTAAAGATGACAGATCTTTATTTAACTCTTTTAAACCCTAATACAATTCATAGTAAGAATATCATTTTGTGTCCCCACCAACTAATATGGTTACCCTTTCAAACAAAACTATTGTGTTGTTTAAGAATTTTTGGCATAAAACCTACTAACAAGTTCCTGTATATCACTGCTCAGAGAACTTCATATTAGACGACACAATTATCCCCAAGTCTTTTTCCTTATCAAACAGCGTAGATGTCTTCTTTAAAATGTACTGTTTGATACACACTAGTGTAGTACATCACACCTTCCTACTGAGTTTCCTTATTGTAATTACAGTATATGGAAAAGGAAGACTGAAAAGGCTCAATACAGATGTCTTTTTCTTTAGAAATTAGGTGCGGGGGAAAAAAAATTAATATAAACGAAGAATGATTTTATATGCTCCACTTTAAAGAAACCAAAATTAGAAATAATGCAAGAAAGACAAATGGAACTCCCATTAGCAGCATCACAGAAAGAGACTGATGGTTCAGAAAGTTTCATAACAAGTGACTTTCACGTTATAAAAAAACCTATTGAGTATTAACAGCAAGACATTACTGCTGCTCAAAAATTTACTGAAGATTTAAGGTCATGTATCAAAAAAGAAAAATCAATTGGAGAATAATATAGAGGAATTCAAAGAAGAGAACATAAATTCTATGTTTTTACCCCTTAATATAACAGCCCATGGATCAAAGGGTTCTAGAATGTCTGATAAGGCAACATAAAAAAAACACTAGTGAAGTTTTTAAATCAAAACAATAATATAGGGCTTAATAAAATCATTTACAATATAACACTTGGAATGAAATTCCATGCAAGTTCAACATTTACTAAAATTTTTGGTCTGAAGTTGGGAACACTAATAAAGTCCTGAAGGATATAGATTATAATTGATTTCAGGCAAATTGAAGGTTCCAAAGATTTAAACAAAATTTTTAACCAATCTGTTAGAAAATAAAATTATTGCTCTAAATATGAAGAAAAGATTGAATTATATCTCAAGTCCAAAAAATGCTTTACATTATGTTGAATCAGACCACCGTTCAATGTAATAGAAGTGAAGGGAGTTATTTTTATTTATTTTTTTTTGAAACAGATGAAAATTATTTTATGATTCACTGTTTTAGCTGACCAACTACTGGTCCTGATTACAGCAGATAAAAAGGCTTCTACTGTACTTTGGTGCTATCCAAATGCAGTACCTTTTGCACTAATAAATTTTAAACCTCAACTGATAATTTCCAATTATCAGTTGAGGTTTATTAACCACCTTTGATGACCGAAAGTTGAAATTCCTACATTTAAAAACAATAAGAGATCCAACCCCTGTGGTATCATTAGTAGTCCATGAAGAACAGTGGTCATTTATTAAAGACAGTAATGAGGTTTTCACAAGGTTGTTTCTAATCATGATTGCCTTTATAATTCACACTCCTACCAAGATAAACTTGATTTATTAATTTTCCCTTCTATAATTACCCTAAAATCTGAAACATTTGTTTAGTAAACTTCTAGCACTAGAATGCACAATGTGAGTAAACTATTACAATATTTCTAGTCTAAAGCTGAAGTTACTGATCTAAAGGACATTTTAATTATAGCAGAGCATATATAATGAAAAACCTCTGGAGGTCAAAGTACAACAGGTACTATAACCTTTAGCACACTGACAAATATAAAATCATGTTTTCTTGTAGTAAAATCTTAATGAAAACAGGATATGTAGAATAGCCATGCAATGTCTGGAAATGGTTCCCTATGCTGGTCACGTTGTTGCCCAAACTAGCCCTGAGATGTCTTGCCAATATAGCTAGCATCATGCACTGAACATTAAATTTTATATAATATCCATCACCAGAGTGGATGTTTTTTTTTAATCTGCATGTGAGCTATCTAAGGGATCATCTAGGCAACAGTGAATGTGTGACACCATACAGACACCTACCTACTCTGCACTATTATTGATTGTGAGAAATATCATCAGAGCACCATGTTACCCACATCAATGGCAAGCAAGCACAAGAAAAAGAGGGAGAATAAATAATATTTTGTATATGGAAATAATGATGTGACTCCCATGCATTTAAGATGCTGCCACTGCAAGAAAATATGGTTGGAAAAGACTATGCTCATTGTTAAAAGCTACTTATGTCACCACATGATCTTTAATTGTACAAGGATATTATTTTGAAAAAAATTAAAAGATTTAGAAGTATCAGTGCTCTAGAGGTTATACAGTAAAACTTCATTTATTTGAATTGACCAAAATTCTTAAGAAAGTGAATAGAAACATAAAATTTATAAAGATACTATATGTAATACACTAGCAATTATTTGTCTATAGGATTTCAGAAGTTGCCAGATCCAGATCGCATTTTAAATAATCTGTACTAAAATCCGATATCATTGGTTAGGGGAGTGGTAATGACTTGAAGGGGGCTTAGAGGGGAACAGGTATCCTGTGTGTTATCAGACACAGCCTAAAACACTGATGGATCCAATATCTCTCTATTACAGAAGATTTAGGAGAAGTCCAGTTGGCCTGCCTCCTTAAAATCCACTCATGCACATCTTCTCGATGGTAAGCCCTGTTACGTCACTTAGGTGGCAACGAACATGTAGAGTGGTTCTCTTCAAGATGCCTGGTCAGCGTGAAGAGGAAAAGATCAAACCCTCCAGCATATGAAAGCACGACGAAACAAATGGCCCTCAGCAGCTTTCACTCTCCCTCTTACGGCAGCGAGAGGATCAGAGTGGAAGCAGAGGGTGCTAAGAATCTCTGGGTATGACCAGGCTGCCATGCACGGAAACTGAACTTGGCCTGTTATAACGTAAGAACATTCATCGGTGAAGACAGGATATTAGAGCTGGAAAAGGAATTAGAAAATGTGAATTGGAATATCATCGGTTTGGCTGAAACAACAAGAAGAAATGAATCACTTATAAGTTTATCAAGTGGAAATCTGCTGTACACCAATGGAAACAGTGAAAGGAGTGAAGGTGCAGTTAGGTTTCTGGTCCATAAAGATTTTAAAAACAACATTTTGGAATTCAAAAGTACATCACCAAGAGTGTCAAGACTAATACTCAAGATTTCTAAGAGATACAAGCTAAAGATTATAATGATTTATGCACCAACATCGAGCCATGATGATGAAGAGGTTGAAGAAATGTACACTGAAATTGAGAGTCTTCTAGATGAGCAGAAAACCCACTACACTAATATTATGGGAGACTTCAATGCTAAGGTTGGAAAGAGACAAAACAGCGCAGAAAGGGGAACTATAGGAAATTTTGGAATTGGTGAAAGACTTGTGGAATTTGCAGAATCTCAACGACTGTCAGTAACTTTTTTCAAGAAAAGGGTGAACAGAAAGTGAACACGGAAGAGTCCAAATGGATTAACTACTAATGAAATCTACTTCATCCTCACCAACAGAAGTTATATTGTGAATGATGTTACCGTCCTGAATAAGGTAAATGTTGGAAGTGATCACAGAATGGTAAGATGTACACTTGATATAGATGTAGGAAAGGAAAAAACTGACTCGAGTAAATAATACAAAGGTCTTTTGAGATAACAAAAGAGGAGAAAAAGCAGTATGTACTGGAACTTAAGAACAAGTATGAACTTCTGCAGACTGCTGAGGACCAAGATATCGATGAGGAATATTACAACTTTTTGAAAGTGATAGAGCCCAAGAAACCTAGAGGGAAAAAGAAATCCAAAGAAGAAAAAATTAGTCAAGAAACACTTGTCATGATGAACCGAAGACGACAAATGAAAAGCAAGAAAAACACTGACAGGGAGAAAATTGAGTATACTGAGTTATGCAAAGCCATTAGAGAGAGACTCAGAGAGGACATAAGAAGATTTAGCACAAGAAAAGTAGAACAAGCATTAAGGGAAAACAAAGGATTTAAATCAGCAGCCATGAGCAGTAATACAGAAAAACAAATGATACTGAAACTGAAGAATAGCGATGGTGTACTTATAAACAGCATAAGACTACTACAGAGAATTATACAAGGAGCAGGGGAATGATGCCAGCAGTGGGGAAGATGGATTACAAAGTAGCAACACATACGACATACCCAATATTCTTCCTGATGAGGTAGAACATGCATTGAAGAATCAGAAAGCCCCGGGGGAAGATGAAGTTACTGTAGAGTTGTTAAAATTGGGAGGAAGAGACATAACACAAACTGGCAAGGCTCTTCACAAAGTGCATTCAAAAAGGTGTGACGCCTAAGCAGTGGAATAATGCAATCATAGTTTTGCTGCATAAGAAAGGAGATAAATTGGAAATTATAGACCAATTAGCTTGTTATCCCACATCGGTCATTACTAACAGATTAGAAAGAATACTTGATGAGAATCAACCGAAAGAGCAAGCTTGCTTTAGGACAGGATTCTCAACTATGGATCACCTTCATGTAATATCACAGCTAATGGAGAAAGCATATGAATAAAAACACCATTATGCCTGGCATTTGACCCCATACAGCATAAGGCAATGTTTCAGGCACTGGAAAGACAAGGCATTGATACCCCATATATTATGATTTTGAAGAAAATATATGAGAGTGCTACCTCCTTTATTAGACTAGACAAAGACAGTACGAAATTTAAAATTGAGAAAGGAGATCGACAAGGAGACAATATCTCCGAAGCTGTTTACTGCTGCCCTTGAGGAAGCTTTCAGAAGATTAGACTGGTCGCAGAAAGGAGTCAATGTGAACGGAGAGTACCTAAACCATTTACAATTTGCAGATGACATTGTGGTCATAAGCCATGATTCCAAAGAATTAGAGGAAAATCTTAATCAGTTATGCACAGCTAGTAAGGATTTTGGACTAAAGATAAATATGGCTAAAACAAAAGTAATGATGAACAAGTATGCCACAGAAAGGGAAATAATGATTGAAGGAGCAGTAATTGAAAAGGTGGAGTCATATACTTATCTGGAACAAGTTATTAGCTGTAATAATGATAAATGGCTGGAAGTCAAGAGAAGAATAAATTTTGGATGAAGAGCAATATCCCAGTTTGTCTGAAACGTAAAATAATGAACCAATGTATACTCCCCAACATGACTTATGGAAGAGAAGCTGAGAACTAGTATCGGTAACGGTATCAAATCCACGTGTTACAAATTGCAGCTCCGTTGAACGAGAGGTTTTTAACCGTATTTAGCCGATATATTAACCAATTGTTATATCAATTTATTATCTATAAGTAGCTATAGACCTAGTCAGGATACTTAGTTTATTCTAAACTGAGACAGTGAGATTTGGAAGTTAATCAATACTTAAGAGTCCATAGAAGTACCAGTCGTAATTACCGCCATTGTAACACGATAAAGCATATCCGGAATTCGATAGCATTAGCTTTGTATAGTATAGTGCATAATATAAATGTGGCGTTATAACTGTGTTAGGATACAAGTTTAAGGTTTTAATTCTGTTCTGAAATTGTAATTTTATTGACATTAAATCGAAATCATGACTCAAACCAGAGCAGCAAAGCAAAAGGCTCAAGCTAATGGGAGTGCTGTGGCTCAGGGGAGAACTGAGGGGGCAGTTGCCCTCTGAATCACAGCCTTTTAAGATGCACTGTTTGCTTGATGTTTGCGGAGCAATCAGGTACGGGACATGATACTGCCATGGGGGATGTCTTTGTGTGTGCACGATGCAAGGAAATTAGGCGACAAATCAGTGTTGTTATGGGCCTATAAGAGACCTTGAAGGACAGGGTGGATGCCCTCGAAGGAAATAAATTGAGGGGCCCATCAACGCCAGAGCTTGCACTTGGTCATCTTGCAACACAGAGGCAGCCCCCAAGGCAGAATGCGCTGGTCCCACAGGAACTAGTAGTTGTTGGTGACTCTATTGTCAGGGAAACGGGAAACATGCTTTGTAAAAAGGATAGGTGGAACAGGACCAGGGTATGTCTGCCAGGGGCGAAGGTTGATGACGTTGTAGAGCGGATATCATCTTTTACGGGCACAAAAGGTGATATAGTTGTACACGTTGGCACTAATGATATTAAGAGTAAGAGACCAGCGGAATTACTTAACAAGTACAGGTCACTGTTGAAAAAAAGCCGTGAAGTAGGGTTGAATTTGAAAGTGTCTGCAATTCTGCCCAGACACGATAGGAGGGAGTATATGATGAGAGCCTTGTCGATCAATTCGGCCCTGGAAAGATTGTGCAAGGCTCAAGGGGTAGAATTTTTTTCAGCCTGGACTGTACTTGTTAACAGGAGAGATTGCTTCTACAGGGATGGGATACACTTAAATAGAAAGGGTGCAAGAATATTTGCTGATGCTATCGAGGCAGTGTTAGGTGGGTCGGAAAACTGCTAGCTTGGGGGGAGACAAAGACAAATAGATTAACAGTAGCCACTGGCAGAGGTGAAAGAGATTCTTGCATTGCTTCTATTGGAATGAGCAGAAGCCTGAAAAACAATATGCGGGATATTTCAGAGACTGCTGGAAGTCATTGCGGTACAAGTAAACACATGGGTTGTGTTAGGGTAGCTAAGAATAGAAACAGGTGCATGTATTCTTGCGTGTACACCAATGCTAGGAGTTTAGTAAATAAATTTGATGAATTTGAGGTTTTGCTCAAAACATCAAAGGCAGATATTGTTGGGATATCAGAGACGTGGTGTCACACAGATATAAGGAATGCAGAACTGGAATTTGGGGAGTACAACGTCTACAGAAAGGATAGACAGGATAGGAAGGGAGGAGGGGTTATGCTATTAGTTAAAAAACACATAAAATCCAAGGAAGTGAAGCCAGTCGACATCGATGGACAGGGCAGTGTCGAGTCAGTTTGGTGTGACATAAGCATGGGTAAATCAAAATTGAGAGTAGGTGTAGGGAATCAAACACTCTTTTGTAATAGCATACTAAACACTGGCCTGTACAGGCCAAGTGTCATTCATGAGAATTTTTTTATTATTTTTTTACACTTTTCTTGAATATTTTCATGACTAGTGCATGGAAAATACTAAGTGAAAGAATCCTTAGAAAGTTATGAGGATGCACCTTAACTCCCAGAATTATTCATATATGGATGAAGATCAGGCCTTCACTGGTACTTTTCTAATACTGAAAAAGAAATACTCTTCTGAAAAGAATTTCCTACAGTGCAAGGGAGAACAGATGCAGAAAATTATGTACTGCAATCTATACACATGAATGAGAGACATTGGCTGGAGTTTCAAAATAGTGTTATTATTACTGATTAGCTGCAGCTCAATTGCCACATTATGCCATCTCTCTTAATGGCAATGGAGCCAACACCTATCCATGTTCTCTGGCTTAAACTGTTGACAGGTTTCATAAGTCATTAATAGTTGCCTATTAAGCTTTGGATGAATGATAATATTATCCTTTGTCTTTAAATAGTCAACTTGGATGTATATGCAATATAGCATCCCTGGAAGGAGTCCAAGTTTTTTTTTTTTTTTTTTCTGTCCCATTCTGCAGCTCTCTCACATACTCCATATAACCTGAGACAGAATTACTCTCTTTGAAACCTTTGTTCAAATAAAACTTGGATGATGATGATGTAAATAACATATCATAAACTTTTCAGAGGATAAGACGTGTGTTGATTTTTGGCACTGAGCTTGGAGAGGTGAACAGATGGCTGCTGAAAAGGGATAAGTAGTTTTGATGTTTTTAATGTACTACATTGTGTTCTACAAAGATATTAAATATGCTTAGTAGTGCTCATTAGCTTATTTTATTAAATTTAACTAGTGATTTTTGTAAGTTACGGTGTTGGTGCCAATATTGTTGCACCATTGTTGTAGTATACTAGATAGATACGAAATAGTGTAATACGTAGCACTGTATTAGGAATCTGTTAACTTAGTATAGTATTATTAAATTGTATTTAAATAGAAATAATGATCCAGAATAGTGGGAGTGCTGTGGCTCGGGGAGAGAAATGAAGGGATCAGTCTCAAAAAATGTGTGAAATATGAAATGTTTGCGGACATGATATAGCCAAGGAGGATGTCTTTGTGTGTAGGCATTCTGATGGGCCCATCAAGCTCTCAGCTGCCCAAATCAATGTCAGAGCTCACTCCTGTGCATTAGGCAACATGGTGGCAATTCCCAAGGCAGAATGCACTGGTCCCATTGGAACTAGTTATTGTTAGTGACTCTACTGTCAGGGAAACGGAGAATATATTATGCAAAAAAGGATAGGTGGAACACGACCAGGGTATGTTTGCCATGTGCAAAAGTTGATGACGTAGAGCTGATATCTTTTAAAGGCACAAAATGTGATATTATTATACATGTTGGCACATTAAGAGTAAGAGATCTGCAGATTTATTTAACAAGTACAGGTCAATGTTGAAAAAAAGTTGAGAGTTAAGGTTGAATTTGAAAGTGTCTGTAATTCTGCCCAGACACGATAGGAAGGAGTATATGATGACAGCCTTGACAATCAATTTGGCCTGAAGAGATTGTGCAAAGCTCATGGGGAAGAATTTTTCTCAGTACGGTCTGTGCTTGTTAACAGGAAAATTTGCTTCTACAGGGATAGGGTGCAAAAATATTTGCTGATGCTACCGAGAGTGTTAGAGGGTCGGAAAACTGCTAACTTGGGGGGATTAACAGTGGCCGTAGGGAGAAGTGAAAGTGATTCTTGCACTGCTTCTATTAGAATGAGCAGCAGCATGGAAAGCAAGGTGCTCGGAGTCATTATGGAACAAGTAAATACATGGGTTGTAGTAGCGTAACTAAGAGTAAGAACAGGTGCATGTAGACCAGTGCTAGAAGTATAGTAAATAAATTTGAAGTGCTGGTCCAAACATCAAAGGCAGATATTGTAGGGTTATCAGAGACATGGTGTCACACAGATATAAGCAGTGCAGAATTGGAATTTGGGGAGTACAATGTGTACAGAAAGGACAGGAAGGGAGGAGGGTTATGCTGTTAGTTAAGAAACTAACAATGAGAATAGGTGTGTATTATAGGCTTAATGACTCTGATGAGTATAAAGTGCAGAGAAATAGGGTGGGCCAGTAAATAAGAATGTCTTATAATGGGGGATTTTAACTTTCCAGATATTGACTGGAACTTATGGGTTGGTCACTTTGTGAATGGGGATACATTTGCACACCTCCAGTCCATGGAAGCTCTTATAATTCACTCGCACACTAGCAAGACTTTTGTGGATTTACTGGATGACTTTTCTACAGCAATATGTTCGAGAGGCAATCAGAGGGAGTAAGACTCTCAATCTGATTATCAGCAGTGATTATTCACGCATTAAGTGCCTCCGTAGCCAGGTGGGAAGGAGTAGCAGTGCATAGCATAAGCTTCTTGATTAGACTGGGGTTCGAGCCCATCACCACCAAATACGAAGGATGTGGAAAGGTCAGGGAATGACCACCGCATATCCCGGAGCAATATGGCCTTAGTTGCTAATGCTCCTAAAAACCAAATAACAACATATTCACCCATTAAGAATTTTCAGATAAATTAATGATGCTCGTGGCAGATAAGAAAAATGCATGGGATGCATATAAATTATCAGGTGACATAAGCCAGCCAGTAATCAAGTCACACAGGAGGTTAAGCTGGCAAAGGATGCAAAGAAAAACAGCAAAGAGTTCTTTACTTACGAATCGGATTGATCCACTTAACACAGATGATTCGACTATTGATGATCCTGCTCAGATAGCTGATAAACTGAATATGCATTTTGCATCTACATTCACAGATGAAGAGTTATTCAAGGAGGGAAATGCCAGAAGTTTATCAACCTCTAACTGAGAGCAAAGTGGAGGAGAAATGTTAAAGTTAAACATAAGGAAGGCACCTGGGGTGGATGGGATCTATCCAGTTATAGGAAGTAAGCAAACCCTTAGCCATAATTATAAGAGCTTCCATGGACTGGAGGTGTGCAAATGTATCCCCATTCACAAAGATGATCCAAACAGTGACAAGTAACTATAGAATGTTAATTTAACTTATGTTCTGGGAAAATAATGGAATCACCAGTTAAAGAAGCATCACAGAATCATCTACACAAGACTGTACTAATAGTTAGGACACAGCATGGGTTTGTTAAGGGGAGGTCTTGTCTGACCAATTTGATTGGATACTATGATGTGGTCACAAAGGAACTGGATGCAAAGAATAATTTTGATATCATATACTTGGATTTGAGGAAAGCTTTTGATACTGTTGTGCATGAAAGACTGCTGTATAAATTGGAGCAGTATGCCATTAAGGGCAAGTTGCTACAATGGATAAAGGGATGGTTGAGTGGGAGACAGCAGAGAGTGGTAATAAATGGACACTGCTCTTTGTGGAGTTCCCCAGGGTTTAGTGTTGTGCCCATTGTCGTTTTGTGTATTCATAAATGATATTGATGAAGGTATATCAGGCATAATGCCCAAGTTTGCAGATGATACAAATGTTGGTAGGGTTGTTAATGACAGTAAAGACAGTATGCTACTGCAACAGGATCTAGATAAGTTGGGCAAATAGGCTGATAAGTGGCAACTGAAATTTAACATTAACAAATGCAAAGTACTTTTACTGTACCCATACTGCATACGGGTAGCAGTAACCCAAGAGAAATGTACCAGCTATGGGATACTACACTCAGGGAAGTGGACAGTGAAAAAGACCTGGAGTTAATTGTGCAGTCAGATATAAAGTTTGCTGAGCAGTGCTCATGGGCTGCCAGAGCAGGTAATGGAGTCTTGCGAATGATATATAGGAATTTTGCTAGCAGGTGATTATCCAACTGTACAAGGCAATGACCAGGCCACACCTTGAGTACTGTACAGATCTGGAGGCCTCATTTTAGGAAGGATGTAGAGCTGCTAGAACAAGTACAAAGAAGGGCAACGAGATTGGTGAGGGAAACAAAGGGGTGCTTTTACCAAGAAAAGTTAAGTTCTGCAAATTGCAGTGCCTGGAGACTAGGCACCTGCGACATGATCTGATTGAGGTGTATAAGGCCTTGAACGGGTTGAAAAACCTCAATGCTAATGAGATTCTTCCTCTTGCTTAGATTAAGAACCTGAGGGGGTATAGATTCAAATTGAGGAAAGATGGTTGTAGAATAGATGTGCGGAAATTTGCCTTTAGCCAGCAGATAGCAGACTTCCATCTCTTGTTGTGAAACTGATAGCTTATAGGAATTTAAGGTTGAGCTAGAAGATCATTTGGAGTGAATAGATGGGTGAAGTGGGAGGTTTTTTTTTTTTTTTTTGGATGATGAAAACACTATAGACTATTTGCACCTCTGAACACAGGAATTTTAAGCACATTTTGCACAAAATGAAGTGCATCATATAGAATAAAAAGAATTCATAAATTTTGGATGTGAAAGCAGGCCAAATATATATATATCAAAAAGAACTAAAATTTTATTTATTGCTATAACATTAAATTTCACTCTTTCTTACCTAAAAATCCCTTTAAGTCTTTTTGAGCAATGTAACAATAATCTTTAACTTCATTTGGGTTGGGATTGAGAGTTACATCTTTTTGTATAATAAGAGCATAATCGATTTCTCGTTCACCCCATATTCCATTGGAAGGAGCTGTATATAATATTCTAGTCATGTAATGAAATTCTTCAAGAGGCAACTGTTAGCAAGAAAAACAATATACAGATAAAGTAGAAGTGGACAGAACAAATATTTATCATTACATCATTAAAATAATAATTTTTACAAAGGTGGCCCCTCCTCCACCCGAGGGACGTTCAATAAATTATCTACCTACATATGAAAGAAATAAGATGGAGGCAAAAATCTGTTTAATTTTTCAATATAACTCCCTTGAACTGCAATACACTTCATCCATTTTGTTGGCAATAAGAAAATAACAGACAAATAAAATTCTTGAAAATAAGATCCTGTCCATCAAAGAATGAAGAAACAGCAGACTTCAGTTCATTATCTTCAGCAAAACATGTCCAAGTACATTTTCTTGAGGTGTTGAAACAGGAAACAGTCAGTCACTGGGGGACAGATCCAGACTGTAAGGTGGAGGGGAAAGCAACAGCATGTGACCTGTGCACTGTCTTGAAGAGGCAGCACACATCTGGAAAGTTTTCCATTATGACATCCCTTAGGTTGTACAGTAGGGATGCATGACTCCCCAGTGATTGTTTGTGTTCCAAGTGGTGAATGTACAAAATTCCATCAGCATCCCAAAAAATGGTGGCCATAATCTAGCCAGTTGAAGGTTGTCTGAAATTTTTTGGGTGCTTCTATTACACTGATTCTTGCTTGGTCTCAGGATCCCAGTGATGAACCCATGTTTCATCACTGCAACAATTCTGGAGATAAAAGTTTCAGGATCCCTTCCATAAAGCTCACCATACTTGCAATTGCTTTTGCACAGGGGTCAGAAATCTGCAGATCCATCTTGTAATGACCTTAGTCATCGCCAAAAGTTCATGAAGGATAGTTATAACTGTTCCCTCAGATGTCATATTCCCTAGAGATTTGTCATTCAGCACAAGAGTTTCCACAGCTTGGCACATTTCTGGACTGGTCGCCGTCACAGAGCTTCCTAGATGCAGATCATCTTCGATGGAATCTCTACCCCACTTGAATTGTTTTAACCAGAATTTCACCTGGCAGTGAAGGTGCACTGCTGCCATAAACAGCCACCATTCTTTCATGAATGGCCTTTGACCTTCTTTGGCGAGAAATTTTATGACTGAACGATGCTCCAATTTCAGCAAATCCATACTTTGATACAGGTGTCTTCGTTCTTTATGTTACAACAGCACAACCTTAAAACACAGTGGGTTAAAAATTAGTGTGATTTAAGTTGAGGTATGTAGGAACATGATAAATCATGAATAATTGAAATATAACAATGGGAAATACCTTATGTAGATAATTTATTGAATGTCCCTCATACCACACAATTAATTATTTCATGTTTTTATTTCTAACAAGATGGCATCACAGAATGAAAAAATTCTCTGAGCACTGTACTGCAAACTATGGCTTAGCCTGTTTGAGATTGAAAAAAAAAAATGAAGTTTTTTTTTTTTTCAATCTCAAACTTCATTTACATGACTTTAGGTCATGTAAACACACTTGATAAAAGTGCAAATTACTCACAGTATCTTCTGTTAGATAAAAGTTATTTGTGTAGAATGCTTTAATTAATTGCCTAGAGAAATTTTTAAGAAATAAATAAGCAGCTTTTGTGAATTTTTTGCAAATGTATAAGGTACAAGCAATTTCCATTACGTTAGTCACATTGCAATTGTAGAAAATGGTGAGATTAACAAATTATAAATGACCTAAAGAAGAGTTAAGTCTCTGACTGTTTTATATACAAATCTCCAAAGCACTGTACTACAAACTATGATTGTATACAGCAATTTTTTTTTTTTTAAAGTAGAAACATTCTTGTGTACTTGGAACAAAAGATTTAAAAATTTTGTTGCCAGGATATTTATCTTGCATAAAATTTATGATTATCTCAGCTGTCATACATTTTGGAATACATGTTATTTGGTTTTTTTAGGAGCATTAGCAACTAAGACCATATTGCTCCGGGAATATGCAGTGGTCATTCCCTGACCTTTCCGCATCCTCCACAATTGGTGGCTCACGGACTCGAACCCCGGTCTAATCAAGAAGCATGCGCTATGCACTGCTGCTCCTGCCCACTTGGCTACGGAGGTGCCTTTGGAATACATCTTTTCATTATACCATATGCATGGGAAAATCACTCCTGATTAAAATCATCAACTTTCACTTCCCCAGTCTTTACTAGATGCAACAGATTGGAAATTAAATTAAATACTGATGAATTTCTTTAGAAACCTAAGCAGTAATAGATATGAATAAATATCATTCAATACAAAAAGAATTGGCATAGAGCCTCTATATATATATTTTTTGTGTTGTTGTTGTTATGGGAGTTTAATGGCACATAAGCTGCTATGGCTATAATGCACCATTTTTTTTTTTGTGTGTGTTAAGGAAAAGCATTTAATATATTACACACATTAGTTTTTAAAAAAATTGCTGATTTTTTATTATTATAAATAACCTTAGCACTCAAGTTATAACACAGCTAATTCTATATGGTTTCAAAGAAATTGTTAAATGTTTGTAGGGTTATCCTGTCCTTTCAGAAATGGACACGATATGGCTATTAGTTCAAAATATGAGAGACCGTTATGAAAGGCTATCATAACTTTTAAACTAAGAAAAGAGATATACAGACTATGAAACAAAACTAATAGAATAATATATTGCATTGAAGGTTTTCAATGGTCATAATATTCACAAAAGAACAAACATTGCACTATTTTGAAAAAGTTAAGCCATTAGTTTAAAAGATGAGAATTGTTATGACAGTGTCTTCAAAACTAATACAATAATATACTGCATCTGTTTGCATAGGCACCTTGTTTTTCCCTTAACAATTTATACTGCCATAGCTAAGATATCCTTTCTAAAAGACACTGATTTTAATTAAATATATTTATCAATACATAGAACTTTTTTTTTTAGTGTCACTGAACTCAACAGTCTTGAGATGGTGAAAGTCAAACATTTCAACATGCATGCCATCAGAGGCATCCAAAATATTCTGTATTCATCACTGGAATGTCCCATAACTTCAGCCAGAAAATTTCTTCACTGATGCTGTTAAAATTTCTTGCTTTAGCTTTTCAACTGTGTGGACTATTTCTATAAACAGTATTAATTGGATTGAGTCTAGAGAGTGCAGTGGCAAATACCATTCATGTGAATTGTGCAGGAAATCAAATAGGCACAATTCAATCATGAACAGGGACTGACAAATTTTTTTTCAGATATAGGTGCCAGGTTTGAAGAAAAAATTCCTTCCAAACACAGCTAGTATGCAAAAGTTTGAGCATGGAAACAGCATATGGCATCTCTTCCTTGTGTTGGGTAGACTATCATTCCATGATTGAGGATGTCTTAAAATAAAAAACTCTAACACTAAAGATATTAGACTTCAATTTCCCCAATATGGATTCTGACAGTCAATCCACTGGTGGTATACTGGCTTATGTTACCTAAATTCAATGGAAAAGTTTGATGAAACACAAGCAGCTCCTCTTTACATTTCTAAGGCTTTGATTATGCTAAACAAGCTCCCATCTCATGGACAGCTGACTGTTTTTTTTCGGTTGCATATACAATTTCTTTCTGACCACTCGTTGTGTATAATGGTTGTCTTCTAATTTTTAATGTACAACTTGTATACATCAAGTTGCATGACTATTATGGAGGCGAAATTGAAAAATATTTAATGCTGGTGTTCCACAGAGTTCAGTTCTTTCTTCCACTGTTTTCCTCTTCTATATTAATGACCTTCTTACACTGACTGAAAAACCTATTCATAGTTTTGCTGATGATATCACATTGCATTCCACCTTCCAGTTTGAGAAACCTTGCCCTGAACAAACAGCTTAAGCTTGAATAAAAAAAAAAAAAAAAGGTAAAGTGCAGCCATTATCAACCCACTGCAGGATGGAAGCCTCCTCAACAATTCATGCTGAGGGTTGTTGTTTGTTTGTTATTTGGTTTTTAGGAGCATTAGCAACTAAGGCCATATTGCTCCAGGAATATGCGGTAGTCATTCCCTTGACCTTTCCGCATCCTCCGTATTTGGTGGTGACGGGCTCGAACCCCGGTCTAATCAAGAAGCGTGTGCTACGCACTGCTGCTCCTTCCTACCTGGCTACGGAGGCGCCCTCATGCTGAGGGAAATGGACCATAACCTGCCACGCTGGTCCAGTGCGGGGGTTGGCAGATCGACCGCATTCAGCAGTCAAGGGCTTGAACCCGCTCTACTCAAAGAGCGTGTGCTACTACACTCCTGCTCCTGACCACTCGGCTATAATGGACAAAAACAACTAAGTTAATTTCAATTCTTCTAAAACTCCACCCTGACTTATATCTTGCAAAAAAGAAAAAGAATATTGTCCTTGTGCTTATCTTTGATGGCTCTCAGATCTCTTGACACTGACCTCTAATCTCTGTTGGCATAAGCATATCACAAATATTGCTTCCTCTGCATATATAAAAAAATCTGGGTTTTCTCTTTCACTCTCAGTTTTATGTTTCTTCTAAACAACTACTAAGTCAGTATAACTCTCAAATCCATCCTAACATGGAATATTTTTCCCGCATACGGAGTAGTGCACCCAAAACTTCTCTCAGGTTGGTTGGTTTGGGTTTTATCGGCACATTAGCAACTATGGCTATAATGAACAAAACCCAGGTCATATAAAAGATAACAGTTAAAATGTCAGTTACCTAACAAATTAGGTCACTAAGTCAAAATGCAAAAAAAAAAAGTACATAAGGATAAATTTTAAATAAGAGTGAAAATGTTTAATGATTTTAAATTACTAAAAACTGCTAACAGACGGTCACTGTTAGATAAAATCTGACTGAGTGTAAAAGGCTCTGATTACTTGGTAAAAATGACTAAAAGCAATAAAATACAAAACACTGTCATATCTATAATGTGGACACTTGGACAGAATATGTCACACATAGGGGAGTCATCTGTCCTCAAGAGGGATGACTGTTCTATGTGGGGGTGAGCAATAAAACTTCCACTCTTACAGTTCCTGTGCAGATTAGACTGCCAGTGTTTGATTATAGGCATTAACTGCTACAGCTTGTTCATGACCTGTCCATGCAAAAATTATTGCCACTGGGAGAGTAACCTATTGCATATTACTTTCCTGTAGTCTAGGTAGGGGACTAACAAGTTATAGTTGTTCTGGGGTTGCGGTGACAATGCAGTGTCAGCCAGTTCATTAGCCTTCATTCCAATGTGCCTTTGGGAACAAACAAAAATGTATATCAAAGGAATATAACATCTGCTGGATGGAGTCATGAATGGATGAGGATATCTCATCCCCAACAAAGCCGATAGTATACTTAGAGTCTCTATACAACATAACCTTTGATTACAGAGCAATAAAAAGTACTGAAGCCTATAACAGCTACAAGGTGATGTGTAATAGAGCCACAGAAAAGGTTCGACAGGCAAAGGCAGTTTATAAGAAATCACTAGCAAACAGAGCAAAGAGGGGGGGGGATAAAGAATTCTTCACATATATAAATGCCAAGAAGAGCAGGACAAACCAGATCGGACCTTTACGTAAGGGAAAGGGGATAGTATTAAATACACCAGCTGCCGTTGTAGATGAACTCAACAGTTATTTTGCATCGATATTTACAAATGAAAAGCCTTTTGTGGCAATGGGAAATTGTGGGAGCGAAGTTAAAAAATATGTAATTAATGATATTGAAATTTTGCAAGATTATTTAATGAAAAAACTTTCGAGCCTACAGACCAGTAAGGCTCCTGGAGTTGATGGAATATACCCTATAATCTTAAGAGAGGCGGCAAGCGAGTGCATTGAACCACTGAGGCTAATTATGCGAGCATCACTAGACTCTGGGGAGATTCCCTTGGATTGGAAAAGTGCAAATGTATCTCCCATACATAAGGGTGGCTCTAAAAGTCAAGTTGGAAATTATCGACCTGTCAGTCTGACTTCAGTAGTAGGGAAAATCATGGAGGCAATGATCAAGGGTGGAATTCAGGATCATTTGGATCGAACTGAAATTCTCAAGGATACTCAGCATGGTTTTGTAAAGGGAAAATCATGTTTAACAAATCTGGTTCGCTATTTCGAAAGGGTCACTCACAAGCTGGATTTAGGGAATAATTTCGACATTGTTTATTTAGATTTCAGCAAAGCTTTTGACTCAGTCCCACATGAGCGGTTGCTTTATGAGCTGGAACAGGTTGGAATCACTGGGAAAATCCTTAGATGGATAGAAGGATGGCTTCAGGGCAGGAGGCAGGCAGAGGGTTGTGATAAATGGCTATTCCTCAGATTGGGTTGATGTAAGAAGTGGGGTTCCCCAAGGATCAGTATTAGGGCCACTGTTGTTTTTAATTTTCATAAAGGACATTGATGAAGGGATACAGGGCATGATGTCTAAATTTGCAGATGATGTTAAAATTGGTAGAGTAGTTAATGATCACTGTCAAGCTGAGCTTCTTCAGAGAGACATAGATAGACTTCAGGAATGGTCAGAAAAATGGCAGCTGTGCTTTAATCCAACAAAGTGTAAGGTATTACACCTGGGAAACAGTAATCCCAAAATAACTTATTCACTTGGTGAAGTTCAACTAAACCCAGTACTGGAGGAAAGGGACTTGGGTGTTACTATACGGTCAGACATGAAATTCTCTGAGCATTGTAAACAGGTTGCAAGGAAAGCCCATGGTGTCCTATCGATGATCTATCGAACTTTTGCAAGTAGAGATAGGAACGTGATAATCCCATTATATAAGGCTTATGTTAGACCACACTTGGAATACTGTGTTCAAGTATGGAGACTGCACCTCAAGAAAGACATCGAGCTTCTTGAAAGGGTGCAAAGAAAGGTAACTCGCCTGGTGAGATCGGCAAAAGGGCGTCCTTATGAAGAAAGACTTCGAATATGTGGGTTGCAGAGTTTGGAAACTAGACACCTTAGAGGAGATTTGATTGAGGTGTTTAAGGCTCTGAGAGGCATCAGTAAAATGAATGAGGACAAAATTTTCAAGATTATAAATGATGCTAGAACTAGGGGACATAAATTCAAGTTACGGGGGGGGGGGGAATCTTTAGATTGGACTGCAGGAAGTTTTATTTTAGCCAGCGAGTTATAAATTACTGGAATAAGTTGCCTTCATGGGTGGTAGAGGCCGACAGTTTGGGGAAATTCAAAGGTCATCTGGATAGTACTTTCGGGTAAGGGAAGCGCATAGGATGATAGGTTTAATTTCCTTTTTATTTATTTTTTATTTTATTTATTAATTATTATTATTATTATTTTTTTTTTTGTGTTTATCATTGTTTTGTTCGGAATTTTTTTTTGGCTGGTGCAGCATAAGCCATAGGCTTTCTTGCACCATGCGGCCGTTACTAATACTAATACTAATTGTGGGGCTTAATCACATCCAAGGGTAATATTCTGTAGCATAAAGAGTTTATGTTGCATTCATCAGGAATCTTCTCAGATATAGTATTATCTACGAAGATGACATCAAACCACAAATGACTGACCTCAAGCCATCAGTGAGGACAGGTAAGAAGTCAGAGTATTCAGCTTGCTCAGCAGTATAGAACTGTTAGTAGACAGAATCTGGAGGAGTGGACTTTCACAGGTTTTAATAGAGAAGTTGTATAATAGCATTCAAGAATGCAAGGTAGATGAGACTGCTGTGATCACTGTCACATTATCATGGACAATGTTCAATTCTCTTGGTAAATTTTGGATATGAATACCAAAAGGGATGATTGGCAGTCTTGAGGCTGATATATAGAGGTTTTCCCAACATGGATCAAAAACAATGTCCATGTGGGGTGGTCTAGCAGGGATTTTAGTTTAAACGTGTACTGTAATGACAATTGCTTTTGTCAAAGAAAGGGCAATTCAGTTGCTTTAACATATACACTCTGGATAGGAGATGTTCAGGACACTCCAACAGCAATACAAATGACTTGATGGTGGACTGGGTCAAGCCACCAGATTATGCTATTTCTAGCCAATGCACGCACACACACAGTAGTGGTTCAGCAGTAGGAGGTACTGATATCAGAGTGGCAACTGACCATGTTTTTTTAATTGGTATTTGTGAGCTCAATAAATAGCTTGCAATGGGAGTGAATGATTCTCCTGGTGGAATAGTCACATCAGTTTGCATTCCAATATAATGCTTCCCTGCAACTTTTTTAGCATATGCTGACCTATTGCTGCTTATTGGCTTCATTGTTTTCCTGATAGGATATGTTCAGCTCTGCCTTGAGCCTTTGAATATTTTTCCTCCTTCCACTGCTGGCATGCCCTTGAGTACACAGGGTGTTCTACTTGGCAGTTAATGCATACAGGTTTTGTAGCTGATCATCCCATAATTTTACAGTCCTTAATATCATATCTAGAACACACACAAGGGTACGATGACAGGCCACTTGCGACAGTGTATTTTTGACAGTTGAAGCATCATAAGAGCTTCAGTATGTGTAGCTTTATCAGGCAGTGCAGGTACCATGCTGTGATGGAACTAGGAGTCAATAGAGAGTACAAAGTAACAATGAAGTTTCTAGTAGATACTGGATTCCCATTCATATGCACAAATATTCTCTTTACAGCTATCAACTCCTTAGGTTCAGAACAGATTTCTTCTACTGATACTTTTAGCATTAGTAGAGGCATATGATGCAAGAAAGCAAGCTTATAACAGCATCAGGCAAGAGGAATAATCCCATCAGCATTGAGCCTAGTCTCCAGATGCTGCAATTTGCAGAACTTTAAAAAAAAAAATTCTTGTTTATACTCCTGCACGACCACCAAGTCAGTGGAGTTTACAATAAATCAATCATTACAAATGTTAATTGTATTTAGCAGTCAGGGCTTGAACCTCGGTCCACTCAAAGAGCATGTGCTACCGCACTCGCACTCTTGACCACTCGGCTACGAGATTTTCTTCATAAGAGCACCCCTTTTTACCCTCAACAATCTTGCTGCCTTTCTCTGTACTCGTTCTAGCAACTCTACATCCTTCCTAAAATGAAGCTTCCAGACCTGTAGGCAGTACTCAAGGTGTAGCCTGACCATTGACTTATACAAGGGGATAATCACCTCCTTATCCCTGCTAGCAAAATTCCCGTATATCATTGACAAGCAGCATACTGTTATTAACAATCCTGCCAACCTTTGTATCATCTGCAAACTTTGACATTAGCTTGATATACCTTTGTCAATATCATTGATAAATATACAAAACAACGAGCCCAACACCGAACGCTGGGAAACACCACTAATAACATTAGTCGAAGAAGAGTAGTGTCCATTGATTACCACTCTGTCTTCTCCCACTCAACCATCCTTTTATCCATTGCAGGAATTTGCCCTTAATGCCATACTGCTCCAATTTGTACAGTAGTCTTCCATGTGCAACAGTATCAAAAGCTTTCCTAAAATCCAAGTATACGACATCAAAATTATTCTTTCCATCCAGTTCCTTTGTGACCACATCATAGTATCCAATCAAATTGGTCAGACAAGACTTCTTAACAAACCCATGCTGTGTCTGTCTGAATTATTACTGCAGTCTTGTCTAGATGATTCTGCAATGCTTTTTTATTTACCCTGGAACAGAAGTTACACTAGCAGGTCTGTAATTACTCATGTAACCCTTTGATCCCTTTTGTGAATTGGAGATATATTTACACATTTCCAGTCAGTGGGGACTTCCCCTGAGTCCACGGATGCCCTCATAATTATAGCTAAGGGTTTGCTTAGTTTCCTTGTCACCTCCTTTAATATAACTGGATAGATCCCATGAATTTCACAGTCCTTTATATCATATCATGAACACACAAGGGTTCTATGACAGGCCATTTGCAACAGTCTGTATTTTTGTCACTTGAAACATTGTATGGGCTTCAGTATGTATAGCTTTATCAGGCAGTGCAGGTACCATGTTGTGATGGAATTAGGAGACAATTGCAAGTTCAAAGTAACAATGAAGTTTCTAGTGGGTACTGGATTCCTATTCATATGCACGAATATTCTTTTTTTTTTTTTTTTGATTTGGTAGTTGTTGGCGCATCGGCTTCTGTGGCCATATTGCACCTCCCAAGGTTTTTGCAGTACTTTGATCCAAGCCCGAGGCGGGAATCGAACCCGCGACCTTTGGGTTGCCGGGTAGGTACTTTACCCACTCGGCTACGAATATTCTCTTTACAGCTATCAGCTCCTTAGGTTCAGAACAGATTTCTTCCTCTGATACTTCCAGAATATACCATTCAGAGATCATGCTACAATATGAATTTAGTGTTTTATGAAGGGACAACTGTAATCGATATTCCCCTGGAAATAGTGGCTTGAAACTGTTCTGAATACTTATGTTTGGTTTCAATGAAAAGGTCACCAAAATGTAGCCAATCTACCAATTTAGGAGCGCTTGCCAAAACTTTCTAACCCCCCTGTATAAAGAAGGTGACATTTCTGTTATGGACTTTTTGCTAGTGGAGTGGATTATCACGAAGCATGGTATAGGTCCTGATACCCCCTCTGCTCTGAGTCTTTTTGTTGCTGCTGTGGTAGCATCATTGTTCTCAGGTAGGGCCCATGTTGGGGTCCCAGAAGAAAAGTTAACATTATCAAGATTCACGACTTATTTTTATTTTGGTTCCCCACTCACCACAGAGTTTAAATGGGAAGACCACTACCTAGCAAGCCATTAATCACCTCGGGAGTGGGGTGGCATAGACTCCATACCTGCACCACCAGCAGCTTGAATTCAGGCTGGTGGTGGTGCAGGGCAGTGCCATGCCCCTACTCTCATAGGATATGGTCTGAGAGACTGTTGAACCAACTAGCCGAATGACCCTAGTCAAGCCACCCCAGGACTACCTATTTTGTCAAAGTAGTGTGCCGAAGCTGAACCTCTCAACCATGCAGGATTCCTATGGTGGAAGCTTGGAACTTCGACTGTGGGCACTGGATACCAGTGATGCTAATCTGAAGGACTAGAAACATCACTGGAAGGTCCCATCACCATGTACAGGTGCCCATATCAAGTGGCCTCTCTTAAGCTTCTATATCCATTCAGTATTATGGTTAATTAATAATCCATCTCTAACAAATTTTTTTTCATTCTGTCTCTACCGCACATCTTTTCTATATATATTTCCATGGGCACTGTTCTTCTGAATTAGCACCTACAATTCCTTCCCTCTCTTTCTTCCAAACCAGTAAGCAACCATTTACTGTTCAACTTCAAACTAACAGAACCAACATTTCTTCTCCCTCATTTATCCCTCCAACTTCTGTTTTTTGGAACAATCTTCCTTCACATGTTATTTACTGAAAATTACAATCTACAGAAATTCAAAGTCTACAAATTGTCAACAAATATCATTTGTCTTTTCAACCTTCAACCCATATACAGTACTAAGTAGTCTAGGTTCTATTAACTTTGTGTTTTGGGAGGAAAAAATAAAAATAAATAAATAAAATAAAAATTAATTTCCCCCTCAAGTGGCAATAACCAACCCAATACTTTCAAAAACTTTTTTTTTTTTTTTTTTAAGTAAATGTAAGGAGAACACTGCACTTAAAAAAGAAAATCAACATTTCACACAAAATTATAAATGTGTAGCATTATTAACTTTTAACTGTAAGCTCCTACAAACAGTGACTGCACTGCAATGTTTTGTCTATTCATCAAGAGTATACCTGTGTGCAAACATGCCTATATCCAAAAAAATAATGCTTTAATACATGTCACAGTAATAGCACATAGTCATAGAGGAGACTTCACATTCTTCATAAATGAAAAATTATACCTGAGATGCAGGAATTCCAAGTTCAATTCCTAGTCGTCTTTGAGCAGCTCTCCTTACACCAACAGCATCTTTTTCCTCTAATTCATTGGAAATATATAAAGGATGGCTACAGCATGTATTAGTATAATAACCTATAAAATTGAGGGGAAGAGGGAGGTAAAATGATTGTACTGATTAACTAAATACTAAAATTGTTCCATAACAAATTAGAAAACACATCTAAGTTTAAACAAATATTCAGAAAAGCAAAAATTATCCTGATTTAATTTTACAAGGTATGGTCCATTGTAAGGTGTCATAAACAAGTAAAAAATGTTTATAATGGTTCATCGGCTTTAATGCTTTTGTTTTTAAAGACCATCTCTTATGGCACATATAAATCCACATTTTCATTTTATCTAATATTTAGAGCTTTGCTAGAGTCCAAGTAAGTATATTTCATCTTTTCTGGTCTACTTTCCACATCAAATATACTCTGACAAAAGTTTTCCCCCATGTTTCATGGGAAGAAATTACAATAGCAAGCCTTCAGAATCTCCAATGTGATCATTGAAGAGCATGCTGGTATAAAATTAATGTAATCAGAAACATTACACTGTTGTAAAACTTTTTCAAATTAAATAGTCATATGTTTCAGGCAATTCATTTTGTCTTTTAGTGGTCAACAGTAATATACCACATACAAATTTACATAATGAAAAGAAAAAAAAAAACAAGTGCCATGTTTTTTTTTTATATATGCCTCCAGTCTGGGAGACTGATAACAAGAGAATAATGTCTGCACTATATCATTTCTCAAGGATCCAAGAAACTTGTCACAATATCCAACAGAAAAGTTTAATACAGGCAGTACTGCTATAACACCGTATGTGTTCCTAAATATTTCATGTTGTGGCATTTCGCACATTAAAAATAACAGAGCTTATGGGAAAAATAGGAATAGGGGCAGAGCACTCAAAAAAACATGCCGTAAGGAAAACACTTAAAGTTAGAAACCCAATAAAATTGCTAACACAGGTTTAAACATCTTAAATTTCTAATAAATAAATAAATATTACAGTAAATATAGCACTGTAATATATACATACTAATTAATATTTCTATTCACAGACTTTTTTTTTTTTTTGGGTAAAAAAGATAAGTAATCAATAACGAAGAACACGGCAAGCACATATTGCACAAGTGGGATAGATATGCAGTAATAATTTCAAGCATTAAAAATAGGAATGAAGAGAAGATTCTGAAAATTTATTTATGTTTTTTATATGATTGAAGATTTTGTGGAAGGGGAAACACGTTTCACCATAATAAAGTAAAAACCCACAGAATTCCAGATATCTGTATTATCACAAATGCAATAAGATCAAGTTTACTACCCGTTTATAATTAGGTTGCACTAACAGAAAAGTCCAATAAACCAGGGCCTGAAAATAGTTTTTATTGTTTTATGGTAGTGACCTCCAGAAATGTACTCCTCTGCTCATGAAAACATGAGTTGGCCTACTATATCTTGTGAATACAACGAATGACAACAGTGTGTCTCCAACCAATACAACTACAATAAATAGGAAATATAGCTCTCACACATTTTTTAAGCTTCATAAACTTGTATTTATGTATTGTTGCACAGGTCGCTATGCTCAGCTTGGTGCCGGGTTTTGTGTTCACCTGATGTTACTTGCAGACAAAATCGGGCACGAGCCAATGCGAAAATCATGTTATACCTGCATCGTCCCGTAATATATCAGTCGCATTGCCAAAATGCGCATTATAGCAGAACCGACTGTAGTGGCAAATGCAAAGAAGCTTTCTAAGATTCATCAAAAAAAAAAAAATCCCAAATCAACTGTCCATCCTGTCTCACAGTTTAGTCTAGTTCACCCTTTAATTTATTCAACAACTCCAAATGGCAGTTTGTTTCAACAAGCACCTACCTGCTGACAAGGCAAATTTCTGAACATTAATCCTGCAACCGTTTCTCAATTTGAATCTATCTATATATCTATTTATATATATATATATATCCCCGCAAGTGTGTAGTCTGAGCAAGAGGAAAGATTCCATTCAGAGTTTTACACACCTCAATCAGATCTCCTCACTGGTGCCTAGTCTCCAGATAGTGCAATTTGTCAACTGAAGCCTCTTCTGGTAAGAGCACCCTTTTGTCCCCTTTACTAATCTTGTTTTTCTCTTCTCTCACCCAATCCAACAGATCCACATCCATCCTAAAATGAGCCAATCGATACGTGGCTTAAGCACTGCCTTATATAAGGAAATGATCACTACCCTATTCCTGTATATCAGTGACAAAACCACATGAGCTATTCTGGCATAAGTTCTTCCTGCTGCGGAAAGGTGCAAATCGCAGGCACATCCAAATAAGTGTTCATATTCACTGCCTGCACTGCTCAGAGAACTTCACATCTCACTGTACGTATCTTTTTTATTCTCCACTACCCTGAGTGTGGTACCACAAAGTTGGTATGTTAGTTAACCTGGGATTACTGCTACCCACATACCTTGCATCTGTCAATGCTAAAAACTTCAATTGATTGCCACTTTTCATCCCATCTGCCTAATTTTTCTAGATTTCGTTGCAGTGGCATACCCTGATTACTATTATTAACCACTCTGCAAACTTAAACATTAAGACTGATATGCCTTCATCAATATCGTTAATAAATATAGAAAGCAACAATGGGCCCAGCAATGAACCCCAGGGAACTTCACTAACAATACTGGTTCAAAAAGAGAAGTGCCTATTGATAACCACTCAACTGTCCCTCCAATTTGTACAACAGTATTTTACATGTAACAGTATCAAAATATATGATGTCAAAGTTAATTTTTACATCTAGTTCCTTTGTTGCTGTATCAGGGTTTCCAATCAGATTGGTCAGACAAGATTTCCACTTAACAAATCTATGCTCTATCTGCAGTATAACTGCAATTCTAGATAGTCCTGAATTACTTCTTTTACCAGCAACTCCATTATTTTCCCTGGAACAGAAGTAAAGCTAATAGGTCTGTAAAGGGTGACATGACCCCATGTTACCCTTTGACTCCCCCTTTGCGAATTACGATATACTCACACACATGCAATCCTGCCATCTAATTATGAACTAATTATGGGGGCAGTCGGGACTGCCCTTGAATTGAAGAATTCAGGGGTAGTTTCTTCCAAGAAAGACTGAGGTGGGGTTTTTTTGGCATAAGCAAAGTAAATACTGACAGCATCTTTACTCTTTCTCAGATGGCACAACATAAAATTAAAAATTCTAAACAGTTCTGTGGAAATTTCATTCATGCCTTCTAGTGTGTGAAAGTGGGTAGCTTAAATAAATTTAAGCATTAGACATATTACTAGAAGGGCTGGGAAAAAAAAAAAAAAAAAAAAAACATGGCTTATGCTGTACAAGCTTTGCATCCTTGAATAATTTTCTTAATATTACTAGTTATTAAATGAAATTGAAGTCACATAGTAACAGGAAATCAAAGAAACATGGTCACGTTGTGGGAATTCCTGGCCTGGAAAGTGCTTATCAAGCAAATTGCACACAGCCAGAGTCGAATCCAGAGGCATGTCACCTTGCTGGAAAAAGACATTAGCTTGAAGTTTTTCCCGGTGTGGGAAGGTGCAAATCCCAGGCACCTTCGATTGTACATCCAAGTAGGTGTTCATATTCACAGTCTTTTCGTGAACAATGAAAGGGCCAATTACGTGATCATGTTGAAATTCACACAAAACATCTATCTTTTCGCTACTTTGTTCCAACTCCCGCATAACGGTTTTCTGAGCCCAAAATTCAAACATTATGCCTCTATTCACTATTCCCACAATGTGAACACATTGGAAAATACAATTAGGAAAATTTTTGTTGCTATCCGTATGGTGAAGCACATTCAAAACGCTTTGGTTTATCTTCAGGTTTCAAGGCCTGCACAGTTGCACTTTGTACATACAATGAACTTTAAAGATTTATGCAGGAATGTGCAGTTGACCTTGGTATCTGAAGTTCCCTGGAGGCAGTTCTGATTGATTTGGATGTGCTTCTAGCAAACATTCCCCATGCCTGTTCCACATTTTCAGTACTTGTGCCGGAATATTCATACCCTCTTTTGTGATCAACATTTCCCATTTCCATAAATTTTCGATGCTAGTATGAGATGGTGGCTGTTGTTCATACTTTGATTCTTCGAGTTTGTCTCAATGAGACCATGCTACAAACTGAGCCTTCTGTTGAAGAGGTGCCATTTACACTTACTCTACTCTTGCATGACTCAAGCGGCACTTATAACATGGTAAAAACTTTGAGTTCTGTTCAAGGCAGTAAAATTTTTTTTTTTTTTTTAATTTGCATTTCTTTTTGGGACACCCTGTATTGTTATTTAAACATAAATAATATGATGACAGATTTAATTACTGTCATTTATTACCAATAAAAAAGTGATTTCAAATTTCAGTAAGGGAATGGTCAGATCTCCCTGTTTGACTGAACTGCTCTGTTCACTGAGAGTATAACATTTTGAATTCAAAGACAAATGGAGAGAAATGGGGGGGGGGGCATATATCCAATTGTCTAGTTACATTATATATTTCATGCCACTTCAAACTGAAAAATAATACACACAGTACACAAAGCAAACATATCATTTCTGTATTTTATAACACACAGAAAATCTTGTGCATGTGCCTTCTTAAACACTGCATCATTTTTCTTTGGCACCTTACCAAAGGATACTGTGAAATCATATTTAGTTTCACACACACAAAAAAAAACCGAACTGTTTTAAAAACTGCAACCTGCCACTTTAATTTCTGCAAAATATTTTCAGTTTTTATTAATATTCTACAAGCAGAATTCAACATTCCATAATTTCTTAATGGACTGCAATGCTTATTGAATGTAATTTTATTATTTTTTGATAAAAAAATATAAGAAATTCTGCTTTTTACTTGTTTTCCATTTACAAGAAAAAAATATCAATTCTGATAATTAAAAAAAAATAAACAAAATTTGAGGGTCCAACTGTTAGTCTCTTCTATTTTCCAGTTAAAAAAAAAAAAAAGTGCATAAGCATTTATTTCTTATTACTGTATGTGTTAGCTTTCAAAAAATTAAAACAAATATATATATATATATATATATATATTAAATGGTCACATTCATACCATTTTTTGAATTTGATTACAGACTGCTTATATGATTCACATATTGTTCTTTTGCAAAAGCGTAAAAGGATAACCTTTTCTATGTAAAAATATTTGGCTAATACATATTAAAGGCCATTTTTACCCCAAGAGATATAAACAATGTTATTTTGAATGTTTAATACAATGCTTGGCATAGCTATCCTTTTATTGGGCCACCCAGTTCGGGCACTCACTTGTTAGAATTTACTTTTATATATCTAAAAAAGCTAGTTTGTGGTAGCTACAACATAAATGCACTCTGAAAAACATACAGTCAGTTTTTTTTGTCAGTTTCAATTGTTATACCAGGCACAAAGAGTCTTTTGTTATAATCTATTTTTTGTGTAAATTTTTAATGGATTCAAGCTGATGTCTTTTTGTAGTTTGTCTTTAAATTAATTTAAAGTTTAATATATAAACAAACTTCATCTAGCATTTACAAAGTGTAAATGGAGAGAATTAAGCTTTGAAAGTAAACTGAAAATTATGCAAGGGGTGTGACAGGGTAGAAAAAAGTAAAACAGGTATTACTGCACGACACTGGAACAGTAATAAAAAAACAGAAAATGGATTCACAGCGCAAAACATGAGGAACTTGCAACAGAACTCCAAGTGATACTAACAAAAATGTGCATCTAATTTACAAATATCAAGTCCAATTTTGCAAGAAAAGAATAATTATCTAGCTTAGCAACTTAAAATACAGCAGTGGCTGGCTCCAAAGATTTAAAGACAGGAATAACTTAATTTTTCAATGTTTACAGCAAGTCTAGATCAAATGAGTTTTGTCAGTTCACTCTTTAAAAATATGAGGCAGAGGATATTTGGCTGTTATTCTGGTATTTTATGTTGGATTACAGTTGGTATGTTATTCTGGATTGCTGCTACCCACATGCAGTACCTTGCAATTGTCAACGTTAAAGTTCAACTGCCACGTCTCAGCCCACTTGCCTAATTTTTCTAGATCTTGCTGTAATAACATACCCTGCCAAGATATTAAGCCTAATATGCTTTCAATACTGTTAATGTTATTAATAATGATAAAAATTACTGAATATGATTGATGGAACAAACTTCCATCTGTCGTTGTAGAAGTTGATAGCTTAAATAGATTCAAGGCAGAACTTGACAAACAGGCCGCCATAGCCTAGTGGTCAGGTGCACGGGTGCATAAGTACACGTGCCTTGAGTGACCGGGGTTCAAGCCCGTGACTGCTGAATACGGTGCCGTTTCTTGTATTCTGTGTATCTTGTAAACTCCTCTGACCTTTCGGTCGTCCCGGAGTATAAACAAAAAATTTTTATTTATTTGGAGCGAGGGGATAGGTGAAATAAGGGTTTTTTTTTTTTTTTTTTTTTTTTTTTGGCAGATGCTATATAAGCTTGCTTTCTTGCATCATGTGCCCTTGCTAATGCTAAAATGTACTAGCACTTTTTTACCACATGTATATCACCTTCTCTAATCCAAAGTATAAACATTTACAATAAACTTTTCCATTGACTTTGTGATGTACTACTGGGCATCACTGGCTTGGTGTTCATAACACACTGTCTCTGCACTCATTCGTCACTGGTCTTTTATAACGGTGACTGACAAGGAAAGAAGTAGCCTTTACTAAATTTTAAAAAGGGAAAGGCAAATGTTTTGGCTCATATTTTTAGACTATCAGTGAATGCAAATTAGTTTCTAACTCATACACTTATTTCTTTGAAATAAAAATAATAAATCTTTAATGATATTAGATTTTAATGAATTTTTAAGTTCTTTTATTAATCTTTATTGATTAATAAATTGAGGAAGGGTATCATCCCGAGGCCATATTATATAAATTGAATTGGAAATTAAAAAACCAAAAGAATAAAGTTTGCTCTCTTTTTTAATGGCTAACTGAACAATTATAATAAAACTACTCTCAGGTGTTTATTAGGGCTAGTATATGTAAATGAAAATAAAAAAAAATTCAAATGTAGGAACTCCATAGCGAGGCAGATAAGGGGGCAAATTGAGTCAGAAAGATCAATTCTGTCATAAAACACAAGGGTGGCAACTATATCTCTTGCAAAGGATAATATTTTTTCAGCATGAACAAAAAAAAACACTACCTTACTAAGCATTAGACTTAGTGGTGTTGTTCATACTTGATCCAGCATATTTCCTGCTAACACAACAATTAATGAATGTTTTAATAAAAAAACACCTCTCTTTGAAGGCAGGTTTAGTTCCAACTGAGCAGTAGGGCTAAAAACCACATGGGAACCAAGGATTAAAACAATACAGACATGTCAGATGGGGCAATATCCTATAAGAAGAACCACAAATGATCAAGCAATTCAAATTTATTTAGTTTGCTGGAATTAAAGTTAACCCTCAGAATTAAATGGAACAGACATAGACTTTTTTTCCATTGCTTCAGTCTTGATGTTTACAATCCTAATAGTAGTAGTAATCAAGACATGTGATGCAAGAAAGCAAGCTTATATAGCATCAGCCAACACACCCATTCCCTCTAAACATTTGTCCAGTTCCTCCTGGAATTTATTTAAGCAGTCAACTTCCACAATGACAGATGGAAGTTTGTTTGGCAATCAACTACCCACTGGCTAAAGGCAAATTTCTGCACAAATATTCTACAACTGTCTTTCCTTAATTTGAAATTATGCCCCTCAGGTTCGTAATCTGAGCAAGAGAAAGAATCCCATCAGAATTGAGACTGCTCAACCCATTCAAGGCCTTATGAACCTCATCAGATCACCTCACAGGTGCCTAGTCTCCATATGCTGCAATTTGCAGAACTTAAACCTTTCTTCATAAGACCACCATTTCGTTGCCCTTCTCTGTACTTTCTCAAGTAACTCTACATCCTTCCTAAAATGAGGCCTCCAGACCTGTATGTACTCAAGGCATGGCCTAACTATTGCCTTATACAAAGGAATAAACACCACCTTTTCCCTACTAGCAAAATTCCTCTATACTTTGTATATATCACTGACAATACCCCATGACCTGTTCTGGCAGCCTGTCTGCACTGATCAGAAAATTCTGTCTGACTGCACAATTACTCCCAAGTCTTTTTCATTTTCTACCATGCAGCTGGTACATTTCTTTGGGGTTACTTCAACCCAAATGCAGTACTTCGCATTTGTCAATGTTAAACTTCAGTTGCCACTTCTCAGCCCATCCACCCAAATGTTTTAGATTCTGATGCAGTGGCATACAGTCATTAATGACCCTGCAAACCTTTGTATCATCTGCAAACTTCGATGTTAAGCTTGATATACCTTCATCAATATCATTGATGAAGGTATATAGACCCAAAACAAAACCCTAGAGGATTCCACCAATAACATTAGTCCACTAAGAGCAGCATCCATTGAGTACCACTCTGTCTTCTCCCACTCAACCATCCTTTTATCCATTGTAGCAACTTACCTTTAATACGATACTGCTCCAATTTGTACGGTAGTCTTCCATGTGCAACAGTGTCAAAAACTTTCCTGAAACCCGAGTATATGATATCAAAATTATTTTTTGCATCCAGTTCCTTTGTAACCACATCATAATATCCAATCAAGTTTGTCAGACACGACTTTCCCTTAACAAACCCGTGCAGTGTCTGAATTATTATTGCAGTCTTGTCTAGATGATCCTGCAATGCATCTTTAACCAGTGACTCCATTATTTTTCCCGGAACAGAAGTTAAACTAACAGATCCATAATTACTCGTATCGCCCCTTGTGAACTGAGGATACATTTGCACATCTCTAGTCCATGGGGACATCCCCTGAGTCCAAGGATGCTCTCATAATTATGGCTAAGGGTTTGCTTACTTCCTTTACTGCCTCCTTTAATATAACTGGATAGATCCCATCCACCCCAAGTACCTTTCTTATGTTTAACTTCAACAGTTTCTTTTCCACTTTGCTCTCAGTTATTACGAAATCATTAAGCACCCTGTTACATTTTGATAAACTTCTGGCATTTCCCTCCCTTAATAATTCATTCAGATATCAGCTATCTGAGCAGAATAAAATTTTTCCTTTGCTACTAAATCACTCACTGAGCAAATTCTTACCTTCTTTAACCTGCTATTGGCTCACTAAGAATGAGCGAGGGATAAATCTTCACAACTGAGTAAATGGTAAGAGTCACAGTGTTGTTTTACTATGTATGTTGGTACATATTGTAATATTTAAAGCCTGTTTCACAAAATTATATTTCTGTCATAAATTTCAACATGAACTACTGTTTTAGATTTAATTTATGATAATTACAATATTTAGCCATATTGTACTGATAGGCACAAAGTCTTCAAAGCAGCCTTTGTGCTGTGAAACCTACAATACAATAATAACTGTGGGACGGCTGTTAGTTTTTGGTACCATATTAAGACTTTTTAATCTTTAAAACTGTAAACATTAGCCTGTTGTTCATTACTACTATAAAGAAGTTAAGAAAGTTTTAAGTTCAAATAGTGGTATAAGAGGCGAACAAATTCATCTGAAAAGCAATAAATAAGAGTTTAAAAGAAAAAAAACCTGAATTTTTTCTTAAGCTATCACAGAAAGCCTTAATCTAATATTTACAATTTATAATTACCTGGAAATGTAATCTTGCTATCTGATCTTTGCTGTAACAACAGTTCTCCTTTCATGTTGAATAAAAATACACTAAAGGCTCGATGCAGAAGACCTACAAGAGTATAAATATTAATAAAATGCAAAGCCTACTAATAATTTGTTGGGATGCAAATTAAATGAAATTATTTTCTTAGAGGTTTAAGAAACCAACTATTACTAAATAAAAATTATATTATGCTAAATATATAACCTTCACATCCAGGGCAATGACAGTAATATCATAATATGAGTTGTTTTTAAATTTGTTTGATGAAGAATTCAATTCTTTACCAGAAACACAGAACTAATGACCATATGAAGTTTCCATATATATGTTCAGTGTTCACCATGTATCATTTGAAATTTGATCTTAGTGAAGTTCATTTATAAATGAAATAATTTCCTTTTTCTGAAGTAAAGAAAAAAAATAATTATTTTATTTTTTATAAATTTTTATTTTATAAAAAATAAAAATAAAAAAAATAAAATAATAAATAAAAAAATAATAAAAAATAATTATATGTAAATATTTTTTATTCATATTTTACATCCAGAGCATCTAACAAAACTGTTTTGAGATGGAGCCTATATCACCAGAAAAAAATATTTGCATGAAACTATTTTCAAGTGCATTTTTTAACTGAACCAAATTCTAAAAGTCATATATAAAAAAAAAATTAAAATAAACAAACACTGGAAGGATGAGAAAATGATATATATTTACCCCAAAAAGGATTCAAAGATCATTATGTAATTAAATAACCTAATGCTGGTTTTTCTTGATTTATATATTCAGTACATAAAAAAAATCGTTATTATTCAGGTTGTAATAGCTTCCTATTATTATTCCCTCTTGTTAGTATAGTTTGCTTCATTTATTACTTCCATATGTTAGTATAATACACCACATGGTTCTCACATAACTGCATTTGTCTGTCATCATCTTCACCACATGTCATGCATTTTGAACAAAAAGGAGAGAGTAAAAACTTACAGAAACAAGCACATAGGATTACTCTCCTTATATAAGAAATTAATGATGAATTTGCTCTTTGCTCTAATGCATAATGACAAAATCTGAACGTAAAAACAGTAAATTTATCTCTACAACTCTTTTAGTGAAGACCTCAGAAAATCTCAGGTGCTAGTTAGCAATGAGATCAAAATCTAAAAAGATTCCTCCTAGCACCTAGTATTTTAAATAATTGCCTCCTCCAACTATAGTGCTATCTTGTGGCAGCAAGGCTGAACAATAGATTCTGTTTTATGATCATGGTAGTCTAAATTGTGGAAAGAACTGGAAAGGCTGAATGTATGTCTAGATCAGTGTTTCTCAACCTTTTTTTTTTTTAATTATCGCTCCCCCTAAAGGGCTTTTTTACACAATTTCTTTCCCTAATCACCCACCATGAAATTTTAAACAAGAAAATACTTTATATTCAATGGGTCTGATGCTTCTTAGCTAAAAGTTCTAATGTTCAGTATGTTAGTAAGTTTAATTCTAATGTCTCTTCCTAAACATATATCAATTCTGTATCTTTCCTTTGTAAATATATTATTTACTGAACTAAAACCACTTTCAACCATATAAAATGTTGGAAAACAAAGAAGTACTTTGGCCATTTCAGACCACATTGTTGGATAAAGAAGTTTAGTTGTTTTTTATCCCCACAACTCGGCCATTCCACCTTTTTCGAATTTATATTTGCATTCTTTGTTAGATTTTAATTCAATGAGTTCTTCTTGAGTTTCTTAACTAACAGACCTGGCATCGCATGCAATTGGATCTAACAACCATGACTTCATTAAATAGAAAATAAATCTGAAAATTTATTTTTCATTTCACCTTTTAAAGAACACAAATGATCTGAATAATTCTTAAGATCATTCTCGGTGAGAGATTCATTGATTTAAGCTAACTCTTGCATACCATGCAATTGTTTTCTCATTAAATTGCTTTCAAATATTTCCAGTTTTTCAGTTTAATATGCTTATGCAGTCTATCACTGTAATTAATTTCCCATTAAATTGAAGTAATACTTCATTAAGTTCTCGAAAAAGTCAAACCATATATATATATATATATATATATATGGTTTGACATATATCTGTGTCCCCTCTGCTTTCTAAAAAACTAATTGTCGTGTCAAAAAGGTTTACAAATCTTGTTAGACAGTTTCTAACAAGATTTGTAAACAGAAGTTAGATGGCTTTAGAAACCCATCTAATTTCTGTATGTAAAAGAAGCCTCACATAGTGTTCTTCATTACCAACACAAAATTTTCTGAAAAGGTGATCATATTTGCTATGTAACTTCATTTTATTGATGGTTTTAAATAACTATACCGAAAGACTGATAAAGAACTGAACTAATATTTTTTTGCAACCAGATGATGTTGGTGCACGATGCCATGTATTGCAAGAACTTTGGGACATGTTTCCTTTAGGTGGGTCATAACACTTTTATATCTTCCAACCACGGAAGTGGCATCATCAGTTTTACAGGATACCAAATGTTCCAATAATACTTCTTTTTCTTCAAACCATGTTTTTGCAACAGCAAAAATGGATGCTCCAGTACAGTCAGTTTCTAAAATTTTAAAAACATCTCTTCTTGCAATTTACAATCATCATCAAAATAACGAACATATGCCATTATAAGAAACTCATTGTCAGTAACTGCACATTCATCAATCTGAATTGAAAATTCTCATTTTTAGTTTATCAATTAGCTGCTCTTCATTGTTAATCGACATCTCATCGATTCATCTTTGAATTCAACCATTGCTCGATGGCAATGCTTTTAAAATACTGGAAGGATTTTGATGCATCACTGCTGTTAGTCTCTAATGTGGGTCGTATAACAGTTGCACTAACTATATAAGCACTACCAGTTTTTACAATGATTTCTGCAATTTTATAAGATGCAATCATTCCACTGTACTTTGTTTGTGTGTTTTTCTTAAATAAGGAAGTAACAGTGTTACACTGCTCAAAATTCTGTTTTAAATTTTTAAAAATCAGGGAGTACAATGTGTACAGAAAGGATATAAGGAGAGGAGGGGGTGATACTGTTAACTACGAAACAAAATCTAAGGAAGTGCATCCAGTTGACACAGATGGACACTGCAATGTTGAGTCAGTTTGGTGAACTGACTCAAACTGGGAAAACCTAGTTGAGAGAAGGAGCGTGTTATAGGCCTAATGACTTTGATGAGTATAATGAAAAACTGTACAGGTAAATAGAGCAGGCCAGTAAATAAGATTATATTAACTTGTGGGTTGGTCACTCACACACTAGTAAGACTTGTGGATTTATTGGATGATCGTTTTATACAGCAGCATGTTCCAGAGGCAACCACAGGGAGTAGTAATCTTGATCTGATTATCAGCAGCGATTCTTCATGCATTAAGAATCTGCAGATAAAGGAACCACTAGGTGGCAGTGATCACATTGTACTGATGTGGGATATACTTAAAGATGTAACTACCATCAGGGATAAAGGGAAGGGTTTTTGCTTTCGTAAAGATGATTAGTGGTCTCAGAGATTTTTTAAAATTTCATACAGTGGGACCGACTGATGATGTTCCAACAACAAATTCTAAATGGGAAACATTCAAGGAATTAACCTTGGAAGCTACTAGGCCATGGTGGGGAACCTTTTTACATCAGAAGGCCAAATTTTATTTAACCAAGATACTATTAGGCCACATGCTGAGAATTAAATATATACAAAATTTTTTTATTTTTATAGGCATATTTACAATTTTAATTACAGCCTTTTATTGTATGAGGAATTTAAAGAAAAAAAATAGTGAAGACACTTATTTGTTTAGCAAAAATGATAATAAAAGCTAAAAATGGACGAATTTAGACAACAAACCATTTAACGACTTTGTGACTGCTTAATGCCAGATAATAATCTGATATTTGGTTCCAACATCATTTGAGCGTAGTTTTAATTGGTCCTTCAAGTGAATATCCATCATCTGAGAACTCAAGCTTGTTTTAATTTGTGTCATATATGAAAATGTTGATTCACAACAGCAGGTTGTGCCAAAACACGATCGCATTCAATGAGCATGTTGACGTAGATGTGGGTATTCAACAGCATTTTTCCATATTTAAAATAGACTTCAAAATATTATCTTCTGAGATCTCAATTAATTACATCTGTAAGTCATCATGTCTCCAAAGCACCTGCTCTGGAGACATCAATCAGGTGTGGTTGAAAAGCTAGTTTCAGTGTGAGATCATGTTTCTCAAAACCAGCAAATGTTTCATTGTGATTAGCACTGGCAAAGGCACATGATGCAAGAAAGCAAGCTTATATAGTATCAGCCAAAAAACACCCTTATTTCACCCATCTGCTCACTCCAAATGTTTGTCAAGTTCTGCCTTGAATCTATTTAAGCTATCAACTTCTACAACGGCAGATGGCAGTTTGTTCCAGCAATTAACCACCCACTGGCTAAAGGCAAACTTCTGCACATCTATCCTACAACCGTCTTTCCTCAATTTGAATTTATGCCCTCTCAGGCAATTATTCTGAGCAAGAGGAAGAATCCCCGTTCCTTCAATCCGAGAGCCTAGAACAGCTGTGTATTCTCTCATGTTGCATTTCCTTAATGATTTGTTTGTATCCTGTTCATTAATTACTTTTACCAGTTCAGGAAAGTGTTCGGCTGAAAGTTCCGATCAGTTAAGCAAGGTTTTGAAAAAGGTCAGCTTTTTCCAAAATGCCTGTATTTTAAGCAACATATAATATTTAGGTTTGGTTTTAACTTGCAAAAAAATATTCAGTTCATTTTGCTTTGACATTATATCACACAAAAATGCAATATCTCTGCAGAATTCCACTTTTTACAATTCACACTGTTGATTAAGTTCCTCGAAAAAGCTTGTGATTTGTTTTCACAAAGATAAAAGTTTGACAAGTATTTGTCCTTGGGACAACCAGCACACTTCAGAATGATATGGCAGATCCACGCTGAATGTTTCATCATTAAGCTGAAGCATTTTGTGAAATTGGCGACGTCCTGATGTATTTGCTTGAATGTAGTTTACAATACCTGTTCAGGGAAGAATACCTGATGGGATTCTTCCTCTTGCTCAGAATAATCACCTGAGGGGGCATAAATTCAAATTGAAGAAAGACGGTTGTAGGATAGATGTGCGGAAGTTTGCCTTTAGCCAGAGGGTGGTTGATTGCTGGAACGAACTTCCATCTGTTGTTGTAGAAGTTGATAGCTTAAATAGATTCAAGGCAGAACTTGACAAACTTTTGGAGTGAGGGAATGGGTGAAATAAGGGTTTTTTTTTTTTTTTTTTTGGCTGATACTATATAAGCTTGCTTTCTTGCAACATGTGCCCTTGCTAATGCTATTACCTATAACTTTATTTAATGTGCCACTTAAAACAGTAGATTTGGCACACAGATTCTGCTAATGAAGAATACAGTGAAGGGAAATCAAAGTATCTGGATGTGGAAATTCTTTGTGTAGTAACACAACAAATCCTTCATGTTTTCCTCTCGTGGAAGGTGTGCCATCTGTACATACACTTACTAAATTACATAAATTCAGTTTTGCTTCATGGCATTTTTCTTTGAAGATGGTAAAGTTGTCAATTCCACTTGTCCTGGCAGTAAGGGTCCCCAAAGTCAGTAAGCCCTCGTGACAATGAAAATCCACAGTTATAAGTAATGCGAATAAAAAATAACACCTGCACTGAGTCAGTAATGTCAGTGGATTTATCCAAGGCGATCAAATAATAAATGGCTTTGCTTTGGCATATTGCATGAAGTTGTTCTGTTATATTATGGGATAATTCATGTTGCCGATCAGTTATGGTCCTCCTCAAAAGAGGCAGTTGTTGTAGTTGTTTGTACTTATTAACCTTAGCTGAATCTAAACATCCCACAACTTCAATAATGCATTCTTTTATGATTTCCACATTGCTAAATGGATTACCTCTTCTTTCAAGTATATATGCTACTTTATGTGTCAACTTCAGTGATGTTAGTCCCTTGTCCTAACGTAGTTTTGAATACTTGTTGCTGCTTTCCATCTTTCATTTTCTTAAGTACAGACTTTCGAGGTTCTCCTTCTAATTTAGCATATTTGTTGTTCTTATGAGTTGCATAATGCTGATATGCACTGCATTTCTTCACTGTTGCTAATATGGCATCGCAGAACAAATACAACATTTTATCATTCATTGAAATAACACAATACCGCATTTCCCATTTTTCATTGAATACTCTTTTCTTCCTTTAATGCTGTTTTCTTATTTTTTGACATAATCGGGTTAACAGTAAAAATTAAAAATGAAATACACAGATTGATTGAAGATTCAATTTTAAATGAAGCAAGCACTGAAAACCGATGGCACTGGGGAGAATGACCAGGAATGTCAACCGATAGTGATAGCAGTCAGTGAGATGAGTCATCACTGATAAGAAAGGCACCGTTCCCAAATGAAGTTCAATTTCAAGTGGAACTGATGCCATATCATCTATATGGAAAACAATAATACTCTGTAAAGTTTAGAGAATTAGAATAAATGCTTTATTTTGTATTTATTTTAATATATAATTCATTATTATTTTCCTTAACTAGAAATGGCAATGCCTACATTTTCTTTAACATGTTACAGTTCTTTCTTAAGAAGCTCTCAGGCCTGTGAACCAAATCACTGGGCGGTTGCCAGTTCACCAATTACTGAGTTTCCACTGACAGGCCTCTCGCTAACTACACAGTTATTGATACAAATAATTTTACCTCTTAACTTTGTTTTGTCCTCTCTTAATCTATCCAATATTTTTATGCCTTTTATGTTTCTGTTGCTAATGTAAGGCATAAATGTAAACTAATTTATATAAGGGAAATAACAATATACAGGCAGTTTTTGCTTTACGAGTTCCCAAGTTTATTTTTTCTTTCAAGTATCAACAAAATTGAAAATATGAACATTAATTGCAAAAAAATGAATGTCAAACATTCATAAATACTGCATTTCAAACCATGCACATAGCTATAAAAATACAGTGCACCCTGCTTTATGATATTAATCCATTCCAGAGGCACCATCCTATCGTGAAAATATCGTCATGTGAACCCAATAACACATTTTTTTTTTTTTTTTTCGGTAATTTGTTCCAAGACCTCGGAAGTTGAAATGGAAATTGTATTAGTTACCAATTCAAATCATTAAAACGCACTAAACTTTCATCATTATCCATTATAAGAATCAATTTTGAACGCCTTTGTGATATTTTCTAAAACACATTTCTGGAGTTCACTACCAGAAAACAATAAAAAGCAATTTGCACTTTCGGGTTTATTGGGCTTTTCTGTTAGCGCAATATATTATAAATGGGTAGTAAACGCGATCTTACTGCATTTGCGATAATCCCGATAACTGGAATTCTGTGGGTTTTTATGTTACAGTATTATGATGAAATGAGTTCCCCTTCACTGAAAGCATCAATCATATACAAAACAATATGATTAAAGAGGCCTGTGCACTCCGGATTCATTATTATCAAAACTAAAATTACTGTAACACAGAGTGAAAATGGATACAAAAATAGATTGTGACAAGTTTAATAATAGGAAATATACATATATTAGATTAGATACATACAAACAAAAAGCTTTCGGTTGTTTTGTCCACCTTCCGCAGTTAAACTGACAGTTAAGAATGGAGCATGAAGGCGTGTACTGCCAATCTTGTACGTGAAGTGCGTGATTAATTGTTGGAGCCTGTGGCTGTGATGCATGCGGATGTTGACAGCGTTTGTCAATAGGCAGGATTGCTGTTTCGATGATAGGGTGCACTTGACATCCAATGTTCCTGTTGACTGAGGTACTGGAGCATTTGATGTTCTATGACTCCAACCAGGCGCGTCATCGATAGTAGCAGGACTTATCCACAATCACGACATTGTGGTGTGGGTCAATGTTGTGGTGGATTGCCCAAACGTGTTCGGCAATAGCTGTGTGCTCCACATCCACTAAGCGGATTGCTCTTTTGTGTTCGAAAAGGCGTTTTTCAAGCCGTCTCCCAGTTTCCCCTATGTAGCAGCTAATGCAGTCACGGCAAGAGATGCAGTAGACCAATCCTCTTTGTGTTTTTACTTTAGAGATGAGGGATCGTAATTTTCTGTCTGGGAGTTGTAAGCATTTTATCCCATGTGATTTTAAGACTCTACAAATCTGTTGTGATAGGGTTGGGTAGTATAGGATAAAGGCGTTTGCGGCTGAGTCATTACCTTGGATGTTTCTGTTGGTCGCTACATGGCCATGTGTCTGTAGGTCACACCTGTCAAGGGTATTGATGGGATAGCAACACCTTGACTTTAGCAATTTCGGTGGGCCTCTCATTTACAGAGTTAGAGGGTGTCCAGGCACGAGTTAGCAAGGTTCGTGCAGTGGCAAGAAGGTGGCTACGTGTGTGTGCTGACCGGAAGTTGGCCAGCACATATTGGTTTATGATGGACAGTTGTCTTCAATGTGCCTTCGCGCCGGACAAGGGTGTCTAAGTATGGTATGGCGTTGTCCGACTCTAGCTCGATGGTGAATTTTAATCACGCACTTCACATACAAGACTGGCAGTACATGCCCTCATGCTCCATTCTTAACTGTCAGTTTAACTGAGGAAGGTTGACAAAACAACCGAAAGCTTTTTGTTTGTATGTATCTAATCTAATATATGTATATTTCCTATTATTAAACTTGTCACAATCTATTTTTGTATTCGTTTTCGCTCTGTGTTACAGTAATTTTAGTTTTGATATACAAAACAAATAAATTTTCAGAATCTTCTTCTTCGTAAACTTATTACTCCATGCGAATCGTGTTAGTTGCAAACTCCCTTGCGTGTATCATGTTAGTTGCAATTTGTGCATGCCATTAAAAAATGCTTATGCATGCTATCATGAAATTTATAAAGAAAAGAGAAGATCTCGGAGAAGAAAAATGTATGGGACGCATATAAATTGTCAGGAGACACAGAAGCCTATGGTAAGTATAAGATAGTCCGTAATCAAATCGCAAAGGGAAATTAGGGAAGCAAAGGCAGAATACAAGAAATCTTTGGCAAACAATGCAAAGAAAAACAGTAACATTGGTCCACTTAACTTCAACAAGTCGATTGTTCACAAACCTGTTCAGGTAGTTGACAAACTGAATGAGTATTCTGCATCTACATTTACACATGAAAAGGTCTGTAGGGAAGTGAAGACTAGAAGCTTATCAAACTCTAGCAGGAAGCAAAATGATTTGGAATAACTGAGAGTAAAGTGGAGGAGAAACTGTTCAAGTTAAACATAAGAAAGGTACCTGGGGTGGATGGATCTATCCAGTTATATTAAAGGAGGCAGTAAAGGAAGTAAGCAAACCTTTGGCCATAATTATGAGAGCATCCTTAGACTCAAGGAATGTCCCCATAGACTGGAGATGTGTAAATGCATCCTCAATTCACAAAGGGGAATAATCTAAGGGTGATACGAGTAATTATGGACTTGTTAGTTTAACTTCTGTTCCGGGAAAAATAATGGAGTCACTGGTTAAAGATGCATTGCAGGATCATCTAGACAAGACTGCAGTAATAATTCAGACACTGCATGGGCTTGTTAAGGGAAAGTCTTGTCTGACAAATTTGATTGGATACTATGATGTGGTTACAAAGGAACTGGATGCAAAAAATAATTTTGATACCATATATTTGGATTTCAGGAAAGCTTTTGACACTGTTGTGCATGGAAGACTACTGTACAAATTTGAGCAGCATTGTATTACCAGTAGTATAAGGATTAGTTGTTACAATGGATAAAAGGATGGTTGAGTGGGAGAAGACAGAGCAGTAATCAATGGATGCTGCTCTTAGTGGACTAATGTTATTGGTGGAGTCCCCTAGGGTTAAGTTTTGGGTCCAGTGTTGTTTTGTATGTTTATCAATGATACTGATGAAGGTATAGTGTTAATGTAAGTTTGCAGATTATATGAAGGTTGGCAGGGTTGTTAATGATAGTGCACTACTGCAACAGGATCTGTAAAATTTGAGCAGATGGGCTGAGAGGTGGCAAATGAAGTTTAACATTGACAAAAGGTTACCCATATGGAAATAATTCCATATGGGTAGCAGTTACCCCAGAGAAACGTATCAACTGGGTGGTACTGCACTCAGGGTAGTGGAGAATGAAAAGGACTTGGGGATAACTGTGCAGACAAGCTGCAAAAATAGCTCATGGTGTCTTGTCAATGATATACAAGAATTTTGCTAGCAGGGATAAGCAGGGTGATTATCCCCTTGTATAAGGCAATGGTCAAGCCCCACCTTGAGTACTGTATACAAGTCTGGAGGGCTCGTTTTAGTAAGGATGAGGAGCTACTGGATCAAGTACAGAGAAGGGCAATGGAGATTGGTGTTATCAAGAAAGGCAAAGTGGTTGTGCAAATCGAAGCTTCTGGAGACTAGGCACCTACCTGTGAGGTGTATAAGGCCTTGAACAGTTTGAGCAAGCTCAATGCTAATGGGATTCTACTTCTTGCTCAAATTACTCACCTGAGGAGACAAATTCAAATTGAGGAAAGACAATTATAGAATAGATGTTTAGAAATTCGTCTTTATCCAGTGGGTGGTTGATAATTGAACAAACTTCCATTTGTTGTAGTGGAGGTCAACAACTTAAACAGGTTCAAGGCAGAACTAGAATTTGAATTCAATGGATGGGTGAAATGGGAGAGGTTTTTTTTTTTTTTGGTTAATGCTATATAAGCTTGCTGTCTTGGATCATATGCTAATGCTAATATTCGACATGTTTACCAACTTTATCAGGATGTTTCATTTTTAAGTGATCTAAAAGTCTGGATGGTTTCATAGCCTGATCTGAAAAAGAACTATTACATATAAGACACATAGCCTGCCTTGAGTCAAATGGGCTTTCAATAAAACCACTAGTTAGATATTTATCCAGATACTGGCAACGTTTTTTTTCTTTTCAGCACTTGACATGATTGATGATGGGTTAAATAATAAAATATAAACTATTTTTATTTAATTCTCATAGCCCATGCAACTCACAAAAGCACTTGGGATCAAAAATAAACAACTTCCACAAGGAAACAATAAATCAATACTAACTGTTGCCTAGAAATTAGAAACAATAGAATGAAACATTTCCTCATCCCATCTATTGACCAATGAAAGAAAAGAATAAATAAACAAACCACGTCCACCATGCTGCCAAGGTCTCAGCTGTCGGAAAGGTGCAAACCCCCAAGGATTGTGGAGACATTACCTCTGAAAGCACTTAGGCATTTAATGCCTACGAAAAGCAAAGATGGTTAAATTAAATCATCCCCACTATCTTATTTTTATCAAAATTTCTCACTCACTCCTAATATAATATGTATGTATGTTAAAAATCAATTGTCTCAGGGGAAAAGAAAACTCAATGAGAGAAATTAAATTTTAAGGAATAAGATGTCATCAGGTAGGGTTGAACTTAGGAGGGCCACAAGCCATTGTAATACCCATGCTTTTTTTGCCCCATTGAGAATTACTGGTCCAGATAATTAAGAATTAAAGAACTGTCTTACATCCATAACAATGCCCAGCACTCTTTCTACTGCATTAATTAGTTGTATGTAAGCAGCTGCTTTGGACCAAAATGACTTTAAACTTAGCCACAAATTAGTGTTTCTGGTGTCATAATATTAGAAACCTCTCCCCATAGGCGCCTGTATAAAACTAACAAACAAATTTACAGGTCTGCCGAAGCATTGCTGAAAGTCTGCATTTCTTCGCTTCTGACTTTTTTCAAAAGTATCTTTACTGAATATTCATTCCAATATATTGGCAATCTCAAAATCAAGGAGAGATTACTTTCTTCTTCGCAACTGCAAATCTATTTCTCTTACCAGCTGCTTAAATCAAATCCCAGAAAAAATGAAACAGCATCAACCACCTTGGTATTTTGAGTCTCAAAATCTGATCATTGATAATCAACTTGGCTTACAAAAAATTGAGCCCTTGATCTCATGGTCAAAGCTGAATCAAACAACCGAAAAGGGATTATTCAAAATTAACAGCTTGACATCGTATGCCTTGACATAAAAGCTTTCTTGGATACCACATAGCATTGTGGTATCTTGAGAGATCTCAATTCCCTTGATCAGAGGGGCCACTTACATTTCACCCAAAACTTCCTCCAGCACTGCTCCTTTTAAGTGCACTATTAGCAAGCTCTCTCACAAATCTATATACAATGAAAGGACAGAATTCACGGGATACCTGATTCCTGGGCAACCAGGTATCCTGTGAAAATAATGGAGTCACTGGTTAAAGAAGCACTGCAGGATCATCTAGACATCTAGATCTAGTTCAGACACAGCTTGGGTTTATTAAGGGGAAGTCTTGTCTGATCAATCTGATTGGATACTATGATGTGGTCATGAAGGAACTGGATGCAAAAAATAATTCTGATATCATATACAGTCGAATTTGGTTATAACGATCACAACTGTAATGGGCAAAAAGCTATAATAATTTACATGTATTCCTATACAATTGCTCACTTTTATAATGAGCATACTACATGGATATAACATACAAATTTTGGTAACTAGGCAAACATTCTTAATTGCTCGGGTAGTCAAAAAAACCCAATTCTTGGAATACACAAAAATGAAAAGGGCGACTTAGCTTTTATGACCACTCACATCGCATCGGATTAGTGGTCAGTTTATGACCTTGTTCTTTCAGGGACAGGGGCTATACAATAGTGCACTGCCGCTTGTCGCATTAACCTATATACAGATCGTTTTGTATTCACTGAACCATAAATTTAATTCGGGACTTAAGTATTTTGTCAATAGGATGTAAGAACTTTGTATGCAGATCACTTTACTGTCATTTTAAATAAAATCAGTTAGAAACAAACTCATCCTTCAGAAACGTGTCTCTCGATTCACGAAAAAGTTGAAATTATTCGTGAGTTAGAACATGGTGCAAAAAATGTTGAAGTGTGTAAAAAGTTTCTTTGTCCTCTTCAACAGTAATGACATTGTGGAAGAATAAACATGTTTACATTATCAACACTGGAAAAGAACATAACCGATAAAAAAAAAAAAAAAAATTAGAAAATGCAAGGTTACAAATGCTGTGCAACATTGCACTACAAAAGAAATGCTGTATTTTCAAGAGGTTTGATCTTGAAGGCACAAGCGTAAAAATTTTCTAAACAACTTGGACGTGACGATTTTGTATGTAAAAATGGTTGGCTGGATCGATTAAAAAACAGAATACAAGCATATTAATAAAAATCTTTTTATTAATCTTTTTATTAAGTTACTGAGAATTAAAAAAAATATATAGGAGAGATTTAACTCATCACTGATACAGAAGTAACGGTTATAACAAGGAAATTTTGTCAGTCCCTTGATGCTCGTTATAACCAAGTTCAACTGTACTTAGATTTTAGAAAAGATTTTGGTACTGTTGCACATGGAAGACTACTGTACAAATTGGAGCAGTATGGCATTAAGGGCAAATTGCCACCGTGATTAAAGGGATGGTTTTGTGGGAGAAGACAGAGAGTGGTAATCAATGGACACTGCTCTTTGTGGAATAATGTATTAGTGGTGCTCTCCAGGAGTCCGTGTTGGGCCTATTGTTATTTTCTGTATTTACCAATGATATTATGAAGGTATATCCGGCTTAATGGCAAAGTTTTCAGATGATAAAAAGGTTGGTAGGGTTGTTCATGACAGTAAGGAGGGTACACTACTGTAAAAGTTGAGCAGAGGGGCTGAGAGGTGGCAACTGAAGTTCAACATTGCATTTATCAATGGGTAGCAGTAATAACATACAAACTGTGCAGTACTACACTCAGTGTAGTGGAGAAAGAAAAAGATCTGAGGGTAATTGTGCAGTCAGATATGAAGTTTTCTGAGCATTGTAAACATGCTGCAAGAGTAGCTCATGGGGTTTTGTCAATGATATATAGGAATTTTGCTAGCAGGGATAAGGTGATGATTATTCCCTTGCATGAGACAATGGTCAGGCCACACCTTGAGTACTGCATACATCTCTGTAGGACTCATTTTAGGAAAAATGAGAAGCTGCTGGAATGAGTACAGAGGAGGGCATGAGATTAGTGAGTGGAACAAAGGGTTGATGTTACCAAGAAAAGCTTAAACTTTGCAAATTGCGGTCTGGAGACTAGGCACCTGTGAGGTGATCTGATTGAGGTATAAGGCATCGAATGGTTTGAACAAGCTGAACATTGAAGGGATTCTTCCTCTTGCTCAGATTTCACACCTGAAGGGGCATAAATTCAAATTGAGAAAAGACAGTTGTAGAATGGATGTGCAGAAATTTGCCTTTAGCCAGCAAGTGGTTGATTGCTGGAACACACTTCCATCTGTCATTGTGAAAGTTGATAGCTCAAATAAATTCAAGGCCGAACTAAACAAAACTTTTGGAGTGAATGGATGGGTTAAACCGGACAGTTATTTTTTTTTCCCTGCCGATACTATATAAGCTTGCTTTCTTGCATCATATGCCTCTACTAATGCTAATCTTTGGAATACTTTCCAAAAAAAATTAACATCCTTCAAGTCATTTATAATGTGGAACAAAGATCATTATACCTTGCTTCACCTTTACAGAACTTTAATCATATCTTGCACTGACTACAGCAGCCCAATGTATGATTCTGCAGAAGAGCATGCTAATGAATCTTGTCCCTATCCAGCCTTCAATAATCCTACAAAAGTGCTTACAAAACATTTCCCATACAAAGTCTTTATATTGAGGCACAAGAACCTTTACTCAGTATCAAGAGAAAGATGTTACTACTAAACTATTCAGCTAAAATTCAAAGCCTGCCTACCACCTCATTTGGCTGATACTTAACCTAGCATATAACCTTGGCAAAGTTCTCTGTGGTCTTCTTCCAGCCTTCACGTGACAATTATTTCCTAAACTGGAGAAAATATTGTCCAATGGCAAAAAACAATAACTTCATATTGCTCACATATAAAAGCATCTGCATTTTGCAAAAAAAATTATATGACTGGATCAATGACTGATAAAGGAGCAGGTACAGCAATCATCTTTCCTCATACAACTGTCTCTGTATTACTTCCCATTTTATACAGCACTCATACTGCTGAATCATATGCCATCAAACTTGTGCTATAAAATATATATCATCTGTCTATCCAAAAGTATATAATACATATATGGACTCTCGAAATGCATCAGCATAATACCAACCCATTATTTAATGACAACATGAGTTAAGTTGATGCATATCCAGAAACACCAGCAAATATCAGATATGAATATGTGGATCACATTGGTAACGTAATATTGGCCTTCAGAAGAATATCTGCAACCTCCTTATTAGCATTAGCATGCGATGCAAGAAAGCAAGCTTATGCAGCATCAAAAAACCTCCCATTTCACCCCACCATTTGTTCCAAATGCCTATCCAGCTCAGCCTTAAATTTATTTAGACTATCAATTTCCAAAACAAAAGATGGAAGTCTGTTCCACCAATCAACTACCCACTGGCTAAAGGCAAATTTCCACACATCTATTCTACAACTGTCTTTCCTCAATTTGAATCTCTGCCCCCTCAGGTTCTTAATCTGAGCAAGAGGAAGAATCCCATCAGCATGCTCAACTCATTCAAGAAAGAATCCCATCAGCTTGCTCAACTCATTCAAGGCCTTATACACCTCAATCAGATCACCTCACAAGTGCCTACTCTCCAGGCACTGCAATTTTCAGAACTTAAGCTTTCTTCGTAAGAGCACCCCTTTGTTCCCCTCACCAATCTTGTTGCCCTTCTTTGTACTCGTTCTAGCAACTCTACATCCTTCCTAAAATGAGGCCTCCAGACCTGTACACAGTACTCTAGGTGTGGCCTGACCACTGCCTTGTATAATAGGATAATCACCTGCCTGTCCCTGCTAGCAAAATTCCTATATATCATTGACAAGACCCCATGACCAGTGTAATTAATTCTATTCTGTTAGTGTTGCTATAAATTTCACAGTAAATTTAAGAATTGTTATAATGCCTGTTATGTAGTTAACTTACCATCAATCATATGCAATTAACTTATCCATCCAGCCCAGTCTTGTCACATTATTGGGTACCATTTCCTGACTACAAATCCAATGTACAAATTCATATGGACACATCTATGGTAAGCTTAAAGACATAATAAACTCTTTCAAATTAAGTCTGGACCATAATTATGGGACCCAACTTCTGTGTGAACAGGCAGAAGGAACTAATCCCAGCCCAAATTAGTCACTCAACTCACTCATCTTTTTCTTCTTACAGGAAATGTTCCACCACGGTGTACAAACTGCTGCTCTCACCACTCACAATGAAGTATATACTTGTTGAATATAAATTGTACAACAATTCCTGACAAGTCTCATACAGTTTCCTCCCATATCTAAAGAAACCTCTGACACCACGATATCGTAGGTCAGCATTTTGCAAACTTTTTTTAGTGACAGAACATTTGCAGTATATTTATGGAAACATATTCTTTTGTGGCTTTTTGATTTTTGAAATAAAAAATGGTCATGTCAAAATTATGTTAACACTTATAGGGAAAAAACATTCATTGTAATCAACATTAACTGAAATCAACATTTATTATTAATAGGCAAGACCATGGGTTTGCCAAGCCCACACTCACCAGATGTGAGCCCCTAGCAGTTAACCCAAAATTCATTTCAATTGTGTAAGCTAACATATTATTTACTTGAAATGACGAGCAATGCATAGAAGGTTAATAAATTAACATGCATTTTGAAAATGGCTGTCACACAAAAATAACTGTATAGAATTTCAAAATTGGATTTTGATATTTTCATAGTAATTGCCATACAATGTAGATCTTCATCCAGCTTAGCATAATGGATTAAAATTTTTTAATCCATAATTACATAATGGATTAAAATTTTTTTTCTAAATAATCAAAGAAAAATTTAAGTATTTCTTCAGTACATAAAAGCAACATACCTTTGTTTATGTTTTCCATCAGATGACATTCTTTTTTAGTCCTGCCATCTAATGGACGATCCAGTTCATCAACAGTTATACACATTTCATCTAACAGCTTTACTTGTAGAGGATCCAACTCTGCAATATTTTCTTTAATACTAGTATTTTGTTCACTGCTGTTATGAAATGCTCTTCGACAAACTCTTGTATTTTGGGCCATACTATTTAAAATCCTAAAAGAGAACAAAGTATATAATAGATATCATAATACCCTTCTCACTTAGTTAAATTTTGTAAAAAAAAAAACACCCTTTTCAACAAATTTAAATTAGCTAAATGATTGTGATTTGTAAAATAACATGATTACTACTGAAAATAAATGAAGCCCAACATTCAGAAGATATAGAAGTAAGTTAATTACATAACAGGCATTATAACAATTCTTGAATTCACTGTGAATTTTATAGAAACACTAACAGAATAGAATAAATTACAGTATATAAGGAGGTTACAGATATTCTTCTGAAGGTCAATATTACATTACCATTCAGAAGCCTAAACAAACACTGCTGAAACTTATCCTTTGCTCCTACCAGTGTGCAAAACATATATCAGATTTAAATTTTGCATATACCTTCAATATTGATAGACCTGAGCATACCTCTCCAAGATAAAAGAAACATTGTTTCCAACCTACATGGATTGTTCAATAAAAAATTATTTTTTTTTTAACAACACACTTTATTAATCATCCATATTTTGATGGTCCTTTCCATTTGATGAAATGTACTTACTTTGTTTCTTCCATTTTTTGACATGTTAGAGAACAGCCTCCAATGTCTTCACAACTTCTACTGGAAACATTTTCCTCACAGCCCATCTTTAACTTCAGAAATAAAAAAATAATTACAGTGTGCATGTTCAAAGCTTGTAGGGTGGATGAGGAACACATTTGACAATTTTATAACGTATGAAAAATGTGAGGTCTCACACTGTAGTGACGTAGCATCTGCCCACCTGCATGCAGTTATGGTCATTTGCGATGAATGCAATCCTGCAAAAGTGTGCAGTACAGTTCTATACTAAGATCCTGTAACAGTTGTATGACATGGCACAGAACGCTGGTAAACCATTTCTTGAATGTCAAAAAATTAATAAATAAAGGTAACCATAACTTTCCTGCAGAAGCCACAACTTTTGCTATTTTGGCATTGGTGATTACATAGTCTTCTAAACAGCATTTGTTGCTTACTCTCTGAGTCAAAATGATGAGGCCATGTTTCATCTGCCATTATCACCTTGTGCAGAACCTCACCACCTTCAATAAACTTCAGTTGCAGCTCCTGACAAACCTCCATGCAAACTTGCTGTTGCTCAGGTGTGAGCAAGTTTGGAACTCAGCGTGCACAAACACTTTGTATGCATATGATCACGGAGAATACCATGCGTACTTCCTACTGATACTTTCAACATCACTGCCAATTGGCTTACTGTTTTATGACATCTTCTCTCAAGATTAGAGCAGCAGTGGTTGGAGCTCCAAGACCACCAATTTCTGTGATTGAACCACATCCATCTTTAAACATTTTAAACCACCTGCGAGCTATGCTATATGGAAGAGTAGATTCACCATAAGCATCTTTTAACAATTCACATACTTCAGCTGGTGTTTCCTTGAAATGAAAACAAAATTTGAGAGCAGCATACTGTTTCCTGACATGTAACATCTATTGTTACATGGACGAAAATGAACAGGCATGAACTTCACAAATATCCAAGGGCACACCATGCACACAAGTCAATAGTAGTAGTGGCATGTGTATGAGCTTATGCAGCATCAGCCAAAAAATAAAAAAAAAAAAAAAAATCACACCATTCCCTCCAAATGCCTTTCCAGTTCCTCCTTAAATTTATTTAACCTATCAATTTCCACAACGACAGATGGAAGTCTGTTCCAGCAATTAACTACCCGCTGGGGTGGTTAATTGCTGGAACAAACTTCTGGAACAAAATTGGAGTCCTGTTGCAGTAGCACACTGCCATTACTGTCATTAACAATCCTGCCAAGCTTTGTATCATCTGCAAACTTCAACACTAATCCTGATATATACCTTCATCAATATCATTGATAAATATACAAACCAACAGAGGACCCAACACCGAACCCTGTAGGACTAATAACATTAGTCTGCGAAGAGCAGCACCCATTAATTACCACCCTCTGTCTTCTCCCACTCAACTATCCTTTTATCCATTGTAGCAACTTACCTTTAATACCATTCTGCTCCAATTTGTACAATAGTCTTCCATGCGCAGTGTCAAAAGCTTTCCTGAAATCCAAATATATGATATCAAAATTATTTTTTGCATCCAGTTCCTTTGTAACCACATCATAATATCCTATCAAATTTGTCAGACAAGACTTTCCCTTAACAAACCCATGCTGTGTCTGAATTATTGCTGCAGTTTTGTCTAGATGATCCTGCAATGCATCTTTAACCGGTGACTCCATTATTTTACCCGGAACAGAAGTTAAACTAACTGGTCTGTAATTACTCGTGTCACCCTTCAATCCCCCTTTGTGAATTGGGGATATATTTGCACATCTCCAGTTCGTGGGGACCTCCCCTGAGTCCAAGGATGCTCTCATAATTATGGCTAAGGGTTTGCTTAGTTGCTTTGCCACCTCCTTTAATATAACTGGATAGATCCCATCCACCCCAGGTGCCTTTCTTATGTTTAACTTCAACAATTTCTCCTTCACTTTGCTCTCAGTTATTACAAAATCATTAAGCACCTTTCTACAATTTGATAACCTTCTGCCATTTTCAATTGCCTAGTTGCTATGTGATACAGCTTGGTTTGGTCTTAAATTCCGTGGCTCTGCTAGAAAGAGCAAGCAGTACAGTTGTTCACTAAAAATTGTTATCATTCTTTATTGAACAGCCCTCGTATAATATAATACAAACTGTTAACTAACATAATTATACAACTTAATTTATCAAGTCAACCCATTAGTAATATTTTTTCCTCCTCTTTTCCAATATTTTTTGAAAAATAAAGGAAACTATCTTGACTTTGGGGTACAAAACTTAAGGGAAAAAAAAGACCAAGGTTAATTTTACAGTCTGCCGTGAGTTCTCTCAGCAATGCAGTCTATTAGAACAGATTATAGGGTTCTTCTAATGATATAAATGAACTTTGCCATCATGGAAAAAGAAGTGATTATCCCACTGTATAAGGTAATGGTTAGGCTACATCTGAAATACTGCATACAGGTCTGGGAACCTCATTTTACAAAGGACATAGACCTGTTGAAAAAGGTGTAGATAAGATTAGTTGGAAGCATAAAACAATATTCTTAATAGGAAAGACTGGGATTCAGTAAATTATTGTCTCTGAAACTAGGCACTTCTGGGAGTCCAATTAAAGTGTATTAGGGACGGCATTGCCATAAATTGAAAAAAAAAAAAAAAAAAAAAAAAGATGATTGCAGAAGTTTGCATTCAGCCAAGTCAAACTGAACAGACATACTCTTGATCGATCACCAAGCATCACACTGTGCACCCAAGTCAGCACAATTACTATGTGATGTAGCTTGGTCTGGTTTTAAATTCCATAGCTCAGTTAGAAATATCAAGCAGTACAGTTGTTCATGAAAAATTAATGATCATTTTTTATTAAAGAAGCCCTCATATAATACAAAATCTCAATAAATTTTTTTAAAACCCTTCTATTGATCTCCACTACTGGCTTTGCAATTGTAAGCCATTTTACTAACTCCACCACTTCACGAGTAAAATTTATGCAAATATGTGCTCTGATATTCCACATCCTTTATTTTTCTTCTTGGAAACTTAAATAATTTTTTCTCAACTGAACATGAGGTAAACTCTTTATTAACCAGGGTCTCTACAGACTGAGAAAGTCAGATGACAAAGAAATATATGTAATCCATTACTGATGTTGTTTGTTCACATTGTAATATTCCTAAGGACATAAGACCTTTGAATTTCTCAGAAACCATAGCCTCTACCTTTACTACAGTATGATTTATTTAAACATTTTATAGTAGTTTTTATTTTTGCCCATCTGTTAAAATGGAAGGGCTGTTCTTTCAATTGGACAAAAACTTCACCTCCTCAATAAACATGAAAAAACGCTGAGGTGTCAACGTTGATGAACTTTTCGTCTACAGGGAACAACAAGGAGATGGCAATCTCACTGACACATTGACGCTTCAAAGTTTACATAATACCATTCACAAGAACAGAAAAAGTGAACTTTGTTCTTTTCCTGTTTTTCTTTTGTTTTGCAGATTATACAAGCAAATTTAATTCCAATCCACCCCAAATATTTATGAGGCTACTGAATAACATTTTCAAACTAAACATACACTACCAGCCACTTAAATACCAGATTCAGTGGGAATTAGTTAAATTAAATTTAGTCAGTGAAAATTTAATTTAGTCAGGGAATTAGTCAGTGAAAACAAATAGTTCCTGCCCTCCACAGATGGGGCTATACTCGTACTCGTTCTAAAAAGGATTTCGAGTTGCTAGAACGAGTACAGAGAAGAGGAACAAAGGGGTACACTCATGATGAAAGGCTTAAGTTATGCAAGCTGCAGCATCTGGAGACTAGGCACCTGTGAGGTGATCTGATTGAGGTGTATAAGGTCTTGAATGGTTTGAGCAGTCTCAATGCTGACAGGATACTTCCACTTGCTTAGACTAAGAGCCTGAGGGGGCATAGATTCAAATTGAGAAAAGACAGTTGTAGAATAGATGTACGGAAGTTTACCTTTAGCCAGCAGGTAGTTGATTGCTGGAACATACTTCCATCCGTTGTATGGAAGTTGATAGCTTAAATAAATTTAAGGCTGAACTAGATAAACATTAGGAGTGACCGGATGGGCAAAATGGGAAGGTTTTTTTTTTTTTTTTTTGGCTGATGTTGTATAAGCTTGCCTTGCATCATATGCTATACATATCAGCATTCAAGTATTATCAATAGTTCAAAGAAAAAAGTTTCATGTCTTACCAAAAAAGATGTACATATTGGCATTTAAGGGGCTGATTGTATATGAAATATGTGCAGCTGTGAAAGGAAATTTAAAGTCCCCACAGAAAATAACTTCGCATTAGGCAAGTCTGTTTTTGCAAATCTTAGGTATTCTTAAAATCAGGAGTATCATTTTCTGCTCAAATCTCAACACAAAATACTATACCCGTACCTAAAGTGATAACTTAATCTCATTTGAGCAGTTTACAATAACTATCAGCTCATCTCACATTGATTGCCTCCGTTCTATCACACAGACAGTTTCCACTACACGTTTTTTTTTTTTTTATATATATAGATATTTCCATGAGCAATAATCACTAAAAGTGGTATAGATTTTTTTTTTTTTTTTCCAAACTTATTTAGAAAGCGTGCCAAACACCATTCATTCATAGTTCAACTGCAAAATCACTACACTAATTTCTTTACTTTCATTCTTTGAAATAAATTTCCAAATCATCTTCACAATTTTGACCTGAAATTGCTTCGTCATGGATTTTACATCATGACAATGCTCCCACACATTATTATTATTAGCCATATGGTGCAAGGAAGACTAAGGCTTATGCTGCACCAGCCAAAAAAAAATTCCTGAATTACCCTGTGAGAGAGAGAAGTAGAAAGGAATCACCAAGAAAGAGAAGAATGATGATTTCCAGCTCAGGACCCTGGGTGTACCAAGCCCATATTCACCAGATGTGAGCCCCTGGGGTTCCGCCACTGTACTGAAAGAGTTTTTAACTTCAAAATCGATCACAATGTTGCAGTACCCTCTGTATTTTCCTGATTTGTCTCCTTGTGACGTCTTTTTATTTTCTTGAAAAAAAGGAGCCATGAAAGGAATGCATTTTCAGTCAGTTTCTGAAATTCAGGGTAATGTAATGCGGGTATTAAAACAGATACCGGAAATGTTATGATCAATGGAACCTATGCTGGAATGCGTGTGTACAGTCTGAAGGGGACTGCTTTGAAGGAAATGGCCTCACATCTGTATAATTTTCAAAATAAAATTTTTAATTGAATTATTCTTGAAACTTTATTGTCACAACTCGTGTGTGTATATATATATATAAAGATGAGATTTTTGCTCTTCACCTTTCAACATATCCGTTTCTTTCTAAAATTAGGCTTTTAGACCTGTATACAGTACTTTAAGTGCATTCTAAACCACTGTTTAATTGTAAAAATGCAATCATTTCCTACTGGCAAAATTCCTATACAACCCCAGGGTCCTGAGCTGGATAGCATGATTCCCTTCTACTTCTCTCTCTCTCAGGGTAACTCAAATTTTTTTTTTTTTTTTTTGGCTGGTGTAGCAAAAGCCTAGGGCTTCGTTGCACCATATGGCTAATGATAATAATAATATGAATTGACGGAATCATCTAAGCTGTTATAGTATCCTTCACACGTTAAAAATAACACCAAAAGAAATGAGGAAAAAAAGACTAAGAAAATATATATTTTTTTTACATTTTACCAAATATGACTGCACAATATTTCATAAATCTTGTTTAGTGTACCTTTAACTTCGTCTTTTGGCTGCAAATTCTAGCTCATAATGATGTTCTTCGAAAACTAGGATTTTTCCTGTATTCCGTTCCGTTTATTAGCTCGTCACCGATTCGAGAAAATCGGTCAAGGAACATTTACCCTACAAAATTAAACAATTAATAATGAGAATAAAATACACTCACTTGATATACTTCATTGCGTTACACATCTTGCGCACTCCTGTGCTAATAACACAATACTACCGAACAGCTTTCATGAGTTTGTCGTATGTCAAGAAGTAACATGCAGCGCCACCCCAGACAGCAAATCATTTTATTACAAGAAGTGGTTTCAGATAAGCTCCGCCTTAGTTGCCTTTTTTTTTTTAGGTTATTTACTGTAACACTGGTATAATTCTAAATACAGTACACATTCACATCACGAAGCAGTGTTTTTCAAATCATGTGCACGCCATGTTATATTCAACTGATTACATTTACTCACTATTTCCATTTAGAATGGAAATAGGGACAATCGTTCACAAAGAAAATAGTATGACGATAACATTCCGAGGAAAAATCTTTATCATTAATGAAACTAAGGGTCGACTACTGCAGCAAAACATGATGTTAGATAATCTATTCGAAAAATGAACAATGTTATTTCTGTTTGCAAGCAGTAGTATTGAAAGACGGCACCACGACAAATAACGGTTCCCACTCACCTTTAAATGAAAAAATTAACACCAGGGGCTCACATCTGGTGAGTATGGGCTTAGCAGACCCAGGATCCTGGACTGGATATCATCTTTCTTCTCTTTCTTGGTGACTCCTTTCTACTTCTGACACACACACACTCTCTCAGGGTAACTCCGAAATTTTTTTTTTGGCTAGTGCAGCATAAGCCTCAGGCTTCCTTGCACCATTATGACTACTAATAATAAAAATGTCGTTAGATTTTGGGAAGCGGCTGCTGACAGCATGGATTAACTAGGATGCACTGTGGCAGCTATTTTAGGCCGCTTTTGATCTGATATGAAGCAGCGGACTGGCCCGGGCCAATAACGTTTGTAGTGTAATACCGCTGAAAATAAGGAAACGAAAACTATAGCCACTCTGCACCTGATGTGCAATAACGAATCTTTAGCAAGTATTCACATCATACTCCAAATTCCGTTCAGTGTGTGCTGGGTTACAAAACAGCAAGTGATAATATAATCGCATGATACTGGTAGGTGCAAGGGTGAAGCATCTGTTAAACCAAACTAACACTTTGAAAACCGAAGAAAGTTATCAAAATCACTTTCGTTTTTTAAGATGAATTTTTTTATATATTAGAAAGTATATTAGTTAAAGTTATGGCAAACGACACAAGAAAGCAAGATTTTATAGCATCAGCCAAAAAATATTATACACTTCTCCCATCCATACCCTCCAAGAATTTGTCCAGTTCTTCCTTGAATATATTAGAATCAACCATCCGCTGGCTGAAGGCAAACTGCTGCACATCTCTACTGTAAACATTATTACTCAACTTAAATTTATGCACCCTCATGTGCACAATCTCAGCAAAAGGAAGAATGCCATAGGCATTCAGCTTAGTCAATCCATTAAAGGCCTTAATCGTTTCAATAAGATCACCCTGCAGGTGTCTAGTCTCCAAAGGCTGAAATTTACGGAACTGAAGCCTTTCTAGGCAAGAGTAGCCTTGATGAAGATAACACAAGGCTACTCTTTCTAGGTAAGAGTAGCCTTGTGTTATCTTCATCAATCTGATTGCTCTTCACTGCACCCGTTATAGCAGATCTACATCCTTCCTAAAGTGAGGTCTCCAAACCTATATACAATACTCAAGATGCATCCTTACCATGGCCTTGTACAAAGGAATAATCACTTCCCTATGCCTGCTAGCAAAGTTTCTCTATAATATTGACAAAACCCCATGTGCTGTTCTGGTGGCATGTCTGCACTGTTCAGAGAATTTTATATCTGAATGATTTGTTGTTGTTGTTCTTTGGTTTTTAGGAGCATTAGCAACTAAGGCCATATTGCTCCGGGGATATGTGGTGGTCATTCCCTGACCTTTCCGCATCCTCCATATTTGGTGGTCACGGGCTCGAATCCCGGTCTAATCAAGAAGCGTGTGCTACACACTGCTGCTCTGCCCACCTGGCTACGGAGAGGCCCATATCTGAATGAACAATTACTCTAGTTCTTTTTCATTTTCCACTGTCTGCGCGGTAGCACAGTGGTATCGTCACCGTCCTCCCCACACTGGTTGAAAAAGGCCCGGGTTTCGAATCCTGTCGATGACGCGAGGAACTTTAATGGGCTTTTTTCACTCCATGACTGAGTTAGTTGGTCTCAGGCGTAGATAGCAAGGTTTTTTCCCGGTTTTTTCGTCCAGCAAAACAGGCAAATCGACCATAGAACACACGCAATTTATAGACACAAATACGGGTTAATGTATTCAATTACCGGGAACCCTAAAATAATAATTTAATTTTTTTTGTACCCATCCACTCCGCAGCAAATGCAACTGTGTGAAGACAATAAAAGTTACACTACGCAACAGCAGGAGCCTTCATTCACAGTATCGCAGCATCAAAACTTTGAGACAGAAAGTCACCGGGACTAGACTTGCTAGAACTGGAAATTGTGAAAAAGGTGGCGGAGTACAATCCAGAGCTTCTCCTTAATCTCTTTAAACCATTGCCTCCAGGGTGGATGGTTCCCAACAGGCTAGAAAATGGCGAACATCAGGCTAATTTTGAAAAATTCCAGCAAACCCCATGATCAACCAGATTCCTATAGACCCATCACTCTCCTGTCAGTAATAAGCAAGTTGTTTGAGCATCTTCTAAGACAAAGAATAGAAACAGATTACAACAATGCCAACTTACTAACCTCAAATCAATATGGATTCAGAAAGGGTCGATCCATTGTTGATGCCCTGGAGAACATGATTGCAGCTGCAAAGAGCACGGACAGAAAATATTTCTTAGCCATCTCAGTAGACTTTGCTCAGGCGTTTGACGCACTCTTGTGGGCAAGCGTCTTCGGCAGACTGCGTACAGCAAATCTCCCTGGCAACCTGTACCAAAGCATAAAAAATTATCTATCACAGCAGAGCATAACCGTCAGGACACCAGTATAACAAAGTTATGCGCCAAATCTAGAGATGATGTCCCTAGGGCTCTGTCCTGGGCCCCCTACTATGGAACATCGTACTTGATGAGTTCATGAACACAGACCTGCAGAATGTCCAATCTCAAGCATATGCAGACGACTTAGTCCTTACCCTTGCCGCTGATACTAGATCCCAAATGGAAGCTGCAGCAAATAGGGCACTCGGCACTTTACAGGGCTGGGCCTGGCACAACCACCTGGAAATCTCACCAGTAAAGACAAATTCCATCCTGCTTAAAGGCTCTCTGAACGTAGTGAGGCCACCACAAATCAAAATCCAAAGGGGAAATATCTACATACCAAGATTCGAAAATATACTGCACTCGTGACAAGAATCGTACGTCGGGACTGGAGATTGAAGCGATGCGCGCTCACCATCTTCTATATGGCTATGTTCACCCCCATAATCACCTATGCATCCGGTATCTGGTTATCAAAGGCCACCACAGCAGTTAACAAGAGGAAGCTTGACTCGAATCAGTGCGACAACCTGCTCACCATCACCCGGACCTGCTGCATAGTCAGAACACATGCCTTTGAAGTGCTGGCCTGTGTGCTGCCTCTAGATTTAGAAATAGTCAAATGTGGTTTGCTTTATATGCTTTCCAAAGGTAAAGCCATCTCCTCTCTGGATTTTACCACTGACCCCTCAAATAACACCAAGGCCGAGAAGAAGCGCCTCAACTGCATACTTGCAGCAGGTCTGGCAGTCTAGATGGGCACAGTCTACAAAAGGAGAAGTCACCAGAAAATTCACTCCTACAACAGTATACCCGAAATCCCTCGCATTGTTTTCCCCTGGCCTATACGTCACCTTTTTGTTAACTGGCCATGAATCTATCAGAGGAAAGCTCACTGTACTCGGGATCAACGAAAACCCACAATGCCTCCGTGGTTCACTAGAAAGTTGGGACCACCTGATGTACGAGTGCGAAATATATGAAGATTTGAGATGCCTCCTCCTGAGTAGGATACATTACCTTCCTAAAAACCAAGAACAGCATATCCTCGAAAAAGAAGACTATATTGCCTTTACGTGCTACGCACAAGACTTATTCGCACGACGGAAGAACCTACCATGGATATAGTCACTATCCGGATCATAATCAAAACCAAGAGAAGACAACCACCTATATTTTGGGAATCAATGCAGTGGCCTACCAGCAAATGAGACTATACCAGCACTAAATCTGAGAAGATCCAGTATAGGACAACCACAGCTGCATTCCTATTTATATCCCTACTGATTTAGAAAAAGATCACCAGATAGGACTTTAACTACCAAACTGGACATCAAGACCGGAGCTGAATGGGAAGAGCAAGAAGATTGTGCCAAATGGCGATCACGCTTGTGCTCTTGCACGGCACCTTTTCTCCACTCCCATCCCCTATTTTCGCCTGAGGGATGTATTCCATTGTACCTGGGGGGATGCCTTCTTCTTCTTCTTAATCGCCCATATTTCTACCTGTCTCTCCCTTTTCTTGACTCTAAACCCCACCCGCTCTAACTCTCTCTTTTTTTTTTTATATTGGTCTCTGTCAGGAAGCTTAGGCGACCCTGCAGAGACTAGTCAGAGAATAATGGGTAGCCTGGCTACCTCCTAGCGGTGTGTGTGGGCAACGTGGGATTCCACTAAGGGTCCTGCGGCCAAATTCCAGGACACCCAATAGAACCCAACACAAATCTAAGTATTCAACACAACACTTTTCTGTCATTTCATGTTCTCTATTTCTTCACAGTGTATATATGGCGCAGATGTGGGAAACCACAAGCGGCACCTGGCCCTAATACATAGTTGATAAGTTACGCTGGGATTACTGCTACCCAAATGCGTTACCTTTCCTTTGTCAATGTTAAACTTCAACTGCAATTTCTCAGCTCATTCACACAATTATCCTATAGACCTTGTTGCAGTAGCTAACAATGATTACTATCGTTAACCATCCTGCAAACAGACATTAAGCCTGATATACCTTCACCAATATCATTAATAAATATTGAAAACAACAATGGGCCCAGCAATGAACCCTGGGGTAGTCCCCAAAGAGCAGTGCCAATGATAACCCCACTCTGTCTTCTTTCATTTAAACATCACTTGATCCATAGCAGTAACTTGCCCTCAATGTCACATTGCTCTAGTTTATACGGCGTTATTATGTGCAAGAATATCAAAAGCCTTACTGAATTCAAAGTTTCCATTTTTTGTAACTGGATATCAAGTATTCTTCTTGACTGCTCATTATGGGTGATAGTAGATGGCTCTCTGTCTTCTAACTTCTCTAATTCTGGTGTTCCCCAAGGTTCAGTTCCCTCTCATATATTTATTGAACTTCTTCCATTGAACGGAAATCCTATCCATAGTTTTGCTTATGATAGCATATTGTATTCCACATTACAATTTGAGAAATCTTGCCCTTCACAAACGGCTTCAACTTTTCGAATATCCACTACCAATTCCTTAAATGCTGATCTCCAGGTAATTCTCCAGTGGGGCAAAGATAACTTAGTTGTTTAAATCCTTCTGAAACCTGTGTTATATCTAACAAAAGAATGCTTATATATTGCTTCTTCTGCTCTAAAAAACGGCGTTTTCTCTTTCGCTCTCGGCGTTTCGTTTCTTTCAAACTGCTCTTCTCTCTGTAAATTGTAAATCCGCCCTACCATGGAATATTGTTCCCACATCTGGGGCGGTGCCCTAAACCCTCTCTCTCGGGCTTACAGATTCCATTAGAAAGATTTTAGTTAAGTTAATTAATGACTCATCCCTAACAGAGTCTCTCCACTTTCTGTCTCATAGATGTTCTGTTTCTGCTGCATCCCTTTTCTACAGATACTCCCATGAGCACTGTTCTTCTGAATTGGCTTCCATAATTCCCGCTTTTTTTTCCAAAGCAGTCCGAAACTTGCCCAACCATACAACATCCTTTTACATTTCAACTTCAAACTCACAGAACCAACGATGATTACTCTTCCTCATTTATTCATTCAAATTCCGTTCTCTGGAACAACCTTCCTTCATCCGTATTTCCTGATAAATAAAATCTACAGAATTTAAAGTTTAATGTAAACAATTATCTTCTTTCATCTTCTCACCCATCAAGCAATGCACGGAACTAAGTATTATAGGTACTAAATCGCTCATGTTTGGGGTTTTCATTAAAAAAAAAAAAAAGAATACCACAGATCTGTTTCTGCCCCTTTTCTTGGTAATCGGCTGTTGTATAAGGGAGAAAAAGAAATGGAATTATGGAGTGTAAAAAAAGTAACAAAACAACAGTTCTCAATCAGTTTTTAAAAGAGCTACGGTAGAATGATTGAGAAAAAGTTAAGTGATCTATTGCGACCAAGTGAACTAACTACTAATATCAAAATTTTCCTTGGTTATACTAGTGCTCTGTTGAAAAATAATGGAGTCATTTCGTGAACTGTATTTGGTCTGAGAGCACTAACTTTATGGAGGTCCTTAATGTAACAGCACAGATTTGTCTTTAGAAGAAAATGGCATGGTTTCAAAAGCAGGCAAAAGAGGTAGACGGAATGAAGAACAGAGTTTAGAAAGAGCTCCACTGGCAATTTATACAGAGATTAACTGATTTACTGCTGGACAATTCTGAAACAAAGAGGAATTTAATATGTGCATTTCCAGCCCATAAGCAATATAATTCAGAAATATAGCAGCAATACATATTAAAGAAATTTGATAACACGGATTCCACTGTTATTGTTTGGATTTATTTATAAATGAACCAAGTTGCGATGTGCTTTAATTTTGACCGAATAGTAACTGTGCACATGATAGATGTAATCGCACGAATAAGGCCTGGGCAGACGGGAATATGTTACTAACTAAATTATGCAAACACGGACCAATTGAACTAATTGATCGATGATTTATACAACAGAAGTCACCCGAAAATTATAAGTAGTTAAAATGAAAGCATTTAACAAAAGTGAAACTCTAGGAATCTATTTTTCTATTATACGGTCCCACCGTATAGAATTTAAATAATGTCTCAGACCACCATAGTCACCTTTACGAAAGCAAAAAACCTTTCACTTTACCCCTGATGGTAGTTACCTCTTTCAGTAAATCCCACTTCAGCACACTGTGATCACTGCCACCTAGTGGTTTATTTATCTGGAGAGTATTAATGTATGAAGAATCACTACTGATAATCAGATCAAGAGTTTTACTCCTTCTCGTCGCCTCCCGAACATGTTCCCAGAGAAAACAATCATCCAATAAATCCACAAAAGCCTTGCTATTATGCGAGTGACCAATCCACATATTCCAGTCAATATCTGGGAAATTAAAATCTCCCATTAAAAAACACTCTGATTTATTGGCCCACTATTTCTCCTCTGTACAGTTGTTTATTATACTCATCAGAGTCTGAGGGCCTATAACACACTCCTATTCTCAATTTTGCTTTTCCAGTGCTTATGTCACCAGACTGACTCGGCACTGCACCGTCCACCCATGTCGACCGGCTGTACTTCCTCGAATTTTATGTGTTTCTTAACTAATAGCATAACGCATCCTTCCTGTACACATTGTACTCCCCAAATTCAATTGCTGCATTCCTCATATCCGTGTGATACTACGTCTCTGATATCCCAACAGTATCTGCCTTTGATGTTTTGACCACCTCAAATTCATCAAATTTATTTACCAAACTACAAACATTGGTGTACACGCAATTATACATACACGTGTTCCTATTCTTAGCTACCCTAACACAGCCCATGTATTCCGCAATGTCTCTGAAATCCACTGCATCTTGCCTTGTTTTCCAGGCTGCTGCTCATTCCAATAGAGGTAGTGCAAGAATCGCTTTCGCCTCTGCCTGTGGCTACTGTTAATCTGTTAGTCCGTGTATTCTCCCAAGCTAGCAGTTTTTCGACCCACCTAACACTGCCTCGATAGCATCAGCAAATATTCTTGCACTCTTTCTATTTAAGTGTATCCCATCTCTGTAGAAGCAGTCTCTCCCGTTAACAAGCACAGACCAGGAAAGAAAAATTATATCCCTTGAGCCTTGCACAATCTCTCCAGGGCCGAATTGATCGACAAGGCTCTCATCATATACTCCCTCCTATCGTGTTTGGGCAGAATTGCAGACACTTTCAAATTCAACCCTAACTCACAGCTTTTTTTCAACATTGACCTGTACTTGTTAAGTAATTCCGCCGGTCTCCTACTCTTAATATATGATTAGTGCTAACGTATACAGCTTGCTATGTTTCCCAATGTTTCGATTGCAATATGAATATTTCTCACCACACCACTTAAGATCAACAATAACGCACGAAAGGTTAACAAATTTGAGTCTGATTAGTATTGAAAACGATGGTTCCAGTTTCAATATTTTAGCATTGGTAGAGGCATATGATACAAGAAAGCAAGCTTATATAGCATTAGAGAAAACAAAACTTCCCATTCCACCAATCTATTCACTACACATGTTTGGCTAGTTCTGCCTTAATTTCTCAAATTGTCAACGATTTTTCAATAAGAAAATCAAGAAGAATACACATTATTTAGTTATTTACTGATATTATTGTATTGTTCATTATATGATTTATATGTATAACTGTATTACATTTGTTATTAATTATCATTATAGGATAATGATATGTGCCACATTCCCTAGGAAGGCCCTTCTAATTCGTACAAACGCCAACAAATTGACACTGCTGCTGCTGTACCCCCCCAACCCTCACACACATAAAATATTCAACCAAAAAAGAATCGAGAGCCACAAATTTCTGGCTAGTAAAGCTTAAAGAACTCATCACTCCAATTCTTTGATTGTAAAGTGTGAACTACATTTGAATTTTGTGGATTAGTCTGCAACACTGCCCACATACACCTCAGTTTGGTGATTTGGCAAGAGATTAAAAACCACCACACTGAGGTGGTTTGGAATCTCTTACCACAACTGACGAATACTTTAATAGAAATATACATTCGGCAAACCGTATCAAATGTTATGTCAATATGTAACTAAAATCTATGCATAAAATATCTTGAAATCGAATTAACGTCTACCATCAAATATTTGCTGTCTACAACACGTATGCACTGAAATATTTTCGTTCATTTATGAAATAACACGGTGAAGGGCTGCTATCTTTATCATTTATTGCCAATTATAAATAGATAATATATCATCTAGGAATGACTAATAAATTGTAACTTTTTGTTTTCACAAAAGAAATACAAATTCCGTGGAAAAGTTTCTTTGATTATTGTGTAATTTAGTAATAATCGAGAAAAATAAACAGAATAAGAAATAAATGTTTGATTTTTCCTTTAAGTATGGATTGTCCAATAAATAACTTCCACGTAGATCTTCTGACTACATTTCTAGCCAAGCAACCCAAGCTCCGTTATCATCTGTAATGTACCTGAACGCCGTCTTCAAGTAAGCGAAGTTAGAGTCTATGGATGGGACTCGGTAGGTAGTGCCTTCAGCGGCAGCGCGCTTACTGATTGAAAACGACCTGGGTTCAAATCCCAATGGACGAGTTTCCAGAGGTTTTTTCTTTCAGTACCAAGTTAGTCGATCTTGGGCAGAGTCCTGTGAGGGGGGCGTTTCTTCCCCTCACCAAACAAAATTGACCGATGTACACACACACAAATACAGACCCGAACACCCTTCTCTCACCCTCCCTACAAAAATGTTAGATTTAACTCAGGAACATTTTTTACAGAAAACTACTTTTCAGGAAAATCGAAATATTTCGATCTCTGAAGAGTAGATTAGCCTCATTGTACACTTGTTTCTCATTCAGCAGAGAGTGAATAAGAAAGGTTTTGTTATTCACTCTCTACTGAATGTCAAGAAAATGCATTTAAAATTCATGCTTAATTGAAAAAGAATGAAATGATTTTTTGTAAGCAACGACTTAAAATTAGATTAGCAGAATTCAATTTAATGGGCAAAATAAAACGTCACAATCGACATAGTTTTAGTAGAAATATTATGCCGGCTATCAGTACTTTTCGGCATGATTTGTTTTCATTTGCTTTTATTTATGGGAGGTTTCGGTGAATGAGTTCATGTTCTCCTCAACGTTCTAAAATCACAAGGTTACATATTCTTGACTAATTCATTAGGACCAGTACTATACTAAAAAATTTGGAAATATGTACCGAATGAATTAAATTATAAGGAATACAAAAAAAAATTAGATTTCATAATTTCACCATTACCTTCAGATGGAGATCCCTCAAGACAGTTTTTTAGAGACACTTAAATTCAGCTGTGAGGAGTAAGTTGCTCCATCTGTTCCCAGATCGAATTTTTATCGAATATTCACACACAGCAAACTGATAATTAAATTTTCTACTTAGAGCTGTTTGAAGCGCATTCTAGTGGTCATATTGAGTCCTCAACGTGACAATGAGAAATGTAGAAAAAAAATCAGTTAAATATCATCCCTATCATGCAGAAAGGTCGCTGTTGTCTTGGGAAGAAAGGAAAAAGGTTTGGCTGAAGGACGGTGACTATCCGTACAAAACTTAATATGCGGATAATACCGAAGCACCTTGATATGTCTCATCGCTGTTCAAAGGAGCTACCCTACAACCCTTGCCGTGTTAAGCCTTTGGTAACAGCTTTCAGCTCTATTTTTAATCAAAAGATATCTGAGAAATCGAGAGATTTTTCAAATATCTTCGGATTATTATTCTGAGGTTGGTATTTTCGAAGCTAAATTGCTACCCTATACATAAAAGCAACCTCACAATTTATGTGAACAATGCAACACCCTCCTACGAGAGAGCTGTGTTTCTAGTCTCTCCTTTTTTCATTTAAAACAGCCTGCTCAATTCAACACGGAAAATACGTCAGTGACAGCACCATTTCTAGCCCCGGTAAGGGATATATGAATTATGTTTTCTGACATTAATGGGAACTATCGGAACACCAAATTTCACTTCAGTCTGGCTATTAGATGGCACTCCAGACAACTCTGAATAAGAATACAGTACTTTATAAACGTATACGTAGGAATATACTGTGTTTGTGTTATTATGCTACTATGTAAAAGATGTTTAGACTTTTGCTAAGTATTTTTCTAAGTATTTAAACGGCAAACTGTATATAACCACACTACTAGCGTTTTGGCTGCCAAGAGTTTTACCTAAATAATAAATGGGCTTTCCATTGCCAAACTTTCAGTAGCACAGAACGCAAAAATACCGTACTCTGTGCAGACAGAAACGCTGATAAAATGGGATAGTTTTCGGTGCTTTTTTAAATTCTGGTCGCGACGTGACACGATCAAAACTGTGCCTATACCGTGCTATAAGTCCTAGTACCTTTGGTGCTTGGGCTTGTCTTAAAGCAGCATAGTAAAATCCTTAAATAGGCTACAATCGACCCATTTATTTACCTCAATTTTCAACAAAACCCAAACTTATCACCTGGTTCAACATAATTACATTATCACACACTTCACAGTACAGGGTAGACTACCTCGGCATCATATCCAAGAGAAATCCTACTAGAATCCTGCTTTTATGAAAATATACATTTCAAGTACTTTACTTTAGATAACCCATAAACTATGCGCCTGGAAAGAATCTTGTGTATGTCCAATTTCAATTAAAAAAGATAAAAATATCAACTTTCAACACCATTACTAGCTACCTTCCACGAAAGTGAAATTCGAAAGTGAAGCGAGCTTCCACGAAAGTGAAATTCAGCATAATTACGATATGGAGAACTGAAAGGTGTCCTGATTTTCACGAAGCCAATATATATTAATAGCTCATTACTCAAGAAGTTGAATTCAAAATCTTTCGGTGATAATGCAGCTAAAAACACAAGGTCGGAATTTTCCTCATTGAGTACGGTTTTTTCACCAGTGCCGACCGTTAGTGACGTCATACCTAGAAGGCTATTTCACAGTACTGATCTCGCCTTTGTGTTGGTAACAACTGAGTAATAAACACAACTTCTACACGTCATGAAAATTCGTGACTCAAATCTGTAGATAGTCCAAAAGTAATGAACTTCCTTTAGTAATCGAAAAAAAGCTAACGAATCAGGGTACAATGGCAAAAATAATTATGAACGCATTAAGCAGAATTAAATATGACAAACAGGATGAATAATGAAAATTTTATGGACATCTGAAGAGGAACTCGACTGAATAATGAATGAAAGGTTTTTTTTTTTTTGCTTGATTTTATTAGAAGATTATGTGTGGAGTTTTTACTTTATAGCGGAATTCCGCTTTCTTGCACAACAAAGTACAGTCCTGACTTGAATATACTTTGGGATTTCTAGTTACAAAACAACAATTACCCAATTTAAATAAAATTTATTTTCACACTGAATTCGAACAGAATCAGTAAACTGCTAATATGTTGAGTTCTGGTTATAAGTCAGAAATGTGAAGTAGACTAAGCGAGGGATACTTGGTAATCATACAAGCTCTCTATACTATCAGTGTTTCCTATTTCACAAAAAAAAAATGAAAAAAAGTTCATTGAGTGCATGTTAAAAAATAATGAGGTAGTGGAATCAAAGTTGGGTTATGCTCGTTTAATTATCTCTCGTTGTTCCATAATCATGTTATGTTGTTTAACGGGAAAGAATAAGAATCCATTTTTAAAGAGCAACGAAAAGTAATCGATGTTTGGAATGAAAACGCTTTTTTAAATATTTTACAAAAATTAAATTTCGTTTCAGTGTGATTTATTCAAGATGTTTGATGACCAATCATCTAATCAAATTGCTTCTGTTAGTTAAACTTATAATCGAAAGAACAGACACAAACAGGTAAACACTGTCGAACACACTCCCATAAGGGAACGAACATTAAAATAACTTAAGTTGTAAGAAAACGGAAATTTATATACATGTGATACAAGCAGCTGTTGTTTTTTTGTTGTTTTGGTTTTTAGGAGCATTAGCAACTAAGGCCATATTGCTCAGGGAAATGCGGTGGTCATTCCTTGACCTTTCCGCATCCTCTGTATTTGATGGTGACGGGCTCGAACCCCGGTCTAATCAAGAAGCGTGTGCTACGCACTGCTGCTCCTTCCCACCTGGCTACGGAGGCGCCGTACAAGCAGCACATAGTGTGATATTTTCTAACCTTGAAATGTACCCAACGAGTTATAACACAGGGCTCCACACGCAGCAGAGATGCAATAGGTAGAGGAGTACTGCAAATTCGGGAAGCTTTAGATTAATTATGGCTAAATGATGCAAGACTCTTTTTCCGCATCACTCAAAAAATCCAATCTCCAGTTATTCACTGGAAAGACGTCATTATCCAATTCAGCTTTTAATTTTACCGCCTTGGCTACCTGGAAAGGTAATTTATCCAGTAATCTACTACATGTTGTCCAATAGCAAACCATGTAACTTCAGCCTTCTGTTCTTCCCTAAAGTTCAAGGCAGTTGTTAAGGAAACAAGGGGATCCATTAGAGAATCTTGCTGTGAGGGTGAGGACAGAATTATTAGTTTCGTTACTACCCTCAAGACAACCCAGAAAGGGTCATTTAAATATTGCGCCAATTCTAACCGATAACATTAACCCTTAAAAATCGAGAATTTTTCAAAAGCGAGCACACAACGAACTTCAAATGAGGTTAATGATTAATTAACTCCGGACTGAATTTTACACAGGTTGCAAGTAGATGATGAATTAATCACAAGTAAAATTCACTGACATGAACAGGAAAGTCTTATTTGTATAAAATGCTCTTGCTTCATTCTGAAAACATACTATCACGATACATTACAAGCTATTTCAAATTACAGCTCCACTGATTTTTTTTCTATCGGGATCTCATTATATTCTTATCGTATAATTAAATAAGCTCTAGTTAGAGCTGTTCGGAGCATCATTTAATGACCAGATTGAGCTGTAATTATTTCTCTTCGTCATGTTGTGGAATCTTTGTGCACAAAGGTTCCACAACATGACGAAGAGAAATGTAGAAAAATTCATTTCATATATTTCTCCACCCCCTATGGGAGGAAAGGGAAAAAAAGATATTGCAGAAACACGCTGCCTATCAATACAAAACATGAAAACAGAAGCTTCCGTAACACCATCCATATGTCTGATCGCTGTTCAAGGGAGCTGACACCAATGCTACTCTAATCTCAGTAGGTTCCTGACTGTGGAATAATGGATTCTGAGGTGGCTAAATCGTAACATGGGAAAGTCATTTACCACCTCTAGAAGTAACCTTCGAGGAAACCTGGGACTCTGCCTCCTGGCAATTAATATTGATCAAAATGAATATATCCGTTCTCTCAAAGTCATCACCAAAGACATTGTTTGTTTGTTTTTTTATGGCGCAAAAACGACAAGGTTTTATTGCGTCTTCACAAATATACGTAATTGGTGATAGGCGATCACCAATCAACAGACTCGACGCCATAGCTAAACTACAATATAGCCACCCAGGAACAGGATAACCTATCTAGACCGGATGTCCCTTTCTAAAACTATAGGAATATTCCTCACTCTTACTGTTACCGATTGTACAAGGAAAAAGACTACCAGACCGAGACTGTGCAACGTGTGTACACTCTCTTACCAAACAACTATCAGATTGATATTGGGCACAAGAAAGATTATAAGTATTAACTCATGTGACTCTTAGACTGTTTAATGTATTTTTAACATTCATTTATGTTATATTTTCTAATACTGTCCTGGTGTATTAGAAAGAAACCCTGTGGCTTCGCAGGCCAATTTAAAAAAAAAAAAAAACACTGTATTAATGTTTGGCAGCAGCTCTACCCATGCACTATGCAAAATCTCGAGATTTCTGAAATGTTTCCGGATTGCATGAAAACCTTTCGGAAAGTTTTTCAGAGATTGGTATTTTCGAAGCTACATTGCTACCATATGCGTAAAAATAATCTCACAATGTATCTCTCCTAAGATTAAAACGCTAATAAAACGGGGTAGTTTTCGATTCTTTCCTCAATCACAGTTACAATAAAATAAGGGGGGGGGGGAGAATTTAAACAGCTTCAACATGACCTCTTCTTTCTCTCAGCGAAGTCATAGTCTGTCAGAAAATTGAGCAATAGTTACATTTTGTAGCTGCAGTAGATATTCTCCCAGGTATCTCTTTTCAGACATAACTGGCACTCCTGTCCAAGTTACTAAAGACATCTTTTTACGCAGTCAAAGATGCCACTGCTGACTTACACCACTAATTAGACAATCAATGACCTCTCTCTCTTACGAACTCCCTCCACTGTGTCACAGATGCTAAGTTTCTGTTTGCCTTTTCTATAAATACTTGCGTTGACACTGTTCTTCTGAATTGGCATCTGTAATTCTCCCACTCTCTTCCCAACCTGTATGAAAACGTGACACAAGCAGTTAGCTTGTGGCATCTGCTTTGTACCTATAGCACGGTATAGAACCTGTGCCGTGCTATAGGTTCAAATACACTTTCGTGTTTGGGCTTTTCTAAAAACAACCTCGATAAACCAATAAATAGGCTTCAATTGACCCATTTATTTACACCAAATCTTTCACATAACCCACATCCGTTTTAACATAATTACATTATCACAAAGTTTATAGTACAATAGTCAACTATCTTGGCGTCATATAGATATTGGATATTTTGTGGCCGTAATTCTCATGTAATAACTAAATCCTACTAGAAAATATACACTTTAAGTACTTCAGATAACCAAATAAACTATGCGCTGTTACCTGGAAAGACTTGTTCAGGTCCTGTTTCAATTAAAGCAGGTAAAAATGTAAACATTCAACGCCATTACTCGCACCCTGCGGAGCTTCCACGAAAGTGAAATTCAGCCTAATCAGGATATGGAGAGCTCAAAGGTGTCCCTGATTTTTATGAAGCCAATATATCTCGTATTAATAGCTCATTAATGAGGAGGCTGGATTCAGAATATTTCGGCCATAATATAGCTAAAAAGACAAGGTCGAAATTATGTCTTGATATTTTCCTCATTGAGTACGTTTTCTGTTCATCACTGCCAACTGACATTGACGTCATATGTAAAAGGTACTGTATTTCACAATACTTATCTCGTATTTCTAACAGTAACACCCAGTGACAAACGTTACTCAAGTAAATACGTAACGAAAAAGATAGTCCAGAAGTAATGAATTATTTCCTTTAGTAATTGAAAGAAAGCAATGACGAAAATAATTATGAAAATTATGAATAATTATTAATGAGAAACTGTTTGGAGAATAACAATTTTTTGAACAATGAAAACTGACTAATTAAAGATTTCCTTTGCTTGATCCCAAATAATCCACGATTATTTTTGGGATCATTTTACATTTTGCATCCTCAACCAAGTACAGTCCTGACTTGAATAAACTTTGGGATTTCTTATCATTAAAGAACAATTTAAATAAAAAATATTTTCACATCGAATTCGAACAGAATCAGTAAACTGTTGATATGTTGACTTCTAGGTATTAATTGGAAATGTGAAGTAGACCAAGGGAGGGGCACCTTGGTCTACTTTGTACGAGCTGTCCGTTATGTTATCAATGTTTTTAGTTCATAAAAAAACTGGAAAAAAAGTTTGAGTGCATGTTGAAAAAATAATGAGGTCCTGAAATTCAAAGTTAGGCGCGTTTAATCACCTCTCATTATTCGATAATCACGATGAGTTTTATGGAAAAAAAGAAGCAATTTTTAAAGAGCAGCAACGACAGGTAATCGGAAAACACAAGGAAGGAAACGCTTTTTTAAATATTGTTCAAAAATTGAACTTCGTTTCAGTATGATTTATTTAGGATCTTTGGTGACCAATCATCCAATCAAACTGCTTCTGTCAGTTAAACTGATAAGCGAAAGAACATACAGGTAAGCACTGTCGAACACATCCCCATAAGTGAAAGTATATTTACCCAAGTTGTGTAGCACAATTTTAAACATGTGATACAAGAGGCATATAGTGTGATATTATCTAAGCTTGTAACTGTTACCCAACGAGTTATCGCTCAGAGTTCCACAGGCAGCAGAGATGCAATAGATAGTGTAGTAATTATCGTAGGGTACAAGGGTGTTGCATATTCGGGAAGTTGACCTTTGCTTTGTATTAATCATGGCTAAATGATGCAAAAAACACTTTTTCTCCATCCGTCAAAAAGTCCAATCTCCAATTACTCATCGGAAAGACGTTACTATCCAATTCCTCTTAATTTTACCACATTGGCTACCTCGTAATGAAATTCCAGTAATCTACTACATGTTACCCAAGGGTAAGACAATAGAATTAAGTTTCGTTGCTACCCATAAGCCACCTTTCCTCAGGACAACCCAGAAAGGTTTATTTGAATATTGCACCAATTCAGTTAAGGATTATTACTACATTTTACGTAGGTTGCAAGTAGATGATGAATTAATCAAGTAAAATTCACTGACACAAACGGGAAAGTCTTATTTGTATAAAATACTCTTGCTTCATTCTGAAAACTTACTATCACGATAAATTAGGAGCTGTTTTAATTAAATTGTAGCCAAGGGGTGTTTCCCAAAATAGCTCAATGTCATTGTACTCTTATTACAATTTGCAATGTTGTTTTTTATTGATAACGAAAACATTGACTGTTTCTTATAATTATATGCATTATGGATTTTCATAACGCAAAAGTTTGCTACTGGTTTAAGAAACTTCACAGTTATTACCCGTTTAATAACTCTTCAAATAATATTTTAAATTGTGAACAGTCCAGCAATATTTCTCTAAGAACCTCAGTTCGCAGTTCTCTAATAGAAGTGGCGAATATGTTAATAATAGTATCACTGAAGAAAAATTAATGGCGTATCTAAAAATCTAATAAGAGAGTGAGATCCAATAAATAAATTAATTAACAGCAATAAATGGAAGGTATACATACGAAAGAATACATACCCTGTTACCTAAGGGCTGCATCATAATCAGAAAGGGAAGGTACTGTAGTTCCAAAGCCTAACTTGACATTAAAACATTACATTGTGAACTTTGATGAACTAGTATCTAGTTCATCAAAAACAATGTCCATAGAAATATTGAGCAGAAACTGAACATCTTTGTGAAGGAAATGGATGAATCTGGAGAACTTGCTGATTAAGCTAGCTCTACTCTCTTTTGGACATGGAAGTTTTAACATGCGATTCAAAATAGCGAAAGAAAAAAAATCTAATTGTTTGATGCACAGGACGCAGCATTTGTTTTATGCTTTTTTGCGACGAAAGGGTTTTTTTGGGATGCGGAATACATCTCTTTTTGGGGCTGAGCCGATATATTTGAGTAATTTTAGTTTTTCAATTAAAGTAGGCTTGGCAAAGACCAAATAGAATGAAGGGTCTGTTATCTGCAAAATATCTGAGATTTCCAGTTGATGGACGGATATTGATATAAAAGATGAGTTATCAGATGAAAGAGGAGCATGATTTGTATATATTCCAGTATTAGTTGAAACCAGGGACAGGTAAGAACTGAGAATAGGTCAGTTTTTCAAAATTATTACTTCATTAAATGTATACTATATGTGCTTACTAAAGTGTAATGAAGTGCATAGGGCTATTTCGAAGATTACCGCAGTTCATCGCAAAGTAGGCGGCCGAGAAAAACTAATTATCAAAAAATTTGACATCAGCAATAGGAGGACCGCTTGCATTGGAACACATAACGCGAACTTTGAAATAGGAGACCATTTTCCCTCCAACTATTTTTTTACTGACTGCTCACTGAAAGAAATGAGCCAGTTCATATACCATTTTTGACAATTAGAGAGCTGAATGAGTTGCGATTCTTAATATTTCAATCAATTAAAATTAATGCGGGTCATGGTAGATGGCTCCGCTGTATTCTAACTTCTCGACTAATGCTGATGTCCACCAAGGTTCAATTGTTTCTCCTACTCTTTACCTCATATACTGATGACCTTCTTCTACTGATCGGAAATCCTATCCATAGTTTTATTCTGTTTCGCTGACACTCTGATTTGCAGGATTATACTATATATCTCTATTGGCGATTACCCTTACTCCTTTCCTTTCTCTTGGCGTAAGCACATTACAAATGTTGCTTCCTCTGCATCTAAAAAATTGGGTTTTCTCTTTCGCTCTCGGCGTTTAGTTTCTTCCAAATAGCTCTTCACTATGTACAAATTGCAAATCCGCCCTACCATGGAATATTGTTCTCACATCTGGGGAGGTGCTCCGAAACCTCTCTCAGGCTTCTAGATTTCGTTCAAAAGTTGGCAGTTAAGTTAATTAATGGTTCATCCCTAACAGTCTCTGTCTCATAGACGTTCTGTTTCTGCTGTATGCCTTTTCTACAGATACTTCCATGGGCACCCTTCTTCTGAATTGGCTTCTATAATCCCGCTTTCTCTTCCAAAGCAGTCCGAACACGTGCCCAACCATTCGACATCCTTTTACTCTCCAACTTCAAACTCACAGAACCAACTTTTTTCTATTCCTCGTTCATTCATTCGACTTCCGTTCCTTGGAACAACTTTCCTTCAGCCGTATTTCCTGAAAATTAAAATCAACAGAATTTCATGTTTAATTTTAATACAAAACAAAGATCTTTCATTTTCTCACCCTTCAAGCCAGTCACGGTACTAAGTACCAGAGGTTCTAATACTTCTCGTGTTCGGGGGTTCTCTTTTAAAAAAAAAGAAGAAAAAGATAAAATTTCGATACCACAGATCTGTTCCTACCCCTTTTCTTAAGAATCGTCTGTTGTAGAAGTGGGAAAAATGGAATTAGGAGTGTAAAAATAAATAGTTCTCAAGCAGTTTTTAAAAGCGCTACGGTAAAAAATAAGTGATGCTATTATGACAGTGAACTACTGATATCAAAAAAAATTTCCCCGATTCTACTAGCGTTCTGTTGAAAAACTAATGGAGGCAATGTGTTTGGTCTGAGAGGACTGTCTGCATAACGTTCCTTAAAACGCCAGCAGGCCAGATTTGTCTTTAGATGAACATGAAATAGTTTAAACAGCAGGTAAAAGAGGTGGACGGAATTATGAACAAAACTTCGAAAGAGCTCCACTAGCAATTTAGACCGAGATTAAATAATTTACTGCCTGGACGATTCTGAAACGAACTGGAATTTAATATATCCATTTCAAGCCCATAAGCAACAGAATTCAGAAAAATAACAGCAATATAAATTAAAGAAATTTGATACTGTTATTATTGTTTGGATTTATTTCTAAATGAAGCCAGTTGCGATGTACTTTATTTCTGACAGAACACTAACAGTGCACATGATACATATGAATAAGGCCTCTGCAGTACAGAATATGTTATTAAATTATGCAAACACAAACCAATTGAATTAACCAATCGATGAGTAATACAATAAAAGTCAACCGAAAATTACAAATAATTGAAATTGAGCATTTAACAAAAGTGAAACTCCAGGAATCTATTTTTATGCCTACAAATCATACGTTTCGCAGGTGTTTTGACCTGCTTATCTTCAGATTTTGTCCCCTCAAAAAATATCAAGCTAACAGAGTTTTGTCAAGCTACTAACTGAGGTCCAATTAACTAGTGTGTCTAGTTCAGTGTCACGTAAACTTTTTTCTGGTCCTCTTTTGAACCTCAGCTTTACTGTTGGAACCCCAAATAAAAATATCGTTTTGTTCTATCGTTGTCAATAATAAACACTGTGATCGATAAACAGTTTACCTTCTCGCGGACCACTCTTATAGTACGATATTGGAGTACTTAGTGGGACTCTTGATTGTTACAAATAGACGTATTCACCATTTGGACCAGGAATCCCAATTTCGTGTGAAAAGTCACTCATAAAGCCAAATGGAAAAAGAAGAACGAAACAGACTGCCAGGACATTGATTCTTGCACTGTCATCTAACATTTCGAAATATGAAATTTGTTGACAGACAGAAGAGGTCAAGTAGAAGCTGCTTGAATTCTATCCTGTTCTGTTGCTACTGCAAAACCACAGTATTGGAAGGAAATTTGTCCCAAAACTACCTGTCTCCTTTTGCGGAAGTGCTATTCTTTACATTTTAAGACTGCCAGAGAGCAGTGGCGCAACTCTCATACCGCCGAAGGTTCGGACGGTTGATTTGGTATGTTTATTGAAGAGCACGGGGAAGGTTCGTAAATCTCGCAGAGAAGTCCAGAATTTGTAGTTTTCCTACTATCAGAGGACCCTCTAAGACAACATGATCGGATTCTGAACGATCATGGCGGATCTAGAGTTAAGGCGGCTAGAATGGAGGAAAAATAAAACAGAAACCTAATTTGGTTCGTGTCTGCTTACTAAAAATTTTATTTTTTATTTATGGTAGAGGGCTACGAATTAAACTAACCCATACGCTATGTATATAAAGTGCTTAGCATCATAATACACAGCCATTTCTGAATAAACAGAAAATTTTTTAAGGTGGCATCGTTTTAGGTTATATCTCATATTGTGAATACCTTCACAACGAGTTGCCATGATATTGCACTACTTCGAATAAGTAACGCTTCACCTAAGGAGAAGACTAGTGTTACTTATTCTCAGATAGGTACCACCACCCACTGGGGTGGTGGTACCTATCTGAGAATAAGTAACACTAGTCTTCTCCTTAGGTGAAGCGTTACTTATTCGAAGTAGTGCAATATCATGGCAACTCGTTGTGAAGGTATTCACAATATGAGATATAACCTAAAACGATGCCACCTTAAAAAATTTTCTGTTTATTCAGAAATGGCTGTGTATTATGATGCTAAGCACTTTATATACATAGTCTAAATTTGTTCGCAGCTTGAGGCTCTAGCCCTAAATGCGCCTTAGACTAACCCATACGCTAATTTTTATTTATTTATATTTTGTCATACACAACTGCATAATCGTTATTTTAAAATTCGATCAGCCATTCCGGAGTTCACACTCGGAGACATGTTTATAAGACGTATTTTACTTATTTTAGACACAAGATTACCTCTGAGAAAAGGAAAATCCACCGATTAAACTCCTACTAATAAATAGATTTGTGAAAAAAAGGTTCAGAATAATTTCTCGCCTAAACATATACGGAATCGCTGACCTTACAATGTACGAAATAACAGCACAGGGGCAGGACGTCCCGAGGGTTACAGGGGTGCACTGCACCAGTGCGCCAAATTTCAAGGGGCATCTGAAACTTACATACACAATGAAGAAATTTTGAAAACATGTTACTGCACTTTTGTGGATGTGTGTATAGTGCTTGTGTACTCTAAATTTTACTATATAAATTAACCGTTCAATACTCGCGCGAGGTCCAGATGGCCAATAGCTTTTTTTTTTAAATGGCAGTATTTTCTTGGTAAAAAAAAATCCAGAAACACTGTTCTCGGTACCTTTCTAGAAAATTTTGCAGAATTTTTTTTAGCATTCCCCATAAAATTTACGTTTTCTTTTCTGCATCAACATATTTGGAGTATCTTGAAATGGGAACTTCAAACAATGACACTTAAAGCTATTTCTGAAATGCGACAGGAATGTAGAATTGATGTCGTTAAAGTTCCTAAATTGAATCTTGATAATATATATATATGATACTGTATATAATATCTATACATATATTTCAAGTGATAATGATTTTAAAAATGTAGCTAAATCATTAATAACAAAAATCAAATATTATACATTTATTTGTTCTCTTGTAAGATAGAAAAATAGTCATAAACTCTGTTCAGAGATGCATTTTTCCCATTCTGTGTTATGCCTCCGAAATCTGGTCTGGTGCTCCTCACAAGCTACCGTTAAGAAATTCCTTGCCCTAGAGTATCGGGTTCTTAGATGGCTGAACAGTAAACTTGGTTTTCCCCATACAATATCCAGGCAACAGCTTTATAAAAACTTAAAAACAAAGCCTCTGCAACAGATGATCAACGAGTCTGGAGTCATGCTTCTTGCAGAGTTAAGTACCTCTGCAACCGATTCGCCAAACTTAGCCAACATAATAGCTTCCACCAACAGAGAAAATTCAAGAAACCAACAACAATTCAAATCCAAACTCTCCAGACTAAAACAAATGGACAGGATGTTCCCCAATGCATCCCTTCGCCTCATAAATTATCACAACATTGATTGTAAGAGGTTGCTCAACTCTGAAGCCTACAGGAGTCTCATTTCCAATCAAATGATGAGAAATAAAAACAGCTGCCTGCACTCCCAGTAACTGCATCCGAGAGCCAAATGTGATGTTCTGCAATATATATTTTTGATCATTATAATTCATATTCGTTGTTAATGTATATATAGAATATGCTATGTATTTGTTTTTATATTTCTCTCCTTTTTACTGAATTTATGCTCCGCCTAGTGTTACGCGAATTAAGTGAGTGTTATGAAGAATATAGAACAGATGCTGGTTTTAAAAATATGTTAAATAAAGCAACAGCTATTGCTAATAAAATAGACTGCGAAACTCGTAGATTTACAGAGGTCTCAATTATACGACCATGTAAAAAGAAAATGTTTATGAAACTATAAATTAGCGTGAATCATCATACTAGATATAACAATATTACACAGATTCCAACATCTGAAGGTTTATAATATCTACTGTAACCTGCCTACAGTCCTTATTATAGAAAATATTTCACGCTTGGAATGACAACGAAGATCAATCAGACCATTTTTCTGGACATGGAATCTGCTTTCGATTCAGTCCAAATCATACTTCTTGCCTTACTTGAAAGATTCTATAGGATATTCAGAAATATAATCGATCTTCAATAATCTGCTATCCTAGGAGAAATGCCCCACTTCACAGGTAATGACATTTCAGTCTGTAAACGCGTGGAGCTAGGGATCCCACAAGGTGGTTCTGTCCGAGCCTTGCTATTTACAGCAATATTCGTTCCACTTACGAACCAAGTTCAGCGTTTCTATCATATGCGGATGATATTGTTCGCTACATGCCATGCCAACACCTTGTCAGTGATTCGGAAGCAAGACAAACCTCCTCTGAAACTGTAAACAGCTACCTGAATTCATTCTGTAAGTTATGTCAAATTTTTAGGCCTGTCAATTAATCTAGAGAAATCAATCTATCTTATCTTTACTACAGGTCGGATTACTTCTGCTGATATTGCATCTTCTCTACTTCCGGAATTGGCAGGAAATGTTCTGACTCCCACAGACAGTATTAAATTTCTAGGAGTAACCTTTGATGCGAAACTCACTTTTAAATAGCAAATCCAAGCTCAGTATTTCAAAGACCTGAGAGCCTTCTGGGGAATGAAAATAGATCTGTGCAAACGTCACAATAAACAAATAATCAGGGAATACCTCGCAACTTACTGCAGTAGCGTGCTCTCCTATGCCGTGGAAGTTGAGTCATGCTGCAGCATCCACTACCCTCAGGAAACTATGGGCCTCGAATTCTGGGTGCAGACGTAGGCCAACTTGTGATCTCACCAGATCTGAACTCGGCTGCAACCTACATCCCCATACGGCCCATGTGCTAAAAAGAAAGGCAGTCCTTCAGCTGTGCTCATCTAAGCATGATCACATGAACATCTGGGACACGGTTGGTTGGAGTTTGCCAGGAAGACACCTCCGCAGTACTCCCGCCTTGTGCTCAAGGCTCCAAAATTTCAAGAGATATTTCTCTGGACGCTCAACATCAACCTGTGGTCTACTGACAAGGCGTATCGGGATGACATTTTTTTCAAGGCTCCAAAATTTCAAGAGATATTTCCCAAATGTGACTCTGGACGCTCAACATCAACCTGTGGTCTACTGACAAGGCATATCGGGATGACATTTTTTTCCTTTATAAAATAAAGATGATATCTTTATTATCTTGTTGGTGAAACAAGATAATAAAGAACCACATATCAATACGCATGAATGGCAGTGTGGTCAATAAAGACCAGACATACTTTGATCTTGGTCTGAAACGGGACGAAAACATTAACTTCACACCACATTTCGGAAATGTAAAGAAGAAAACTTTGACAGGGGTTGGAAGGTATCAGGAATCCCGACCTTGTTAAGCAAAGATTTTAAGATGCGTCATCCCCATCTCTCTCTCCGTTTTAGTCTTTTTCCCCGGACGCAACCATCTATTATTTACTACTGTATTCTTCTTCGTTATACGATTTATATGTACAAACATAATACTTTTATATGTATAACCTTTGTTTCTTTTCTAATTTATACTTTTTATTAGTTGTGATTATGTAAATTTCGTTGTCAATAATTATAACTGTATTGCTTTTGTTATTAATTATCATTATATGAATAAAATTACAACAGCAAAAAAAAAAAATATATATATATATATATTGGGGGGGGTGCCAAATTGCGAATGACACTCGGGTGTCACATACCGTAGGAACAACCCAGCTAATTCGTAGAGACTTCAACAAATAGATACAGGACGGGGAGGGTACAGGAGCAGTCTGTACCTTCTCCCTAGATATTAAATAATTAAACAAAAGAGAATAGAGCCACAAATTTCGGGCTAGTAAAGCTTACAGAATTAAAAAAGCTGAGGAAATCATCACCCCAAGTCTTTGATTGTGAAGTGTGAACTAAATTTTAATTTCGCGGATTAGTCTGCAACACTGCCCAAATAAATCTATATCTGGTGATTTGGAATTCCTTGTCACAACTGTTGAATACTTTAATAGAAATATACATTCGGTAAACATATCAAATGTTATGTCAATATGAAACTAAAATTAATGTCCACCATTAAATATTTGCTATCTGCAACACGTACGCACTGAAATATTTTTGTCCATTTCTGTCATAAGGGCTGCTATCTTTATCATTTATTGGAAATTTATAGTAATAATAAATAAATGTTTGATTTTTTTCTTTTAAATAATTAACTTTCACTTAGCAAGCCTAACTACCTTCAGAGCCGAACAACGCAAACTCCGTTATCATCCATTATGTACAAGTAAGCGAAGTTAGAAACAACAAGCATGGGGCTCGGTAGCGTAGTGCCTTCGGCGGCAGCGCGCTTGCTGATTGAAAACAACCTGGGTTCAAATCCCACTGGACGAGTTTCCAAAAGTTTTTTCTTTCAGTACCAAGTTAGTCGATCTTGGGCCGAGTCCTGTGAGGGGGGGTTTTTCCCCCCTCACCAACCAAAATCGGCCGATGTACACACAAAAATACAGACCCGAACACCCCCACTTCCTTGCTGCCTGTAGAGGACAGTTATTTTCTCCACTAGCTTTTTGTATTTCTTTTAGCGAGGTCACTAAAATTCACCAAACAAAGTGGACAAGCTGGTTGCTTTTCGAAGAAAATCAAAATTGGTCGAAATATTTCGACCAATTTTGATTTTCAAAATCAAAAGAAAATCAAAATTGGTCGAAATATTTCGACCAATTTTGATTTTCTTCGGAAAGCAACCAGCTTGTCCACTTTGTTTGGTGAACACTGGATTCTCATTCAGTAGTGAGTGAATAACAAGGTTTCTTATCCACCCTATACTGAATACTAAACTTGAGTGCATTTAATTAATTTACACTTAAATAAATAAGAATGAAATAATTTTCTATAAGCAACCACTTAAAATTAGCAGAACTGAATTGAATGGTGGAAATAACAATTCTGAGGTCTACTAAAACTATGATGATTATCATTATAGTTTTAGTAGAAATATGTCTACTATCAGTACTTTCTTAAATCGTATGGTTGCACATTCATGACAGATTCCTTATGACCAGTACTATACCACAACAAAATCATGAATATATACTAAATGAATTAAATTATAGGGAATACAGAAAAGAAATGAGATGGTGGCTTAATGATATTAGCAGATCCCTCAAGACGGTTGTCTAGATTCACTAAAATTCTTCTGTGAGGAGCAGGTGGCTCCATCTATTGCCAGATCGAATTACTTGAGAAGTTTAAAAATAATTGTTGTAGGTGGCGTTGGATAGCAATTTGTATTAGATATTCACTTACAGAAAATGTACACCTAAATTATCTCACTTAGAGATGTTTGGAGCGCCATCTAGAATGGTCAGATTAATCAAGCGAAATTTGTTACACAAAGAGTCCACAAAATGACGAAGAAAAACGTAGGAAAAAGCAGTTCATATTCCCCCCCCATTATGGGGAGAATATGAACTGGAATATGATTCCCCCCATTATGGGGGGAATATGAACTGAAAAGGAGATTATCATGGGAAGAAAGATGCTGAAACATTGACTGTTAATACAAAACATTAATTTACGAATAGAGAAGCACCTTCCATAACAACATCCATACTGTGATATGTCTGATCGCTGTTCAAGAGTGCTGAGACCAACCCTACCCTATCTCAGTAGGTTCCTCACTGTGGAATAGTGAGTTGGCTAAACCGTTACCCGGGAAAGCCACTTGCCACCTCTAGAAGTAATGTGCTCGGTCTTCTGGCAATTGATATATTAGATCAAAATAAATATATCCATCCTCTCAAATTCATCACCAAAAAGATTGTTTGTTTGTTTTTCTTTTATAGCGCAAAAATGACATTATACTGCGTAAATCACAAATAGACACAATTGATGATACTCTATCACAAATTGCTAACACCAATAGTCTATCACCAATTAATTACCAACAAACCTGATTTTTTTTTTTTTTTTTTTGATTTGGTAGTTGTTGGCGCATAGGCTTCTGTGGCCATATTGCACCTCCCAAGGTTTTTGCAGTACTTTGATCCAAGCCCGAGGCGGGAATCGAACCCGCGACCTTTGGGTTGCCGGGCAGGTACTTTACCCACTCGGCTAGCCCGGTCGGCACCAACAAACCTCGACACCATAGCTAAACAACAATGCAGCCACCCCGGAATAGGATAAAATCTATAGACTGGATGTTCCCATCTTACACTGTACGAATATTCCTCACTCTGAATATTGACTGTGACGGATTAAATAAGGAAAAGGGCTACCAGACTGAGATTGTGCACCATGTATACACTATCTTGCGAAACAACTATTAGATTGATATTGGGCACAAGAAAGGTTCTACCTATTACCTTATGTATTTTTAAGATTCGTTTATGTAATATTGTCAATTACTATGTCTATAGAACTAAGAACATTTCTTTAATGTTACACTCCTGGTGTATCAGAAAGAAACCCTGTAGATGGCACTCAACACAATTCTGAATAGATATTCTTTATAACTAAAGACCCTGTAAACGTTTTGTGTATATGTTGTTAATGCCACTGAGTAAAGAAGTTTATACTTTTCTATGTATTAAATGCCAAACTGTATATAACCACACTACTAGCATTCTGGCTGCTAGGAATTTTACATAAATAATAAATGAGCTTTCCGTTGCCAAACTGTCAGCAGCACAGAAGCCCAAAAATACTCGTTGCTCCTGAAACGCTGATAAAATGGGATAGTTCTCGATGCTTTCCTCAAGTGTAGTTGCAACATAATAGGGAGAAATTTAAACAGCTTCAACACGATCTCTTCTGTTTCTCAGCGAAGTCACAGTGTCAGAAAATTGTGAAATAATTACCTTTTGTAGCTGCACTGGATATTCTCACGTATCTCTCATCACTTTCCAGACATAATTGGCACTCCTGTCCAAGTTACCTAAGACATCTCTTTGGATCCCAATGCTCATTTGAACCACTAATTAGACAATGACTTCTATCTTACGAACTCCCTACACTGTGTCACCGAAGCTCATTTTCTCAGTTGCGTAGCTTTCTATAAATACTTCAGTGGACACTTCTGAATTGCCATTTGTAATTCTTATACTCTCTTCCAAAACTGTATGAACACGTGATACAAGCAGTTAGCTTGTGGCACGTACTTTGTACCTACAGCACGGTATAGAACCTAGACCGTGCTATAGGTTCTAAGACTTTCGTGTTTGGGCTTTTCTAAAAACAACCTCGATAAACCAATAAATAGGCTTCAATTGACCCATTTATTTACACCAATTCTTCCACACAACCCACATCGGTTTCAACATAATTACATTATTACAAACTTTACAGTACAACAGTCGACTGCCTTGGCGTCATGTATCGATATTGGAGATTTGGTAGCCATAATTCTCATGCAATAACTAAATCCTACTGGACTATTGCTTTTATGAAAATATACGTTTTTAATTACTTTACATAACCAATAAAATATGGGCTGTTTATAAAAATATCAACTTTCAACACCATTACTAGCTACCTGCTGAGCTCCCACGAAAGCGAAATTCAGCATAATTACGGTAGGGAGAACTGAAAGGTGTCCCTGATTTTTATGAAGCCAATATATATTAATAGCTGATTACTCAAGAAGTTGGATTCAGAATCTTTCGGCCATAATATAGCTAAAATTACAAGGTCGTAATTATGACCTGAAATTTCCTTCATTGAGTACGTTTTATGTTCATCAGTGCCAATTGACTAACGTCATACCTAGAAGGCTATTTCATAATACTGATCTCGCTGTACTTTTTAACAGTAACAAACTCGATTTCAGTACAAACATTACTCCACAAAATTATTACTCACGCATGAAAATTCATGACGCAAAACTGAAGATAGTCCAGCAGTAACGCACTTCCTTTAGTAATCGAAACCTAACGAATAAGAGTGCAATGGTGAAAATAATTAAAAATGCATTAAGCAGAATTAAATGACAAAAAACAGTGTGGAGAATAATAAATTTTCGAACATCTGAAGAGGAATTTGACTGAACTATGAAAACTGACTAATGAAAGATTTCCTTTGCTTGATTTTATTTCGCGATTATGTTTGGGATTATCACTTTACAGTGGAATTCCACTTGCATCTTCAACCAAGTGCAGTTCTGACTTGAATAAATGTTGGGATTTCTTGTTATAAAAGACCAATTACCCAACTCAAAGTTAAGTAGGCGCGTTTAATTACCTCTCGTTATTCGATAATCACGTTGAGTTTTATTGAAAAGAGTAAGAAGCTGTTTTTAAAGAGCAGCAAGAAAAAGGTAATCGGAAAAAGCAAGGCGATGTTTGGAATGAAAACGCTTTTTTTAAATATCTTTCAAAAACGTAACTTCGTTTCTGTGTGATTTATTTGGGATGTTTGATGGCCAATCAAACTGCTTCTGTCAGTTAAACTTGTAAGCGAAAGAACAAACAGGCAAACACTATCGAACACCTCCCATAAACATGCGAAATCCCCCCCCCCATAAACTTTTAAACATGTGATACAAGAGGCATATTGTGTGATATTTTCTAACCTTGTAACTGAACCACACAGGACTCCACAGAGAGTAATTATCTTAGAGAAGGTTACAACATATTCGGGGAGTTGACCTCTGACTTTTATTAATCATGATGCAAGAAACACTGTTTCTGCATCCGTTAAAAAATTCAAATCTCGAATTACTCATCGGAAAGACGTGATTATCTAATTCTGCTTTTAATTTTACCGCCTTGACTACCATTTATTCCAGTAATCTACTACATGTTGCCCAATTGTAAACTTCATGTAATTTCGGCCTTCTATTCTTCCTTAAAGTTTGAGGCAGTTGTTATTATTAAGAAGATAGGGGGATCTGTTCGACAATCATGCTGTGAAGGGGTGGACAGGACAGTGCCACATTACATGCCGCATTATTTGAATATTGCGGCAACTGAGTCAGTTCTACCTGAAAACATTAACATTGGTCGTTAAAAATCAAGAATTTTTCAAAAGGGAGCACAATGAACAATAAGGATTATTACTGCATTTTATGTGGCTTGTAATTCGATCATGAAGTAATCACAAGTAAAATCCACTGACAAAATAGGCAAATATTTGTATAAACCCTCATACTATCAGGATACATAACGAGCTATTTCAAATTACAGCAAAGAGGTGGTTTCTGAAAATAACTCAACTGGTTTTCTCTATCGGGATGTCGCTTATAATTGATAAGCGAATTAATCGAAATTAATTGATAGTAATAAAGGGAAGGTACACATAACAAAGAATACATACCCTGTTACACGGGCAGCGTCGTAATCAGGAAACAGTCACTTGGTGAGGGCAGGCACTGAAGTTCCGAAGCCTAACTTCACATTAAACATTACATTGTGATCTTTGATGAACCATTATCTGGATTGAACACTCCATTAAACATAAGATATGAAACACGTTTAATCAACTGGTGCCTAAATTAGACAACTCAAAATGGAGACTTCTCGATATGCAATTAAATAAATATTCATCTTCAAATGATAATTAATTTTTCACGCACTTAAAATTCGTACTTACAGCCGCTTCTACACACTTAGATGGAAGACGAATTAACTCCCCCTATCGAAAGAAGTTTTCATTAAGAGAACACGAATTTAATATTTTAATTTAAATAAAATAAGTAAAACATAATGGGAAATGTAAAAAGCCAGTTAAGCAAGTTACCGATAAAACTGAGAATTTTTTGCCTAGTTCATGATGCGAGTGTTCGGACTGGTTTCGGTTCGGTTGGGTTGTTTTTAATTTCCACCGTCATTTAAAGTCACGTAGTATCTATCGATATATGAAGTCTGTAAATTGTGTGTACTCTGACTGCTTTGCAGAACATGAGTTTCCCGGATGAAAAAACAAAACAAAACAACCTTTTAACCTTCGCATGAGATCGAATAACTCCCGTCAAGGAACTGTAACTCAGTCCTACACATACGATGTGAGAGGAATCTTGTAGTTTGAGTTTGAGAGGACTGATGTGGGATTTACTTAAAGATGTAACTACCATCAGGGGTAAGGGGAAGGGTTTTGCTTTCGTAAGGTGACTACAGTGGTCTCAGAGACTTTTTATATTTTATACACTGGGATCAACTGATGATGTTACCAACGGTGAATTCTAAATGGGAAGCCTTCAGGGACTTAATCTTGAAGTGTACTAGGCTTAGGGACTTAAGGAATACTGTTCAAGGTTTAGGTCTAAATGGATGTCAGATGAATTAATGAGACTCGTGGCAGAAAAGAAAAATGCATGGGATGCATATAAATTATCAGGTGACACAGAAGCCTAAGGCAGATAGAAGCTAGTCTGTAATCAAGTCACGAAGGAGGTTAAGAAGGCGTAGGCAGATTACGAGAAATCTTTGGAAAAGGATGAAAGGAAATACAGCAAAGAATTCTTTACTTATGTAAACTCTAGAAGGATGAATCAGATTGGTCTACTTAACATGGATGGTTTGATTATTGATGGCCATGCTCAGGTAGTTGATAAACTGAATGAGCTTTTAGCATCTACATTCACACACGAGGAGTTATTCAAGGAGCAGAATGCCAAAAGTTTGTCAAACTCTAATAGAGATCTAAATGATTATGAAATAACTGAGAACAAAGTGGAGGAGGAATTGTTGAAGACGCCTTGGGTGGATGGGATCTATCCAGTTATACTGAAGGAGGCAGCGAGGGAAGTAGGCAAACCCTTAGCCATAATTATGAAAGCTTTCTTGGACACAGGAGGAGGTCTCCATGGACTGGAGATATGTAAATGTGTCCGCAGTTCACAAAGGGGGATCACGGGTAATTACAGACCTGTTAGTCTAAATTCTGTTCCAGGAAAAATAATGGAGTCACTGGTAAAGAAGCGATGCAGGATCATCAAGACGAGACTACAGTAAGTTCAGACATACCTTGGGTTTGTTAAGGGGAAGTCTTGTCTGTCAAATTTGACTGGATACTATGAGTTGGTCTAAAAGGAACTGGATGCAAAGAATAATTCTGATATTATATACTTGGATTTTAGGAAGGCTTTTGTACAAATTGGAGCAGTATGGCATTAAGGACAAGTTGCTACAATGGATAAAAGGATGGTTGAATGGGAGAAGACAGAGATTGGTTATCAATGGACACTGCTCTTCAAGGACTAATGTTATTAGTGAAGTCCCCCAGGATTCAGGGTTGGGCCGATCGCTGTTTTCGGTATTTATCAATGATATTGAAGAAGTTATATCAGGGATAATGTCTAAGTTTGCAGACGATACGAAGGTTGGCAGGATTGATAATGACCATAATGATAGTATGCTACTGTAACAGGATCTGTAAAAGTTGAGCAGATGGACTGGTAGTCCGACTGACCCGTGTTCAGGCGCGTGACTGCTAAATACGGTGGTGTTTCTAGTATTCTGTCTGTTTAGTGTACTCCTCTGACCGTTTGGTCGTCCCGGTGTATAAACAGAAAATTTATTTTATTTATTTATAAAGTTTAACATTGACAAATGCAAAGTACAGTACTGCATACTAGCAGCAGTAACCCCTGAGTAACGTATCAACTGGGTGGTACTACACTCAGGGTAGTGGAGAATGAAAAAGACCTGAGCTAATTGCGCAGTGAGATATGAAGTTTTCTGAGCATTGCAAAAAGGCTGCAAGAGTAGCTCATGGTGTCTTATCAATGATATACAAATATATATCAACTTAATTTGCGATGCGATGTACTTTTTTCTTCAAAATGTGCTGCGAGCTACCATCCCAAGAATTTCATTGCATATGGTTAAAAAAGGTAATCAACACATATTAAAATATGTTGTTTATAAATATTAAAATAAAACATAATTCAGTATTTTAAAATTCATACGTATTTAAATTTTTAACTAATGTGAAGTTTGTATCTTAATGTCATCTGCCAAGCTTTCAAAATCGGGGATATACTGTGATAATGCCAACCGTAAGAGTAGAGCGGTTCTTTGTTTGTTTCAAATACGAAAAGGCCGATTCACATAGATATGTGGAACCAAATGAGGAATTTAAAAGTTCAATTCATTTTTTTACATTTGGGTACTTTTCTCGGCAGACATATTTCCAAACGTCTTTTTCTGATGATCTGGCTTTTAGGAAGATATCGTTTCACAATGTTTCATTTTCAAGTAATATTTTCTTCCTGTGAAAAATATCAGAGATTTTTCTGCAAATTGTTTTATATTTAACCCGACATTAAATGGATTAGAAATATATTGAACAATGTCTTCAATTGTTTTAAAATCACTGACTCTGGTTTCAAAATCATCCATAACTCAATTTCAGAAACATTTCTCACTATTAAATTCAAAAACAGGATATTTTTGCAAAGGACCTTGCGTATTTGCATAATGATCAAATTCTTTTTCTTTGAGATCCTTAGCCATTGCTAAAAATTCATATTTATATGCAGAAATACTACTAATCATGTCACCTACATTTTTATTTTTTCCCTCTAACTCCAAATTCAGTCACTTAATTACTGGTAAAATCTGCCAAAATAACACAACCAACACATTTTTAAATTAATTCAGCAAATTTCGAAATCTCTTTAGAAACGTACTTCGACATCTGTGTGTAATGTCAGATCTGATTCATTTTCATCGAGTTGCATTTTAAAAAGCCTCCTTTGAAGAGATTGTCCTCTGATGGAATTCACGATTTTGAAAGCTATGTCCATAACACTTTTAGTATTTAATCTTTTGCTGGCTAACACTTGTTGGTGGATGATACAGTGGTAACTCAAAAAATCTGAGAATTTATCATCCTTTTGGCACAATGCGGTGAATCCGTTAAGATGCCCCGTCATTGCTTTAGCTCCACCTGTTGTTATTGATACGCGCTTAAATAGCGATATTTTAATTTTTTTCAATAAAACTTTGAATGCGTTAAATACAGGGTGTTTCAAAAATGTTGGTCAATAGTTTAAAGGTGAAAAGTACAAACTAAAATAAGTAAAAAAGTCCCGGTGAACATCCGGCAGCAAATGAACCGGTTTCAGGATAATGCACTTTTTCTATTAAGATCCGCCACTGACTATGAGAGCACTAGTTTAGAAAAAAAGCTGTGAATCCTTTGCTAAAGGTGTTTTTATTAACATAAGATAGCATATTTTTAAATTTCGGTTTCAAAAACACAGGATTTTACAGATGTTACATGTTACAGGATGCTCTTTCTAACACCCTTTCCTCAACATCAGGTGTTATGCTTCTGGGCCTACCTGCTCATACTCCATGTGTGAAGCACCCATGTTCTCTAAGGCGTTGATGTACCCTGATAAATGTGCGCCCGTTGGGCTGCCTTCGGCGGGGAAATGCTTCTTGGTACAAACGTGCAGCCTCGAAGTGCACTGCCGTTTGCTTTACCATACATGAAGTGCATGTCCGCATACTCTTCGTTGCTGTAACCTCTTTCCACGTTAACTATCCTTTGACAAGTACTATAATGATGTGCAAAACTTAAGGCCCAGTCAGGTTTTCACCTGTAGCTTCTCATAGGAGTGGTCTGGATATGGGAAAAGCATACCAAAGGAACCTCGTGAGGTACAGAAATGACGAAGGAAACAACAGAAACAAAACGGTATAGAGAGACTTTATTCAAAAACGGAAACATATCACTGGCTGCCATGATACAGATGCATCAGTGCCAAAGATGGAACAAAGGGAAGAGGTGGTCCTCAGTAGGAGATATGGTCACCCCTAATGTTGATACAAGCTTTGCACAGCTTGTCCATACTTAGAACAATGTTGTAGTAGTAGTAGTAGTGGCATGTGATGCAAGAAAGCAAGTGTATGATGCTTATGCAGCATCAGCCAAAAAAAAAAAAAAAAAAAATCACACCATTCCCTCCAAATGCCTGTCTAGTTCCTCCTTAAATTTATTCAACCTATCAACTTCCACGACGACAGATGGAAGTTTGTTTCAGCAATTAACCACCCGCTGGCTAAAGGGAAATTTCCGCAAATCTATTCTACATCTGTCCTTTCTTAATTTGAATTTATGCCCCCCTTAGGTTCGTAATCTGAACAAGTGGAAGGATCCCATCAGAATCCAGCGTGCTCAACCCATTCAAGGCCTTATATACCTCAAGTACACGCTCAAGCAAATCTACATCCTTCCTAAAATGAAGCCTCCAGACCTGTACGCAGTACTCAAGGCGTGGCCTGACCATTGCCTTATACAGAGGGACAATCGCCTCATTTTCCCTGCTAGCAAAATTCCTTTATATCATTGACAAAACCCCATGACCTGCCCTGGCAGCCTGTCTGCATTGCTCAGAAAACTTCATATCTGACTGCACAATTACTCCCAGTTCTTTTTCATTTTCTACCACCTTAAGTGTAGTACCACACAGTTGGTACGTTTCTCTGGGGTTACTTCTACCCATATGCAGCACTTTGCATTTGTCAAGGTTAAACTTCAGTTGCCACTTCTTAGCTCATCTGCCCAAATTATCTAGATCCTGTTGCAGTAGCACACTACCATTACTGTCATTAACAACCCTCCCAACCTTTGTATCATCTGCAAACTTCGACATACCTTCATCAATATCATTGATAAATATACAAAACAAACAGTGGACCCAACAACGAACCCTGTGGGACTCCACTAATAACATTAGTCCACAAAGAGCAGCACCCATTGATTACCACCCTCTGTCTTCTCCCACTTAACCATCCTTTTATCCATTGTAGCAACTTACCCTTAATACCATTCTGCTCCAATTTGTACAATAGTCTTCCATGCGCAACAGTGTCAAAAGCTTTCCTGAAATCCAAATATATGATATCAAAATTATTTTTTGCATCCAGTTCCTTTGAAACCACATCATAATAACCAATGAAATTTGTCAGACAAGACTTTCCCTTAACAAACCCATGCTGCGTCTGAATTATTGCTGCAGTCTTGTCTAGATGATCCTGCAATGCATCTTTAACCAGTGACTCCATTATTTTACCCGGAGCAGAAGTTAAACTAACTGGTCTGTAATTACTCGTGTAATTACAGACCAGTAATTACACGAGATTTGTGAATTGGGGATACATTTGCAAATCTCCAGTCCGTGGGAACCTCCCCTGAGTCCAAGGATGTTCTCATAATTATGGCTAAGGGTTTGCTTAGTTCCTTTGCTGCCTCCTTTAATATAACTGGATAGATCCCATCCACCCCAGGTGCTTTTCTTATGTTTAACTTCAACAATTTCTCCTCCACTTATCAAAGTTGTTGATAAGTTCTTTCCGTAGCATAGTCCATTCCTCTGTCAGTGCCATCTTCAGCTGGTGAACATTTTGTGGTGGGTGTGTACGTGCCGCTACGCGTCTCGCCAGAGCGTCCCACATGTGTTCAATGAGATTTAGATCGTTGAAACAGGCAGGCCAATCCATACGAACAATGTGCTCACTTTCCAAAAGCATATCACAGCTGCAGTGCGATGGGGTGTGGCGTTATCATCCATAAACTTGAACTCGGCGTCAATGGCACATGGGGAAGGATTACCTCAGTACAGTAGCGTGCAATCGTTACAGTACCGCCTTCCAGTATCTGAAGTTGTGTACGTCCATTCAAGATAACGCCTCCCTAGAGGAGAACGCCTCGACCGCCATATCGATCCCTTTCAGTGATGTTTGCGGAGTGATACGTGTGCCAACTTCTCGCCAGATTAACTGACGTCCAGAATCGCTGCTGAGACTGAATCTACTCTCATCAATAAAGAGTACCTTAAGTAAAAATTTTGTGGTTGTAACTTTTAGAAATAGTGTTGGTCCTTAAGTTTTGCCCACCAGTGTAGAAATGTGCAATATCTCGAAAACGATTCACTTAAGGACCCATGTTTACTAGGCTTTTTTTGAATATTGTAGTCTGTACAGTTTACCTTTAAATTATTGACCATCACTTTTGAAACACCCTGTACATTTAAAATTCGACGTGGTCGATTGAAATAAAAGCCGCGATCGACTTGTTGGTCACCCTTGATATACAGGAATTCTGCTAGAAGCGATAAGAGGATAATTTTCCTCGTTTATAAGGCAATGGTCAGGCCACTCCTTGAGTACTGTATACAGGTCTGGAGGCCTCATTTTAGGAAAGATATAGAGTTGCTGGAACGACTACAGAGAAGGGCCGTGGGATTGGTGAGTGGCACAAAGGTCCAAGAAAGGGTTAAGTTCTGCAAATTGCAGCTTCTGGAGACTAGGCACCTGCGAATTGATATAATTGAAGTGTATAAGACATTGAATGCTTTGAGCAAGCTCAATGTTGATGGGATTAGTATATTATTTGATTGATTACATTAGCCCTTATGTGTGTCTGTAAATTGCATGTGTTCTCTGATCGATTTTTCTGTTTTTCTGGACGAAAAAAAACCCCAGTATCTGGGGAAAAAAACCTTGCTATCTACGCCTGAGACCGACTAACTAGCCACGGAGTGAAAAGAAGCCCATTAAAGTTCCTCCCGTCATCGACGGGATTCGAAGCCGGGCCTTTTCCACTCTGTGTGGGGGAGGACGGACGATACCACTGTGCTACTCGCACAGACAATGTTGATGGGATTCTTCGTCGTGCTCAGATTACTCACATGAGGGGGCATAAATGCAAATTGAGGAAAGACAATTGTAGAATAAATGTGCGGAAATTCGCCTCCATGTTAACTATTCTGTTTCCTTTTGGAAACAGAATAGTTAACATGGAGGTGTAAACACTGGATTAAAAATAGCGAAAGAAAAAAATCTAATTGTTTGATGCACAGGAAGCAGCATTTGTTTTATGCTTGTGTGCGACGGAAGGGTAAAAGTTTAAGGTATTGGGTTGTTGTTTAGAAATCTGTGTTTTTTGAGGTGTGTAGCTGCAAACTCTTTGTTTGATTGTAGGATATTTGACATTTATCGGATACATCTTTTTTAGAGCGTAGCGGAGATATTTGAGCAATTTTATTTGTTCAAGGCACAGTAAGGCTTAACAAAGATTAAATAGAATGAAGGGACTGTTATTTGAAAATTATCTGAGTTTTCCAGTTGATGGAATGATATTGATATAAAAAATGAGCTATCAGATGAAGGAGCAGAACCTGTAGATATTCCAGTATTAATTGAAAACAGGGACGGATTAAGGTAATAAGAAGACTGAGAATGGGTTAGTTATTTCAAAGTTATTATTTAATTAAAATGTATACTATGTGCGTGTTAGCGTACTGTAAAGTGTGGAATGAAGTGCACAGGGCTGTTTCGAATTTATCCATCGTTCATCACAAAGTAGTAGGCTGCCGAGAAAAACTAATAAACTATTTCTCAAAAAAAACTGAGGTCCGCTTGCATTGGAACACGTAACGCGATCATATAACTTTGAAATACAAGACCACTTTCCCTCAAACTATTTTACTAACAGCTCACTGAAAGAAAGTAGCCAGTTTATATCCCCTATTGACAATTAGAGAACTGAACGAGTTGTGATTCTTGCTATCTTAAGTCGCTTTAATTAAAGTTGCTGTCTTAGAATGAGTGTCTCCAAACTTTTCGTATGGACAAAATAAAAAGTGGGTGACTTAAGTCAAGAGTTTTTTATGTAGACACGGTCCTACGAAAAGTCTGGAGAAGATAGCTATCTACGAAATTCGCAAATATTTTTGGCTTTCAGTCCTGGAATTCATTACAAATGTTCACACCTGCAGATCTAACACAGTTTCAGCATACTTTTCTCAAGAACTAGACATTCTCATGTCGATATTTGCAATATGATGAAACAGTGGAAGTCCACAGACGACAATGAGCCGAAACTACGTCCATCAGAACTTTAATGAATCTGCACGTGTTTCCACGACACTTAAGAGCTGCATGTTGCTAAAGTTCACGGAAGAGGTGTAGCCCACTAGCTTTCAAGATTCGCCACACGCTCACAGTCTCATGAACGTATTTGGGCACAGAGGATGCCTGGAAATCACTTAATTCCCGAGTGTATTGTCCCATCTGTGAAGTTAGAGGAGTTATCCTGGTCTGAAAGTGTTTTCGATGGTACGGATTGCCACTGGTCGCAATACGTGGAGCAACGGATGCGGTGTCCCACACTGATTATGTGGACAATTCTGTGTCCACAGCATCCTGGCAGTCTTATGCAGCGATCCTTACATCTTTCAACATGATAGCGTTCCTCATCACAGAGCAAAGACTATAAATGGCTGGTGGTTTTACGAGCATAATATTGAAACATTTCAGTGGTCCCGACCTCAACCCAAATGACCCCCTTTGGGATAAACTTGCAACTTGCACACAGAGTAAGGACAAGGTGAAAACGGCCGTCTGCGTTTATGGACTTGGAGTTCGTGAATCTTTAAATGAAAAGTGGAGCACAATCCACTGGATATGTACTAGTAATTAACATAAAGTTTTCTCGAAATTTTTTTAGACCTAGTTCACTATTTTCATGACATTTGACGGTCTTATCAAATTTAATACAATAAATCCAAATATGACGTAAGATTAAGCTTATAAACTCTAGAAAATGTACACCACTTGGGATATAAAATCTATTATTTATTTATACACTTAACAGGATAAGAAAACGTTTACAAAGTGAAATCGTTATACAAAAATAAAATTATTTAACATTTTTAAATTCACAATAACAGACAACTGCCCAACAAATTATTTAAAAGAATTTTAATCATTCAATATTTAAAAAAATTTAAAGCCAGAAGATACATCCTGGTCAAAAAAAGTATATTTAAACATTAAATTCGATACTGACTAAATGATTTCATTTAGTCAGTTCGAATCGGTTTGCCTTTGTTTCTAATAACAGTGAGGCGTGGCATAAGTTCTATAAAGTGTTTTTGTGCATTTTGTTCTAATTGTAACCATTCTTCGAGCAGAATATCGCGTAGCTGCGACAAAGTTGAAGGAGGTGGGCCTCGTTGCCAAATAGTTATTTTATTATTATTATAGTTGTTGTAGGGTTTTTTTTTTAGGAGCATCAACGACTAAGGCCTTATTACTCCGTGTACATTGTTTGTAAATTGTGTGTGTGTTCTGAAGTCGATTTTCTGTTTGCTGGACGCAAAACACAAGTTTCCAGGTGAAAAACCATTCTACTCTCGCCTGAGACCCACTAATTCAGCCACGCTGTGAAAAATGCCCATAAATTTTCCTCACGTCATCGACAGGACTCCAATCGGGTCTTTTCCACCCGGTGTGGGGTGGTAGACGGTGATCCTACCAACTGTGCTACCCACGAGGGCCGGAATAATTCTCTCCAGCATAGTCAACACATTCTAATCAGGTGAATGCAGGAGATAGGGTAGGGAAGATGAAAATCCATGTCATGTACTCGAACCATTCTTGCACGATTTTTGCCCGACGAGCTCATGCATCGATAAAGCGACCATAACCTTCGGGATAAAAGTGTAACATTGCATGATGCAGTAGATCTGATACAAAATTGAGGTACTCCCTCGATAACATTCAATTCGACTTTCACCGGTATCAACGGGCAACAAAATAAGCCATTCCCCATACCATGATACCATCTATAGATGCTTGTGTTGAATTAACAAAGCAAGGAGGGCGTGAGGTTCTTGCCACACTCTCTCCTACCATCAGCACAAAACAAAGTGTATCGTGATTCGCCTGACCACATGACTTTCTTCCATTATTTTTCTTTCCACAACGTTTTCGGGGCCACTGCAAGCGGAATTTTCTGTTTTTCTCTGAAACAAGTGGCTTCCGAATAGATAGGCAACTGCTAATAACAATTTTTTTTCAATTCCTTGCGCATGCTGCGGATTGAAATAGGGCACTGCTGGGCTACTCTGAATTCAGATGTTATTTGCTGCACACTGAATGTCCTATTTTTCTGTACAATCTTCCTTAGAGTACGACGGCTTCTCTCTTGAGTATTGTTTTACTGCGACATCAGATGTGGAAGAACCGCTTTCTTTCCAGTCATTAAAAACTTTTGAGACGGATGCTTTTGAGAAACCAGTTATGTCTTTCGTTTCTTCAGTCGACACTCCTGCTAAAAGTGAACTCAAGATAAGAACTTCTTCAGAGTCTGATAGATTACGTGTTTTCCCAATTCTGGCTTTAGATTACTTTAGTGAAACAGCCTTGTGCGGTCTTTATACTCAACGAGGTCAACGTCATCTTGCTACGTCAAGTTTTCTTTGCATTTCTTCTGTATGTGACCATCTTGATACAAAGGTTGCTATTTTTTTTTGGCCAGTATTTATGATTTTTTAATACAATTACAACTGAAATGCAATTCAAAATAAAAATAAAAGTCATTACCCGCCGCATTATCACCATTCATTTCTAAGTGGTAGAGAATGCATCTGATTAGGTTCTCTTTTTTGAGTAGAATGCAGTGAAAATGTTTGAAAGATTGGGACAGCTGGGATGGCCAGAAACCCAAACGTGTCAAAAATGTAATGTCCACATCAGCAGACAAGGGAGGTGTCTAACTGGTAAGTTCAATGTCTGCAAATGTTACAATATCTCAGGTGACCGCTAATCGAACATAACAATAAAATGGCACAGGGAATTTCTGGGCAGATATTTCGAGCTCTAGTTACTTTAGGCTTCAAGAAAAGGGTGCTATGCTAAAGGGACCGAAGTGTGTTCCCGCTTCCACAATAGACGTGGTGCACGCAAGAAATTTAGCATATCTGTGTAAAGTGTCTGTTGTTTTAACCCTGTCCGTCCTGCATACATTTTCATGAAATTTCATATTTGGCTCTTTTAGAACGATTTGTGGGTCCTGCTAAATCTCATTAAAATCAGACCAATATAATTCGGCAGTTATTATTTAGTTTTCCATACATATCACACAAGTTATCCATCGTATGTTGTAGCCGAAGCACTAGATATTGTGTTTGCTGTCATGCGCTGGCTAAAGGATTAATGGACAAAGTGGCGGGCACATAGAAACGAAATATTCTTGGTTCGCGCATAAAACTCGTTGCTTTTTGCTGGTTTTCTTTCTTTTTTTTGCTATAAATCATGAATTATACTTGCCAACGGGCCTGAAATGTAGGGCACTGCATACATTAACGAACTTTTTCTTTTATATAGGTGAGCTGATATTGTCTTGAAACTGATTCTCTACGTGTTCACATCTGGAATGTGGAACACGCTCCCAATTCTTAATTTTAGGGACAAAAACCGCTGTCATAGAGACCGAATGATAGTCTATGAGGAGGTACATTACACTTTCAGAATTAAACTCTCGATAGAAATATGTAAAAAAAAAAAAAAAAACAAGTTGAGGCAGTCGAACTAGTATAACCTAACTTCATCAGGAAGTCTTACTAAACTGAGTGGAACAAAATGGAGATGTTTATTATACTTTACCTTTTCCCTATTGCAAGAGATAGCAGCAGGAGTTGATTTACTAGTGAGTGACGTCATATACCCAGAAAACTATACTGATTAATAACAACGTAATCGTATTTTTCTTGTGTGCATTAGAATAAGGCAGAAGAGTACGTGTATGTATCTGTTTTATGAAACAAAAAACCTAAACGTATTCGTAGTATGATGTTTAGAAGAAAATCTTTGGTTATCTCCTCCCGATCCACTCTACAGAATTAACATTACAAATATTTCCTGGCCCAAGTGCAATATCGTTATCAATTAATAATCTTTTACCGCGCTGACAACAGAAGCTAATGATACTGTTATATTTTACAGCTGGTCATATTGTATGAATAAATAAATAAATAAATTAGTGACTGTATATTGAAAAGTTTTTCAGTCACTAAGGATATAGAATTTCCTCATTCATTTTAAATGGTCGTCATAAAATGTTATGAATTTGAAGGTACACGACATGTAAATAATTCTCCTAAGGCTGAACAACTTGCACTACAGGTTCATATTATCATTACTGCATTTCAGATATCTATACATCGATAAACTTTGGTGGGACAATGAACTCTCTTCTACTCGGAAAAAGACAGAAGAAATTTTTATCATATACGGTGTACTTGGCCTCAAGGAGAAATTAACAGATTACACGATAAATACAGAACCCTCAAAATAAAATATGCATAATTGATTTATCAAAGTAAATTGCAATCCTGGCATAATTTGGTACCTCTGGGAATCATAATCTGTACCTCTGGGAATCATAATCTGTACCTCTGGGAATCATAATTCTTGGGGTGTCATAATCTTAGGGGACATTTTTAACTCGATTACCTCCAACAGTTTGGAAACTCTTGCACTAACAGACTACATAAATACCATCTTGGATCAACTGCTGCTCAATAACGATTTTTCTCTTGACACTTCATACCATCTATTTAAAATATGTTCGGTTTTATAGATGGTACTTCATACCATCTATAAAACCGAAAAACCCTCCTTTGAAAGCAACAAGTCCATTCATCGCTGAGGAACTTCGATTCTAAATAAAATTCTATCAAAGAAATGTCCTGGCAATGACCTGACTGAAAATATATCTATCAATCATTTTTGTGACCTAAGATCTAAAGTCTTATATTGTTCAACAAATGTTTAACAAATGTATCGTTCCCCAAACCACGGAAACATACGATTCTTTAAGGTCTTTCAAAAACCTGGAAAACCTCTGCCAGATTCTACCACCCCACAGTTTTGCTCCCTCACCTTGGCAAAGTATTAGACTAATAGCTACTAAAATTACCACACTGCAGGGAGCTACGAACTCTACATCCTCTCTTTAATATGGTTTTGTGCATAGGCTTTGATGCAAATACGCTTTAATAGAATTTCACACTTTATTGATAGCCCCACTTCCAAGTACTGTCTGGCGATCTTTTTCGACCTAAAGAGCGCTTTTGACACCTTATCATGGGAGAGAACCCTCAGTCGACTCTGTTACAATTATTGACTTCTTTAGCTTTAATTGGATTTAACTATTCCTAACAAGAATGTTAGGAATTACTTTGCTTATCGCTCTGTCATTGTCATCACTAAAAGCCAGTTAATTCACAGATCTGCACCAAGGATCAATTTGGGGTCCTTGGTTAGGAACCTCGTTCCTGATATAGGCTGCTTAGGACGACTGATTTTCAAAATGTGCAAAACATCGCATATGCTGATGACCATTTCATTTCGGTTGATGAAAATTCAAGATCTCATTTAGAACTGTACACAACAAAGTACTTCTTGAACTATCGTCTCGATCCTCTAATAATAAACTGAATTTATCCCCAAGCAAATGCAGGATAATGTTTTTTAAACAGAAATTAGACTACGGCAGCCCACCGGTTGTAAATCTAGACTGAAGTACCAAATTTTCATGAGTCATTATCGACGGTCGCTTTCATTCACATCCACAAAATCTGTCAATTACAAATTACCAGACAAGACTGTGAATTGAATATCCAAACCCTACATTTATTTTATAAAGCTGTAGTAATCCCAATCCTAAAGCTGCAATGATCTGAGCTTTTGGTTAAGACGTACTGCATTTAAAACTACACGAACTATAATTTCCATTATTAAAGGCATATGATGCAATAAAGCAAGCTTATACAGAAACAGCCAAAATAACATTCCACATCATCTATCCATTCGCTTCAAAAATTGGTCAACTCCCACAACTACAGATGGAAGTTTGTTCCGGCAATCAACCACTCGTTGGATAAATAAATCAAAATTTCTTTTTTTGTACACCATTTGTAAACCATTTGTACACCTTGGAAACTGGATAGTGCATGCGTCGGACTGCCAACAAACGACACAATACAATGGGCCTGAGAGGTACCCCAGCCTTGTGCACTTTAGGCAGACCATAAAATCTAGGCAAATGACAGCCCGACGCACCCAACCTCTAGGAAATCTCCTCGGATATTTTTTCCGCCTTGCACCAACTCTGGACTAATCTATTAACTCGTTGTGCCAACCCACCCAAAGGGTTCCTACGAATGATCTTATACGTAGACCTATCATTTAATAAACTAAGGGCCTTTCCTGATAATCATCTTTGTTCAACACTACTGTGGATCTACCCTTGTCCGCACTTAGTACCACAATACTATCATCTTGTTTTAATTCCCCTAAAGCTCTTCTTTGTGCAGCTGTTAAATTGGAAGAGGCTTTGCGCGCTGAACCTAACACGCGCAACGTTCTAACCCGGATCTCATTAGCTGTGACCTCAGGTAGATTGGCTACAGCCCTCTCTATACCCATTGCTATATCCGCTTTGGGAAGCGTACAATTTATGGCAGCAACGAAATTAAGATTTTATTTGTAAGGGGACCAGAGAAACGATAGGAGCTTTAAGATTTTTTTTCGGGGTATGTCGTCGAGCAAAACAAGCAAATCGACCAGAGAAGATACGCAATTTACAGACACAATACACATGGGTATATGCAATGACTTACCAGGTGACCCTAATGTAATAGTTCGATTTTTTTGAACACCAATAAACGTTTGTACATTACTCCTTCACAATTTAAATTCCTGTAAGAAACAATGCGACAAGAGAGTTCTACTAAAAGTTAATTATGCGTCATCCCCTCCTTCCAACTTATCAGGATAGTCGGCTGTTTTGATGACGATCGTTTAAATTTCATATCTCGATACTAATATTCTTTCGCGATGATAAGATAACCTTATTTTTTTTTCTCTCCGGCTTTAAAACACATTTTTACAATCATTGTCTGGTAATTATTCATTGTTCAATATATTAAAATATGAACAGGCCAACAGCAATTTAGTTAGCAACCTCAGTCGAGTATTTTTCAACAGCAAAGTATCTAATATGAAAATCGTAAAGGCAACTGGGTGTCTAGCGGGAGTGTAGAAAACCATAATGTAATTAAAAAGAAACTCTGAATTAAGCAAATTCGAAATGACGAAGTAATAAATAAACAGTATACGTTAGGGAGAAGGAATATGTACTTGGGTCATCAGTATATTATTTGCTGATTGTGTTAACAACCATTAAGCAATAATTATTTAGGTAGAGGTAGAGGAAGAAGCCATAGTCTGAGTATGACATTAAAACTCACCAAATTATGATTGAAGAATTATGAATTATTTAAATTACGTACCAAAATAAGCTTAAAATAACTTACCTTCAAAATGGACATTGCTTCAAATGCAATTAAATTCTTAATTAATAATATTCTTCTTCCAACGAATTATTTTTTCAAGCACTCATAAATCGCACTGAAAACTGCTCTAACACACTGCAGATGCTAGAGGAATTACGCCCCCTGCCCAAAGAAGTTTTCATTAAGTGAACACGAGTTTAATATATTAATTTAAATGTCTCTAAAGATCTAAACGATCTTTTTAATTTTCGTCATGAGTTCATGTGGGCAATAAGAACTTTAGCAAGAGACTATAAGAAATGCTACAGGAAACACATGCGGCAGAAGGCTGGCCCAGAGAACAGAAATAAATGATAATGAAAAGTGTTAGCTGGGTGAATTTGAAATTTAACTATGGATTATGGTTAGTTGACGCACTTTATGGGATTTTTTTGGATTGGTTTTGATTTTGTGCTTAGCAACTAAGGCCACGAGGGATCAGCATATCCTGTCCGTAAATTATGTGCATTCTATGGTCAATATATACATCTATTGGTTTAAAAACTCCAATTTTCTTCAAGACCGATTAAGTCGGCCACATCTGGGACAAAAATCCTAATCAAAATTCCCGACGTCTAGATAGAATTAGAATGTAGTCTTTTTTCACACAATGTGAGAGTACACAGGTTGTCACTAGTGTAACTAACCGCCAGGGTTATGTTAGGTAAAGGTCTGTTGAACTAGAAAATGGAATAATTATACTGTCATCTACAGAATTATGGAGAGTTTCAGTGGACGGAAGGAGGTCGGTGTTTTGTGTTTGAGCCAAAGCAGCCATTTCCAAAATTGTCATATAGAATGGAATTTGCGAAATTATGCATCCAAATGCAACGGACATCGTGCTGTCCAAAAGTTGAGCAGGTTACGATTGGGAACGAGGAAGAAAGTAATAGTTTCCGTAATATATTCATGGCAATTCATGTCATGGTTATAAGCTTGGAAACGTCTCCCTCTGTGAATAATTGATAGATATATTTGAGTTGCTCTATTTGAATATCCTCAAATTATAAATGTAGTTGTCGGTAAAATTAAACTACATTGTTATTTACTAAGAGCTTCAAAGGGAGGTTTGTCTAAATAAAACAAAAATCCATTTGCTATTTCCGAAATACGAGAATTGGCAACATTACCGTGGAAATATATATGGGCAGGTGATTTCACAGGATCGCTGCTTATATTCGTTAAATGGTGAAGTGGTAGGAAACATTTTACTCTCAGCAGGATCAGTGTAGCCTCTCTCTTGATTTATTGGCGCTGTTCATATATTTCACAATTCCTCCGCGGGGCGTCAACTGGTAGATATACAGTTGCAGTACGTATCGGCAAAAAGAACATTAATTTATTTCCGAAATTTTCTTCATTTCATTAACCAAGTAGAAATGAGCTACAACATCAGCATTTCCCACGAGTGCAGCCAGCCAACTGCTTTTAGTATTTAAATGGAGTGGAGATGAAGTTGTGTATTCAAACGGGATCTTTACTGATCAAGAAAATTAAAGAGTTGAATAAAGCGCAAGGGAAACTGCAGTTTACTTACACAATCAAGTGAAATATTCCACCGGTCCAAGGAACTACTCTTAAACCACTAAACGATGGGAAATAAGGAAACAATTTAGCGGAATGCCAAACAAAAAAACGAATGGTAGCATTGATGGAAATTGTGGCCATTTCTTCGCTTCACCGCTTCCATTTCGTAGTGGTACAATACACATTATCAAGGGAATACAGTATAGTGATTCTAGTTGGATATTAAGGTAGCTCCCATAAGAAAAACACCAATACTTAGGTCACAAGCAGATCAATTACAAAACTCTCGAAATGCATTTTTGTTGGTAAGCTAGGTGTATATATTGGTCTAGATGTTGACGACAGGATTTTGAACCAAAGTTGTTGTTTTTTTACACATTATGGAAGCTTCCCTGGAGTAAACATCAAGCTTGCTTTCCACGAAGACGAAGTTAGTTTGGAAAGAAGGATGAAAGATTTTAATTTTAGTTATAAAGAGTTTACTAACGTAAAGAGTGAGTTTAATTCCAAACTTTTTGAAATAAATATTTGCATAGTGTGGTTTCCCATTATGAAAAAATTAACCCTGCTCTATAGGCATAAACTATTTATATTTGTACATAATTACATCAGTAATAACCAGAGAGCGGAACCATTCCCGGTTCCTGTGGATAAGGATGGATCCCGCTTCAAGAATTATAGGTCCTACATATACTTTTGCGTTGGAGTCCCCTTCTTCAAGCTTGTTGTCGGGTGCCTGTGAACCTTGTTGAGCTACTAATAATAACTGAACAAAATTGTGATTATGATTACTTAAGAAAAAACAAAATAAGAGTTGAAAGGAAAAACGCAACAGCCCATATACTCCATACCTCATATTAAAAGCTATGTGACAAAACAAATATAATAGGATTAAATCCAAAAATACAAATAAAAACACTACAAAAGAACATTTTTATTTTCTAATTGAGAACAACTTCAACATTTATTAGCATTATCTGATTTATAACTGGGTCTGCTTTGTTAGTGAGGTATTCTGGCAAGAGTCACATAACTTTTCCTCGATGAAGATTGTATGTTCGTTACTTGGCAATGCAATTATATGAATGCATTGCACTGATAGACTGTTCGGGAGGTTACATAAAATATTCGTGGGTAACACAGTTGGTAGGATGGGCGCCCACCCCCACATCGGGTGGAAAAGACCTGAGTTCTAGTCCTCAAGAAAAAAAATTATGGGTATTTTTCACAAAGCGGCAGAGTTAATCGGTCTCAGGCGAGAATTGCGTGATTTTTTCTCCCGAAACTTGGGTTTTTCGTCCAATAAACAGAAAGTCGACCTCAGAACACATGCAATTTACAGATAATAATATGGTCTTAGTCGCTGATGATCCTTAAACCTTACTATAACAACAACATAAAATATTGTATAGTAAATCGCTAAAAAATATCTATACTAAAAAGAGTTACAGTTACCTAAATTATCTTTTTTCTTTGCATTAACTTACTCCTAGGTCTTTGGATAAGACTTCATTCAATTCGGTTCATTTTGCTTTCCTAACTAAACTGAAATTATCTAATGCAAAGTTATGGACAAAATAAATATCTCAGACCAGAGAGCATGTATATTACTTGATACATGATTTACTCTCGCAAGTGAATTTTCGTTAACTGCCAACGAGAAGGGACGTGGTGTTATTAAGATGTGCAATTAAACGGCGAAAGTTTCCGAGACGTGTAAATTATTCAACGGTACCTGACGGACCAGTCGACGTTACGAATACGTCACTCCCGAAATAGCTATCGTAATTATTTATTCAGATGTTACGCCGGAAATAAGCGTGTTCGTTAACGCTACAGGGAAGACGATAAATTGGCTTTAATATCGTGCTGCAGTAACCACGAAGGCATTCATCTGTCACAAGGCATCCATCTTCAGCAGTGTTGTTGCTCAAGCTCCAAAAATTTATAATTCACGTCGATTGCTGTTGTGAAACTACGTTGCTTGGTTATCTCTCTCTGTAATGCACCTGTTGGTCTCATAAAATAAGTTCCCGGATCGGATTTCATGGCATGAGTCGGCCAAATAAGTCTGAACGGAATGCCACATTTCCCTGAGTGGAGAATGGCTCAGAAAGTGTGCGTCGAATTTTACTGCGCACCACTAGACTTTCGCGGTTTGTAATTATAGAAGTTTGATTTTTTTCCCCCTGCGGAATTTTTTCAAATAACAAAGATTTAAAAGAATGGCATCTGGAAAAACAAGATGTCGAACGTCAAGTTATGATGTTCATTTTTGGCAACGTAAGGAAGTACTACCAGGTTAAACGTTAGAGCGAATTCATATGAAAAAACTTCTACAGCCCTATTAATTTGGATTAGGAGAACATTCTGCAAAATAGCGAATTTTAAGAATCAGAAATTATTAAACAATATTGCCTCCTAACGAAACCATGAAAGTTCATTTTTAATTCCTTGAACCCCTTGAAACATTATGGCCTCTCCGGTTTTGCAACCTCTCAACCAAGATTGCCAGGCAGCTGAAGACTGTAGCTGTGGGCACAAATGTCTCCATTCGCGCATCTCTTAGAGCCGCTTTATCCCTCAGATGCACAATTTGGTCCACTGAGTGGTAGTTATCAATTTAAATTAAACGTTTTGCGAGCAGTGAGTAAAGTTGTTGTTGTAGTGGAGTTTTAGGAGCATTAGCGACTAAGGCCATATTGCTTCGTGTATACTGTCTGCAAATTGTATGTTCTGTGGTCGATTTTCTGTTTGCTGGATCCGAGTTTCCGAGAGAAAAACCATGCTAGCCTCGCTGAGACCGACTAACTCACCTAAGCTGTGCAAAAGGCCGATAAAAATTTCTCCCGTTATTAACGAAACTCGAAGTCGCGTCTTTTCCACCCGGTATGTGGAAGGCGGCGCTCCACCAACTGTGCTACCCAGGAGGGCAGTAGATAAAGAACCAGCTGGGATACGTTTCAACGGAAGATTCTAAGCAGCGAATAATGACCAAATAGTAAAGAGTGCAACTCATATCCAGATTTTACCAGCATAGAAGATGGCACGATGGATGAGTTTAAAGATCTACTTAAGTAAAGTGGATTTATAAAGCACATGAAACAGATTCTTCTTTTCTGTCCATCTTAAGCTGCAGAATATATCATGAACGCTGTGTAGGTAATTACCAAACATCAGGTTCCAGTCGAAGCATGCCTTTAGGTCAATGTGGGCTCCTACACTTGCATCAAGGGTTCAATCTGAAAGAGCTGGAGTTTTATGAAAAGTTATTAATACCTTAGTTTGCAGTGAATAAGGTGTGAGAGATAGAGATTTTGTAGAATTAGGAGTTGAAAATCGTCTGTAGGCCTGTGATGAAAATTTTCAAATCACTGTCACAGCAAAATTTAAAAACTCGCTAGCTATATTAACATTAGCATTAGTTGAGGCATATGATTCAAGAAAGCAAGCTTATACAGCATCAGCCAGAAAAAAAAAATCTTCCAATTTCACACATCCGGTCACTCCAAATGTTTTTCTAGTTCAGCCAGAAATTTATTTAAGCTATCAACTTTCACAACAACAGATGGAAGTTTGTTCCAGCATTCAACTACCGGCTGGCTAAAGACAAACATCCGCACATCTGTTCTACAACTGTCTTTCCTGAATTTGAATCTATGACCCTTCTCAAGTTCTTACTTTGAGCAAGCAGAAGAATCCCAAAAGCATTGAGCCTGCTCAAACCATTCAAGGCCTTACAATCGGATCAACTCGCAGGTAGCTAGTCTCCAGATGCTGCAACTTGCAGAATTTAAGCCTCTCTTTGTAAGAGCACCCTTTGTTCCACTCATCAATCTTGCTGCCCTTTTCTGTACTCGTTCTAGCAACTCTACATTCTTCCAAAAATGAGGATTTCAGACCTGTATGCAGTACTCAAGGTGTGGCCTTGAGTACAACTTGCGATTAATCCCATACCGCTTCAATTTGTCCAGCAGTCTTCCATGTGCAATAGTATCAAAAGATTTCCTGAAATTCAAGTATATGATATCAAAATTATTTTTGCATCCAGTTCCTTTGTGAACACATTGTAGTATCCAATTAAATCGGTCAGACAAGGTCTCCCCCTGGGCGCCTCCGTAGCCAGGTCGGCAGGAGCAGCAGTGTGTAGCACACGCTTCTTGATTAGACCGGGGTTCGAGCCCGTGATCACCAAATATGGAGGATGCGGAAAGGTCAGGGAATGGTCACTCCATATCCCCCGAGCAATATGGCGTTAGTTGCTAATGCTCCTAAAAAAAAAAAAATAAAAATAAAAACACCGGGGTTCGATTCCGTCACCACCAAATACGGGGATGCGGAAAGATCAGGGAATGATCACCGCATATTCCCGGAGCAATATGGCCTTAGTTGCTAATGCTCCTAAAAACCAAATAACAAACAACAAACAAACCAGACAAGAACACCTCGACCGCTATATCCATCCCTTTCAGTGATGTTTGCGGGGTGATACCGTGTGCCAACCTCTCGCCAGATTAGTTGACGTCCAGAATCGCTGCTGAGACTGAATCTACTCTCACCAGTAAAGAATACCTTAAGTAAAAATTTTGTGGTTGTAAGCTTTAGAAGTGTATTACTGCAGTCTTGTCTAGGTGATCCTGAAACGATTCTTTAACCAGTGACTCCATTATTTTCCCCGGTTAAACTAACAGTCACCTTTTGAACACCTTTTGTGAATTAGGGATACATTTGCATATATCCAGTCCGTGGGCACTTCGACTGTCCAAGGATGCTCTTATAATTATAGCTAAGGGTTTGCTTACTTCCTTTGCCCCCGCCTTTAATATAACTGGATAGATCAGATCCATTCCAGGTAACTTTTCATGTTTACAGAATTCCTCATGTGTGAATGTAGACGCAAAAATACTAATTCATTTTGTCAGCTATCTGACAAGATCATCAACAGTCGAACCACCAACATCAAGTGGACCAATCTGATTCATCCCCTTCCGTCTAGAATTTGCATAAGCAAAGAAGTCTTTGCTCTTTTTATTTGTATCCTTTGCCAAGGATTTCTCGTAATTAGCCTTCGCTTTCCTAACTCCCTTTGTAACTTGATTACTGACCAGCTTATATCTGCCATAGACTTCTCTGTCACCTGATAATTTATATGCATCCCATGCATTTTTCTATTCTGCCACGAGCCTCATTAGTTCATGTGACATCCATTTAGGTCTAAATCTTGAACAGCATTTCTCAGTTGGTATGAAAAGTCTGGTAGCTTCCAGAGTTATTTCCTAGAAAGCATCCCACTTAGTATTCGCTGTTTTTAACATCATCAATTGATCCCACTGTGCAGAATTTAAAAACTCTTCGAGACCACTATAGTCACCTTTACGAAAGCAAAAACTCTTGATGGTAGTTACATCTTTAGTTAAATCCCACATCTGTACACTGTGATCACTCGCATCTAGTGGTTCCTTTATCTGCAAATTCTTAATGTATCAATAATCACTGCTGATAATCAGATGAAGAGTATTACCCCTCTGGTTGCCCCTCGAACATGTGTAGAAAACAATCCTCCAATAAATCCAGAAAGGTCTTGCTAGCGTGCGAGTGACCAAACCACAAGTTCTAGTCAATATCTGGAAGTTAAAATCCCCGATTACAAGACATTCTAATTTCCCGGCCCACTCTATTTCTCTGCGCAGTTGTTCGTTCTACTCAAAGTCATTACACATTCCTACTCTCATTTTCCCTTTCCCAGTGTTTATGTCACAACAACAGCACTGGAGAAAATTTGTTAATTCCTAAAGAATTTGGGTGTGTTATTTTTCTTAGAGAAATATAAACTTGTATTAATATACCGCACTTTTAGAATAAGTCGCTGAGCGTGTCATGGTAATGTACGTGGCTGAAAAATACACACGCATACAAAATTCCAAGAAAAGATTACATCTCTTGTTGCCATAGAGCGATTGTACAGCAGTATAAACTGCAGTTTTATTTATTGATTATATTTTCCTTCATTACAACGACAAAGTTGCATATGCAGTACTTAAGACACAAATTATGGGCTGCCCGATACGCAAAGGTTGCAGTGAAGGTCATTAAATATTATCTTAATGCTGAATCGTGCATACATTTTCCTGGTTCTCATAAACAATATTCGTATAATTTCCTTAATAGCAGGATGAAAAGCGCAGTTTTACCAAGTTTTTCGCTATTAATTAAGAATGCTTTGATTGTTAACAATAAATTTATACAATTTCAACTGAAAGCAAACTTATTTTACGAAGGAAAAATATCATAATATTATAATGAAAATAATAACTGGGTAACGATTTTCATATCTTATTTTCCTTCCTCGTCATTGCTTTTGAACATACGTTATCATGCGTAAATGACACAGGGACGTCACAAACTTTTTTGAATTCGTGCTTCATATCTAAAGTGTTAAAATGAGTTTCCTGTTTCCCCTCCCCTTTAAGGGTTTAGAAATATAGTACATCAAATTATAATTCAGTACATACGAAATACAGTACACCAAATTATAAATTTAAGTGTCCATAAAGTCCTTGATACTTGATGGAAAAAAGTGACAATTTCTTAATTCATTTATTATTGAAATTTGGTACTATTAATATTCATACACGTGCGAATTCTTGTAAAAATGTTTATTTGATATACTGTGCATATTAATATAAATATTAGTTAAGAGAAAAAGGAAGAATTATCTGTATGATGTCCTGTAGAACACTTGTGCTGATACTCTCTGTTGTTGAATTAACTATGCAAATAATCTAATAATCGACATGAATTCCTCTCACTTGTAGATAAAATCAATGATCTAATGCACCAAGGAATCGGAGGCTCGCAGATCTCAAACTCGACCCCAAAATACATCAAATCACCAACTCAAATCTTTGAGTAAGAGAAGACAATAAGTCCACACTTTATGGATTTATTGTCTTCTCTCACTCAAAGATTTCGGTTGGTGATTCGATGTATTTTGGGGTCGGATTTGTGGTCCGCGGGCCACCGATTCCAGGTTACATTCGATCAATGATTTTGTCTACGAGTGTGCGGAATTCATGTAAATTAATTGCATGGTTAATTCAACAACGAAGAGTATCAAGTGTCCTACAGGACATCATAGAGGTAATTCCTCCTTTTCTTAGCTAATTGATATATAAAGTAGAACGTACTGAGCCATTGCAGCTCTGACATCTATTAATTACATATATAAATATTGTTTTTTTTTTAAGTAATTGCTAATAATACTTCATCACTGAAGATTGCATCAAATATTAATCGTGGTTGCTTATCAAATTGGCATAATCCACGTGAAAAGCATCAACAAAGGTTTAGTAACCTTGAAATCTTTACAAATGAAATACACCCTTTTAAAAAAAATCATGAAAGACATCATGTACAATGCGCCAATGATAGATATTGATTTCAAAACCCTAGTCATCTCAATGTTTAAAAGATTAAGCTTAATTAGAATTTTAAAAATGTGCACACGACTATATCGTATTTTCTAGTATATTCTAGTAACTGCAGACTTAGTTTCGATGAAACAAAACTACACTATTTACAGACACAGAGATCTGTTTTATCTAACACTCAGAAAGTACACGTTACGTGGAAAGAGACCTTGGCAGAGAACACTGAAAAATTCACGTCATCACCTACCCCTCCAGTAGCAAAATAAACTTCAACCCTTGCCGTTAGAATAAACTGGGAAGCGCTCACTTTTGTATTATTCACAGAAACAATACAAAACTATGCGCTTTTAAAGATCCCTGAAGTAACCGTGCTGTAAATACCAAAGAATTTTATCTTCATTAAGGATGTGTTGAAATTAATGAACGAAATGCAACAGAAACTATTTAGAAGTAAATCAACAGGAAAAATGCTGAAATGGGAAAGATCAAAGGTATCTAGTCAGCCAGGCATTGGAAATCGCTTTATGCGATTCTTTTCCATAACTATGGAGTAATAAAATCTTAAAAAACACGAACATTATCCTATTAAAAATCTAACAGAGCCCCAAGCTTACAGGAATCAAAGTTATGTTCGACGTAAGAGGATCATCAAGTTTCATAATGGAACAAAACAATAAGGAAGAAACCGGCATGTGAATGCACGAGGAAGAAGGAACTAAATAAAAATCCAGCTTAACAGCAGAAAATCTATAAATTGTTGTAGGCCAAGGACAGTCACGAATGCCTTTAGAAATACAGTAGGAAGAATAGATTGATAGCGTTTGTTTATTTAGTATTTATACCCAAGAGACTAAAGATATGGGGTGTCTATATTGGATCTGTAAATTGCGTGTAATCTATGGCTGATTTTCCTGTTTGCTGGATAAAAACCTAACTTTCCGAAGGTGGGGGGTGGGGTGAACCCTGGCTCGAAACCGATCAGATTCTTCACCAGTTACTCGGGTTCTTGGAACGAAATATGAAAGATAAATTCTTCACAATTTCCTGAGGTTCAAATTTTGGCCTCTTCCACAATGTGGTTAGCAGCAGTAACCACCATACTAGCACAGAAGAAAAAAATTGATATCATAGTATGAGGATTACATTCAGCCATTAAAAAAAGTAAATAAATAAAAATCGTATGGGAGACGAACACATAAGTCAGAATAGTTTGCAACTAGTAATTTGAAGAACTTTATCGTTATTCAGTATCATATTTAACAGGCACGTGAGCTCGACTGGCTGGCACTACTTTGCCAGCCAGTCTATTATCTTCCCGTCAGTGTAAGCTAAAAGTAATATTAAGTTAATTAAGCAGTGTATAGGTAGAATAGTGAAGTCATAATTACTGGCGGGAGGATATTTAAAAACTACCAAAATGTTTTAATAATAACCTTTATATAGAAATTTATTCCCCTTTCGAGGAATCGAGCAGCATCAACACCTTTCGATCGGAAATAAACCGACGAATTAATCGACGTCTGATGATACTGAAATAAATACTTTATTTACGAATGAGTTCTATTTAAGTATGGCAGTTCAATTTCTATTCTATACTAGGCTCTTTCAACTTTATTAAAAATATTGAAAGATATGGGCATTATTTAGGTCGAATTTCAGTCTTACTTTGCTCACTGGTGAAAGAGCAATCTTTCTAGCGTGTCTGGTTCTCTCCAGAAAGCTGAATATGGTTTGGGACAAAGACATGACACGATTGGGCGGATGGCTAGGCATTGACGGATTTTGATGGCTAGACATTGAGGGATTTTTCTACCGTTTACGCTTTCTTTTCTGAGTAGGTTAATGTAAATTTATAACTTCTGATAACAAAGTCATCATGGTTTTTTTTTAAATTAAAAGTCAAAACATTATGGACTATATATGAAGACCACCACTGTAAACGATTGAAAATAAAATACACAGAAACTACAAACGTTGCTGTAATAGAATTTTTTTTAATATTTTTTTTATTACTTCGGAGAAAGCTAATGATTGTACAAACACTTTTCATATAAAAGGTTGGCACAGTTTTATGCAAGATTTCTATCACCTTTTTCCCCTCTTTATAAAATGTAAGCAACGTGAAAGCACTATGATCCGAAAAAACAATAAATAATTTACTCTTCCATTGCAAATATCATAATTGAGAAAACGTATGGATAGTTTACAGAAAGAAAAAGTAAAAAAAAAAAAAAAAAGACAACAACAACAAAATCTGTTAATTGGAGTTTACAGCAATGCAAACATCTCGTAATAATATATTCGCCCAACGACTGTTATTAAATAATCAACGATGTCTTTGATAACAAAACATAATGTCAAATCTCTTAATATCAACCTCAGAGTTACATACGCCAAAACAGACAACAACGGAGCCAACAGTGGAATGTTACATATTTCGCGTGTGACATCGCGAAGGGAGTCACTTAATAACATCGCGAGAATTAAAATTTTGCCTTATTACACGGGCATGCCCCTGATGTACTAGGAATACATTGTTAGAGCTCCTGACAGTTTATAAAAGGCACTAGAAGCAGGAATGTTGTTCTAGAAGGACTCCAACTAGATGTCCATCTGTAATCAAAAATTTCCCTAAAATTCCGCTCAGGCATTGTCGTTTTATTCGGAGAATAGGAAGAACTGTTCAGCAATTCTTTTCTCCATTTTAATTCCAACATAACCAATAAATCTGAGTTTATTTCATACGTGTGTCACTAGATGGCGCTATCGTAGGACTTCTATGTTTAGGAATCTCGGCAATTGTTCGATTGACTTGCTGGTAAAGCGATTTTATTTTTTGTGATTTTTAAAATGTTTCTCCCTGGAACAAAAACGAATAACGACAGATAAAAACCTTGAAAACACCTTCCACACTGTGTTGACAAAGAGATTCTTCATCACTGTAGGGAATGGCTGAGGAAATAAAATAAAATATCTCTCGAAATGTAGAGTGGCGCAGCATTCTATCTTTGTTAGTGACAACAAGCTCCCATTTTATGGAAAAATAAACGGACGTTCACAATGTAAAAATCGACTTTCCACTCATCGTCAGAATGGACATTTAATAAAAACATTTCTTGGTTATTACTTGCAGTTTTACTTGCTAATAACTGTCGTGTTTATGTCTGAATCACGGCATAAATTACGATAAGGCTTAACAAGTGTGGAGCTCTTCGAGAAATCCTCGGTGGTTGGAGTAAATATCTCAAAGTTTTCGTGTTTATCACTTTCGTTTCGCATTTCTCCATCTCTCTTTCAACACTTTCGTGCTATACCAGCGCTGAACAGTCCTGAAATTAATTTCAGCTCCAAGTTGAAGTGGAAAAGTCATTTCGCCATTGTGATTTAAGAGACCTGCCACTTAAACTTTCCCTTCATAATCCATCTCTGAGATATCCTTCCATCGCAGTCCCGTAGCACAGGAAGAGTTTGATCTCGTTCATCCGGTTTGTCGAGGCACTTGCCGGTGCTTGCATGCTTGATGATTTTGTCCTATTAAAAATAGAAAAACAACAGAACTTTAAAAATTGATCTACCTGCTAGAAATAAATGATAACAAAATTAAAAATGCACTGATATTTATTTAATTTCAAGGGCTAACAGATATCAGTGTTTCGATAGCTCACTTAAAGCTGTTTTGTTGAAGGATTAACTCTGTCCGCCACTATGATCTTGAAAGAGTGGAATATCTTCACCCATGTAGTGATTTTCATAGATGTGGGTGACGAGTATCTTCTTGGAGTGGTCGGGGAGGGGGGGGAGCGATGATTCGTACAGAATTAAATTTAATCCTGAAGATTCTAGGCAACAGTGGAATAAAGATAAGCAATAAGCAAGAGAATATTTTCATAATAAACCATTAATGGAACAACTGTATAAAAGTAAAGGATTGGCTTTATTCCTTTTGAGACTTTCAGTTAAAACAAAACAGCATAAATCCTATTATGCGAAAATGTTTTGTTTGTAGAACTTTAATTTACTGTAGCTACTGCCTTGATAAACCACTATTTCTTACTGTTCGTATGAAGTTAGTGTTCGTTTTTTTTGCGAAAAATGGGTTTGGGTTTAGTCGGAGTTTCAATTGGAATTTATCCTTTTTTGTGAATTCCTTTTATGAGGCTGTCACAGATACCTGGGAGTCTAAAATGCTGATGGAACTGATATTCGGGTGACACTCAAGTCAAATCGACCTAATTTCGGGGAAGTCTAGTTGGCCCGTGAGAGCCAAATCCTCTGCTTGCACCTCCACGATGGTGGGACTGTTAGTAATCCTGAGTATAACCCATGTGCAAATTTGAAATACGGCCCCTAGCATACTGGAGATGACCACTCAGGAACCAATGTAAGCAGGGGTCGAGGAGCGGCGCCCACACCACACGGAGGAATGCCGCCCTTCTGTGTTACCAGGCAACGCTAGGCGGTAGATGATTCTCATAAACCGGTGCAATACTACCACTTTGCTTATTGGAGGCTTGAAGTGGTGGAATCCATGTTTAGTCTCTAGAGCAAAGCTCTATCAACCCCCCCCCCCCATCTTTTCCATCATGCAATATGATTAATGTCTTTTGAGGTTATGATGGATGTCATGGCAAGATCCAATCTTCCTGACATTTCAAGGATGCAGCTCTCGAAATGTAATGTAGAAATGGGTTGCATACATACAACATTATAATTTATGCTTATAAAACTAATACTGCACAAAGCATGATGTAGTAATTAAAAATCATAAATCAAAGTGTTTTTTAACTGGAAAAGTATAAGTATTCTCTAACACAGATTTTAATGCGTGTTTATTTTCTAAAGTTAACTTGTTTACCATTTAAATTAATGGTGACTGAATCAAAATATAGAAACAGAAGCAATTCTTACATCTGCGTTGTAGACCCATAGTTGATTCCCTCCCATGCCATGACACCTAACAAGCTTCACGGGTCCTCTGGGAGACGAGACATCCAGACAGTTGTCATCAGACATGATCTGACGCCTTTTGGTGTAAGCAAAAACCTAAAAGGAAAAACCATTTACGGCTGTGGCTACAGAATATCCATTAGAAATATGTAGAAAATTTTATAAAGCGTTACAGTAGAATCCTGGTTATCTGAATAACTTGGGCCCAAGCGTATTTCAGATAATAAATATTAAATGCACTCTACACGAGCATTTTATTTCAGTAAGCGGTACTTTTTTCACTTTTATTAGGCAGATATTGGTTAAGTTGACCACACAAAAGGAAATAATCGTTGACACTATTGAGATAGAAACACGTATAATCTGTTATACCTACAACATTCGGTTTTATAGGTAAAACATATCATATGGATAACGTTTCAGGTTAGAAATATAAAGTAATGTTTACTGATTCAACATTTGTTCGAAATAGAGAATACTTTATAACGCACAACGGTAAAGTATATCAAAGCAGGGCGTAATTGGTGACAAAATCTGTACGTTGATAAGTCTCTGGAGGGAAACGTTTAGCATTGGTAAGCTTCTTGGGGTGGAGAATTGCAATTCTTTCCCATGGCATCTCAGGCTTATTCTAAAAGTTTCCGTATTAAGGAACTGACGGTTCACGCACTTCTCTGGATATCTTTGGTTTTCCTAAATTCATTAACCAATTTATTTTTATGGACAATAACATTCTTCCCCATATGAGAAGTATGTTATTGTCCTTAAAAAATAAACTGAGGATCAACTGCACCCCAAAACAGCCACACAAAGACTATTTCATCCTCATATCGTAGAGCAGTCACAGTTCCTAAGAAGGGGCTGCAGCCATTAACAGTGCTGCCTTTCTACCACCAAAACTGTCCTTTCCTTTTATATTGGAGGATAGATGTCACACACAATAACATCACTCCAGAAGTAACACCGTCGAGAATCGCTATTCAGTTCACATTTTGACTAACCAGAGAACATCAAAATATAAATCCGTTGTTCACAGTCGCAGCTGCGCATTCAATACTTCATGAATAAACGAACTTTCCTTACGATTAGGTGAGAGGAAAGGAATCTGCAGATTTTCTTGCACAGAATTCCCTTGTTTAGGCTTGCTAGAAAACTTTCATACAGTAATATCTGGGACCGACGAGAACTCAAATGCAAGCTGGTCGTAAAGACATTTTTCTATTGCGTTTAGCTGTCGAGGGCAGATATTTGCCCTCGATGGAAGTTGTTGCCAGAGAACGACCTTCACTTATCCTGCTGTATCTGCAACTATTTCCAGAGCCCTGAGATGACACTTTCAGTAACTGAAAAACCTGACGATCTCCACATCCGATTGGCCATTTCCACTCTCCCAATGGCTCTCCAATACTGGTAGTCATCTACATGGTATCTGTTTGCCACTTTGTAGAGTCCTATAAACCTATCAGAGACATTCTTTTCGCCTAACAGGAATAAAAGTGAAAAATATAATTTAAGCCTACAATGGGGGAAATTTGCACGTTGCAGGCTTCTTATGCATTTCCATTAAATTTTGCCCCAAACAGTGATTATTGAAGCTACAAAAGGTGCAGCTTCCTTAACCCTTTTACGTAAGTAGAGTTCATTCTGTCGACAGAAAATAAAATAGTTATCAACAGTTCTTTGCAGAACGGGGTTGTTTTTCGACGTTTTCAGAAAACCACCATTAATTCGGTTCCAGTGGATTATTTGAATGCAGAAATTACTATCTTTCCTTACAGGATATCCAATATCAATGACGAAAGAGTATTTAGTGGTTCAATTCTCAACACCGACTTTTAATTATCAAATTTATTTACTAATGGGACCTCTTCTGCACTTGGAATGGTTTTATTCATGCTCTCCAACAAGGAACACCCCCTCATGTGACACAATTTTGAATACCTGAAGATTTTATTTCTTGGAAAATCAATTCTTACTTTATATTGTACGGTTTCACAAAAAAAAATTTAAATAAACGACGAAATGCAAGAATTATGAAAACCACTCACCTGGTTTCCACCCATTCCGTGACAATGATTTACGGCAACGTTTTCTCCGTTCTTGCGTCCATACGTGTCGAGACACTTAGAGGCCACCTCATTTTTTATCTGCAACGAAGAAAGGTTGGTCGAATCACTACTCAAACGCTAGCGTGTGAATATTAATGCGAATAATTTTATACGGAATATGAAACTTTGCTGGGGCACTTGAATCAATCTCTTTTGATAGAAAATTCATGCGACTGGATTCACGTTGCATGCTGTGGACAAGCACGACCATGGACAGTTTAATATATAAGCATAAATACAACGGAAAAGTTCACCATAATACTATCAACATCACGACTCACCTATTACTTTTTTCCCCTCTCTTCTTAAATAATAAGTACTTCAATGCTTATTATTTAAGAAAAGAGAGGAAAAAACCAACTCAAGTTGAAAGAACGATATATGCCATTGCTTCTTTTGAATCAAAAACTAACCTTTATATTTAATATGTATAAATTTTAATTAGATTTAATAGAAGGTAGCGTAGTGTAGAAGGTAGCGTCCAGGATTCCAAAACTGATTTAATTTTCTATGATATTATGAAACGACCCGAAGGTTCTCTCTCTTTAAGTACAGGCCTGCTCACAATGTGATCCTCCACTACGCTACTGAGGAGCACGAATGAACCGTGAAGTTAAAAAAAGGGAGGTTGAGGTTTACATCAGGTCATACCATGCAATGCGACCAGATATGACCCGAATTCTGAAATCCAGAAAGAAAAACCCCTTACACGTTATGCGGGGCATACCAAGCATATCAAACAGCGACTAAGTGAGGCCCTCAAGTGTTGCATCTTCTATAGGTTAAGGGTTATATGTTATAAGTTAAGAGTTATAACATAATAAATATTCAAATATATTCACTGATGATCATATCCACATACTTTAATATATTAGTAAACCGCACGGATTAAAATAAGGTGAATTTCCCTAAAAATTAAGAAAATTTTTAGATTACAAAAATACAACTGACTTGTCTTCATATTTATATTTCGCCAAGAGGCTGAAATGGCTTTGCTTAAGAGAATTAAGAAGGTAGTACACAGTTATGAAGCATGCTCGGATGCACTCAGTTAATGATCAGAAGAGCTGAACCATTAATACGCAGCAGTTGCCAGCTGTAACAAGCTTTCAAATGAACTTTAATGCACATTTTAATTCCACTTGTTTGGGGTTTAATTCGTGTAATCCAAGAATATTTTGGTAATGCAAAGTTATAATTCTAATTTCAAATGCACTGTCTGAATATGAATATTATCCTGCGTATTATTCAACATCATCCGATAACATCAGACTGTTTTTTCATAATTTATATAATATTAAAAACAAAGTCAGTTAATGGGAAGTCGCTTTTGCAGCTTAATTTATAACTACTGAATGCGCCTGTTGCTCTTGCTTCATAACTATTATTAATCAAACAAATGACTGCTAATTCGATTTTAGTTGTATTTTGTAATCTGTCGAGCTATAACCTGATTAACTGTAGTAATCTGCCACTGCTTGAACCAGTCTTATATTGCATTAGTTCCACTTTATTAGCTTTCATCAAACCGGCAACTTCTGTGAGGCCTAATTGTAAATGTTCCATTGTAACTGCACTTCCTAACCACCAGATCAATTACTTCACGTCATTAGCCTTATAGTGTCCGCTTCCGAAGATTTAGAGTATCTCAGGCTGCTAACTCGAGAGGAGGGTCATATGAAGGATGTGACGATGCCTCGCTTATGCGGCTTCTCCTAAACACATTTCTTTCCCCAGACGCTGCGTGTTACAGTATTACGGCATCGCATCTCTGTACCCATCTAATGACGACCTCGCTTCTCTAGTTGGCTTCGATCTCATCTCCCAGCCCGGTCCCACAGCAGCCCAAAGGAGGCTAATCATCTTGTTTATCCTGTAATCAGCGGCGAGTCCAAAATGTGCTATCAGCGGATCTGTTCTTTTTTGCCAGACATTTGTTTACTCAAGTATTGTAGTCATTGCCTAACTGACCAGATCCACTTTTAGGTTTCTATTCAAACTTTTTTATTATATCACCTGTAAACTCTACTGTAGTTTCTTTACTCAGATTGGATATTCTTCCTCTATTTAAATTAGATTACTGCATTGTTTGTTGATTAACTTCCAAAGGATACAAAACAATGAAGCCTCATCGACTTAGTTGCTGTGACACACACAAACTAAAATATCTAATGTACGAGTTAAATAAATAAATGGTTTTTGCCTTTCTTTTCAGAGCGCCAAATTTGGTGTAGAACTGGGGTTGTTGATTGGTGTCGTTATTAGCGTTGCTGAGTGCTTAAATTGATTCATATGAAGTCTCTGAAATGACAACGGTACATCTGCGAAGTTATCTGGCCCTCGATTTGAGTCGCAATTATTTTAGTAATATCACAAAGTGATTCGTGATGCTGGGTCCAAATTTACGTACTACGGTATTTGAAATGTCACCTAATGACATTTCAAATACTGAGTGTATCACTGAAATGCTAAATGGGTGTTATCCAAATAGTGTGCATTAACAATAAATCGTTTACAATGCATCAAAATTTAATAGGCCTAGTTTTCTAAATATTACTTTGTGTAAGCTAAAGGTCCAAAAGGAGGCTGGCAATACCTGTGCAGGGTAGTAGAGCGGTTGCAGTCAGCAAAAAAAAAAAAAAAAAAACTGTTACAGCTGTAGTTACCAAAGAAACACCTCTGAACGCACAACTCGTTGTAATTTGTCCAGAATTGGGTATCGAAGCCAACGCAACAACCAAACTGGTTTCACTCTTGTCAGGTAAAAAACAAAAAGAGAAGTTAAAATGTGCACAGAAACACCAACGCGATAGAGGAGGGCTGGAAACAGGTTATGTGGTCTGGGGAATTCTAGTTCCTGATGTTTCATGCTGATAGGGGACAGCAGGAGTCCATGAACCTATCTTATCACCAGCCTGCATTGTTGACCCAATAATCAAGAATGTAGGCTGCTGGTAGCGGTGTAATAGTGTGGGAAATGTTTTCGTGGTGTTCATTGGGCCTCTTGCTTGAGCAATACTTGGATGCGACAAGTTATCTGGAAATTGTTTCTGACCATGCGCATTTCCTATATGGGTGCAATGTATCCATCTGCAAATGGATTCTTTCAAAGGATAATGCACTATATCACAAGGAATGTGATGGAACGAGCTGTAAAGATCTGGGTTTGAATATTCCAATGACACGTAAAAACATCACACAAGGAGATACTGGTTTGGATTCCACAGACGTTCTGGGTGCAAGTGTGGCTGTGTACTGTATCTGTAGATTGCGTGACAGTTGATTGATTTGTGTGCTTGTTGGGTGAAAGAAAAGGTTGCAGTGTAGAGTGGTAGAGTTTCAGTGGTAGAGACGCATATTTGTGAGTGCACAGCAGCGTAAAAATCAGGTAATCAGGTCATGCGATGTGTATGCAAAGAACTGTGCAACATACGAAGGAAATGCCCGGATGTGCGCAGCCCTCTGGAGTGTAGATTCTGTAAGCAGGAGTATCTCTAGGTGAACATTTTTTTTCCCTCATGTAAGTTTTTTACAGGAATAAAATCCGGGAAAATCAACAATTTTAAAGCGGTGCAATCTATTCAAGGGCAATTGCTAGTCTACTGTGCTCCTGCCACCACCGGGTCAGAAATGCCACATCATTAACACAATGTAAAGAGTGAATGATCTTGTTCAGATAAATCGTGTTTTATGGAGCATGAGACACTGAAACTAGTGAATATTAGCGTTGCTACTGCGTACCATAATGCAAGACTGGAAGGTCTTGTGCAACGTGGATGTTCAAAACCTTACAGGCGACCAGAAAAATCTGCATTGGTCTCTGTTTGCAACATCATATGAAGGGTGAGAAGCTGCTTCTCGTCAATTTTTTTTTTTTTTCTAAAGACCAATTATGGTGCTATAGTTTCTAGCTGAAAACAAAGATTGGTTTTCATTAGAAACATTTCTTTGTTTCCGGAGTGCACTGATGTTGCGTAACTTTGCTTTATGCTTTCCTCCCACACACAACTAGGCTACACTCGGAGATTTCATTGCGTAAAGCCCAATCATCTTCACTACAGCTGAGATCATTCGCTGTGCGATTATCATACATTTTGCTTATTACATAAAGCTCTGAAGGGCACGCACTTTCAAACTGACGATAATAAAACTACAGTAACGAGATAGTTTAAGAGTTGCTTGGAAATTAATGAAAGGAAATTGGATGTATTTGAGCAAAGCTAGGACAATGTCTAAACATCTAAGGTGACATTTAGTCAAGTAGCATTTCAATAAGCTCACTACGTCCATCTGAGACCAAAGAACCCCACAATGGATGAGGTCCATTAAAATTTCCTAATAGAAAGATAGGAGACGTATTTGAAAATAAGATTTTCCAGTTCCTGAATTGTACATGGATGGTTCGGCGGACCATCAAGACCATTGTCAATGAGATACCAATTACTATACGTGTGGCAAGCTTCTAATGATGTTTGCAATGGAATGCGCCTGGAGGGACTCGTGAGTACAGCTACTCCTCCATGGGGGCTGTTAATATCAGATCGATCTTTTCTGAAGATAGTATAGTTTTTGACTGAAACGGAGATTTTTGATGTTAAATTCGTTTCTTGTAAGCATATGGCAGCAGGATTGTAACTGTGAATTAATTCATAGATATCATTAATATTGCTTTGAAAACCTCTGCAATTCCATTGTATAGTTTGTTCCATTATTTAGTTTTGTGAGCAGAAAATGAGTCTGTTTTTTGTGAGTGGCTTGTTTATATCTGTCTAATTTTGATTTTCATTTTCTTGAAAAAGTAGGGCGTCCTGAGTCATTGCTTTCTTCCATATCCTTATCGGCATGTACTTCAAGCATATCTTCTTGGTTGGTTGCATCTTCTTATCCATGTTTGATAGGTGAGATTGCTTCACCTCAATTTGATTTTTGTATATTCTCCGCTGGTTGACAATGGGGAAGTCTCTGGGATGGAATTGTCAGTGGTGTATTATTGCTTTGGTTCACTACGTTTGGTGGAGATGGATGCTAAACCGAGAGGACTGATCGAGCCCAGTCTGAGATCGATGTGTTTGGAGGGATGGACACTTCTGTCTGACATTATTGGTGACTATAAGTAGCAGAAGCATAAGTGCATCTTAGCATATTTAATTTTAACTGATTCCTTGCTTCTTGGTATGAAACTTTATTTTCAACTTTATATTTTTGAATTTTCTTCCCCAGCTTCCAGAGATCACAATCTTTGGAGTATGCCGGATGGTTGCTTTTACAATTAGAACCCTGCGGAGCTGGTACCTTCCATTCTGCTTGTGTATGAGTTTTACACCCACAGTTTGCACATGTTGCATCTCCACGGCATGCTGTCTGCGAATGGCAAAATTTCTGGCATTTAAAACATCTTAGAGGGTTCGGGATACATGACCTAACGCGGCAGTTTAAATAACCTGCTTTGACTGAAGCTGGTAGGTTTGGAGAACTGAATGTTAAAATTATACTGCATACCGACTTTTGGGATCATGATTCTTTTTTCTTGAGTAATTTTTTGATCTTTAAGTTTCTGAACTATTTCATCTTCAAGAACGTTCAATAAATCTCATTCAGTGGTCACTCCCTTGGAAGAACTGAGTGTGGTATGTGGTATGATTTGAACTGGGATTCCACTCAAGGATGTGAGCCGTAATAATAGTTCAGTGTCGTGAATTTCTGGTCTCTATTAGTAAATTTCCAGATTGGCGGCGTTTCACCATTTTTGGTGAACCTGGAGCAATTTCCAGGCATCTCTGAATGAAGGGTGAGGGCTTGCCCACAGGTTGTGTTGATAGAGAATGTATTATTCTCTATCAACACAACCCAGGTTATATTTTACCGCAGGTAACCTGGGGTAAAATATAACCTGGGATATATTCTTGTTGTTACTTGAAGGATATATTCTTGTTCCTTGAGGGATATATTCTTGTTGGAACTTTCTGTCCCAAGAAGAATATATCCCTCAAGGAACCATTTATGGGCTATTTTCACTAAGCGGCAAAATTAGTTGGTTTCAGGATAAAGGCAGCATGGTTTGCCCCTACGGAAACTCAAATTTTTCGTCCAACAATGGGCTCATGCATTCTGAGTGTAGGGGCAACCATCCTCCCCCTCCATATACTGAAAGCAGATCCATACATGTAAAACTGAAATTAATATTTAGTATGAAGAGAAGAACTCTCTTTCCGATTATATTAATTATTAGCATTTAAACTGCATTATTTGAGATTGGCAGTTCCGAAGTGCTGGAAAGAAGTGAATGTGGGATTCTGTCATTAGTGCTTAAATTTCGTGGAAGGGTGCATTGGCAAAGGGCTGATTATGTCGGGTTTAGTATAGAAAAATTAAAATATGTTAAGGGGTTGACTTACCTCACCGAGATGATAATAATCCAAAGGCATCTGGGACTCGGGGTAGATGGTTTCTAAATACCACCGGAAAGATTTACAGTTCAGATCGTGGCGTAGCTTTTTCCGTTCTGTTATGTCTCCTGGATCTACCTTTTTCGCAACTAGAAGGCACAAAAGTCTCAGTGTCTAAACAAGTTTCGATAAGACGACTGATTGTATTCACTTCTATGAAAAGCAAGGGTAAATTAATAACTAGGAAACATATATTAATTTTATTACTGCAGAATATACGTAATTAATATTATAAAACGAATAAACACTCAATTACCATTAAAATATTACTACACCTTTTCCCCATAATGGCGAAAAATTAACGGTACCAACATAAAGAAAGATGAGTTGACCCACCCATGATGGTATTCTACATGCTATCGTGTGCAATGTTTGTCAACTGTACTAGTCGTACTCTATTCATCACTGGTACAAAGCATGGAAAACCTCCTGATTTAATGGAGTTTAAAATGGATCACCACCGTTCTTGGCAGGAAGGCAGCTGCCCCCCTCCCCCTCTCTTTTGAAACAGTGGGCCTATTGAGCTGTTTTTTTTGAAACTGGTAACAAGACAGCAGTCAAGGGCCAATGAACATACTAACTTGGAAATACAACTCCGGACAGCTCAGACTTTATACTTAAAACCATTGCGTCATTTCCTATGTGGACAAGCATAAAAGGCAGGTATACAAGTATGACTACAAACTTGAAGACTTCCATTTCCAGAACTAACAGCGTTAAGTACTTTAGGGTTATCTTAGAATTTAATGGGTCATTCCATAAATATATAACTGCAACATTACTAACTCAGCATACTGAATGACAGAGTTTATCAAAAGACATAGGTCCAAATTTACGCACAAAACACTAGTCGTACTCTATTCATCACTGGTAAAACCCATTCTGTCAAAAATCCACATTTATTCACTCTTGTGGAAGATGTCATAAGACTGAAAGGAGACTCATCTAATATCCATCTTACAAGAATAAGATTAAATAGCACACCGATGATTATGCAAACATAAGCGATGCTTTCAAATTCAATTCCTTCTACAACAGAAGAAAATACAACGACTTATATTTTCTTTACAAACTTATTAAAGCCAAGCCGGATTGTCAGGGCCTTCTTGAAGCTACGAATTTTAATGCCTGTCATTCTGGTACCCGATTTTACTCAAAGTTTCGTCCAGTTATACAGAAAGCTAATTATGGACGACAGAGTCCCTTAAGTTTCATGATGTGGGGAACGAACTCCAGGCAGATTGCTTTAAATCCAGGATTTGCTCTCCTAACACCATGATAATCCGCGTCTAGCATTTGTTGAGGTAATAAATGGCTTGTGAACAGCTGCAAGACCATTATAATCCATATCATGGAGTGTCCTTCGTATTATACTAGTGCTGACATCAGTCCCAGTACTCTCACGGAAGGTTTGTATGACTTGAGACAATGGCAAATTACAATTTGGTGCACAGTTCTTCGCACAGTCCTTCAAAAGAACCCAAAAGTCATCGTGGGTAGCACAGTTGGTAGAATCGCTCTCCTCTCCACACCGAGTGGACACCGTGGACAAGACCAGAGTTCAAATCGATGCCGCGAGGAATTATTATGGGTCTTTTTGCAACGTGGCCGAGTTAGTCGGTCTCAGGCAAGGCAAGCATGGTTTTTCCTTCTCCTTCTAGAAACATTGATATCTTGCCCAGTAAACAGCAGATCGACACAAAACATACTCAGTTTGTACAGACATAATATACATTGTCTACCATTAACATCCGGATACCACCTCCATGGATGGGGAAACAGGTCCTATGCAGGCAACACGTCATAGAACCTGCTATAAAGAAGCACACTGGGTTTCGAACAGACAATTGCAAAAGTGGGCACGCAAGATGACACGTTCAACAGATTTAACAGACTTCCGATGTGGAACGATAGTAGGAAGTTCCGCTAGGTGGCGAAGGTCAGTGAGTTACTGAATTATGTGCTCCTAAAAATACTCAAATACCTAAGTTAACCTGAAAGGATCATAAATGAACTGCATATTAACAGAGAGCTTATGAGAAGTGGAATCTGGATATAGTGTCTACTAATGGAATCCTGAACAGGTAATATGTCTAATCTTGATTTTAAGCATTCATACTTCGGGTAATAGTTGAAAGGAACGGTTGGTTTATAGCTATTCAGTGCAGCGGAACATAGCAATATTCTGCTTAAGGCAATACGGCACTTAAGCTCTGAACAAGGTCAAGCGGTGACAAAGTTAGGGATTAAAACCTCCCCCATTTCCACCTGCATATTTCATAGGCTAGTCATCGAACGATAGAAGTGCCCTATCTTGTACTAAAGACTACCTGCCTCGAAATTACTGAAATTCCAGCCCCCATTTGCATTTCAGAATGACAGATTTCAGCGCATCAGCCGTGCCGCTTACTTGCTGCATATGTCTGACCAATGATGACTTCATAATTAAATGCGTTACTTGTCACAAAAACTATTGCAATAAGCCTGATTGTACTTCTGTAGATATTAAGAGATTAAACAAAACTAGAAAACGCAAGTTTGAATGTAACGCCTGTAGGCAACAAACAGGGAAAAATAATGAAGAATTACCCAATGAAGTCATTTGTGAAGATTCTTGCACAGAACAGATTAATGACCTTGAACAAGCAACAAGAGAAATCCTCTCGCAGACTGACCTTGGAAATGGCATCTTGGGCCATCCTGAAGGATCAATTTTTGAAACCTTGGGATGCGATATTTGCCCGGAAGACTGCGAGCACTCTGAAGGGGGTTTCGCTAGAAAGAGGAGCAATCATAGCCCGGATGAAAGGCAGGAAGAGAACCGTAAAGAATATGTCTCGCTTACGGAATTAAAGGATATCCTTGCAGACTGCATCAGCCCCTTTTCGATGCAGGCTGTGGAATACGCTGAAAACCTCGCGAGCAATTTCATCCCTGTACATAAAATGCTACAGGAACTGCAGGAAGAGAATTTTCTTCTCAAAGAACAAAACAGTAAAATATTGCACACCCTTAAACGACTGGAGGAAAAGCTAGGATGCTTTGAATCCGTCCTCGTTGCACAAGGTGGCTCAACGGCTCCCGTAACCGACGAAACTTGCTATGCGAGGCAGAGCTACCCAAAGAAAAGTAGAAGTGATATGCATGGATTGTACAGGAGGACAGAAAGCATTGAAAATCACAAACAGAAGACAAGAAAAGAATTGAATTCGGAGGAAAACAAATCAGAAAGAATTGCAAAACTACAAGACAGCCAAATAATATGTGAATCTCAAGCCCAGCCGCGAACTGTCTGTTTGCAGCAGGACCTCGCAAGCAATAGCACCAAACCCAGTGAAACTTTAGGGGCAGCACAAGGAAATGGCTCCACACATTCCACTAGGAAAAGTCGAAACCAAAATAAAGAAGCCTCAGAAATATTAGGACAACAGGAATCAACTGAAATGATTGGAGCATGCATGTATTCCAAGAGTACGAACTCCAGAGTTACATCTTCCCCCTCAAATCATGTTCCTGCAAACCCACTCACTTATGCGCACATCACTATGCTACCTAAAAAGCATAACACTTTTGAGGGTAGAAAAACCCGCCCATCCCAAAATTTCATGCCTACTCTCGCCGAGGACAGCCGACGACGTAATCCAGTTCACAGAGAAAGTATTAGCGTGTCTTCCTGTAACACACCTGAAACAAACAAACGGTTTTCTGAAATGTACAACATTACTTCCGTTGCAACCAGAGAGCAAATTTTTGTATCAAGGCTGGGACCCACAACACAGCCCAGAAACATTAAAGCCATGTGTGAGGGCGAACATGGGATAACTGTGGAAGTAAAGCAGGTGAAAACACGACACCCAGCTTACTCCTCCTTTATAATCTCTTGTCCACCAGATAAAGCAACTCGCCTACAAGACGTAAGCGCCTGGCCAGTAGGTACCTTAGTCAAGCCCTACAGAGACAGATGGGCCAGACCACTGGTTAAAAATGATGCAAGGAATCGGGCTCAATAGCAATCAAGAAAACTACCCCCAGCTGGGAATGCAGAACATCACATCCACCTGTTTGTACAAAACGTGAGGAGCATCTCAAATAAGCTCCACACCCTACAAACGATGATGATGTACGAGGACCTGGATTTCATTTGCCTAATCGAAACCTGGTTGGGAAATGGAAAACAGTTAGATCGGCTAACTGCGGCAGCAAACTGCAAATGTGTGGGAACCGGAAGAACAGATAGGCGAGGAGGGGGAGTTATAATTTGCTACCAAAATAAATACCAGCCTATAAGAGAACGAAAAACCAATTCAAATAATTTTGAAGGGATTTGCGTTACCTTTTCAAAGGAGCACGTGAAAATACAGTTATGCATCATATACCTCCCACCTGAGCACTCAAAGGAGACAAGAAACGAACTCTATGCTTGGCTTGCTGCAAATCTAAAGCCATCAGTCGACACAATAATAGCGGGAGATTTTAATTTGCCTTTTCCGAAACACAGGGAGGCCAAGAAAGAGCTGGATGCGACATTGGGTGCATTGCACTTAACGCAGCTTCCGACACCAGTGACAAGGGGAATGCAGCAACTTGACCTGTTGTATCATAGTTCCTTAGACATAAGGCTAGCGCAAAACTGCATAAAATTTAAGTCGGACCACAATCCCATTGAAATAGAAGCAGCACTGAAGATACACAAATACATGCAGGGTAACCACACGAACTGGGAAAAGCAAAGTAAGTATCTTTTCTCCGTGAAGTATATTAAATCAGAGGTCATTCTCAGTCACCTGACTAGTTACAACTGGAATGACATGCAAGAAAAGCCAGTAGACGAAGCTTTAGAAATGATCACTAAAAAGCTATACCAAACAGCATTGGAAGGAGCAGCAAAAGAAATCAAAATATCTGAGAGAACAAAAGAATGGTTTAACCCACAACTGAAAGCAAGTTTCCTCAGGAAGCAAAAACTGTATAGAAAATGGCAAAGAACGGGTCATCCTGCCGATCACATTCGTTATAAGAAAGAAAGAGCACATTTCATCAAAGCAAAAAAACAGGCACACTGCAGTGTTGTTCATAATAAACTAAAAAGAGCAAAAAGAATTACTAGCAATAGAAATAGCACAGAGAATATGACCGAATGCATTTTCAAGGAATGGGCTAATAACACTTTTAGTAACCTGCATGGACTGAATCAAATTGAGAACACTGATAATGGTAACAAAATTTTTGAATTCCTGAAAGATTTAAACAAGCGAAACCATTCGGCAATAGAGGAACCAACAAGACCTCCTTTGAGTGAAATACAAATCACCAAAGAGAGCGTAATGAAAGCAATCAACGATCTGCCCAATAAGGCCACTGTTGGACCAGACAAATTTCCAATGTTCATCCTTAAGATAAGTAGCCCATTTATAATAGATCTATTACTGCACATCTATCAGGAAATCATTAGGTCAGGAGCTTTCCCGCAAGCCTGGAAAAATTACATTGTAACCCCAATACCAAAGATTAAACACCCAAAATTGGCTAAGGATTACAGACCAATTTCTGTCAGCTGCACCCTACAGAAGGTATTCGAAAAAGCACTGCTTCCCACCATCAATCAACACTGCTTCAGCCATAGACCACCGCATTTGCACTCAGTTATTTCGGGTAGATCAACAATAACAAACTTACTGGAAACCCTTTTTCGCGTGCAGAGAGCACTAAATGAGAAGGAGCAAATTGATATTATTTTTTTGGATATCTCCGCAGCCTACGACAACGTCTCAATTCCAGCGCTCATTGCGATTTTAAAGAATTATTTTAATGTAAGAGGAAATTTGTTAACTATAATAACCAGCCTGCTAGAACATAGAAAACTTATTGTTAAGCACCAAAAGCTACAATCTTGCTTTACCATCTCGCGAGGAGTGCCACAAGGGGGAGTTCTTTCGGCTACTCTCTTCGCGGCCGCCCTGGAGCCGTTTCTTGCACGGTACTACAATTTTATAACATATGCTGACGATGTAAAATTCTTCATCACTTCCAAAGACCATGAATCAGCAGAAGGTATTTGTCAGATGGCAAATAGCACAATCAGAGAATTTGAGAGCTACCTGGATTGCATCGGGCTCCGTATTAATGCGCAGAAGTCTGCCCAAATGACCATAACTTGCAAGCAGAATAAAAATGACATCTCGATCTCTGTGAACGGGTCTAATGTGGTAAAAGTGCACTCTCACCTGGACCTGGGTCTTAAGTGGGATGACAGACTCACCTTTGCTCAACACTTCGCCCATATGAAGACAAAAATATTCGCCGCTTTATGGGCTACTAGACAGGAACTGGTAGGAATTAGGGATCCTCAGCTAGCGACCAAGTACATTTTAAGGTGTGTCCTGCCAATTGCAATGTATGCCTCGCAAATCTGGTCATCAGCTCCAGATTTACATTATAAGTCCGTCCTTGGGATCGAGTACTGGTTCTTGCGATGGCTTAACAGAATTGCTGGCCACCCTTTTACTATCTCAAGGGCCATTCTCTACTCAAACCTTAACATCACACCCTGGATGCAGCGGACAATTAACAGGAACATACACACTCTCGCACAAATGCTCACAGGCAGAGTGGATGCTCCAGTCCTGGATAATATTCTAGTCAAACCGCGTATCACTGCTAGACGTTGCGGGGAAGTAAATAATCCACTGCGTCCAGTCCTGAACAATCTTAGTAGCCTGCAAAGATTCTTCCCATCAAATGCAGCGAGAATATTTAACTCACTACACATAGATGCCGAAAAACTGTGTGAGGATGCAACATACCGGAAAGAGATCTTCCAGGATTCGTACAGACTTACCAAAATATGAATCGGCTGCAAAGTACCAAAGAATTTAGAGTAAAAGAGAAACTTTCTGCTTTAAGAACAATAATAATTTGTTGACTGTAAAAATATACCTTCTGTAACAGTTATGTTAATATGTAATTTATAGATGGAATTATTAGTGAATTGTAAATATATCAGTTGTATAATGTATGTACAGAATCATCAATGTGTAAATACTATATATATTAAACATAAAATGTGTATATAATATTTCGGGACGAGACTACGTGTTCAGTATATGTAACCCACTGCACGTAGTATCTCGTACCCTGATTTGTACTTAGCACCCTCCTGGCACTTTGCCGTCCCGGGGTGGTTTCCTTATGGAAATAAACGGATAATAATAATAATAATAATAATAATAAGCAAGCGTTCTGTACGAGACATCGCAGTCACTCTGGGGATCCCTAGGTCAACGGTTTGGGAGTCATATGTAAATGGCAGAGGAATAAGACTGAATCTGCCAAAAAAACGGCCTGGTGAACCCTGAAAACTAACAGAACGGGACAAGACAATTCTGTGAAGAACTGCGCACCAAATCGTAATTTGCCATTGTCTCAAGTCACACAAACCTTCTGTGAGAGTATTGGGACTGATGTCAGCACTAGTGCAATACGAAGGACACTCCATGATATAGGTTATAATGGTCGTGCAGCTGTTCACAAGCCATCGATCACCTCAAGAAATGCTAGACGCCGATTATCATGGTGTTAGAAGCGTGAATCTTGGATTGTAGAGCAGTGGAAAAGAGTTCTGTGGAACGACGAGTCGAGATTCTCACTCTACTAGTCTGATGGCCGTTCCTGGGTGTGGCGAATGCCATGGGAACAATTTCTTCCTGATTGTATCCTTCCACAATGCAGTTTGGTGTCGTGGTATGGGGCTACCTTCATGGTTTGGATTGGGCGCATTAGTCGTTATCGACAAAACCATAAATGCTGTGCAATACCAGGACAACCTGGACAATTATGCACTTCCAACATTATGGCAATACTTCGGAGAAGGCCATACGTGTATCAATAAGACAATGCGCCATACCATACCATACTGCTCGGGTCGTAACAGAGTAGTTTAAGGATATAGGTGTGGAAAAGTTGGATTGGACAGCCCAGTGTTCTGATCTGAACCCTATCGAGCATCTCTGAGATGTATTGGGTTGTCGGGTACGTGCCCGTCGAGATCACCCAAAGAACAAGGCCGAACTGGTGGCTGCGTTAAAGGCCGAGTGGCGGAACATATCACCTAACATTTATAAAAAGCTGGTTGAGAGTATGCCGTGAAGATTGAAGGCTTTCATAAAATCAAAAGGTTTCAGCACAAAATATTAAATGACACAATAAAAACTCTTTTTTTGTCTAAAGGCAGGTGTCCGGATATTAATGGTGGGGCAGTGTATATGGCCTAAGTCACTAATACACCTAAATATACAACAAACAAACAAAAAAAACGGAAACCTAAAGTGCATTACAAGTGACATGAATGCCTAAACATATTGTACTGTTACACTAAACATATTGTACATATTGTAAACATATACTGTTAATATTTTAATTATCATTATATTAAACTAGTTCTAAATTCCATATGCTGTTGTTGTCGTTGCATCAGGGGTTTTAGGAGCATTAGCGATTAATGCCATTTTTCTCCGTGTATATTGTCTCTAAACTCCGTTTATTTTATGGTCGATTTTTCTGTTTCCTGGATGAGAAAACCATGCTACTCTCGCCAGAGACAGACTAACTCAGTCACGTTGTGAAAAAGGCCCATAAACATTTCTGCACGTTACCGATGGGACTGAAACTCAGGTCTTTTCCACCCAGTGTGGGGAGGATGGAGATTATACCAAATGTACTACTCATGAGGGTCATATTTCAATAATTTAAGAGAGAGAGAGAGAGAGAGAGAGAGAGAGAGAGAGAGAGAGAGAGAGAGAGAGAGAGAGAAAGATTATTATCGCAACCTAAGAAAAGAAAAAGATGGTTAGAGAACTTAATGTTGCAACCGACCTGGCACGGCACGCACGAAGATCAGGGGTTAACACTGCCAAGACATTCAGAGCGAAGTAAACTTAAAAAAAAAAACAGTCCAACTAATAGTGACAAATGGGCCTGGAGTACTGGGGTCCATATTTTAACAAATAGATATTTATTTAAAGTATACCCAGTATAAAATAAAATAAAATAAAATATTTCAGTAGCTTTCGGAACTCGTGTCCCTTCGTCAACTGACAAATTTGAATACATTACAAGCAAAGTGTGGCACGTTACTCATTCGTCATTGTTGTAGCACGGACGTGTGCTGCCTTGCGCCAGTGATCATCCATCAATAAAACGGTTGTCTCCAGGATTGGATGTATACGCATGCCTTTCTGGCGATTTAATGCCTTAGGGTTGTTCATTATGTTTAGTGACTCTAGCCATAGGCGGTGGCGAAAGTGTCGCGCGTGGTCCACTATCTCAAAGTCGCGCTTGGGGTCAAGATCGTGGTTGGTAGCCCAAAAATGTTCTGCAAGCGCGGACTGGTCAGTTTCGGCAAGCCGGATTGCTCTGTCGTGTTCCGTGAGGCGATCCTGGAGACGTCTCGATGTCTCACCTACGTAGCAACTGTTACAGGCCCTACAGGTGATACGGTACACTACATTGCTGCGTAAGACAGGTGTGACAGGGGTCTTCACACTGGAGACAAGTGAACGTAGGTTCCTACCTGGTAATTGTACACATTTGATGTTGTAACTTCTCAGGATCTTCGAGATACGTCCTGACACTCCTGGATAGTACGGAATGTAGGCGGATGATATGCCGACTTGCTTCGGAGGTCTTGGGTTGGAAGTAAGTTCTTGTGCCTGTAACAAGCATCTGTTTAGTACATGGGATGGATAACCGCATCTGGTTAGGTCCGCCTTCACACGGGAGATCTCGTTACGTCTAATTGTGTCGGTGCTGGAATGGCTCCAGGCCCTGGAGAACAGGGTGCGGGCAGTGCTATTGAGATGGCTTGGAGCGTGGCCGGACCCGTAGTTGGTGAATTGACCGCACCACATGGGTTTGCGGTATACTGAGGTCTCTAGATGTGGGCCTACGCGATGCACTAGCACGTCCAGAAACGGGAGCGAACCGTCCACCTCTGATTCTACGGTAAACTTGATGAAATTGGATAGAGAGTTGAGGTATTCTAGTAGTACGGTTTCAGAACCACGTGGTATTATGGTAAAAATATCGTCGACATATCTACACCACGTTGTAATAGGTGTAGGTGGGTTCTGGTGTATCTGCTTCTCCAGATCTTCCATGGCGATGTTAGCTACTACGGAACTGACAGGGGCACCCATAGCAGTGCCATGTACTTGTTTGTAGAGTGAGTCTTCAAAGGTGAAGATGCTGCTAGAGAGGCATAGGTTGAGGGCGGTACAGATGTCATCAGTGGATAGTGACGTCCTGGATTGGAGGCTTAAGTCGCTCTCGAGGAGCCTTCTGGCGCAGTGCACGGCCTGTTGGACGGGAATCGAGGTGAATAAAGAAACCACGTCAAATGATGCCATGACAGAGTTATCAGGGATTGAAATGTCCTTAATGGTGTTAATGAATTCACTGCTGTTTTTAACTGTGTGAGACGTATTACCTATAAGAGGCGAGAGGAGGCTCGCGATGTGTTTGGACAGTTCATACGTTGGGGCACTGCAGCAAGACACTATAGGTCTGAGAGGAATACCCGGTTTATGGATCTTTGGTAATCCGTAGAATTGCGGTAGTTGGCAGCCAGTAGCACGCAGAAGATGGTGAGTCGCGGTCGGGATCTTCTTATCTTTAAGCCATGCGTGGACAAGTTTATTAACATTTGCTTCCAGACGTTTCAAGACTTTAACGGGAGGATCAGGTAGAGGTTCATATACGTTAGGATCGAGTAATAGGGCCAAGGCTTTCTCTCGGTAGGCTGATCGGTCCAGCACAACAGTCCGGCGCCCTTTATCCGCAGGAAGTACAACGATGGAGTTGTCTTTTCTTATAGATGACAGGGCGGCATGTTGGCGGTGGTTGAGGTTTGAGCACGTTTTTCGAGTGTTGCGGAGGACTGCGGCAGTCTTGAATCGGATCTCGTTGGCAGTTTCTTCGGGAAGGTTGGTAATACTGGCTTCTATACCCATAGCGAGCTGTGTGATGGGAGGTTTCGATGGTGGATTTATGGATATCCCATCTCCACCGTGAAATCAGGAACGCTGACTACAACAAGTCCAGACTGTTACAACATCTACAAGGTAAGGTCTCGCCTATTGTATTTACAAACCTTATACATACCATCTGCCATCGGGCTAGTCAGACCTCGGATACCTACCGTTTACGCCAACAGCGCAAGTTCATAAACTTGAGCATAGAAACTAACTCCTTAAAGACGGACACTCGTTCAGACGACACGACTTCTTTCGTCTTGAATCTAAGTAACAAACAACTGTCCAACGAGCAGCTGAGTGTTTTATCAAACGGTATGAAATTCGCCGTTATACCATCGAAACCTCCCATCACACAGCTCGCTATGGGTATAGAAGCCAGTATTACCAACCTTCCCGAAGAAACTGCCAACGAGATCCGATTCAAGACTGCCGCAGTCCTCCGCAACACTCGAAAAACGTGCTCAAACCTCAACCACCGCCAACATGCCGCCCTGTCATCTATAAGAAAAGACAACTCCATCGTTGTACTTCCTGCGGATAAAGGGCGCCGGACTGTTGTGCTGGACCGATCAGCCTACCGAGAGAAAGCCTTGGCCCTATTACTCGATCCTAACGTATATGAACCTCTACCTGATCCTCCCGTTAAAGTCTTGAAACGTCTGGAAGCAAATGTTAATAAACTTGTCCACGCATGGCTTAAAGATAAGAAGATCCCGACCGCGACTCACCATCTTCTGCGTGCTACTGGCTGCCAACTACCGCAATTCTACGGATTACCAAAGATCCATAAACCGGGTATTCCTCTCAGACCTATAGTGTCTTGCTGCAGTGCCCCAACGTATGAACTGTCCAAACACATCGCGAGCCTCCTCTCGCCTCTTATAGGTAATACGTCTCACACAGTTAAAAACAGCAGTGAATTCATTAACACCATTAAGGACATTTCAATCCCTGATAACTCTGTCATGGCATCATTTGACGTGGTTTCTTTATTCACCTCGATTCCCGTCCAACAGGCCGTGCACTGCGCCAGAAGGCTCCTCGAGAGCGACTTAAGCCTCCAATCCAGGACGTCACTATCCACTGATGACATCTGTACCGCCCTCAACCTATGCCTCTCTAGCAGCATCTTCACCTTTGAAGACTCACTCTACAAACAAGTACATGGCACTGCTATGGGTGCCCCTGTCAGTTCCGTAGTAGCTAACATCGCCATGGAAGATCTGGAGAAGCAGATACACCAGAACCCACCTACACCTATTACAACGTGGTGTAGATATGTCGACGATATTTTTACCATAATACCACGTGGTTCTGAAACCGTACTACTAGAATACCTCAACTCTCTATCCAATTTCATCAAGTTTACCGTAGAATCAGAGGTGGACGGTTCGCTCCCGTTTCTGGACGTGCTAGTGCATCGCGTAGGCCCACATCTAGAGACCTCAGTATACCGCAAACCCATGTGGTGCGGTCAATTCACCAACTACGGGTCCGGCCACGCTCCAAGCCATCTCAATAGCACTGCCCGCACCCTGTTCTCCAGGGCCTGGAGCCATTCCAGCACCGACACAATTAGACGTAACGAGATCTCCCGTGTGAAGGCGGACCTAACCAGATGCGGTTATCCATCCCATGTACTAAACAGATGCTTGTTACAGGCACAAGAACTTACTTCCAACCCAAGACCTCCGAAGCAAGTCGGCATATCATCCGCCTACATTCCGTACTATCCAGGAGTGTCAGGACGTATCTCGAAGATCCTGAGAAGTTACAACATCAAATGTGTACAATTACCAGGTAGGAACCTACGTCCACTTGTCTCCAGTGTGAAGACCCCTGTCACACCTGTCTTACGCAGCAATGTAGTGTACCGTATCACCTGTAGGGCCTGTAACAGTTGCTACGTAGGTGAGACATCGAGACGTCTCCAGGATCGCCTCACGGAACACGACAGAGAAATCCGGCTTGCCGAAACTGACCAGTCCGCGCTTGCAGAACATTTTTGGGCTACAAACCACGATCTTGACCCCAAGCGCGACTTTGAGATAGTGGACCACGCGCGACACTTTCGCCACCGCCTATGGCTAGAGTCACTAAACATAATGAACAACCCTAAGGCATTAAATCGCCAGAAAGGCATGCGTATACATCCAATCCTGGAGACAACCGTTTTATTGATGGATGATCACTGGCGCAAGGCAGCACACGTCCGTGCTACAACAATGACGAATGAGTAACGTGCCACACTTTGCTTGTAATGTATTCAAATTTGTCAGTTGACGAAGGGACACGAGTTCCGAAAGCTACTGAAATATTTTATTTTATTTTATTTTATACTGGGTATACTTTAAATAAATATCTAGTCCAACTAATGTCATTTCATGGAAAGCACCTTCTTTCTATAACTTTTATCACATGCGAATTTGTTAAGATTAGCATTACATTTGTAGACCTGGGAGAGCATCTGAAAAGGGAGCAATCGATCTGTCACGAAAAGTCTCGAATTCCAGGAGGCCAGTCTAGGAGTAGTCCGCAAGGCAGAGATAGGGATTCTCCAGCATATGGAATACTCGGAGATAAGTCCCGCAACCATTTCACTGTGATGATCACCCTCCAGGAATCAATATGCTTGGAGAGACGGAGAACCCCCCATTGCATTTGTTAATGCTGTTGCTCTAGCTTGTGGCTGCAGATTGGATTTCCAATTGGCCCGTTTCAGTAGCTAATATTCAGACGAAAAGCAATGAACGGCGTTTTGGTGGTTTGGGTGACTAAGGCCGGGAATTCCGATGAGTAAAGTAATGGTGGGTAGATAATCGTTCTGATTATTTTTTGGGTTCTTTAATGTGCAACAGATTTTGTTTTGTTATCCAACAAAGAATCGAAGCCCGTGAGGCGAGTTTATCCAGCTGCGTATTAAAACGGAGTTTAGGGTCAAGCATTAGACCTAAATCAGAATGTAAAGTAACAACAGGGATTTGGGTGCTACCAAAAGTGGGAGCAATCACAGAGGGATTGGTCTTCAGAGAAAATATCGTTATCTTGTTCTTTCCCGGATTGATCGTCAGGCCAAAGTGCTGCAGAAAGGATGCGATTTCCAAAAGACTATTATTAATCTGGTTAGTGGTCGTGATGAGATTGGGACTCGGCCCGATTCGGGTAAGAATCTTAAGGTCATCTGCGTAGGAGATGATTTTTTGGTTATTCCGCACCAGTGGGGCAATAATTGCTGTGAACAACAATTCAGACAGGATATCCCCCCCCCCTGTGGTACTCCAACGGTAACAGTCCTCCAATAGCCTCTTCCTCCAGTATCAAGTCGCAACCACCTCTTGCTAAGGAGAACAGATAGAAAGCACAGCATGTCTTACTTGATGCTATAGTATGTATGGTTGCAAAAGCCACAAAAGAGAAGAGACATTCACAGCATCAAACGCATTCTCAATATCTATGTAAGTTATGACAAGTTCGTAATTGCTCTCGAACGCTGCTAGTATGGCATTTGTAGTTGAATCCGAAGAGGCTTATCTGCAAGTATTTCTTTGGTGAGGACTGGTAGCAGGATTTTTTCCAATAGTTAATTTTTATAACTATTTCCAATAGTTAATTTTTTCCAATAGTTAATTTAGCAGAATTTTTTCTAATTAATTAGCGATGGGTTACGGATCTTGGGTATAGGCCTGACAGTATAGCTGTTCCACTCAATTGGAAAGGAGCGGGTCTTCAGGATGTCGTTATAATGAGGCACTTAACGATGAATTGGGGAACATTATTAGCTCGTGCAACAGCAGTAGGAGTCAATGAGTAATCTCGTAATGTGGTCCATCCATTAGTTAGGATTACCAAGGATTTGGTTGCTAAGGCATCTATGACGATAGGGAATTTTTCCCATATGAAACTGAGCATTGAAGAAATTAGCAATCGCTGATGATTTTTGCCTGTTGAAATGGGCCTGTGCTTTTGAGTGCGAAATTCGATCACCATTTAATATTCCTCATGTAGACTAATATTTATAAGCCTCAATTTCTGAATATTTGACAAATGCAGTTCTTTACTATTCCTGTATTTCATTTGCATGTTACATTGCGACAAACATATTGAATGTTTATCTAGATGATATAATTGCCCTGTATAAATAAACAAATTTTAAAAAAAGAAAGAAATGTGCTGCACATTATCAAAAGTACTCGGACACTAAAAAGAAATTACAAGACTTTGAAATTCATATTTTAAAACGATGTTAAATCTGTTTGTCTGTAACACATCAGGAATCTTCGTAGTACACTGCCATTTTACACTCATTGAAGGTAAAATTTCTTTATTCCTTCAACGAAATATTTTTAAATGTGTAAGTGATGCTCTCCTAAGTGAACGGCTCCTCACATGACTTTCCAAATTCATCCAAGGATAGTTCTAATATACTATGATCGGTGGTCTGAGAGGGCCAGTCCATCACTGTCAGATTATTCTTCAACCAAGCCGTCACACATTGAGCTTTCTCAGGAGTGGTATTGGGGGTACTGTCCTGTTGTAAAATATAAGGTCCTCCTCTATAAAACTGCATATGTAAATAAAGCGCCCGGGTTTCTACGAACGCCTATTGAATCTTCTGCCGGGAATCACTTTAGTTATCATTTGAATTTTGTATTAATAGCTGGTTTGTAGTTGTTGGAAGAACGGTTATCGATGATGTTATAATATCGCATTTTCTGAAAGGCACTATTCACAAATCCATCAGTTCAACTTCGCTGGGCGACGATGAGATTTGCACTATCAAGGCTGTTGTTGCTGTGGTTCACAATTGGGTACGTCATACATTAGCTGGTCATAATCTGCTTTAGGATCATTAGGATTTGCAGATTGTCTAGAACATTCTCGAACGGATTGTAAAGAGTTCTCCAAGTGGTACCACGTCCAAGTTCTTTTTCCCAATAAAAAAAAAATTCTTATATTAAAAGTGGTCATTGTAAAGTATAGTTCTTTACTCCTTCAAGCATGATCTCGTTATACCAATCGCTCTGATTAACTTTTGGGAAGAAAGGTTCAGGTTCGTGGGTGGTATTCTGTCCATGAAACTACCGTTAAGTTCTGCTTAATAGTGTTTACTATTAAGCATCTCTTGTATGTTCCCGGACTCAAACTATTGGAGATCTTTTGTAGATATTTAACTTCGGCGAGGACAAGCTGTGATATGTAATCTCGATATTTACTATGTTCAGCTTCACTGTGTTCATTTCTGTTTGTGTTATGTCAATTCTAATCGTTTCCTCGCTCGCCTTCTGAAGCTCCATTTACACCTCTGTTTCACGGCAAAGCCCTTTACAAAATTCATATTACCAAAGGTTTGCGTAAAATTATGCGCTTATTCGTTAGCATTCCGATACTTTTGATAACCTAGTGTATACACAGCGATTATTTTGGCATAAAAAGCTACTCACCTGGATTTATGGCATAGAAAAAGTCTTTCCATTCGTCCAACCAAACCTCCGCTAATCTGGCATTATTGTGATTCACAATTTTACTTGTTCCTCCTGGAAAAGTGTACGGGGTGGATTTTCGAAATACGTGGCCTACGTGGGAACAGGGGACAATTTCTAACGTTCCGCCGCACATCCATATCTGTAATAAGTAAATACCATCGTTGAATTCACATTTCACAGGTCTCCAAATAGATCATTATTCATTTAGGCTTAAAACCTAAATTTTTCATATTAAAATATATTCTTTGAATACTTAGTTTCATTATAAAGTGAACATCCATCATATTAACAAAAATGCAGAAATAACTGGACATCCATTTCTCATTAGACAACGATTTAATTTTCTTTTATTAATGAAGGAAATCACTTGAATTATTAGAAACAGCATTTGCATCTGGCACGTATAGAAATGGCTTAGGTTCGAATTTCGCCAAGATGATAAAAAAAATTATGGGCTGCTTTCACACCATAGCGACATTTAATTCTGTCTTATCATGTGACCAGACATCCCAGTTTTCTAAAATTTTAAAATTTAATGATTTATCTAGCACTTTTCTGTGCTCTCCATTCACACGAATTTATTTTCAATCTCACACTAGATGTTAGAAATGCGACCTCATAAAGGCATCCGTATTTCTGTGCATAATGTAATACAGTCGGCAGCTGAGAGATTGTGTTGTGATATACAGGGTGTCCGACAAGTCTGGAACCAAAGGGATTTATTAGATTCCTTTCATGATGTCTAGCATTAAACTTTTCCGCCACTTCCCTCTGGGTCCATCCCTGACTACCACCAAGAAGGATCCTTTCATCCAGTGTTAATGCCATTTTTGGCCTATGAAGAAAAACATATTTTTACCATTGGTTCCAGACTTTTCGGACACCCTGTAGAAGTGACAAGGGAAAATAATGTGATAATTTGGGAACAAGGCAGTAAGCCTAGTTCCCAAATTAGAAGATCTGACATAGACTGGGTGGCCACTTCATTAGGTACATCTATTCTTTTCACGAAATGGAGCGTTTCTTCGGCAACGCCAGCCATGACATTTTCGCACCATACGACATAAAGCAGGTGAGTAGATACGTAGGGATACTGTATGTGCACAATTCTTTGCGAGAATGGGCAAGAAGAAATAGCAGTCGGTATCTAACGTGCCGGTATGTATATTCCAGCAACTGAAACTCTGTTGGGATTTTGACATACGACTGTGTCTATTGTGTATCAAGACTGTACCAATAACCAAACAACAACCAACCAACCAACGGCGATCCTGTTGTCGGAAACAGCTCGCTCATGAAGGAGACCAACGGAGGTTGACAAGACTTATGCAGAGTAATACAGGGTGTTTCAGTTAAACGTTTCAGAACTTCTAAGAGGGGTAGGGTACATCCTGACAACTCGAAATCATATAGCAATGTGGGGTCGGAAATGCTTTCCTGAAGCGGTGTTGTACTTTTTCTTTATGGTGCTTCTTTTCAGAAGCACCATAAAGAAAAGAGACCGTAAGTGAGAAATCGTTTTAATAATACATGAAAAGAAGCAAAAGGTACATGGATTAAAGTAAGTGTTCGAAGTTTCTTCCACGGGCTACAATGCGCGCCTCACATCTCCGACGCATGGACATCCGAACATTCTGGAATACTCCAGGCGAATTTCGAATTTCTTCGGCAGCTACTGCGATTCTTGCAACCAGCTCCTCAGCATTGTCAACAGGGGTGTCATAAACTAGCGATTTCATATGACCCCAGAAATAAAAATCAAGACATGATAGGTCGGGTGACCGAGCAGGCCAACGCACGGGACCACCACGTCCGATCCACTGTTGACCAAATGTGACATCCAGGTAGTTACGAACATCTCCGCTATAATGGGCAGGGGCTCCATCGTGTTGGAACCACATTGTCTGTTGCGTCGATGCAGAAATCTGTTCATCTCTCAAAAGTTGTGGCAATACTTGCTGCAGAAAGATCAAGTAGATAGGTCCGGTTAGACGACACGGTAACAGGTAAGGTCCGATGAGGTGATCTCCCATAATACCGGCCCATACATTGACCGAAAATCGAATCTGTGCTGCACGACGTCGTATTGCATGCGGGGTTCTCGACCGCCCAGATATGGTCGTTATGCGTGTTGAAAATTCCTTCCCTTGTGAAGGAATTTTCACGGTCATATGAAATCGCTAGTTTATGACACCCCGTTGACAATGCTGAGGAGCTGGTTGCAAGAATCGCAGTAGCTGCCGAAGAAATTCGCCTGGAGTATTCCAGAATGTTCGGATGTCCATGCGTCGGAGATGTGAGGCATGCATTGTAGCCCGTGGAAGAAACTTCGAACACTTACTTTAATCCATGTACCTTTTGCTTCTTTTCATGTATTATTAAAACGATTTCTCACTTACGGTCTCTTTTCTTTATGGTGCTTCTGTGTACAACACCGCTTCAGGAAAGCATTTCCGACCCCACATTGCTATATAATTTCGAGTTGTCAGGATGTACCCTACCCTTCTTAGAAGTTCTGAAACGTTTAACTGAAACACCCTGTAGAAAGGCTAAATTAGGTCGAATCGCAACCAGTTAAACAGTCGTAACCAAAGAGGCATTTCAGAAAGCGCAACTCGTCGTACCTTGTCAAGGATGGCGGTATCGCAGCCGGCAACCGAACCGGATTCAACTCCTTCACAGGCGGCTCAGAATCACACCAACACTAACCACTGGAGGACTGAAAAAACGTTGATTGGTCTGATAGATCCTGGTTACTTTTGTTGTTGCTGTGGGATTTTTAGGCACATCAACAACTTAGGCCATATTGTCCCTATATCTTGATGCGATTCGAACTCAGGTCTCTCCCACCGGATGTGGGAAAGGTGGTGATTATACCAACTGTACTACTACCCACAAGAGCTGTTCCTGTTGTTTCACACTGATGGCAGAATCAGAATACAGCGAAAAGAGCATTATTCCATGAATCCATCCTTCCAGGTGTCAACAATGCAGGCTGCTGGTGGTAGTGGTGAAATAGTATGGGGTGTGTTTACACAGTGCACGTTGAACCTCTTGATATTTGTATGCCACAAATTATTTGTAAATCGTGAATTCAGCTTACTGTCCACAGTCATTAGATGTCAATTCAGATCCTATGGGATGAGGTGGAAATAGCCTATGGAATGAGGTGGAAATAGCTTTAACCTCACCTATGGAATGAGGTGGAAATATTTTTGGGATTAGAGATCCGCAACCATCCAATTTGTAAAAACTATGGGAAGCAACTGAGGGAATACAGACAAGCATTACTGTGGCACGCTTTCGTCATGTCGTTAAGATCATGTCGCCACGAAATCAGAATGTTCTGATTTCGTGGTATCACGTAGGTATACCTAAGAAAGTGGCCACTCAGTGTATAACAAGATGATGATGCATTCAAAAACTCGCTGGTTAAGTTTATACCAAGCGATCGACTGAGTATTAAAATTTTTCAAATTTTGTATTTTTTTTCTTGAAGAAAAAATTACAAAAGTTTTTGAATCACCATTAAATCAAGCGTTCTGCCATGCTATGTATAGTGTGGTTGGCATATTCTAAAAACAATTACAGCACTAAAATTCATTATTCTAAAATTTGCATAATAGAGGTAAAAATATTAACCGAACAAAGCCTTTTTCCACTCATTGTGGAAGAACGTAATCGCTGTGCTATTCGCGAGGGAATTATTGATGAAAATGAACAGAGTAGTAAAAGGATTCCTTTTCAGGGTCCCACTCAGCATTCGAGGTTGCACCTTCCGGAGCAACACTCCTAGCCTTGGTGTACACATTGAATGAAGCTTTTAAATAACTATGGGCAAAGAGACAAAACGGCTCATAATTTATTTCAGAACTCAATGCCTCTTTGAGTTACTCAATTCTAGTTAGATTCTCAAACTTTGATGCCGCTGCTGTAGCAATTTCATTTCGTGACTGTCATGAATGATGTAGTTCGGTTGACATCGAGTTTATTTACTAAATATATCTTTGCATGGCAGATTAACTAGTGGAGGTGGCAAAAGATTAATATTTATTCTGTGGAATTTACGCCAAAATACGTTCCTTTTTCATCCAAATGGTGGATGATATATGGGGTGAAAGAATTTATAGAGTGAAGAAGTGCCGCTCAATGAACACTACAATGATAAGAAAATGTTGCACCCCCATACATGTTTCTTGCAGAATTAACTTTACAAAGTAATTGAGAAGACACTCTTATTGTAATTTAAAGTTGTAGTACTTTTTCAAGAAATTTTCTAATGGACAATTTTAGCAGATGGTAATAAAAAAAATTCATTGGCCTAAACACTCGTACAAATGCTGCTAGCTCATTACTGCTCATGTGTATAAGTGTAGTAATGGCTGATGATGGATGATTTCTCTTTAGTACATACATTTCCTATGTTTAAAAGAAGTGAATTACCATAACAAAGTTATAATGCATTAGAATTAACATTAAAATAGCATAATGATGCGAGGGAAACTTATTCTGTATTTTACAAAATAAGAAATAATAAAAAATATATATAAACTCACATTATTTAAATCGCCAAAAGGTGCCCATCCAATTCCTCCTTGAATTTGGCAGACTCTCCACCTCATCCACCCATGTAAGCAACTTACTTCAACGTTCTATAATACGCTGCCCGAAGATAAACTTCATAAAGTCTAAGCTACTGTACGTATGCTTGAGGGGGCCTAATTTTTCAAGAAGAATCGTGTTAAATATTTTATGGAGTTTCCAAAAAGGCTAACTGTCTCATAAGCCAAGAAGTGTTCAAAGAACAAATGAGATGCAATAGCAATAACTCTTTTAGTTTTGGAGACAATCCTTCGGGAGGTAGTTAACATTCCACTGGAAATTTTGAAGGCAGATGTCGAGAACACACTGCCTCATCTTGATTGCTTATTTGATTCAATAAATGATTAAAAATTTACCACTGTGTTGTTTAACCAAATTAAAAACTTTGTGTGTCCCCGGTGGTAAAATTTCGAAGTAATTTTTATAGTTTAAAATCTTATATACCAGTATACTGATTAAATCTAAAAATTGCTTTTCGATATAATGTATAGTTTTGAAATTATTAATACTTAAAAGTGGGAAAGGATTTTATAAAGACTACATATTTTTTGGTTTAGAAATATGAACTTTTTTAAAAGCTAAAAGATAAACTGTACTCAACAAGTGAATTAAATTCCTCAAGCGGCATGGTACCATTTTAATTAAGTTATTAAATTCAGCTGAAGTAAATTGGATGTTAGATATACAAAGAAACGATGTTAATTAATCTACAATTGGACTTCAAAAGATAAATACTAAAACTTACCCTGAAAGACAGTTCTAAGTTTTCTCCTCCCCAGATGTCCATTCCTTCGTCATATTTACCGATCTTTTCAAAGTAATCTCGATGAATAGCAAACAACCCGCCAGCCATTGTCGGAGTTCTGCGAAATGATGAAAATCAAGATTACCACTGAAGCCCACTGAACAATAATTCTGCTCATGTGTGATCAGTGAAAACATTTTATTTTACTTATTTGGCTGACGATACATTACGGATACCGCTTATAGAAACAGTCAGCTAAAAATGATTCATTCACTATTTTTCATTCTTCAACAGTTAAAACAAAACGAATTACAGCTTTGAATGAACTAAGAAAATAAAAAAGAAAACGGACACATGGAAAACAGGGATCCCTTTATATAAAGAAATTTACGTTCAAAGCACAGTTCCTTAATTACTTTACCTGACAGGCAGAGTTCGATCTCCATTCCTTCTGTCGACTTCCCGCTGTGGTACACGGTACCAGCGAAAGTTCATCTTCCAGTTGAAGCCACCCCACGTCATATCCGATGCTGCCACATATTCAAAGTTATTGTCGCTAATCACATCAATGATGGGGCACACTACCCTAGTCCTATAAAATGAGAAAGGCAGGTTAAATTACATCTTTTAACGTTTTGTTTTCAAAATATGTTAATATATTTTTTGCAGGGGAAAAGGCAATCAAAGAATGATATCACTGTCTCTAGATTGAGTTTTTCTAACATCGTGTGAATGTGATACATACTTTTTGAACAACATCAAACAGACTGACCGTGTTAGTCAGTCAGTTTGATGGTTAGTATCAAAAATCGATATCAAAAAACCGACTCAGTCAGTCAGTTTGATGTTTAACAATTTCACACCGACTGAGTGGGCCATTGCTTGAAGACGACTTCAACACTGCTGTTTAGGTATGGTGGCCATAATTTTAAGCGAATATAGGATCTGAAGAACATTTCCAGCAGATTTATAAGTCAACAATACATTTGGCAGGTTGAGAGTTTATGAAGAGACTCAGGCCTTGCAGGGATGCATCAGAAGTCCATCTTTGTGTAGCAGCTGGAGGCAATGAAAGCAATCCCCTCTTCATTGCTTCGCGGCCTGATGTTTGACGGATTGGTAAGCGAACATCAATAACAGAATTTCAGAAGTGAGTGGAATTATTTTTAAATTCAAAGTTGGCAATTTTTTTTTCATTTTGTTATTGTAGTGTTTTCTGTTATTAATACGTGTACCCACGCAATATTCTTAACAATTTGAATATGACATATCAGTTTACTTGCCTATCTTCTGCTATCCGCGTTAACAAGGGTTCAAGCCATCCGATGGTGCATTCACAGTGGGCATCTAGAAAAGTTATCACACGGCCTGTGGACTGTGCTGCTCCCAGGAGCCGCGCCCTGATAAGACCGGATCGTATACCAGTCCTCAGCACCTGAAAATAAACATAAATTTCATTCGGCAGCTAGCCTCAGGAAGAATACTGGCATGGAATAAAATTATACAGGATACTATCTAATATTTGTATCTCTGTCGCTCTCCCTCCTCATTTAGGTGTTGAAACTTGCACTTGTTCCGTAAGTCAGATATTAGTATTAATTTTTGGAAACTCAAAGAAGCAAAGCTTATACAGTGCAAGTTAAAGCTAAAAATACCCACTCCATTTTTCCAAACCTTCTTTAAGCGCGAGAGCACAGGAATACACGCGTTTGAGCGATTCAAGCCCACGTGTCTACTAAGTACGGTGATGTTCTTGTGTTTCTTTATTTTATTTTGCCATCCAAGAGTATAAACAGTAAATTTAGTCATTCAAACCACTACTACAACACTAGGTGGAAATTATTCCAACAGTTACTCTCTGTATGGACTTCCAGACGTTGTCTGAAAAGTACTAAACTTGCCATTAGAATTTAGCTTAGCTTCCAGATACATTTTACACAACACCAGTCATTCTTGGTAAGAATATCCTTTTGTACTTCGAAATAATTTTGTTGCACTTGTCTTGGACTTTTAAAACAGCTCCTGTATGCAGTATTCCAGACGTGACCTACTATTGCCTAATACAACGGGATATTCACTTCTTTGCACCTACTGAAAAAATTCCTCCATGTCATTGAGCCCCCACAGCTTGTGTTGGCAGCTTGTTTACAAAGCCAAAAGACTTCCTAAAATTCGCAGTTAATTAAATTGACACTAATTTTCAATAAATGTCGATTGTCTGATTAAACAAATCTTTGAAAATATCAAAAAGAACCCCTAATAGATTTTGATTTCTCAGGTAGAAATACAGGATGGCCAGACTGAAATGTAATAACTTTGAATCATTATAACTCTTTGTATACGAAGATAAAAATCTTGAACTGTGCACATATCATATTAAGTTTCTCACCATAAGTTATTTTGTAACTCAGAGTAAATTTAGACCATTTCCCCTAAGAATAGGGGAAATATATGTTACGAATGGATCATTGTGTGGAAAAGGGAGGATATGTAGTTAGTTATATGTGTAGCTTAAATGACACTGAGTGTATTTTAACATGTATTTAATGAAGTGTTATCACATCGATCTACACTTAAAATATTGGTAACGTTTCAAGGTTCTACTGAACCCAGTATTCATACCTCTGAGTGAAAAAAAAAGAGGAATTACATAAACTTCGATACAGTAGTAGAAGTACTTTTATATAAGATATTGTTATAATAGCAGAGGCGAAAAAATAAGGAGGTAATTAAATTAAAATTGTTAATAACAAATTAGTGAAAGTCTAAGCGAGTTACGTTATATTATGAAGGGAGAAGAGAAAAACAAACAAACAAAACCCTTTATCTAAGACCACCTTTATCTTGATTAGTCTGGAAATCCAGGTAAAATATGGCAAGAAAAGAGCTCAAACATATCTAGAATGTATTAATGGAATAAAGGATTAAGACCAGAAAATTTGCAGAGTAGTATCATGAAGCAAGTAGAATAAAAAAGCCAATTAGTAATGCGAATGTCCAGAGGGAAATTCATGCGCATTTCGCAAGATCACAAACTTAACATTCTATATCTTTTTCTCTCTTCTTGTCGCGAGCAAATGGTAATGAAGGTCATGAAAACTTTACATGTCCCATTTCATGAAATTAGGAGAGGCTGGAAACAATTTTTGAATTTTACAAAGCATGCAATTACTCCACATCTGATGATCACTGGAAAGCAGATGTTTGGTCATGATTTAATTCTGATCTTTGTTTCTTTTTAAAGAGTAATTATCTTTAACACCTACAACAGGAAACTGCTAGGACGAACACATTTCAAAGACTGCTCTGAAGGAAGAAGTGGAGTAACTGTATTCCTCATCACCAGGTGAGATTATTCTTAAAAATAACTGATTAACAGGGCAATTAGGGTTTTTTCCCCTAATATGCCTAATTGTTCAACGGCGCAGAACTCAAGTTAACTTACGAGCACATATAAGTAGCAGTGCGACAGCTTTTGAGTTTTTATGTTCGGACAGTCCTTGAGGGTTTATTCGTGATACTAATCGCTTTCTCTTGTTTAATTGTATGACCAAAAAAGAACAGGTCAGCATTTGAAGACCATGCGTTGCAAAATATATATAATGCAATTATAATCTATAAAGGTCGCCCTCGTGAATATAATAAACGACCTCTCCACACCGGGTGGTAAAAACTGAGTTCGAAACCCGTCAGTGAGCAATTTTTGTGGGCCTTTTTCACAACGTGGCTGAGTTGGTTGTTCTCAGGCTGGGCGGCATGGTTTTTGATCCCGAAAACCCGGGAACAAAACGTCCACCAGACAGCAAATTGACCACAGACAGAATATACGCAATTTACAGACATTATACACAGCCCAATACAACTAATGTTAGTTGTAGTAATGGCAAATGATGAAAGAAAGCAAGCTTATATAGCATCGGCCAAAAAAAAAAAAAAAAAACCTACAGAGTCCACCCATCGTAACTCTAAAAGGATTTGACTAGTTCTTCCTTGAATTTATTCAACCCATCCACTTTCACAAAAACACAGATGGAAGCCTGTTCCAACAATCAACCACCCGACGGCTAAAGTCAAACTTCCGAACATCTATCCTGCAACTATTCTTCCTCAATTTGAGTTTATGCCCTCCGCATATGTGTAGTCTCAGCAAATGGAAGAATACCATTAACATTCCGTTTACCCAATTCATTCAAGGCTTTAAACACCTCATCGGATCCCCCTGCACGTGCCTTGTCTCGAGACGCTGCAATTTGCAGACCTAAATCTTTCAAGGTAAGAACACCCATTTCTTCCATTCACCAATCTGGTTGCCCTTCTCTGCACCCGCTTCAGCAGATCTACATCCTTCTTAAAGTCAGGCCTCCAGACCTGTATACAGTATTCAAGATGCGGCCTAACCATGGCCTTATACAAAGGAATAATCACTTCCTTATCCCTGCTAACAAAATTTCTGTATATCATTGACAAAACCCCATGAGCTGACCTGCATGTCTACACTGCTCAAAAGCTGCCATGCCTGACTGCAAAATTATCCCCAGATCTTTTTTCATTCTTTGCTAGCCTGAGTGTAGTACCACACAGCTGACCAGTTAATCTGGGGTTCCTACTACCCATATGCAGTACCTTGCATTTGTCAATGTTAAGGAACTTGTTGCAGATCTTTAACATTAGCTCACCTGATGACTGTCATTAACCACCTTGCCAACTTTTGTATCATCTGCAAAATTAGACGTTAAGCCTGATATACCTACATTAATTTCACTGATAAATACACTGGTGGGCAAAACTCAAGGACCAACACTGTTTCTAAAGGTTAGAACCACAAAATCTTTACTTAAGGTACTCTTTACTGATGACAGTAGATTCAGTCTCAGCAGCGATTCTGGGTGTCAGCTAATCTGGCAGCGCCTCCGTAGCCAGGTGGGCAGGAGCAGCAGTGCGTGGCACACACTTCTTGATTAGACCGGGGTTCGAGCCCGTGACCACCAAATACGGAGGATGCGGAAAAGTCAGGGAATGATGGCGAGAGGTTGGCACACGGTATTACCCCGCAAACATCAGTGAAAGGGATCGATATGGCGGTCGAGGTGTTCTCGTCTGGGGAGGCGTTACCTTGGATGTACGTACACAACTCCAGATACTGGAAGGCGGTACTATAACCGGTGCATGCCATTGTACTTAGGTAATCCTTTCCCATGTTCGTCTATTCCGAGGTGGCATTGGCCCCGAGTTTGTGTTTATGGATGATAATGCCACACCCCATCACACTGCAGCTGATATGCTTTTGGAAAGTGAGGGCATTGTTCGTATGGATTGGCCTGCCCGTTTCCCTGGATCTAAATTCCATTGAACACATATGGGACGGTCTGGGGAGACGGCTAGCGTCACTTCCACACCCACCAGAAAATGTTCACCAGTTGAAGATGGCGCTGACAGAGGAATGGACGATGTTACCGCAAGAATTTATCACCAACATTGTTCTAAGTATGGACAGGCGGTGCAAAGCCTGCATCGACATTAGGGGGTGGCCATATCGCCTACTGAGGACCACCTCTTCCCTTTGTTCTCTCTTTAGCAGTGATGCATCTGTATCATGGCAGCCAGTGCTATGTTGCCATTTTTGAATAAGGTCCTTCTGTACCGTTTTGTTTCCATTGTTCTCTGGGTGTTTTTTCCTTCATTATTTCTGCATACCATATAAAAGCATACCAAAGGAACCTCTCACGAGGTTCCTTTGGTATGCTTTTCCCATATCCAGGCCACTCCTATGAGAAGCTACAGGTGAAAACCTGACAAAAGTGGTCCTTAAATTTTGCACACCAGTGTGTTGAAAACAACAATGGACCCAGCACTCAACCCTGGTGAACTCCACTAATAACATTAATCCGGGAAGATCAGTGTCCATTGATAACCATTCTGTCTTTTTCCACTTAACCATTCCTTTATCCAAATCAGTAACTTACCCTAATTCCACACTGTTCTAGTCGTTGTGCGGACCTGACAAGAAAGCCTGAGAGAATTCCATTAGCCCTGGATGACAGGCCACTGATGATAGACGACCACTTCGAAGCCACAAGCCTTCACGCCCTATTGGCGATCTGGGTCAGCTCCCTTGTCTGGTCCACTATTACTCCCCTTCCCCGGTGGGGGAGGGAGACTGCTTGCCATCTCCTTAACCTCCATCACCCTTCTCTTCTTTGTGGTGGGGCATGGGCATGCCCCACTGCAAGCTGGAGCTACCTTCCCTATCGGCTCCTCCTCCGACTATATCCCCCCAATCTTCAGCCTCCCTTCCCCCACTCTAACTATACGCAAGCGACAGTCCCACACAATCCAAATTTAACCATCAAAATAAATTTCGCCCAAAACTCTCGGCTTCTCATTCTAGCGCCTTCACCACGCGAACTAAAATCTAACGAAATTAGGTGGCAGGACCTGCCAGAGTAAATAATTATAATACTGGTGTACCTGGTCTGCCTCCACGGGGCAAAAGTGGGGCAACGTTGGGCCTCAGTAGGGGTCCAGCGGCTAAATGACCAGATGAACAACGATACATGACACTACACATGTACAATATCCATACACTTTTAAATCTCTGGCATTTCCAGCAAACTGGCACACTCATCACAATGTAAACAACGCGGAGATGGGGGAAACCCCTGGTGCCGTATGACCCTAAATATTACTATTTATTTTTATTATTTTTCCTGTTTATAGTCCGGGACGACCAAACGGTCAGAGGAGTTCACAAGATATTCAGCAGTCACGGGCTTGAACCCCGGTCACTCACGGCACGTGTACTTATGCACCTGCGCGCCTGACCACTAGGCTACACTTTACTGTTCTAGTTTGTACAGCAGTCTTTTATGTACAACAGTATCAAAGGCCTTCCAGGTTTTCAAGTAAATGATCAAAATTATTTTTTGCATATAGTTCCTTGGTCACTGCATCTTAATAGCCTGTCAGATTGGTTAGACAAGATCGTCCATTGAGAAATCCATGCTGTGATGGCAGTATAACCGTATGCCTGTCCAAATGGTCCTGTATTACATCTTTACCCAGTGATTCCATTATTTTCCCTGGAAAAAACATGGGTAATTACAGACCTGAGCTGACAGGTCTGTAATTACCCATGTCACTTTTCGATCCTCCTTTATGAATTCGAGGTATATTTGCACGCATCTAGTCCGTGGGAACCCCACTGAATCTAAGGAGGTTCTATCAATTATATCTAAGAGTTTACTTGCCTCGTTTGCTGCCTCCTGTAATATAACTGGATAGATTCCATCCATTCCAGGCGCATTTCTAATGTTCATCTTCAACAATTTCTCCTCCAATTTTCCTTTCAGTTATTAAAAAAAAAGTCATTTAGTTCCTCGTTAGAGTTTGATAAACTTCTGGCATCCCCTTCCCTAAATAAATACTCGTGTGTAGATGCAAAATACCTATTCAACTTGTCCGCAACCTCAGTAGGATCATCAACAGTTAATCCATAGACATCAATTGGCCCAATGTGATTCAACCCCTTCCTTCTACTGTTAATTGTAGGCAAAATTAGACGTTAAGCTTTTACTATTTTTCTTTCCATTTTTTTCCAGAGAAGTCTCATAATCTGCCATAGCTTGCCTAATCGCCTTTATGACTTGATTACCGACTAATTTGTATCTAGCACAGGCTTCTCTATCACCTGCAAATTTATATGCATCCCATGCAATTTTCTTCTCTGCCTCAATAGTTCTTCTTCTCAGTAGTTCATGTGACATCCATTTAAGTCCGGGCTTTGAACAGTATTTCTTCTTTGGTACGAAAAGCCTAGTAGCTTCTTTGATTACTTCCCATTTAGAATTTGCTGTTCGTAACATCATCAGTTGGTCCCACTGCACAGTATTCAAAAACTGTCTGAGACCCCTGTAGCTACCCTTACGAAAGCAAAAGCATTTCCATTTACCCTTAGCGGTAATTATGTCTTTAATTAAATTCCACATTAGTACACCGTGATCGCTGACACCCAGCGGATCTTTTACCTGCAAATTCTTAATGCATGAAGGATCACTGCAGATAACCAAATCGAGAATATGTTTCCTCTTGTTGCCTCTCTAACATGCTGCTGTAGAAAACAGTCATCCAAGAATTTCACAAAAGTCTTGCTAGCAGGGGCTGGCCGCCCCGAGGGTGCAAAGGGTAGCAGAGTATGTTTTGTATCAAACGGCACCAGGGGTTCCCCCATCAAGGGGCACCCGAAAACCTGAAACTTACATACACATATGAAAAAAAAAAAAAATTAAATGGGGGGGGGGGGTGGGTCAAATTGCGAATAGCACACGAGCGCCACATACCCTAGAAACGTCCCTGCTTGCTAGTGTGTGAGTGACCAACCCACAAATTCCAGTCAACATCGCCAACGTTAGTTAACCCCCCTCTATTACGAGACATTGTGATTTTCTGGGCTACTCTATTTCCTTGTATAGCTCTTTGGTATAATCTTCACAGTCAATTAGACCTACAACACACTCCTACTCTCAATTCTGTTTTCCCAGTGCTTATATCACACCATACTGACTCAACATTGCACTTGTCATCTATGTCAACTCGATGAATTGCCTTAGATTTATTATGCTTCTTAACTAAGAGCATAACCCTCTCCATCTCTTCTATCCTGTCTATCCTTCTTGTATCATTTTACTCCCAATATTCAAATTCAGCATCACTTATGTCTTGGGTGACATCACGTCTCAGCTATTCCCACAATGATGACTTAATCAGTACAGTACTTCACATTTATTTGCAATGCTCTTAGCATTAGTGTAAATGCAGGTATTCAGGCACATGTTCGTACTCTCAGTTACCCTAACACAACCGATGTATTTACTTGTTCCAAGGTTACCAACTGCAGGGTCTGAAGTTCCAGACACCTTGCTTTCCAGGTTGCTGAATGTACAAATAGTATCAATGCAAGAATCATTTCCACCTCTGCCCCAAGCTAGCAGTTTTTCGATCCACCTATCACTGCCTCGATAGAATCGGCAATATTCTTGCACCCCTCTATTCAACTGTATTCCATACCTGTAAAAATAGTCTCTCACGTTAACAAGCGCAGATGAGATGCGTTAACGAGATGAGAAAAATCCTAGAATTCGACCTGTCAATGATGCAAGTTATTTGTTGATGGCCTTTTTTCAAAACTTGGCTGTATTAGTTGTTCTCAGGCTGGCCAGCTTGGTTTTTTCTCCCGGAAACTTGGGTTTTTCGTCCAGCAGACAGCAAACAGAATACACACAATTTACAGACATTAAATACGCGCAATATGGCTTAAATTGCTGATGCGCCCAAAACTACAACAACCAACCATGATAGAGACCCGTTCAAAACGGTAAATAAATAGCGTTGCCACAGCAACAATCATAAACGAATTCGAGTCTTCCACCACCTAAATACCCAAATAACAAGCACACGTAGGCACATTCTGTTGCACAAAGCATTTAAGTGGAGTGAAAATAAGAAAAAAAAACTGAAGAGATTTCATCAACTTTTCTCTTCTTATCTCCTTTGAGTGCGCGATTGCTATCATCCCTAGAAGTGCTGGTCCATTAATCAACGATGTAGCACGTTTAAAAAAAACAAGAACATCGCTAGGTAATCTAATGGTAACAAAACACACGCCCATTAATCATTATTATGTGGTTCGTATGGGACAAAAGTTTTGACGGTCTTGTTTGTCAACGCTTACCATAAATCGCCCTCTTCTGAAAAGTCTCGTTCTCGAGCAAAGTGGCTCGCGCTTTTTAAATGAATAAATTAATAAATAAATTTTCGTTTTTATACTTTGTAAGGCCGACCCTAGAAAGAGTTTACAAGTTCTTCGCGACTGTTTTATGAAACATAATAGAAAATTCGTATTGGAAGTAAAAGAATGTACGTACTAGTTAATTTTAATATTTTTGTTTTCTGATTTAACCCTCCTGAGCTGAAATGAAAATAGTCCAGCGAGCACCAAAGCTCGTACCACAATTGGAAAAACAAAAAAAACTGAAATTTTCTTCCTAAAGGTATTTTTTTTTTGCTTTTAAAGTATGCAAAAATTCCGGTAAATGCCCAATAAGATGTTCCACCAGCTATAGTAACTATTACTCAATTGCAGGACTTAATAAATCATACATTCTTTCGTTGTTCTTCCTTTCATGCTGACTTCATTATTAAATTTGGAGCGTAGGTTTCAAGTTCCAGCTGAAATAAGATTTCTATAGATTTTCTCCTGATAGAACCTGTTCAGATGAATCTTTACGTCCCTTAAAATTCTGAGTATTTTAATTGTTGTTTGTTGTTTCTGGGTTTTAGGAGAATCGGCAACTAAGGCAATATTTCTAAGGGGAAGAAAAACCCGAGTTTCCAGGAGAAAAAAAACATGCTATCCTCGCCTGAGACGGACTAACTTAGCCACGTTGTGAAAAAGTCCATAACAGCTCCACCCATCATCGATGGGACCTGAACTCGGGTCTTTCCACCCAGAGTGGAGGACAGCGATAGTAAAGCACTGTAGTATAAATAATGGCTCCAGGAGCTCAGAAATTCTCACGTGGATTACTGAGCATAATTTCCACCTGGGCTTCTTTGCAACATCATCAACAACGTGCACCACCGCTGTGTGCCCCGTATTTCAGTAGGAGGGCGGACCATACTCTGTACTAACCAAAATTTGACATTCCTTCTACGAGCTCACCAGTTTGTCATTTTCAAATGATCTATGCATGGGTGCTCCTTTATAAACCGGAGGAATTCTTAAAAGCCTCTTCAATCAGGATTATAGTCAGTCGATCTCAAACGGAACGACTAGAGTTTTATTCCTGGAATTATTCCGTGATAAAACTCTTTTTTAGCCCATAACATGTAAATCGGCCTGTGAAAGTACTTCTATAGATATAGCGCAACAAACCGCATGAATTGAGGTAATACAGGAATTGGTGGACCTGAGTAGCAGAGGCACCAAAGTTTCTCAAGAAGAAGAAGAATAGGTGTCATTTTACCATTGTCATTAATAAAATTAATGGTCATATTATGTTTACAGACCAATATCACTCATTAAACATAATATGCTTGTGAAAATGCAATCGAATATTTGGATTGAAGTACCACAAAGAGTTGTGAAGTAGAGGCATATATGTTTTCAAATAGATTTGTAAATTCTATGTCAAAATGCGAATTTTTGATGAAATTTCGAGTTACAGTAAGAAACTTAGTACAAGAGATATACGTTTTTTTTTAATATGTATATACATTCTTTGCGCTAATTTAAAATAACCTAACCATTTACTTATATGAGGTTCAGAGTTATTTGACTCTTTTAATGAGGATCGCCTCATTAAAATTAAATAAAATTGTATTACCTTTACTGGAACATCCAACCTAGCGATATACTGCTCCAACTGGCGACCGAGATATTCTAGAGAGAAAGAACAGGATAATTAGGTACATTCCTAGACGCGCGCTTTACACATTTCATAAATTATTAATGTTTAACTGTGTGTGTGTGAGAGAGAGAGAGAGAAAGTTGCTTTCTCTATCTACATAACTTACAAGTTACGTAGGTAGAGAAAGCAACTTAGAAACACGGAACATATTTGAGATTTTTAAGATTTTACTGGAGTTCATAAATCCTTACATTTAATTACAGAAGTTCCAATTGAGTTTCACGAGAAGTCTAGCCTAATAGAATAATTGGATACTGTGTGGAACACGAGATATGTTGAAAAATCGACAGCAGGGCAAAATCTTCAAACAGCATTGGAAAATTAGGTTATTAAGATACACAACTAGAATGCTGGTCTGAAGAATTATTATTAAAACAACATCTGTCCTCCAAAAAAGACTACTGGTTTTGAAATTTAGACCGGGGTATTTGTTTTAGAAGAAAACAAACATTTAATGAGCAGAAACATTTAAGCGCAAAAAGATTCATGGTATTTCATTTTGATTAAAGTTTCACAAACATTTAAAAGTCGTGTGTAAAAGTGAAGCTGTCAAGCATTATGTCTTAGCTATGTATTATGAACCCAGAACATGTCAACAACCTAGAACGTGTCAGGTTGTTGTTTTTTCGCCAAAGTGATTAAGGCTATGAGATGCCGGGATATTGTGACTGTAAACTGCGCATATTCTACTATCAGTTTTCTCGGTTCCGTGTGGTCTCCACTATGCTATAAAAAGCCCTTAAAATGTCTTCCTCAATGGGATTCAAACCTAGGACTTTTCCACACGAAACACAAGGTAAGAAGACAGCAGTCGAATGTTGCAGGGTTTTAGGTGCATCAGCAACGTATACTGTATTACACCGTATGCGTGCCTCTAAATTCCGTGTGATCGATTTGCTGTTTCCTGTACGAAAAACCCGAGTTTCCCGGAAGAAAACAACCATGCTACTACCCTCGCTTGAGATAGACTAACAGCCATGTTGTGAATACCCATTAAAATTCCTCGCCTCATCGAAGGGATTCACGCTCTGGTCTTTATATAATAATAATAATAATATTCTTTAATAAATTAATGGTATACATTTGTGATTCCATGCAGAGATAACCAGAGGAATCTTAGAAAAACATTAACTATAGCAATCTTAATTAAAACACACAAGACTACAAATTAAGCATAGCATAAAATGACATCAGCATACTAGGACCGGCACTTGCACACCTGTCCTTTACATACAGCAATATAGTCAAAGATGTCATCTCGATATGATTTATCAATACACCATGGGTCAATGTCTATGTTGAGCGAGGTGAGCCCAAAGTCGCATAGTGACATAGTGTTTTGTGAAAGGCGCCACTGGTGGTTTTCCACATCTGTGCCATAGTACTTTGTGAAGAAGTACAGAATTTCTGTAAAAGCCAGAAAAAGTGTAATGTCTGGTTTGTGTCAGGGCAGTGTTATGTTCTGTTGTTATGTCACTGGCTTCATCGCCGCAGTGCCATTAATGGGACCCCGCGCTGCCCGCCACCACCACTAGGAGTTGAGGCAGGCTGCCGATAATACTCTGGCTGCCCTCTGCCACGGTCGCCTGAGCTTCCTGACAGAGATCAAGTTAAAGAAAAAGAAAATGAAGGAGATAGCTAAAGACAGGAAAGTTAAAGTGGGAAGGAAGAAGAAAGACGTGGAAAATGACGTTCTCCAGATGAGGAAAGTGTCTCTTGAAACTTTGTAACCTCTGGAGCCTTGAACACAAAGGGGGAGTAATGCGAAGGTGTCTCGTCTTCCTGGCAAACGCCAACCAATCGTGTTCCAGATGCTCAAGTAATCATGCTTCGATGAACACAGATGAAGGAATTTTGTTATTTTCCTCACATGGGCTCCGTGGACTGTGAGCATGTATTGCAGGTTGGAGCATAGCGCAGATTTGGATGTCGTGTAGATCTCGTGAGACCACAAGTTGGCCCATTTCAGCACCTAGAATTCTAGAACCCATAGTTTCTTGAAGCTGGTGGGAGGTGGGGCAGACTAAATTTCACGGCATAGGAGAGCACGCTAGAGAAGCACGTTTCGAGGTATTTTCTGATTATTTGTTTATTGTGAGTTCTGCACAGATCTAATTTTATTGCCCATAAGGCTCGCAAGCCTTATGGGCAATAAATGAGGTTCGCATCAAGGATTACTCCTAGGAGTTTTACACTTCCAGTAGGAGCCAGAACCTTTCCTGCTAATTCCAGAAGTAATGTAATACAGTGGGACACTGTATGGCACCATAAATACTGTACATGTATACAACGTCATTTCTATCTAGTTTTGAAAAAACATTGCAAAAACACTCTAAACATGAGCAGAAAGGATTCTTACAGTCTATGGTTCTGTAAATCATAGGTTTTCAAACCAGTTCCGCGGAACACTAGGGTTTCTTCAGAGGTTTTACGAAACTTTTACTGAGAGGGAGATGTTTTTATTATCTGTAAATTTGTATTTTTTTTAATGTAACAGCGGTAGAAAATTCAGAAAGAATTTTGCGATGATGGTTTTTCAGATACATTAACAATATTTCAAAGTGGTTCTCGCGTTTCACCAAGGGGACCCAAGGTCTACACTGTATTCCCGAAGTGCACAGAAGAAGTGAACTAGTAGTATCTCCAGGAAAGAGTAAAACTATATCCTTACATATATATATATATATATATATATATACATATATATATATATATATATATATATATATATATATATATAGATATATATATATTGTATTAAATGAATACTTAGCATATGATAATAGCATTAACTTTCACATGGTCAAATCCACACGGTTAACTTTTAATTTTAGCTCAAATATATAAAATGGTGTTACCTAAAACGTAAATTAAATGGTGCAATCAAATAATGATTTACAAGCTTCAACACTATTCTACGACATGCCTCATTATTAGATTTCTGGTAAACTGAGCCGAAAAACAAAATAATTAATCTAGAGTCACCTAGATGGCGCCACTTTAGAAAGCATGCGCTGTATTGCGAAGTGAGTTTGGCCACAATGATCTATCGTAATTATGGAACTTAAAACTTTCCTAAACGCACAAACAAATATGTGTCGCTTAGTGTTATGTCTCTGACATTATTTCAACTTCTCTCATGTTTCATAAAATGGACTGAACCAAAAAAAAAAACAAAAAAAAAACACGATTCTGTTAAAGATTCGTAGTCTTCGCTAATGCATTGTGGGTGATTTACTTTTGTCATCGGTTAGTATAATCACCACCAATAGTTTTACTAATTCAGTATTAATTATTCCTAGTGTTAATTATTCTTGGTGTTATTTTTAATTATCCCTTCCTTTGTCATCGTAATCTGCTATATACGTGATTTAAATTACTCTCTTTCCCACGTCACACATTTCCCACTCTTACAATTAATTTAATTTATTTAAATATTAAATATCTTTAAATAACCAATTTTTCTATTTTCCTTGCTCAGAATGAAAGTACGAACAGAATAGAGAATTTAATTTTTAATCCATAAAATGACGGAAAAGTGATTCCTTTTGAGAATTATTTCCCAAACTCTTATTATTATCAGTTATTAACACTCAGTTAAACATAAAAAACTAAAAAACAGCTCAGTTATTAACAATGAAGTTAGAAGAACTAGTGACAATAAAATTCATATATTATAGGTAGTAAAAAAAAGAGAAAAAATCAACTGTCACTAAATAAGGCACTATACTCGCTTGAACGCCTTCTAATTTATAGATAAAAATCAAAACGTTTAATTATTTAACTTACTAGGGAAACTCTAGTAAATTTTTATAAATTATTGATAGTTCAAGTGTACCCTTTACTTCTCAGTTCCTCTAACAGATGGCGGCACAAATACCACCAAATTTAAATTGGGTAGCAATGCAATATTCGTTTCAAATAATAAGTATACAGTATACGAAATAAAAAATATATATTAGTACAAAAATTACAAGCAAAACTGAAAGTATTTCGCGCTTTAAAATTTGTTCAAAAAATAGACAATTATTCACAGGTCATTCCTTCAAATACTCGTATACATTGGGAAAATACACTGCCCTACCATTAATATCCGGACACCTGCCTTTAGACAAAGAAAGAGCTTTTATTGTGTCATTTAATATTTTGTGCTGAAACCTTTTGCTTTTATGACGACCTTCAATCATCGCGGCATACTCTCAACCAGCTTTTTATAAATGTCAGGTGAGATGTTCCTCCACTCGGCCTTTAATGCAGCCACCAGTTCGGGCTTGTTCTTTGGGCGATCTCGACGTGCACGTACCCGACGATCCAATGCATCCCAAAGAAGCGCGATAGGGTTCAGTTCAGCATTCTGGGCTGGTCAATCCAACTTTTCCACATCCATGTCCTTAAATCATTCTGGTAGTATCCGAGCATGGCGCGTTGTCTTGCTGGCGAAGTATTGTCATAATGTTGGAAGTGCATAATTGTCCAGGCTGCCCTGGTATTGCACAGCATTCATGGTTTTGTCAATAACGACTAATGGGCCCAAGCCAAACCATATAAAGGAACCCCATATCATGACACTGCCTCCACCAAACTTCATTGTTGGAAGGATACAATCAGGAAGGAACTGTTCCCCTGGCATTCGCCACACTCAGGAACGGCCATCGGAATGGTAGAGTGCGAACCTCAACTCGTCTGTCCATAGGACTTTTTTTCACTGCTCTACAGTCCAGGATTCGTCCTGCTTACACCATGTTAATCGGCGTATAGCATTTGTTGAGGTGATCAGTTCTATTGAACTGCTGAAATAATTCTGTTGAACGTGTTATCTTACATTCGCACTGTTACATTTGTCTGTTCGAAGCCCAGTGTGCATATTTATGGCAGGTTCTGTGACGTGTTGCATGCATAGGACCTGTTTCCCCATCCATGGAGGGGTGCCGGATATTAATGGTAGGGCAGTGTAGATTCGACCTTTTTGATCTAGACTAGTCACGTGGCATAGTGTTTTGTGGAAGGCGCCACCAGTCCCGTACCAAGGATGGTGCCAGCAGATAATCCTACCCATAATGGGTTAGCGTGAGCTTTGCGAATCCCGCACTCCGAGGGGTGCCAGCAATCCCACACCTGGGATAGTGCCAACAATCTCACACCTGGGATAGTGCCAACAATCCTACACCTGGGATGGTGCTAGCAGTATATTCTATCTCAAATGGGTTTGCTTGAGTTCAGTGTTATGTCAAAGGTTTTGGAATTTTTCTGCTCAAGTTTGATTTGGTCCCAAGGGCGTATTGTTCTGTGGGGGGGGTTTATAATGTGTATATATATATATTATTATTTATATTAATTTATTCCCCTATTTAAACAACTCCCCTTTATAATATCTCCCCACTTGCGCATCTGACTTTACTTCTCAGAAAATTCTAAGTTCATAGGGGAGAAACTCTTATATATGTTTAATTCCCATTGGTTAGGCTTGTGTCCAGTACAACAAATAACTACACAAATGTTATACAAAAAAAAACAAGTTTATTTTATGCATATTTACAGTTAAATCAAAACAAATCTCATTAAGAATAAAATTTCACTGTTTCAACACCAAGGTACTTACAACATATACAGTCTCTTCCTATCTAACAGGCTCCTTTACAGACTTGACTTTTTTTTTTTTTATCTCACCTTTCTGATTATGCATACACAGGTTAAATAGTTACACTCTTTATATGCTCACCTTATTTCTGCTCCTATTACAACACAATCAAATCATACCTCATAGGTGTCATTAACATTTTTTAATCATTAAAGTTAAACATATCATTGATCATATTATTTTTATGTATCATCATAACTACCAATTTATTCTTTAATTCCCTATTCCTCTTTCTTATATATTTCTTTAACCATTATCAGTTACAGAACTTGATTACCAAAATACAATATTACATTCAAACACACCTTTAAGGGTTGGCAATATACATAAATTTTATCTCCACACATTTAGTATTTCTATTTTTTTACTACAATTCCTTCCGTTAACTTTCTCATCTACATTACTATTCTCCTTATTCCAAATTACTGCGTAAACCAACCATAATTGCCTTAGAGTAGAATTTACTCCTATTTGGTTCACCCATATAATCTTATCTTTATCATTAAATTCCCCAATTATCGCACTACAGTCCTTTCTCTAGCTTTTAACTTACAGTATTCTCAAATTAACTTTCACTTACTTAATTTCTGTGATCAGGTGTCTTCATAAGGGCCTTCTATCCTATCCTTATCCAGAGCTGCTATCTTCTGCTATCCAGGGCAACATCTTACAGCTTCCAGGGCATCATCATATGCCATCACAACTGCTACTCCGCTTTCAGGATATTATCGCCTTCCTCGGTGGACTGGGTGTTCTAAGGGAATCTTCTTCTCTCATTCTCACTGTTTGCAGAACTTCCTTTTACTACCCCTTTCCAGTTCATCTCCTAATTTCTCACTCACTACATTACTGATAACCCCACTTCGACTTTTCTTTGTCGGCTATTTCTTCATCATCTTTCAAGCAACTCCTCACCGACTCACCCTTTCACTAGCACCGCTCAAAAAATTCTCCTCTCCCCTTCTCTTCCTTTTCCACTCTCTCTTCCCGTGTCCATATCCATCCACAATTTTCTCCCCGGAGTTTTCGATGCCTTCCCGGTGTTTTCTTCCAATCACTCTTTCTTTTCCATTTTCTTTTCTTTTCATTTGTTGGAAGGCCTAGTTCAGCCTACCCCATAGCACTAGCACGTGATTCTCTACCCCTTTCTTTACAACCTGTTGACATCCGTCGGCCGAATACTTCAAAACAACTCTTCCTGTCTCATAACAGCTTGTCTCTATAGCACTCAAAAAAAACCACAAATTGTGACACTGGAGACATAGCGTCTATTTTTAGAAACAAGTGTGTGTTGTACAGAATACGTTTCCGGTGTGTGTCCACTCATAAACCTTAAGTTGTTTTTGTAGCGCCGGACCCCCTGCTGGGTTTGTCATAGTATCCTCCATCTGTTCCCTGGTTTAACGGAAGTAAAGCTAATGGCTCTGTTTTCGTTCCCGCTACTCTTTTAATTTTTATACCTCTTACCAGAATAATTCTTATTTCTGAAACTGCATATATTACCCATTTATCCTATTAATGGCAAGAATCAAAAGAAAACTAACTTTCAAAGTCTTAATAAAAAATATTTTATTTTTGTAAGATTTTCAAATCTTACAGTTCGATGTCGTGCTGAGTTCTGCCATTCTGGCTCTTCTTAGGGCAAAAACTTCCTGTGCATAGATTACAAGCGCTTTGTACGAACTTTCCTCTAGTAGGAGAGAGGAGTCATTGTATCGTGGAATGCTCTGTATTTCTGTGAGGAACTTAACCCTGTTGTTTTCGTAGGCGGGACACTCATACATGAGGTGCCCCAGGACTCCTCTTTGCCTCAGTGGCATCGGGTGTCTCTCTATATGCCCATAGCTCTCAACTTTTGTCGAAAGGGGACCATGTCCCGTGATTAAGAAGGCTACCTGCAGCCCAGGCGAGTACCAGTGAGGAGGCTTTGGGTGGTTTACACTGATTGTTAGTATGAATCGTCAGGTGATTTCTCCTTTCAGTGAAGTTCCCCATGACTGTTGCCATAATTCCAGTAGGTGTTGGGTGATGCGCCTTTTCTCTTGTTTCACGTCGTTTGTTAGACCTAGCTGTAAATTTAGTAGGCTTGTTTGTATTCCTTTCTTTAACCAGTAGAAAAAGCCTCTTTTGACAACCTCAAGGTACAATGGTTGATATCCAGTGAGCACCTGCAGTGCAAGGGCGCTGCCAGTGCGTCACTCCCTGCAGATTGATAAGAGCATAAACCTTTGTGTTGCGTTTAGCTTTTGCATGTTTCTCTCCAGCGTGGCTTGTTTAACCCAAAATGGATGCTCCATAACAGACGACTGGGACATAGATGACTTTATAGATAAATCTCAATTAGCCCTGCTAACCCGTCTTATCATGGCAGCATACCTCTGTATCTTTGTTGATAAATACTTGAGATGGAATTGAAATGTGAGTCCCGAGTCAATACAGATGCCTAGGTACTTTACTTCTGTGTATAGATGGATGGGGTGAAATTTAGTTTAATCGTTGGTGGTCTTCGTATTTGCAGTCTCTTCTTTAGAAGGAATGATTTGGTTTTTTCTTCTGAAATCGTCAGGTTTACATGGGCTGCCCAGTTTTGTAGTTTTTCTAATGCTCTGTTAGCTATTGTTTCCAGCGCCACTCTGGTTTATCGCACGTATAAGCAACATCAAGTCGTCCGCTAAAGCCAGAGGTTCAGCCACTCCCAGGTCCATCCCCAGGAAATCATCAAATACTATGGACCAGAGAAGAGGGCCAAGAAAAGGGCAGTAGTCACACTGCAAATAGAATTGTTAAAAAATTCGCTGTTCGGGTAGAACACACCACACATACAATTAACATAAAAAAATGGAGGAATGTATGTTAAGCGCCAAAGAAACTAACGTTATGAGGCATCAGTATATTGTGTATTTTGTAAACTGAGTGTATTTTGTGATTGATTGAATTTGCATCCCAAGGTGCCTATTATATGAAACATTCGTCTTCGGCGACACTGTTCCCAATAAAATATTCGTGAAAAAGATTTTGTTCTGTTAATTTTGTGGAGCAGTGTAGATAATTCTCATTCTCTCAGTTGGTGCGAATAAGAATTAAAAATATTAATACACGGTCAATTCAGAACCATGTACGACTATACTCATGTGCTCACAACTCTGCTACATCAGACCTATCAAACGATTTAATTTCTTCAGATTTCTACAAATCAACAATCCACTTATGATTTTCATATTTTGCATTCGATGATTTTGAAAATTTCTTTTTTTGCTAAGGACTTTGTGTCAGGATCACACTAGAAACACTGCTTCATCTCTGGTTACTATTTTCTTCAGCGCTTTCCGAAGATGAGAACAAGTGTCAAGCTTTCTCTTTTGTGTTATTCTTCTAAATGTGTGACACAGCATTTGCAGACACTTTTTTCAATTTTTAAGTTTCTCTCATAATGAGTTCGTTTATTGATTCCAGAATACAAACAATTTACAGACAATATAATGACGCCTCGTGGCCTTTGGCGCTTAACACACACACACATGCTGTTCTTTTTTAACCCCTGAAGTTATTTAAGATATTAAACAGAATCCATATTGGTCCAAACGTTTGAAGTCAATTCATTGAGTACTACGACTGTAGAAGCAGCAAAGGGTGGTTTACAGAAAAAGAGTTTCCCTAATTCGTTAAAAATAACATATCGCACATGTAAAATAAGTTTGCAGACCAATAAAAAACAATCATTACCAAGACTAATCAAATTAGCGAGGGAATTCATTTCATTATTTTAAAAAAACAGATATTTCAGATCATTCCACTAAAATCATTTCGATTCTAATTTGACTAATATATTCTCCTTCTTACCAGAAATAGCCTATGCAAATAATAATGGTACTTTTTTGAGGTCTTTTCAATTTCTTCGTAAAAGACTTCTGATAATGAGGTTTAAATGGAGTTTTAATGCGTGGAAATTTCTTGAAGTGCACAAACACATAACAGTCGCAAAGAAAACAAACAAACAAACAAAAAAATAATCACCTACAGACACTGGATGATGGCAAAAAAAAAATTCAAACAGTAATGGATTGCTCTTTCCAGCAAAATTAGTTATTAGATAATGTACACCTAGTTATCTGAAAATGGCCACTTGCAGTAATGTTGTCTATATTTATTGAATGTATATCAGCTTAAAAATATTGCATTTTGAGCTGCTAGACACATTTGTTTCTCTATCGGGGTATGAATATCTGTCTTTGCTTTATATATTATATAAATACTCGCGTCCAAAGTATTTCTCCTCAAACACTTCACCTCCACTCACACCAACACAACTTCACTTTATCCTTACAGCAGTTTCATGGACCTCCATATATCAATTTCCAGTTTTCTCCGAAACACTTTTTTCTATATTAATTTTTATCAATCTACCTTTGTTCGCAAGTTTAAGAGAAAACGTGAAAACCTTTCTTATATTAACATACAGAAAAGAACCAGCATTTATATCTTTATTTTTGTAAAACGTCCTAGGACGATTTATTTTTATATACAAGAAAATAAGAATCATTGATAATCTAAAAACACCGCTGTAGAAAGTACTTTTATTGGATTTCTATTTAGAATTTCCATCTTCTTAAGATGGAAATTCTTAACTGGTAAGAAAAGTTTCTTCAACGGTTAGATGCCTAGGCTATCTTTCGCACCTACGAATCCAACCCAATTGTGTCTGTGTGTGGAAACGATAGTTTCCAACCATGCACAAATATCCACTTCGCACTTCATTGAGGGGGATATTGCTTCAAAGAGATGGACGATCATGCATTATGTCCAATAGTATGCGTCCATTTAAACTCAGTACAAATTACTGACATAATTATTTAAAATTTTGTGGAAAAAATTGGAATTACTGGTAAGATCCTTCCTTCCATCAGGGGTCAGATAAAAGATAGGAGACAGAGGGTAGTCATGAATAGACATTCTTTAGGGTGGTCTAACATATCAAGAGTCCCTCAGGGATTTCTGTTTGGGAGCTTCCTGTGCATAATCTTTCTTAATGACATGGAGTACTGGAGTTGCCAAAGTCTGCTAATGACTTATAGGTAGAAAGAGTGGTTAACCAGTATATACAGGCCATGCTGCTTCAGAATAACTTCGTTAGCTTTGTCAAAGGGACACATATATTAATTCTCAGGGAGTAACACAAGGTTGGATCTATAACGTTTATCTTCCAGCAGCGTATTGTACACCGCTGATTGTTGTTGTTGTTGTAAGGTTTTAGGCGCATCAACAACTTAGACCATACTGCGCCGTATAATATCTGTGGTCTGGACGATAAACCATGCTACCTTCTCCTGAGACCGACTGACTCAGCCACGTTATGAAAAAGGCCCATAAAAATTCCTCACATCATTGACGGGATTCGAACTCAAGGCTTTTTCATCCGGTGTGGGAGGACGGCTATTATATTAACTGTGCTACCTATGAGGGCGTACATCTCTGGAATAAATTACGTGCAAGAGTGTCCGAAGCGTTGGAGTCCAAAGTGGAATCTGATGGCAACGTTTTGTGGATAGTTAACATATGAATGCTTGCTTTTATTTGAAAGGATGTAGAGGAAGTAAAAAGATTTAAAAGGATGTAAAAAAAAGCTGATACTAAAATTGACTTCCCTACGTTGTAATCCGATTCTGCTGTTCTTATAAAGTTCCAAAATTATTTTGCTCTATGTTTAGATTACTAAACATAGAGCAAAGAAACTTAAGAAATTTAAGAAACTTACTTTGAAATTATATTTCAAAGTAAGTTTCTTAAATCACATCGAACATTCACCTGATTGAAAGAACTGCGCTAGCGTTCTCCGCTTCTTAAGAGATTGTTACCTTGCTGTTGCAAGATAACATCACCGAGGAAGTAGAGGAAGGAAAGAAACGTACGATGTTTAGACTCTGTTAAGAATAAACAGATTCTTAAAACTTTAGACAGTGAAGTGCTTTTTAATTGAAGTATTTGGATCACAGCAAATCTGTATAACATATTCAAATATTATGTTAAGAGTAACATATTTTTCTTTCTTTGGTAACTGTATCGTCAGCAAAAAATCGCATTTGCATTTCCCCTAGCCACTTTTTAAAACTGTAATGGTGAAAAGGATTGAGTTCAGTATATAGACATATCATTTTAACAAGCGCAGCAGCTAGTAAACTGTTTCCTGAAGGCGCCCTAATACTTTTAACTTGTACCATCTGAATCAGCCGAAATAAGATATCGATGAGGTAATAAAAACAAAATAATGATGCAGAGTTCTAAGCGATTATTCACAATACACAAGCCTGCACAATTGCAGGCTTATGTACTGTGAATGTGTAATGTTTTATCTTTCTCCAAAATAATATTTTGGAGAAAGATAAAAGGCGCATAACGTTAACATGTTATGTTCACTTTTCAGGTTTAATAAACTGATGTTTTATTCAATGTGCCTTCTTTTTTTTTTACTTTTATTTCGCGGAGTTATTTCTAAAGCTCATTACTGTAATGGGATATATGGTAATCTGAACACGAGTTCTGGAAATTGTATCAACAACTAAGACGAATCGGAACCTTAAAATATAGAGATTGTGTGATCTGTCAATAAATATTTTTATGGTTGCAATAACAGGTTGCGATAAAAAGCGCTATTGTTCAATTCTATAATTCAAGTATATGAACATGCTAATGTGGCTTGAGACGAACTATGCTTTGCGTTTATTTTAAAGCTGGGAGGGGCCATGATCAATCGATAAGGGGTTGAATATTACTGCTGAAATTGTGCTTTAAACAAGCAGACCCATTGCAAGATTCATTGAGAAACTTGTTTATCGGAATACAAAAAGATGACTGCAGGTAATTCTTTAAACAACTGCGGCATTCTTCACTCGCTACCATCTTTGTTTTTTTTTCCGGTTTGTAATTTAATCAGTAATGTGATGTTCCGAGGCAGACAGAGACGTAATTTTCGGGTTGTATGAATCTCTAGAGCATCACTCGAAGCCTCAGCAAACCGTGCTCAACAATACCTTCAGGACTGGGCGGATCTATGTATGCCCTTAATTTCCCAAAAAAAAGTCAAAATCCATACTTTTAAAAGGCATCCTGCAGACCACAAGAACCCCCCTCTCCAAATCAAATTGCCAGGAAAATTATCAAACTTCTCACAGAAATTAAGCATCCTGGCATTGTCCTGGACTCTAAATTTAATTTTCATCCCCATCTAGCCTCTTTGCATACTAAAGTAAGAAATTATATCTCTAATATCTCAGATTAGGAGTGATTCAGGCCTAAATCATTGTTCCCTGCTAGCAATAACTAGGGCCTGCCTCACAGTAAATACTCCAGCCCTCCAGATCCTTGCTGGAGTTCTTCCCCTGGACCTGGAGGTTATCCGTAGAGGAGATCAGTTACGTCTATCCCGCGGCATCTTCACACCACTATCAGCAGTGCAGATACTATTAAGCAAGAAAAGCAGATTATCTCTAACAAACTGAACTAAATCTGGCAAACACGATGGCCCGACTCCAACAACGCCCATCAAAAAAAAAAAAAAAAAAAAAAAAGAAAAAACGTTTATTCCAGAAATAACAATTATCTACCCCAAACTTCCAATACGGTTCTCCCCCGGACTATATACGACCTTCCTATTAACAGGGCATGATCTCATCAACCAAAAATTAATACCTCTGGGCATTATCGCAGATTCCTACTGCCATTGTGGTCATCTGACCACAATGGCAGTAGGGATTGTCTAGTCTACATTGAGGCAGATGTAGACTAGACTTGCATCGTCTAGTCTACATCTGCCTCCGCTAAGAGTCGTAACCGACTAATCACAGATATACTCGACTTTCCACAAGACAGAGAGCACCTTTTCATAACAGACCAACTGCACTACTAAGCTTTTAATATTTTACTAACTTCGTTCAGCAGCTTTTCACCCGCAGAAGAACAACAATGGCCATAGAAAACCACACTCCTGTTGACCGTAACTAATGTCTCCCTCTGCGCCTTTCCCTCAACCTGAGGATCAAACTGAGCATCCTCGCCTAAAGGTTTTGCTAACTGAACCTGGACATGTCTTAAACCCAAGATGACTCCACCGATTGTGACTCTGCTGTTATTCCTAACCGGAATTAACAGCATCCCTGCTAGGACATTATTCGGCACGCATCAGCGGGCAAAACAGGCTAGCCCAGTCACTCAACTGGACAAGATTCTTCAATGACATCTCCTAACCCTGGAATTTCTGTCCCCATTAGAAGCTGGTCCTACTGACTGTGGGCATTCTGGGGTGAGTGGGTACATGTTCGATCGCAAACTTGACATTGTCTTGGGACGATATGCATATCCTGCTAGTAAAGGATAGGCTAATGTGCTAACCTCTTTGTCCAACCTGCTAACCTAGTTGGTACAGTTCCCAAGACCAATGCTAAATTCCGTGTACGATCATCATTTTGTTTGTGTTGAAGTATTTCTCTGGACTGACCTTCATACCAGACTTGACTTTCTTCTACGTCCACCTACATGGAATGCTAACTCTGGAACATCCAGGGTAGAATTCCCTTGCTGTTCCAGTTACATGGCTGGATAGGATTTCACCTGACTACGCTACCCCAAGTCTCCCTTGAGTGGGACGCTGGTAACCCAGTCCTCGGATCGGGTAGGATCCATTGGTTTCAGAGCTAATAGGGGACCACACCCAGCATTTTCGCTAGGTGGCTTTTTTTCCCTTTCCCTGGGGTTACTCCCTTTTCTCCTGATGGAGCCAATGTTCCGCTGACAACTACGGGGGTGTTTTCATATACATCCCCTCCCTCACTATTACTTTCAATCTTACCCCCTTTTTTGCGTATATCCTGTACTCCCCAGCACACAACCTTTTTTTTTTTTTTTTTAATTTGGTCTCCTTTCAGGAAGCTTAGCCTATTATTCTCTGGCAGGCACCAGCCAGAAAATAATAGGCAGCCTGGCTTAACTCCTAGCGGTGTGTACGGACAACGTGGGGTCCCATTAGGGACCTGCGGCCAAAAGACGGAGCACAACAACAGAACCCAACATAAGAAAGTGTTTTCTGTGGCATTCACTAACCTATAAATGAACATTTTCTGTTCATTTATAGGTTAGATCTTTGGAATGCGTTTATTATCTTCTTTCTGCCAATTTATTCACACTGAATCGATTTTTTTCGAAAAGTTCCCCACTGCTTGCACATCTTTGCTTTAAGTAAATTATTTATAATCTCATTAACCTGCATATCTTTATGCTTTATTTCCCACTGTCTCTTCAAAACCGTACGACGGTGGAAAGGGGAGGGCTTTCTTGCGGTCTCTTCTTTATTCCTCCATCTTTCTTGTTCGTCTATCTCTACAAACGCAGTTGCCCATTTTTTATTTACCACGGGATAGTAAAAATTCCAGTTAGATTCGTAATGACGATATGAGGAACTTATCGATGATTTATTTTTTTCAATGGAATTAGCTTTTGGTTTGGGGGTGGGGAGATGATTTGCGCAGTTTTAGCATCTTATTTTTATTTTCTGGGTAATTCCTTCTGTTCTTCTGAACATCACCGCACTGAGTTCTCCGATTTAAGTTTAAACATGTATCATTAAAGCTTTTTAAAATCACTCACACTTCACCATGAAGTTTTGTACTTCAAATGATTTCATAATTTGTTGATTCTTAAACTGTATAAATTTGTAAATGATACGAGGGTCATTTTTGAATTATTATCGTTAAAATAAAAGAAATGCTGTATTTTTATATGACATTAAATTGTGAAGCGAACTTATTTAATGAGTTTTGGAAATGGGCTCAGACAAGCTGGGTTGAAAATTACTATTCTTAAAGCGTTTTACTGTCCCTCTGAAATATTCCATTACACTTCTCCTCAAATAAAATGGATTTTGGAAGCACGGAATTTTATTTTTCGGTGGGAGTTCTAGCATCTACTACCTCTGTCGTACACAGCGTCTCTCTCGTGCGGGCACAAACCCAAAAAATTTACACACAGCAGATTTTTATATTCAATATTCTACTCTCAAGTCCACCTACTTAAACATCTAAACTTCCACGTTTGCTCTCAAAAGGCGCTGTTTCTCGCTTTAATCCGGTACTTTCTTTTTTTTTTTGTAAGCGATTTTATAAATTCCTACTCTTAAATTTCTACAAGTCCACTTACAGTCCATATAGTGTTTTTACTGCAATGACGGGTCGTGGATTTCTTTCCAGTGATAGTTCTCACTCTTGTGTTTTCAGTCCAGCAAACAGAAAATCGACCTCAGAACACAGGCAATTTACAGACAATATACACGAACCACATGGCCTTAGTCGCTGATGCTCCTAAAATCCTACAACAACGATGATATACTGTAGAAACCCAGTGTTATCTGTGATATACTAGAGATTTTACCTCTGAGGCTTTACTAAAATAAAAAGAAATAAATATTAATATGTTATTATGTAAATATTAACAAGAATTCGAGAAGATATGGACCAAAGAAACGTGTGTTATAAAAGTACATTTTCACACTGTGAGTTTCCGATACGAAGCTAATACGCTTGCAGTAAGTCTATAAACTGAGTGTGTCCATTTGTTGGTTTGCTTGATGAAAAACCCCAGTTTCGGGAAAGAAAAGCCCCCTCTGTTTTCACCCAAGGCCATAATATGAAAAAGCCATTAAAATGATACATCCTCTGATGGGATTCGAACCCAGGCCTTTTTCACGAGGCATGGAAGGAAGGCATATCATCCTAAGAAGAAGCGTATCACCCCTTAAGAAGCGCATCAACCCGACTGTACTGTCTTGTAACAACCGACAAACATGGAGGAGGATCAACAATGGTTTGGGCAGCAATATCTAGGTATTATTTAGGTTCTATCATCACCCTGAACGGGTGAATTACTGCCACTGATTACCTTGATATTCTGAGTGGCCAGATTCATTCCATGGTGCAAACATTGTTTCCCACAAATGATGCCATGTTTCAAGAAGATAATGCTCCAACACACACAGCTAGGATGTGTCCAGTCTTGGTTTGAGGAATATGAAACTGAGGATAAGCATCTCCTATGGACTGGAAAATTACGAGACTTATAAGTTATTGAGCCACTATAGGTATATTTGGAGAGGTCAGTGAGAAGCGGATTTCCTCCACATTCATCACTCAAGAAGCTTGAAACGTTCCTCCATGAAGAATGTTCCAATATTCGTCGTAAGACTGTTCAAGATTTATTTGAATCCATTCCGTAGAATAATACAAAGAAAAGGGTTGCCCAACAGCATATTGCTGCAGACTTCTATCTCTAATCACTGGCGTTTTCATTATTTTGTCAACCCCTATATATTGAGTCCGTAATTAATATTAATAAGGCCAAATGATGCGAGGAAGCAAATTTTTTTTGCACCATCACATAAAAATAAATAATAATAATAATTAAAATAAATCATCAAACTCGGACGATGTGCAGTTTTCCGGGATAAAAAATTAGTTTCCGGCATTAAAAGAAACATGCGCCCCTCGCCTGAGACCGACTAACTCAGCCGTGTTATGTATATAACAATGAACCATAATTACATTGTTATGCATATAACAATGAATCATAATTACAGTCGTGTTATGTAAATAACAATGAATCATTATTACCAAATGGAGAAATTTGTTCGATTTGCTTGGAATAATGTCTTTTTCCATTTCCTCTAAACGTTGAACTCTACATTTTTACTGAATATATATGTATTCAGTAAAAATGTATTTCGATAAGTGAATAAGCTTGCTAGGTTATAGAGTTTGATTACATTGTATTCATACTCTCATCTACCATTTTGAACACATAATGGTCCCGTTAACAAATGGCGCTGTTCACAAGGAGAGAAAGTTCAGCGAACTTTCTCTGAAGAAATTCCACCATGAAGAAATTTTTTTATATGTCTGTTATCATCCTCTCTTATTTGGGAGAGAGGTGAGAAAATGAAAGTGATTTAAGAGAAGCGCAAAGCTAAGTAAAATTAAATCGAAGAAGACAAATTATTTATAATGAAAGTACAGTGGTAACTGAAAAAAAAAACCTGTGAAGAATGCCGTATTCTTTTATGTAAATTATGAGACAGAATTTTCTAACTTTGAACGGATGCTGCAAATGGATGAGGGGGTTTGTCTTACCTCTCTCGCTGGCGTCATCCACCAATATCACTTCCTCTAGCAGTTCCCGAGGGGACATTTTAATAACACTATGAACGGTCCTTAGGAGGGTCGACCAGGCTTCGTTGTGGAAAACGATAACAATACTGGTGGAAGGCAGGAATTCCGGATAAACCTTCCTCTTGCAGCTGAAAATAGAATAGAGAAAAGGGGGTTAGCGCTGGTGTACGCCGCTAAAAACCGTTTTCCGTGAATTTCGTTCTCCGACCTGACAGTGAAATTACCTAACGTAATACTGGAACTTTGGAGTTGAACGTGTTGTTGGGAAGGAAGGGAGAGACAGTGCACGTGGTTTATAACACCGGCAGGGTATTTATTTAGGAAAATCGATAGAGAACTGCGCCAGGAGATTTCCTATGAGGGCTGTACGAAGAACTACGTCTTTATTAGCCCTTGTGGTGGTTCCTCGCTTTATATTACCAACTCGTGCTCTGGAAACAGCCCGTGGTTAAATAATCGGGGAATAAAGACCTGTAAGTGTGCCTGGGGTGGATCCCAGGCGCGCTCGCCTTGCAAGCTTGGCTAGCAAATTCCGCTTGCCACTCTAAATATAGAGTTCTGCCAAGAAGATTTGAATTTTCTTCGGACTTATGCCGCAGTGGAAGACGTGGTCGTTTATCGAAAGCACAATTCAGGTGTCTTAAAAATCACAGTTAATGGGCGTTCCTTAAATGGGTTTAGGGGATTCGTTTTATTAAAGTACTAATATTCTCTTTAAGTCCTTTCCCGCAAATAAAACACACCTCCGTGTCTCATTGCTTATGTTTGAAAACATGAAACATCTCTCATCCCCCGCAATCTACACACAAAAAAATGTAAAGAACTTAAGACAACTTAATTTGTATGGATCCATCTAAAGACTCCATCAGGTCTATTTCTCAACCAATCTGATTCAAAAGACAATACTGTTGAAAATGCAGTGTTGCTGTTAGATAAATATCCACGTTACTGTGTTCTGCAGCAATTACTCGCCGATTGCTTCTATTGTACTGTACAAAATGCAAGCTGTTATTCTGAATATAATTCCACGTGTTCTGCCGTTGATATATTCACAGAGACTGTAATGAGTATTCTATTGTTTCATCATTCTCATTTGTGCTATCCCATTGTTTCTGCTCGCTGATGTTGACATTTCATTATTGTTACAGCATTTGTGCAGCTTCCTTTTGCTACCAGTGCCAGTGGTCCATTGTTGCGTGATCCATGTTACAGCGATCAATAGTGATGCTGAACTGTACCACGAAACTAATGTCACCAGTTCATCGCTAATTTACGAGTCTGTCTCCAAGAAACCACTTCTAAATATAATAAAAAAGTATTTAGGAGAGATAATGCATTCCACAATGTAGAAGGCTGTTTGAAAAGTAAGATAAGGAAACTTAAATTTCCCCAATAATGAAACATCGAATGAATAATGGTACATTTTCCTTTTGCTACAGGGTGTTTATCACCTTTCTTGAAGTTAAGTGACTAAACCAAAATATGGCTGCCATAACTGAAAGGTTGAAACATGAAGAAAAGCATGTGGTCCTCGCGGTTAGTACATTGATAATAATTACCGCCTTCCAAGGTGTGGAAAACGCCTGGATTCCAAACCCTCTAGATGTGAGGAACTTTTATTGGATTTTCATCATCAACTTCTGGCTGTGCAACCACTGAACAAGGCAGAACAACGTTGTTATTGTATTAGGAACATCAGCGACTAAGGCCATATTGCTCCGATTACATTGTCTGTAAATTACGCTGGACGAAAAACCCGAGTTTCCAGCAGGAAAAACCATGCAACATTGGCCTGAGACCGACTAACTCGGCCACGTTGTGAAAAAAGGCCCATAAAAATTCCTCCCGTCATCAATGGGATTCGAACTCAGGTCTTTTCCACTAGGTCTGGGGAGGACGGCGATTCTACCAACTGTGCTATCCACAAGGGCAAGGCATAACAAAATGACCCAACATTGCCGTTGTCGTACTAGAGTTTTAGGAGTATCAGTGACTAAGGCCATATTGCTCTGTGTACATTGTCTGTAAATTGCGTTTGTCTGAAGTCGATTTTCTGTTTGCTGGACAAAAAAACTGAGTTTCCGGGAGAAAAATCATGCTGCCCTCGCCTAAGACTGACTAACAGCCACATTGTTAAAAAGGCCCATACGAATTCCTCCCATCATCGACGGGACTCGAACTCAGGTGTTTTCCTTCAGGGGTGAGGAGGAAAGCGATCCTACCAACTGTGCTTGATACCCACAAGGGTGTAACGCTGCCATTTACATATGATAGTGAGTCCACCTTTACGGATGGAGCCGCTTGTCCATCCGCCACAGCCTGCGCGGGTAGCACAGTGGGATTCTCACTGTCCTCCCCAAACCAGGTGGAAACGGCCCTGGTTCGAATCCCGTCGATGACGCGAGAAACTTTAATGGGCTTGTTTTACTCTGTGGCTGAGTAAGTCGGTTTCAGGCAGACAGCAAGGTTTTTTCTCCTGAACCTCGGGGTTCTTCGTCCAGCAAAGCAGGCAAATCAACCAGAGAACACACGCAATCTACCTACACAATACACATGGGTAGATGAAGTAACTTTCCGGGTGACCCTAATATAACAGTTTGGTTTTGTCTATCGGTCACACAGTTTCTCATTTTGCTCCTTGGGCTCTCATCTGTTCGGCTATTTGGTAAAGTGTCTAGCACTGAACCGATTATTAAGATGAAATTTTGAGATCTTTTTGAATGGAAATGTCTGCAAATCTTACAAGAGCAGCAAGGCTTCACCCATGACACAATACAACAAATTCTTCGCGTCAATGAGGGGATTAGAAGTCTTGTCTTTTCCTCCCAGTATACAGAGGATGGTGATTATACCAACTGTGCTAGCCACCAGAGCCCAAATGCTTTTATTTAATTGGGACTCTTGTCTGCATACCATCTACAAACGCTTGCAATAAAACACATGCACGATATTCAAATCGTGCGTCTTCAATTTAGTAGAAAGAATCTTTCCGAAGGAAAGTTTCTCTCTGCTAAACTAAAGAATACTGAAACATAACGGTTAATATTTTAAATGGAAAAGGGTTACTGCAATTGCGACTATCTTCAGCAAATGAAACAGTTATATTTTTGCAAGAACTGGCTAGTTTTTGGCTTCTACTGCTAATAGTAATTCTAGATCAAAAACCAGCAGAATTGGGGTAGACCGTTCTTCCTAAGCGGAGACCTTGCTTCGTAGACTTTCATTTGTTCAGCCCACTCAAGAGCGCTCTACGGAAGTAACAGTTTGAATTTGTGATGGCTTGAAGAGAACAGTTCCTACTCGTTCCTACTTTCTCTCCCAATGTCCTAACTCAACTGCTGTTAAGAAATATAAGTTGAAAAGTAATGGAGGTTTGTAGAAAAATAAGTTCGCAGTAATTTTAAATATAGTTAATTATTACTGTGTTGCTGCTATGGGAAAATTTAGAATTGCAGTCATATGAAGTGAGTAAAGATAATATTATCAAAAAGGATTATATCAAATGGATAGAAAATCACACAACACAGAGGATACAGGAAAGTCTAAAGCTTTATGGCTAGCGACAGGACTGATTATAATTTGTATGCAGTTCATTAAGAATGTATATACCTGAAAGTAATATTTTATACGTAGCAATTAGTTAAATACTCATAGAAGATTTGATTGAACAAGCCAGTAGTATTATGCTGATTTCCATTAAGAAAAGAATGATCACCAGTAGTTGGAAATATTATTAGAATAGCGTTGTTAAATTCAAATCATCAGCTTAACTTGTGGACCAATAAATATGTCATCTTTCACTTTTGCGATTTGGAAACATGGACTGTATATACTTGAAGGTGCCACTTTGCGGATCCAATGAGTTATAAATTGCTTGACCAGTCCCAGCTTGATATACAGTGGCAAAACAAGAACTTGCTTCTTTAAACCAAAGGACTGTTTACAACACTGTGTGCACCAGGTTGCAACTCAATGGTAGACCAGTGAGTTGCAGACCATTCTCTTCTCCTGTAATGCTGTCACATATGTAGAGAGGGGAAAAAAAGAGAACTTAGCGAAAGGGCTTACAAATCCAGGAGCCCCAGCATCTTGAAGTCATTCCAAACGTCCTATGTACACTGGTTATACTTGATCTTCTTTAACTCACGATGCAAGCCCTCGTGGGTAGCACAGTTGATAAGATCGCCGTCCTCCCCTACACCGGGTGGAAAAGACGGAGTTCGAGTCCCGTCGATGATGGGAGATGTTTTTATAGGCCTTTTTCACAACGTGGCAGAGTTAGTCGGTCTCAGGCAAGGGTAGCATGGTTTTTTCTCCCGGAAACTCCTGTTTTTCGTCCCGCATGCAGAAAATCGACCTCAGAACACACGCAATTTACAGACAGTATACAGGGAGCAATATGACCTTAGTCGCTAATGCTCCTAAACTCTACTCCAACAACAACACATGCTGCATAATTCCTGTAGTCTTTTCTTTACATTTTCTGTGATGCTACCTCTTCTGGACTGCGACTAATACCGATTTCTTCGTAAAGACGAATCAGATAAAAAGAATAAGACACAAAAGGTCGTGCAGTAGTGTAAAAACTTGCACAAGTAGGACACTTTTTATACAGCCCTTTTCTTTTTATGTGGAAGTCTTTTAGCTGAGATACAGTAGATTTTTACTTTTAAACACAATGTCAGGAGATCTGCATTGGATTTGGTTAGACCGAAGTCCGTCACTAATTTATCCAATCCTACTAATTAAAGAAATATGCCGCTTTATTTGAATAGGCTTCTGAAGCGTAATCCCAATTATGCTGTTCACTAGATTCATTACCAAGTTCTGAAGACCCTTCTCTGGAAGGTGGATCGAAAATTGGGTTATTGCTATATAAAACCTGAAGTTAATTGAACTAGCGATCGATCAGGTGCCATCGACGTAAGATACAACGCAAAGGCTGCATCCTGTATCATTTTAAGAAAACGGTTCAAAGAATTTATACAAATGCACTGCCTCTTTGTAAAACTAATTCTTTTCTACTGGAATACATACATGATACTCGTAAAATAGCTGTTATTTTGTATGATTTACATTTTTACAAAGGCGCGAGGCTCCACGTGGCTGTTCCTTTGCACGTACACGAATCTGAATCTTCTGTGGCATAGAACTGTGATTATTATTTTATTTATTTTTTCTGTAGAGAATTGATTATTTTGCATTAAAATACGTGATCTGACTTCCGGGGTGGAGAGAGAGAGAGAGAGAGAGAGAGAGAGAGAATGTGCTTAAGGTTAGAGAGCCACGAATTAATACCAACATATTTACAATTTATTACATATACACCTAATTCTGTTTTTGCACGAACTTTTTTTACACGAATTTGATTTAACACGAATTCAAAATAAATATTTCATTCTCCTTTTACACGAGTCATTTTGATTTAACACGATTTCTATGAATTATTTTTTTTGCCTAAATTGTAAGAATTTTTTTTTTTTATTTGTGGCATATTAGTATCATTTCTATATTACACGCACCAATAGATTGGATAACAGCTAGTGTATGCGTTTTGAAACGCGTGCTTTTGCTTACCAATGTGTACGTCTAGGTATCTATGAATCATCAACGTTTTTATTGAATTTGGTGCACATCTACGGTATTCCTGCATTGTGAAAGAATCTTTAGTGAAATTTGTGCACATATAAATTTATTAATTTTGCCGATAGTCAATAAATTGTAAGTTTACAAATTTTTCATACCTTTTTTTATTAATTATAACTGAGATATTTTTCGGTAGCCCTTATATAATGTCGAATAATTCGCCTATTACCAAAATGAAAAGGAAAACGATTTCTTTGGAACTTAAAATTCAAATTTTAGATCGTCTTGCAACTGGACAAGTGGCTACGTCTGTAGGAAAGCATTTTGGTGTACATGAAGCTACCGTAAGAACTATTAAGAAAAATGAAGCTGCAATTAGGAAGTCGGTATGTTCTGGAACAAAAGTAAGTGTTAATTCATCATCATATACAAGAGATATTGTCAAGGAAAAAATGGAAAAGGCCCTGGTAATATGGATAGAAGATCAGTCACAAAAAAGAGTACCAGTAGATGGAAATGGCATCAAGCAAACAGCACTAAGAATTTACAGACAGATTAAAGAAAAGGAGCCAAGCACTTCATCTCAGTTAAACAGAAAGTATGAATTTTCTGCGAGTACAGGTTGGATGACAGGGTTTCTTAAAAGGAATGCTCTTCATAATATAAAAATTAAAGGTGAAACTGCATCTGCAGATGAATCGGCTGCTAAAGTATTCCCGCAGGAACTTGCAAAAATTATTGAAGATGGAGGATACACTCCTGATCAATGGTTTGATCAGGAGTGTATCCTCTTGATCAAACTGGTTTGATCAGGAGGATACACTCCTGTATCCTCCTGATCAAATGAAACTGGTTTCTTCTGGAAACGAATGCCGAATAGAACGTATGTAGCCAAATCGCAGAAAACTGCTGGTGGTTTTAAGGTAGCTAAGGATCGTGAGACCTTATTATTTTCCTCCAACGCTTCAGGAGATCGTATGTTGAAACCACTGCTGGTAAATCGAGCCCTAAACCCACGTTCAATGAAAGGTGTAGATATCAATAAACTGCCTGTTCACTGGATGGCAAACAAGAAGGCCTAGGTGACCACTACTATTTTTACAGAATGGTTCAACAAATGTTTCGTCCCAGAAGTCAGACGTTATATGAATTTGAAAGGTCTCGAATTTATAGTTCTTCTGATTCTTGACAATGCACCTGGCCATCCTGTCTTGGAACACCCAAACGTACAAATTTTATTTCTGCCACCTAATACTACATCTTTGATACAACCGCTAGACCAAGGTATAATTGCGACAATTAAAACATACTACGTAAAACGAACATTCCAACACGTTTTGGACAAACTGAATGATGAAACACTAACAGTCATTGATGTGTGGAAGAAATTCTCAATTATGGATTGTATCAATCAAGTTGGATTAGCGTTAAACTGAATTAAAACCAGCAACTTTAAATGCGTGTTGGAAAGCGGTTTGGCCACAATGTGTAAAAAGCAAAAATCCCATCATCCCTAATAAGACCGAATTTTCTAACATCATTACAATGGCACACAAAATTGGTGGAGAAGGATTCAATGATCTATCGTTTGAAGATATTGATGAATTGTTAACCGACAAAGCCCTAAGCGAAGATGAAATATTAGAGGTTGTCCTTGGGACTCCTTATCCCACAGAACCTAGTGATAATGAAGAAAATGATCCTGTTCTAAATGCAGATTTAATAAAAGAAGGTCTGGAACTGGCCAGAAAATTAGGTAATCATTTTGTCAAACATGACCCTAATGAGGAACGCGCTGGGAAGTTTCAACGTGAACTGAAGTTGTTGACAGCCTCTTACAGAGAATTATATAACGGCCTAACCAAAACACGAACACAACGATTAATAACTGAATTCGTTCATAAAACCGGTGAAACATCAGCACCAGAGGAGACTCGTGCTGATTTTGCTCAAGAGATCACAGAAAGAATTTCATTAATAGAGGAAGAAGACGATGTCCACAACATTTCTAGTGATGGCAGTGATATTCCAGTCATACGCAAACATATGCGCCGTTTATTATCAGAAAGTGAAAATGAATAAAATCTTGTTATGTGTAAAACAGATTTTTTTTGTTCATGAAGAATTTTTTTTCATTTCATATGCATACAAATTTATTTTAATACATTTTAATTACATATTATTACATGTGTATTTTGTTGAAATAAAATAATAAGCTTAAAACGAATATTTTTATGTGTTTTTTTTAAATTATTTTTACTGATTTTTTTAGATCCGGAACCAATCTTCTTTTCTTCCATAAATACAATGTCTTTTTTTACACGAATTTTTTTTACACGTATTTTTCAGGAACGTATCTATCGTGTAAAAACAGAATTAGGTGTATATGTTTATAAAGTATAGGGGGTGATCGAAAAATCTCTCAAATACTACTAGACATACAATATTCAATTTATTGGCAAACAATTTAAATAATATTTACAAATACTAAATGCATAATAGTTTCGTGGACTTAAGGAAGTAATTTATACGCTTACCGCCTTCTTTACACTTTTCTGTGCAGTGTAATAAAGTACCACTGTAAACTTTTACAAGAAGGAGAAAATGCCAGACTTTCATACGTCATACTAATATAAATGCAGATTATGGTTAGTTGTTAAGCCAGTTTTTTTAAATCTTTTATCATTTAAGAATTTCTTTAAGGACTCATCAATTAGTTATTGTTCTTTTGTTATCGCTTCTTAATAGTGCCTCACCATTTCTAAATCTCTGAGTGTAGCGATTATGAATTTATATTCGCATATTAATGTCATGTAATTATTTAAACGTTTTCAAAATGAAACTAAATTTAAAAAATTATTGATCGTAAAAAAAATATATTGTCGTTCGTTCAAGATGTTTGATAAGCCTTCAAAGTAATCAATTTTAATAATCAAAGAGATTTGTAATCAAAGAGATTCTCAACAAAAATTCGTCAGACCATGACACAGCCAACGTTGATGTTTTAACCCTTCCTGCACCAAGAATCCAATGATTCGTGTTATTTTCGCTGTACACAGGTCCTACTGTCAGCAGGGTACACAAGGCAGTGTTAGGGTAGGCAGAGGTAGAAAGATTACCCGCTTTCCGGTAATCAGCGCCAATGCGATGTTATTGGCTTAAACGAAACATGTAAGTTAATTCGAAACGCCATAGTAAAAACGTATCGGAATTTCTTACCACTGTTTGACATCGGCTTTGGTATCCAGTAAGCTTTTCCCAGTTTAAGCTTGATGGATACCGATGCCGATCGTTAATTTTTAACCATGGATATTGATGTCTTGATTTCAAAGATTTACATAAGACGCTCGGTATGGGATAAAGGGGGCAAATAGCACTGAAAGAGGAATACTGTACTGCAGAAAAATGTTGACAGGAAAAAAAATATATTTGTTATCTTAAAGTAACAGTCTTTCTTCCTCCAGTAGTGATGGCTGCTTATGCAAAAGGTAATTCATGTTTTATTGGTCGACGTTCAGCCTTTTTCAAAATAGAATTAAAAGTATCTAATTTCATTTAATATATAATTAAAACTCTCTCTTCATGTCTTTCTTCATTCACTTAAAAAATATCCACGAGGTTTAATTGCTCCTCTAAAGAATCGGAACTTGAAGACACGCATTCCTCTTAATTCACACACATAAACGCATTTTACAACTTTAGTCTCTTTCTAATAAATGCCAGTTCGGGTGCCGACAATACGTAGGGCTGGTCAACCTGCTGTTACGTTTGTATCCTTATTCATATAACCAAATAGGTAATTGGTTTGATGGTCTGCTGACAATGTTCCTGGAACTAAACGAATTGCTGTTTGTCTTTGAGGTTAGTCATTGTGTGCTTGTGCGCATATACCCCAACAGAAAACGGATTCGACCCATTTTGATGCTGGAATTAGAAACCGGCAACTCATGTTTCTCTGTGGCTAGAACCATCCTATTGGCCTAAATCATTATCACACTAAGGACATCACTACTTTTCTAGAATATTGACAATCATGCTACTTAGCAAAATAAAGTGTTCCAAGTTGTTTAGCCACCATGGTGAAAAACGTTTTTTGAGTGGCAAGTAAATTGAACTTTGGTTGTGCGTTTGAACAACTTCGATTAATGTTGTGTCCGTGCGTTTAATGACGCGTGAAGAGAACATTAACATTGATTGATTAAGTGCAGTGTAGCAATACCCTATAATAAATTAATGACATGTCATTTCAAAATTTCTTAAGGCTCTTGTGACCCTGAAAGCCTAGGGGCTCCTGTAACCCCCCATAAAATTAAATAAATAAATGGTAGAACTGCTGTAGCTCTATTGAACACAAGGACAATTTTCTGATTCTTTAAATCGCGGTATGGTGAGTGAATGAATGATGCGAGATCGAAATCTAGTTTCAGCCATAATGTTATCGTGGCACAATATGGCAACTTCCATATTAACTGTGGAAAGAAGATATATATCTGAAAACTGAGCAAAAACAAAGGAGAAAAAACTTATTTATTCTAGAAGGCATCTTTACCAATTGATATCATTCTGCTCTCTAAATATCTCCGTACTGCATAGAAAGCAGGGTCATCGTGCGTTTTATTTCTTCCAACTGGTTATCGATTCCTTCTACTTAAATTGAAATATTGCCATTTCTTTTGATGGCCCTCGACTTTTCGTTTGATATTCTCTCTCTCTCTCTCCCACTATGTTTCAAGTCTCCTAGTTATTTGATTCTGCCCGTGTTTTATTTACAGAAAAACACTCCCTTCCTTTTGGAATCCTGCCACTTGTCACGGATGACGTACCCAGGCACGTTCCATCGATTTTCGTTTATTCAGCTACAAAAAAAAAATCTATGTTTTGTATATCAAAGCATCTTCCATTTATTACTTCTTTCTACTTTAAAGCTAGAATCGTTTTCGATTGGAAGAATGGTTACTGATGCTTTTCAATCGAGCAAAATTAATTTCTTTCATTTTTATTTCGGTCAGCTGTTGTTTTTTTTTTTATGAAATCCATAATACATCTGGACCTTAGATCTAACTAAATTAGCCAGTATTTAATTCACTTAAAAAGAAATGGTTCAAAGAATGCTGCCATTTGTTAATATACTATGCTAGATATTCTATAAATAAGCCCCTGTGTCATGACCAGTGCATATAAATATACGAAACTGTTTTATAATTTGCACACGGACAAAGATTGCAATGAACTTCAGACAAGCAACACTAATACAGAATGAATTACTTTAAATTTGTATCACGTTAACTATTTACAAATAAGTGTTCTTCCAAAAAGTTCCACGTTGATTGCTGTCATGGCAACACTGTTTACAATTTGCTAAGGGCTTAAAGTGGCTATATATTGAAAAATAGTTCAGTCCTTGTAACTTTCATGACTTTGCCTTGGCGTATTATAGTCTTCGTCTCTGATGAGCCAATAAAAAGGAAACAACCAACCTCGTAGCTTTGATTAATGGGCTTTAATCAGGAACTAACCAATATATAATAGAAGACATTATTGTTCGGCTAGGTCATCAGCCTCCCTCTTGTTTTTGTACGGAACTCATACTGTGATGAAAGTCACTAAGAGTTGCCTCGGTATTGTAGCTGCACTTCGAATAAAAAGCACTACTTCATGAAAGAAGAGCATTTTTAATAAGTGATGGTGGAGCAATTTGGTCCCATTACCCATAAGACTCCGTAAAATATTTGAAAAGCAAGTGAAAAGATATATTATAGAATGCTTTTAAAATAAACAGTAATATACTTCTCCCATGGAGCATTCCTTTTATTGTTGGCGAAATACCGAGCACACTCGTGGTTGGTTGATTCACAAATGAGATCGATGAATTTCAGTGCAATCTTAGCTTGCTCACAGGTACATAAAAAATTGAGATTATTACCTTACTTGTACAATATTTTACAGACAACTCGTACAGCTGAGTCTCTTGTCCTAAAGAGGTATACCTCTTAAATTAAGTAAATTAATTTACTTATTTTATTAATTAAAATTAGTGAAGCAAATTAAAATTATCTTTTCATCAGAAACTCCTATTTCTGATTCAGAGATTATCAACACTGAGATTCTTCTTTCACGAGAACTGCAAGTATCAATTATCATAAAAGGAGAATTAAAATGGTACAAAAGCCTAATTAATAATATATACAGATTATATGTAAGAGAGGTATAAACAAGTGAAAACAAAGAGCGCACAACTCTTTGAACACACGTTAAATTATTCAGGATTTTAACTGAATCTTACCCTTCCGATCTGACATCTGGTAAGGTCCTATTTAAGGCTATTCGATCACTAGCTAAAAGATTAAATTGGTTTAACTTAAACTTTTCTTTCTTCAGCGGCTCTTCTTCTGGAAGTATAATTACAGGTCGTCCCATCTCACCAGGCCAATTAGGAGGATTACTGGAGATCACTAAAAGAACACATAAGTCGAAGAATATCATTATGATATACATGAAAGAGTTATACATTCTCAAGTGAAATATTTCATGAAAAGGTTGAGAAATAATAGGCGGCTCAAGGTTACTGCATACTCACTCCACATTGTGACTATGGAGTGGGTAGGCCTAGTGAAAGACCTTGAGATGCCTACTGCTTATCTTCTTACTATTACCAATCACAATAATATAATCATCACAACAATTATTCGAATTGATTCTTGAGATTTCTACTTCTACTTCTTCTGCTGTAAAGGAAAGATTAAAACTAAATTCAGGAGGATAACAAAAGGCGTCTCAAGGTCACACACTCCTTACTAAGGAGTGGGAAGACAAGTTTTTGGTAAATTAAGTAAAGTTACTTTTTTTCGGGTTTTCGAAAGCCTCGTGGTTTTCGTTTGATATTTATCAATTACAAAATACAAATGTTGTTCAAACTCATCTTTTAGTTTTGGATATTATAGTACAGTGTAGGGTCCATACGATTATGTGCATTGGATGGATTACGTGGTAGATTTGTCTCAATAATGAAATGCAACGTTTTATTTAGGGCGTTTACTAAATTACGTTAGGTGGAGCAGGTTAGAACGTGACAACGTTTTCCCCTTGAGCACACAGTTATGATATATAAAAGGAGAGGAGGCTGTGTCCATAAACGCAACAAACCCTCATTAATAGAGGTACCATTTAACATGAAGAAGCCGGTTAACGAGTGGCTTTCACGAAGTCGAACATTTCCATAACATTTAATTTACTTACCATGAAGTTTCTGCATTGAGTAATATTAAGTGCATTCTTTCTCCGTATTACAGAGTGATGGCCTATATCGATTTAATTCAAAGAAGCGTTCCTTCTGGAAGGATTTCTTTATTAACACCGCTCCGGTCCTCAAAAATATTAACTGGTCAATCTAACTTCCTAACAAACTTAGAGAAAGGCCGAAAATTCAGTTTTCTTCTCCTTTGTATCATTCTTGCAGTATTTTATTTTACTCAGTCGGGCATTCCTAACTCAATTTCAAAAAGATGAAATTTGCACAAGTTTTTCTAGGAGTACAGCATTAAGATGACTCACTTCTTAAGAAAAAAAGAAAGAAGATCGCCATAGTCAGAGGTACGAGTATAGTTCTGTTTCAAGAAAAAAACAGGCTTAACTTTTAAAAGTTAAGCCACGCAGAAATATAAGTTGTGATTTGCATATTATGAAGTCCCATTTGATCAATGCCAAGGCGCAAGTCATGAGACGCTAGTGTTTCGCTCTGGTAAATCCGCGTGTTCCAAGGCCAGTTAATCTGTATGTGGAAAATACAAACGTTGGACAACATATTATCACATTAGTCCTTTGGAAGAAACAGTTAACAGAATCAGATTCGCACAAACATATCCTTCAGGGGCTGTTTCAAAAGTCCACAAACTTTGACTCTACACCTCGAACAGTTATAATACATTCTTTCGTGTGTTTTGTGATATATCGTACGTCTCTGTGAATAAATATATAATAACAAATAATAAGACTAAATCATTTTTGGTGTTTCGTAAAATTTTCAGAAATTCTGCGAGAAATACTTCTCTATTGTAATTCTTCTCTCTATGTCTCTATCAATAAACAGGCTGTCACTTTTTTTTAATAAAAAGCTTGAAATATTTATTGAATTTGCACGAAGTTAGTCAGGGTGTTCAGTTAAACTCTCACGGTGGATTTGATCTCTTCTAAGAGTAGTATACGGTAAATATAAAGCCTGCCAAAATCTTTACTTCGCTTGTTACAGCTTTAGTTCATTTGTTTGGGCGTATTTAGGAATACAGGAGCCTGAAATTTAAGGTATTATTCAAAGGGCCGTAATTGGTAGATAAATTGCGGGGTGAAGTCTGAAAGCTGTTCAGGATCTCTAGCAACAATGAAGTATTTAATATCATCGGAATAAAATCTTGGAATATGTGATAAAGTTACTGGAGACAAAAAGTAAGATTTCTAAGTTCGCTGAAAAACGGATAGGATGCCATCCTGAAGCAATTAAATCCTCGCTCCAAGAAGAACATATCACATTGTCGATTACTGTTTGTAATGCAGAGACATTTGTAGTATTGAAAAATTGCTTTCAGTGGGTTTAAGAAGTTTCTTGAATTGTCAAAGTGGACGACCGCAATAGCGCTGAGGCTTATATGAATAAGTTGTAGTAGACAGCACGAATACCAAGAAAGATAACATCTGTATGTTTATTGCAGACACTGCTTCGTGGATCCTGATTAGTGTTTCAAGTAGGTTTTGTTGACTTAATGAATATAGCCAATGTGTATTTGAACGTAGAGTTTTCAACACGGCAAATAAAATCTACAAGGGCGTTCTTAGAAGACCGACCTGGAGAAAAACCATACTGGTTGGACGCAAGATCTTTTTCAAGGAAAAGAGAGTTCAACCTTAGGGCAACTAGGCGTTCCAATAATTTCCCCAAATTGGCCAGCAGTGCAATTGGCCGATAAGATCTAGACTCGTCCTGGTGATTGTTGGGCTTTTTAATCAAGCTCAGAAGAGCAGTTTTCCAGAGTTCCGGAAAGTGTCCTTCCTACAAGAATTTAACACATGATAAACTGCAGGGTGAACACTTTCAGAAGCCCTGGAAAACTGCTCTTCTGAGATTGATTAAAATCAGGGGGGGTCAGGCTCTCGAATTGAGACAGCGCGAGCACTATTGGGACTAGCCCACCTTCCTGTGGTGTGGACGAGTACCCAGAATCATCTTTTCAGGTGACTGATGCTTCTGGGTAGCCAACAGGCCAGAACATAACAGAATGCACACAAACCTACGTCATTCATATTCATATATCTGACCCATTTGTAGTGATACTCTTCTTCACAGAGATACGAGGCGGATGTGAACTGACGTTAAAGGAGCCGCACTTTACAAAAACACATGTCCACATGCCTCAATACTTTTCTTTCTGTTGAAGACGTCGCTTAGAATCTCGTCCTACACTGTAAGATGGGATTCTAACGGAAAGAATGGGACTGCCACTTCCCCTTTCAGCGGGGCTGAATTAGCCGATCTCAGGTAGAGGAAGTGCGGTTCTAGAGATAAGCATTCCGTGCCCCCCCCCCCCCCCACAACATGTGCGTCTGCCAGTGAACACACACTTCTACAGAAACAATATACTTATAGTCCCCAATCTAGGAAGCTTGTTGTCCTGCAGTGCACAAGAAAAGGCTGATGAAGAAAAAGAGGCAAACAGTTTTGTAACGATAAGGTACGTATTTTTGAGATTGTTCTAACAAAATTGTTATTTTATAACAAAGAAGATTCATAATGATTCGCACCGATTACAACAGTGTAAGTTTAAAGGTTTATGGAATTGCATTAAACTTTACTTTAACGTTAAAATCTAGTGTTTAAGCCCATTGTTAACTTTTGCAATTACTGCCTATAATAGCAATTGCAAATAAAATAATAATAACAAAAAGGGTAAAACAGCAATAGCAGAAATCAGAGATAGCTATGGAGTAATATCATTCTCGGAGCATGCTTTCATATGAGACAGAAAAATAAACAATATATAACACAACCAGTTTGAGGGATCGGCTTAATGGGCGGGTGCCCAAGGTATCATGATCCAAAAGGCTAATTGAGGCTATAATATTTGAAGTCCACCACTGAATTCAATTGGTTTTCGACTAGTTTTATTAAGTGATATCATAATATCTTGAAAAATGAATATTGCTGCTGTATTTTTATAAAATAAATCATGGTAAGTTGATTCCTAAAGTGTACGTGCATTTTTCAGTAATTTATTTTGCAACTAATAGTTGTTTACTTATTATATCAGAGAATGTTTGAGGCACAGGCGGCAGATACATGAAGTACTACAATGAGAGGGAGCCGAGAAAGTTTTCAGCTGAATGAAGAGATAACACCTAGAAAAGGGGGAACTGTAAAGATGTCCTTTCTTCGGGGGAAAAAGGAAGAAAAGTTGGACTGAACCAGTATATTGTGACAAGACTTGTGAAAAAAAAAATGACAGAAGGCTGATATACATTGAAGGAATCAAGAAAACGAAAGAGGTGCACAGTGACAAAACACAGGATTTGGAGTTGGAAAAGTCGCTGAGATCGGAGTTATTGTGAACAGAACTGAAAGCGAAAGAATAGAAGAGATGGCTGACGTGACAGCGAGTAGTAGAACTAAGATTCAGACACCGTTGATGGCTGCCGTGCCTGTCGATCACGAACACATGGGTTGGGAACGTCTGATCTGAATAGAAGGGATGGTATAGAAAGTGGACACTAGCAATGCGGAATAAAGAATCTTTTATGAGTTGGAAGTTAAATAAACGAGTCAGAAACGAAACTTTGTCATCATTTTAAAGAACTCGTGAAGTGAAACAGCGACGCTTACCTGAAGCATCAGTAAACTACAATTCCAGAATAATTTTACCACAAGTGCAGCAAATGAAAGCGTATATGAGTCGCTGTAAAGAAGAATAAGTCTATCCAGTCGTGATCATTTCGATAATGGAGAAGACAAAATAATTAAGTCATTTTAACATTTCAGATTCATTATAACGTTTGATAACATAATTTTTATTAATTAAAGTGATTTTAAGATGTAGAAATGTTGTTGCTCATATGCGGTATACTTTAAAAAAACTCCAAGGAGTATTACAGACATAAAAACAGGTTTAAAAAAATAGTATTAATAACTACCACACCACCACTAAATTTTATATCTAATTCCCTTTTTTGTGGTGGATATTGCATTCTTAAATTTATGGGAGAGAATTTCGCTGTGTGCATAAATAATTATAAGCAGGCGTTCTTTTATCGTTTTTATTACAAGGACTACAATCTGTTTATATTAAGGCAAAACGAAGTGTACAGAAAAAAGGTAGGAATTACAGAACACTTTATTACGCTGCATTCTTACATTACTACCCTCACGAAAACAATTTAAATAAGATGTTGCCATCCAAAGTTATTTTGAATTTCTATCATTTTACAGCAGAACAGAAGGAAGATAGCATTCATGTGACAAACTCGTGTAGGCAAGTCAGAGAAGGGGAAAGATCAATAAGGAGTGTCCTGTTTGGGGACGAACTGTGCACCGGACCACAGTAAGCTGCTTCTTAATGGTAAATCAATACAGGAAACAGCTGGAAAGAGAAGAAACTCGTCAGGAATCTAAAAAGGCTGCAAATAGTTTTAGAGTAATAAATAAGTGCCGTCCTTTCTATCTTCTATCAGCAGTTTTACAGTGAGGATAAAATTCAATGTAATCTCGCGAAATTTTCTTATATGACTCAGTCCTATTAAAATGATGTCCTAGAACGTACTTTGACTATTATAATGGTTGAAATATGGAGTCTTACTCACTGACGCAGAAATGAAGTCAGTAAGACTAGTTTAGGAACGTTTTCAATGTTATTTAAATTGAGTTTGTTATATTATATATAAAAATGGCTGTGGAGTTTTCTACAGTAAAAATAATAAAAAGGAAACAAGACCATTAAGATAATTTAATTGCATCATCGTATTTCAGTGGTGACATCAACGTTCTTTATGTTTAAATATCATTTTTTTACATTCTTATTGATCAAAAAATAAATCTAACAAGTTAATTTTTAAATTTATTTATTTTTTAATTAATATATGTTGATACATATTTTTAAATTTATATATATATATTTTATATTGACAAAAAAGAAAAAAGCTTAACACACTATCATGGGACATATTAATACATTATTCCATTTGTTGTGTGAGGAGATCCTTTATTTTTCTCAGCGCCAAGCTGACTGAACATTGCACTGTCCACCCATGTCAACTGGATGCACTGCCTTAGACTTTGTGATTCCTAACTAACAGCATAATCCCTCCTCCCTTCCTATCCTCTCTGTTCTTTCTGTGAACACTGTATTCCCCACATTCAAATCCTGCGTTAGTTACCCTAACACAGCCCATGTATTTAGTTGTTCCATGATGATTCCCACCAATCCCTGAAATCCCCAGCAACTTGCTTTCCAGGCTGCTGCATATTCCAATAGAGGAATCACTTCTATTGGAATGAACCATTTCAATGAACGTTTGTTTGATCTAAATGTCCACTGTTGTTGGACTCCTAGGCGCATCGGCGACCAGACTCCCTCCACCTGAGATCGGATAACTATAGCCTCGCTTGAAGAGGACTTTAGAAGTTCCTCCAGTGATCGACGGGAATCGAACCCAGACCTATCCAAACGAATGACAACTGTCGAAACCGTTATTCTGTTACGAGGACAAGGGCAATTTTGAATCGGACCAGTACGTTGCTCAGCGTCTTTATTACAAGTACAAAATGGGAAGTACGCATACTCTAGTTCTTTATAAAATCGGTGAACTGGTGCAGTCAATGTTTATATTATATATGCATTTGGTAATTTTGTTTATTTCATATTTGTCTGCTAACCAGTTATGGTGGAGTTATTCAATAGATATGTACAAGCGCCACAACAAATTGTTCCAGAGCATTTCAAACACAGCTAGTTTAAGATAACTAAAAGGTGAAGCTCTTTTACAGCTAAATACTAAGTTGCACAGTTAATTTAGCCAATAAGAGAATCGCCTCCTTAGTATTCAGCATGAAGAAATGAAAACAGCTAGCTGTACCCAATAAACTGTGGTTGGACTGTTGTAAAAGTAATTAAATCGAAGGTGTCACCACAAGTTTATTAATGGTTCAAGTGTCCCGAACCATGATAATATTAAAAGAATGTATTACCCTTTTTAACCATTGAAACATTTTATTCGCGTTGGCTTTATATACGAGGCATTTCACAGAGTGTACGTTTAATCACCTACGCATAATTTATTTGTATCAATTTTGTGCTCTAAATATTCCCATATTGATGTAAGTTGTATAAAAAGCTGATCTGCAATTTTAAAATACATTTTTTGAGACACTTCAGAAAGCCATTTATTATCTAAGTGAGATTTGATATCGCGGAAATTTCTTATATATTAAAAACTTTCCAATGGATCCGGCTTTGTTACAATGCTGACTGTGATAATCTATATTTTAGGAATCAATACCGTGCTTTTGTTGCACTCCTGATTGGTAACATTAACGTAGCAAAATAAGGATACAAAAGGAGATTATCGTCTGGAAATGTTGCTGGATATTTCAGTTAAAGTCAAGTGGTGATTCAAAATAAGTATAATGAATTGGGCAGTGCTACTCCCTAATAATTAGGTAGCTTGATTTCAAGAGATGGTCTTTGTAGAAATCCAGCAACTGAGCACGAATTTTGTTACGTGACTTCGTGTCGCTAGCTGAAAGCAGATGCAAGGAAGATGAAACGCTGGAAACACGTGGATGAATGAATACGAGGACCATCGTATTTCAACTGTAACTTATTACCTGGCACGTTCATCGATTGATTTTTCTTATGGTGTACTGGACATACATTTGTAGATGTTTGGCTAAGTATATAAAATTCCCAAGTTCACAGCATCTGTTCCATACATAAAATAACCTGAACGAGCACATAAAACACGCCATGTTGCTTTCTACTCTGATACATAAATAGCAGCGTTTGTTTCTTACTTTGCGGTACTAAGCTGGAAGCGATTACCCTCTGGTTGATGATTGCATTGGGAAGTTATTAGCTGTTATAGAGCAATAACATCGTTACTTTTATAAGCATGTGCTTTACCTGTTGCAGATTTACTGAAGTCCTGCTGAAATAAACGATTTCTGAATTTATAGGCATCGTTTCCATCATGCCTTCAATTATTTCAGAAAACTATTATGGAAAGAATCAACAAAGAATTATTGAGTTAATGGCACCCAGAAAGTTTACTTTTGTATATTGTGTTGTACAGTACATATATAAAATAGAAATATTCATATTATTCTTATTATAAAGTTAGACAATGATTTAGAAAAAAAGGGGAAAAAAACCGTAATGATTCAGCAGTCTTAAAATACGAGGCGCTACCATAAAGTAATGAGATTAATTTTACTTTGCGTCTTCCACAAGGACTGGGTGTGTCGCTTTATAGAGACATGTGACATGTTTCATCGTGCATTAATAATATGCAAAGCTGCTATAATTAAACTATGTCGCTCTGGGATCCTGTAAGCGGAAATACCGAATCGTACAGAGCTGAAATTTCAAGTGAACAACGTCCACTCAAAGAGGAAATGAAAGATAGGAAAAAATATAATAATAAATAAAATAAAATAGTTCCAAAAAGTGACACTAAGGTGATAATTGCGCTGTATGTTGTAAGAGCATAAATTAAAAACTGGCCGGTTACATGGCCATGAAACGACATAAAGTCAACGTGACTTTGTCTGCTAATAACTACATGGTGAGTTCTAACTAGGTTCTCCATGTGGAGGATATAGTTTCTGTTAAGTACGTAGCAGAAGTGTTTCTGTGTAGCTGTCCGTTTATAAGTTATTCTGCTTTAAATGGAAGCATGTTTCAACACGATCAAAAACGACAACTGTTGGAAGTTTGTCAACAATATTTGTTCTGTTTTGAATGCAAAAAGGATGCATTTCTAAATATTATCATGACTGGAGATGAATCCTGGATTCATTCGCTGTGATCCCGAAAACAAGAAACGGTTCAAAGCATTTCGTCATGAAATATCTACGTGTCCAAAAAAAAGTGCAAGCATCAGTCTGCCTGCAAAAATGACTTTGGCTTTTGTTCGGGTCTCTAGAGGTGTCTTCCACTCCCAATTTTTTAGAAATACGGATCGCGTTCAATTCAGTCCGGTTTACTAAGACAGTGGAGAAGATGGAAAGAGAGAGAGAGAAAAGCTTGGCACTACAGCAATGTTGTTTAAACACCGCAACACGCGACTTCACTGCAATACTGGCAAGTCGTTGGGAACTGAAGTTGTTTTACATCCTTCCTATGAATCACATTTCGTCCACAGTAGAGAGATGTCACCAATTAAAAATATTAAAGCAGCCGCGAGGAAATGGTTGGCTTCTCAGCCGAAGGAATTTTGCTTGGAGGAGGAAAGGGATCTGGGAGTTACAATACGGGCAGATATGAAGTTTTCTGAACAGTGTAAACAGGCAGCCAGAAAAGCCCATGGAGTTCTATCGATGATTCATCGCTGTAGAGATAGGCGGATGTATATCATAATGCCAATGCATATAAAACAATTCAGGCGATAGGCCCTTTGCCGGTATTTGGACATTTAAGCACTCTCAGTTTTGGGGGAGGAATGAGAGAGAATTTTTTTATTTTTGGGATTTATTAAGTAACATAATACATGGCATAATATATGTCCCTACAGGCTGTGCAGTGTAATATAGTGTACTCTCATACTGAAACAGAAAAGACCCCATCCATAAGTTTCTTGTGTAATAGCACCACGAAGTTTCTATTTGGTGATTATATCAGCCACTGTTGATCTAGGGTATTGCAGTTTACAGCAATGGCACGAACAGGTTGTTTGCTAATGTGGCATCCAACGAGACTCCCAGTCAGTCGGGCTCAAAGACTCAACTATTTTTTATATCTTGACGAAAATTTCAATACAACGAATTATTTAAAATCCACATAATCACATCTGTTTATACTGCGGCTCAACCATAAGGTCAAAGAAGTTTACAATTAATTATTTTGACAATGGATACAAATTCTTTAAAGCGTATTTAGTAGTCACGCGAGTTGAAACTATGGTCCATCCAAACGCTTGTGCATTACTGAAATCTTGCGCTTGATCACTCGGTAACGTCGAGCCTTGTATCTATATATTCAATTAATTTAAGTTACAAATCACACTAGGGGAGTGCTTTTAACTTGTCAACAACAATACTACAATAAAGAAAGGCCATACATTACGCGAGACGAGATTGAAGAGAGGCAGGTGGGTTTTCAGCTCTTCCGGTATAGAAATTGTGTAGGCGTCCCTGAATTGGATTCCGATCCCTATGGGGAAAGGCAGGCCTGGTAACTATATGCCTCAGGGCCAGTGCTGTCTCTGTACGTCCCTGTACACATTGAGATCAGGCAACACATTTAACATACAATCAACCATTCTGAAGAATTAAATTTTCGTTAAAGAAATAGACAGAATAATTTCGATTGTATATGACTTTTTACTAAAGGAGGCCCATGAATTGTAAGTCAATGCTCTACAAGTTAATTTTTTGACAGAAAAGCAGATAATATAATTCGATCGCATCTTATTCACAAGTGACATCTTTTCTTATTCATCTTGCGACATATTTCTCTTTCTACGTTGAAAAACTAAAGGAAAAACTCAACGAAAGGAAAAGATATTTCATCAGGGATGTTAAATTGAATGTGACGGACGTTCTGAGCGACGTTTCATAAGAAAAGTTCAAGAAATGTTTTGAACAGAGGCAGCATCATTAGTCAAAGTTCGTTAACTTCGTAAGGAAACTACTTGGAAGAAGATTCACCGACTCGTATGTAGGCCTATAATCAATATGAGAAGAATTTCTGTTCGTACTCCATTCTAATAGTTCAAATACAATTTTGTTTGAATTAAAATAGCTGTTGTACTTTCAAACCTGAATGTAACTGGGCTCTTCTAACATTCGTGTCCATCACTATTTCGCGAAAGAGATAAGAAAGGAAAACAGTGGTGACAGCGACACAATTCATAAAATAAACGGCTTATGATTAAATTGTTCTTCCTTTCTGAAAACTGCAAAGTTCTTTAGTATCTTCCGAACACCTTTGACCTTATGGTCGTCCAGAACCACAAACCGAAAATTTATACATTTATTTAATACCATAATAATTCACCAAACGTGTATCGGTGGAATTGAAATGATATTATTGGAACTGGATCAAGGAATCATTATAAATAAGTCTGTTTAATTTTTCTAGTCATCAGTTCGCGCACACTGTTAATAAATAAAAATAATTTTTTTGTTATTTAGTCTTGCGTTTTTCACTGGTGTTTTTCCAGCGGAAAGGACTTGGTGTAATCAGAAACCAAACGCATGATTGCTTTACTGCTATACATGTTTATCTGTAAAATTTCTGAGCGAGAGCTTTCAGGTAAGATGACGTATTCGTTCTGAAGAGCCCCTGATATAAGAGTTGAAGACATCGTTAAGTACGTGATGTAAACCGTGGCATATTACCTCAAAGTGAAGCAGCTAACAGAACGCTGTCACCACTTCCTCAATCTTGCGCTAACATTATTTCCAATACAAAACTGCTGAATTTTAAAGGAAGTAATCTCGAGATCGTACATCACGGTTGCATATTGGTTCTACCGAGATACTCGTGCTCCACTTTTAACGAAGGAAAACGATGAATAACCAAACTTTTCCTACTTGTAATGATGAGAGAGTCTAGTTGCGTGTGCAGCACTCCGATGATATATGATAATGGTTGACGAGATTAATGGAAGCATTCCCCTCCATCGATACACTTCACTTTAAGAAGATATATACCGCTAAGTTATCCTCCGTTGACATATCAAAACGTTTCAGTGGTTCGATGAATGCTCTCAAGAAATAAGATAAAAATAATAAAGAATATTTTCTGAACACACTAAGAGGGAAAATAATGATTCGTTAGTTAAGAAAGTTTTTGCAAAGAGTTTTAATTCTTCGCTGAAATACTTGTTATTGCAAAAAAGTCGGAAATTCGGAGTTTTACCAACGCGAATTTGGTAAGACTCCAATATACATATATATATATCTACACTGGCGTTCAGAGAAAGTGCATCACCCCTTAAAATTGTGATTGTCGTCCGAATAACGTACGTATGTGGCAATATTTCTTACAGATTGCATCAGATAAGATTGAAACGCGTAGGTGATGACGTAATATTGCATCAGCTTTACTTTCAGCTATATAACCACGCTCTGCAAGAGTTGCAGTCATTCCTTGCTTGTGTTAGCAATGCAAATCACGTGTAGTTGACTCCAAGAAGTAAGAGTGCTATTGTTGCTCTGGAAGGATGGACGGATTCGTGAGGAAGGACGTTCTCCCCGTCATACTGCTTATAGAGTGTCTTGTAATCAGTCGACAGTGAGTAGATTTCTTTCCAAACTCAAGAGTACTGGTTCTGCTGATAGGAAAAAATGAACCGGACGTCGCAAACGAGTCTTTACGCCAAAACAGGAGCGCGTTTTGAAGCGCTTATGCCTTAAAAACCGTAAACCTTCTTAGTCTGAGCTGAAAAGAGAATGGTAAGAACATACAGGAGTGGTAGCAAGTGCAGTAACAGTCAGAAGACCTCTTCAAAAATGGACTTGTAGCCCGTCATCCTAAGAAGGAGCCCCTTCTCACACAAAAAATGAAAAAGGCCCGATTAATTTGGTGTAAGGAGCATGTCAAATGGATCCCCGTAAAGATACGGTGGAAGTCAGTTATTTTCTCGGATGAGACCTGCATGGCTCTGATGGAAGACAAACGATTCGCCGTAGACGTGTGTAAAGTATACCATCCAGAGTGTACGAAATTCCCTACCAGCTAAATGATATGGGGGTGCATTTAGTATCGCAGAGTAGGTCACCTGCAGTTTATAAAAGGTTCCGTAAATGCCAATGGACACCTGGCTATATTGGAAGGCAAATTGCTGCCAACCGTTAGGGACCATTTTCAACCTGCCAAGTAACTGCATCTTTCAGGACGACTCTGCTCCTTGTCATCTGGCGAAAAGTGTAAGTAGGCACTTCTGTAGTTACTTTAGCTTCATTTCTGCATTAGTAACAGTAAAGTTCGACAATAAAGTGTTTACATTTGGTAGAGGTGAAAAAATGGTTGGAAGAACGGAGGTCCATTACAACTGTTAGCTGGCCAGGAAATAGCTCGGATCTGAATCCTATAGAGAACTGTTGGCATCGTGTGGAATCTGCAGTTGCCAGAAAGAAACCAAAGACCCTTCGTGAACTTCAGGAAGCCATAATTCGTGTTTGGGAACCACGAACTATCAGTTGATTATCTTCAGAAATTGATCTTGTCAATGCCTCGATGGAGTGCTGCTGTCATCAGGGCCGGAGGCAGTTCAATTAAATATTGGTTTGCACCTGGTAAACTTTTCATTTTGTTTTCCATTTAAAATGATAAAGTGAAGAAAATTGAGCGCTTTTGATAACATTTCAGCCACAGTTGTCGTGTTTACCAAAACTGTGTTTACAAAAGGTTGCAAATGCTCATTTTGGAATATTTTGAGAGCACCTGTCAAATATTACTTAGTTTTGCCTTAACTATTAATAAATATCTTTTGTTTATATTTCTGCTAGTCATTAATGTAACATACCATCGCGAAAAAAGGTTAGAAATGTGAAAATCCTAGGTGATGCACTTTCTTTGAACACCAGTGTATATACTGTATATATATTTTTTAAAAGTACAGTTAATTACTAGATTGTCAAGAATAACAAAGAGAGATAAAGGAAAATAAAATTAGGAAAGAAAAACATGCATTAGTGGCTGCATAACATAACCGACAACATGTTGTCTGAAACACTGAATTAAAATAAGTCAGCAGAATGGATAATTCCCGCAAGAAGCTAATATAACGAAAACAAGAACATGAGTAAAGCACCATTAAAGAAAACAGAAGGGGGCTCGGGCTTAATTGAGAGGAAGAGTGCTGTGGACGGAATTATGTTCGTAATAATTTGGAAATACTTTAAGTAGAAAGCGAATATAGTAAATTTACGTGCCAATTATAAACAAATTTCTAAAGTTCTACATCAATAGTTAATTCACTTTGCCCATTTTTAAACACGGACAGGGGTGGAAAGTATCTTCTGTCTCCTAAAGGTTGTGTGGGTAACATATTCACTATATTTGGAATAGAGTGAATATGGAATACAGATAACATTAGCATTAGTAGAGGCATACGATGCAAGAAAGCAAGCTTATGCAGCAACAGCCAAAAAAAAAAAGAAACCTCCCATTTCACCCCTCCATTCGTTCCAAATGCCTGTCCAGCTGAGTCTTAATTTTATTTAGGCTATCAACTTCCACAACAAAAGATGGAAGTCCGTTCCACCATTCAACTACCCGATGGCTAAAGACAAATTTTCACACATCTATTCTACAACTATCTTTCCTCAATTTGAAACTGTGCCCCCTCAGGTTCTTAGTCTGAGCAAGAGGAAGAATCCCATCAGCATTCAGCTTGCTCAATCCATTCAAGGCCTTATACATCTCAATCAGATCACCTCGCAGGTGCCTACTCTCCAGGCGCTGTAATTTGCAAAACTTAAGCCTTTCTTCGTAAGTGCACCCCTTTGTTCCCCTCACCAATCATGTTGCCCTTCTTTGTAATCGTTTTAGCAACTTTACATCCTTCCTAAAATGAGGCCTCCAGACCTGTACCAGTACTCAAGGTGTTGCCTGACCATTTCCTCGTATAACGGAATAATCACCTCCCTGTCCCTGCTAGCAAAATTCCTATATATCATTGACAAGACTCCATGACCTGCCCTGGCAGCCCATCTGCATCTGCACTGCTTAGCGAACTTCATATTTGACTGCACTATTACCCCCCAGGTCTTTTTCACTTTACACTTCCATGAATGTAGTACCACACAGTTGGTACATTTCTCTTCGGTTATTGCTACCCATGTGCAGTACTTTGCATTTGTCAATGTTAAACTTCAGTTGCCACGTCACAGCCCATTTTCCAAACTCTAGATCCAGTTGGAGTAGCATACTGTTTTTACTGTCATTAACAACCCTGCCAACCTTTGTATCATCTGCAAACTTGGACATTAAACCTGATATACATTCATCAATATCATTGATAAATATACAAAACAACGATGGGCCCAACACCGGACCCTGGGGAACTCCACTAATAATATTTGTCCACGAAGAGCAGTGTCCATTGATTACCACTCTCTGTCGTCTCCCACTCAACCATCCCTTTATCCATTGTAGCAACCTACCCTTAATGCCATACTTCTCCAATTTGTACAGCAGTCTTCCATGTGCAACAGTATCAAAAGCTTTCCTGAAATCCAAGATGCAATCCAAGATCCTGAAATCCAATGATATCAAAATTATTTTTGGCATCCAGTTCCTTAGTGACCACATCATAGTATCCAATCACATTGGTTGCGTTTCATTTCAGGCGCGTTTGATTTTTTTATTAAATTAATTAAAATTTCGTGTTCTGTTTTAATAGCAGTAAAAAGTAAATAATGAATTAATTTTCTGTCAGATTATTATTAATTAATTAACTTATAATGTATAAAAGTAACTGCTTTCACTTCACTGCACATACCTCAACATAAAATTTACTGAATATTTTGTAAAGTACTTTTAGTTATTTTCTTCTGGAATTTAATAAAAACTGGAACTCAATGTTTCGCGCTCTACGATTAAATAAATCAAACACACAGCAACCGTACCTCAGATCGTAGTATTCTGTTAACAATTTCTTAATGTATTTTTGCTTTGCATTTCTTTATTCATTCGGGCAGTCCAGTAGTCGAATTTTGTGTATTAATTCATGATTTACAAATTTAGTAAACTGATAACAAACTCCTCGACAAGCTCCATATGCGAGAATCGAACATCCGCCATATAGCCCAATCATTCCACCAGAACATGACATGGCAACAAACGATATTCTTCGGCTACAATATCTACTGAAAGATCACTGAATTATAACCACCTACCTAATACTTCGTAGGTCCTCCTTTTGCCCTCAGTACAGCAGCTATCCGACATGGCATTGATTCAACAAGATGTCGGAAGCGTTCGGGAGGTATGGTCAACCAAGCTGTATGTAATGCGGTCAGCAATGCAGGTATGGAGGTGATTGGTGTATCTAGACGCTTGATATGCCTTTCCATAGTGTCCCATAAGTGCGTGCTCTATGTGATCGATATCGGGGGAAGTTTGGAGGCCAATCGATATAATGGAAGTCAGAACTACGTTCCTCAAACCATTCCTGCACAAATGCCCGATGGCTCGGCGCACTGTCATCTTGGAAGACACCATCAATGTCACTCAGTGTATACTGTATAATATACGGAAAACTTATATGATATGTATGGAAAAAAATAATAAATAATAATTTCCAGTTATTCATTTGACCGATCTTAATGAAATTCGGTATAGCTACACGAATCTTTCTAAAAGAGCTAAATATAAAGTTTCACGAAATTCCGTCCATTGACAGTCGTTATTACTTGAGGACGCAGGGGGGGGGGGGGACATGATGAAGACAAGAGATGCTTAACTATACGAAAAAGCGCCGAAAACCTGGTAAACTTCGAATATATCAGGTTTGTCATTTAACTCTTAATTGTGATGAAAGAGCAAGTAGCAGTGGGTAACGTTTGCGTGTCCGACTCTTAACTTGTTCAGTATAAGTTTTTGTTCTCCTTATCTCATACTAGAGCTCTGTTGTTGTAAAGTTGGTTTTATCGGCATAAGTTCGTTACTCGCTTGTTGCTGTTATATTCGTTGCCATTATTTCATACCACTATTCAGAATTTGAATTTTGTTGTCTTGGTATGGTGATAGCTTCACAGCTGTATTAATTGGACCCATCGCCTCTTGCATTTTACCCTGCTTGTGCACTCCCATCGATTCTTGAATGTCTTGGTATCCCACAGAATCTTACTAGTTTTGCTAGAATGCTTTGTGTCTTCCATAGAGTTGGACGAATGTTCCTAGAACCATGTCTTAAAGGAAGCATTGCGTCTGTAAAGATTATGCTATTGGGTATGTTCGTAGTCATATATGATTCAGAGCTAGTTGTACTGCATCGAGTTCGGTAGTACAGATACGACCCACAGTTGAGTACTTGTGTTGTGACAGTATTCGGGAACTCGACTCTTATTTCAACTTTCGTTTCTGTTTTGGAATCGTTTGTGCATATTGGGGTGAAACTGCGATATTGCATCTCTTATTCTGGTAACTATGGTACAGGCTTCATAATCCTAAAATCCACTAAATAAATAAATAAATAAATTTTCATTTATTGCAACTACAGCAAGCCCATCACAGCACTAGGCTAGGGGCATAGAAGTACAAGAAGAAGAATTCTGGTAACTATTGCTAAGGAATACTTGTTCCCCTTATATAAGAGAAGGTCACACGTTGTTTGAAAAAATACTCCAAGGTGAACGTGAAACTTTAAGTGATGTTGCTAATCTTAATGATCGTATGATCAAATATATTAAGTGTGCTCATTGTTAGTTCAGTGATATCTGGATGTATCCTGTACAGTATATGTTTTCCAACCTTTGTTCATATAAAATTGTCCTTACTAGGTTGTTTGATATTGATCTTATTTTCGAAGACTAGCATAACATCAAGTTCTGTCTCCACAATTGCAATAGTTGGTTCGTATATAGACTTTGGACAGGTGATGTGAGATATGTTCCTAAAGCTATATGCAAATGCCTAATGCTAGAGTTTCGTTAACAGTTGGTTGAGAAAATTATATGGTGTTACTGCTGAAGAAAAGAAAATACAATAAATTGCTTGACAGTTTCATAATTATTGTGCGTATAATTTTCTCTACCGAAAACAAAGCTTTAATTTTATTACTGTTCGTATGAACATCAATTTGAACAATTTGAAAATAAGCCCATTTAACCGAGATCCCATAATCAGTTTTATGACGTATTTCATTTGCAAAGGTGGACTGCATCCACTTCTGCAATTCTTTATGTAGGACGAAATACAGAAGCATAAAGAATGCACATTGTGAACAAGGAAAACGTATTTATTTTACACTAGATAGTGTTATAAGTACGTTGGGCAAGCTAAGCCATACTACTGGTTTAAAAAATTCCCTCATTGCTAAGAAATATAAAAGAGCAAGACCTAAACGGCAATAATTAAAGAAAGAGACCAAAAAGTTTACGATGGCAGTCCTAAAACCGTGTGTTGCTTATAAAGTAGTTTTGCTAACCATCTGTTGTCACCAAGAACATTTCGAAAAAGAATTATGTTAGAAAAGGTAAAATCTAATAACAGTTTTTTGAAAGACCTTAATATAGTAAGAAACAGTTGTACTAACATGCAAGAAAACTTCGAGGAAGTTTGCTTTGTCGTATTTTACTTGATCGTTATAACTTTCTTTTATTCTACAAGACGTTGGTTCATGCTGTAAACCTTTGATATTTGATTCGGCTGTGAGAAACATTTTAAAATGTGTTGGTGAACAAGCAACTATATTTTGGAGTTTAAGATTATGGTGTGTTTAAGGAAAAAAGAGTAGTATTATCTCTTTGCTATTTCACCGAAACGAATTCGGCCAAGGATTATTTGTGTGTGCCCCATTCCCAGGTACCTTTGTTCTGTTATGGCTCGATTCAAATCATATTTAATGTGCTTTGTGTGGATCAGGGAGGGATCTTACGGTATCCTGAGCAGCGTCTGTATTTTGATCAGTTCTCTTGAAACAAATGGACTCTTAGATAAAAAGAATCTCCCTCTCTTTCCTTAAGAACTAGTGTTTAGTTCGATACGGACCAACTCATTTACAGTTAAATGTTTGGAGGCCTTTTGTGGGCAGCACAGTTGATATAATCACAACTATTAAAAGCTGGAGTGGAGTACGAAAATCTCGCACCACTCTTGAGTAATTTTAAAATGATCCCCGGTTTTGAGAATAATTCTCCGTTAATTTTATTTATTTATTTGTTTATTTTATAATATATCGGAACCTCTTGAGTTTTCACACACATCTGCATAATTACACATAAATTCAGACAAGTTCATCTATTTAAAACTGCATTGCGAAAAGGAATTGTACAGCGAATAATTAGGACAACTGAGATGAACAGTGGTTGAATCAACCGATAATTGGAATTCTGTAGAAGTATAAATAGTAGTTATAAACTTCTCAATTCATTTATCTAATTATTAGCATAATTATTGAGTGTTTGCAACAACACAATAACAAGACCATGATGATCAAAAAATGATTGGTCGCATTAAAGAATAACACACTCCAGTTATAAAACCTATACCTTCAAATTAATTGCTGCTTTATATTGTGTTTTTAGACTATGATATCCAACCTTCCTTCTGCATAGAAATTTGGATACATCCAGATTCTCATAAGGGAACTAATCCTTGTTGAAAAATCACTGTACAATGTACTACCTTTCTTTACTTTGATCATTTCTAAACTAAAGGAGAAATCCATTAACTGCTATCACTTATGATATATCTGATTAATGATCGCAATACATATTCCATTAAATTTCAATAGACAAGGAAATGGAAAAGTTTGGAGAAACTTGACAGTTGCCTAGGTCTATCTAGCATTACCAAGGCTTTCGATCGAGTTCGGGAAGAAAGCCTTCTATGCAAGTTTCCATATAGCTTTATCTTCTGGCAAAATAGAGTACCTTACTCAATCCCAATCAAGCAAAATCTCCACTAAACTCGTAGCATATGAGAAGTACTCTGTCACAGGAATGGAAATGCTATTAATAGCTTTGGTTGACGATAGTATATCACTACCTTTCACTCTGAAAAATCCTGCAATACAGAAACGACTGCAAATACCCGAGTAAATCTTCCGTGGGTTCGTTACTGTTCATCTTTAGGTTATTTTATAGGGGAGGATGAGAACAAATTGAGTTCTTTGAAACTAAATCATAAAACCAACACTCAAAAAAAGAAAAAAGAATCTGCTAAACCTATGTCCATTCTGACTAATATAGCCAAATTTCTAAACAAGAAATCCGAGTGTTGATTAACTAACTTTTAGTCATTTCTGGCTGGAATATATTAACATAAAATTTAGTTAACATTAACATAAACGTTTGAGCATGCTGACATCGAAAGTGATGTCAGCATGCTCAAAATTAGCTGCAGAAATTAATGTAAATCTCAGTAATCCAATTTCTAGCAAAATATTCAGTAAGAGTTACATAAAGCTGAAATTTTCGACAAAGCCACTGTTTCCAAATCACTCGTTACTGATGGTAATCTAGAAAAAGGATGCAATGATGTAAGGAACACAAAACCTGGATACTTGATAATGGAAAAATGCCATATTTTCAGACGAATCATCTTTCACAATTTTTCTAACATCAGGGAGGATTTACGTTTGGTGAATACAAAAGGAGGAGCATCATTGTGACTGTCTTGTGACATCTATCAAATATGCAGGAGATTCAACAATGGTTTGGGTATCAATAACTTAGTATTCTTTAGGTCCTATCATCACCCTGAACTGGCGAATTATTGCCGCGATTAACTTGATATTCTGAGTGACAGGTTCATCCCATGGCGCATTCATTGTTTTCCACAAACGATGCCATATTTCAAGATGATAATGCTCCAATAGTCACATCCAGATGTGTCGAATATGGGCGTGTGAGAAGCATGAAATTGAAGATAAGCATCTCTCATTGCCTGCAAAACCGCCAGACTTAAACGCCACTGAGCCACCGTGGGCATATTTGGAGAGGAGAGTGAGAAGCATATTTCTTCCACCTCAAGACGCATGAAACGTTCCTCCATGAAGAATGGTCCAATAATACCACTAATTTGTAACTCCTGTAATATTTTGTTGCAGAATATATTGTTTTTCACCAATTTCCTTATATTCCATCAACTGCTTATATGGCCTCCCTCAGAAATCACATCAGGTCTATGTGTGAATGTTTCTTCTGAGCAGCTGTCAACTGTGCCAGATTATATTCGTCTTACCTATGGTATGCTGTCTCCACATCTGTAGAGTTATACCTTTCTTCTTATAGACCATATACCTTTCTAAAACTCCTCTGATGTGTCCAGGAGAGGGTAGATTACGAAATGACTGCTCGATCCCTTCATAACTCAGTTCAAAAGTTAAAAGTTTAAATTTATCCAGTTATGATTTATGTCGCGTACGATTTACAAAGGTATTTTGCAAGCAATCTACACCTCAAATATACTGTCAGATCTGCAGTAAGATTTTAACAAACGATGGAATCAAAACCAATATGATTAATTTTTAAATTTTTCTAATGCAAAAACTTGATGAGGCGACAGTTTTATTGTGGTGCCAGGCTGGGGGACAGACAAACATTTTTAAGCACGGAATTGCAGGATAATCGTCGCTTTCTTCAGGCGCTTGTATGACAGAAGCAATTACCTTTCCAATGCATCTCTGTCCTCTCGGTTCTTAACAGAATAAAAGGAAACAAATTAAATATCGGAGATTTCTTTCTTTCTTCCTGTGGGAGACAAAAGAATTCCCTATTAGCTCCAGCAAACTCTTGGCGGCTCAGCATTATTTGCTTCCTGTCCGACACGCTAATTGGACGAAAAACAATCAGCTCTTGTCGTAACAATCGACTTTCTTACTCTCCCTTCTCTGCAACTTCTTGAGTTATTGGGAAAGTTCTGAAGTCTTCGAACTCAATTTATCTTAATACCAATTCAGAATTCCCTTCCTGTTTTCTACTGTCTTTTCTTCTTTTAGACAGAAGAATTTGAACTTTGATTTTCGACAAGAGCAGGGTAGAAAGTACAACAGAGGAGGGTTCCTACAATCATCGGATGGCTTTATTCCAATAATAAAAATTCCTGTTTCATACATTTTAATTTTATAATAGGTTATCATTATTGTTTAGAATAATGATAATCACATAATAATTTACGCTTTTTATAACTGTTATTAAGAATAAGCATTTATTCAAGTTAAATCTTGTTGAATCTTTTTCCCCATACTAACAATATACTTTTTTTTGTTTTTTATTACTGAATATGTTATAAATCAAACGATCACTGGCATGTTTATAAAAATAATTCAGTTTATTAGCACAATATAAAAGATATACCGGTGTCCAAAAATTGAATTTTTGGGAAGAAGTCGATGTGGGAGTGTAAAGAATGTACCTTGACACTCATGTTGCAGCGAAATTCTTGAAGTGTGCAACATATTTTCTACTATATTCTTGTAGTCGGGTTTCTTATTCTTCCCTAAGAAATTCTCAACAACAGATCTGAAGCTAATCCATTTTTTTGTTTACTTTTATTCATGGTATCCTCAAAAATCTGGGTCACTCATCGTTTTGCAAATTTGAGGTCCAACAAAACTATCTTGTGTTAGATCCTCTTCGGTGATCGATGGGAATTCAGTACAAAGTCAGTTGAAGCAGGGACCTTCCTGAGGTAAAATTTCACAAACTGTTTCATCAAACCCATTCGATCTGCAAGGGTGGGTCAAATGGCCAAGCTGTCTCCTTTCCCGACTGTCCTACTCACACAAAAAGCAAGGTATTTTTGTTTAGCTAAATTGTCCAAGTAACACACCTATCACTTTAAATTCAGCACAACCCAACCAGCGATGTTCACATTTAATATTTGCCAACAATTTCTTCAAGTTCTCATATGTTTCTTTCAAATGCACAGAGCGAGCTACAGAAGATGATAAATATTTATTTCTATTGTGGAACAACACACATTGAGACTCCTCTTTGATGATTCAATAAGAAGTCTCCATTGTGTAGGATTGTTACTAATTCATATATAGTTCATTAAGTCATTTATAATCGTAATACTGCAAAAAAAACATAGAATCACCCTGAGAACACAATGGTCCAGTGAGAAAAAAGCAGAAAAGTAAGATTTTCATATTTCCGATGTCACAAATAAATTCGACAATGCAGTTTATCTCGTGCTGCCTTGTTGCCGGAAACTTCTTCAAACTTTTCCCATAAACTTTTCGAAGTATTTCTAGAATATTCTATTTCGATATAAAAAGAAGTTTGCGAGCGAGGTCAGTGGGCATTCAAATTGAACAAGTGCAGGAGGAAGAGAAAAATAAATACTACACAATATTTTTTTGTTATCAGTACTGCATATCGAGAAGTACTCTGTATAAAAAATGTGATATGTATTTAATGCACTCTAAAAAATATTGGTTTCTTAAAAATTCGATCTCTGCTTCTCTTTCACCTCTTCATATACACTCGTGGATTGTTCTGCCCATTGCTTTGCACAAAAGAAATGGGCCCTCTGTTATGTAGTTATCTATCAATTTTTGAGGGATACCAAATTATAAGTAAACATTGCTTCTATTGGAACATGCAGCAGCTCGGTAAGCAAGGTGCTGGGAATTTCAAGGCCTGCTGTGAGTCATTATAGAACAAAGAAATACATAGGACGCATGAGGGAATATGGCTAGGTTTTAGATAGTCCGAATTTTGGGCGAGCAATAATTTGGAATGGTTAAAATTTTGACGTGTACGGCATACGCTTACGTACAGATAGAGTGGGGGGAACTGAAGAGTGGGGGAGAAGGGCAGAAGTATAGGGCCAATAGGGAAGGCGACCCCAGGTTTCAGTGGGCATCCCATGCCCCCACCAGAGGAGAAAATGGGGATGGCGAGGAGGGGAGGAGACAGGGAGTCCATCCTCTCCCCCCTGCCAGGGACAGTGGGTTTAAAGATGAAGGGTGCCCTCTTCAGATCGCCATATGGCGTTTAGTTTTTCACTCCAGTTTCACTCATATCAAGTTGGGTCGCTCATGGGGCAAGCCCCGTCCTTGTTTTCCATTTTTCTTGCTTCAGGAATTTTCACTGAGGTTATTCTGTCTTGTACGTAGTAGTTTATGGTGGTGCTCAGTCAGTCGCGATGTATGGCGATTAACAGTTTTCTCCTAGCGAAAGGTCCTGCGCATACTGGAAAAGTTCTTTGTATTCCTCCTCGGTGTCAATGAACTGGGATTCCAATCCTTTTGGGAGGTATTGTATCTTCGTTATGGGGATACATCTGAGGTCTTCGTATTGTGGGCAGTCATAAATCACATGATTTCAGTTTTCGACCTCCCCACATGTACAATTGGGGTCATCAGTCAGGCCGAAACCGGAAAGCTTTTCATTGAAGGGTCCGTGTCCTGTTAGTAGAAAAGGCAGATGCAACCTCGGGAGGTACCAGACCGGTTGCTTGAGGTATTTTGTTGAGGTCTGGGAAAAATTTGCGAGTGATCTCCCCTTTTGTCGTTTCTGTCCATCTTTGTTGCCACTCCCTAAGCAAGTAGGCCTGCAATCGGGCTTTTTCTGTTTTTAAACTACTCGCTGGGTCGATTGTGAATTCCTGGTGGGTGGCGGCTACCCCCTTGGTATGCAGAAAGTCTAGGCCTATTTGTTTGTTATTTGGTTTTTAGGAGCATTAGCAACTAAGGCCATATTGCTCCGGGAATATGCGGTGGTCATTCCCTGACCTTTCCGCATCCTCCGTATTTGGTGGGCACGGGCTCGAACCCCGGTCTAATCAAGAAAGTGTGCTACGCACTGCTGTTCCTGCCCACCTGGCTACGGAGGCGCCAATATGTAGGCCTGCTTTTACAGCTTCTAGGTACAGGGGGAGCGCACCAGCAAGCACCTGCAGCGCATGTGTGCTCACTGTACTGCATGCTCGTGTGTTTGTTAGTAGGATGATCCTTTGCGTCATATCCAGGATTCTTTTGTTGCCTACAAGTATCGTTTTGTTATATCATACTGCAGCTGCATAAGTTATTGCTGGGATGAAGGTAGACCTGTAATATAACATTAGATTTCGTTTTTCTAATCCCAAGTCTTTCCTTGTGGTCCTGGCCACCAGTTCTGACTATCGTCTTATTTTTGTCCTTATGTATTTTAGATGGGGTTGGATGGGTAAGTTATTGTCTATAATAAATCCTAAGGACTTCATTTGGTTGGTAAGTTTGATGGTCACTCCATCTATTTTGATTTGTGGTGGACGTCGTATGGAGGGTTCCTTTAAGTAGGATATATACGGTTTTAGTCGGTGAGATTTGTAGCTGGTTTCTTGTAGCCCAGTGCTGCAATTTCTGTAATGCTTGGTTGGCGATGCATTCCAGTTGGGCTCTGGAGTCCGCCTCAATAGTAAGGATGAGGTCGTCCGCAAAGCCCTGGGTCTCGACCAGCCCCAGGTCCAGCTTCAGGAACTCGTCGAGGACCATATTCCATAGGAGATTCCCCAAAACTGACCCCCACGGACAGCCCTTGTGTACAGTTCTTGTAATTTTCTGGTAGTTTGCGTTCATTTCCACTTTCTGGGATGATAAGTAGTCTTCCATTACCTTATATAGGTTGATGGGGACTGCAGCTTCCCTCAGTCTGCCCAGGACGCTCGGCCACCAAAGTGAGTCGATGCCCGGCAAAGTCAATCGAAATGACTAATAGGTATTTTTTCCTGCCTGCATTCTTGTGCTTTTCTAAGCAGGTTTCCAAGTGCGTCCACCGTGGAGAATCCCGGCTTAAAGCCAAACTGGTTCCTAGCCGCCAGGTCCGCCCTCTCATAGTGGCTTTGAATCCGCTTGTGCAGCAATCTCTCATATAATTTGCTGGCCACTGACAGCAGCGCGATGGGTCTATATGATTCCGGGCATTCTGTTTTTTCAGTAGGGTTTTTGAGTATCAGTTTTGTATTTGCGATTTTACACGCCGCGGAGAATTTTCCTGTTTCGCGTAGCTCTTATACTAACAAGAGATGCTGCAGGGTTGGAGTCTTATGGTCCGGCGAATACGGTAATTAATAACACTCACGCTTTAAAATTTGTTTACATGAAATTAGGAATTGCATTAATTTCTAATAAATTAATGTATTATTTAATTTAATTTTATGAACAAATTTAATTAACTATAAATTAATTTTATCATACTGTGGGAGGTTGGTTGGTTGGTTGTTTGGGTCCTAATGGAGCATCAACAACTAGGGCTATAATGCGCCAAAACCACATTCCATACAAGATAACAGTAAAAATTGTAGTGACGGAATTGTTTAGGTCACTATGTCAATATGTATAAAAATATAAATATGTACGAGGTAAACTGATATAAAGATACATTTAAATACAAGCAAAAAGGTTTACTGGTTTTAAAAACCTAAAAACAGCTAACACATTGTCGTTGTCAGATAAAATCTGGCTGAGTTTATAAGGCTCAGTCAGATGGCTAAAAGCGTTAAAATACGTAAAACGTTGTTGTCTATATCGTGGACATTCGGTTAAAATATGACGAATGGTTAAAAAGGTGTCACAATCCTCACATATAACTAACTAGAAGCTTCATACCAGACATTTGACGTGTTTACCCTATTTCCCCGACCTGGTACTCTCCTGGACTTCATACCACTTACCTGCTGACAGGGCATGGCTCCTTCAGGAAGAAGCTACACGATATTGGAATCTCGGACATAGCGCAGTGTAGATGCGGACAAGAAGAAACTTGGGAGCACCTGCTCTATGTGGCCTGCTGTTTACCAAACTACGCTCCATCCTTAGAAATCAGGAGGACATAGTGCTGCAGGAAGAAGAAAACTACAAGGCTTTCACGCTTTTCGCTCAAAATCTCTTCGCGAGGCAAAGAGCACTTCCACCACCCTGAAACAAATTTCAGACTTTGGACCACCGATGGACAGATTGTATTATTTTACAGCAACTGAAAGACACCTGAGTCCTAACTGGATGCGACCAAACACTGGGACCTAGATGTAGTTGGCATGTCACGTGCAGGTGACGCATCCTGGCCTCTGCCGAGACTAAGTCCACCACCTGGAGAGTCAAAGTGAACGACTTAGATTACAGCCTTGCTGCCAACTAGCCAAATGGCGACCCAGATCCGACACCTTTCCGGGCCTGCTTTATCTCCTTTTCCCGGCGGGGGGGACACCCCTGTCTCCTCCTCTCCCTCCAAAACCCACTTTCCCTCTGGTGTGGCATGGGCATGCCCACTGAACATTTGGGGGCTACCTTCTCTATCGGTCCCTTTCTTCTTTTTCTACCCTCCAGCCTTCCTTCTCCCCACCCAAATCTGTCTACCTTCACAGCGCACAGCCCCACATGTCAAAATTGTAACTACACCAAAATTGCTTGCCCGACCCTTTTCGGCCAAAAATAAAACTCATCCAGCGTACAATCCATTCTCGCTCTTAAGGCAAAGCTCTATGAACAAACAAAGCACCAACAGCGATTAAAGCAATGCCTTTTTTTTTTTTTTTTATAGGTCCTAGCCATTGAAATCTGAGGAAAGTAGGTGGCAGGACCTGCCAGAGTACTGATTCCTTACTGGTAACACCTGGCTAGCCTCCACGTGGCGCGGTATGAGCAACGTCGGGTCCCATCAGGGGCCCGATGGCCAATAAGCCAGATGAACAATGGGCACAACAGATCCACACACTTTAAATCTCTGGCTTGACAGGGTACTGTCACTCGATACAGAGAACACCGCGGAGATGGGAGAAATCCCAGGGGCCGCAAGATCCTCAACATATCAAATATCAAATCAAATCAAAATCCTCACATATAGGAGAGTCATCTGCCCTCAGCAAGAATGCAAGCGTAAGATGACTATGTCCTATGCGGAGGCGAGCTAGAACAACTTCCTCTCTACGGTTCCTGCGCAGGTTCGACTGCCAAGATTGCTGCCATTGGGAGAGTAATGTAGAGTGTATTAGCTGCCTGTAGTCTGTATAAGGGTCTAACAGGCTGGGGTGATCTGGCTGCAGCGTCAGCCGATTCATTACCCTTCATCCCAATGTGGCTTGGGATCCAGCAGAAATGGATGTCAAAGGAATGCTAAAAAAGAGAATGTCATACCGTGGGAGCATAAACAAGTCTGAACGTGTGCATCCAGAGAAATACTCCATACATACTCATTTAATTCCAAATGAAATTCAGCAAAATTGTATGATCGAGTTTGTCGATCGATTTAACTTCTGCCATCACTGCCCTTTACTTTCTCATTGACAACAACAAAAAAAAAGCGTGATTACATAAATACATTCCTAGGAACGGTTAGAGTTCATCTACTTTATCAAAGCTTTTCCTTTCCAATAGTGTCCAGATTCTTGGGAAAATTAATATCGATCAACAAAAGGGTTTGGAGGTGTGCAGAGGATTGCATTACCTCTACATGATGACCACAGACAGAAAAAAAAAATATATATAAATAAAATCGCTCCCTCTAAAGCCACCAGAAAAGGACGAGAGAATAAACTGCATCGTGGTTAATTCCTTGGAGGTACAAGCGCCGTCCCCTGCTGAAACCGACTGAAAGAAACCATGCAATATCTCGATTGGTTTCAGAACGCATGGTAAAAGGAAAAGGAAAGTGTAATAGTAGATGCTCACGATCAATACAGAAAGAATATTAAAGCAAAATGGAGGCGAAAAGTTTGCTAAGCTAAAGTCTGATGAAGCAGTAGATCTTGTTCCTTAAGTGTTGCACTAACTATGCATGAGTATTATACATACAGCAGCATGGAAAGGACAATATGTGATATATATCCTCCACTATGTTTGGAAAGCAACTTATTTTCGTATAGACACCTGATGGTATCAATATATTCCACGCACAATAAACACAGTGACAGCACCAACAGTATTAAGAAAAGATTCTGTTGGAATCTCCCGATAAAAATGAATAAAATAAAGTGCAGCCATTATCAACCCACTGCAGGATGGAAGCCTCCTCAACAATTCATGCTGCGATACCGATCGTTTAATGTACAAGACAGCGATACAGAAATATATGAAGTTCAACATGCAGTGTAAGTAGGAAGCCATGGTGTTATATAAAGATTATCCCAAAAGAATTGCGCAAAAGCGGTTAATTTAAAACGAATTTATTTTATAACGCAGTTTACATTAACCCCTTAGGATTCCTTCACGCCTTATGACTGTCTTCCAACGTTCAGGTAATTTTTGAATTTGTTGGCAAGAGAAGCCTCGGCACAAACATCCAATGCGGGAATTCTGTTTCAATCACAGTAATGTTGAGGTTAAACTTCAAATTGTTATCGTGATAAATGTCAGTCGCACAGGGGTACAGAGTGAGGAGCACGTGCACAGTGTGCATTTGGGATAATCCTCGTATCTAAGATTTATCAGAATTTTGCAATCCTTTACTTTGCAAAACGAGCTCCTTCTCTTTTACAAGGAACTCATTAAGACAGAACGTTTAAAGACGGAAATCTTTGTCCAATGCGTTCTAAAAACTCTTCACCTTCTTGTTGGTAACGTGCGAACAACTGCGTTGCAATTTCTTTACCTTCGCTTGTTCATCTGGGAGAAAATGTGGGACCCATCGGGTGGCAACCTTTCGTTTTTGGAACACCTCAGTGAACAGATAATTTTGGTATTCTAGATTCGTTGGCTATTTCTTTACTGATCATACCTGTCTTCGTTCAAAATAGTGGAAATAATGACTGTCGATGTGTTGTCCGTAGATTTTCTCGGTCTACCTCAGCGTTTCTTATCTTGAACACTGATCTAACCTTGGCGAAACCATTGAGACTATTGCTAAACCGTGCTGCGATCTTCTGTCCACTTGCCACACATTTCCGCAACGATTCATAAATTTGTGTCGGGGTTCGCGCACGTAAAGTTTCGATTTTGATAAATGACCTTTGATCTGATGAAACTGTAATCTGACCCGAAGCAGTATCAACATCCATTTTTAAAAATCTCGACACAAACATCCATTGCAGCAACTCTGTTTCAATCACAGTAATGTAAAAGTTAATTATTATCCCGATAAATGCCAGTCGCACAGGGTCGTATGGGGTGAGGAGCACGTGCGCGGTGTACATTATTTCTGGGATAACCCTCGTATCTATGATTTATTAGAATTTTGAAAGTCTCTACGTGAAGAATGAGCTGATTCTCTTTACAAGTAGCTCATTATCTCTTTCTATAAGATGATGATGCGACCACACTTAGAATACGATATCTGAGTCTAAAGTCTATCTAAAGAACTTCTGAAGAAAGTGCAAAGTAGGGCACATTGGTAAAGAGAACCAAGCATCATCCCTATGAAGAACAGTTTAAAAGATGTAATCTTATAAATAAAGTAATCTATGTAAAATTCGGAATTATTAAGAAAGCAATCGGCCACTCGTGTCAACGATTGCACTGTCTTTAAGAATTCATGCAATACAGGGTCGCATTTCTCTTTTTATATCCAAGATGATTCTACTTGCAGGGCAATCTTGTCCTTTAAAATTTGCCCTTTGCAACGAGTTGCCTGGCATTGCACTACTTTCAAACAGATGTCTTCTCCAAAAAAACATTTGTAATCTCATCTGTTTAAAAGTGGTGCAATACCGGGACAACTCGTTACAAAGGCATCTTTCTGTGTCTTTTTAGCGAGTTATTCAAGACATGAAAGAGTATTCACCTGTTTTTGCTGGCTGCAAGTAGCATAAACAGATGAAAGGACAAGATGATTCTACAAACAACTTAAATTTCTCTGAGGCCATGAAGCTTTACCTATACGAGTATTATAACTTTGAATTGCTCTGTTTTAGTGCTATATCTTATTCAGTAAACTTTGTAACTTAAAGCAAACTGCTCTTGCAAATTATAGATATACAGCTGGTCACATACAGCCCCTGCGTGAGCTGGTAACCTGTTTTATGTCACTTTACAAAAAAACACACAAAATAATAAAGGCTGCTTCATTGTAATAATTATTCCTCAACGAGAGCATTTAATGTTTCTTATTCTCTATTACGAAAGTATAATTTTTTTCTGCAGCACATCCATTAATATGTAGACAACATCGTTGTTAATCTGTTTACTATCATTTGTGCACATCTAACAAATTGAACTGTCATTTACACTTCAACCAATAGTACCATCTTTTAGTTCAATATGAATTTATAGATGTAAAGAAGTCCAGCTGTTAGTGCTCAATATTCATTTAAATGAACTTTCCAAAGTTGTTCTACAACTAGGCACAACTCTCTCAAAATCCAGCATCTCCCAGTTTACTGTAATGTTTCACTTGTTTTATCAACTTTCTAATTATTTCACACCTTTTAATAAATTAAGCATACTTCCCAAATTAGAACGAGGGCTAATGAGATGTGTGCGTTCTTATGACTTTTGTGTCTATAATTCAGACGAAATTTAGAGTTTATGTGAAGGGTTTCAGTTACTCTTCCAGAGGTGTTTTTCTTTCGATCCCCTAAATGGAAACAAAAGGATTGCGACTAATATTTTAAGCGCCACTTGTTTAGAACTCGCGAGTATTGCGATCTCGAAGTTATAAACTGAATTCTACCTCTTGAAAAATGTGGACAGTAAACAAACAAGCTCGCCTGACTGCATCTACAACAGGCCATGGAATTGTACAAAGCTACGAGGATCTTATTTCAGATGTGCATCTCATTCACGCCTTATAGTTATCGATGAACGTTGGAACGGATTATTTTATCAGAAAATTCCCATTTTCTCTGAAGGAGTTAGCTTAGCCAAGCAATTGCAAGGCTTGGTATTGAGCGAGTCTGTATGACATTTATTCAAAAATCACAAGAAGCCACGCAGTGGGGGTGAATTAACATATTAGCACCACTTACTCTACACAATTATTTACATTTATTATATGTACATATAACTGTTAAAGATCATCTTAAGAGTTTAACAAACTTATATCTTATGGTCCCACGTATTCATACCAGTAGGATCCAACATCAATAAGATCCAGTATCAATAACTTCGAAATCCCAACACATTTCTTTTAATAAATTCTTTTCTTTTTTCTTTCCCAGTTGTTAATAACAATCTACAATCGACCAGCAAATAATTGATACTCGTAGATTTTTTCCGTTCTATAAATTACCAAGATCATTATCCATCATTACTTGTTATAATCAAAAATGTCATTATAATAGGTAAATGAACTATCGGATATACTCGCTATAAATGAAATACAGATGTTGGACCTTTAACGGAAAACTCCTACACTTGGACCACAACTGGGCCCACTATGCAACCCTCAAGAGTATATTTATCCCTATGGGGTGTATACAGTCCATGATCGTTTTGCCTGTTGTAGAACAAAAAAAAAAAACCCAAGTTTCTGGGAGAAGCATGGAACTCCTTCCTGTGACTGGCTGACCCGAACAATGCAGATCGCATAAAGTTAACACACACAACTTCTTCTACATATTCCACTCTTCGATGGAAGTATCCCACAATTTTAACCAGCGACGGGAATAGAGTCCATGGTGTGCGAGAGCAGCAAAGCTACCCACTCTGTACACCTCCCTCCTGAGGGCTTAAACATCGATATATACAGAGCAAAGAAACTTAGAGATATGCGTTAATATTCAAGAATGTTAGATATTCAATGTGGACTCCTGTTCACTGCTAACTGCTTCATTTTCCATTCATTAATAAGGAAGAAACTTCCATTAAAAAATAACTAACAGCTATTGAAAACAATTATCTGTTATCAAATTATTTTCGTTTTCTAATAAAATAAATTAAACTGCACTACAAAACCAGTGACTAATAAAAAGAAACTACTCGTAGTTAACGCCTAATCCGACTAGGGCTGCCTGAAGAAATATTTATTTACATGAGGGTATAATTAACAAAAAAGTGAACTGATCATAAGAATCCAGCATCAGGATAACAAGGTTTCTGGCATCAGTATTGGTAAAATAAAGGTATATTTACATAAAATGGAAGGATAATATACACAGAAGAAAAAAATAATGTAGTGATATAGGTTTTCTGGAAAAGAAAATACTCTATATGGTAATAGCAGTGGCCTATGTAAATGTTTCAGTAGGCTGTGGTGCAGGCACTTCTTATCATGATTCAACCAATTTTAATCAGCAGAGAGAAAGAGAGAGAGAGATATGTTATGGTAGGGTTTTAGGAGCATCAGGAGAAGAATGTGGTGCTAAATGGTACAGCAGGCGTTGTAGCTGAGTCCAGGTCACAGACGGGTGCAAAGAAATTGAACAGATAGTTGGGCAGAAAGGAAAAATGCATCCATGTGACAACCGCTTGCAAACAACATATTAAAAGGGTAATTCATGAACACAGCCAACGTACTCGAAAGTGAATCGGACGATGGCTGTTTCTGTTTGGATATTACTTGTAAAATTGGTTAATCAGAGCAGCGAGGGTGCTCCATCACCAGGAAGGGAGCTTCGATTATTGTTGTTATTGTAAGGTTTTAGGCATATCAGAAACTTTAGCTTTATTGCGTCAAAATGCATCTGTAAATTGCGTGTGGTCTGTGATCGATTGCTATTTGTTAGACGAAAACCCGAGTTTCTGGGAGAAAAAACCATGCTACCTTCGCCTAACACCAACTAACTCAGCGACGTTGTTAAAAAGACTCATAAAAATTCTTCACGTCATTGACGGGATTTGACGATGATGATTATACCAACTGTGCTACTGTGGAGGATGGTGATTATACCAACTGTGCTACCCACGAGGGCCAAGGTAGCTTCGACTGATGAAAGCTTTGAGAAGTCCGCTAACAGTTTAAGGAAAATAATCCGAAATTTGAAGATATTTTCACAGCTGATGATATCTGAAACAGTCTGAATGAAAGTTGAGCGTCGAACTGAGAAGGCCTGTTATTATTTTCGATTCCTGGAATCTAATAATCATAAAATCACTATCATCATATATAAATCGCCTTCTGACATTAAAAATTCTGGGTAAACTATTTATTCGCATCCGCACCTTACCATTTATGATAATGGTTAAAGAAAAGGATGCGTCCCTTTGAGGCTGGTCTATTTTAGTTGCTTTCAATTTCAGACACGCTGCAAGCGTATGGTATTGACATTAGAAATTATTTAACGGCATTTTCGCTTCACCTCAGCGTATCGGAAATTCACGGAATCATCTCATCAGCTTCAAATCGGTTCCGTGCGCGTCAAAAGAAAGCGTCTTTGTGCAAGTCTGATGTTGTTAAAATTTAAATTTCTAATTCAGGATAGTGAAATATTATTTGTATGCCAGTTTCAGCTTCCACTTTATGTTCATTGATTTACAGTTTTAGTCTCCCTATTTAGATAACGGGGTGCTTTGTAATAATAAAAAAAAGATACGTTCTTTATTGTGTTGTCATACGGCACAGCAAATTTGGGTTTCTCCTTCTATAATGATCAGTTATAGAAGCTGTTTTTTTTTATTCTTGCGCCAAAACAATTAAGGTTATGGGAATACAGTGTATTGTAAACTGAACACATTCTATGGCCGGTTTGGCTTCAGGAGAAGAAACCGTAAAACCCTCGCCCTCGAGACCGACTAATATCAAAATGGTGATAAAAAAAAAAAAACCTTTAAAATATGCAAAAATAAAGTAAATATTTAAGAAATGAAAAGAAAGGTCTTTCTTATGTACATAGAATCAGAACAAGACCAAATATGATCCCCCATCTTGACATAATCGACCACTGAGATTATAAGACCTACCCACTCATTGAGAACTGTTGCATTTGGCCACTCTAAAGAATTTTTAATTCGTTTCTGCAATTTTAAGAGTGCAATAGTCGTCAGTATTTAATGTTCAAAGGAGCAGAAAGTAAGCTTAGTTTTATTTAGAACTTCCTGTTCTGATTACACCACTTTTCAACTGGTTATTTTCATTCTACAAATATTTGTTTCATTTTTTATTCTTAAAACACGTTTTTAAATTATATTTTTGCTTTTACAACATCAGGAAATGGGGCAATTTCTTCGATATAAACGACCGTGATTTGCATATCACATTATCTACGTTCCGTTACACGCAAATGGCGGTTATTAACATAATATTCTCTTTCAACTAAAATTAATCTTTATTTTCACATTAAACCCATACAATATAAAACATTAAATGATATTTTAGTGGTGTTCCCAACCATACCTTGTTTAATAGTATTATCACGTTCATCATAAACTATTGTGTGCGAGGAGAACCTTCTCTTCTAAATTTGAGAGTTATTTATCGTATAGTGCAATAACAACTCATGCTTAGATATAAAAACTTTGCAGAACAATTTAAAAATATAAATAAATAACAAAGCAATTTCTTAAACGAAGAGCTGTTGAATAATTCATGAATATATTGGGAAAATTAACTATCATTCTAATATCTACTGCTAAAATGAAATAGTTAATCTCTGTCACACTCATTCCCACCCTCCCATTAGAGAGTTTGTTAAAAAATACTGTATTAAATCTTACCTGGGGTTTTCCAACGTCTGAGGTCTCCTGCTGGTGACGCAGTGTATTTGGACGGGACTTCAGCTTCGGGTGTCACTTGGACAGTGTTCCTTAACCGTTGAACACCATGACAAGAGGATCCGTTGCTTATACAATCGGTATAATACATCAGTACCCCGACACCTGCCATAAACCAAACGAATGACGTAACAAGAACAATTTTACAGGTGTGCAGTCGTAATCTAAGCATGCCGGAAGGCGCTTTTAAGTCTGCTTATTCTACGAAGACCTCAGACTCATTGTATGTTCTAGTCCTGAATATCGGAACAGCTGCTGGAATGGAGAAGCGAATTAAATTCAGGAGTGTAGTCATCTTGAGTGCAAGCTTCTCTGACAGTGGATGAAGTGAAGCGAGATTGCAGTGAAGGGTCTTCTGAGACCGTACATCACCTACGATAAAGAAATAGCTGAGCATCAGTAAAATCAACTATTTTAACAAAGTGCGACAACAGGACAGTTGGAGTTTTACAGTCAACTGACCTCCTTAATATAATAAAAGTGCAATAGATCTTTTGATCACACAGATTTTAAGAAATTCTCCTCTTTCCCTGCCCCCTCACGCCACCACAGAAAAAAATGCAGGTTAAATGTAGCTCCCAGTAGTTGTACATTACCATCACAATTACCCCCAGACACTAACTAATTAATCTCTCTTGTAATTCACAGGCACGAGTCTCATTAATATACATTAACTTGTCACTGCCGTCAGTCTGGCCAGATTAGAAGATCCAGCTTTGTTCTGCTACTCAAAAATCAATCTGCTAAGTACGGTGCTGTATACAGTCACTGTAGTGTGTATAGCATAAAACATGTTCGGCAGGACGAGGACAAGTAATGTACCACGTATAACAGCTGCTTACAATTTCCAATCGGCTAGGCTTCGAGGACAGATGCAACGGGAGCACAGTGGGCGTTTCGCGAACTAGTGAGTAACATTTGATACAAGTCAAGGGGAGATCTGATGACATGCTTGAGGAAAAGAGCGAAGAAGAAACTATACTTTTTTTCCCTTCCAGTTTTTGAATATCTGAAAAGGAACTCGAAGTACACATTCTTCCAGCTGACATGCAGATTTATATAGAAACCTTCTGTTAGTCAGGAACAATTTCACATTTATAAAATACTCCGATGATGACCTATAAATATTAAGATTCTCATTGATAGCTGTGCGATATGGTCTTCCCTTTTCTTAAAAAGTTATGCTACTTCCTTCATCATATATGTCACTTTATTTATTTTTTAAATTTTATCTGCGATGACTTTCGCATCCCATCATTAAATGTGGATGAAAAAAAACTTGACCCATAGAAGCTTTAAAGTTTAGAATGATCATAATGACAGCCCTTCTTTCTTTCTCTTCGCTCTTGCATTTTCCATCGCTGTCGATGGTGGAATCTTGAAAAAATACCAGGAATATGAAAAATACCCTGGAAATAATACTGATCAACCGGTCAAAGATGCTTAAACATTAATAATATGACAATTATCTCAGACACTCATTAATCAGTCACTTGTAATTCTCAGGCATTGCTACTCGTATTTCCCAATGGCCAATTTTACATAGCTAGTACTACTGCCTGGATCAACAAATAATAAATTCTCTCTTTATACTCAGAGATGGCCACACAGAGCCAAAAGAGTTTAAGAGTCAGCGACTAAAGAATATTATATATTTCGTGGAATTCGGTGGATTCAAAAATGTGTAACGAACACTATACACTAGAGTCGTGCTATCTGCATTCTTTCCTGTAAAAGGAAAGAATGCAGATAGCACGACCTTTCATGTAATCCTGTAAAAAGCCTGTCCATGTTTTTAGACAAAAATAAGTGAAAAATTAAAGCATTATTTAACAGAAAACTCTGGTAAAAATTCATAGGCGTTACTACACTGATTAATGAAAGAAACAGCTAAAACATTTCGTTAAAATGCACCTAAATAGAAACTTTAAAACAGTGTCATAATGCCTTAGCTGCCTATATAGAGCAATAATCCAAATCACTGAATTATTTAGACATTCCTGCATTCCCGTAATATTTAGCTCTTATATATATATAAGACTCTATTTTTAAGAAAACGGTTTGCTCAAAGTGAGGTATATAAAAATATTGGCTAAATGGCAGTTATGCCAAAACTCTTTTTATCTGAATCCGATATATAAGTATATATCGACCAAAAAGAAGTAGTTAAAGCTTCACAGAAACGAAACTGCCGATACTGCGTACATCCATTTCATACTTTGTTCCTTTAGCTTTGTGAAAATGCTGACTCTCCTGGAAGGAAGCGAGTTCTATTACTCTCCTCCACCCACAGTCCCCAGCGAGCACTATATTACAGTAGGACTCTTCAACAGGCCACAGACCAATAAGCACCTCTCGATCAGTGGCCCCGAAGTCATGACAGCAGAATGACTTTGATACATGGAAGCAATATTTTGTTCCAGATTGACTGACGACTGCTAGAAGTTCATTTCATCCCCGGAAGTACAACTACATATACCCGGGGGCTCTCTTCTCCCACGTGTTCAGCATCGGTTACTGTAACCGTTTATCTTTCTTCAGAAATGTTTTGGAAGACGACCAAGAAGGTCATTATTTGTATGATTTGATTTATATAGTCCTTGATTTCTCGAAGGCGATCGATTTCTAGGAAATTTCCCGTTCTGTGTGGGTGCACGAACGGAGGGTGCATCAAGCAGTCGCTTGCCAAGGAAATAATATCAACGAATTTAAAAAATATATATTTTCTTCGCCAAGTATATACTTGTGAAGGTCTATTGCGCCAATTCAACACACTCGGCAATTTTAGAAAAGAAAGGTTGAATTATTTACATCAGCGTAAAGAAACCCAGGTCGTGATGCGTCCTTGTATTTCGTTTTTAAATTACATATGTTCTAATAGTCGATTTACCTGTTTTTTCGAAGAAAAAGGCAGGGTGCAAATCTCTAAGATGTCTTTCATAACGGTATAGTGGCTACACCGCTTGTCTCCATTTTGAAAGGACTATGTTTGATTGTAATCGCAAGACCTAAGTATTTCATTCCTGTCGATGACAGCAACAACCTCTAAAGGGCTTTTCAAGCAGCATGTTACAAGGAATTGGAATCAGTTGACACCAAGATGAATTAGCGATCAAAGAAGACGATTACCAAATCTTTAGATGGAGGAGAAGATAATAAAATAATTAATCATAAATAACAAACCAACTCACTTCATTAAATGTAAACTACTCTGATTAGTGGTCGCAATGCAGAATAAATAAAACATTTTAACATCTGACCATATGGCCGTGAAGGGCAATTTATGGAATCTTTGCACACCAAAATTGCAATAAAGATTATATCTCTCTCTCTTTCTCTCTAAAATTTAATAATTCGATTTCCAATTTAACTGTGAATAATTAAGTGAGAAATCAATGAAATTCGATGATACAGTCCCAATTAGAGGCAGGTCAAGCACTATTATTTTGACTTTGTAAAATGGCAAAAACCAGCAGGGCTCGAATTGGAAATATACTTTATTGAAATACAGTACAAGAATGGCGTGACTCTCCGTTCCAACCAAACCCAGTTTGTGCACTGGGAAAAGTTACATTTTCACGCTCTGTTCCAACCTAGTTCGTACACTGGGAAAGGTTAAATTTGCACCTCATTTTCGGTATTATGTGGATCGCCAGTGTCTCGATTACGCTTGATAGAGTGCAAATTCTGTTAGGGTGCGTGCATACGATGGATCTAAATTCAGAAATAAGGACTCCAAACCAATTTCACAATGGAAAAGCTCCAAATCAGAAAAAAAATCAACTATATACTGGCTAACCAAGTGAAAACAAGCGAAAGAAACAAAGCACTAAAGCAAGTCGCAAAGAAAACGAATTCAGAAAAAAAAAACAAAAACAAAAATCTTTGAAGAAGCAGTGCCGTTAAAAACACGCGGCAGCAGAGAGTGGAAGAATTTTGTTACATAATACTTTTTGAATAAATTCGAAGTATTATGTAACAAAAAAGCATTTCCTTGTACAGAGAATCAACTTGTTTCGAGAATTCTCAAGTATTTGTATAAAATCACTAGACAGGGTAGTTCGTTTTGAGTTTTAAAATGCATCTGTCCGCCGAAAACCAACAAAAAAAGAGAAAGAAACTTGAATATCGATGTTTCTTAGATGTAAGCATGTTAGAGTTGTTTCACTTGTGCAGTCTCCGGAGTATATGCAGGATTTTCTGAATGGTCTGGAACCAATAAGAATTTCTCAATCAGATGACTGCGAGCAGTGACAGCTGACTGACTCTGATGCATTTCGGCCAATTTTTTTACCTCCTTGATAGACGACTCTTCGCAGCTTAGTCTGATTCTCTGACACAGGCTTCTTGGAGTTTGTATATCACGGAAATAGACCGATTTTATTTTTTCCCTGGATAGCCCCATTTCTTTCCTCTTTACAGACAAGCAGATGTCGTTGAAGGAATCGACTTGGAACGAAGAATTATCCCGGTGTCTTCCTTTCTGGTTGTCCCGATATTTGTCAGGCTGCTACTGACAGTTCTTGTTATAAGGCGTGTTCATTTCTAAATGTGCGGGGTATCACTGAGGACCGAGGCAGCGAGAAGAGAAGGCTCAGTTTGAGAACTACTGGAGGAGACCAGAAGCACAGAATGAATGAATGAATGAATGAATGGAGACTTTTAAAGGTAAAAAAAAAAGATGTACCTCCTTGCCCACACACTAGAAGAGAAAAACAGAGAGAAATATGGTAGAAGTCGAGAAGTCAGACAGAAAAGAAAATGACAGCTAAGGTGAGCAGAGGACGAAACGAAGAATACCAGTTAAGTTTACTTACTGGTATTCTTGGTTTTGAAGAATTCTTCTTCGTTTCGAAAAAAAAAAAAAAATGGTTGCGCACAAAAAGAAAAAGATAGATGAATTATTTATATTGGTATAATTATCACAACAATTTGGAGAATGAAAATAAACAGTAGCCCAATTACAAAACTATAAGAAATATTGAAATCAGCATGTTTTTCAAAAATATTCGGATAATTATAATTTCTCTTGAACAGGAAATTCGTCTTTACCATCTTTTCCCAACCGTTTTTCCATTCTGTGCACTAATAATTTGAAACAGAAAGATAACACAAGCCAATAATTTTAACTAATAAAACAATTTACTTAGTAGCTTTCAAAATTGGACAACCACTACGTCAATGTGTGTTTTAAACTGTACCGTTCTGAAGTACAAGCACATTATTTCAGTGCGTGATGTTCAAAAGGAACCAAATTACGTAAGCGATGAAACCCATGAACAAGTTCCATCCACTCATTGAGATAACAAAATAGGCATTTTACATTGCTCTGACTATCATCTAGTTTCTGAGTTATAGAGAGGAATTGAGGTCTTAGTGATGAACTAAAATTGAAGCCTTTGGTTCATTCTTAGTTGGCAAGTCTTACCAGATTAACCCGTCACGGTGTTAAGAAAATCCCATAAGAATTCCTCCGGTCGAGAGGGAATTCAAACCTAGGCTTTTATTTACACGATGTGGGAAAAGGGCAATTATAATCACTGCGCTAACTGCAAAGACAGCACCTCTTATATTCGGTGAAAATTATGCGTTATAGATATAAAAGTACATGACGTTTCCAGAAATGAATGCAAACATATCGATGTAATTTTTATGTTACGATGTTATTGTATTTGCTTCGAGAATTCTTGGTTATTTCTTCAATATAATATTTATAAATGAAAAATAAATATATATCGAACAATAAACATAAACCACAGGTTCTTATATCACGGTTTCTTAATGTAGTTTGGCTACAAGAAGTTCTGGGATATAAAACGGTCAACCAACAACAACAACAAAGGCGCTGCACAAGAAATGAAGTAAATGCCAAGGAGGATACAAAAGCCACGCCTTCACTCCTGAAAGAAAGCAGTCTGAATAATTTGGATAGTCGCAAGATAAAAGAAACAGACTGTTATATATCAGATTGCAATTTTTACTCTTTCCAAAAGTGTTCTAATATTTAAATGATTTAAGTTTGATTCTTAAAAAATAACTCAGATACTTAAGAATGAACTCAGTTACTAGAATATAACAATTTTCTGATATTTAATCAGAAAACTGTTCTTTATAGTAGCTGAGTTCAATGTATATAGTGCTTTAAAGAGGATAACAAACACTACAGTCGATAAAATGTTTATTTAAGTGATAGATACTTTATTATTTATGTTTTTTCCAGTAGGCATTAACTGCAATGTTGCTTTTCGAATCACGTATCCGATCCGTCAAGAACCCTGGCGATTTAAACAGACCGTATGCACGAGATGAGAATAATACCATTAATAAGAGTAGAGAGTGCGATTAAAGTGTTAGTCAGTGAGAAAGGTTTTTTCAGATGAGTCAGTGGTCGGAAGAATCTGACAGTGCTTAAGTAAATGAACCCAGCTGTGTTGTCGTCTACGATAAATACTAGAGCTATGTGTTAAGTACATAAGTTTAAGTACTCTTTCCACATCGGTTGAACAACTATCAAGGATAATGTATTCTAGTCAGAAAGAGACCTTTTACTTTAATTAAGAAACGGAATTCGGAACTTTTTAGATGTGAGCGAAGGTAAGAAAAAGCTTCTGCTGTAAGAAAGAAACAGTAAAAAGTAATTAACGAAATTAAAGTAAGTTTAAAATGCATCCTTATTAAAACAAACTACCGACAGCTTCGATTATAAGAACGGCTGTAAGTTGAATAGTAATCCAAGTGTTCTTTGGCTTTAGTTAAAGCGAAAGCATTTACGATAATCATAACTCGTATGTCACTTTATAGCTGGGATGCTAGAAACTAGTTTCTAAAACTTTAGGATGGATCAGCATTCATAATGAAGACTAAAGAGCAAGCAGGGATTTTCGCTATGAGTGTCCAGAAATATTTAAAGGGCGTTTAGAACAAGACAGAAAATTACGCTATAAATTGCATGAATTTAGTCGATTTGTTTCAAAAAGGATCTACCCTCAAACTGTGGCGCTGTCACCACGAGTTGCACTATAAATAAATGACGTTTTTGTTTTGAGAAATTTCTTATAATATCCATCGAGAAAAAGGCCATAAGAAAATATATGCTGTCTATAAAGTGCGTGTATTCTATGTTCAGCAGACTTGCACAGTGGCCTCGTGGGGCAGCACAGTTGGTATAATCATAGTCCTTCCCCACACTCGGTGGAAAAGCCTCAGCTTGAATCTTGTCAATGAAGAGAGGAATTTTTATGGGTTTTTCACGTGTCTGAGTTGGTCATCTCAGGCGAGAACAGCATGAACGAAAAACCGGAAACTCGGTTTTTCGTTCATCAAACAGCAAATTTACCAAAGAACGCACGTAATTTACAAACATTATATATATGGTGCAATATGGCCTAAGTTGCTAATGTGCTTAAACCCAACAACAACAGTGCTCCACAATGAGATGAAAAACCTGAGTTTCTCGGAATTAAGCCTTGCAAACCTTAACGTATAACAACCAATTTGGACACGATGGGCTTCTTCTACGATGTGGAAAAAGAAAAGCATATAAAAGTTTGTCCCGTCCTGATCAAAGTTCAAAGTATTTTTTGTAGTTTACTGGCGGTTTCCAGGGTGTCCCCTATGTCCGCCGTTCGTTAAGCTTAATTGTGTGCCAGCAGAATCGTTTTTTTAGTTCATCTAATTAAAATTTAAGTTTAAAGTTAAGTTTAAAGTTGAAGTTTAGATCAAATCGTTTGAATGTGTTTTAGTTAATTTAAGTTAATGTTTAGTGTTTCTCAATTTTGGCCGTCGAAGGGACTCGAATCCAAGCCTTTTCAGCACAGTGTGAGGCAGCAGCTATACGAAGGCTGCCAAGCAGAAAATGCTTCATATTCGGGAATCCTCCATCATCAGAAGCTTTTCAGTCATTTCAATTTATACAACAGTTCTGCAGGTTTTGAACTTTGGACCTCAGCAACGACTTCTAACACGAAATGGGCCAATGTCAAATCCAATCTCAATTACAACGATTGAAATTGGCATCTGCTTTATCAATGAGAAGGAAGGCCCTCTTTTATTAATGAAAGAACAAAATTCCAATAGGATCTACTTCCAATCTGATATCTGGAAATCGTGGTCTTGGAGAACTGTAACTTTGGTTTAGATCCTTTCTAATGCTCGTCAGTAACACGAACAGACTTCCCTCTCTGACGGATTCCTTTCGAATAAAATGCTTGACATCCTCAGTAAAATAGATGCTGCCTTGCACAAGTTTGTGAAAGACAAAAGGTACAGAAAACAAGTCCTTCTATCCCTCACAAATAACCAACATTGGGTGTATTAGTGCACCAAGATTGGTCCAATAACCAAATAACATCCAGACGACGGTCAATGATTACGATTTCTTAGATTTTTTTAAAAGGGATTTCGCCTACCACTTTTCAAACACGTAACCAGAGCAGAAACTCGAAAAGGAAGCATCTCCGGCATCATTGACACTATTAGGATCCTACTTATTATATCAACATGACTGCGTTGCTGCTTAGAGAACTCATATTACTTGGGTTTTAACATAAATGTAAAACGGGTAGGAATATTGCGAGATCGAGCACGTACATTGCCACAAAATATACAAGGCACATTGCTAACTATCGCTTTGGTATAATGGCCACGGTATAAAATATATACATTGAAGTTTTCAACTTCTCTTTCTGGTAGTCGTATAGAGTATAAAAGGAAATTAATTATTGCTATTATTATTTAATCTCTCTCTCTGGAACAGCAGGAACACGCTAGGAAATTCAACAACATTGCAAACAGAAAAGAAACATTGTAAAACAAACATTGTAAACAGAAAAGAGAAAGAGAGGGAAAATACAAAAAAAGAAAAGAAAAACGACTTGATCTCATCTCACATCGTTTAACAGCTGAAAGGAATTTTTTAATGAAATATTACCTGACTGAGAAAAATAATAACTGCGAATTTCAATTTCACAACCTATAATTTACTAAACTAAAGATTTAGTCATATCAGATTAAATGAGTGGACACTTTAATAAATGCACCAACCCTTTTCATGAAATGGAAATCTCCTTCAGCAACATCATCGCGTGTTCAATTCCACCACGTACTTGATATACAATGGCTGACAAAAAAAACTGTGAATTTTGCGAATAATGTGTTTTGCGCTGCATTATGGGTTGCAGAAATGTTTGGTGTGCATTTGTTAGATGGAATACATATCCCTGTGAATGAAATCCAATAAAAAGCCTCCACCTGATATACCTAATTGCCATTAATATCTTCTCAAAGAGTAAATGCGTAATTAATGGAAATATGAGAAACCATACAAATTGCAATCATGACAACCAAACAAACATTTTATTGCAATTACGTGTACAAACTGAAATGACAAGTTAATGTGATAGTATTATGTACTGTAAATCACCAAAATAAGTCTCAATATTTTGTTGTTCCTCCTCGAGCTGCAATACACTCTTTCAAAGATCTGGCATAGAGTTAATCAACTTCTGGATATACGGTTGCCCAATTTCGTGGTACCACACCCTTACAATGCTCTCCTGTAGCTAAATCTTCCTTGTTCGTTTCTTCTGAGCAATTTTAGACGAAATTATGTACCAGCAATTTTCAGTAGGGTTCAAATTTAGACTGTTGCCGGGCCAGTCCAACACTGTAATGCCAGCATTTCTGAGGTATGACTGCACCTTAAGGGAGAAAACGTTGGTGTATGTTTTAAGCCTTGTGCGACAAGAAGACAAACTCATCATTAAATAGCATAAAACTTGCTGTGTGGCAAGGTGCTGAGTCCTGTTGAAAAAAGCAGTTTTGGAAGTCTGTGTGGTGATCCCTAATAACCGGTTTCAGGCGCCCCTCTAAGATAGCAGTGTAGGTGTCTGCATTCGCCGTTCCGTTAATAAACTTAATTCGCCCAACTCCTTTGCTTGTTATTCATCCCCAGACCATCTGACCGGCGGGTAACTTTGCAATCGGTGTTATGCAGTCAGGATGGTGTGCCTCCGATTTTCGATTCGTCAGAAAAGATGACGGTGTCCCATTGCTCTTTTGTCCACGAAACATGCGTTTTAGCCCAAGCAAGTCGCTTCTTCCTCATTTGTTGGGTCAACAAAGACTTTGCAATTACTGTCTGATGCAATACTTTGCAATTTCTGTCTGATGCAGTACCTTTACTTTGCTACAAACAAAATGACTGTAATCAAATAATACCTTATACGTTTCACTACAAACGTTACTTTTTTTTAAGATGATGCAGTTTTTTTGTCAGCCACTATAAATCAGGTATATATACTGTATGTGGGCAATTCAGTATGGGTGAGAAGAAAGAATTAAATGGCTTTGGACGTCGCATGGTAGTTTGTGAATTACGCACCGGTATGAGTATCTCGTAAATTGCAACTCTGCTGGGATTTCCACATACGACCGACTGTGTATCAGTGCATCAATATTGGCCCAATAACCAAATAAAGCTCAGGAAAGGCAAACCTGAGTTCGGAAACAGTTCGTTGTTGCAAGAGGCTGATGTTATTACCTATACCCTACTGCGCTTTGTGTACACGGGTAGATTTGCATGTTCTGCGTGTTGACAAACTCGAATCAAAACATGGGGGGGGGATTCCTACTCTCGCGAGAGATCAGCTAAATACAGCCCAGCTTGAAATATTTAGAAATTCTACCATTCTACTATAGGACTCGAACCCAGATCTCTCTAAACAAGTGACAACTGGGAAAATCACTATACTAATTTCCGAGGACTTTCGAGAGGACAAAGGAAGCTGATAAGACTTGTGTAATATTATACAGAGGTTAAAATCAGCGAAATAACCCAGTAATAAGTAAACAAAGGTATTTCAGAAGGCACAACTCGTCGAATCTTGTAGCGGCCAAGATATAGCAGCCAACAACCGAAATGGTTCCACTCCTTTCAGCAAAGAAAAAAAAAAAAAAAAAAAGAAGAGAAAATACGGTTACAGTGGGCCCGGAAAACGAACACTAGAAAGTGTCGGTTTGTAAAAATATTGTTTAATCTGACGAATCTCGATTCTTTCTTATAGAAGGACCGGAATATGGCGAAAAACAGCATGAATCCATGGATCCTTCCAGCTGTCAACAATGGAAGCTGGTAGTGGCGGTGTAATTCTGTGAAGAATGCTTTCGTGGTGGACATTGAGCCCTTTGATACCAGTGGCGCAACATTTAAATGCCACTGATTATTGGTAAATTGTTTCAGACTAGGCTGTAGTGTATCAATCTCCCAATTCCTTCTTCCAACAACATAATGCGCCATGTCGCAAGGCCAAAAAATTGCACTTTACTAGTTCTACAACCATGAGAGTGAAATCAGCCTATTACGGTTCCCCCTTCCCCGCCGGCCACCATATCTCAATCCAAATGGGTACCCGTGGGATGAAGTGGAATCAGTGCTTTAGAGAGATAGATCCAACACCCATTCAATTTACAGTTGTGGGAAAAAAATCTGAGACGACATGGACCAGTATATCAGTGGCACGCTTTCAACGCCTCATTGAGTCCATGCAACGACGAATCTAGAATGTTCTGAGAGTAAACCATTCACCGAATATTACTACGACCCATATTCCAACATCTGTAATTTAAATGTATAAATTTTCTGGTGTATAAAATGGAGTTTTATATGGGATAAAGAATATAAAAACTTCTCTGTATTTGGCTTTCACTAATGTGATACCTTAACTACCATTTTTCTGACCAAATGAATAATTTATTTGTCTTGGTGAAGTAGCATACTCCATAATTACGGTTGTTAACTCCGCATCACTAACAAACTTAGATATTACGTTTAAGTTTGAAATACCCTTCATTGATGTTGTTAATAAATATCAGAATTCTTCTATTAGAAACGGGAAAAAAATATATATATATATGAACAGTCAATGCATTATTTCTAATATCTGTTCAAGCAGAAAAGTGAAATGGGAATACATTTAATACGTTTTCTAATTGAATGGACTGGATTTCACCAGCTCTTCTTTCTTTCCATGTTTTTCGACATGCATAGTTAACATATTTTGAATTTCAGCGGGTTCCACATCTCATTATTATCCGCAATTTCCAATATAAAGTAAAAGGGCCACTACTAGTACTCAGAACAGAATAATCAGTACATTCACGTTATTACGAAAAAATTGTACCGTGGTGAAGAATCTTGTCGATAGTCAGCATTACCTTTAAAGAAAAACGTGGAAATCCTTTAAAAATAAAATGAGAAAAAAAAGAGAGTTTTTTTGTGTGTATGCATACCATAGTAACATTTCTTTTCATAGACAGTAGTTCAGTGATTCTTAGCTAGTGTTTGTCATTTTATCAACAAGGAAGTTAGTCATCTAATTTAAAATATTTTAGACTGAGTCATTTAGCAGTTCGTCAAGACGATTCCAGTTCCAAAGAGAACCATTGAGTTAAAGCTCTTTTAGTAAATCTAACGCCCACATCCAATTAGAGTCTATTGTCCACAAGAGGGCCATTCTAGTCATAAAAATGCCAATTTCTCTACGAAGTTCCAAAAATACTTTGTCAGACTACTTTTCCACGACTTAACTGCTTCTTATCAAGTTGATAGATCGGGCCTTAGAAGCCCTTCGATTTCAGCTAAAAACGTTTAATCTACGAATTATTTAACCGCTGGGACCATGCGAAGTTTGTACTTGCTATCAACCAACTGGTAACGTTCAAGATCAAAAGGTTTTCCTGTAGAAACATTAGCGGCGCCAGACTCTCTGTACAGACAGCCTTCCAGTATTTTCTGATCGACTGATTTGTTTGAGAGTACTTTTCTTGCCCTCATTGCAAACAATTTTGAGCCATTACAGTTTAACTACACTCGAAAACGAGCCATCGTTCTTACATCGGACTCTTCCAACTGGCTTTATAATAGCTCGTGTTTAGAGTACACTGAAGAATCGCTGTATTATTTGCTAACCTGAAAAATTCTCCATCATTAAAAGACGATAAATAAAGCCACCTAGGTGTAAAACAATCCATCTTATTATATTTGATAACTGCTTGCCAATCCTGCATTTATAAACTACCTTAACTCTTTCCACCAACTCTTTTGACCTGAGTAACAAAACAAAAATAACACAGAAACTGTCAAAGTATATATTCCACCAGTGAGTTATTTAAACGAAAAGTTCTGCCTGTATTTGTAGGTTTGTATTCACCATAGATTTCTTATTTCATAGAATGGTTTTTTTTTTGAACCAATCATTTAAGAGCGTGTGTCTGTTATACAAACTAATGGCCTTTATCCAACATGAGTGATGGGAAAGTTTACCGAAAGATTCCTTTCTTGTCAAGTTGGCACTTCGTTTATATTTTGAGAACTTATCGGTATTTATACATCACTTTTGTCAACAGCAGTACTGATAACGCGCAGACTCGCATCAAGCATTCATAAAAAGAAAAAAAAAATTCCTTTCATGAATATTTGATATGATAAATAGCCGACCGACAGATGCTTCCTTCCTAAAATAGTAACAAGAAATGAAAAAGAATTGGTTTTCAACGTATGAGTGGATTTCGCAGTAAACGTGTGGGGAACTAGACACTGTAAGATGTAACTGGGATTAAAAGTGGAACCTCTACAAATTCTTGTGAAGAAAATTAAGTGTAAGAAACTCGTTTAAGAACTATAGAGCAAAATTGGGTATGTATGTACGTGTTATATCGTACAAACGAAGTGTTGCTCGAACAGACCATGAAAAACCGAATTCAAGAGTTTATAAATGATAAGAATAAACTGACAGTTTATTTTAGCAGCTAAAAGAACAAAGTTTAGCTTTAGCTAGCATCCTCATCGTAAAGAACTCAGATTTCTGAGTTCTTTACGATGAGCATTTCTAGAGTAATCAGACTTTCCACACTTTTTTTTAATTTATCCACTTATTCTATTTAAATGCTTTATTGGATAAAAATTACGATAATGAATATTAAAAATCCTATTCGCGTTTTAGTAGCGGTGGCATCAGTGCTTCCATTACAATATGACCTTGGAGACAAAATTTGGTCTCTCTCTATCTCTATCTTAGTTAGTTGAATGATAATGGTACAAAAGGATTAGTAATGAGAAGCTGTATGCGCTAGAAATAAAGACTAGAATAGTTATCTTTTTTATACTTTGAATTTTCAGTTTTTGCTATGACGTCAAAACTTCTTACATCCCTGCACGTAATGAATATGCACGCACACAAAACCCGTCCACCATTCTGATAAAACATTTTATATCGCTTATGGAAAGCATCTTAAAATGTTATCTTTTACGGCTCAACGTTTGGGTGCACGCTGCCTACAAAGCTTTTCTCACAGACTTCAGAGAATTCAAATTAAATTCATTAAATTGTTAAGTTTTCGAAATCTCTTGGCCCTTCAATACTGTTTTGTATTGATTCTCTGTAATTCTCAGCGTTCTCGCCATTATCTAGGGTCTCCGTGCCCTGTGGGTGAGAAATCTGCAAATAAATAAATAAAGATGAGAGATTCTAATTAGGCTCGTTTGGGTTTCTTCTCCCCACCCTTTACAGATATACTACAGTTCATAGCATGCTGTCCTTCCAGTGATATCAAAATGTAACCTTATTTATGAACATCCACCTGTTTGAAAAACTCAGGGGGTTCAGTTCGTGTAAAGCTCGAACCCAATTAGGCGGCACTGGAAAATGTACCATTAAGAGTACATTTTCAAGTGCCTCCGAATGATGAGCTGGCGTACTATATGGCACACGAACAACCTAGAGAAAATTGTCTCGAGTTCTTTCTGGAACTCTTTAACATTATGTCACGAACAACACTTTCTATGTACGGCCCATGCTTACATCCGCTGGGCGTGACGAAAGGCCCTCGCGGGTACCACAGTGAATATAACCACCACCATACCCCCCCACAATGAATGGTAAGCGCCCGGGTTCGATTCCCGTTGAATTTTTATTTATTTTTTTTTTTCCATAGGTGGCATTTTATCGGTCTTAGGCAAGGGTGGTATGGCTTCCCCCCCCCCCTCTGGAAATGGGAGTTTCGTCCAACCAACAGGCAAATTGGCCACAGAATACACACAATACAAGCACCATGGTTTTAGTCGTTAAGAAGCGTTAGTATAATGTGTCTGCAAATCGCGCTTAACATGAACATACTTTAGTGACGCAGCTCGCTTCTCAAAAAGGGGAAGGCTTGTGTTTTTTGCAGTACCCCACAAATCCGCGTTGAGTACTCTGTGAAGTATGCACAATATTGCAAGGCCAGTCAGTGTGGGTTATGTGTGAGTAGTGTGGTGTTGTTTGACTGGCCTCTTAGTTACTGGGAGAGTCGATCACCATGGAAGGAGCCTTTCATCATCCGTCCACCAGCATGAGGAGCCGGGCCAGGAAAGTTTAAAGAACGCCTGATGGGCTCTCTCCCCACTTGCAAAGCGAGAGAGAACGGAGCGAGTTGGACATGAAAGATAAGAAAAGGGGAAGGAAGCGGTGTTATGCAGAGCGGAAAGCTACTTCCAACAGAGAGCCAAACGGCCAGGTGATCCCACGCCTGTCAGTTGGCCAGCATCAGCAGAACCCTTTGTAAGGACCCGTCCTTACATTAATTAATAAAAATGGTTAAATATTATGAGAATTTAACTGTAATACAAATAGTGGTTTTCTGGTAAAAACAACATGGATTAAGAAACACTGGAATTCAAAAATACCTTCCAGTCACTCTCTGTTTAGTAGTAGCTTGTTTGTATGGAAGTTCTTTGACGAGTCAGTGAAAGTAATATACCATGACAAATCCCCCATTAAGACAGAGGCAGATGCACCATAGTAAGGGCCAAGAGTGCTTAAGCTGACCCTCTTAAAGATTTCACGGTGAAACGCTATTAGAGGTAGGCGACGTCACCAGGTGTGCGCGCGTGAGGTCACGGGAGGAGCTGTGACGCTTCTCAGTTGACCTGAACTTCCGCTTCTCTTTCTGGATTGTTCTGGTATGTTCGAGGTTCACGGAAGTTGGGGCACACAGAGTAAAGAAGACCCGCCCACGGAAGAGGAGAGGAGACAAATGAGAACACAGGAAAAAGGATGTGCAGATCTCCTATTGGCCAGGAAGAAAGGAGAGGGAATTTTGAGAGGGAGATTCTGAAGAAGTTTGGAGCATTCTGGAAAAGTTTTCGTGAGATTCGGAAGAAGTTTTCGGGGGAGTCTGAAGAAGTTCACGGAGCGGTCTGGAGAATGAATTTGAAGAAGTTGGAGAACGATACTAAGCAGAGCAGTAGTCTAATTTGGGTGATAGCTGCAGACCTGAGGTAGATGGAAGCAGTGATAGAAATTCTGCATATCCCGACAGCCAGTAGGAATGTTCACCTGTAAACATGGAAGCCGTAGTGAGGAAGAAGGAAGAATCACACCCTGAGAATTATATAGGCGAAGCCAGTCGAATGAGTGGTCGAACCATTGACCTACTCGAAACCCCTCTATCCACGGAAGAAGAAATGCTGACCGGTAAAGAGTATGCGACACTGATTGATTCCAGCCGTGCAGTACCCGGTAGGGAAGCACCATAATCACCGAGTTCCCCAAAAGAGCGCCCCCGCATTCCAGTACCTGAATGACCGATATGAAAGGAAGCCGAGCAGCGAGGGAAGTTCCAGGCCTAACACGTAAGTGCTAGAGAGTTTACCAACATAGGTGTACTTAATTTATTAAGGAGAGGACTTTAAGATAACTAGACATATATGGTTAAGGAGGGAGGTTTAAGTAATGAATATATGAATAAAAGTGTTAGGTATTTAAGACGGACGTAGCCTATAATCTGAAGTGAAGCTCCTCATATTAATGCTTGCTGGAAGGAGAGGGTATAATAGATAACTAAGAATTGTTTAAAGTTGGGAAAGGTTTTTATAATATGTATGAAATTGAAGGTTGAAATTTCAATTTATTATGAGTTGATTTGTGGAGAGTATTTCTGATTTTGAGTAGGGGCTAATTAATAAGTGACATATATATAAAGGTATAGAGGGTTAACTGTTCAGAAGGGTAATGTTAAATTGAATTGATTAATAATTCCTGTTGACCTGATTGCAGAAAGGGTGTCTGATTGAATAAATGCAATTTTCTTACAAATTGAGACACGAACTCTGAAAGTTTTTGTGAGCCAGTTCATTGGCTGGTAGTTGGTTTATTATACAGACTGTTCAGAAGAAGAGTGGGAAGAATCTATGTAAAGTGTATGACACGACCTATTGAAGTCCCTGTAAAGAACATGAAGAGACATTATGTCATAATGAATAATAATGTGTATTAGAATAGGATATCAGATGATGAAACAATTGAGTTTGAACAAGATATTTACACATATAAAGGTTAATGAATTAACAAGTCACCAGCCAAATATAGTTTGACCAAATACTATTGCTAATTTCTGTATGATATGTTAATAAACATTGTTTTATTTTACATTCATGTGTTGGAGTCTGTCATTCCGAAACTCAGCCAATCCTGTGGAGAAATACTTAAAATAATTAAGGTCCCCTACGAGTCAGGTAATCTTCTGAGAACAAACAAGTCAGATGCTAAGTGGGAGGATTGGACTACGGGGATATACATATAAAAAAAGGGGATAAATTATAATCATTAAAATATAAAGAAAATTAGGGCAACCAAGAAGAACAGTAATACCACAACCCCCCACAATAAACAAGAGCCACCCCCACAATTGGCGAGCGTAAGCCAGGATAATTCTGCACAACGGAAGGCTGAGTTCAGAACGACAGGAAAATATATATACATGTATATATACATGCAATCCAGTTGCTGAAACTGATAGAAAAAATTCAGCTGGCGAGCCAGAAAGCGTAAGTTAGAATTATATATGTATTACTGAGTTGATTATTGTTGAATGAATTTTAGATGGAACAGGTAAATAACGGTGGATTTTAGAGACAAGTATTGATTTAGCGTTGAACTGGGAATTATTATTTATGTACAATTGAATTAATTCGTGAGACCGGACAGGGAAACTTCAAGGATAGATAAGTAAAACTTAATAAGTTTTATAATTATTGGGTGTTGAAATTTTACTAATTGATTATTGATCAAGCAGGTAAATGTTAATGGTAAATTGAATTAGATTATCTAATATAGTTAAAGAATTGTAGAAAGATTAATCGGCAGACATATTAATTAGTTAAAGTTGATAGCTAGAGATTAATAAGAAAAAAAAATAAATAAATAAAATAAAAATGCCAAGAAAGGGTAGGAAATGCGGCGAGGACTGCGAAAATTTTGGGGGCCACAGTGACGAACAGGAAGGCCAAGAAAAACCAGAGGTGAGAATGGTAAGCGGGGTAGCAAAGGGGTCAGGACAAATCAAATACAGCAAGTATTTGAAACCATTTAAGGGGGAATCAGGTGAAAGAGTGGAAAAATTTATTAATAAATTAAAGCTAATTAAGGATAAGGAAGAGTTAAGCGATATGGATGTCATAACTATAGGGGAATTTAAATTAGAAGGACAGGCATTAGAAAAATACAGGCAGGCTACAGTGGCAGAAGAAATAGTAACGCTGCACAGATTCACTGAGACATTAAGAAAATTATTTGGGAAAAAGAATGACTTGTTAACAAGCGTGGGAAAATTGGGAGGATACACGCAAACCACTCGCGAAACAGTAAGCGAATTCCACCAGCGCCTCCTAAATTTAAAACTAAACACAGAAACATCAGAATCGGAGAAACAGGCATTCGAAAAAATACTAACTGGGCAGTTCATCACAGGGCTCAGGCACAATTTTAAAAAAGAAGTACTAAGAAAAAACCCAGAAACATTAACAGACGCATACAACCTCTCATTAGAGGAGGAAAGACTTGAAAACTTTAGTAGAAATACGGGGGAAAAGGAGATAAACGCGATAACCGACAAAAAACTAGCAGAAACAGGGAAAGAATCGAGGGAGTGGGGAAGCGAAATAGAAGGGTTAGCTAAACATTTAAATAGCATCGAAAGAAAGATGGAGTGGATGATGGAAAGGCTCTCTTTAAGCAATGATGCTAGAGAAAATCAGCAACAAACGGAAGTGAAACAAAGATTGGGTACAGTTTCACGAACAAACGAGGGGGGAGACAAGGACGGCGGTCGAAAATGGTGTTATAAGTGCCAGAACTCAGACCATTGGACCCGCTACTGCAAAGTGAAACAGGGTGCTAAAGAAAGCTGGGAAAGGGAAGAGTATTGGGAACGAGACAGGTACCCACACGTAAAAAAACCCCAGAAACATGGACAAGCACAGGGAGGAAAGGCATTGCGCAAAACAAGGGGGGTATCGGAATGAACGAGAGCGCATTAACAATGCCGTAGTCAAGAGACATGGATCTTTTAGACATGCCCGCTGCGGGAGGCCATCATTACACTTAAACACCGCCAAAGGAAAGGCCATATCTTTAGGTGCGGTAAGTGCTAATGGCAGTAGAAACGACCTATTATATGTGAGAGGCAGCTTAGGAGGGGTACCAGGTAAGTTTCTGGTAGACACAGGAGCCTCGAGGTCTATTTTAATGTGGGACTACCTCATTAAATACTGCAAAAGGCCGAATAAGGGAGATATAAGATGTTGCCGCGATTTTCTTCTGGAGGAGGTAGGTGCTGAAGAAATTCACACTGATTATATTGTCAGAGACAAGGTAAGAATACAGGGATGTGATAACTTGGTGGCCCATTCATATTTTGTGGCAAACAGAATAAACAGTCGTCGACACGACGCAATACTAGGCACGGACCTCCTAAGGAAATTAAGAGCCAAGATAGATGTGAGAAATGGCCGCATTACCTTCGGCAGTAATACCCAGGCGAGTCCAAAGGTAGACAGGAGGCGAAAGGCAGGCGTCAGAGCCCAGTATGAGCCAGAGAAAGGGGAAACTCCAAAGGAAGCTAGTGGGGAAGAATTAGAAGGGTGTAAGGCAAGCACAGATAATAAAGTTCTGGTTACACAAAACAAATGGGAATTAAATAAGAACACCAAAACAAATAGGAATAATGAGGGAAGGTGCCAAGAGAAGGGGAGGGTGTTACACGTAGGAATTTTGGAAACGAGAGAAAGGGTCGGTTTACATTCGGGAGAGAAAACACATGAAGGGGGAGAGAATGGCTGTGATGAGAAGGATCGCAAATTAAATGGAGCAACAGAAATTAAAGGCATCGAAGGATTAGGGAATTACAGAACTGAAGCTTCCAGTGAGGAGAAGGCACACAAACTGAAGGAAATAAACAGGATGCAGCAAATGTATCTAGGAGCAGTATTCGACGAAAATATGGGATGGGAGTAGTTAATGAAGCTTAATATAAGTTTAAGTAATGTCTGGTATATAAGTGTAATTAGAAAATATAGAAAGGCAATTAGAGGAGATTGGCTGTCGATTAAGTGGATCTGGGATAAAGGTCATATCCGTCTGAGGACAGAAAAGAAAAAAATTTATATATGGAATATAAATTTTTTTAGGGGAAGAGGAATGCTATGTAAGGACCCGTCCTTACATTAATTAATAAAAATGGTTAAATATTATGAGAATTTAACTGTAATACAAATAGTGGTTTTCTGGTAAAAACAACATGGATTAAGAAACACTGGAATTCAAAAATACCTTCCAGTCACTCTCTGTTTAGTAGTAGCTTGTTTGTATGGAAGTTCTTTGACGAGTCAGTGAAAGTAATATACCATGACAAATCCCCCATTAAGACAGAGGCAGATGCACCATAGTAAGGGCCAAGAGTGCTTAAGCTGACCCTCTTAAAGATTTCACGGTGAAACGCTATTAGAGGTAGGCGACGTCACCAGGTGTGCGCGCGTGAGGTCACGGGAGGAGCTGTGACGCTTCTCAGTTGACCTGAACTTCCGCTTCTCTTTCTGGATTGTTCTGGTATGTTCGAGGTTCACGGAAGTTGGGGCACACAGAGTAAAGAAGACCCGCCCACGGAAGAGGAGAGGAGATAAATGAGAACACAGGAAAAAGGATGTGCAGATCTCCTATTGGCCAGGAAGAAAGGAGAGGGAATTTTGAGAGGGAGATTCTGAAGAAGTTTGGAGCATTCTGGAAAAGTTTTCGTGAGATTCGGAAGAAGTTTTCGGGGGAGTCTGAAGAAGTTCACGGAGTGGTCTGGAGAATGAATTGAAGAAGTTGGAGAACGATACTAAGCAGAGCAGTAGTCTAATTTGGGTGATAGCTGCAGACCTGAGGTAGATGGAAGCAGTGATAGAAATTCTGCATATCCCGACAGCCAGTAGGAATGTTCACCTGTAAACATGGAAGCCGTAGTGAGGAAGAAGGAAGAATCACACCCTGAGAATTATATAGGCGAAGCCAGTCGAATGAGTGGTCGAACCATTGACCTACTCGAAACCCCTCTATCCACGGAAGAAGAAATGCTGACCGGTAAAGAGTATGCGACACTGATTGATTCCAGCCGTGCAGTACCCGGTAGGGAAGCACCATAATCACCGAGTTCCTCAAAAGAGCGCCCCCGCATTCCAGTACCTGAATGACTGATATGAAAGGAAGCCGAGCAGAGAGGGAAGTTCCAGGCCTAACACGTAAGTGCTAGAGAGTTTACCAACATAGGTGTACTTAATTTATTAAGGAGAGGACTTTAAGATAACTAGACATATATGGTTAAGGAGGGAGGTTTAAGTGATGAATATATGAATAAAAGTGTTAGGTATTTAAGACGGACGTAGCCTATAATCTGAAGTGAAGCTCCTCATATTAATGCTTGCTGGAAGGAGAGGGTATAATAGATAACTAAGAATTGTTTAAAGTTGGGAAAGGTTTTTATAATATGTATGAAATTGAAGGTTGAAATTTCAATTTATTATGAGTTGATTTGTGGAGAGTATTTCTGATTTTGAGTAGGGGCTAATTAATAAGTGACATATATATAAAGGTATAGAGGGTTAACTGTTCAGAAGGGTAATGTTAAATTGAATTGATTAATAATTCCTGTTGACCTGATTGCAGAAAGGGTGTCTGATTGAATAAATGCAATTTTCTTACAAATTGAGACACGAACTCTGAAAGTTTTTGTGAGCCAGTTCATTGGCTGGTAGTTGGTTTATTATACAGACTGTTCAGAAGAAGAGTGGGAAGAATCTATGTAAAGTGTATGACACGACCTATTGAAGTCCCTGTAAAGAACATGAAGAGACATCATGTCATAATGAATAATAATGTGTATTAGAATAGGATATCAGATGATGAAACAATTGAGTTTGAACAAGATATTTACACATATAAAGGTTAATGAATTAACAAGTCACCAGCCAAATATAGTTTGACCAAATACTATTGCTAATTTCTGTATGATATGTTAATAAACATTGTTTTATTTTACATTCATGTGTTGGAGTCTGTCATTCCGAAACTCAGCCAATCCTGTGGAGAAATACTTAAAATAATTAAGGTCCCCTACGAGTCAGGTAATCTTCTGAGAACAAACAAGTCAGATGCTAAGTGGGAGGATTGGACTACGGGGATATACATATAAAAAAGGGGATAAATTATAATCATTAAAATATAAAGAAAATTAGGGCAACCAAGAAGAACAGTAATACCACAACCCCCCACAATAAACAAGAACCACCCCCACACTTTCAATGAGGACACATCGAGGGTGGTTAAAATCCAGCTTGGAGAGTGGCCAAGGCTAGCAAAAGAGCCCGAAAGCATCTAATCCCAAACCGATGGAGAGGCAGAGTCAGCAAAGCTTCTCAAAAGTGCAACACTGAATTATGGAGTTGCATTTGAGAGTATTTCAGCCATAATATATTTTGCCATTCCTCTTTGATTTCCCATGAATCGCCTACTACGCATTTGTAATATTATCACAAATAATATTATCACTAAAGCTTAGAAATGTTTTGTGATAATATCACGATGAACGCTTATTGTTCATCATAATATGCCACTTATTAATTTTGTTTTCGCAACGTTTAACTGTAATCCATATCCAGAAAGATTATTCTGTTTTCCAGATATACATTATCTGAGTACTGTAGAAGATTTCTTATTCAACGTAATCGAGACCGGTACTTGTCTGTCAATCGAAAAAGTGTTCAAGCTGGAAAATCATAAAAAAAAAAAGTATACACACGCGAGAATTTAAAATTTACTTAAGAATTTAATATTTATTTAAAACATATTTATTAATTTGCTTAAAATGGGTAATTTTCATCTTAAAAAAAAGACAATGTCACCATTTGCAGCATACTCCCCCTAGTTCACAGAAATCACATTGTTGATTGCTGAATCAGGCTGTTCTTCAATATAATGGACCCTCGTTGGTAGCACCGTTGGTAGAATCGCTGTCCTCCCCAAACCGTGAGGAAAAGACCCGAGTTCGAGTCCCAAACAATACGTGGGGAATTTTTATGGGACTTTTTCACAACAGGGCTCAGTTAGCCGGTATCAGAAGAAGATATCATGGTTTTTTATTCCGAAAATTCGGGTTTGAGTAGCAAATATGGAAAATCATATTTCGTACTCGTAAATCACATTCACAGAATAGAAGAGCAAAGCTGCCAGTATGGACATAGGCATGCTCATACTTTTGCATTAGGTTGTTTGGATTTTGAGCTGATGCAGGTAAGGCTATGTAGATCACTATACACATGTCTGTAAATTTCTTTATTCTACAATCGATTTGACTATTTCAGGGGAAACAAAATACAGACAGAAGTTAGGGAAGGGGAGTAGAGACGAAACCATTGCCCGAGACCTGCCAATTAGGCCACCGTTTGAACAAATCCCATAAAAGTGCCTGTCAGCCAGATCGGAAGTATTTTAACCGTCGTTCGGTGAATTTTACATAGGATTGGAAAAAGTAGTTACTCTATTCCCTGCGCTACCCACGAAGAAGATACGTCTGGAAGATCAGTAATAAACCTGAAGGTGGAATACGATATTAGTATTCAAACTCTTCAACCAGTGACCCTCTTACTGTTTTCCGAAAGAATAATGGAAGATATTTACGGCCTGTTTCCTGTATATCGTTATGGCCATAAAGCAATCTTTTCATGCATTTTATTTCATCTATTTCTAATCTGGACCAAACATCTGGAAATAATAAAAGAACAGAGAGGCATGAAACAGCTTCCCTCACAATCCTTATCGTGACCGCAAAAGGGCATCCGACCATGTCATCTTTGATTGCATTCTACCGAAGCAATAAAAACCACAAGAAGTAATATCGCCAATGGTACTGTACGTGAGAGCACAATAAGAAAGAGCTCTGTTTGGGAATAGTAAATTTCCATATCTCAATAATAAGAGTACCCTGGAAGGAAAAAAAAAAAGCCTCCCTGTCTTCTTCATTTCCCCAGAAGTCCACTGTCGTAATCTATTCTTTTACTCCCAGAACAGATGTTTTACTCCGTATATGTATTAAAGTGCAGCTCCTTTCCAATCAGCCCAAGGAGAAGCGTCACAATGTCCTTTAAGGGTTCTTGTTCCATTACAAATGAACATGCTATTGATTTATCGATTCCTGGAATGCGTTTCATTCAAACCGAAACACATAAGATTTAATATGTAATGCAAATAACACTCCCCAGCTGCATTGTGAAAAGAAACTTTTCTTAAAAGATAATAAGATACCTCTGTGAACTTATTCTTAGAGCGCGCAACTGACGAGATTGAATAATTTCCAGAACCCCGATTTCAATCAATTCCGTCAATTAACTTATAGGCCTAGCACTATTTTGCATACATACCAAAAAACAGTTATAGAAACCAAAACGGTAAGGATATCTGAACAAATGGAAAATGGTCCAGAGTAAAAATCGATTATTTAAACTATTTTAACAGTGCACACACTTTGATGACAGCTAATCGCCATCTTTATGGTCCAATCCGTTATTTCATTTTATCAAAAGCATTACATATAAACCGTTCATTCAACTAATAAAGAAAACGCTTAGACAATGACAAAGTGTAAAGCTTTTCGCCACAATTTATTAGTCTACAGTAGGCTTATCCAAAGCTACAAGAATAAGAAATATTAATAGTGAAAGAGTATTGTATATTCGGGTGTTCTTAAATAAGCAGAAAAGATCCACAGGAGATGATGAAAAATATGAACATTTTAGGCATAAATAAAACAATAATAAATAATTTTAAGAATACAGAAGCTGTTTATTTTTAAAATGATGCCCACTATAAACTGTTCGACAAAATTAACAGAACAAAATGTTTTCATGACTATTTTAATAATGTGAACAATGTCATCGAAGGTGAATATTTGACATAACAGGCATCCTGGCATGCAAATTCCGAGTATCCAATAAAATTGATCTGCCACCTTATAGAGCCACGCATCGTGCATATTATTCATGCCTATAAAAACAAGGGGCGCTACCACATCACTTCATTCCCAATTTTGCTTGCTCAGTGGGATAGCCACATCTCCAGTACTCAGGATGGCAAGTCATTGTCGTTTAGATGATTCTTTGAGATGGTAGGCCATTAGGCGACTTGAAGCTGGGCTGAGGTGATGCGTTGACCTAATATTAACAGTTTACAGTTATGTTCTCTGATGAGTCCCGTTTTAGCCTAACAACAGATACTAGACTTTATTTCATCTGGAAACAACGAGTAATGCGGTACCATGCCTTCAACATCAGAGAAAGGGACACTTACGGCGGAGGCGGTGTTCTCGTGTGGCACAGAATAATGATCAACGGCTGCACCCCTCCTCATGTTTTTGATAGGGGCACCGTAACTACGCGGTGGTACCTAGAACAGATCCTCGAACCAGACGTGCAAATTTTTAGGGGTGCGGATGGCCCAGATTTTCTTTTCATGCACGGCAATGCCACTGCATTATAGAGCTGAAGCGGTGGAGGAATATCTAGAAATTAAAGATATCCAACGACTAACGTGTCCAGCACGACCACAAGATTTAAATTCGATCGAACATGTGTGGGATGCCATTGGACGTTGATTTGTACGCCGACAGCCAACCCCTCGGTCACTTGATGAGCTAAAGTCTGCTCTGGTGGAAGAATGGGATTTGTTGCCGCAGAATCTTATTGACACCTTCATATTGAGCATGGTTCACCGCTGTCAGGCCTTTTTAGCCGTTGGAAGGGATCATATTCCCTATAATGTCTCTTATACCTGTCCGAAGTTTCTCGCTGTCTCCTAATCTCATCGTTATTCCGTTAAACCACCACCATACCAAATTTTGTCCCGCTTCATCGCAAGCTGCACGAGTTACACCACGTTTTCTACGCGTTCTGTTAATTTTGTCGAGCAGTTTATGATAAATTAAGTGATGCTGATTTTCATTTCCCTTAACTGCCCTCTTAACTAGACAAACAATTAGGTTATATACTAAATATTATATTATTTATACACACAAAAATGCAATGGGTAACCTATAAACAACTGCAGACGATCTTAAAAAGTTTTAATTTCCATAAACTGAATTTCCTAGGGAATTCCTGACGTTACAGGAAGTAAACTTCCCATTTTGCAAACCGACTGCACATGGAAGAGTGAGGATTTGGATAATCTCTTGTGGTTTAGAGATTCTCGAGCGGCCTTGATGATAAGGATAATTGGGATTAGGATTTTTATGCTTGGTTTTGCAATATAATGGTGTTGTGGAGATGGCAGCAAGTGAGAATTATGTGACAGGGAGATTGCCTTTTAGGGTTCATTTATTTAAATAGGGAATTGAAGCATGGCTAATTTCTTCAGATTATTGTTGGAGAGTTGGTTGATATGTGTTTCACAGATCCTTCTTCTGCATAGGTTACAATGAATTATTCTACATCAAGTCATAGGACAGCTTGTTATATTCAACTCGCAATGTGTGGGAATACATTCTTAGAATGTATTCCCACACATCTGAGAGGAGAGACAGTATTTTAGACGAAAGGAAAGTCATGTAGGCCGACCTTCATTAAGAAAGCCAGAGAGGGTTGATGAACCTCGGAAATCTTGCTGCGAAATCCAAGGAAGAGTATGTGCAAACTTTCAAAATAGATAAGGATGTCTTACAGCACCGTAAGAAAGATTTATCGAAGTGATTTCTCTGGAAATCCTTACAAAATTAGCTTCACCAGTCATTAACTCCAAATACGAAAGAAAGGAGTGTCCAGTTTTCCACGGAATTCAGTGCACTCTTAGAGCATGAACCTGACATCATAAACAAATTTGGTTTTCTAACGAAGCGCACTTTCATTTGTGTGAATAAGTAAAATGCAATATTTTGGGTTCTGGAGAATCCACACGTTATTATTATTGACAATCTATTACATGCACAAAGGATCACTTTTCGGGTGAACTCTCTACATTTGGAACTTTTGGGCCAGTGTTCGTCAATGGATACTTCACAAATGACTTCAACATCAACGTTATAGGGACAATTTTGTGTCTTTTCTGTATGGCTATGACATTGACGTGGATGCCAACCGGCTTCAACAGGTTGGTGCGAGGCCCCATACTGCAGGAGTTTTCCAGGAGTTCTTGGATGAAAGTTTTGACTAAATAATAGTTTCTAACCTCTACTTTTATACTGATGGTTTGTATGATGTAAGGCAAAGGAGTAGTGCGGACTACACCCAATCCTTTGGGGTTAACTCCTAGGGTTTATCTCAACAACAACATGTTTCAGAAGAATCCACGAATCATTTCTGCTCAGAAGAAAGCAATTGAAGATGAATTTTTGTACTGTGTCGGAGGAAACGTTGGGCCATGAATTTAAAAGCCCCGAAATAAAAAAATTTAAAAAACAAACAAACTATTTCATAATTGACTATTACTAATTCCCCAAAGGAACCAAATCTCATGCCAATATCCAAATATCGATGTTTTTTTTCGATACTGAACTAAACCATGGCAGCATAATAACAGTCCTTGTTATTTCATACTCTGAAAGGAATGAAAACTCGAAATTATTTAAGGATATCGAGCTTAACTGATTTCGTTAATGATTTTGAGGGACGTCCCAAAGCAAGTAATTTTTGAATAAAGAACAATTTTATTTTTTTCTATTGTCTGTCTGGAATTACAGCAGCTATGATAATGAGATTAATCCAAATTTATGAAAATTGAGAATAAAGTAAATTATATAAACCACCTCTTTAAAATAACAGAATTTAAACTTCTCAAAGAGCAGCTGTCATTCACCTCACTCAGGCAATAAAATGAGTAAGACTGATCTGCGTAATAACGATAAAAACTAATAATATAGTAATTGGACAGGCTGTCTCAAAGATTTGGAATGGCATCATAACACATTTTCTGCATTTCTTGACTTTAATGATTATTTTAATTAATGAAATTAAAGAATTGTTGATTTATTTAACACTCCACTGATATTAAAACGAATTCAATCCAAACATCCGGAAATCTATTCGCTATTTCAGATAAAATGGATAAAATTAGTGGATAAAAATATGCATGAAATTGGCCCGACAACATATTGTTAATTATGGCAATAAAAATATGACTGTTAATGATCGTAATAAAAATTATCGTAAATGATAATTGATTACGTAATGATTAAGTAATAATTACGGTAAATGATAGTAATAAATACAATTAATAGTCATTTTGGCCGGAACATAAAATACCATTAACTAAAATCTCTGATTTTAATGATACAGTAAAGATAAACATATAGAACACGAATTCCTCACAGAAACTTAAAGAAGCACAAAGCAATTCCAAAACAACACAACAGTGGACTGAGGAGAAATCTATAACAGACTCCAACCAGTAGCAATGGTAAAATGATGACAAAATAACTATCGTCAATCTTCTGGTTATTTTATCATCATTTATGACAAAATTATAACATCATTTTTGAAAAACGCAAAGAAACTCACTGGAATACATTATCATGGTTGACCAGCTTTGGAACACTTTTTAAATTTTTTGAAGGCAATGAAAAAGAAAATCATAACTGGCCACAGAAATTTTACACTCGCATGACATTTGGGTATCCCAAATGCTCTGAAAGTGTATTTAAAAGCAAAGATTCTTTCACTTTAACGAATTTTGCACAAATGTTCTCTTCAAAGTATTCTCGCTGGGACTTAATACTTCTATCACAGCGATTCCACCATCATTTAAAGCATGTCTCAAATTACGGGGGTTGATCATTTAATTCGCTGACTGATGTAAGATCTTATCTTAATTGCCATCATCTGAATCTTCTGTAGATTTCTCTTTTTCGAAATACTCTCCCTTGAACTTTACACACTTTCGCTACCATCGTATCCAAGCATTAGATGCTTCTTGCAAGCTACTTTTCGAAAGACTACGAAGTGCTTTCGTTGTGGCTCTGCGCATCGTTGTGTCGGACATTAAAAGCTTGCCTTTCAGAGCTTTCTTCAGACGTGGAAAGAGGAAGAAATCGCACAGGGCTAAGTTCGGAAAATAAGGGGATGTGGCAGGACCTCGGCCCATGGCACTGCCTGCACAATATTAACTGTAAGGGGCCTGGCATTTTCTTGATGGAGAAACCACTTCACATTGGAAAGTTTGATCACACGGGAATATGGCCGTCCTACCAAGACACTCATTACCATATGCTTCATTTATCTCTTTAATTGTTTCCGATGCATCATTTTGCCCCATCTGACACAATAACGAATCACATATCGCTGTTCAATCTGTATGTCTGACATGATACTTGCTTCAAAACGATCGTCAGCTCGAAAAGTACTGGCATGCACCACAGTGCCTGCTCAGTAGCGATCATGGAGAGCGCCTCTAGCGGCAGTTATAGAAAGTTGGAGCGGTAAACATAAAATCTTGCACCAGTACGCGAATTAAATGATCATCACCTATGGTATTTTTTTCGTAATACTGCCAAATATGTCCTGAGATTTTTGATGTCTCCAAGACATCTTCAGATCTCTTTTCTTGGAGCTTTAATGTGACCTTGGAAACAAGAAGTTGCAAGAAGTGAGGTTCTGAGGAGAGGGGTAAGAGACATTGGCATTTGGATCCGAACAGAAGCTATCGGACCGTTTCAGAATGTTGAAATTCACCTGAACGTGCTTTTCAGAAAGCATTTATTTCAAAAGTTGGGAGTAACATACTGTGTGTTTCTGAAGCTGTTTTACCAAAATCTAAATATAAATTCTTTGTTCTTTGATTCAGTCATTTAAAAAAAATGGTAAGCACATTTTAAGCAGCTTAACTGAACAGCTTCACATACATTACTAACACAATGTAAGAGGAGTGTACAACTAGCAAATCAACCAAAAATATTTTCAAATATCTAGTTGCAAAAATTCGTTTTATTATTGGAAGGATTGTTGATAATATATTTATCGGAGGTGATAACTATATTGTACTCATACATACACACACAGCAGGAAAATCATCAATTGACCATTATTAAGTTCCCCGAAATCACGACATTAATATGAAATAGCATAGATTATCTATTATGAAAGTCTTTCCACCTGAATGTGCGTTTAAATGGTCCTTGAGGTTGTCACAGACATTCTCTCAGATATGCCAGACAAGCTGTACTTGCTACCTGGGAGTCTAAAACGCTGATGGAACTGATATTCGGGTGACACCCAAGTCAAGTGAACCCAATTTCGGCGAAGTCCTGACAGTCTGTGACAGCCAAATCCTCTGCTTGCACCTTCACGATGGTGGGACTGTTAGTAATCCTGGGTATAACCTCCATGCACAAGTACATGGAGGTTGGTCTTTCAATACAAAGCAGATCTCTTCTTCGGAAACATGAAGAAGGTCCCACTCTGATATAACACCTCGTAAAGAATTCAGAGTTTTGTGGGGGGTTACGGTGATAGGTATTCCCCCTATGGATGTAGAGTTTATGATTTTTGCCGCTTGTTTTGTTGTAGAAGCTTCGACCAAAAGGTCGCCAGAACGCAGTCTTTTTACAGATTTAGGTGACCCTGCCAACCCTTCTAATCCTTTTTGGATAAAGAAGGGTGACAACTTCCCAATTTACTGTTCTCTGGTGGAATGGAGAATGAGGAAGAGCGGTGTCACTGATGGTGGTGTATTCTCAGTTCTGGCTCTTTTTACAGAGGTGTTTTCTGAGTTAGGTAGGGGCCTGGTTAGAGCCCCAGAAGAATTAGAATTTATAATACTTATAGGAGTAAAATAAAAATTTCCGATGCCCTAACTACCTCACCCACCACGGAGCCCTACAAGGGGACGTCCACTCGTGAACTAGCAGGTACTGCGTACACGAATGGGATGCCAAGTTCGCTTAGGAGCACCATACCCACGTTTCCAATAAGCCTTGATCCCGTCCCAGAACCAAAGGGAGGGAGACTTATTGGAACGCAGTTGGCCCAAACAGTAAAAACCACCCAACGATTGATCCCAGTCGGGCCAGTTCGGGACTATCCGTCTTGTCGAAGCAGGGGACAAAGTGGTGTATCGAGGCTGGGCCCCTCAACCACCAGGATCTCCCTTTCCGAGTTTCCACTGGTCGCGACGCACGGCTGCACACGCCGGATTCCAATTATGTAACCCTGGAACCAAGGTATGGGCGTTGGATCCCAGCGATGCTAATCTGGAAAGCCAGCAGCATCACTGGGAGTTCCCCTCAACACGTACAAGTGCCCACGTCGAGGGGTGAATTTCATTAGGATCTCAGCAGAGTCGACTGAGGAGCTGCTGCCAAAGGAATGTACCAGCAGGCACATTTAATAAAATTTTACTAAATATAAGCAAATGATAAATTTTATTAAATTTATCCTTTGATTTATCCTCCAGGAACAGAGGCCTCTTTTATTTTATCCATTGCCCAAGCTATACGTGCTAATTGGAGTAAGTGGTGCGCAATTGCATGTTAGCGACCTCACCAGCACGCATCCTTAAAACTTTTAGAGCTGCTTCTTTACAGGAAATGTAATAAATTAATTATTTAACCTTCCTTAATGTAGACGTCTGATATTACTCACTTCAGAATTTCGAAACGAAAATCATCACGTTAGAAGCGTCTCCGATCGTGCTGATGCTAATTTCCAAGAACAAACTCGCAGTCGTTAACTCAAGCAAAGTATTTGGAAAATGAGCTCCTCGTTCCGTTGAAAACAAGTTTCGAGCACCTTCTTCACAGCTCTTTGTCTGCATTCTTCCGCCTGACAGAGCACTGCGAAGTTCAATCGACACTTAAAGTGCTTTTGCTAAGCACACTCACAGCAATGATTACCCAGATCACTGAGTAATCATTGCTCTGAGAAAGATAAAAACATCACTAAGGCCAATTTCGCAAAAACAGCTTAAACCGTGGTAATTTTAGAAATATAATAATTCAATTTAGTTCTACGCATAATATTTTAATGTTGCATAGAATCAAACAGCCAGCGCGCCTCTCGATACAACTCATCTTACCAGCTCCCCTTTCATCTTTAATTCTTTGTTTGCCCTTCTTTATTTTTCATTTCAAAAAGATTACGGTCCCACGATCTCCACTGAAAACAACTGGCAGGGTGTACCTTGACGAGTACGTGTACTCGGAAACCACTCTAAATTAGCATTTTTGCCGACGAGGCAACAGAGTGGAAAATTAGACGGATCTCATTACTGTGATGAGGTACCTTCATCCGGTGCAATACTGGGAGGATTTCTCCCATTTCTATGTCGTTGGAATAATGGATGGACACCGCTCTTAGGTAATCTGAATGACATTTGGGAACATCTAGTGGATTTTTTTAATGCAGCTAACAGGCTGGAATGGGAAATGTTTAAGGAAAATTACACTGAAATACGTTAATGGCAACAGACGTTCTAATAATAACAGCAGAGATGTGCTGCGCGAGAGAAAAATGATTATTTAGCCAAAACAGATGCTGAAATAAAGATAATTATAATACTTCCAGTTTTACTGCCAACTTAATTCATTCAACACGTCAATAGCTTACGTTTAAAGACGTCTTTTCCAAAAAAGTAAAGACAACTCTATATCATGAACACCATAAGATTTCTAATTACGTAATTTTTCAACTTTATTACAATTCAAATAACTTTGAAACACAGTTACAGGAAATCTCTTCCAGTTAATTATAATAGTTAAAACTACTACAAATACTCGTCATATTTCAATTTTATTAAGATGTACATAATACTTCTCAATTATTCCCTCAACAGGAGCACAACAGGGCGTCGAATATAGTGGATTCACCGAGTATCTTTTAAATATTCGACAAGGCCTCCGGCACCTCAATTCCATTATGAATATCCTAAATCGGGTGAGATTAAAAAAAAAGGAGATAATTAATCAAACAACTTGTTCAATGCCAGCTATCAATACTCAGTCCTTCACTCTGCGCTGCCTGGCTTACCTCTTCTCGGTTCTCTTCAACACCTGAGCAGCTAGCTTCTCTAGGTTCATCATATTCCGATGTCATTCATTAGTTCCTCTGCTCTCGACTTGATATTGTTCTCGAGCGCTAACCTACGTTTTTAAGCAGTCCCAAGGATCCCTAAAGTTTTCTTTTTTATTAGATTCTCTCCAGAAACAAAGTGAGAAGACATCGATCGCATCTTTAGTATTACTCTAGGCAAATCTCAGTTCAAGCTAACTACAAGATTTAGAAGTCCTGCATCAGATTAAATCAAAATTGACTGTTCTCACTGGCCGATCTCTGTACTGATTCATCAGCATATTACTTAAACTGTCGCAGTGTAGACAACGACTTCAGCTCTCTCTGTCCTTCTTAGAGCAATTGTCTTATACTGCTGTACAAATTTCAGAATCATGGTAAATTTAGAATTGATAGACAGTTAACTTACACTTATATCATACAGTGCCTGTCGTCATGATCGAGATCATAGCGACGGCATCATTGTAGCATCATCATATGCACTCTTTGTTCATAAAAAGTTAGAGCAACTAATTGCAAATGATCTTCATTGCTCGATGGTTACAGTTGAAGACGATACCACTTTAAGGTTTTTTTTTTTTTTTTATCAATCACCATCTCGGTTTCTCCAGAAAACATTCAACTTTTGGACGATCTTATTAATTCTACTCTCTCTCTCTCTCTCTCTCTCTCTCTCTCTCTCTCTCTCAAAACCCACGAAAGAGGCCACAATCATAATTCATTAGTCCATTTGATCGACGTATATATCAAATCTGCACATTTCCAACCAGACTTTCTTCATTCCTGGTTCTTGTCTTTACTAATGACCCTAATTCTATTATGTTGTCAGCTATCTTTCCAGACACAAACCACCTTCTTATCATTGTTGAAAAAGCCGGTAATCCATCAATGCTTTTAGACTCCAAGGACTTCTAAAGACAAGATAATCTACTGTATCGACAATGATAAGAATGTGATTGGTCTGAAAGGTATCACCTGACGGCATAACAAAAACATTTGGTCATTAGGATCGAAGCTAGAATACCAACGGGATTCTAGCTCTGGACCCTATTAAAAAGGGCCTAATGATTTGCGTTAAAAATACGTCTATGTTGAATAGTATATGATATCCTATTCATCTTTTCACATGCAAGATTTTATCAAAATCGAAACTCCGCTTTTCTTTCTTTTTTATGACAGTTTCTCACTCAAAATATGAGAATTATTATTATTATTATTATTATTATTAATAGCCATATGGTGCAAGGAAGCCCGAGGCTTATACTGCACCAGCAAAAATATTCCCGAGTTACCCTGAAAGAGAGAGAGAGAAGTAGAAAGGAATCACCAAGAAAGAGAAGAATGATGATATCCAGCTCAGGACCCTGGGTGTGCCAAGCCCATACTCACCAGGTGTGAGCCCCTGAGGTAAAAATACTTATATCAAAAATGATGTCATTACTAAATCAAATATCAAATGCTTTTGCAATGCAAAAATTTGAGCCAAACTTAAATAACACTAACATTAGCATTAGTTGAGGCATATGATACAAGAAAGCAAGCTTATACAGCATCAGTCAAAAAAAAAAAAAAAAAAACCCTTCCCATTTCAACCATCCGGTCACTCGAAATGTTTGTCTAGCTATCAACTTCCACAACAACAGATGGAAGTCTGTTTCAGCAATCAACAACCCGCTGGCTAAAGGCAAACTTCCGCACATCTATTCTATAACTGTTTTTCCTCAGTTTGAATCTGTGTCCCCTCAGGTTCTTAATTTGAGCAAGCGGAAGTATCCCGTCAGCATTGAGCCTGCTCAAATCATTCAAGGCCTTATACACCTCAATCAGATCACCTCGCAGGTGCCAAGTCTCTAGATGCTGCAAGTTGCAGAACTTAAGCCTTTCTTCGTAAGCGCACCCCCTTGTTCCTCTCACCAATCTTGTTGCCCCTCTCTGTACTCGTTCTAGCAAATCTACATCCTTCCTAAAATGAGGCCTCCTGACCTGTACGCAGTACTCAAGATGTGACCTGACCATTGCCTTATACAAAGCGATAATCAGCTCCTCTCCTTGTTTTTGCTAGCAAAATTTTTATATATATCATTGACAAAACTCCATGACCTGCTCTGGCATCCTATCTGCACTGCTCAGAGAACTTCATATCTGCCTGCAAAATTACCCCAGGTCTTTTTCATTCTCCACCTCCTTGAGTGTAGTACCACACAGTTGGTAAGTTTCTTTTGGGTTACTGCTACCCATATGCAGTATTCTGGGTTTACTTTTCACATTACTAGATAACAGTTAAACTCCAGTTGACATTTTATCTAGAAACGCCAATCCACGAATCCGCCAATCATCAATCCGTTTTTAAAATTTATTGTACAATTTCTTCTGCCTCCTTGCTTTATCGATTTATAGTCAACCAAGAGGCACTCGTGGGTTGGTAGAATCGACGGCCTCCCAACACCGGGTAGAAGAGACCTGAGTTCGAATCCCATCACTGACAGGAGAAGTTATTATGGTTTTTTTTGTTTTTTTTTTTCACAATGTGGCTGAGTTAGTCAATCTGAAGCGAGGGTAGCATGTTTTCTTCTCCTGGAAACTAGGGTTTTTCGTCCAGCAAACAGAAAATAAATCTCAGAACACACGCAATTTACAGATAATATACACTGAGCAACATGGCTTTAGTAGTCGATGCTCGAAAACCCAACAACCAACCAACCAACCATTTATCAACCAAGAGATGATACTTTGAATCTATTTCTTACTTAGCTTGAACAGGTTATTTATGCCATCCAGCTGCACTGTTCAGAGCGGAAAACGCGCAACATTGTTGGGCCATCGTGGGAGCACAGTGCATTATAAGCACCGTCTTCCCCACACCTGGTGATAAAGGCATGGCTTCTATTCCTGTCAATGACGTGACGTGAGGTACTTTTATGGACTTTTTTCATACTAATGCTGAGTTAATCTGTTTCAGCCGTGGACAGCAAGGATACATCCACGGAAACTAGGGGATTTTCATCCTGCAAAACAGGCAAATCGACTAGAGAACACATGCAATGGACATATTATACATGGGCAGATGAGTTATTTCTCGGATAGCCGTATTTATGACACTTTTTTGTGTACAGCAAACAGACAATCATATTTCTATGAATATACAAGAATATACTCTCCGATCCTCATTGCCGTGGATTAATTTGGGCACTAGTCGGGTACGTAGCATTATAACGCCTTCCTGCACACGTCAGGCACCATGTGATCTCTTCAATTTCCATATTTATGCATAGATTGTGCAGGTATCTCAAACATCCATTGTCTTATAACAATGGTCAGTTCAGGCAGTGCTTTGTGCTTTTCGAATTATGAAGTGTTAATTACTGAATGGGTAAAAGTTTGAAGTCACTATATGTGTATAGTAATGGTTGATGGGAGGAATGGAAGGAGTGATTAAACACCAGAGAGAGAGAGAGAGAGAGAGAGAGAGAATGGAAACAGTGAAGCAATATACATGTATATATAAAGTACATATCAGGTGAAAAAAAAAAAAAAAATCTTGCAAATTCTTAAGATAAAATTAAAACATACGCGAAAAATAAACAAAAACTTTTTATTGTCCCCAGCAAAATTTGGGCCAGAGGGTTCCTAATAAACCATATCAGCTGTATGTAATACAGCAGACACACAGCTAATCTTCTGTTGGCGAAGTGGGAAGCTTTCTGCAAGTACCTCGCATGTTCGGCTTGAATCCCATTCAATCGCATCCTTCCGTTTGCCATCAGCAATGGGAGTTGGTAATCCTCATTCCTTGGAGATGAGGATTACCACTTGCATACTTGGAGAATTTGATGAGTCATCCCTTCTGGATTTGATGACTTTCCTCATGGGATGAGTCATCAAATGACTATAAAACCTGATTAAATTTTTTGAAGTATTTTTTGTCTCTGCGTTTATTCATTGTGTATTTGCTCCAAATGCATCGTGTATATCTTACAGGCTGCTACATAGTGTAAGTACTCAAAAAATAAACATGATCCAATTACTGTAACTGGAGTTTTTCGTCACTTTTTGCTGCTTTACTGAAAGAGCAGTTCACGCATGCTAGGCATTAATTGACTCAATGTCACTTGCACTTTCGATGTGCATCGAAGGATAATCGTCATCAACGATAGCGATTCCATATATTTTTTGTAAAAGTATTATCTTTAAAAAACTGCAAGAACTTTTTTGGTCACCTGATACTTGCTACAAATGACGTAAGATGGATAAGTCAGATATTTTAAGGGGGGGGGGAACATTTAAAATCCTTTGATTATACAGACTGAAAGATGGAACCTTCAAAATATCTTGTCTAGAAGCGACTAATCATTACAAGTGGAAGGAAGAGAATGAATGAATCAGAGTGTATTTAACAAGTGGTAGACAGAAAGTCTAAGGTGTAACAGTAGCGCGAAGCCTGATGTGCACCTTTCAGCATATTGCAAAATTGTTTCAGTCCAGTTGCCAGGAGATATGTTAGTGCAGCGCTAAAAAGATAATAAAGGTCATTGAGCGGAATTCATTACCCAAGTAATGAGGAAGCGACATACGATAATGGAAACGTTGCCTCTGAAGTAAATCTATTCTGTTTGACCATTTCTAAGAGAGAGAGAGAGAAAGAGAGAGGGGCGTTGCATTGCACCAATTGAATTAGCGTCGTGTAGTATTTCTAATGGTCAAAGTGTGTAGGGTAGTCGGTGGAAATGAGAATGCCATTTCGGTAAGGGAATGACGTTAGGCAACCGTAGACCAGCAGACAACAGTGTAAGGGCTATTAAACAGAAGCCACTGGGTACGCTATCTGGCTAGCTATAGAATATTATACATTCAAGAGTCAAAATATTCCCACCCATGGGAATATTTGATGCTCATCCATCAAATATTCGCTTATGTTCACAAGTAATGATATAATCAAAAGCATTTTAATTAGCTAATTCCACATGCTAACCTATTTTTAGTCTGCAACAGCTTGCGAAATTTTATGTCCAGTATTAGTATATGCAAAATGATGCATCGAAAGGTAGCCAGATTTCCTTTAAAAATATCTACGTTTTTTTTTAGTTTTAGATTAAAAAAAATTAACAAATGTGAAGAATATAAACACAAATAAATAGATAAATGTAATACATTGATAAAGAACAAATCCCCTTCCAAGACAGTAGGTGCAACAGGTTTGACGTATGCTGAAACAGATAATGAATAATAGCAATGGTAACATAAATTGGTTAATGGAAGTTATCTGGCTTGTATATCCCTGGCACAGAACTGAAATGCGTATAAACAAGTTACCGCTTGATAACGAGCCCTACTTAAAGTTGTTAACCACTGAAGAGTGTTCTTTTTTACAGCGATCACAAAATACCGAAAGTTGTTGTTGATGCTCCCGGATGGCCACACGATCAGAGGAATTCACAAGATTGAGAGAATACACGATACAACAACGTATTTGGCAGTCAGTTTGAACCCGGTCACTCAAAATACGTGTTTTTCTCGTTTTGCAGGATGAAAGATAAGTCAAAAATAAAAGTAAGTCTGTGTGAGCACTTCAATGGCTTTCGATCACAAGTGACATGATTTGGATGAAGTGAAAATAAATGAAACTTTTAGTAAAAATGTGATGCCCTGAAGTGGTTGAACAGAGAATTACTATTCCAGATTATTACTAAATTAGGTCGCAACAATTAACTGATAAAATAGTGAGCTTGACATTTTGCTCAGTACGTAGTTGAAATTTAGTATTAAGTTACTAACGCCATTAGCCAGAATCGCTGCTCCGATACACTAGGTGGCATGGAGTGAACATGGTGTTGAAAAACACATTAGGAACGTTGAAACATTCATGTAACAAAACTGAACTTGATTTTGAAGAGACATGGGCAGAGGATTTTGCTGACGAACATGCCTTCCCAGTTCATGGCATAAATTCTCAATGGGATTGACATTAAGGAATTGGACTGGCCAAGGCATACACTTGACATCCACCTAGCGTCTGTCCCTCAAATCCATTCACTGCGGAAAATGTTTTACCATTTGCTGTGTACAAAGTATATGGCTAGTATACATATTGTATACACACTGCGTGGTGTACCTTATCCCAAACGACATTCATTAAGCTGTAGCGTTCACAGTGCTTCCACTGAGATCAGAGGACCAAAGGTATGCCACAAAAATTTGCTCTACTATTACGCCTCCTCCAGCAGCCTGTACTGTACGCAAACAACAAGGATAATTGTAGTGCTGTCACGTGTAGCTTCCTCTTTTTTTTTTAACTTTTTCGTCTGCGAAGAAAGCATAAATTTGGACTGATCGGACCAAATGACTTGTTTCCAACCTTCCTGTCCTCCTCCATCCATCCTTTACGTTCCTGCCACCAACGCAGCAGTAATTCCAGGTTGGTGTCCAAGAATTTCGGATTGGTCACTTTCGCGAAGGTCTTCCACACCCGTAGTGCATTTTTTGTAGGTTCTTCGCGCGAGACGGATACTGATGCCTTGTGCAGTTCCCGCATTAAATACACAGGTTATCTGTTCTGTCTTGTGGCTATGATTACGCTTGATATTACGCTCCAGGCATTACATCTTGATTCGTCATCTCACATTTTATGCTTCAACTGCATCTGTTCATGATTATCTTCCGGCAGTTTTTCCTTTATTTAAATACTCGAACAGCGTCAGTCTTTGAACCTTCTACAAGTGTAACCGTCTTCTCTGCTAAACACGCACTGCCAATCATATACAAAAATACAGAAATACAACCTCTACATTCATTTATGAATTGAACCAGTTAAAAAGCAATTGAGTTCTGCTTACTTAATATAAGAAATATCGGGTAGATAAATTTAGAACAATCACGAAAAGAAAAAAAAAAACAACTGTAAAGTAATAAGGATGAAAACAAACAAAAGGAAATTAGAATTTACGTAGAGAAAGTTATACTTTTATGCAACAGAAAACTGGGTTTTTTTTGCGTATTTCTAAATAACAGTCGTAGAGTCTATTTTATCGAGAAAACACAAACGTACTTAAAATCCCGATGGATTCGGAGAGTTAGGACAACGAATAAACTTGAAAGTGCGTTTGTTTTTTATCCGCTTTCTGCAGTAACAGTTATCACATCATTATGATCCATCCTCTTGCAATCTTCTAAACCATGTTACCTGTCGTTCCAAAAGACAATGTCAACTAGTCGAGCGATGTTCTTGGTAGACTTGTAGCTAGTTCCATTCATTAAGCGTCGTCATGTGAGAGGCGGGAGGGGAAGCTTAATGATGCCTAGACTACTGTGATCGTTGATGTTGCTGATAGAACAGAGAGAGACGGGAGAGAGAGATATTTATCTGATGATACACACAGAACATGCCATTAAAAGAAGATGGGTATTGGGACAAATGGCACTCGACGATTACAATAATAAATTATGCCATGAAGAAAGGAATATCATGTAATATTCACGATATGACGCAATAAATGTACATTACTGAAATAAAGAAATACAAAGGGTTAGAGATGCTTAACAAAGGGACGAGAAGATGTAGGATAATTACAGGCAATCAAAATTACAAATAAAAAAAGAGATTATGGAAGCTTGGGGGAAAATGTTACAAGAGGAAGAATGATAGAGAGAATGGTCATTAGATGAAAAGAGTTTACACATTAAAACGTGTTTCAAAATGAGAGTAACATTCCAAAAAAAAAAAAAAAAACAGGCGCCAAAGAAAATAAAATCGAGATTTTTTTCTGAGAGTCAATTGTCTTAATTAAACACGGGTTCAAAACTAAAAGGTAGAAACCTACCAATGTGCAGACAATGGAATAAAAATGAAATAGTATATCCATTGTCAAAATATCTATTGTCAAAATCTTCATATGAAAAGAAAGCCTACTCAAAATAAGTTATATGTTAAAAACTGGAGGAGAACCACTGGTGAGTGACTGTAGCAGCCCTTTTACACGGTCCAGGCGAGTCCACCTGAGGTATATAGCAAACAATGGACCTTTTCAGATGGTTCACAGCGATGGCTCCACCGTCAGCCTTTATTTACTATTACTCCTCAAGTCCAATGGAGAGAAGTTGACTATATAGACGAGTCACTCTTGTCTTAGTATAATGACTCTGGCTGAATCTCTTCAATTTTAATGGAATATAATAATAAAATAAGAAAATGCTTTTTTATTTAGAGAGTCCGCCTTCAAAACCGCAATAATGTTGAAAGATGGGGCTGCTCATCAATAGCATTTTGAAGGTAAATTTTGTAAATATCTTCAAGCATTTGATAAATCTATTATTATGTGATTTTAATTCACTGGAACTAAAGGCAATCGTAATAAAATTACGTCACAGAATGTATTTGTTTTAACCAGCCTTTCTCTTCCTCCGAAGTAAGGTTAGATTGTATGGTATTTGCTATTGCAGAGTTGATGTAATTTCTTTATGTTCCTTATTAAATTTATTCACAGTCCTTTCGCTTTGACTACATACTGTGTCTATTGCTTATTGCATAATTAAGCGGCATCTTAATGGCCACACCAAAAATTACCAGGATTACGCAGAATGGCAACCACAATGAATTCCCAAAAAGAAAAAAAGCTTCTTATTGAAGCAAAATTACGTAACTGCCATTAGAATACCCAAGACATAAGAATGTCACCTAAGGCCATGAGAAAACGAGCATAAATCTTACAGAGGGGATTATTAGCTACTTTTGATCAGCCAATGGAAATCCTTATGGAAAGTATCATAATATATATTCTTTTTCATTTTATACTTTTCAGCTGTTGGTATTAAGCAGAAATATAAATGATGACGGCTTATCTCTTATCTCCAGTCAGTGAATATGATCAAATGTATCATTTTCCTGACATTGCATAATTTTTAGAATTCTTTTGAATTGTATATCAAAAAAAAGTTTCCATTGTCTGTTCTTGAGTGTTATGTTTAATGCAGGAAGAAAGGTCATCCTCTGCTGATAGTAGGGGGCAGTCATCGACGGCTTATGTATTATATATAGAAACAGCGTACCTGGTTTTTTTCCCGACAAAAAAAAAAAGCGCACTAAGATATGTTGTGAATCGAACGTGATTGTGATATAAAGAATTCTTCCTTGCCATGAGCAACTCCAGACACGTATACATCCCTCTCTTTTGGTTTTCTTTAAACACTTAGTTTCCGTCTTACAAAATGCAATAAAATTACTTTTTTTTCCCGAATTTCATATTAGCTGGAAAAGACGAACATGCCATTAAAAATGAGCGAAATCCAAAGTTCCCAATGGAAAATTATCCCCAGATTTTCGTGGTCTAATGTACGGTCCCAAATCACAATCTTCTAATAAAAACTGAACACGCAGTGCCATTTCGAGTCCTAGACTTTTGCTGCACCAGAAAAATAAAATAAAAATAATGTATAGTATTAAATGAATATTAGTATTAATATTAAATTAATAGTATTAAATTATTAGAATGAGATTTTTAGGATCGTGGTAGCCAGTTAGCACACGGTTTAGCAAGAGGTATGAGATTATTCAACCACGAATACAATTTTCTTTTCTTTTTTTAATGGACTTTAAGAGTGATTAGACATAAACCAAGCAAAGAGACAAACTAATATGCATTCATATGCATTCACAAAGCTAATCTACTCATATATGAATCAACCTTGGCTCCTTCTACAAAGATATATATATATATTTTACACTGGATCAAATCTTTCTTTTTATGTAAAAAGCATGGGCTTTGTAGTAGCTTAGACACGTTAACAGAATATGTTATTGCCGGATTAATTAACATAAGCAGTACTGTTGATAATAGCCCAATGAATATCTCTTACATCCCTAATGAATATTCAGAGAAATAAATGGTACTACTTTTTAAGTAGACTATAAAACTGGTTTACTTTTCTCTGTTTATCAAAATTTGTCCATGACATAACTTACCAAGTATATCAACTTATTAAATACCACTGAACCACAGGATTGGAAATCAAACACCGGAAATCTGCCCAAGTTACCTTCATTAAAACGAGATCATCAAAAGAAAACATAGACCTAAAACTATCCTGGAATTCTAAGTTAACATTTCGGAACCATTTTGATTAATCTAGACTCTAAAATTTACTCAGTGCTCTTGCATATTTGACAAAAACTCACAGGCGCAAATCACTCTTATCATATCGCTAAAAACTTTCAAATGTGTTTACGTAGTAACGTTACACTTCGACTATTTAATCATGCGCCCTTTTCTAACATCTCAGTAGGTCCCTGGGGCTAGAATTCTGCATCCTGCAATGGATAAACAGGATGGCAGAACACTGCCTCAACCTCAAAGGCGGCACTACTCTCCTCCCTCGGTCTAACTGTGGCCCGGCTTTTGAAAAGCTTGATACTCCGATGACAGATGTTCATACTATACGATATCAAGACAAAAGAAAAGACTACACCTTGACTCAAATTCCAAAATCTCGAGACAACTGCAATCTGAGCTGCCTTCAAAATGCTTCCTCTGAACACTAGACATTTGCAACAATTTAAAAATTAAACTTTATTTTTATTTAAAAACACAACTTTAAAAATAGCATTTGATATTCAATTTTGAACCGAACTCAATGAGATTTTTCATAGAGAGAACATATCATTTACAATATATGAAAGTGCACAGAAAATTTAATCGTATTCTGATTTTATCGTTAATATATTATAATCCGATATGTGAATAATTAGGGCGATCAAATGGTCATGAATTCTCGACGTGATGTATGATTTTGTAATGAAAAATTAGTGTACATTGTAATTAAAGTTCCATAAAATTTCACAAAATTCTTCAATAAAACTGATATTGTATAGCGGAAGGCAATACGCGGTTTATCATCTTAAAGATTAATTTATAGATTCAAGATTATATGTAATGTATAGATTATAGATTATTAATTAAAGGAATGCACCAGCAACAAGGATATGGTGATCACGGCACTAGTGCAGCCTGTATTATAAAATAACCTTGTTCATCATCATCAGCCATTTTCAATCCACTGCAGGATGAAGGCCTCTCCAGCAACTTTCCATTTCCTTCTGTTTTGTGCGATGGCCACCTACTTACTACCCACGAACTCGTGAATTTTATCTGTCCATCTCCCTCGTTGTGTTCCAGGTCTTCTTTCAGCTCCTCAGTACCATTCTTTTATTTTTTTTAGTCCATCTGTCATCATGTCTTCGAGCCGTGTGTCCTGCCCAAGACCATTTTAGTTCTTTAGTTTTGATAAGAATGTCCTTTACTTGAGTTTGCTGCCTAATCCATGTGTTTCTGTTCTTATCTAACAGTCTGATTCCTAATATAATTCGTCCCATTCTTCGCTGTGTAGTTCTCAGCTTCTCTTCCATTTTTTTGGTGAGTGCCCAAGTTTCACTTTTTTCCATAAGTCATGATGGGTATTATACATTGGTTCATTATTTTACGTTTTAGACAAATTGGGATATTGCTACTCAGTATGTGACTATACACTGGTGTGCAAAATTTAAGGACCAGTCAAGTATTCACCTGCAACTTCTCATAGGAGTGGCCTGGATACGGGAAAAGAATACCAAAGGAACCTCGCCTTCCAGTATCTGGAGTTGTGTACGCCCATCCAAGATAACGCCTCCTCAGACAAGAACACCTCGACCGCCATATCGATCCCTTTCAGTGATGTTTGTGGGGTGATACCGTCTGCCAACCTCTCGCCAGATTAGCTGACGTCCAGAATCGCTGCTGAGACTGAATCTACTCTCATCAGTAAAGAATACCTTAAGTAAAGATTTTGTGGTTGTAACCTTTAGAAATAGTGTTGGTCCTTAAGTTTTGCGCACCACTGTATTTCCTGAATGCTATCAATCCAAAATTTATTCTTCTCTTAACTTCCAGCCATTTATCATTATTACAGCTAATGACTTGTCCCGCAGATAAGTATATGAATCCACCTTTTCAATTACTGCTCCTTCAATGATTATATCTCTTTCTGTGGCATACTAGTTCCTCATTATTTTTGTTTTAGCATATTCATCTTTAGTCCGAAATCCTTACTAACTCCGCATAACTGATAAAGATTTTCCTCTAATTCTTTGGGATCATGGCTTATGATCACAATGTCATCTGCGAATCTTAAATGGTTTAGGTACAAGTCGTTCATATTGACTCCTTTCTGCGACCAGTTTAATCTTCTGAAAGCTTCCTCAAGGGCAGCAGTAAACAACTTCGGAGATATTGTGTCTCCTTGTCGAATTCCTTTCTCAATTTTAAATTTAATACTGTCTTTGTCTAGTCTAATAAAGGAGGTAGCGTTCTCATATATTTTCTTGAAAATCATTATTTTGCTCTTGGTTATTTAATTTCTAAAAAGGTTTTACAACTGAGCAAATGCACTTAGCCATTGCTCAACGAAAATAAATCAAAATATATTATAAAACGTGTCGAAAGTTTCAGTTGTTAAACAACGGTTACCTTAGGTCGGTTTCTTGCATGCACGAAAAAAGTTTGTATTTTTGAACGCAAGTAATCGTTTGCATAATCTGAGAGCAGTAGTTCTGAGCTACAACGGCTTCGCAGATCTTAATGGACACCAAATGGTAAAATCCTGAGTTCCAAAAGAATCGATTCGAGGACCTACTGCGTTTCTTTTATGTACAAAATGCTGTGGCGAACTCAGGAAAAGAAACCAACACTTGTGTTGACGACGTTTCAACTTTATCCAGATCATCTACAGAAGAAACAACAAAGATTTGTTCCTAGAAAGAACAAGAACAGCCTGATACAGAAAGAACAAAAGACATTAAAAACTATGCGTAATTTTCCAACTTAAAAAAAAAAGAAGGAAACAAAACACGCCAAAAATCCATGAAACTGGAGCCACAATAAGCAGATATACTATCAATCGCTGTGTTAAAACTTGGGAAAAGTGTTATACATCGCAAACTAAAAAGCACGCTAGGACGTACAAATTTGGCTAAGATAAGATGTCGAGGAAATAATGCTGATTTTCTCAAAAGTGGGAAACTGCTCGAAGCTACCACCCATATGACCTCTTTAAAGAATCTAAAATCTCTTCATGATAGATTCACTGCAGACATATCTTCAGGGCCAAACGGAGAATATCTCTGCAGAAAAGATAAAGAAGTAACTTTAAAAAAGATAAATATATAAATAAGGAATGCATGATAAAAAAGACTATACAGTTTCACTGAACGCATTTTGTACAAATCGGAGCAATACCAATTAGTACAAGACCGAAGGATAGACAGAGGGTAGCAGCCAAACAGTGATTATAAATAGCCAAGTGTTATGAGAGGGATCCAGCAATATTCAATATTAGGTACAGATATTAATGAGCATATTAAAATCCTGATGCCAGTTTTGTATCGATAACACCGTTACTAGTTGATAGTTAACGATAAACAGGGTAATGTTTCGATAAGATATATTTGATTTGTCATGCTATTTTGCTATAAATGGTAAACATTTAAATCTTCTTGCATGTAATTTATGGATTAAGGTTACGGTGGAAGCAATCAGACCTCACGACCATAATGAATATATAGTTGTAATTCATATAATAGGGTAAGTATATAGAGTTGACTAAATGTATCTTTGTATTTGAATTTAAGGAGTACACAAAAAATACACAGATAGTATACTGTTGTATATCGCTCAGTTTTAGTGAATCTTTCAAGGGTCATCCAGCAGAATATGAGAGGAAAGACACAGGTTATAAATATAAATTGTCTTTCCTATCATATTTTTATAAATATTTATATTCATTAAAATAAATTAAAAATTAATAGCAAACCACAGTCATTTAGGGAAGAAAGCCACAAGCTATGGAAATTATACATAACTATACTGGTGTGCAAAACTTAAGGACCAACGCTATTTCTAAAGGTTACAACCACAAAATCTTTACTTAAGGTACTCTTTAGCGATGAGAGTAGATTCAGTCTCAGCAGCGATTCTGGACGTCAGATAATCTGGCGAGAGGTTGGCACACGGTATCATCCCGCAAGCATCACTGAAAGGGATCGATATGGCGGTCGAGGTGTTCTCGTCTGGGGAGGCATTATCTTGGATGGACATCCACAACTCCAGATACTGGAAGGCGGTACTGTAACCGACGCACGCTACTGTACCGTGTCGTCGTTGTTTCCTTCATCATTTCTGTACCTCATGAGGTTCCTTTGGTATGCTTTCCCATATCCAGGCCACTCCTATGAGAAGCTACAGGTAAAAACCTGACTAGTCCTTAAATTTTGCACACCAGTATATGATGCTGTTAATGCACAGCACTATGTCGCACACAGCTATGCAGCTTCTAAATCAAAGTTTGAAAAAAGACAACGGTGTACTGCATCGCATATCGTGAATCACTTCACAATTCGATGCGAATTGATTCACAATACGAAGTGGAGATCCACAGCCATCCAATTTGTGACAACTTCTCAACATGAAGCAGCATCCCTGTATCACACTTTCTATATCTCGTTGAGTTTATGCTAAGACGAATCCAGACAGGCTGTGGCGAGGACTATAGGGAGACCAACTCTAATTTGCAATTTATTAGGGCGTGGATCATCGTTGATTGACTCTCTACCTCACTTGAATTGTTTGAACTGAATTTCATCTGGTACTCTGAACACAGCTACCATCATCTGGTACTCTACACAGCTACCATACTTTCAGCATGGCCTCGTAGTTGTACCTAATAAAGTACTGAGTAATAGCGGCCAATTTATTAGGTACATGTACTTAATAAAGTGTCCATCAGTGTTTGTCACGGTTGGTCAGTTGTTGTGTTTCAGGCGCATTAGGTCATATTAGGTCATATTGCGCCGTATATAAGTTTTGTATATTGCGATGTTCTGTGGTCGATTTGCTGTTTGCTTCAAGTAAAACCTAAGTTGCCTGGAGAAAAAAGCAGGCTGCTCTCGTCCGATACTGACTAACTTAGCCACGTTGTAAAAAAGGCCGATAAAAATTTATCGGGTCATTGGCAGGATTCAAACTCATATTTTTACCACCATTTTCAAACTGATCAAGTACAAAAGAAATGATAAGTACTGAATCAAATTTTACTATCAATATTGTTTATCGAAAAGTACTTAAGCTGTACTTCATAACGATAACATATGGTTTGTTTTAAAATGCGCCAAAGTAATTTAAGCCGATGTCTCTGCATCATGCCTGTAAATTACGTGTAATTTAAGGTCATTCATGTGTTTAAATGGATGGAAAACCCAGATTCATGAAAGGAAAAAAAAACAAAGAAATACTCGCCTGAAACCAATTAACTCGGTAATGGTGTTAAAATGTTCATAAATAGTCCATTCCTTCAAAACTTTATTTGAACCCAGACCTTTTGGAAGAAGGGTGATTATAATCATTATGCCAGCCACGAGGATTATCGTAAAGTATTTTGAATAACAAATTTGATTAAAAACTGAAAGTATTTAATAAAAACTAATATAAATTCTCAGCACCTAAAAAATAAACTAATGGTTTATTTTCATTAAGGATGTTTTCTCGGTCATTTTGACAGGTTACAGGATTGTCTACATACGTGTACTAAAAGCCAAGATCTGGTAACATTGAGAAAAAAGATCAGCCTTTTTGCCACTGCGCTACGTCAAGGCATTGCAATTTGAAAATATTCAAAGAACAGTATGAATTAAGCTACTGAATTGTCATTACTCAATATTCCTATCCATCAACTTCAATATTCCTATCAATTTTCTTAAAGATAAGTATTACCTACCTTAATTAATATTTCCAATTCGGAGCATAAGCTATTACTAAAGAATTTATTCTGCAATTCGTAATACAGTAGAAGAATATAGTGCGTCCAGGTTAAAACATTATGCAATATATCAGCATACAATTTCATTTATTTCGAAATGGTCAAACAAGAATGTCATCGAAATATTACCAGCAAGGGTTTCTTCTAATGACGTTGAAGAGATTACCGGTACAAGACAAAGTTATAATTGCATCCACCCAATAAATTTTGCACAGAAAGAGATATTGAAATAGGTTAAAAAGCCATCAGCAGTCATAAACCACAGTGAAAACGTCTTTAATCAATTGCATAGATCAGGGTTAAAAAAAAAAGAATACAATAGAAATTTAATTTGTATGTAGAGTAATATCAAGAGTACTGTAAATACATTAGAGTAATTTTAGCTTTTGATTAAGTTATCTAATATTCATATAGTAGGACTATCGTAGATAAGGTATCATCCAGACAGCAGATGAAGACTTTCATTATGGCGAGTACAGCATGTTCAGGAAAGAGAGGGAGGGACGCAGGAGAAAATGGTCATGCTTCTTATCAAAGGCTATCTTAAAGCAATCAGACTGTTCCCAGAATCAGATCATGTTTAGACGAACGTTGTATCTGTGCTGTGTGACATGACTTGCTGTACTAGTAGGTTTTTTTAGGAGTATCAGCGATGAAGGCCATATTGCTCTGTATACGCTGTCTGTAAATTGCGTGTCTTCTAAACCCCGAATTTCCAGGAGAAAAACAATGCTACCATCGCCTGAGACCGACTAACTCGGCCACGTTGTGAAAAAGTCCATAAAAATTCTTTACGTCATCGACAGGATTCGAGCTCAGACCTTTTCCACTTGTGTGAGGAGGTCAGCGATTCTACCAACTGTGCTATCCAAGAGAGCATGACTTTCGGTAAATAGAAGTTGAGAGTGAAGGTAGGTTAGAGGCCAACCGATTCACAGTAGAATAACAAAAATCACCTTAGATAACTTTAATTGAAGGTAAATGTGATTACTTCATTATGGATGATGTCAGTCTATCTTTCAGAGGTTGGAAATCGCAGACTAACAATAGTCCATGTGAAAGTGTTGAACTATCTGGATGATTGTTATTTATTCCAACAAGTCAGAGAAAGTACATGGAGTTCTGCTATACTCAACCTGGTTTTTTCCAAGGATATTCAAAGTGCATTAAAATATTTGACAGTGAGGGAAGCAATATCAAGTCGTGAGCGCAATGTCATTAAATGGGAAAGTGGTGCCCAGAGAAATTTCTGTGGTGAAGTGAGTTATTTCTTCGTCTCTAATGAACTGGGGAGACAGCTGACGTTACTGGCTACGTTTTCATTATGGGAATATTCAAGGGGGCCACAAGCACATTCGTTCCAGTAGAGAAGTTCCACAAAAGAAAGATGTCGAAATGGATGATAACAGATATCAAAGGTTGAACTGACCATAAATACAGAACATGAGACAGTTACTGACTATTGCCAAATACCAAATTTATGAGTATTAAAATAGATGGAATAAAATTACTGATATAGTAAGAGGACGAAAGCAGAGAACGAAAAACCATTATTAGAGCTATGAATGGAGACAGCTTGTAAGTTAATACGAAAAAGAGTGAATCAGATAAGCTCCTTACTTGATCGAGAGAAGAAATCATAGAAAGACCAGTAGAAGTGTTAGACGAGCTGAACAAGTGCTTTTCAGAGACATTTACAGTTGAAAGACCGATCGAACCACGAGGAAAAGTAACAAGGAATCAGACTGTACTAAAATAAACGGTACAGCGATCTGGGGAAGAGTATATCAGAAAAGCTACTGAAGCTGAAGGAAGGTAAAACTCCAGGAGAAGAAGATGGTATACATTATATTATACACTGAAAGGTCAGAATTCATGGGATACCTGGTTCCTGGGCAACGCGACGCTGTCATCCCTCTCGCTAGTGGACAAATCCATCGCTTGGCAGGTAAATAGGTGCACTGCCAATATAATCACGTAGACGGTAATTCGATGTCAGTATGGATAAACGTCGTGAGTTAACCGACTTTGAAAGAAGGATCATAGTGGGTGTCCGACGCATGGGCCACTCTATCGCGGAGACGGTACAGGATTTTGCACTATCCCCTTTCGACAGTATCAAGAGTGTATCGGGAATACACCATTTCCGGAATAACATCTCATCGTGGACAACGTTGTGAGAATTCATGTGTTGTTTTGGCGGACCCCAGGGTTTCCCTCATTAGCCAACGCTGTGAGCAGAGAAAGATGGTGGATGAACGTGGCCGTCGACGTTTGTGTCGCATTGTTTCAGCCAACTGGAGAGTGACAGTGGCACAAATCACCGCCGACTTCAACGAGGGAGGTGCCAGAAACGCCTCCACCAAGACCATCAAGTGATCATTAGCCGCAATAGATTATGGGAGCTGCCGACCCACCAGAATCCCATTGCTAACACCACGACATAGGACTCTACGCCTCAGCTGGGCAAAAGAACATCCGCACTGGACTTTAAATGATTGGAGAATGGTCTCCTGATCCGATGAGTCCCGTTTCCAGTTATTTCGAGCGGACGGTTGGGGGGGGGGTGCGTATCTGGCGGGAAACTACATGAAGCTGTACACCCGTCATGTCAACAAGTGTTCAGGCAGGTGGGCGGTCTGTAATGGTCTAGGGTATGTTCAACTGGCACACTTTGGAGCCTATGGTACGTCTAGATGCATCTTTGAACGGTCCAGGTTACGTCTCCATCCTTGCAGACCATCTGCATCCCTTCATGGTCATCGTGTACCCACAGGTCAGTGGACTCTTCCAGTAGGACAATGCCCTCCCCACAGAGCCGTGATAACTAGAACATGGTTCGAAGAGCATTTCATAGATTTTATCATCATGAAATGGCCTCTCCGGCCACCGGACATGAATCCTTTGGAGCATCTTTGGGATGCTGTGCAAAGGTCCGGTCGAGGTTTGCAACCTCCAGCCATAAATGCGACGGAATTATGGACAGCGGTGCAGCAAGCACGGATGGACATACCTGCGGAACGCTTTGGTGAACTAGTGGACTCAATGCCTCGCCGTGTGACTGCCTTTATTCCGGCGAAAGGTGGGCCTACCCGTTACTAGGTAGGTATTCCATGATTTCTGGCCACTCAGTGTACTAAAAATGATTATGCAGGTACATCAGCCCGTTGGAAATGTAAATAATATGCCATTAGAATCTGAGGTGGCTTCCCTGGAGTGGAGAACTGTTAACATCTTCCCAATCTACAAAACAGACACGAAATATGTGACGGACAACTATAAACTGGTGAGAAAATGTAGGGTTACTTAGGATCAGAGAGTCTGTGGTTAAGGATGGAATACACGACCATTTCGACAGGTATAGTATCCTTAAGGGATCACAGTGTGGAAAGTCTTGCTTGACCTATCTGGTTAACTCTTATGATGAAGCCATAAAACAGCAGATGATTCGGCATTGTTTACATTGATTTCATTACAGCTTTTGATACGATTTCACAGGATGGTACTAATATATGATATGGAATATGTAGCAACTGAAATTACTGGCGAGGTCCTTCGTTAAATCAGCGACTAGGTAAAAGATAGGAGACAGCGGGTCATTAGTGAGCATTCTTCAGGACGAACTAGTGTGCAGCAAGTGGAATGCCTCAGCGATCAGCGTTGGAACTCTTCCTTTTTACTAGTTTTTGAACATGGCCAAGGTAGAGAGTTCGGCAATATTCGAGGAGGAATTGAATTGACATTATTTAGCATTGGGAATAATATGTGATTGGAAACATGTTTAATTTTTTCTTGTCGATGCAAGACGTATTACATCAAATCATTATCCGAAAATTTAGACAAGTATTATTGTTTATAAAGGGGATAATAACGAATGTGACAAAGCCTCAAAAGAGAAGGGAAATAAGAGTAGTTTGGATTTTCAGGCAAAAAAATTATCTCACTTATCAACAAATTGATGAACAGCGTCATCAAAGAGCTATGCCAATAATACGTTGAGTGAACAAAGTGTCAAGTTTAACGTGATGATTTTTTGATACGTTGTCCATTCTGCTGAAAGTACGAGTAAACTTTTTCACCCCTGTCAAAACACTAACAGAAGCAATTCCAAATGAACAAAACAAAACAGTCAGTCATTACAAGACGTGAAGGACCACAAAAGTGGCATCATAGTATCTACAGTTATTAACGACCACCCCACTGATTTCAACTGGACGTTTATTTTGACCAGGTATCTTTAAATACCTACCAGATTTACTGATAGAAGGATTAGCAGTCGAGTTCAACAGTGACATCGTTTATCGATAATATTTGTACCAGGCAACGATTATCACTGATGACATCAGCTCTGACAACATAAGTCGCCATATGACAACGGCAGATGTACATAACCATCAACCAATTTTCCAAGTGAAATCATGGTATGATGATATCAACTTCCTCTGAGGCCCAGAGTATTCCTCAAATTGTTCTGTAATATTATGTCGAATCTTATGCTAAGATTTATTCTTTTTACAGTTTCTATAACATTTTCTCACTGAAACACTCGAGTTGGAAAGTGTGATAAATATTTAAGTACAAAGTTCAATATTTATTAATACAATACAAATATTATGCTCAAAATTACATAACAATAACAAAATAATAAATAAACTAGACAGCCAACACATAGTAAAGTGGATTAAATAAATTACTTTAATAAAACAAAAGTTAATATAATAAAACTAATAACTTTAAATAACTACAGTAATTAATCGTGAAAATGTATGATAATTTTAAGCGATCCAAGCTATTTTTAATTAAATTAACCACACATCTGTTCAATTTTAGCAACAGCTGGCGCAAATTGTAATAACAAAATTAATAATCAGATATAATATCAACATAATCAGATATCATTATAGAAATTAATACAAAAACATTCTAGAAAGAAATAAGTGACGATTAGAGAAATTCTTTCTGAGCAGCCAGTGAACTTATCTAACCTTCTGTCTCTTTTAACAAAATTACAACGCAAGAGTTGCACAATAAGATAGAAAATTTATATTACCCAAGGGAGAATAGAGATCCCGTCTGCTGCACATACACATTAGCTGCATTAATGTACTCGACCCAATGTAACAGATCGACTGAATAAATAAACAGGGAAACAGCAGCAATCGGAGTTTAAGGTATGCATCGTGTGTTTTGAAAGTCGTTTAGAGGACACGAAGATTCAAGGTAGGAGCAGACGAGAGAGAGAGAGAGAGAGAGACTGTAGAATAAAAAGTTCTTTAATTTAAATGATAATTGACCCAAAAGGTTATTAAAAGATTTTACTTAAAATTAAAAGAGTGGATTCTTTATATTTTTCTTTGCTTCGACATTGTACGAATAAAATGTAATTTAACAGATATTTATTTAAAGTATACCCAGTAAAATAAAATAAAATAAAATAAAATAAAATACTGTTACTTTTTATTTTACTGGGTATACTTTAAATAAATATCTGTTAAACTATGGACCCCAGTACTCCAGGCCCATTTGTCAAAATGTAATTTAGTATGACTTTGCTATTAAAATCACAAACAAATGCTTTCGACAGATGTTAATGCTTCATGCAAATTATGTAATCACATTTTAGATCTTCGTGAGTCTGCAGTTTGTAATTATTGTTGTCCAAAACTTAGAAATTGAACAGTTGAGTTTGTTATGTTGCTAGAGGGTTTTTTTTAATGGAATTTAATTTATTCTCGCACTCCTTTCACACTAAAGAGATAAATGAAAGTGAGGTACATGGTTTCAATAAAGTAAATGCTGCTTTGAAGAAAACCATGCAATTTTGGCCTCAGAAATGGAAACGGAATCTGCAGTTATACAGAAGATATACCAGAAAGTGTACAGAGTGGAATTAGCACTAGCTTTTAATTTAGAACAACTGAAAAACTGAGAACTCACTAAGTACCAAACTAGGTAACTGTTTCAGGCCAGACAAATAACATAAAAAAGTCATAACTAACTTGTGCAATTCCAATTAGACGAAAATAAAAATCCCAAACAGCTCATATCTGGTAAATTCAAAAATTTCTTCCCAGAATTCAGAATGGTCAAAAGACAGTGACACGTAATTCCCATCCAAACCAATTGAGGAAAAAAGTACTGTAACTCAATAATATCATAACGTTAAAATCGTTTTTCAGTGCAGTAATATCTTTAATGTAGGTTTATTGAGTCACCACAGTTGATCACGGTATCAGTTATCAGGTGATGTGTTTGAGAGCAGGCGTTCAGCCACGTGACTTGTAGGTCATAAATCACATCACATCGCAATAGATTCCAATATTATTCAAACCGAACCAGTGCGATGTTCTGACTTTGTCGGTGAAGACAGATGCCCGCTGTCAGCGTATGGCAATACGCTTGTGTCCCGAAGCAGCCGCTATTGACGACTGTAAGCAGTTACAGAATAAATATGGCGTTATCTGGACACTCATCTCGTATCCCGGGTCCTGAATTCAGAACCTGGGAATATTAAAATCCGTTTATTAAAAAAGCAAGTGTTTGCTTTCACCCCTTATACACAGCCGACCGGCTAGAAGGGTGTACAAAATGCAAGAATTGCAATTATATACAATATAAGAAGGGTGTACAAAAAGCAAAAATTACAATTATTTACAGTATTTACAATATAAGAAGAGTGTACAAAAATGCACGAATACAATTATTTACAATATTTACACAAGTGCGTATATTTACAATATTGTTTACAAGTTCACTCATTGTCAAGATTATAGTTGAAGTAAGCAGTGCGCTTCTGAGATGCTCTTCACTCTGTACTGCTTGCTTTCGGAGTATTTCACAGGGTCTATTGTCAATGAGTTGAAAAGGTTCACTGCGTTGTTTGGGAAGAAGTTCTTCAGACAGCACAGGTTGGATAGTTTAGAATGCAAAGGTAAGTAGGGACTGTCATTACTGCGTCCAGCACGTGGAGTAGAGATAAGTCCTCGAAGACTGGGGGCGTCAATCACACCGGTAAGCATCTGAGAAAGAAGAAGAATATTCCTGGATGCAATGTGAACTCTCCAGGGAGTCATATTTAAGTTGGTATATAACACAGCCCTGGAGATGGTGAAAGCATTGCCCGTGACCCTGTTCATCCATCGCATTACCCAGTACTCAACTGCGAGGAATCTATTTATGTACGATGTCGGGGCAGAAGACCAGATTGGTGATGCATACAATGCGATAGGTTGTAGGCATCGCTGAACGTATCCTCCGACTACATCTACGTTCAGTAACCCCGTCAGCTCTTGTCGAATTGCCCACATCGCCGAGAAAGTCTTAGTTTTCATGGTCGAGAAGTGGGTCTGAAAAGTGAGGCCCTCGTCCCAAGTCAAGCCGAGGTCGGTGTGAGACTTCACTTTCCTTATCTGCACTCCGTTGTGATAGGCTGTGATGTCATTTTTTATTCTCTTTTTTGTAAAGGTAAGTTGAGCTGACTTTGATGCATTTATTTCCAGACCTATGTGCAGTAGATATGCTACAAGGCTGTCGATCAGGACGGAGACTCGCTGATTGGTCAGGTGAGTTTGTTCAGCTTCTTTAGACGTTATGTATAATTTGAGGTCGTCTGCATACGATGAGAAATCAGTATACCTTGCGAGGAAGGGTTCAAGGGCAGCGGCGAACAGTACACAGGATAGGACACCTCCCTGTGGTACTCCTCTCGTTATACTGCACTCCTGTTGGAAGGATTTATAGCTGATGATGAGTTGTCTTGGTGTAAGGATGCGGTTGATGGTTTTTAGCAGGCTTCCAGTAATGCCAAAGTACTTTTCCAGAATGTTGATGAGAGCGGGAATTGAGAGCTTATCATAAGCAGATGAAATATCCAGGAAGATGACGTCTAGCTGAGATTTACTGTTGAGAGCAGTTTGAATTTTAAATAGGGTATCCAGTAGGTTTGTATGTGTAGATCTTTTGGGGATCACGGTGTGCAGATGTTTCGGTCTATGAGAGAAGCATTGGGCGATCAGTGCTGATAAGATAGCTTTCTCAAACACTTTTAATAGAGAGCAACCCACTGAGATCGGTCTCAAGTCCTTAGGTTCCTTTGGGTTTCTTCTTTTGGGTATGGGTTGTACCCTGTAGTGATTCCACATTGTCGGGATTGATCCGGATTTCAATATGCGGTTAAAGATTACAAGAAGGGGCTCCACAATGAAGGCACTACACACTTTAACCATGAAGAGAGGGAAGCCGTCAGGACCAATTGTAGATTTATTAGGAAGTCTATTGATGGTATTTATAAGTTGTTGTTTTGTTAGCGTTATAGTTGAAAGGGGCTGTCTGGAGTGCATGATGAAATCACTTAGGTTTGGGGTTTTTGGGTCTAATGGTAACTCGTTGAAAGTCGAAGATACCCATTCCTGAAATACCTTCTCATCGATATGGAAATCTTTGTTGCATTTGGATGTAATACGTTTCGAGCGGTTTATTCTGTTGAGTGCCAGCTGCCGGATTGCATTTCGTTTACATTTGAGGAAGGTTGCCCGCTCTTTCTTGTACATCTGGTAGTCAGCTGAGTTATGGTACTTTTTCCATATTCTGAATGCTTTTTGTTTCCTCTTGAATGCTATTTGGACTTCGGCATTGAACCATGTATTGGATCTATCAGAGAGTTTTAATTGTTTGGAAGCTCCTTGGGAGGCAATTTCAAGCAGCTGGTTAGCCAGGTTAGATGTAGCAGTGTCTATTGATTCCTGCTGTAGATCCTTCCAGTTTATTTCTATGAGACGCGCAAGGATGATCTCTGGGTTTAAATATTTGATGGAGAATACTGTTTTGGTAATCTTCTGGTTCTTGAGAGTTTCATCAGTGTTTGAGTTTACAGTGACGTTAAACTCAAACGTGATGGGAGAGTGATCGGAGGGGAAGCTGTGGTGTTCAGTGGTCAGACCTAGGTGTGGAAGATTGTGGAATAATAGATCCAGCATCTGGTTTCCCCTGGTAGGAGGTGTGGTTTGGTGAAATAAGCCAAACGTGCCAATGGCTGATATGAGATCCTCAGTGGCCTCATCATGTCTAGGCGTAGGCATGTTGAAATCGCCTATAATGAAGGTGGGGATGTTGGGGACTAAGTTGGCTGCTATCCATGCTATCAGTTCATTTCGTGAATCTTCTGTGTGGTCAGGGGGTAGATATACAAGACAAATTTGTAGTTGTATGGTATCCTTTCTTAATGTGGCACATAGGGCTTCGAATTTATCTGATTTGGTCACCTGAAATCTGGACTGCTTGAAACTGGATGAGTACAGTAACGCAACACCTCCACCGCGTCTGCTATCCCTGGAATTATGGAGGCTGAGGTAATCAAGAGGCTGACCTATGACATCCAGTTGCCTTCCGTGAGATAACCAGGTTTCTGTCAAGCAGATGAACTGATATTCAGCTAGTAACATGATGGTTTGTAGGGGGTGTAGTTTATTGCTGATACTGCGTACATTTTGGTAGAAGCATTTAAGGGGAGTTATTGAGACAGGTTGGCATGAGGCTGACATTGGTTGCTATCCCTGTATTATTGTCGATCTTGTGCGGTAGGATGCGGAAGATGTCCGTTCTTTGTACATTTTTACTAGAGTTCCTGGCGGCCAGGCGCTGGTATCTAGCACTTTTAGTTCATCCTGTTTTTCACAAGTAATTGTGAATGAAGAATAGGAGGGATATCTTGTTTTCACAGGTCTCACAGCCACCTTGATCCCTATTTGTTCCTCAAAGAATTTAGATATATTTGCATCGGTTGTGGACGGTCCAAGTCTCGAAATGAAGATTTTCGATTTTGTTTGGACGGATGTTATATTGTACATTTTCTCCAATACGTTGGATTGGTTGACTGGTGTGGTTTTGTTGGGGTATGCTGGTGATGTTTCTTGAGTGGGACCGGTCCCCTGGGCTACCAATCTATTTACAGACCTATCTTGGTGAGAAGTTGGATTATTGATCGTTAATGACACTTCCGAAGGGGAATTAGGTCGCGATCGTTCGACGGGTGACTGCTGGGAGACAATATGTGCATAAGTGGGTTTTTTATTGGTGACACCACTCAAGCTTGAGTGTAGGCATGGAGCATTTTGAGACGCTTCATTGTGAGAAACGGTTGCTTCAGATATATAATCGATATCACACCTAGGTTCACAAGGGTGCTCTAATACAGGTAATTGACTCAATTCGATGGGGGTAGGCAGGTTGCTGTGTTTCCTATTAGTTAAAGATTGTTTTTCTTTAGTACTGCTGGTTTGAGGTTTAGTGGGTTTCTTCATGCTTTGATGACTATCACTATAAGCTGGTATCATGTATTCATTTGATGTAGCTCCTTTGACATTTCGATGGTTTTGTTCTATGACAGAAGGCTGGTTCACAACGGTGATCTTATTTCTAATTACTTCTGCCTTTAGTAGTTGTACTTCTTCAAGTAGGCTTGAGTTTTGTGCTTTAATTTGCTTAATCTCATTAATGAGTGTATTCAGCTGACTGTTTATGAGAATCACATAATCATTACTTATCCGGGGGTAGTTTTCCACGTGTATCGAAGTTGTTGCCGTTTGGCAATATTTAGTGGCCGAGGTTGCTACGTCATGCATAACTTCTTCAGGGTGGCATTCAATTGCCCTGTAGTGCAACAGAGAAGTGGAGACAGCATCGTCATCTGTGGGGGAATGATTGTCGCCCTCGGCGATTTGTACCTGTTCATCGGTAGTTTCAGGTGTGGTGTTTGTTCTAAGGTATGGTAGGATAGTGTTTTTTTCCTGTGCAGATGATATAGTTTCAGTCGATGTGCAGGGTATCACATCATGTTGGGAAAGTGCCCTTAATCCCTCGTTGTCAGGTATTTCCTTGCATGAAACACAAGAAAAATTTCGTCTCCGTTGCTTATTCATCTTTTTTAGGTCGATTTTGAGGCATGACCCACAAAAGGTAGAACAGCATGTAACACAGATAATGCATAGCTCCGTGTTTAATTTGAATAATTTGCATTCGGCTATGGTAAAGACTTCATTCAATTCTGTCATGTTTGAATGTCTGTAGGAGAAAAAACAAATGCTCGTGTTTGAAGGTTTTTACAGGCTAAAACGACGGTATTTGGTTCGGCGAGTTGACACCGATCTTAGGAATGCAGTTAATCCGTTTGCGTGGGACGTGAATCTCCGGGGGTTAGTGATTGACGTGTATCACTAGGGCAACTGACCTTGATTTGTAGCTGGCAGCGATAATACAGCTTGTTAGTGTCCGCTTATGAGATTCTGCAATATGAGAAGGAAAAGAAAACTGCAAATAATAAATACCTGGGAGCCTTGATCGCCTTAAAGTTGATGTCTTCCTTTTCAGAGTCACTTGACGAGCATAACAACACTAAAATCACCGTATACACTTAGACATAACTACATTAATATTCATGATTATTGAGAGCAACGTACATGCGTGACCGTACCGTCCGATACTGCCGTGAGAATACCTAGAATGCAACAAGAGCTTTGGAGATCCCTTCTCCCAACTGAAAATTTGGCTCTCTTCTCCTACAATTTTCATAGATCTCTTTGCAAATGGTACTTCAGGAGGGATGCCAATTCCAGTCACATTCTCAAATGCACAAATCTGCCTACGATTTGTTTTTTCAACAGCTGAAGGATTTCTGAGATAGGCATCCGAGGTGTGGTGAAACAACTGAGTGCATGTCCTGATGTTTCCAATGAGTCGGATCATAAATGAAAAACATAATAATTGGGGTATTTAAAGTTTTGTATATGTGCTGTCTAATCACAGACATACATTGCAACAATGGGTATTATTATTAAAAGCTAATCAACAGTAAAATAGATTCATGCTCTTTTAAATTAACTTTTTATTTACTCACAGACATTTTAGAGAAGTGTATATCAACCAGTGTTCTGAGGATCACTGATTGTTCGCGACTACTTAGGAAATGGGGCGTGATTCAACAAAGATCAATGAAATGATTCGCTTAAAAAGGTTTATTTTTATAAGGGACATGTTTGCCAATCCATGCTGATAATGCTTTAGTAGTATTAAATTTAAGGCCATTCATGTCACTTTAATAAAACCAGTGGTTTAAAGCCTAACAGAAATTGACTGCCTGCATACTTTTTTTCAACTGAAAGATGCTCCGGCTCTGTGGAGCATCTTTCAGTTGAACGCATTTATCGTATGTGGCTTTGCACCATATTATTAGAAAAGTTTTTTCTTGTGTGTTTTGCAAGAAAAATTTCTCCTATGCGTATAATTTTGGAATAAAGTAGTCTGAAGGACTTATAGGGTAAGGGTCAATATTCACTCATTTGTCACGAAAGATTTTTCTGGCAATTCCAGCAGATGAAATAGGCATTGCACTATGTATTTATCTGGAGGAAAAGTTGTCTCTCTTCAAAAATTACCGAGCGAATCTTCGTTTATTTATCTAGGTTTTTTTTCTGTTAGTCATGTAGGCGGAAGTGTATTTTATCGTTAAAAACAAATCTGATGAATAGTCTTTGAAACGTATCCATGTTATAAATCGAGTCAACAATTTTTAATATGGATTAGGGATTGCCGTGTTTTAATTATGTAGAGAAACAATGTGCGAGTAATTTGGGAATGACCTGTAGTGATTATCTAAAGATTAATTAAGTAATGAAACACGCTTAATAATTCAAAGTTACTTTATTAAGAGCGCTGTGACTTAATTGAACTAAAATTGATACCAAGATGAGGTTCCAGACCTTTTCTGAATCCTATCATATTACACTATGAAGTGTTTGCAGATATTCTTATTGTAAAATAACATATTTTACACTGCTCGGTAGTGTAAGTCCTTCTGTTCACTTTCGCTGTTCCTTATGGAATTTTTCGTTAGAGGCCACCGCGAATTATAAATATTGCTCCAAAGTTTGATTTTTTTTTCTGGGACATCAAATTTATAACTGCAAGTTAAATATTAAGTATTTAACTTCCAGTTACTAATTTGCAGTAAAAGTAAAGAAATATATAGAGTCATCAAAAGGACCCTGCCATTTGAATTACCAATATTTACTTAAGTTAATCCAATATTTACCAATATTTACTTAAGTAATTAAGTATAAGCAGTTCAAACTACACTGAACATCGAGGTTTGTGTTGGAACAGCAACTCCGATCTTCAGAATGGAAAGGCAGCGGACTTAAGCGAGTTTGACAAAGGCCAAATTCTAATGGGCAGACGACTGGGTCAGAGCATATCCGAAACGGTACGGCTGATGGGATGCACACGTTCAGCCGTGGTTAGTACCTACCAAAAGTGGTCCGAGGAGGGGGAACCCATGAACCGCCGACGAGGTGTTGGACGACCACTACTCATCGATGCAGGAGGTAAGCGAAGGCTCTTCCCCGGATGGTGCGTGGCAACAGAAGGGAGACTGTGGCGCAACTCGCCGGTAATTTGAATGCTGGTGACGGGAATAATGTGTCACAACACACAGTATATCGAACCCTGCTGAAAATGGGGCTGCGTAGGCCGCTCCAAGTGCCCATGCTAACCACGGTTCGCCGGCGACAACGCCTACAATGGGCATGCGAGCATCGAAACTGGACCTTGAATGATTGGAAGAAAGTGGTCTGGTCCGATGTATCACGTTTCCTGTTGCACCATGTGGACGGCCGGGTACGTGTGCGTCGTTTACCTGGGGAAGTCATCGTGCCTGGATGCACTGTGGGACGAAAACAAGCCGGTGGCGGTGGTGTCATGCTTTGGGCGATGTTCTGCTGGGATACCCTGGGTCCAGTCAACCATGTGCCGGGCACTTGGATGTCTACCACCTACTTTTTTTATAGGTCCTAGCCACTGAAATCTAATGAAATTATGTGGCAAGACCTGCCAGAGTACTTATTTAAAAATACTGGTGAACCTGGTCTGCCTCCACGGGGCGAGAGTGGGGCAACGTCGGGCCTCAGCTGAGGTCTGGCGGCTAAATGGCCAGAAGAACAATGGTACATGACACTATATATCTCAAGATCCATACACTTTTAAATTTCTGGCCTTTTCAGTGAACTGTATCACCACACAATGTAAACTATGCGGAGATGGGGGAAACCGTTGGTGCCGTCTGACCCTAAATACACTTTACCTAAAGATCATTGCTGACCAAGTACACCCTTTCATGGCAACGGTCTTCCCTTCTGGTGGTGCCATCTTTCAGCAGGATAATGCGCCATGTCACACCACCCGGATTGTTCGAGACTGGTTCGCGGAACATGAGGAAGACTTCCAGGTATTGTCCTGGCCCCCAAATTCCCCAGACATCAATCCCATCGAGCATCTGTGGTTTGTGTTGGAACAGCAACTCCGATCTGCGGCGTCTCAACCACGGACCTTACAGGAGTTAAAAGATTTGCTGGTTACGTGTTGTTATCAGATACCACAAGACACATTTAGAAATCTTGTAGCGTCCATGCCTCGCCGGGTACGAGCTGTTTTGGTTGCAAGTGGAGAACCAACATTATATTAGGTAGGTGGTCATAATGATTTGGCTCATCGGTGTAGCTGTACGTGAAGATGGCAGCAAAAAGGAGAAAGTAAAGAAGTAATACTTATATTACTCGTACCTAAGGCCAGAATTTGCCTCAACACTCTTGCTAAATTTGCTTATTTTGATCAGAAATACGAAAACTATTTTTACTATAAGAGAAATGAAGAATGATTATGAAATGGCAATAACAATCTGATCTTTAATCAACAGGAAATTTTCAGATTTCTTCAAAAAAGACACTGGTGATTAAATGTATATTCACGTTTAATACACGGTGAACCTTAAACGAAGTTTTCACAAATTTTTCTTATTATTTTCGTCATATTTGTATTAAAATGCAGACATAACACTGGACTGTGAATAAATTTGCATATTTTTATGAATTATGACTAGAAAATATTTACGTGTAATTTATATTCTATAATTTGAACTTTTCAATATTTTGGATTATCCCATCCCTCTGAATTACTCAAGTTTACTGCATTTCTCTCCAAAACAAAATATACATCATTCACTGACATGGTGTGCTGACGCCTCATTTTCCTAGCTACCTCGCCGGTTATTATAAATAACCACATCCAATCAGACTCATATGCAGCGTAATTTCTAACCGGCCAATGAACATTAATTATAACTCAAAAGAAATAATTAGTTTGAAATCATTACGTATTGAAAGAGAATAAATAAATAAAAAAAAACTAGGAAAAGAAGCCAGACTAGAAAAGCGACTGGAGAAAGTTAATTATAAAGAACAAAAGCGTAGTTTTCTCCTGTTCGTTATAAGTGCAAAAGTGAGAGGCGCACATTGAAACTACACAGAATAGTCTATGTTATAATGAGATGGAAGTGGCAAGAAAAAAAGTAAGAGACGATAAAGAAGGAGAAAATTACTGATGGTAAAAAAAAAGAAAATTAAATGCATAAAGTAATGGAAAAAATAGAAAAAAGAAACTAAATGGCACGAAGAAGAAGATAAAAGGAACTTTGGGAGCACGGCGCAAAGGAGGGCGGTAGAAAGATAGGGGATGGGAGATATATAGGAGGGCGAGGATACAACCTATTTTACATTTTATTCCTTCCTCCCTAATAAGATTATCTCACGAGATCAGGGTGGTATGTTCTCATTTTTCAAAGCTGACTTATCTACCGGTCAGCTGTAACAGAAAAGCATACACTAGCTTTCTAAAGAACCCTTAGGAGAAAAAAAAAGGTTAAATTTTGTCGTTGGAACCATGTGTTATACTCTCTTCAACATCCCACTGCAAATGTTCGAAAAGGAACAAGAAAAACAGACAACACCATCAAAATTTATAACCTAAGCTTCTTTCGCTTTCACGGAAACACATTTTCTAGGTAGAAGAAAGTTTTCTCAAGAGTTAATAGACTTTCAAAGTAGCACTTGAGCACCATCAGTTTTGGACTTACCGTTGTTCTCCGGCCCTTGTTGTCAGCTCCAGATTTCCCTGTAGTACCCCGAGGAAATATATGATTCTAAGTCATTTGGGCTTTCTTACTTGCTCCCTTTCCTCTTGCTCATTCATTAAGCTTTCTGTTGCCTGGTTTTGTCAAGACAGCTCATCTGAAAAGAAAAAACGAAGTGAAATATTACTATAAATGCTAAACAAAAAATACAATACAGATTTACACAAAATTTTTCGTTTGTTTATTATTTTAAGGATTAAGAATCATTTTCTTTCATTTTATTCTGTGTGTTGTGCGATTTCAATATGAGTTCTGTCTATTGCAGGGTAGAAACGTTCGTTTTTATTTTGATCTATAACCGGAGCTTATTTTTCGCAGATAAACATCTTAACAAAACGGACACACACTTTTGTGACATCTGAATAGAATGAATAGAAAAGGCATTTCAATAACTCCTCCCCGGATGTTTAGGAATCTGTTATTGTTCCTCCTATAAACAATGTCTTAAAATCTTCATCGATATTAGTTTATTGCGATATTTTTAGAAGGAAAACATTCTCTGCCATACAAAGATAATCTTATTTGTTCATTCTCTTCATCTGGTAACGGCTTCGGTTTCGATCACAAATAAAATATTAGGCGCTGCATTATTCTAAACACAAAAGTACAGTACGATGGACCATTAGTGCGAATGATAAAAGTGCATAAGCTAAAGGTAAAAATATATAAAACTAAAAGTCTGCATCTTCGAGGACTGGCCCGAAAGACGTGCCAATTCTTGGAGATACACATCACAGCCATCATGAACCAAAGAACTGGCAGTTTGTCCTCCTTGCCACTAGACCAGCAATTTGAACTGGTTCTCCTCTAATATTTTGTCGCGCATTCCCCCTTTGTTGTACTCTCACAGGTCAACAAGTTAAATAATAAAAAAAGAAAAGATCAAATTTCAAATGAGATAATCTACTAATGTAAGGTTTAAATAAAATTTATGATTTATAAGAACCTTTATATATGCACGAAATCTCGAATTTTTGCTCATACATGAAAATATTTAGTTCATATTGAGTGGCCGCGTGATAGCGAATGTGGTCCCCACCTGTTAACATGGAATTCGTCGTGGAATGGACTCAGCGAGATGCCGAAAGCATGACACAGGGATGCTAGTCCGCGTCGACTTAACTGTTTTCCACATTTGTTGAAACTGGGTGGTTGGGGATATATAATCCTCTAAAAGAACCCTCTTATTATATTACAACGCAGTCTTCCTTCCAATCACCACTTTCGCATCTGGGGCGTGATTCCGTAGGGCTGTCCACTGCAAGATCAGGGACAAACTCCAATCAATACAACGGAACATCATCTTAGCAAGACATCGTTTCTGTAGAACTGCCTCCAAGGCAGCGATGCAAGTTATAGCAGGAACTCTTCCCCTAGACCCATTTCTAATCTTCAAAGGTTGAGGTTACGGGTTGAGAAGGCGCATCCCAACTAAAATCCTAGATATACAAATAAACTTAGGAATTTAAATCAAAAAAGAAAAAGCTCGCTGCTATAATGAGCTATTTAATCTCTGGCAAACCAGATGGGACACCACTGCGATGGGGGCCACCACTAGGTGCTTTGTCCCAGAGGTCACGTTCGTAACATTAAGACATGGTTCTCACTAAGAAACTTCTTTCCTGGTAACTGGGCACGGATCGTTAAACGAGAAACTGTACCAATTCCGGCTTATGAACTCCCTCCTCTGCTCCTGTGGGGGGGGGCGGAAAACTGGGGACATCTACTCTTCCATTGCGAACTGTACAGAGACTTAAGGCAGCAACTTACCAGAACTATAGAAGATTTTTCTCCGGATGCAGTTGACCAAATGATTAAAACGCCATTAAAACTGACAGCAGTCTAGACTTTCGCAAGGGAAATCTTCAATAGAAGGAAAGAGCTTATGGCAGCAGCCAACAATTAGACCAGAAAGTCAGGTTATTCTGAGACAATTCCCCGACACCAGCATCTAAAACACTATTCTGCAACAACTATAAGTTTTATTCTATTTTATTTCCTCCTCACGTTCTGCTCTTGGTCTGGGACTTCTTCCCAGTCTCGGAGTAGCAATGGCGCTCTACTGCTGCTCTTTCCCCAGTGTGGGATGAAAAACTTTCTCTCTCTCTCTCTCTCTCTCTCTCTCTCTCTCTCTCTCTCTCTCTCTCTCTCTATGCTAGCACCATGGCTGAGGCTCATCTCCTTTCTTTTTATTTATTTATTTATTTTATTTTATTTTATCGCGATCTGCTATGGACTGGGGCTCCTCAGTCCAGGGTATCCTATTTACTCCCTCTCTCTCAATTTTTTCCCCTTCTTTTGCATCTGTCCTGGATTGGGACTTCTCTGGGCCAAGGAAGTCCCACTCCTCACTCTCTCCCTTCCCTCCTTTCTTCGTTCGGTCGATTTCATATCCTCCCGGGGTAATTCTTCTTTCCTCTGGGAGGAGGGCGAGCAGACAGTAGGGAAGGCCTTGCCTTCCCGCGGCTAGGGACAAGTACCGGGAAGCGGTCCCCCAGTTAACTGCTGCTTCCGTGAAAGATGAAAAACTTTTTTTTTCTCTCTCCTTCCTTTTCATCGATCTTTACCCCGTGCAGAATCTTCTTGTGCGGGATGATATTTTTTTACAGTACATACATATGGCCTTACCGTGACAGAGTCTGTAAAAATTGAACAGAGCAACGAGCCACCCATAGATAAAATACATACATCTAATCCGAAGGTCTCATTCCGCTTCATCCCACAGGTGATCAATTCGATAGAGATCTGGCAAACTGGGGAGACCACCGCAGTAGGGTGAATTCACTCACATGTTCCTGTAACTAGTTCTGTATAACTCTAGTCTTTTAACATGGCACATTATTCTATTGTCAAAACCCATTCGTAAAGGGATTTACTGCAGCCAAGAAGGGATGAGCCAGGTTGGAAACAACTTCCAGATAACCAGTGGAAACTAAAGCCACCACCAGCCTGCATTATTGACACGTGGTAGGATGAGTTCATGGACCCATGCTGTTTTCGCCATATTTTGTTCCTCCCGTCACTGTGAAACAGCGACGGGATTCGTCAGACTAAGACCCGGGATTCGTAAGACCCGGGATTCGTCAGACTAAGCAACGTTTTTTGCCTCCACTGTCCATTGTTGGTGTTCTTGAGTCCATTATAACCGCACCTTCTCGTTTCGTGCTGCGAGAAGTGGAACCTGGTTCGGTTGTCAGATGCTAAATCCTACCTTCGACAAGTTATGATGAGGTTGTGCGTTCTGAAATGCCATTTTGGTTGCCACTTAAATTTGACTAAGTATACACCCTCCGAGGTCCTACGTTGCCCTCATGCATCAATGTGCTGTTTCCAACCACAGTATTGCAGTTGGCTGTATGTTATTTGATTATTGGATCAATCTCGATACTTCCTAAACACAGCCATACATGAAAACCCCAGAAGAGTTGCAGTTTCCGAGATGTACTGGCGCGCATAGCGACGACTACCATCTCACGTTAAAAGCCACTTAAATTTTTCGTCTTGTCCATTCTCTCATTCTCGCAACATTCCTACGTATCTGCTTACCTACTTTAATATTGCTCCGTTTGACCACTATCCACTCCCTCCCACTAACTACTCCAGATTTACTTGTAAAATATCAGTCTCCCACAGCGCCCACATTTGTTGAAGCCTAGTATAGGAAATTTTTGTTGAAATAACAGATACAGGGCAACACTGCTCTTCACTGCCAGAAGCCCAGGGGTTAACATGACATAAATTAAGTTAATTTTTATGGCAGGTGCGCATATAGATAATCACCGTCCTTCCCACACGAGGTGGAAAGGCCTGAGTTCGGATCCAGAGCATGACACAAGGAATTTTAATGGACATTTTTCATAATGTCGCTGAGTTAATCGGTCTCAGGCGAGGGTTGCGTGGTTGTTTCTTTCAGAAACTAGGGATTTTCGCCCAGCAAAAGGACAAATCGACCAGAGAATATACTGATGCCTCATAGCCTTAGTTTCTTTGATGCTTTAACACACATACTAATACCAAAAAGTTGTGTTGTAGGTGTGACAACATACAAGTTGGAGGGATCGATCAACAGCCGTCCTCCACTTACCATGCTTACTATACTATTCTATCTCTCTTCAGGATATAATAAGCTATAATTCATTAAAGTGCGTTTCTTTAAAATTCAAAAACTCTTCATGTAAGAGTCTCGTTTAACGTATCCTGTATTAAATTGAAATTGTGTGAGTCCATCAATAGTTGTTGAATGTGCTTTGTCGTTTTAGTTTAAAATGGCTGTGTAGTATTATTTTTGTGGTTCGGTAGTATTAATTATATATAAATAAAATCTCTATTGCCCTTCACGGCCCGAGATTATTATATTGGAAATTCCCTCTCATACCTTTCATATCTTTTCCTAAAGAGTTGCTATTATCTACATCAGATCATCACTGCTTAGATGGTGATGATGATGAAGAATATAACCTTTTTTCCTCGTTCTTCCCAAGTACATATACGAGAGGACATAAAGCAGGACGTCAGGCTGCGCTTGAAGCCAAGAAAAATATAAAGTCACCCCATTTATGACATTACAACCAATTGTTGTGAGTTACGTGAGGATTATTCCAACTGCAGAAAAGGAAAACGTGAAAATCCAGCGAGTGAACAGATAAATGGCTTATGTGATACCCTGTTTATGCTTCTCTGGCAATAACACTTAAACTATCGTGGAACGAGATGGATAAAAGGGGTGGGAGGAAACCATGGAGGCAAAGCAGAAGCTTAGAAGCATGCAGAGAGGAGGTAAGGGGCCATAAACACAATTGTAGACATTCTGCTTCCAGCAATGCATCATAAAGACATCACTCGTTGACATGCTGGTAAGCTACATAAGACACAGATGGGGAGTTAAAAAAAACAGAAACTGAGCTTCCTCCAGACATTCAAATGCGGCCATCAAAATATCACGGGACTTGCATACACCCCAGAGAAGCAGCGCGAATGGCAAAACTTTAATGAAAAAACATAAAAGTTGAATAAAGTTCATGACGTTTTATGTATGGACTGAAGTCGATGAAATAAAAATGATGAAAAAGGCGCTGATTGACTGCGGTATCTTTAAGAGAAAATGCATTATAAAGTGATTAACGAAACGCAATCAACGTTTCCATTATTAGGTGTAAAGTCATGTTGGCATTTATAGCCTAATCGATCGGTTTGTTAAGAATAATAGGACATTAGGAGATTATACAAAAAGAGATAACAGAGAACGGGTAGGACAATCGATTGGGAGAGAAAGTTGGAGCTTCGGGGCGCCACTTCGATTTAAGTAAATTGCAATATCACGCCTTTAAAATACACTGTCTTTCAACATGTATTGGGACACCACACCTCTGCATTCTTTTTATATCCTACATTTAACTGACTCTGCCATCTGCATGACACGCAGATGGCAGAGTCAGTTAAACGTAGGATATAAAAAGTGTGCGTATCCAATTATAGGTATATGAACAGAATGGAAGGAGACAGGAACGTCGATCCCTTTACTACAGGGACCAATGTGGTTTTTCATAAGAACAAGATTCCTTCCGAATAGGTGTGTAATAGTAGGGTGTAACACAGCGGGAAGATCCATTTGTCAGATAGAAAAATTAGAAAACAAAATTAAGGCTAAGAGCAGAAAGTTTGCTTCTTGCCCAAATCGTAGTCGAGCATTTTGCCTGGTCTCTTGCCTGGTCTATTGGCCGCAACTTTTTCCCATCTCTGTTCCCACCACCGTAAAGACCAGATGGTTGTATTGATACTTCAGCCGAAGACAAAGCTGACCTGCTAGCATTCTCTATTTTTTTCCAACTCGTGTATTGATGATCTTGCTAAACCACCTCCCACCAGTCCCAGAACACTCCATTCAATGCCTCCTGTGGTCTTCCGTAAAAAGAATGTCAAACGGATTTGGAACAATCTAAATGCTCAGATAGCTCCAAGTTCCGATGTTATTTCTCCAATTATTTTCAAAACTTGTGCTCCTGAACTTACTCCTGTTTTGTGTCATCTGATTATTTTATAATTATTATTTTTTTTTTTTGCCTTTCTTATTCCAAAGGTGTTTCTTTCCTTCTGCTTTTTAACCTTCTCTTTTTTATGACTTGGCTTTGGCGCATTATAGCCTTAGTCGCTGATGCGCCAATAAAACCAATTAACCCTTTTGCTTTGAAATTTGCTCATATCAGCCAGTTCCTAAAAATGGTGACAAATCCTTCCCATCAAATTATCGTCCCAGCCCACTTACTTCTACTCTTTCTAAAGTAATGGAGAAAGATAAATCAATTAAGTGCCAACTCTTAAACTATCTAGAAACCTCCCATCTGATCAACGATCGCCAGTATGGATTCCGTCAGTGGCGATCCAATTCTAGCTTATGTTACCCATCTATGGACACATTCAATGAAACATTTTCGTGAAACTGAAGCAGTTGCTCTTGATATTTCAAAAGCTGTTGATCGTGCTTGGCATAAAGTTCTGTTTTTTTTTTTTTGTTTTGTTTTGTAATTGGGTATCCCGTTTTCTCCTAGCTCCGAGTGATGGTAGAAGGCTCTCTCTCTTCTAACTTCTCCATAATGCTGGTTCAGATCTTTCTCCCACCCTTTTTCTCTTGTATATTAACGACCTTCTTCCATTGACCAGACTCCTACCCATAGTTTTGCTGATAATAGCTAATTGAATTTCACCTTCCAGTTTTAGAAACCTTTTCCTGTACAAACAGCTTCAACTTGTCGAACAGCCACGACCAATTCCTGGAACTGATCTCCAGGTAATTCTCCAGTGGGGCAATGATAACTTAGTTGATTTCAATCCTTCTAAGCCGTGTCTTATATCTCGAAAAAAAGAATTCTTCTGCTCCTATGCCTATTTTCAATGACACTCTGATTTCCAGCCAAGATCACATATCTTTATTGGGAATTACTCTGACTTCTAATCTCTTTTGACACAAGCACATTACAAATATTGCTTCCTCTGCATCTAAAAAACTTGGTTTTCTCTTTCGCTCTCGGCGTTACTTTTCTTCCAAACAGCTGCTCACTCTGTATAAATCGCAAATCCACCCTACCATGGAACATTGTTTCCACATTTGGGGTGGTGCCCCCAAAACCTCTCCCAGGCTTCTTCATTCCATTCAGAAGAGGGCAGTTAGGTTAATTAATAACTCCTCTCTAACAGAGTCTCTCCACTCGCTTTCTCATAGACGTACTGTTTCTGCTGCATGCCTTTTCTACAGATACTTCCACGGGCACTGTTCTTCTGAATTGGCTTCTATAATTCCCACTCTCTCTTTCAAAGCAGTCCGAACACGTGGCACAACCAGTCAGCATCCATTTACTGTCCAACTTCAAACTAACAGAACCAACTTTTGTTCTTCCTCATTTATTCCTCCAACTTCTATTTTCTGGAACAACCTTCCTTCATATGTATTTCCTTAAAATTACAATCTACAAAAGTTCAAGTCCACTGGCAACAAGTATATTCCTTCATCTTTTCAACTTCAGCCCATGCAAGGTACTAAGTACTATAGGTTCTAACACCCCTCGTGTTTGGTGTTTTTATTAAAAAAATATTAACAATATACAATTAGCAATGCACTTGTAATTAGGTTTTCTGTTTCCATAGGAATGAACAACATAATTTACAAAAGTCGTATTTAAAATATGGTAGTCTTAAAATAAAATTTCAACTTTAAATGAGAAGATAATTCAGTCTAAAAATTTTCTTCTTCATATTTGCATTTGCAGAACTGTCTAAAGACATTAAGAGTGCATTTTAAAATGCTCGGGAATTTGACATGATATTAATTTAGTAATTGTTTCTAACTTAATATACTTATGGCTGAATAAGTAAGCATGCACATTATTTAATAATGAACAATAGAAATACAGTAAACAAGAAGATTTCTTATGTCCTAGCTCGTGGTGGTGCATAATCTATCTTCATGTTTACTGTATTTATAATGGAGAAGGTGGTGCAATATGAATTCTTGAATTATGGTGCACAGCAGCAGAGAAAAAACTGCGTTCAGAGTCAGTAAGACATTTGATTTTCTCTGATAATGAGGTTGTATTTTTTGGTTTCTTCTAAAATAATAACAGTGGCAAAAATTTTAGGAAGACTAATGGATGAATTTTGATTAATCAGAAGAATTCTATGAGTCTACTAAACCAGTTGGCGACCAGTGAAACTTATAAATAGGTTCTTCGCAGTATATTATTGCCAGATGTATGCTAAGTATTATCAAAACATGTCACGTATTAAAGGAGAGTCGCATAGGGATGGCAGTTACATTCCCAATAACTTATATATGCACATATATTTAAACCGTACATATTATTTTATCAGTGAATTAATAAGGGGAGTTTACCTCAATATAGTACGTGGAACACTTCCGTATGATACCCTCCAGAAATTAAAACGGAAAAAAAGAAAAAATCGACAACTTACCGGTACATTAAAGTAAAATATAAATAATTAAAGTTGAAGGAATTGAAGTCCAGAACATACAATATTCCTGCACTTTTTGGTCAGGTAAAATTACACAAGCCTGGATTTCCGATTCGACCTATTGTTTCCTACAGGAACTCGGCATTTTCAGCCTTAGCCACACATGTATATAATATTATAAAACCTTTTAGACAGGTTATACAATTTGGGATTAAGAATTACGATACATTATTTAATAATCTTAAAGACTGTAGACTCGGCGACAATGACAATTTATTCTCATTAGATGTTACCTCATTATATACGAATGTAAACGTTGAATACACATTAGATATTATTTGGGATATGTTAAATAAAAACTCGACACCGATTAATTATACGAAGCTGCCCATTAAGGAAATTTTTCACTTAATTAAACTATTAGCTGAGGCTAACTACATCACCTTTCGAGACAAGGTGTACAAACAAATTTTTGGATTACCAATGGGTTTGAGCCTGAGTGTCTTAATGTCAGAGATCTATCTCTCAACGATTGAGCAGATACATTTGACACCTTTTCGTCCCCGTATCACATACTATGGGAGGTATTTAGACGATGTTCTAGTTATTACTGATAGTAGTACTATCCAAGACATTTTACATTCGTTTAATAATATTCATTCTAGACTCAAATTTACATTGGAAAGGGAAGATACGGATACTAAGTCATTAAACTTTCTAAATTTCACGCTTACCCGTGACTCGAACAAAATACAATTTAGCATCTATCGAAAACCCACAAACACCGGTATGCTTCTTCATTATAATAGCTACCACCCGTTCACCTACAAAAGATCGATTATCTTTAATCAATTTCTAAATGCCTATAAATATTCAACGACGGATTCTGCTTTGGACTCAGAAATACAAATATTAACTAGCAGATTCTTGAACAGGGGTTATCCCATTAATACAATAAATCGAATTAGGGTACAAGCTAAGGATAGGATAAAAAATACTACACCAATCAGCAATAGTAATATCAAAAAATACTTTATTTCTGTCCCATATGTTGAACAGTGGCACAAACAACTTAACAGATTCTTTAAAGATACCGAATTTAAAATTATAGCTAGGCCTATACGGAAGTTACACACTATACTGAACAATCGCTCGGTTCTTTCGGCGTTCGCAACACAAATTAATGATCTAGTATACAACATTTCTTGCGGTGATTGCGACTCGTCTTACCAGGGTTCGACGCGGTTTTCTCTTAATATTCGTGTAAATCAACACGAAGCCTCAGTTCGTGCTTCTCGTTCAGCAGCGTCAGAATTAGCCTTTCATGCCATTAACGAAAAACATACTTTTTTATTTAACGAGGCCAAAATACTTAACGTTCAACGTAATTATACGCGACTATTAATTGCAGAAACCGTTGAAATTAAATTACACGAGAATTCTGTTAATGTTCGGCGGCCATATTTGATCTCCGATGCGTGGACCTTTACGCGCATGCGCGAAGACATATAATCACTATTTAAGTTGCAGGTTTAGCCTGAGTCGGTAATTTTCATTCCTGTGATCACGACAGTCGGTCGAAAAGCATTGTCAGCTTCAGGAAGGAAAATCGTTTTGAATATTTTCGTTAGATTCTTTTAATTGCGTTAATTTGAATTTTAATTGTTTTGAATTGTGTTAAATTGATTATTTAATTATTTATATTTTACTTTAATTATTTAATTATTTATATTTTACTTTAATGTACCAGTAAGTTGTCGATTTTTTCTTTTTTTCCGTTTTAATTTCTGGAGGGTATCATACGGAAGTGTTCCACGTACTATATTGAGGTAAACTCCCCTTATTAATTCACTAATATTATTATCAACGTAGAACTTATTGAGTATTACAGCTCTGATTCATACTATATATTATTTTATCATATTCGTGGAACTTTCCTTTTAATATCTTATGTTTATAAACATATTTTGATTCTGAACTTGACGATAACTAAGTATGCAACTGAGACAGCAATCTAATGCGTTTTGTAAACCAGAGGGACGTGATTTTGTAAACCTGAAGGACCTGAGTTGAGGTTTGACTCTCGGTTAGACGCTAGGATTTTTTTACACTGTAGCTGTGATAGTTGATCTCGGGAGAGGTTTGAATGGGCTCTTCTTCTATTTAATTCAGCGCTTTCATCCAGCAGACAAACCAACCACAGAATCCATAAATATGCAGTTAAAATACAAGGATGCCTCTTAGTTGCTTTTGCACAAAATATAAAAAAAAATTATTAATTCCTTCTACTCCCACTAAGAGACTTCAAAACATCCCCAGTTTTGAAGTACCAATAAATAAATTCTGTTTATAAGAATTTATTTATTGGTACTTCAAATAAATCCATACCAATAAATAAATTCTGTTTATAAGCCGTGACAACCACATAACGTCAGGTGAATTCATACAATAGAAAGAATACAAGAACATTGCCATATTTAATAGTCACGTTCCTAGAACTATGGTCAGCTTAAACACGAGCACAACTAAGGCCGTGAGGAGTAGGCAGGTGGGTAGATCTGTATTATATCTGTTAACTGTATATATTATATAGACAGTAAGAAAAATAAGGTCTTTAATTTGGTCCGATTCATAAATCCAACCATTCTTATGTATTTAATAAACAATTTCTATAATAATATCACCGAGACGGAAAATAAAACAAGTCAAGTACAGCGCAAAGAACTATGAGTAATAACCGCGTTAGCTTTGAATCTTTTAGTTTATTTGACTTTTTCAAGTTTTTGATGTTTCTTTTAAGGAAATTTTTAAAAATTAAAATATCTTTGTAAACCGTCTTTGACTTTTTTCTGGAAAAAAAGCCTATTTTCGTGATTTGGTTGGGATGAAACATTTTAATTAAAAATCACATAATGTGACAACAAACTAGTATAAAATTTATTTGTTGTTTTTTTTTTTTTTTTTTTTTTTTCAATTAGAAGCGTATTATCTATTTCTTCCGTGAAGTGGTCTGTTAAATTAAACTAATTAAAGCCTAACTGAAACTGTCTAATCTCCAAATATTTCATTTTTGCAACAACAAAACATGAGACTAACTGGTCTTATAGTTAATTCTAGAGGATTTAGAACCAATACGTACCCCTTGATGAAGTCAAACGTAATCGTTTAATTATATATTGAAAGAAATCTAAAGCTAGTAACGGTCGCATGCTGAGTTATAAATTATTCCAAACAGCAAATATTTGTATCAGAATTTCATTTTAAGTCTACTTTGTTTAGTACAATGAAATTACACATTTGTGCAATTAACAGTGCAGGTCATTATGAAAGGAAATATTCGCAGTAACATTCCATACACAAGAGATACACTTCCCTTTCATAAACTTCCCTTATTGCTGCACAATGGTACAGGGCGCTATAATTAAAGTTTGCTTAGCATTCTCAGATAAAAACCTAATGAAAGTTCACGCAGCATACTGAAAATAAGAGAAGTAGAAAATCTAATTTTCTCCATGAAGGATGGTAGGAAAGGCGTAAAGTAGAATTTAAAAATATCTCAAAGGAACCAATCAATCGAGTTGTATATATTTGCATAAAAGGAAGCTCCAAATGAATATTTTTACAGTATGGGGCAATTTCACTCGATTAAAGAAAAACTTTAGTACATTGGTTAAAGATGTAATCATCTTTAAACTAATGAACGCTAGTGCCAAACATGAAAAAAAAAAATAATAAAATTTTTCATATGAATAAAAGGTTTTCAAAAAAAGGTGACAAAGCTTTTAATTTTTCCCCTTAGGTTCATTTTTATTTTCATTTAATGTCTCGTAATGAGGAGTGCCCAACTAGTGGCTAACGATCGACCAGTTATTCACATTACACATTTCTAAGAGTTTCTGAAAAGAGTTGTAGAAGGTGGCCAGAGAGAGAGAGAGAGAGAGAGAGAGAGAGAGAGAGAGAGAGAGAGAGAGAGAGAGAGAGAGACGATGATGTTCACTTCTGCCTTACGTTTTTCCTTTATGTCCTCAACATCCTAAAATCTATATCCTTTGAGGGCAGTTTTCAATTTGGGAAAGAGGAAGAGGGCTGGTAGTAGATCGGGAGAGTAGGGTAGATGGTTGATCTGTACAATGCCATGTTACGTTAGAAATGTCTTCACAACAAGTGCGGAATTGGCGGGGGCATTATCGTGCGAAAAGGACCAGCTGACTTTCTGACGAAATTGCAGCCTCACCTGAGAAATGTGTTTCAATAGTTTTGAAGTACCCGTACGTAGAACTTAGCAATGACTATTTGCCGTTCAGGTAGGAATTCCTTGTAAATCACACCTTGTTTGTCCAAAAACATTATCAGCATTGCCTTGATCCTGGACTCCTGTAAACGAAACTTTTATTTTTGGGGTCTTGGCGGTGATTTTGAAATCTACTACATGCTCTGATAAACGAGATGAGAGTTGGGTATTTCAGGTCGCCCAGTGTCTTTGGGTCATAGTGAAACACCCAACACTCATCTCCAGTGAAAATACAGTCGAGGAAATTAGAACTGTCTTGAGAAAGAAGTCTAGATGAAGTCTTTTCATGATTACATTCTCTCCTGGCTTCTACTCATCCGTGAAACTGTGCGGCACAATTTTTTCACAGACCCGCCTTTGTCCAAAATATTCGTGCAGAAGTTTTAGACGAATCGTCTTCTTAATCATATCCAACTCATCAGTTATCATTCTGAGGGTCAAGCGAAGATCTCTTGCCTAAATTTCTCGAACTTTTGCAACTCTGTACTCATTTCAATATGTTGACGGACGCCTACTTCTTAGATCATCGCGAATAACCCACGTCCGTCTTTGAACCACTATACTATTCAAACACTAGTACGACTTAACATTTCATTAGCATAAACAGTTTTTAACATTTCATACGTTTCTGTTGAAGATTTTCCCAGTTTAAAGCAAAATTTGATATGCTTCATTGTTCTATTGCAAAATTGCGACACGGAACTTTATCGCTACTAACGAAAGTGGTTATTATTTTCAACCTGTCAGCTTGGACAATATCTGTATCACGACCATCTGTTAGAAAGGAGTTTGAACTACAACATACCGCTTGCGTTTATTTTCAAATCATCGCGTGTATCTCAGTTTTGAGATATCTGGATAAATTTCTTTAAGTGAACACTTCAGTAAATATTAGCAATTCGGTCTTATTTATTTCAGTTTAATTAATGCTCTCTTCATGGGACAGGAAACGCTAAGAGAGTATACATCGAAGATTCCTGTTTTTAATTCGATAGAAACAAAATTCTAAATCAAATATTTCAAAATTTTAACCAAACATCTCGAGAAGTATAAATAAGAAGCGAGCAGGGTAAGTACATAATAAAATGGATGTATATCACAGTTCCAAAAATTTCAAGTATGTAACTTACCCACATTTATTAGTTATTCTGCTTCAGGAAATTACGAGAAATAATTCAAAGAAAAAGGAACTCACTGAAACTCCCCATCTACATTAGAAATGTGGATGGGGAGTTACAGACTGTTGCACACTTTGCTTGAATAGTGCAGCACTGACCTCTGAAGTTGGATAATTCCATGCTGAATTAATAAAATATATTTTTAAGGATATTTTTTGTTTGATACCTTGAAATCTCTATAGCAACCATACAAATTATGGTTTCGATCTCACTATTTAATTTTTTTTTTTGCACCACTAAATGAAGTGAACCATTGTTCCTACAAAATGGAACTTGTATTCCACTTTGTCTGTCACAATGGGCAAAGAGGAATATAAATCGGTGATTCGGTTCCACTTTCTGCAACGGGAAACACCCAAAACATTTCACGACGAAATGGTCGCTGTTTATAGAAAAGCCTGCCACGGTTACAGTGTTGTTGCACATTGGTATAAACAATTGAAATGTGGAAGAGTCTCAGTGCATGATGAAGAAATCCCAGGAGGCCCAGAAACTGCTGTAAAAGAAGACAGTTTTGGAAAAATTCAGACATTAATCCTGGAAGATCGCAGGATTAGCATTAAAGAACTGGCTGAAGAGTTCCAAATTACTGTAGGGTATATGGAGAACATCATCCATCAACAACTGCATAGCAGTAAAATGTCTGCAAGATGGGTTGTCAAACTTGTGATCAATTACCACAAGAAAGAAAGGGCACAACGTGCACATGAAAAGTTGTCGATGTGCCAGAAAAAGTAAGAGGAGTTTGTTCATGGATAGTCACCATGGGTGAAACTTGGATCTCGAAACTTAACAAATGTAAAAACGTTGGAAGCATGCAGAATCGCCACCGTCCAAAAACTGAAAGGTGCAAATAAGTGCTGGCAAGGCGATTCTGTCAGATTTTTTTTTGGGAGGGGGGTTAAGCATGGTGTAATACTAACAGATTGCTTTCAATAGGCTGACGAGAAAGTATTATCCCAACCTTCTCATAAAGCTACGTGCTGCTATAAAAGAAAAAAAAAAGACGGAGAAATCTGTCAAAAGGTCTGCTCCAAGATAATGCAGAGAGGTGTATTCACCAATGTGGATTTGAAATATTGCCACATCCTGCTTATTTTTCTGACCATGCTCCCTCGTATTTCGTCCTCTTTCCTGCCATAAAGTCCTTTCTTCGTAGAAAATACTTTGCTGCTGATGATGAGGTGACTTTGGCTGCAGAGTCGTAGTGTGAAGGACAGTCAGAAGACTTCTACGAAAATGGCCTGCGGAAGTGCATTGAGAGGTGGCAAAATGTGTCGTTTTGTCTGGTGGCTATGTTGAGAAAGTATAATGCATGGTGTTCGTTTCAACCTCTCAATACACTTATAGATAAATACAAATCTTTTTGAACCCCCAATCGTATACGACCTGACCCTTTGATACCCAAATACTGTATTGCGTTATAAATATTGACACTACAAACATTTTAAACGAATATTTTTTTAAAAATGTTTAGGTGTTGTGATATTTTGTATTCGCTTCTAGGGGCATTCAAGTTCACTGCAAATAACATCCACTACCAAATGCTGATCTCCAAGTAATTCTAAATTCGAGAGAGGGACAGTTACCTAGTTAAACTCAACCTTCTAAAACTCTGTCTTATTTATATCGAAAAAAAAACTGGTCTGTTGTTTTCATGCTCAACACTCAGATTTCTGATAAGATCGCATATCTCGACTGGAGGATAACAGTGACTTCTAACCTCTTTTGGCGTAAGACTGCCACAAATATTGCTTCCTCAGCATATAGAAAACCACTTTTTCTGTTTCACCTCCTGTATTACTCTCCTTGTAAACAGCTTTTGACTTTGTACAAATCTGAAATCAATTCAACCAATGATACTGTTCCCGCATCTCATATGGTGCCCTTAAATTCTCTCCTCTCTCTAGCTCTAGACTCTATACAAAAATTGGGCATTCGAGTTCATTAATAAAAAAAACCTGCGTATAATAAACTATTTCCATTCTGTATCACACAGGCATTCAGTTTCTGTTATATGCCTTTTCGATAGTTCTTTCCACGAACACTGTTTTTGTGAATTTTGCATCTGTAATTCCTTCTCTTTCTTCCAAACCAGTTGGAAGATGGGTCTCAACTAATCAACATCTATTTACTTTTCTATTATAAATTCCAACAAGTGAAACAGACCTGGATTCGAGTCTTATATATGACAGGAGGAATTTTTCTTGGCCTTTTCCACAGGTTAGCTAATCGAACTTAGTTAGGAGGTGTCACGCGAGGGTAGCATGGTTTTTTCTCCAGGATACTCGGGTTTTCGTCCAGGAAAACAGAAAATCTACCTCAGAATACACGAAATTTACACTAAGAAATATAGCCTTAGTTACTGATGCTCCTAAAATCCTATATCAACGACAACTATAAACTCGCTGAACTAATTTTTTCTCTTCTTCATTTATCCCTTCTACTTTTATTCTTTGAAACAACCTTCCCTCGTACGTATTTCCTGAAAATGGTCAGCTGCAGAATAATACCCATACACAATATTAAGTAGCGTAGATTCTAATATCTTTCGTGTTTGCAATTATCATAAAAAATTTAAAAAAAAATATTCACGCGAATTCAAAGACAGAATGGACAACTCCATCTTACAGACCACTGCAAGACTGACGTTCAGGAGTGATGTAAGGTATTTTGTTCAGAAACAACCCAACTCTGCTCTTTTATTTTCTTCCAGAATCCTTGAAAAACACAGTACACAATGAACAAGATATACAGTCCCTCAAATAAAGCATCCAATTTAAAACCATGCATGAAGTGGATTCAAATATATGTGCGATTCTGACCATGGTCAATATTCACGGTATCAGAAGATTAGAAAGCTGATGCCGACTTGCCAATATCAAATACCACATATTTTTATATTTTATATAGTAATATTCATTTTGGGTAAGCGAAGATAATTACAAACTGGTATAACTCTGGTTTAACGACCTCCGTATCCGAGTGATCAGGAGGGAGAGTGCAGTAGCACACGCTCTTTGAGTAAACCGGGGTTCAAGCCCCTGACTACTAAATACGGTCGATCTACCAACCAGTACTGGACCAGCGTGGCAGATTATGGTCCATTCCCTCAACATGAATTGTTGAGGAGGCTTCCATCCTGCAGTGGGTTGATAACGGCTGCAGTTTACCTTTTATAACTCTGGTTTAGTCTTTTTGAAAACACAGCCTTCATTCTTAGAGTGCAAAGGAATTCAATAATAAAATCAGACAAAACTACCTCGTGTATTCTTTGTAATATTTTACTGCAAAAAGCTTAGAGAGGAATTTTAAAATTGCGTTTTTATTTCAATATTGTTAGAAAGCTAAATTCTGCAGTAGTTCGGATTTGAATAGAGTAGGCATTTGGTGATCCACTCTTCAAGATACCTCCGAATGAAATCAAATGAATTGAATTGATTTCGGGCGCCATTATTTTAACATTATTTCTCTATCACGCTTTATCCCAATTAAAGATCTTCTTCCTCAAAAACCCCTTAGAATATCTTCTGAAATGAGACACTAGATGGCGCACGCATGTATCAGAGGCAAAATATTCATTTGCCAGAAATTAATATCCGCTGTACATGTGAAAGCAGTAAACCGAAGGTTACTTTTTGTGTGGTTCGCAGAACAAACAGCAATCTATGACAAATGAACAAAAGGAAATAAAAGAGAAAGAGGAAAAACTAGTGAATTCTCTAGAAATATTACAAAGACAAAAGAAAAACGTTCTAATATTTAATTAAAGAGAAGTTTGAGCAGGAAAGCAAATGCTTCTTTTCGTGCCAGATGTTGGTAGGATTCAGAATCAACCGTACGTAACATAAATCACAAGTTGACGCGGCCAGAGGCCACTGGAAGAAATCAATATTCACTCCTTGAGTTTTACGCTTGCTGCGCCTAGCTGCGGACAAGTCATTTTTCACGTATGCACCCATTCATCTTATGACATCTCGCGCCGGTAAAGTGCCAGTGTCGGGACTATTGTTGCATGTGGGCTAGAACGTGGTTTTAAAAAGCTTTTAGATGGGGACATAACGACAGACTCCATGCTCAGATATTACAACCACTGTTTTATTTACTTTCTGCTATTTGTTGGCGCCAGAGTTCATTGTTACTGGGCCATCATAAATACTTGGGACCACTCTCCAAGTGAAATGTTTCTTTGATGTGCCATTTTCAGTTTAGCGAAATTTAAACATTGTGCAAAAGTTAGTGTAAATGATTTGAGGAAGAATAAGTTCCAGTAAAGGACATAAATAAAATAAAAGCGTATTTCAGTCCGAAGCTAAGATGGGAATCAATATGCTCTTGTTTCTTTGAAATTTAGAAGACAAGAAGACAATCTAATCATGAGGTGCAATTTGAGCAGACAAGTATGGCAATCCATCTATTGTCTTTTAGATGTGGGCGTGCATACGTATATTCTAATTTATATTTTACACAAATAAGCTTTCATTAAGAAAGAGAACGAGGAATTGTTCGCCATTGATACCCTCGAGAATACACAAGAAAGCTAAAAAAACAGAAGAAGAGTATTAATATTTGAGTATAACTTAAATTGAATCATTGTCGTTCTTCTGATTTTGATCCTGTTCCAAAGAAACTGATGTCTTAAGTTTTCATAGGTTCACGATCACCAAAGAATTCAAACATCCATGAATGAAAAGTTTAAAGACTGCAAAGATCAAGTTTCCAGACCTTTAGACTCTATAAGTTGCATAGACTGCGTGGTGCTCTTCTAACAACTGCGTGATGTCATTAAACTGAATATGGAAAGTCTCATTTCTGTTCTGAATAATATTTCGAACAGTTAATTAGTTGCATACATTGCGCGACTATAAGAATACTTTGAAGCAGTGTTGAGTTCAGGTCTAATTCACCAAAGGAAAATTTACAAAATTTTATGTACGCACCTAAAAGTCGGATTTCTCGGAGCCAAACTTTGCTATCCTCGCTTGAGACTGATTAACAGAGCCATACCATGAAAAATCCCAAAAAGTTGCTTGCATCATTGATGGGATACAAACCCACATTTTCAATTCAGTGTGGAAAGGATTATAACCGCTATAAATATCATTATTAGCAGAATCCTTACAGGCCTGCAGTCAAATCTAACGCCACCTTAACAATTCGACCTCACTGATGGACAGTTGATCTTAAAAGCCAATAAAGGTGCCTCACAAAAGTGCCTGATTGAGGAGCGCATAGGAAAATGAGCAGATAACTACACAGTTTCCAGTTAGCCGATGCATATTAATAACAATCAATAAACTTTTACTAAATTTTACTAAGCCTCGTTCTACTTGTCTGTGATAGCTATGCTGTTACTTGTCACATATACTTCGTTTGCACGGTTGACTACATTTGGAAGGGGTGCTCAAATACTTTTGCTAGAGTAGTATATCATTAATATAAAAGTGCACTCTAATTTCACGAAGAACTCTTTAGCTCAGAAAACAATCATAATATTTTCCAAATTTCAATGAAACTCAGAATAATAATTAACAATTTTTTATTTCCATCCTTCAGTTCATTTACGCAGCTTTTAGAAATAAGAAGAAACGCGTAGTGTGAATACGTTGGTACTTAGTTCGAAGTAACGAAGCTTTTTTTATGTTAACTACTCGAAGTAATTGAAGAATTACACATCTGATTTCCCTTCCTTTAATAGTGGACGTATAATGAGAGCGGAGCCAGCGAAGGATACGATCTGAGATCATTAGGAGGGTGGAGATGGAAAATGAGACGTTAGAGGTACAACCTTTAAAGTTGCTATTTCTTATCTTTGTAGATAATGCACTGGGGAATATTTCTCCCATTCACTGCTGCTTACTTGAGAGGAAGGAAAACTGTTGATTAGAGTTCGTTTCAGACGTGCAATATGGAAGCGACATGCTATTAGGCAAGCAATTTCGGTCTTGGCTACTAAAAGCACGTAGCGCGCGGTAAAACATAGTTACCTACTAGTAACTGCATATTGCCATGGTCTCAATGATCATAAAGATACAAGTTAGAGACGAAATGTTAAAAGAAACTTTTTCTCCTCCACTTAACATACGCCCTAAAGTTTTAAGATGGCAATGTTATTTATATTAAGGACGCTAAAAGTTTATTGGTGCTAAGAAATACTTATTTTTAAATAAATTTCTTAAGAGGAAATGATCGCAAACAAACTCATACAGGAAGCGATAACAGTGAAGTGGTTTTATTAAGGGAGTTCTGCCCCATGGAATAGAGAGCATCCTTTGAGAGGATGTTCTTCAAATATCCTGGGATTTGGAAGCTTTTGTTTTTGTTGTGGGTATATTTCTGAGTAAAAACGTAAAGCAGCTGAACTGTTATTATGTTGTTTCTACACACACCAGTAACATATCAATTCATTGAAACAATAATCCTGCTTACTGGGCACCGATAACAAATGTTTCAACAGTATAGAACAGTAAACTAAACAACACTGACATATTAAACTAATTATTTTGCATTCACTCAGAGCATTATGTACTGCGTATTAGGTCAAAGGCATGTTGATGCCATATGCAGTGGCTCCATATTTTCTCGAAGTTTGGGTCCATGTTTATCAGAACCGTTTTGCTTGATTATAAACGTAGGACATCATCCTTACATTTAGTGTTTTCAATAAAGACCCATCTTATAAATAACTTCCTTACTTTCTTTCTTTCCCCGCTTATGCTCCAATACAGAAACTTCAGAAACGTAGGATTTACATAGTAAAATTAAAAATATATCAGAATTACACAAAGACTTCATACAGAAAAAGATAATTACACGCTGTCATGATAGTTAGCACCCTGACAAACTACAAATTTCTCAGATATCGACAATACATCTATCTGTAAACCATAGATTACAGTCCAACTTACATAAATTATAAAGATGATTATTTAAAAAATAATAATATCCGAACAGAGGCCAATATACATTTTTTTCGCATATTCTGCGGTCTTTGAATTCTTAATCCATGCTCAGATGCGTGCATAAATGCATAGAACTAGGGTGAATGCCCCAGTTTTATACATTCATGCAACACTGGAACAGAATGCAGGATATTAACGTACGGTAACTTTCTGCCACAACTCTCTTTTTGAGAAATAATGGTCGTCTTTGGTTTATTTGTATTTCCAACTTTAGTTCATAGGAACTAGGGAAAAAGGGCTGTTTATGCATTCTTCTCCACTGTATACGAACATTTATTTATTAAAACGCTGAGAGGACAGCTCCAGCGAATATATATGTATATATATAAAAAGGAATAAGTGCATCATGAGGAGGACAATATAAATTCTTAATCTGCGTTCCTGTTCATAGTAATATTAATAAAGGGAAAAGTCAGCCTAAAGTACCATAACTTTATACTTATCTAACATGTTTTCTTTTTAAGTTTCAAAATTACTCTTTTAATCTACGTTATTTTTCAAAAATATAAAGCAAAACATTTATCGAGGGCCAAGTAATTATACCTTTATCAAAAAACTAACTCTGCGAACAGCATTAATCTGCAGTGTTATATTACTACAACAGAAACATTCACTGAAAGCTAACACCTTAAAGCTACGCTGATACCATATCTTGTTCCTCGTTGATTTACCTGTTTAAAGCACGTTCTTGGATTAGAATAGCACTAATTAAAACCTTGACTGTAGTTTTGACACGCAAAACTTGTTCTGAATTTTCGTTCTATCAGAGTGTTCTGTTTTCAGCTGTGTCTGGCATAATTTATTACGCTCTAGTGCGCAAAGTCCACAACTCACAACCAACTGATGTCCGTACACTCCCAATGCAGTATAGCGTAACCATCAAATGAAAAGAAACTGTACTACTCGACACTTCTACCGATATAGCTGGCTGCTAATCAGCCAACGTCCACATGCTGGGTCCCATAAGTTGCGTGTTCGTATTTGCAACTCCACGAAACAGGAGATCCACTGAGAATTATGTGAAATAACAAGCGCCTGTCTGACAACAGTTGTAAATCATTGTAGTTGTACGGTTACATTTCTATTCGAATCATGTTTTATGTCTTCATGTAACATGTTTGTTTTGAATTGCACAAAAGCCATAAAGCGCTAGAATACCATGCTTCTGAAAACTGACTTTCCGCTGAATAAACCACGCGGCCTTCATTCGATATCAACTAATATGTAGAAGATTACATTCCTGAAAGTGAAGAATGTTCATAAAGGTTCTGTGGCCAAGAAGGAATTCGAACACAAAACTTTACTACAAGTTTTATTGCGCTGTTTATGATTTATACAACATTTAATAATGCGATTGCGCATAATTTGTGCAATGGAATCACTCTATCATTATTTTCCAAAGATGAAAAAGAAATAGGAATAGCATAACACAGGGAACATGAACCGCTCTTCTTCAACCTTTTAAAATTAATTCATGAATGGATTTCCGGACTGTAATTCTTTTTTATCCTTCACGATGTTTTCTTGTATCTTTATTCAGTGACTGTACCTTCACTTAGAAATTTCAATCAAATCAGAAAGTAGTGAAGTCGCCTATCTCTCAAAAAACCAGATCTACTTTTCCGAATCTAAGTGCCTACTGATTCCCTGAGGGAAATTTAGAAAGTAAGGATAATTTGCATAATACGCACTGATAACACGTCGAAGTCGACGGTTCGAACGGTTGCCGTCAATCACACTTGTTCTGCCAACTTTCCCTCGCCTGATTTGCATAATGTAGTTTTTCCTGCACTGAACTAACATTAGTCTGTGAATCTCAAAAGGTTTCAGTCCCAGGAATTAAAAAAAAATCGAATTACTACACGTTACTCAACAGTGGTGCGGTTCAACAGCGAAGTCGTCAAGTTCAAGCTGTAACAGCAAGAAACTAACTGCAGCTCTACGTCTAGTTTACATGTGTCTCAGCATATAGGGCTAGGAGAAAAAACAATTGGAAGCGCAAGGTCACTCAACGGGCTTCCCTCTGCTAACTCACTCCATAGCGTGAGTGTCGAGTGGGAAGACCTAGTAAATGACCTTGATCCGCTTATCCAGAGTGGTTTCAAGTAGTATTGGATTGGGTGTGAGTGCGAAAAATCATCTGGTCTGATTTTTGAGGGCTCATTTGCAGGCTGAGAGGTGCGAAGCAAAATGGTTTAGCTTATCATTAATGAGATCATCAGCATAACTAATGAAATATTGCCTGTTAGCGAAGAATGGCATAATCAGCAAAGTGAACAGCACCCCGATAGAACCTCGCCTTGTGGCATACCGGCTGTGATTTAAAGATTTCCTTCATCGAGTATAAGAGGTCTCTTCGAGAGCAGCGCCGTTGGAACCAGAGCAAATTGCTATAAATGTAGAACTGGAACAGCAGAAGTTTCATCAACTGGGACAGCAACAGCACCAAAAACTGCAGGAATGTCAAGATGCGTGATGCACAGCTCTTCTCTTTGTTCAAAGGCTGCTAGGATATGTTGGGTAGTGGATATCAGAGCAGTAATTGTAATTCAGCCTGGAATCGCATAGTGAATTTGGGGAAGGCTGTCAAGGAGAGCATGGCTCTTGATATTAGGTGGTTAATTTTTTTTCCAGGACTTTGAGACGACTAAGATGATAAATTACGTTTTGGTTGACAACAAGGCAAATTTCGACTCTCTCAATGAAGTGCTCTTCAAACAGATAACATCATCTCGTCTTTAATTTTTTAGCTTCTTTTTTTAATTTTTAATAAATATTTAAATATGCAGAATAGAGAGGTGAGTTTCTAAAGATGTTTTCAAATTACCACCAATGAATTAATAACTAGAAGCCTTTGAGCTTCTAATTATTAATTCATTTCATTTAATTCATACTTCAAACTGTTGTCCAGGAATAGTCAAATTACCTAGTTGTCTGCACACACGAAGTAATTTACCAGAAAGTACAATAAACGATCCATTCTGGTTCCTCGATCTAATTTACAAGTGCGACAGCTTATAAAAACTGCTTAAATATATATGAAAATTTGTTTCACCGGGCATTCTAATTATAATAATTATTATTAATAGAATGGCTAATCATATCACTGGGCGGAAAAGACCTTAGTTCGAATCCCGTCAATGGCGCGAGGAATTTTTATGAATCTTTTCTCACAACGTGGCTGAGTTAGTCGGTCTCAAGCGAGGGTAGAATGGTTTTAAATCACGGAAACTCGGGTTTTTCGTCCAGCAAACAACAAATGATGCGCCTAAAACCCTACACTGACCAACCAGCCAACTATATTAAAAACAGAACTATTTTTAAATGTTGTTATATTTCAAAGTAATACTGTTTTTAATACGATATACACTATAGGTTTTATTTGTTTAAAACGAAGCACAAACAGACACAGAAATAAAGCGCTTTTTGGGCTGTGCTATTTATTTCTGAAAGTTTGATGTTTCCACTACCAATTGCAGCAGTAAATCCAGATTTCATCATGGCAATAATTTTCTGGTACATCTGATAAAAAGTATAGCTTTCGATTTTCTAAGTTGTATATCATCGTGAAGCATTTCAATTAGGTAAGTGGCTCCACAAGGTTCAGGATGGTCATTCTGGATCTCTATGTACCTATAAATCTGTTGGAATACGTAAAATTACATAATAATATGATTATTACGTGATTTTAAGCTTGCTCATCTCATATAATATCACCACCAATAACCAAATTCTGGCTATAAATTGCATCAATTTCAGTCAGGACTATTATTATTATTATTATATTATTTTTCCGGAGCTTTTTTCTGGATACTAAATATGGGTTTCACCGCTTCAAGCTTCCAATAATCAAAGTGGTAGTATTGCACCTGTTGATGAGAGTCATCTAACACCGATTACTGCCTGTTAGTACACAGGGGTGGCATTCCTCTGTGCGGTGTGGACGCCACACATCGACCCCTGATTACGTTGATTCACACCTGGGTGGTCAGCCCAGTATACTAGCTGCAGTACTTCAGGACTTGCACACGGGGGTTATACCCAGGGTTATTTACAGTCCCACTATTGTGAAGGTGCAAACATAGGATTTGGTTGTCACAAAATGACCGGACTTCAGCGAAATTCGGTCCACTTGACTCAAGTGTTACTTGCATATATTAGACTCCCAGGTGGTAAGCCCTGGTTTGTCATATCTGAGAGAATATCTGTGCGCCTCAAAGACTTAGAGGAGGTTGATGAGTCAAGCATTAGCATTAGGAATGACGACTATTTCGATCCGTCGTGCAAGGTACAATTCTTTTGGAGAAAATTCTGTTGTAACCAAGCACTTCAGCAATACTAGAAATGATTTTATTGATTTTATTTCAGGTGAAGAAACGCTCAACTTAAAGCGACGTTCCAAGATGCGTTAATAGTTTAAAATTCGCAGAGATTAAGACGCAATAAAATGATGTGTTCCAGCACACAAATATTTTCAATGATTGAACAGCACCTTTGGCTAAAATTGATAACAATTAGCATCTTTTTACTAAGACTTTTTTCTTCTTAATTAAAACCCATTGTTTATTTAATCTTAGGACTCAGAACGACTCATCGTCAAAGCCTGCAGCATTGCTAATATAAGCATAGTAATGTTCTAGCAAGCTGGCGTAGTTACACTCACACTGTCAAAAGCAGTAGGTAAATAAAAATTGTCATGTCATTTACGCATGTGATTTCTTAAGAAAAAAGTAAGACAGAACAGAGATTTTATGACGTTCAAATCAATAAATTTATCATGCATAAACTTGGAAGTGATTCTATCGTCAGCTTTCCTGTTTCTGAGAGGAAAACCAGAGTATCTGAATAATAAACTTTATGGTTTCTTTTAAACTACTGAAGAGCTGGACTAACTTAGTATTGAGAGAAGGAAATTTGATAAAAGTTTCCTCGAACTTTGACTCCTGTCTTTTCATTGATAAGCATGCAAAACAGAGGGAGGGACATGGCAGACTCCTAACACTGAGTGCCTCGATGGCAGAATTTTATGATGCACAATTTTGTACGATTTGACTTAGGAAAATAAAAATGTTTTAGCTAAGTGGGCACGTGACATCCCATGTGGACTGAATAAACCACTGAACACAAAACACGAGTATTTTCGGTATGGCCCAAAAGAAGGCCCAAAATTCCGCATGAGAGAATGAATAACCATCAAGCTGAAAATAGCGTCGGATGGGCATCATCTCTGGGGAAATCAACACTAATCACTTTCTCGATATCGGGGAATTTTTGCACCACGAATTCTTTCCCGAAGGAGGAAGCTATCCTTATTTTCTGAGTTCTTCTGACTGCTGTAAGATGGTAGCATAACTACAAACACCAAATTCTTTTCAAAATATGCATTTGCTTCTGCATGGTAACTCTTCACAACACGGCTTTGTCCGTGCAGGAACACCCAATGCATGGTGGGAGTGATTGACCCCCTTCCCCTTCAATTGGCCCGGTGATCTCTACTTGCTATACCCTTTGATAAAGGGATATTAAAGAAATCTATTTTTATCAAACAAAAGCTCTTCGGAGTTAGAGAGAGAGATAACATTATCTGGAAGTTAAACGGAGGGAATGGACCGTTGGAGACAAGTTCTTTTCTTTTCTTTTAGACAAGCTTCAGTTTTATTTTGAAAAGTCAGGGGTTTTAAAGGCAGTGTTGGTATAGGAAAGCAGCAAGATTGGCTTGGTCTAATTATGCTTTATTATCTTCAAACAATAATTACCTGTTCTAACTACTAATCTCAAAAAAACTAAAACTTGTAATGTATTAATGTTAAATTTTACATTAATCGTATGTGGCTCTCTAATGTTTTGCAGAAGTGTTCATTGTGCTAAGTGTTATTACTTAAATGAGTTTTTTTTTTCTATTAACCTCTCTTGCCTGCAAAGTGTTGAGGGTGGGACTCGGTCTAAATTTACAGTATATGTATCAAAACGATTAAAATCTTTCATGGAAATGTTAGAACCTTGGACCAAGAAACTGGCATTTACTTATTTATAAGAAGTGCATTCAAATTATAAGGTCTCCAAATTTATTTCTCATAAAATATAAAATACAGAATTGACACAAAATTAATTTTTCGACATAATCTACTAGATGGAAAACCATTTTTGGCTCTTCTTGTTACAAGCTCTGAAGGCCGCTACGAAGATTTGTTTGGAGGTGTATTTAGCCCGCTGGTAAATGACCGAAATAGCTGGAAAATATTCTGTCACGAAGAGCAACATCTTCATCATTGTAAACAACCAAATGTCACTAAGTGCAAGGCCAGGCATGTGTGGAGGATGCGGAATTACCTCGATTTTGATTTTTGTAAAAGGTTTGCATCTTAGCAGCACGATGGGACGAAGAAACCCGGACCGAATCGGCGATTCAGTCCGAGTTGACGTTTTATGAAACGCGGGGAGAAACATTTTCTATTATACGAGAGCTTCCTGTGACTATACTGCCATTGGGAACACAATGGGTAAGGATATTGTTATCGATATCCCAGAAATCAACAGCTACCATTTTCGCTTCATTTGTAGGAACAAGGAACTTTATGGGTGTTGATTGCTCAATGTGCTTCTATTGGACGGAATAACTTGATTTCAGGGCTGAATAATGGAATCCATGCCTCATCCATCGTTACAGTCGAGGAAAAGAAGCACCCGTTCATTGAAGAATCTCGAGTAAATAGCTTTTTTCTTTCTTTTTTTTTTGTTACTGAAAGAGCTGTCGTAGAATCCGCTTGGCTGACACCTTGCTCAATCTGAAATGTTTATTAAAGAATGGTATGCTGGAAGCATACCATTCTTTAACGTTATTGTTGGTTTTGCTCCGCCTCTTACTGTGAACGCTATATTATCCCTGCAGCTGCGCATCGCCCTTCACACAGAATATAATAAACGGACCGTATTCTTCATTAGTACCAACCACTAAAATTAACATCCATGGCGGTGCGTAATTTAAATTAGGCAATAGAAATATCGTTTTCATTTGATTAACGCTATTATTATGAAACAGTGGCAACAGCTAAAGGAATCACAACACATCTGCCCAACTGATGGATACTCAGAATTCCTATCTACCTTCTGTTGCAAGAAAGGTCTTCTGATATTTTTTGCCTGACGCGAGGAACTTTGATGGGCTTTTTTCACTCCGTGGCTGAGTCAGTCTCGGGCGTAGATAGCAAGGTTCTTCCCTCCCGGCGACTCGGGGTTTTTTTTTTTTACAGCAAAACAGGCAACCCGATCATAGAACCGGTGGCCTAATATAATAGTTTATATATATATTATATATTTGTTGCCGTTGTTGCTTGGGACTTTTTGGCACATCAATTACTTTGAACAGAGTGCATTAGTTTGCATGATTTATTGTATACTAAGTCTGTACACAAGGCGATTTGCATATTGTACTAAAAAACGTGAAATGACTTTCAGATAAAAATATTACGCCCTGTGCCTACAACATAAATATAAAAGGAATTGAGGCCGAAAAGACCTGCAAAAATCGTCGTACTATGCGTTTATGTATTGCTAGAGTTTAAAACTTCACTGAAGTGAAGTTTTCAAAGCTTCAGTAATTACACAAACCTGTGAATTTTAAAAAAGTTTAAAGTTGTCATGATTCTAATAAGCCATTTTCCAATTCTAATTTAGCTATGATGATTTAGAAAATAGGTTTACTTTCACAAGTTTGGAAGAGAGAGAGAGAGAGAGAGAACAATAATACAAATTAAATTATTATATTTTATATATTTGCAGTATCTCGTATTATAATAATAATTATTACGCTTCTATTATGTTTGCACATTCCTCTTTTTTCCATAATATTGATGATCTCGTTCCCTTTGTTCGTGGGCAAATTACACAAGGTTTAGCTGAGTTAATCAGCATCCAGAGTAGCATGGTTTTATCTTCCGGAAACTCCGGTTTTTATGTGCCTAAGACATCTCATTAGTAAATTCCCAACTTCCTAACAATAGCATGAGGGCAAATATTTTCATGCTATAATTTTATAGCAATAAAAATAGCTCTACATAAATACTTAAATATAAATTTAAGAGGGAAACCATTTTTACTAAGCTTGTTAATAAATTCTGTCAGTGTAACTAAAATGTTAACGAGACTATTGCTACCAACCCAAGAATACATATAAACACAGCCACAATATACTGACATCGCATGGCCTTAATTGCCTTGGCTATAAATTATTTCTTAAACGTGCCCGCTACAATAACTGTCATACTCTAGCAAGCGCCAATTGAAGTATCTAATCACATATCCTCTTTGAACTTCCCAAGCTCTCAATCTCAGCAACTCTCGCAGGTAATTTATAAAAGTAGCCAATCTTTCGTTACTTAAATGGGTCTCTTTTTTTGTCTACAATATCATAAATTCTATTATCGATTCTCCATCACTTCTTGAACAAAATACCTTTCACCACACCCCGCTTGAGTTCTCGTTATAAAACTAATTTCTGACTCCGCGTCCCACGTACACTTATTTGGAAGTCCTCTGTTTCGTTTCCTTCAAGTATTGAATAATCGCAACACTGATTTTACACTTAATCTGTCATTTATAAGAATTTTCTCTTAACTCTGTTTTATTAATCCAAATTTTGTATATATTTTAATTCTAGGTTTTTATTTTTTCTTTGTAATTCTCAGCGTTCTCACCATTATCTAGGATCTGCGTGCCCTGTGGGTGAGAGTCTATAAATAAATGAATAAAATATAAACTATCTGAAATCTAGACCAATGGTACTCCTCTGTCATTATATTTTATGCCCCCTAGTTTTTGTGTCCCATACCAGCGAAAACAAATCGCCATCGTTCACTTTACTCATCCCTTGAAGGCTTTATGTACCTAATCAGATTTTCCCACCATCCACATCAGGTATCTCGTTTCAAATCACTACAAATCACACCATCACAGCTAGCAAGGACATCCTTTTCACTCTATACGGTTCTTCTCTGTACTCGTTCGGGTAACTATAGGTCTCGTATCCAGTGCGACTTGCAGAGCTGAATCCAATATTCAACATGAGGTCTTAATCTATTTATGCAACAAAATTATAACTTTTTTAACTATATGCAAAGATACAGCAATCCATTTACCATATTTAACTCCTTCCTCCATAAGTTTCCATTGAGTTATCACTCTCCGAAATGCAGGACCTTACATTTAGCATCGTTGAAGTAATAACAGTGTTAAACTAATAGATTAACAGTAGCTGCAGGCAGAGGTGGAAGTGATTCTTGCTCTGCTTCTATTGGAATGAGCAGCAGTCTGGAACCTCAAGTTGCTGTGGATTTCAAGAATTGCTGGGAGTCATCATGAAACAAGTAAATAAGGGGAAGTCTTGCCCGACCAATTTTATTGGATACTATGATGTTGTCACAAAGAAACTGGATGAAAAATATAATTATGATATCATGTACTTGGATTTCAGGAAATCTTTTGATACCGTTTCAAATGGAAGACTACTGTACGAATTGGAGCAGTATGGCATTAAGGGCAAGTTGATGGTAGAAGGCAAGGATGCCCTCTACCATCCCTATGGATAAAGGGATGGTAGAGGGGAATAAGATAGAGTGTTAATCAATGGGCACTTCTCTTCCTGGACTAATGTTATTAGTAGAATCCGCCAGGGTTCGTTGTTGGGCCCACTGTTGTTTTTTTAATATATTTATCCGTGATATTGATAGAGGTATATCAGGCTTAATGACGAAGTATGCAGATGATGTAAAGTTTGGTGGGATTGTTAATGACAGCAATGACAGTATGCTACTGCAACAGGATCTAGAAAAGTTGGGCAGATGGGCTGAGAAGTGGCACCTGAAGATTAACACTGACAAATGTGAAGTACTACATATGGGTAGCAGTAACCCCAGAAAATTGTACCAACAGTGTGGTACTACACTCAGGGTAGTGGAGAATGAAAAAGACCTGGGGGTAATTGTGCAGTGAGATATGAAGTTTTGTGAGCAGTGCAGACAGGCTGTCAGAGCAGGTGATGGGACCTTGTCAATGATATACAGGAATTTTTCCAGCATAAGAATGCGATTATCCCCTTGTATAAGGCAATGGTCAGATCACACCTTGCGTACTGCATACTGGTTTGGAGGTCTCATTTTAGGAAAGATGCAGAGTTGCTAGAACGAGTACAGATAAGGGCAATAAGATTGGTGAGGGGAACAAAGGGGTGCTCTTGCTGAGAAAGGGCAACAAAGTTCTACAAATTACAATCTGGAATTTGTAGAAGTTAAGCCTTAATTCTAAATTGTTCCATTTGACTGGAACAAATTAGGATTAAGAAACTGCTCATAAAGGACTGTGTAAAATATTTTAATATACTCTAGAAATTTACTGTAGAAGTAGTTTCTTGCATCCACTGTGTGGTAACATCATAGTAATTCATCAGGTTAGTCAGCCATTATTCCTATATACATAATACACTGACGCAATATAGCTTAAGAAAATGCATTCGAACCTTTCTCTCATGAGCAGTTAATTAAAAATAATGATCCAGTAATACATCCTTGTTCATAGATTCCATATTTTTTCCACCACTGAATTCAACTTGCAGGTCTTTAACTGGCCATTTCCTCTTCAGTTTCACTCTTGTGGATTGGAAAGATGCTAGCATTTCTTCGGCTCAGGGAGAGACGGAATTACCAGTCTATCCCTGAGCTGAAGAAGTGTTACATCTAATAATGTGATGTCCTCATTTAATCATTTTAATTGTACGCATGCACAAAATTAAACGTTCTAACACACTTAAAAAATTCTAATTACATTTGAACTTCTTATTTTCTTTTACGTACCGTAGATTCTTAATATAAAATTTTAATTACGAAAAGCGAAGTTTTCATTTGCAAAACCTGAAAAGTCTGGTATAGTAGAGAGAGAAATAGCTGGAGAAATAGTAGTTAAAGTTAAGAAACTTTTTGCAGAATTTTGACAGAGTTCGTCGGACGGTTAGTAATAAGCAAGTACTGTCGTTTTCGTTATTTTTAAAACAATTCATTCATTATTCTTTTGGGATTAAAGTAAATGAGTGGCTACCAAAACTTTATATAATTCTCCCTCTCCCACTCCTTCCTTGCGGATACCACAGCAGTTACGATCGTTTTCAGACATCGTATTAAAAAAAAGGTCTGAGTTCGAATCCCATAAATGCAACAAGAGGAATTAATACTCTTGATCTGATTATCAACAGTGATTATTCATGCATTAAGAATCTGCAGATAAAAGAACCACTAGGTTGGAATGATCACAGTGTATTGATCTGGGATTTACTTAAAGATGTAACTACCATCGAGGGAAAGGAAAAGAGTTTTTGCTTTCGTAAAGGTGACTACAGTGCTCTCAGAAGTTTTTAATTTCTACACAGTGGGACCAACTGAAGATGTTACCATCAGAAAATTCTAAATAGGAAGCATTCAAAGAATTAATCACAGAAGCTACTAGGCTTTCCATACTAATTAAGAAATACTCTTCAAAGGTATAGGCCTGAATGGATGTCAGATAAACTAATAAGACTCGCGGCAGAGAACAATAATGCATAGGATACACACAAATTATCAGGCGACACAAAAGCCTATGGTAGATATAAACTAGTCTGTAATCAAGTCACAAAGAGGTTAGGCAAGCGAAGGCTAATTACTAAAAATCTTTAGCGAAGGATGCAAAGAAAACCAGCAATGACTTCTTTACCTATGTAAAGGCTATTTGGATAAATCAAATTGGTCCACTTGATATTGGTGGTTCGTCTGTTGATGATCCTGCTCAGGTGGCGTTCCAGAGAAAATAATGAGTCAATAGAAAAAGTACTATTCAAGATCAGCCTACAATTATATTTCAGACACAGCATAGGTCATGACGTCAGCATGGCAAAGGAACTGGATGCAACATACTTGGATTTCGTGAAAACTTTTGATACTGTTGCACATGGAAAACTGCTGTAAAAATTGGAGCAGTGTGGCATTAAGAGAAAGCTGTTGCTATGGGTAAAGGGATGGTTCAGTAGGAAAAGACAGAGAGCAGTAATAAATGGACCCTGCTCTTTGTGGACTAATTTTATCAGTGGAGTACCGCAAGACAACAATGGGTGTTGAGCCCATTGTTGTTTTCTATATTTATCAATGATATTGATGAAGGCATGGCAGGCTTAATGTGCAAGTTTTCAGATGATACAAAGGTCAGCATGGTGATGAATGATGGTAACGACAGTACGGTACTGAAACAGGATCTAAAAAAGTTAGGCAGATGCGCTGAGAAATGGCAACCGAAGGTTAACATTAACAATTGCAAAGTACTGCATATGGGTAGAAGTAACTCCCCCAGAGTAACGTACTAACACTGTTGTACGTCACTCAGGATATAAGAAAATGAAAAGACCCCTAGGGATAATTGTGCAGTTATATATGATATTTTCTGAGCAGTATAGACAGGCAGCCAGGTTAGCTCATGATGTTGTATCAGTCAGGAATTTTACTAGCTCCCATAAAGACATGATTATCCGTTTGAATAAGGAATTGGTGAGGCCACATCATGATTACTGCATGAAGGTCTGGAGGTCTCATTTTACGTAACACTACTGGAACAATACAGCGAAGAGCAACGAAATTGGTGATAGAAACAAAGGGGCGCTCTTATCAAGAAAGGCTTCAGTTACGGAAATTGGGAGAATAGGCACGTGGAGAGGATGAGACAGAACCTTCTCATGTATGCAGAAACTGATACTAAATGAAGACTGCTCGTTAACCATTATAATGCCCTCTCCCATTTTGCACAGGAGCTCTTCGTGAGGCGCAGGACCCTTTCACCGCCTCCTCCGCCGCACCACATATGATGGAAGACACGACAATGGACTCCACCGGACGGACTCTGCTCCCATATGTGTAACCATGATCCACCTGAAGACACGACAGTATTATCAAATATAGTGCTTCGGACGGACTCAATCTCAAACTCTGATGCCACTTGTGATCTAGTCAACCTGACATCTATCTTTCAGCAAGGGGAAATGTGACATCACCGGATTAGACATACTTCAATAGACTGTACAACGCAGCCCTGCTGCCAATGCATTTGGCGATCCTAACCGGGTGCCCTAACCCGGTTCTCCTCTTTTATACCTCTTCCTGGGCGGGGAAAACGGTACTTCAGTCTTCCCTCCTTGCCCACCCCTTTTCCTCTGGTGGGGCTTATCTCAACTGATTTCTCTGGGGCCGTCTTCCCTAGTACCCCATATTTTCACCTGCCTCCCCCAGTCTTCAGTCTCCCCCACGTCAGCATCAGTCTCAACTAATCTAGTCAAATTCAAATATACTCAAAATTCCAAATTAACTACATCTGCTCTAAATCTTTTAGTCTGTTAAATCCTAACTTTCAGCGCGCTTACCCTTTTTTTTTTTTTTTTATAAATAAATAAATTTTCTGTTTATACTCCGGGGCGACCAAACAGTCAGAGGAGTTAACAAGATAGACAGAATACAAGAAACAGCACCGTATTCAGCAGTCACGGGCTTGAACCCCTGTCACTCAAGGCACGTGTACTTATGAACCCGCGCGCCTGACCACTAGGCTACGGGCCCTAGTCACTGAAATCTCCGGAAATTAGGTGGCAGTGCCTGCCAGAGTACTTAAAAATCTACTTGGTACCTGACCTGACCCCCGGTGGCAAAGTTTGGTAATGTAGGTCCCAACAGGGGCCCAACGGCTGAAAGGTCGGAAGAACAACGGTACACAACACTACACAGCATGGAAGACTATTGTACAAATTGGAGCAGAATGTTATTAAGGGTAAGTTGCTACAATGGATAAAAGGATGGTTAAGTGGGAGAAGACAGAGGGTGGTAATCAATGAGTGCTGCTCTTCTTGGACTAATGTTATTAGTGGAGTCCCACAGGGTTCGGTGTTAGGTCCACTGTTATTTTGTATATTTATCAATGATATTGATGAAGGTATATCAGGCTTAATGTCGAAGTTTGCAGATGATACAAAGGTTGGCAGGGTTGTTAATGACAGTAATGGCAGTGTGCTACTGCAACAGGATCTAGATAATTTGGGCAGATGGGCTAAGAAGTGGCAACTGAAGTTTAACCTTGACAAATGCAAAGTACTGCATATGGGTAGAAGTAACCCCAGAGAAACGTACCAACTGTGTGGTACTACACTTAAGGTGGTAGAAAATGAAAAAGACCTGGGAGTAATTGTGCAGGCAAATATGAAGTTTTCTGAGCAATGCAGACAGGCTGCCAGGGCAGGTCATGGGGTTTTGTCAATGATATATAGGAATTTTGCTAGCAGGGAAAAAGTAGGTGATTATCCCTCTGTATAAGGCAATGGTCAGGCCACGCCTTGAGTACTGCGTACAGGTCTGGAGGCCTCATTTTAGGAAGGATGTAGATTTATTTGAGCGTGTACAGAGAAGGGCAACAAGATTGGTGAGGGGAATGAAAGGATCCTCTTACCAAGAGAGGCTTAAGTTCTGCAAATTGCAGTGGCTGGAGACTAGGCACCTGCGCGGTGATCTGATTGAGGTGTATAAGGCCTTGAATGGATTGAGCACGCTGAATTCTGATGGGATCCTTCCACTTGTTCAGATTACGAACCTAAGGGGACATAAATTCAAATTAAGAAAAGACAGATGTAGACTAGATGTGCGGAAATTTGCCTTTAGCCAGCGGGTGGTTAATTGCTGGAAAAAACTTCCATTTGTCGTTGTGGAAGTTGATAGGTTGAATAAATTTAAGGAGGAACTGGACAGGCATTTGGAGGGAATGGTGTGATTTTTTTTTTTTTTTTTTTTTGGCTGATGCTGCATAAGCTCATACACTTGCTTTCTTGCATCAAATGCCACTGCTACTACTACACATCTACCACTTCCCCCCACAAACCTTTCAAAATCGCTGGCATTGGCAGTGTACTGTGACACACAAACAATGTATACAACGCGGAGATGGGAGAAACCACTGGTGCCATTTGACAGCAAATACACTGTACACTTAGGCACCGGCGAGGTGATCTGCTGATGTGATCCTTCCTCTTGCTCAGACTACGCACACGAGGGGACACAAATATAAATTGATGGGCAGTTGCAGAATAGATATGCAGATAATAGATACCCTGCCTTGAGCCAGCGGGTGGTTGATTGCTGGAACAAACTCCCATCTGTTGTTGTGGAAGGTGATAGCTTAAATAAATTCAATGAAGATTTAGACAAACTATAGGAGGGAATTAATAGGTGAAATGGGAAGAGTTGTTTTTTTTTTTTTTTTTGGCTGATGCTCTTTAAGCTTGCGGTCTTGCTTCATTTTCCACTACTCATTGCTGTTGTTGTAGTAGGGTTTTAGGAGCATCAGCTACTAAGGCCATATTACTCCGTGTATATTGTCTACGCTGAGTGGAGACAGAAATCATGAGATACGTACCTGGTAACGGACAGGCCAACCTTCCGCCAGGATAACGGCAATCACACAGCAAGGTATTGAGTCCACCAGTTCACAAAAGCATTCCACAGGTATTTCCATCCATGTTGCTGCATAATTCCGTCGCATTCCTGAATGCGACGGAAGGATCCAATGCAGAGGATCCAAAGCTCGAACTAACCTTTTCACAGAATCCTAAAGATACTCCAGAGGGTTCATGTCCAGTGAACAGGGAGGCCATACCATGGTGGTAAAATCTGTGGAATGCTCTTCGAACCATGGTCACCTTCTAGTCACCATGGCTCTGTGGGGAGGCGCATTGTCCTGACTCCAGTTTCCGGGAGGAAAAACCCTTCTACCCTAGCCTGAGACCGACCAACTCAGCCACGTTGTGAAAAAAGCACAAAAATTCCTCCTCCTGTCATTGATGGGACTCGAACTCAGGTCTTTTCCACCTGATGTGGGGAATAGGACGTTCTTACCAACTGTGCTACCCACGAGGGTGCTACTATTAATGCTAATTTTTCAAAGTATTATTAAAGTTTTGCGGGCTCCAGGGTTTCCCCTATCCGCCTCTATTGATGCTAATGCTGAAATAGACTGACTGTCGATTTGTTATATATACATATATATATTTTAGTTATAAAATACACGCAAAAAATTATGGAGTAAACTTAAACCAAATTAATTAACATAATGATTAGTGATTAACGAAATCTCATCATCTAATAGAAATATAATTTCTTTTTTATAATTGTATTTCTATGCATTGTGATTTATTGGCCTCTGATGTTGCCTGATTATTGTGTTATAGGCGCACCAGCAACTTAGGCTATTTTTCCCAGTATATACTTTTTCTCTAAATTTCGTGTGTCCTGTGGTCGATTTGCTCGACGAAAAAACCCGACTTTCCGGTAGAAAAGCCATGCAACCCTCGCCTGTAGAGGCACCCTTGACGCATCAGCGACAGGAAATTATAAATTAAAACAACATCTACAATATAATACCGATATTATTCAGCCCCCTTCACTGCTCTTAAAATGGACTTAGTATTACACAAAATGAAAGCAGGAAAGACACCAGGGCAGATCTGCTGGAAGTGGATGTGCTCAAATAAATTGCTGAGAATTATTCAATCACACTCCTAAGTGTCCTTAACAGATGCCTGGTGGCAGGCACATTCCCAGCTTCATGGAAAACTGCCACTCTAAGATTAATTTTAAAAAAAAGAAAAACAGACAGGCCGCCGAAGAATCTCTACTCATATCGCCCAACCTTCTGCTGCCCGTACGGCCAAACTTTTGGAGAGTCTCCTCTTATTCCGTCTAACTTCCAGCCACGAAGAGCACCGACTCTCCTCCGATATGCCACCATGATCAGGAGGGTGATCAGGGTCGACTGGGGTCTAAAACACAAGGCTTTCATCTTAATCTACAGAGCAGCTTATGTTCCCATAGTGTGCTATCGTGCTTCCATCTAGTTCAAACAAGTAACGCTAGTGAAAAATATTCGGAAATTGGACACTATCCAAAGGTTCATGCTTATATCAATTAGTAGGGCGTGCCGCACTGTTAATACCCGTATCTTGCAGGCGCTAACATTTTCATTTATTCATTACTTCATTTTATTCATTTATTCAATTTATTAATTCAAGATATATTTACATATAATTAGATGCTCTGTACATATCATTAAACACTTGTATATGTAAGTGTGTTCTTTAATCAGGGTAGCTCCCAGGCATAAGCCCAACTCCACCTTGAAAACTCGTGAATGTACAGTCTTTACAAAGCAGGCCTGGAAAAGTATGTTGAATTACCTGGGTCTGGTTTTGCTGTAGCGCAAATCGCGCATGAAATCCCTTACCCACCAGAGGTAGTGCAATACCAGTGGGTGCCAGCAATCCCGCTCCCTGGGTTGCCCATACCAGAGAGCCAGCAGGGAAAAAAATCAAACTAATAATCAGTAGTCTGGATGGTACAATTACAATGTCAACCGCTATATCTCGAAGTGATCAGACGAGGCCTACTCTACATCTCAGAAAAGGAATACCAACTGAAATTTTATACCGCCAGTTTGAACTTGAAATTGACCCCAAGATTAAGAAGAAGCGAATCACACAACACCTACAAGCGATATGGCAACAGAAATGGGAAACCACGCCGAAAGGAGAGATCACAAAGCGATTCCTATCAACCATCAGTGTAACCCATCCAAGACTTCCTCCTCCTGGTTCTCGCCTGGGCTGCATGTGACATTTATCTTTACCAGACACGGTCCCTTTCGCCAAAAACCGACAGTCACGGGGATTGAAAGAGTTAGATGATGCCATTGTGACGAAGAGGGGTCCAGGGGACATGTCATGTAAGAGTGCTCCGCCTACGACACCAGTGGGCTCGAATTCCTTACGTCAATCCAAAAAAAAAAAAAAAAAAAAAAACCCACGAAACCAAGACTCCTCGTTGCTTATGGACGAAACCACGTACAAGGCATTAACTACATAGGCGCAGAAGACCTTTGCGTTTAGACGAATAAAGATCGCTGAACAGAAAACAACGCTGGATCAGGTGTCTCAAGTTCTGAACCAAACGGAAGTGGGGTGGTCCTCCTGGCTGGATAACCATCTGAATGAACATTCTAACTCATTCTAGCTCTCCTCGATTCCTCTTGGAGAGCGGAATTTAGATGCTAACCCACAATGGGTAGGATATTGTTGGCCCTGAAATAGTGCGGGATTGCTAGCTCTTCTGGACCCCTCATTGGACATAATTACGAATATAAATGTATCTCTCAACTTGAGATCTATTCTTTAACAATATTTTATTTACATGGATAACATCGATTACATTATTAATTTATTTGTAATCCAACTCGCAAAATTTCTAGTAACGCGGTTATTATAAACGAAGTGTACTGAATGAATTGAGTTTAAACTAATACAACAATGAACCATGACTCTTTATAAGGATATTGCCACCACCAGTTGGTGAGAATTAACCAATACACGTTAACATGCAGTGTTTTATTCTTAGTGGGAATTATAATGTCGATATATTCCATAGTGTTTGTTTTTTAGTCTAGGTATTGGTTTGGAACATTGGGGTTATGTACCATGACGTGAAACACATGTCCGGGCCGCCTGCTGAAGTTCCGCTGTCGAATTAAACTGTTGACCCCAACTGGTATGTAAGGCATATCCAAATTGTGTCTATTATTGTAAAAGAAGGCAATCTGGATTACAGTGGCCTTCTGTCCCTATCCATTTTCTGTTATATTTCTCTCTTTCAAAAAAAAAAACAAAAAAAAAAAAAGAATTTCTTGTCTGGGAGCCTAAACGACAGCGATCAACCTTAGTTAATTGATATCAGCTTCCTGTAAATATACTACTTGAAGATGTCATCGAAGAATAATGTGAAAACCACCCAGAAATTCCAGCTTTGTTATCAGAGAATAAGCCAAAGATAAGATTATTAGCACTGCCAGTGAATTCTTCATGGAACATTCCCTCTGAAATTTTGTTGGAATCTTACTTCATAAGTCTGTACGTTGCCCCGAGGACTGCAATCTGTGATAATTTTCAGGTAATAACAGAACAGGAACTATTCTGGTGATCCAACCAGCAGAGTTACTCACACCCAAACAATTCACCGAGATACTTCCTTTGCAAAAGTATTATCTTCAACATATGACTAATTCAACAATGTGCCCTTCATTAAGTGTTCACTAGTTCCCAGTTAGCATTAGTATCAGCAAAATAATGCGACGAAGCAAATTTATGTATCACCAGTCAAAAAATAAATTTAAATTAAATAAAAAAAGGTCACCTTCCCTCCTTTCATTTTCCGTTTCTTTTAAGTATTTATCCAACACCCTCTAAAATTTAGATAAACCTCCGATTTTCGCAAGAGCTGTTGGGAGTTTGTCCCGACAATTAATCACTCTGAATAGAAATTTTCAGCCATCCAATGTACAATTAATCTCCTCTTATTTTAAATTATTATCGCTTTCCTAATATTTTTAACTGATCTATTTGTTTATAAGAGCAATATTAGTCTTCAAATATTATTCTTAATTCATTTAAGACGTGTACAATGGATAAATATATAAACAATGTCTGTGTGCAAGCCCTTGGAACAAAAAATCATTACTTTACTTTAGAAACACCGCTATTCAATTTAGATAATTACAACCCCTGCCCTCGCTTGCCAATTTCAGGGTGGGAGGACCTTAAAAAGACGAAAAAAAAATAAATAAAAAGAAAAAAAGAAAATGATAACAATAATAAATAGAAAACAAGAATACGCATACGTATAGATCACAATTCAAGGTCCCGGATGAAGTTTTCATACCTAAGTTATGGTGTCCAAGTCCAGTCCAAGGCCTGCCAAAGATAGAACTGCCAGCATAAGGAGCTTGAACTCTGTAGAACCACGAACTTGCATAAGGAGCTGGAGGAGTGTCTTATGTACAGTGGCACCTAATAGTTAGTTCAACTCCGCCATGGAGAAGACAATTCAAGGTCCAGGCTGAGATTTTCAAGTCTTCGTTATGGTGTCCAAGTCCAGTCCAAGGCCTGCCAAAGATAGAACTGCCAGCACAAGGAGCTTGGGCTCTATAGAACCACGAACTTGCATAAGGAGCTGGAGGAGTGCCTTATGTACAGTGATACCTAATAGTTAGTTCAACTCCACCATGGATCATCAACGATGGTAGGTTCTTTACTAAGTATGGTAAAAACACGAAAGTTCAGCAATACGTTCTGTTCGGGAGCAAGAAACTTAAGACTTACAACATAAGAATTACAACTGAGTTATAAGGGGGATATCCTGATAGTAGGGAAGCCTGTTAGAGCTGGCGAAGTCTGTTAAAGATTTCTTTTGCAAATTCTTGAAAGATTTCAAAAGTTTCCTTATTTACAATTAAATCGTGTTCATTTCCAGGAGAAAAATGAGGAAATGTAGTTGAGATTTTTTGCCGAAGGTCTTGGTAAATTGGGCAAAAATTTAATCACATGTTGCCAGTCTCTGATGCCACCGCATACGCAAGAATCTGTAGAGGTGAGATTAAACTGTACGAGCTTAGCATTCGGTGATCCGTGACCTGTTATTAAGTATGTGTGCAGAGACTGAGGAAGAACCATTTCTGTACAATGTTGGAACAGGTAAATGAAATGTCATCAGGTATAAATGACTTAGTAACAATGGCTTCAGTAGACAAAGGACCACCAGGATCACGAACAGTTGGTGAGAAGATTCCAGCATTTTTCTTTTTCTTTCTTTGGGTCAGCAGTTGGATCGACAGTCATGTTTAGGAAGGTAATATTTAAAAAATAAATTCAAATTATTATATTAAGGTCACGCGTAATTTCTTACATAAACCTGTATTTGTGTCTGTAAATTGCGTGTGTTCTCTGGTCTGTTTGCTTCTTTTGCTGGACGTAGATCTTGCGATCTACGCCTGAGACCGACTAACTCAGCCACGGAGTAAAAGAAGCCCATTAAAGTTCCTCGTTTCATCGACGGGATTCGAAACCGGGCCTTTTCCACCCGGTGTGGGAGGACAGTGTCGATAGCCTGCAGCGCCGGCGTGGAGACTAGTGCATGCTCCTAGCAATGCCAAGAGAAAAGACCTTTGTATAGTTTCCAGTTGAAATTTACAGTAAGAAGGCTGGCCCTTTGAAGCCAAATACAGGACGTATATATGATAGAACTGGGATAAAGACAGTACGATACAAGATATGGAGAGTATTGTTTTTAGTCCCCATTCTTTCCTAAAAATTCTGAAGAGAATTGATGTAAAGTTCTTAATCTTTTTAGAGAGATGCTGTAAGTGTGAAGAGAAGGCTAAACAGTTATCTAAAAGAACACCAAGGGTGTTTGTGTGTGGACACTAAAGAAAGCAAATTTCCTTGCTATTTTACCGCTCTAGGGCTAGCATAATTTAGTCTTCCCTTAAAGATCATCAATTTTGTTTTTATCACTGAAACTGTGAACTTGTTTTGAGTAGCCCAGTCAGATAGTCTGGAGAGAATATTATTTGCAGAAGTTCCTAGATCCCTTCTGGAATTTCCGTAGACAAGAATGGATAAGTCATCGACGTAAGCTATTGTATTTTTCAGGTCATCATTGAGGAGAAGCTAATAATTCAGGACTAAGTTCCACACCAGGGATATAAGAAGAGGCACTTGGGGGCAGCCTCAAGTAATATATCTGAATACAGATTAGTGTTTATTTTGTATTAAAGTAAAGCGATTACTAAAATAATCCTTTATGAGAAGGTATAATAACTGAGGGCAATTTGCAACTCTAAGACAACGAAGGACACTCCTCCACCATAGTGTATCGAAAGTACCTCCGAAGTCTATAAATAAAATGAAAAATATTTAAATGTAGATTCGTTTATGGGCCATTTGAAACAGTGCATCTTCACAGCGACGGCCTGTTGTAAAGCCATATTAAAGAGAGTGAATTGATACTGAGACTGATTAAGCGTTCAAGTAGTTTTCCTAAGTGGGAAATCAAGGCAATCGGCCTTTAAGATTTTGAATTGTGCTGAGATTTTCCTGGTTTTGGTAAAATTTTCAGTAAAGCTGGCTTCCAGATAACAGGAAAAGTACTAAATTCTAAGCATTTATTAAAGACGAAAAGCATTTGATTTGGTTGTAGCTCATATAAACGTTTAAGAAAAATACATTCCAACAGAATTAACTGCAGATTTAATTCTTCCAATGAGAAAGGCAACGTTGAAGCAGGGGTGAAATGCGATTCATTTAAATTTCGGATTTCAGCCTGCACAGGGGAGTTAAGAGTTGGATCGTCCTGCAGGAAGAGCCTATCTAGTATTTTATTCATAGGAGTAGAGAATTCCATGAAACTCTTGTAGAATCTTTGTCACTTAAAGAGAAATTCTGTTTACTCATCACGATGTGACCCAATCACTTCCGCCACCGGGAATTCGTTAGATAAATTAAAGACAAAATTGAATTTTGCATAAATACGTTAGAAAGCTGAACCAGTGACATGAGATGATAAGCTACACACAAACCATTCATATTCATCCATTTCTCCCATATCATCAGAGAGTTTGATAGAAAAAGCATACCGTTCAAACACAGATATGAAACACAAGGTGTGGTATGTTTTGGATCCATCGAACTTTGTCGCTATTTAATGGCAGATTCAATATTTGTAAATTGCAGTTGTATGTCAGGTTAATTCCCTTCAACAAGTCGATCGAGGCCATCATGGAGTCAACATTTTATACATTTTATTATGGGCCATGAAAGATAAGAGTATCGACCATCGTTTTATGTCAAAAGGCACCGAAAAAGCTGAGAGTCATTTCCACAAGAGGAATCAAGCAGTGAGACAAGTGTTAGCTTGTCTGGGCGATATGGACTGCTACTAAACCGAAAGGACTCTTGTAGTAATAAATACGTAGTATGAATATCGAGAGAGAGAGAGATTTATAGCGGTATGGAAAAATAATAATGATGAAGATACGAAGATTTCAAATTTTATATTTTAAGTAATTTCTAGAATAAAGAAATATATAAATAAAAATTATCAAAAGTAGTGGAACAGTTTAAACAGATAAGTAATCATAGTTTATCCATTTAATAAAAGTAAATCGGAAATTCTTTCAATAGCAGAAGGAAACCAATTACACAAAGGACAAAAAAGCAAAGATAAGAAACTATTTGGTCCAGTACATAGAAATAAAAAGCCATTCAATAGCACAGAGTTTGTGAAGGTAAAAAGTAACAGAGCGCGAAGTGAAAACCCAATTGAAAGTAATACATCAGACATAACAGAATGTAGGTCTATTATAGCAAACAAATACTGCAGTTTTCTATATAAAGATAGATGCTAAGAAATTTAATTTTCTTTCATCGTGATTGCAACCCACCCTATATAAAGGATAGGACAAAGACAAAATCGAACACGATACCACAAATCCATAACGGGCTGACCTGTCTTGAGCCGCAAGATAAATGGAAGCAAGAAAATGATAACAAAGACTCTATCTCACTGTCTCACTGTCTTGTATTTTATCTCAGGAAGTTGTGCATGGCTGAAAATGAGGTCACGCCTTCAAGTGACCTGGAAGAAAAGACCAAAATGAACATTCAGTGGAGGAATTTTTAGAGTTATGGAGAACTGTTTCTACCCACGTGTTTATACTATTAAACGTTGTACTTTTGCTTGTACCGATCATTCTAATCAAATTAAAATTAGGCAGGTCTGTGTAAAAGAGGAAGTCACATTAACAATTATTACAGCTGCAATGTCATTACTGCTTTATAGTTACCGCATTATATTTCATAACACAGCATATTACAGAATGTGATATGCAGAAGTTTCTTCGAGTTTCCATTTATAAGGCAGGAATTTTTACAAGACACGGGATAGGAAAAAATTCAAGATTTGTGAATTGCAGTTGCATGTCAGGTTAACTCCCTTCAACAAGTCGATTGAGTTACGTCATTGTGTCAACATTTTATATATTCTATTACGGGCCAAGAAAGTAATCCTAATACTTTATGGTATGACATGTTTTAGTTATTAATGTAGGGCTTTAGGCGCATCAGAAACTTAGGCCATATAGCGGGGTATGCAATATGTCTGTAAATTTGGCGTGTTCTGTGTTCGATTTGCTCTGCTGGAAGAAACACCCGAGTTTCGGGGAGAAAAAACCATGCTACCCGCGCCTGAGACCGACTAACTCAGCCGTGTCATGAAAAAGAACCATAAAACTTCCTCGTTTCATTGAAGAGATTCGAACTTAGGTTTTTCTAACTAGTGGAGGGAGGATGGTGATTATACCAACTGTGCTATTGATGATGGGATTGGTATGACACGGAATCGAACATACAGTGTGCGTAACTCTGTACTGGAACTTCGCCACTCGGCTTCGGCCATGTCCTAACAAATCCGATCTTTTAAGACAGAGCATAACAAATCTGAACTTTTATATGAATGCGGACAGGGTAGTCGCTCATGAAACACGTCTAAAATAAAACATCTGAAGAAAGAAGGCTAAAGCATATTACACATGCATAGCAGTTATAATACATGTTCTTGTACAACTTTTTAAAAATGCTTGGATTTGAATAACTATTTTTCAGACAGCGACCAAGTTCATCGGCCTCGGGCGTACGTTGCAGCTTTCCTTCCCCCAGAGAAACGCATGTTTTAATCTCCCGCAAGCCGGCTATTGAATGCTAGCAATTTACAGACGTCATATATCGATGCCTTATGGCTTCCGTTTCCTCGGCGTAACTTCTCAATAAAAAAGAACTTGCTTTTTAAGAAAATAAAAAACTGCCTCTCTTCAACACATATTAAACATAATTATATGGTGTAATAATGGTAAATATTAAAATAACCAGATGAAATTTGGTACAATAAGGCACAATTTATTTATTTATTAATTTATTCAAAAACAAGTCTGAATTTAAACAATTATATAAATGTAGCCGTTAACTATCATGGCGTTCAATGAAAAATAAATTAACACAGAAAGGATATTCAGGCAGACATAAAAGGAAACATATACACACTCTTTTGATAAACACAGTGATTTAATTCGCAAGGAAATTGTTTGAGACTTTCCGCTTAAGTCCAGTTCTCAAACGTATCTCAGAAAAGTGCTCCTAATTACAGTTAACGCAATTTTCTTGGACGGCAACTTCTGTGCATGAGCGAAATTAACAGGCATCGCATTATCACTGCTGAAGAGCAGAACTAGATTCACTGTCTTTTATGTCCTAAACTTTTATCTTAAGGAAAGCAACTTCTAGGATGATGGTCTCATATTTCTTGCCATTATATAGCATTAGCATTAATAGAGACATATCATATGATGCAAGAAAGCAAGCTTATACAGCAATAGCCAAAAAAAAACCAAAAAAGAACTTCCCATTTCACCCAACCATTCGCTCCAAAAGTCTGTCCAGTTCTTCCATGAATTTATTTAAGCTATCAACTTCCACAATGAGAGATGGAAGTTTGTTTCAGCAATCAAGCACCCGTTGGCTATAGGAAAAAATCCACACATCTATTCTACAACTGTCTTTCTTCAATTTGAATTTTTGCCCCTCCCCCCATTATACACCTCAATCAGATCAAGACCTGATACACCTCAATCAGATCACATTGCAGGTACCTAGTCTACAAACGCTGCAATTTGCAGAAATTAAGCCTTTCTTGATAGGAGCAATCCTTTGTTCCCCTCACTAATCTCGTTGCCCTTCTCTGTACTCGTTCTAGTAATTCTACATTCTTCCTAAAATGAGGCCTCCAGACCAGTATGCAGTACTCAAGGTGTGGCCTGACCATTGCCTTATTCAAAGGGATAATCAACTCCTTATCCCTGCTAGCAATATCATTGACAAGATCCTGCATGGGCTGTTCAGGCAGCCTGTCTGCACTGTCAGAAATCTTAATATCTGACTGCACAAAAAGACCCCCCCCCCAGGTCTTTTTCATTATCCACTAATCTGGGGATTGTACCGTACAGTTTGTATAATACCATAGGGTTGCTGCTACTCATATTCAGTACTTTGCATTTGTCAAAGTTAAACTTCAGTTACCACATCTCAGCCAATCTGCCAAACTTTTCTAGATCTTGTTGCAGTAGCGTACTGTCATTAACAACTCTGCCAAGCTTCGAGCTTCGTATCGTCTGCAAACTTGGACAATAAGATTGATATACCTTCATCAATATCATTGATAAATATAGAAAAAAAATATGGGCCCAACACCGAACCCTGGAGGACTACAGTAATAACATTAGTGTAAGAAAAGTAGTGTCCACTGATTACCACTCTGTCTTCTCCCGCTCAACCATCCCTTTATCCATAGCAGGAACTTTCCCTTAATGCTATACACTGCTCCAATTTGTACTTCCATGTGCAACAGTATCAAAAGCTTTCCTGAAATCCAAGTACTGTATATGATATCAAAGTTATTTTTTACATCCAGTTCCTTTGTGACTACATCATAGTAGTCAATCAAATTGGTCAGACGACACTTCTCCTTAATAAACCTATGCTGTGTCTGAACTATTACTGCAATTTTGTCTAGATGATCCTGCAATAGTTCTTTAACCATTGACTCCGTTATTTTCTCTGGAGTACAAGTTAAACTAATAGGTCTGTAATTACTCGTGTCACCATTTGATTCCGCCCCTTTGTGAATTGGGGATACATTTGCACATCTCCAGTGCGTGGGACCTCCCCTGAATCCAAAGATACTGCCTCTTTTAATATAAGTGGATAGATCCCATCCACTCCAGGTACCATTTTTATGTTTCTCCTCAACAATTTCTCCTCCAATTTGCTCTCAGTCATTATAAAATCATTTAGCTCTCTGTTAGAGTTTGATAAATTTCTGGCCTCCACTTCTACAGTCCTCGTAGGTAGCACAGTTGGTAGAATCGCCGTCATCCCTACACCCGATGTAAAAGACCTGAGTTCAAGTCCCTTCAATGACATGCAGAATTTTCATGGGTCTTTTTCACAAGTGGCTGAGTTAGTCGGTCTCAGGTGAGGATTGCATGGTTTTTAATCCCGGAAACTGGTTTTAGATCAGCAAACACAAATTCGACCTCAGAACACACGCAATATATATGGAGCAATATGGCCTTAGTCACTGATTCTCCTAAAACCCTACTATAACAGCAACTTCCCTACAGAATTCTTCATGTGTGAATGTAGATGCAGAATACTCATTCAGTTTATCAGCTATCTGAGCAGGATCATTAACAGTGGAACCACCGATATCACGTGAACCAATCCGATTCATCACCTTCCTTTTAGAGTTTATATAAGTAAAGAACTCTTTGCTGGTTTTCTCTGCATCCTTTGCCAAAGATTTCTCGTAATTTCCCTTCGCATGCCTAACCTCCTTTGTGACTTGATTACAGACTAGCTTATATCCATCATTGGCTTCTGAGTTGGCTGATAATTTATATGCATCCCTTGCATTTTTCTTCTCTGCCTCAAATCTCAGTTCATTGACATCCATTCAGGTCTAAACCTTGAATTGTATTTCTTAGTTGGTATGAAAAGTCCAGTAGTTTCCAAGATTAATTGCTGGATTGCTTCCCATTTAGAATTTGCTGTTGGTAGCACCATCAGTTGACCCACTGTATAAAATTTAATAACTGTCTGAGACCACTGTCATCACTTTACGAAAGCAAAAACCCTTGCCTTTACCCGTGATGGTAGTTACATCTTTAAGTAAATCCCACATCAGCACACTGTGATCACTGCCACCTAGTGGCTCCTTTATCTGCAGATTCTTAATGCAGGAATAATCACTGCTGTGCATAGTTTAAATGGATAAATTTCAAGGCAATGTCAACAAAGTTTTTAAGATATTTTATACAAGAGGTTTAAAGCTTAAGAATGCAATATCCTCCTCCTCTCCTAACATTCATATTCTACAAATAGTTTCAATAAGGTTAAATTATTCAAGGACTCCCTATCCCAATTCTTAGTTCTCAATAAGATTAGCTGAATATCAACTTTCACCGGTGTTACACCGTTAATAGTTTTGTTACATAGCATCTTATAATGCTCATAGAAATCAGAATAATGTGATTGTCTGTAACTTCCCCATGCTTGTTCTTTTGTCCAGTGTCTCTTTGCTCAATTAACCTCACCTGTCGTCCATTTTAGTATCTTCAGTTTATGAAACTTTTTAAACAACAGCATACAGTAGTTTCTGAAGTTAATCCTATGCCATCTGTCCCCTCTTATAAAATATAAAAAATGAAAATTACCTAACAACAGCTTAAAAATAAAATAAATTTATACTTAGGATCGATCACATAAAATCAGAGGAATTCACAAATTAGAGAGAATACAAGAACACATATTATTTAGCAATGAGACAAGTTTGAGCCACTGCCAGCTCAAACGTGCTTACCAATATACCCTCCCATTTGACCACTTGGCTACGGCAAGCGTTGTGTATGTATACATAATTTTATTTATCAGGTATTAATGAAATTATCGAATTTAACTAAGGAGCAAAAGCTAAGAATCAAATTTAACCAAGGATCATCTAAGAAGTAAAATTACAATGTGTGAACAACTTATGCAGTTTGACTTCATCTGAAATCGTGTATAAACAAAATCATAACGCATTAGTAGGTAAGCAATGATACGTTTCAGTTTTCTTTTCCAACTCATATTTTCCTAACTTAGTCTATCATCATCAGATGCGGTTTTAAATTTCGCGATAACCACAAGCAAGAAATACTAGACCTGTTTGGACTTTGAAGCATTCTAACAATATTCCATTATTATTACTATACATCATGTCCAATATACTGCACAGATACGTGGTGTGTATGTGCAGTATGCATAATTAATTTTCTTTATAGAAGATATAACGTAGAACCACAAAGATGTCTCACACACACACCCCCAATTTTGCTTCTTTTTCATGTGTCGCATTACCAGTAACCTTGTAAACGCTTAATCCTCATAAATCGCAGTGTAAGCATGTTCCGCGTTCCTGTTGCGCTTCGAGTACTCTCAATTCTAACTAATGAGTGAGATAAGCCTTCACCTATTCAGGGAATACACTGGCGTCAAAATGAAATTGAAAGAAGTTTCATTTGCATGAGATAGATATGCATTGCGCCTACGTTTGCTGTATGAAATACACTCGAAGTTAGCACGGTGGATTTGAGCTCCGTTTGCAAAGTTAATTTCCATTTAAACCTACGAGGTAAGACGTAACATCTTATAAGCAATTAGATTAGAGTACTGAGTTCGAACGCGACTGTTGCTTTATTTTCTGTGCCCTGGAGGCTCGCTTATGATTTTTTTTACAGGACAGTCGATTTATTCCCGGATTATATTGCTTGATTGATTTCTCACCCGGAAGATTGGTTATTCATTCAAAAGTATAAGTAAAGCGACCACACAACATACTAAGGTCTCAAAGCGTCAGCTACTGGACGCAGAATCTAAACACAACAATTTTTCAAGAACTATTTATTGTTGGGGTTTCCCAACTGCCAAAATTCGTGAAGTCTACTCACCGGAATAAAAATAAAAATGGATTTGGGGCCTTTATTTACATGCATATGAGGAGCTAGCTGGGGGCGAAGGAAACTGTTCGGAAAGCCCCTTAGAAAGGATGGGAGTTCTATCTATTGACTTTTTGCCCCTCGAACCTGATAGCTTAAATTCGTCCCTAATTAAATGATCTCTCTGGGTAGAACTTCCCCTTCAATCTTTCTGGAGAAACATGATCTTCACCGAATTAAATGGCGTACATTATTAAAAACAATGTAAATTCATAAAAACAACTCCTTGGACTAGTGGAAGGAGGAAGAAGCCAATCAGAACATATTACTAGATACAATTAATATTAATTTTTTTTACCGAAAAATCCAACCGTCGTTTATGAAAAGAAAATGGTTGAAATAATCTTCACTTAAAGAAACTAGATGGCACACTTTGTTTTAGGAAGCCAATTTCGTTCAGAAGGAACCAGTCACATTACTTGTATTCAATGTCATTTGAGTTTCTTTGTGTGTTGCATTATTCATATTTGCGATAAGCTGTTTCCATTATATGTGATCGTTTCTAGTCACCATTTTCATTTATTTTTTTTTGTTTGCTGTATACAAGCAAGCAGCGCTACTTTAGGAGAATGCTGAAAGAACCTGTTTCTTAACAACTATCACGTATCGCTTCAGCTTGTGATGTGACCTGATTTCCTATCAGAAGAGAATAGAACATGACAGCCATGGAAGAGAAGTTCCACAGAGATGTTTCTCAGAAGCCGTCCATTATAATTGTCTGGAAACTATTCCAGACAACACACTGCTGTTTTCTAGCTACGAATGTGTTTGTAACTGCACGCGAACTTTCTGAAAGTAAATGTCTTGAATCTGGATTACAAAATCCACTTAAATCAAAATAAAATATACATTAAAGGGATTGAACTGTAAGGTAATGCATATAGTTGTTTCACTGCAGATGGTGAATTTTCTTCCTGCAATAAATTCACTTTACTTTCGATATCTTTGATTTTGTTCCACACTACAGGAATGGTTATAATGGTACCAAAAAAATCAACCTTTAACATTAGCAACCATAAATTCCATGTACAGAAATTACGTGTCTTAAGCATTTCTTTCAGACCTTTTTTTGTAAGATATTTATCTTCTTATAATGTTTCCTGTTCCTTATATTTCATATGACAGATGTTAAGTTATTGAGTTGTCTCCGAACATTTCTTGTCAAGAGAGATGCATGTTAGTGAAAGATGATCAGTTTTCTTCAGTTCTTTTTCTTCGATAACTCAGCGTTGAGTAATCCGAGCAGCTAAAGAATCCAAGATATCCTCAGATATCTAGCAACGTCATTTGTCTTTGTGTCGACTTCTTCATTTAGCTTCATTCGTCAGCTTTTTTCATCTTTCACCCGTCCCGGTATCAGATTAGAATCCTATAAAGAAGATACGAAGTATACCCATTTAGCAACCCGAAATACATTGTAAAATGTTCCATTCATTCGGTCTTATATTTCCAAAATAACGCTTTAATTTAAGAGAACATATATTAAATGACACAATGTATATACCCTTCATACTCGTTAATTGCTTCTGTGGTCTTTCGGTTAAAAAAAACAAATCAAAATGTGAAGTCGTTAATGGACACTGCTGATGTACACGTTAACGTACTCAATCATCGGTTGAGATAAAGAGTCTACAGCTAATTTTTTCCTTTGAAAAGGACCAGACCTTAATAAAAGCCCAGACGCATTTTAAATAATCCAATTCTCGCTGTTTCACATATAAAGTGTGGATTTGGAATAATCTCCATGATTTATTGCTTGTCGATTATTTCAGGAGAAACGATTATGTTAAGTAGCAGCCAATCATTTATCAGACTATTGATTAGTTAAGAACTCGTGCTTAGAAACCTTTTATCAAAGAAGATTTAGGAGAGATAGAAACGTCACGTTTAAGATTTTCGGATGATGTATTAACCTATACATATAAAATAAAAGCCTTTTATGGTCCAGATTGTCATTTTTCGTATCGGGGAGGTTGAAATAATTGGTGTTGCTATTGAGAATAACTTTCCTTCCGGGCATTAAGAAATTTTGGAAGAAACATTTTAGCAGTTAAAATAAAGTGATTATTTTGTTGATTGAGATAAGTTAATGGCCATGGATTAATAGCGAAACAGTTCATATGCACCATCATGGAGAGCCCAGTTGGTAGAATCTCCGTCCTCTCCACATTGGAAAAGACTTGAATTCATATTCCTTCGATAACGCGAGGAATTTTTATGGGTCTTTTTCAAACGTGCCTGAGTCAGTCTTAGGCGAGGACAGCATGATGTTTGATCTCAGAAATTCAGGTTTTCCGTCCGGAAAGCAGACAAATTGGCCACAGAACACACCCAATTTACACACACATGTTAATATATACGGCGCAATGAGGATTAAGTTGCTGATGCGGCTAAAACCCTAAAACAACAAGTTCAGATGGGGTTTAATGGTATTTGTATAATACCAATCATACTGATTTCATTCATAGGAATTCACTGCGAAAAAGGACTATTATTGCGCATAAAAAATTACAGATATCGGATAGAAAAAAATTGTCAGTTGTGGTATTTAGGGCATATAACAGATTGAAGACGTTATCTTCTTCACTGGTTTGCTTACAGCTCTGAGATTAGAGATAAGGTTAATCCGTTTTCTCTGTTTTCAGGAATACCAGCTGCGACTGAAGGAGCAAGGGTTACCACCACGAAAGATGGGGCTCAATAAAGTTGAATAGCAAAAATGAATGATAGCATTTGGCCGGTCCAAGGGACATCCTGTTAGAGAAGTAGCTAAATTTGCTGGTGTTTCAGAAAGAATAATAATAAGGAATTTTTAAGGAATGGCTTGGACCGAAATCAATCAAATCACTGACAGAATTGTGATCGAAAGTGTCTGTGCTAAGTGAACGTAATCGGCGACGAATATCATCTGGTAAACGAGAGAAAGTAGGCAAGAACTACTCAAAAAGTTAACAAAGGACTCCATCAGTTGACTTCTGAGAAGAGAATTGCATAACATGGATATCTGAAGTAGCCCCCCTCCCCCAAAAAGACCAACTCTAAAAGGCATAAAACCTGGACTGTTAATGACCGGAAAGTCATGATGTGATCTCACGAGTAAAACATTTTCCTACTAAGTATGATGATGCCAGGCACGGAGTTCGTAAAGAGAGTCATTGAGGTAATTTTGTCCAAACAGTGCGCAAAGTGTCATACATGTTGGTGGTGGGTCTGTGATTGTTTGGAGATATTTTAACTATTATGAAGTGGCTCTTCTACTTGAAATACCATCCACAATGAATCAGGCAGGCTGGCTATACAAATATTTTGGATGAACAGGTTGTGCCGTTTGCTGAACATTTAAGGGATATTCATGGTTTCGATACCTCTGCATTCCACAATGACAACGCTCCTATTTATAGGGCCTCTATTTTTTAAACTATCGCAAGACACACGATAGGATGATAGGACATTTAAATTGGCCAGCACGTCACAAATTTAAATTCTATAGAGAACGTATGAAACAATGTTTTACAGAAGGCGAAAACGAGTCTGGAATTCGCAAAAGCTATATGAATTATGGGCTCCATTGTGTTTAGAATAACCCACTATTAATACAAACTATTTAAGCAAAATAGATGAATTTCTATTAACGAGATTTCATGACGTTATTCGTGCTAAAGGAGGGGCTACACGTTAGTAATTGGAAAATTTCACAGGTGACTAAATTTTTGCCAGGTATTTGTAACAGTAAACTTGAATGGCTAAACGAATATATCCGGACAAAGTTTCAGACAAACCGGATTATCACATTTTGATAGACGATGCAATAGTTACATCCTTAAATGCTTATCTGAATCACACAGAAATTGAAAAGGAAGGGGAGAGGCACTGTACAAACACCAAGCAAACCAACAGCTAGCGCAGCAAACAGGTAGGCTGAATCACAAAACAAAATTGAATGAGTGAGAACTACACTGGTGTGCAAAACTTAAGGACCAACAATATTTCTAAAGGTTACAACCGCAAAATCTTTACTTAAGGTACTCTTTAGTGATGAGAGTAGAATCAGTCTCAGCAGCGATTCTGGACGTCAGCTAATCTGGCGAGAGGTTGGCACACGGTATCATCCCGCAAACATCACTGAAAGGGATCGATATGGCGGTCTCGTCTGGGGAGGCGTTATCTTGAATGGACGTACACAACTCCAGATATTGGAAGGCGGTTCTGTAACCGGTGCACGTTACTGTACTGAGGTAATCCTTCCCCATGTGCGTCTGTTCCGAGGTGCCGTTGGCACTGAGTTCGTGTTTATGGATGATAACGCCACACCCCATCGCACTGTAGCTGTTGATATGCTTTTGGAAAGTGAGGACATTGTTCGTATGGATTGGCCTGCCCATTCCCCTCCGATCTAAATCCCATCGAACACATATGGGACGCTCTGGGCAGACGCCTAGCGGAACGTCCACACCCACCAGAAAATGTTCACCTGCTGAAGATGGCGCTGACAGAGGAATGGACGATGTTACCGCAAGAACTTATCAACAACATTGTTCTAAGTATGGACAAGCGGTGCAAAGCCTGCATCGACATTAGGGGTGGCCATATCTCCTACTGAGGACCACCTCTTCCCTTTGTTCCATCTTTGGCAGTGATGCATCTGTATCATGGCAGCCAATGCTATGTTGCTATTTTTGAATAAAGTCCCTCTGTACCGTTTTGTTTCCGTTGTTGTGCCGGTGTTGTTTCCTTCATCATTTCTGTACTCACGAGGTTCCTTTGGTATGCTTTTCCCATATCCAGGCCACTCCTATGTGAAGCTACAGGTGAAAACCTGACTGATCCTTAAATTTTGCACACCAGTGTAGTTAATATGTTTGAAGAAAATACAAAATTTTTCAGAAGCAAAAAGATAAGACTAACATCTTTTAAGCAGAAAACATTCGCATATATAATTTGAAACTGTATAGAGATGTATAGTAAATACATCTCTATATAGCTTCAAAATACTTGCGAATGTTTTCTGCTTAAAAGATGTCAGTTTTATATTTTTAAATAATAAATGTAACTTTCCTGTGATTATTGTTTTCCTGTTATTATTTAGACATATTTCATTTAAAATCAATTATCAGAAGGATTCTCAGTCCCATATGTTAACTACAACCGAGGTTCGACTGCAGTACATTTCAGAACCCTTTCCAGTTTCTTGCTCAAGCACAGAATGCATTAACTAAAAGATTAACCAACAGTAACAAACATTTAACAAAAAAAAAAAACAGTTTCACTTTTGTGTCAGGGTAAATAATGGAGTGAATGGCTAAAGAAGTAATGCAGGATCATCTTCTTAGCAATGCAGCCATATAGCAATCGCAGCAAGGATTTGTTAAATGGAGATTTGTCTAGCCAGTCTAATTAGTTAGTATGGTATAATCACAAAGGAACTGGATGCAATAAGTAATTTTGATATCATATATTTAGGTTTCAGTAAAGCTAAAGCTTTACTGAAATCTGAATTTTATCCACTGACGATCCACTGAACATCAATGGTTAAAATGTATGGTTGAATGGCAAGAAACAGAGAGTAGTTATTAATGGCTACACTCCTTCACAGATTAATTTTAACAGTGAAGTTCCTGCGGGCTCAGTGCGGGGCCGTTACCGTTTTCAGTATTTATTAGCGATATTGATGAGCCAAGTCAAGTTTTAATGTCTAAGTTTGTTGATGATACAAAAGTTGATATGGTGGCAAATGACAGTAATCAGAGAGTGCTACTGGATAAATTAGGAACATGGACTGAAAAGTGCCAATTGGTTTAACATTTAAAAATGCAGCAATCCTAGAATAACGTACCAATTGGGTGGTACAATACTTAAGGTAGTGGAGAACGAAAAGACCCGTGGTGAGCAACTGTATAATACAAATGGAGTTCTCTGAGCAGTGCAGACAGGCTGTTAGGACAGTTCATAGAGTTCATACAGTTAAGGACATACTGGAATATTTCTATCCGAGACAAGGAGGTAATTATCCCATTGAATAAGGCAAATCTAGAGTACTGTGTTCAGGTCTGGAAGTCTCATTTAAGGAAGCGCTTCGCTGTAACGGGCGCAGAGAAAAGCAACAAATTGGTGTGTCTGAGAGTTAAGCATCTGCGAGGAGACCTAATCGGAAGGATTTAAGGCTTAAAATGAACTGAGTAAGCTGAATGCTGTTGGTATACTTACTCTTTCTTGGACGACAAAGACTAGTGGATATAAATAAATTGTAAAACAATAGTTGCAGGATAGATGCGAAAGTTTTCTTTCAACCAGAAAGTGATTCATTGTTCGAATGAGCTTCTAATGTTGTGGAAGAGTACAGACTAAACAAATTTGAAGAACGAATGGACAAATAAGTACACTACTCGACAAAACTAACAGGAAACGTGGCATAACTCGTGCAACTTGCGATGAAGCGGGACAAAATTTGGTGCGGTGCTGTACCACAGAATAATGATGAAATGAGGAGACAGCGAGAAACTTCGGACATGTATAAGGTACATTTATAGGGGCTGTATAAGAATTCCCAAAAACGTCACATTAGAGAAGTCGATACAAAATGCTCGAAACTATGGTCACAAGAAATCTGTACGGGATATGATCATTCCAACGGCCAAAGAGGCCTGACAGCGGTGAACCATGCTCGATATAGGTGAAAAAAAAAAAAAAAAAAAACCAATAAATAAATACAAATTCAAAGAAATCCCATTCTTCCACCAGCGCAGCCCTTAGCTCACCAAGTGACCGAGGAGTTGGCTGTCGGCGTGCAATGCGATGCCCAAAGGCAACCCACACATGTTCGATTGGATTTAAGTCAAGTAATCATGCTGACCACAGCAGTTATGGGATATCTTCAGTTTCAAGATATTCCTCTACATCTTGAGCTCTATGTGCAATGGTGTTCTGCATGAGAAGAAAAATTTGCTCCAACCGCTATCTAAACCTCTGAGCAGTTACGGTATCGCTATCTAAAACGTTGAAGAAGGGTGCGGGCCTACATTATTATTATGCCCAACACGAGAACACCGCCTCCACCGTAAGTGTCCCTTTCTCTGATGGTGGACAGATGGTACCGCATTCCTCGCTGTCTCCACATGAAATAACTTCTAGAATCTGTTTGTAGGCAAAAACGGGATTCATCAGAGAACAGAACTGTACCCCCATTTGTCAGGGATCCGATTCAAATGTCCATGGCAAGTGTTTAGACGGACTCTGCGGTGGTTTGTGGTTAATGGGATACAAACTACTGGCTTCCTTGCGTACAGTCCATTTGAATTGAGCCATCCTAGCAAAGTCCGGTTGGAAAGGTTTTTATCAGTGGCCACAGAAACCTCAAGAGAGGGTTTATGCGAGCACATCGTAAGTTTCCGTCCTGCTGTTACAGTCACATGGCGGTAAGTTGTGATTGACTTAGCCTTCGAGCGACCTTGGCCAGCTCTTCTTGTAATAGTTCCTGTCTCCTGAAACTGCTTCCATATTGGGTATGTTGAGGGTCCAACGGCTCCTGGAATTTCTCCCATCTCCAAGTACGTTACCTGTATCGAGTGACAGTGCCATGTCAATGCCAGAGGTTTAATAGTATGCGGGTCATGTAGAATGTAGTATGTTGTGCCCATTGTTCATCCGGCCTGTCAGCCGCCGGGCCCCTAGTGGGGCCCGACGTTACCATACCCAGCGACGGGGACACCGGCCCGGTGTACCAATAAGACTAATTGTACTCTGGCAGGTCCTGCCACCTACTTGCCTGAGATTTCAGTGGCTAGGACCTAAAAAAATATATATATATATTCGCGGTTTGCTTAATAATACGATTTGTTTAAACATTGAGTGGGGTTTTCGCTGAATGAGTTTCTCAAAAGGTCTAATAGTTCGGGCAGTAATTTTGGTGTATTAGATTTGGACCTGTGGGGTAATACGCTGTGTAGGAAAAGTTTTTTTTAGGGGGGAGACAGAAGACTGGGGAGTAGAAGTAGAAGAAAGGGACTGATAGGGAAGGTAGCCCTCCCCCTTTTTCAGTGGGCATGCCCATGCCACACCAGAAGGAAAAGTGGGGTGGCGAGAGGGGGAGACAGCGAAGTCGTCGCTCCCCCTCGCCTGGGAAAGGGGGAAAAAAGCAGGCTGGAACAGATGTCCAGCCCCGTTTGCCAGATGACCTTCCTCAGCTTTCAAGCGAACCGTCCAAGGTTCAGAGGATATCCATTCCAGTCCTTGTATTTAGGTAGTCCTTTCAGGAGTCACTACACAATGGAGCATTCAGTGGTGCATGGGGAAAGAGACCGTTTGTCGTATCCATTTAGTCATTGCGGTTTTCTCGTTTTGTCTAGTCCGGTTTTCTGGTTGTTGTCTAGTTTCACCTTGGGAGGGTTGGTGAGTTGGTGCAATCCGTGGACCTTGCATTTGTCTAGACCAAATTCCATCCTGATATAATTGTTGAATTCTTCAGTGATCCGGAGGAGTTGTTGGAGTTGCTTCTCGGTTATTATTATTATAACATAAATAAATAAAAAAACACGTCTTTAATTTGTTTATACAGGATGAAGTTTACATTTTTTCAATAAATATGATTTTTTACGACTTGGAGAGAGAGAGAGAGAGAGACTAATTTTTTTTTTTTTTTTTTTGTTATTTGGTTTTTAGGAGCATTAGCAACTAAGGCCATATTGCTCCGGGATATGCGGTGGTCATTCCCTGAATGACCTTTCCGCATCCTCCGTATTTGGTGGTGACGGGCTCGAACCCCGGTCTAATCAAGAAGCGTGTGCTACGCACTGCTGCTCCTTCCCACCTGGCTACGGAGGCGCCAGAGAGACTAAACTCATGCAGTTAGTTATTTAGCCAATTTACGTGGATTAATTTTCCAGACTGTCCAAATTAAAATTCTAACTACGTTTGCAAATTGAGAGTAGAATGATTTACAAACTTCGAGAGTAGTTTACACGGAGTAATTGAATAGGGATTAGTTAAATCCTTATGAAACATCTGCTGTTAGATAGGCAGGATTTCTTAAATATTATAATTCTTCGCTTATGGTTGGAATTTTCGAACTGTAAATCGCAGTTTCTGCAGCCCTGACATTCGCAAAATAACGTCTTAAAATTTAAGTTTTCGATTTTCTACTCAGACCCCAGCAGTGTATTTAAATGAAAATTACAAGCTACTATTTTATTAATGCTCCTTGCTTTTCTCAGAAATATCCTCTGTTAATGCGAAATGACATCGCAGCAGATGAGCAACTTTTCAAGGAACGTGTACGTAATGTGTTGCGATGGTGGTGAAATTACTTATCTGCATAAAAGTCTCAAGAAAGATAAACATGGGACAGAAGCACAAGAGAAGCGTGAAGTTTGCTGTTTAGCAAGCAACAAGGGGATAATGGAATTTGTGCGAATGAAGATTAACAACCTTGGAGACCTAAATGTTCAGATTAAATCAGCTTCGAATGTGTGTTCCCCATTGTCAAATCCTGTGAGTAAACAGAACACACCATAAAACACTATTAAGGGTCAACAATAAGGAAGAATGCAAACTGATTGTGTTCTTCATACAAGAGTACGAAGAAGACAATCAGCAAGTTTTATTTTTTATACTTAAACTCTGTGATTTTGCGCAGCTGTTGTCATTGGTAATAATAAATAAATGTTCATAATTTAATGCGTGTTGATTGCTCTGTGGACAGTTTGCAAAATTTCGAAATAAAAACAGTTAACACGGTCATCCCATTAGGGTAAAATGTTTCAATGCCTATATCCTGTTTCACTTCTCCTCCCTGTTTCTCATTATCTTTTATTTTTTACTGTTGTTCATAGAGTTTTTATCTATAAAAATTCACTAGTGCGTCATTGGACGCATCATGATTCAGAAAAATAGTTTTATTCGTTTTTTCTCTTACTTTTTGTTTCTTGTTCTAGCCCAGCTGCACTGCTAATAACGAAGGCTTTATTCTATTTCCTGGAAACACTTAACAATGTGCAGTTTCGAGAGAGAGCTTTTCGCTTTTCAGGTGATTAAAATCCAGTTTTTGAAAATTGCCTTCTCTAATGAGCACCTTCGACATAATAGTTAAAGCGACTTACCAAGAATAAATTTACTCCCTGTATTAACCCAGTTTTCAAGCTTTTTTTGTTGCAATATAGTCCACTAAGATAGAAAAATCAGGTTGTAGTGGTCTTAAATAGTTCATAATGGTGAAGTAAAAATAGATTTGTATCGAGGAACTTCTATATTTTTCTCAGAGAAGGTATTTAGAGTAAATGATTGGCTGAGGGTGTAATTCTAGAAGACTGACCTCTGATTGCGTTTGATCATAGAGGACCACTCAATAGGGGTGATATTTATAGAGAGATTTTATCCATTCTGTAATCTGTCTTTCGATTATTATTAAATCTACAAAGTTAGTCCCTTAATTATATGATAATAAGTGGCATCAACTTTAAGAACGGAACAAATATTTTCTAAAAATATTTCAGTTAAAATATTAAAAGAATACTAGTTAAAGGGAATTATTATCATAATATATTTTGAAACTGAAAACACAGTATCGTTCAAAAATGAAATCTAAGTTCATATAATTGATATCGGTACTTTACAAAGGCCGGGTCTATGCGAATTTCTGTGAGAGAGTTCTGTAACATTTCGATGTATTCGATGGAAGGAGTAATCATCAGTCCATGACAGACTTATACACCAGCTTTAAATAATAATTAAAATAAAAATCTCAGAATTAATTTTTTCCCCTTTTTTTCGGACAAAATAATCTATTAATTGTAAAACCCAATTCTTCAACCGGATCGATTTTATTTAATCTTAGCATTTAACTGCAGGTTATATTCATCATTCGTTGCATTTAAATGTTTCCTTGTTATTTTATCTTCTAAAAATGAAGAGCAAACAGAACGAAGGAGATTAAATTCGCTTAAGGTTGTTACAAAAGTAGATGGAAAAATAACACTATGCAAACTTTCAAATTAAAGGTTAAGAGCATCGATCGTTACAGTTCATAATTAGCAAATAAATTCCCTCTAAATCAATTAAATAACTTGTATTTACATATTTATATACTTACTTATATATTTTTATTTATTCATGCCACAAATTATGACATGAACCGCTGCTCACTCTCAAATATTGTGTGTAAAAGGCCTGAATTATATTCCTTTTTCAGCTAAAACCAATTACGCATCAGTATCTTTTATTTACCCATCTCAGCCTATGCATACACTCAACCCTACAACGGGCAGCCATACATACTCACACCTTCATTATAGCGAGAGCGGGGTGTGGATGTAGCCGAGTGGTCGGAAGCAAGAGGCCAAAACATACGTGTAGGACCGGACCGGAGTTCAAAGTCGCGTGACTACTGAATACAGTTAATGTTTATATTCATTGTCAAAATGATTAATTGCAAACATAAACAGAACACTCTTTTGTTTTTGTCCTGGAGATTTCGTCATTGAAGTTAAGGTCTCCAAAATCCACATTCTAATTCGCATGAAATAATTATCTTAGCTGATAACAAAAAATCTTTGTATATGTATTTACCACCTAATAATATGAATGATATTGGGAATTGGATCGGTATTAAATTCCGTATTTTGAGTCTCATTCAACGGGATTCCGGCTGCAGATTAAGCAAACCACGTCCATGTTTTTCTTCGAATAAGTATCGAAGTGCGCTCACTGGACATGTATTCTTATCCTGAAGAAATATACAAAATCCAGATTCATATTTTACTCCAAAACACTGTTGGGCAGCACAGTGGGTTACAGTCACTGTCTTTCGACACTATGTGGAAAATATTAAAGTTGGAATCCCGTTTCGATAGGAGAAACTTTATCGACGTTTTTTCATATCGTTTTTAACATTCATCGTTCATTCCATCCCTTGCCCGAATAATTCGACCTTTAGCAAGGGATACATCCATTTTTCTCTAAAACTCTACGTAGAAATTATCAGAAATATTATTATTATTATTCAGAACAGTCCAGCTCCTTGCATCACATTAACTCGGTTTTTCATCCGTATAAACAGGCAAACTGTCCACACAAAATTTTATTGATTCGATATACTGACGCCTCATGGCTTTCGTTGCTCGGCACAAATTAGAAGCAAATTAACCCAAACTTCACAAAACGGTTAAACTAATGGTTGGTATAAATCCTCTCAATCAGACGGTCGTTCGAACCCTACTTACCGAAGATTGCACAATTTCGATTATTCTGCCAACCATATGACACCCCAGTAGTAATTGGACGAAGGCCAACCTCACGAAGTTTTCGTATGATAAACACTACGCAGGTTTTCCTGGTGCAGATCTTCTCCCCCACCATCATTTCCTGCCATCTGGCCTTTTCAGTCCATGCTTTCTGACCTCAAACATTGAAGTCATTACGTAATCTCGAATAGTGTGCTCGACCAAGCTTATCCTGCCATTCACAGCACCATATGTTCTGAGATTAGGCTTATTATAGTATCTCGGTTGATCCCTATGGGATCAACCGAGATAACTATAATAAGCCTCAACGAATACTTCCAAATGTAAATTAGCACGTGCCATAGCTTAACGTATAGGGTAATTAGTAATTTCTAGCCACAGACTATCAGTAATTTACTTTACACATTAAAAAAAAAAGAGCTTTATTCCTTACATGCGTAAAAGAAAAATGAGTAGTAGGATATAACGCATACAGCCACTACACGGTGAGTAATTATTTTCACATTTTAATTCTGTTTTCAAGCCTGGTAATATGTGGTAAAAAATAATTTCCTGGTGAAAAAGGCGTTTGAAAACTCACTCCGAAACATTTACTCCTTTTGTAGAATTTAAATAAAATTCTACAAAATAAAACTTCATCTAAATGTTTTATAAGCAACACATTTCCTCAGATGATCAGTAGTGACACATTGATCCAACTTCAACTTCCTTCCAGATGCGGACTGTCTATGACGTGCTACTAATTCTGCACCGATATGTTGACTAATGATTGAAAATTATTTCCTGTTTCATTGTTTTAATAACTGCTATGTTTAATTTTTAAATTAGCCCTAATTTAAAAATTGAACGTATTTAAATTCAATATTTAAATGTTTAATTTAACTTTAATTTCAGTTTATTAATTATTTATTCAATTCTAATCTCTCTCAATTTTCAAGCATTGACTCTAACATCTATATTGAACATAGCAGACCTCACGTTTCGAAGGACAGTTGACTCTGCAGCAAAATAGCCTTGGAATAAAATCAAAAGCATAGCAGTTTAGAACGGAAAAACTAACCTCAGGTCAACCACCTCGCCTATAAATCAAATATCTAACATTACAGCGCCATTCCAAAACCATTAAGTGTTAAGAACTACCTCTGATTAAACCAGGTTAGATTACTTTACCGACACTTAAAGTGGAGGAGGAAACAAAGCAGCAGTATAATTTTTAAGTGCCAGTCTGTTGGGAATATACTCGGTTTTTTTTTTATTTTTTTGATGGACTGTAAATTGATACTCCTCCTAAGATACAACTTATGGAAATGATTTCCTTTTAGAAAGGCATGAAAAACACGAATAAACTCTCGAATAATTCCGTTTGGGGGTTAGTCTATCATGTTTTCCTCCAAGAAATGTTGAAAGGCATTAAAAAAGTAGTTAGCAACTATGGAAATTAATCTCTGAAGATAAAATAATATGACTCGAATTTGCTTTGATAACGAAGTTCGGATACATAGAATTATAGCAAGTTCCATCCCATATTTATAAATTTATCGTAACCCCAGAAGCTGTTTTGTAAACTTAAACGAATTTTCTGCTGCTGAAGATAAATACAGCAATTTTATTACCTTATGCAATTATTAGAATAGCGACAAACTGATATATTCACCAATTATAATATTCTAAATATCGAGCCAGAGTACTCTTCAAATTTTAAATCATCGTCCATATTATCTGCTTGTCAGTTTTATGTAGAAGACTTACCTTACGTCGAGTGAATGATTTATTTGCGAAAGCGCAAGATATTGAAGAACAGCGAAACCGCTCATTTAAGTTAGTCTTTCAATAAGGAATTTCATCCGGAGGATGCGTAGTATTTGAAACCTGATGGTTTTTAATCATAGGTGTAAGGTATCAATTTCAGCAGCGGAGTTTAGACTTTCTCCTGAGTGCGCTGTAATCCTGTGTGTCATGTAATATGCATCAACTTCAAACTCTGACAAGGTACAGTCTTCTATATGATTTCATGTTGCATCTGCCCAAAACTGCCATTGCAGTCGATAACTGTTGTTAATACAAGGTCATTTGAGTATCCCTTTAACCTCTCCCAACAGAGGTAGAATTATCTTTTACTTCCGAACTAAAACACATATAAGATACGTAATGTTCGTAGTTAGTGCTTTACATTTCAGGAAGGTTTGCATACATGTGCATAAACGCCTATTGCCTTCATGTCTGTCCGAATATCCGATGTTATTAATAACTTTACTTCCAGTTGACAAATTTTATGAAATTTTAAAATTGGGTCTTTTAAAAAGATTTGACAGGCTATCCGAAATGTTAGTAACATTTCTTTATTTCATATATATCACACAGGCTATCCACATACCATATATTGCAGATGAAGTCCCTGAATATTATGTTTGTTGTCGTCTCCTGATGGAGGAGGATCAATGGAAAATAGGGCGAATGCACAGAAAAAAAATATTCTCGGTTTGGTTCTGTTCGCAAATAAAAGTAATTGCTGTACGTGGCCGTTTTTATTCTTTTTTTTTAAATCACTTTACTAAATGCATAAACCTTGAATTATAACTATTTGCATATTACATTAATCATAGAATTATATTTCGTGTTATATTTCAACTGCTTTTAAATATGCTAAAGCTATTTAAAAACAGTTGAAATTGGTTTCTGTTCGAATCTCCAGCTTATTTTTGGCTACACTAAAGCTAACAACAATTGTAAAACGGTTAATAACAGTGGTCGGCATCAATTTCTTCCATCAAATAATTTCGACAAATTCTCGCAGGAAATATATTTTCAAAACCAAAGATAATGTGATTAAAATGTTCTCATCGCCCTCAATTTTCAAATATCGACCAAATAATCGAAATGACCAAAAACCAAGATCTCCAGTTCGTTCAATCATCTTTTCCATGTATTTTATCTATTTACTTATTTTTTTTTTATTTCTTTCTAGACATTCGGGAGATTTCAACAACATTTGAGAATTTTCCGGAACATTCTAGAATATTGCTACGTGCAGAAGAAAGGTCGGGATGTGCCTGAAAGGTTCTAGAACTTCTGATGGAGTTCTCCAGAATATTGTGATCCTTTTAGAAACTTCTCTACTTGTGGGTTCCTCACCAAGCAAGCATTTTCGTATTTCAAAAAGTGTGTGTGTTTTAGAGAGCGAGTGATAAACAAAGTGAACAAGTGTTTTAGAGAATTAGTGTTCCTAAACAAGTGTTGTGCGCATTAGTGTAAATCGCGAACTGTGTTTAAATTAGAAATAAAAATATACAATTTCTTAATTGTATTCTTATATGCACGTTCCTCAACTGTACATGAAATATGTCGAGAAATCCAAGCATAAAGTAGAGTATTTGGGCCTCTTCAAAACCAAGGCTCAATTACGAGGATCACGACTTCAGCAGTGGAATCGTCTTGAAAAGGGTGTCAAGGTGTCTTTTTATAGGAATGGGAAATTTTAACATAACGACCTATTACTTCATGAATGGTGATTTGGTTTATTGTAACAATGTCCAGGAATTAATGAAAGAGCTGCATCTAGAGCACGTCCCCGAGCAGTGGAGGCTTTTCACTAATTCATCCAATGTCAGTTTGAAAGCAGTTTTGCTCCATAATGGAAATAAGTATCCATCTATATCATTGGCCTATGTAGTTATAAATGTTCTTGTTTATACTCCGGAACGACCACCAGATCAGTGGAGTTCACAATAAATCATCAATACAAATGTTAATCGTATTTAGCAGTCACGGGCTTTAATCCAGGTCCATTCAAAAAGCGCATGCTACTGCACTCAAGCTCCTGACCACTCGGGAAATGTACGGGAACCTACGGGTTCTCTTTTCAAAAAATATGCTATCAAGAATAAAAATGGAATATCTTTGTCAACCTACAAGTGGTAGCTTTGCCGACTGGGTTGCAAGATGGATACATTAAATATTGCTGCTTTTTTATGCGAGTGGGACAGCCAAGTGAAGGATTGCCACCACAGGATAAAAAAAAAAAAAATACCAGACCTTTCAGAAACTACATCAGGTCAGAAAAATGTAGCAAATCCTCCTCTGTGAATATCTCAAAAATCGGTTTACCTCCATTGCACATCAAGCTAGATTTGTTAAAGAATATTTGTGAAAGCGATGGACAAAAAAGGAGAAAGATTTTCCCGTTTTAACAAAGGTTTGGTGGAATTGGTGAGGCCAAGATAAAAGAGAGAAGTTTTGTGGGTTCTCAAATCAAACTGCTATTCCAAGATGAGGAATTCACTAAAAAAAAATTAAATGCTACAGAAATAAGAGAGGCGCAATATGGCCAAAGTAGCTCTTGCGCCAAAAAAACCCAACAACAACAACATCAGAAATAAGAGCCTGGTAAGCATTCGAAAACGTCTGCCGAAACTTTTTAGTCAATGAGAAATCACAAAATTACAGTGAAATTGTGTATGAGCTAATTTTAGCGTACAGACAGTTGGAATGCAGCATGTAGTTAAAGCTTTATTTTCTACATTCCCATTTAGACTTTTTTCCTGAAAACTTGGAAGCGGTCTGCGATAAACACGGTGAAAGGTTTCACCAAGATATTTCTCAAATAGAAAAAAATATACCACGGAAAATGGAGTACAAATATGTTGGCAAACCACTGTTGGATTCTCTTATGGAAGATCAATGGACGATTATAGGATGGAGGAAAACGACAAAATAAGTATTCTGTTATCAGATAAACATTTTAGCAAATAGAATAAAGTTATATAGATCCATTGTTCAATATTTAGAACTGTATGTAACATTTTCTTAAAATTTATGAAATATTTTTTTACTAGAAACTTAGTTTTTGAATTGTATTCCTTCTCCATTTAAAATGGTGGGTGTTACAGTAATATAGTTGCATATTTTAATTGAATTCAGCAACGTCAAATCTGCAAGGATCACCGTTTTTTTCTTGTTTATTTTTACCGACTAGTGATTTTACTACTCAATTTTAATTGCATGTATAATACTCAAAATGCGTACTGTATGTCACTTTAATAAACTGGGAAATGAGTTGGGTCTTGTGTCAAGGTGTGTGCCGAGGGTAAGGAGCAATTTAGTATGTTTGCAAATCTTGAAAAATTCTAAGGTCACTTTTTTCGAGATGAAAACTATAACACCTGGAGGAAAACTATGTAATCTTCGCTATAACTAAAATCCACCACTTTTTTTTTCAACGACAGGAATCGGACCAAGGGCTTTTCCACACGGTATGAGAGAGAAACGAAAGCACGGAATTGGGAAATGCCCAGCGAGATCCTCTCAAGAAGGAATAAGAAATACTTAAGGTTTTAAATTTTTCTTATTTTTCGTTCAGAAGAAATATAGAATTTACAAAGCAATAGCAAAAATACTGAGAAATAAAAACCAATGCCTAAGGAAAACCCCAAACGTAACAAAACCTCAGGTTTCTGGAAGGAAAAAAACATGCTATCCTCTCTTGAGACCAACTAAAAAGCCTATGAAAATTACCCATCTCACCAAGGGGCTCAAATGCAGGTCTTTCCCACCCCGTGTGGGGAGAACGACCACAATGCCACCTGTGAGAACACATTGATCGTCTTCAGAAGTCTGATTACATATAAAAGGAGTCGACAGTTAAATTACAAACAAGAGAATGGAATGATATATTCTTTAATAAAAATAATTTTGACTTTAAAAGAAGTTATATTTTGAATCTAAAGTTTTAAGATTTAAAATAAACATTAGTAACCAAACAGCTCATGAGCACCCCAATTATAATTGAAGAAAATAAAATCTGACAAATATTTAGCTAGATATATAGTAGAAACCAAATTCTAAACAAATTGTTTTTTTTCCAGTGTGAACAAATTTCTTCTTTTTTATTTTGTAATTTAATGTTCATGCTTCTCAGCCATTAAATGCATACTGTTTACTTTACTTTACATCATATGTATACTTTTCATCACGAAACTCTGCACACATATGACTGTTCCAATCTCGTCACTAGCAAACACCAGAGAATTGAAATCAACAACTAATCAAAACCAACTGAACAACTCATCACTCCAATCCAAATGAAATGCAACTAAATGTGAACTTAGCAGTGCCATTCAACGATATTACCAGCGCTTTTATTGTTTGTTTGTTTTAGGATTTTATGGCGCATTAGCATATTACCAACGCATTTCTGTCAGAAGATTCAGTAACTCCTTCTCAACCAAAGATGATCTATCTTCTTTCAATGGAAATCTGCAGTAAGTTGATGACTTGTATCAATATAGCTATTACTTTACTGTAAAAATGTTTATCTTAGGACACGCAGAAATATAAAGGAAGAGGGAGTTATTGTATTCGGGGTGTGCCCTGAAAAGAATCTTCAGAAAATATTTCTCATTCAAACGCCTTCATATCTGATTAGTTTTACATGCAGTCAATTAAAATTGTGTGACCTGGAAGCTGCTGCTTAACTTGATTACAAGTCGTCGGGGTAACGATGAAACCATCTGGAACTTTCTGTTGCTCCTTTGTCCTTGGTTGTTTCATTCTTCTTCTTATGTCAAAACCTTATTTATTTGTGCTACTGAACTGGGTGTTTCGTGCTTTGTATACTGGTAAACAATACCTTCCACAAATTGCTTGTAACTCACCTCCTCTTTGTTTCTGTTTCTAATTCTGTGATGCTACCACTTCAACATCTTGGGCTGTACTACGCCCAGTGTGATATCTGTACAAGCGTGTGTTCACAGGCCACTTTTATATGTTGTGTGGGCTGAGAAACCCCAAATAACTGACGGATTATTTGGGGTTTCTCAGCCTAAGATCGGCTAACTATAGCCATGATTATAGTAGTCTCCAACAAGTCCTCCAGTCACATACAGGAATCGAACCAAGATTGATTATACCATTCACATACCTATTCAGCCAATATTCATGAATATAATTACTTCTTATTTATTATTGCTGTTTATACATTCATATTTATGTACCTGTTTGAATATTTATATCCTTGTTATTTCATAATTTAATTATTGGATTATAAGTTGTTTCAGGCAAGATCTGGGATGATCCAGTGAATTATTGAATCCTATATATCACCATGCCTCGAAAGTGTAAAATCACTCCACCAAATTCTGCTAAGTGCAGCTCTTTCCTAATTAAATCACGACACCGAATCACGAAAGATAATCGAAAATTTTACCACTTTACTTTGGCTATCATCTAGGTGACCAGAATAAGACGTTAGGTACCACATGTTATTTGTACCGCTTGTTCGGATGTATTACGTGAGTGGTTGAACAAAGGGAAAAAGTTCGTGCTGTTTGCCCCACCGGTAATATTAAGAGTAGCTAAAGACCATGATGATGATTGTTACTTTTTTTACAGTGATTCAACCGCATTCTCAGTGAAGAATAAGCACAAGATTGTTTATCCGAATCTGGATTCAGCGATAAGAGCAATCCCTCACGATGACAGTATACCAATTCATATACCTCCACAGCCAGGACCAAAATCTTTAGAAGACAAAATGGAATGTGTTGAAAATGCAATTGGCGGATACATGAGAATTTGGCCTATTTTGAGTACACACATAATGAAGAGAATCTTAACCGGAGCTGTTTATCCAATGACGATTTTCCTTCCACCTATCCGCATTAAACTTGGTCTTAATGAAGAAATTTGTGCAAGTGATGGTAAAATTGTCATATTAGAGCTACTCATCAGGTATCTTATCTGTCTAAGTGTCTTATGTCCATTAATTGCTTGTGTTCTCTGGTCGATTTGAATGTTTTTCTGAACGATAAAAAAATACACCCCGAATTTCCGGGACATGGGAAAGCTTGTTATTCACGCCGGAGACCGACTAACTCAGCCAAAGAGTGAAAAAAAAAAAACAAGTCCATGAAAGCTGGCGCATTGACGGGGCTTTTTCACTCGGTGTGGGAAGGACAGTGATTATAACCACCGTACTATCTTCACAGACAATGTGATGTGTAAGATGAATCTAGAAGATTTCATCACTTAAGTGAGCAATTTCCGAGGCCACTGCCTTAGAAATTAGAGAACCTCTGTGAAACTCAAATCAGATAGGTTTGAAAAATGCTTCGATATATTACAACTAAAAGCAGGGCAGACTTTCAAATAGTGTTGAGGAAACTTCCTCCATGCATATAAAGAAGTGGGTTAGCATATGTTGTTGAAAGTTCATGTCTTGCATTTGAATTTAGAATTCTTTCCGGAAAACGTTAACACGATGAGTGACGAGCACGGAACGATTCCATCAAGGTAATGGCTACCAAGGTTTCTGGAAAGTACGCATGTTAGGTTACTACTGCTGGATGTTGTATCGCATCATTCCGGGCAAAGTGCACCAAAGGAAATCATCAGTACACCATTTTTAATTTGCGCATATCTTTCTTACAATAGTACTTTTATTATTTTAACTATGTTTATTGTATTTAAATTATTAAAACGTAATCGCAGCCAACTTCGTTTGTTTTATAATGAAATCGTCTTAATTAACTTACACTGATATTATCAGCAGTTGGCAGTTGTATTACAAAAAAAAAATAAAATAAATAAATATTTATTTTCTTTATATTTGAAATTAACGTGCAAAACTGGCGTAGAAAAGTGTATCCACATTTTGAAGAAAAAAGTCTGCATATCACCGATGGATCCTCATAAATACCCTTTTGTCTTATATACCAACTCTTGCGGTAGCACAATGGATAGCATCGCTCCTCTCTAGCAAAGTCATGAACAAGGCCTGGGTTTCAGTTCAGTTTCAGGTCGCCGAAGTTTGGCAATTTTTTCGACAGGACGGAAGGGATTTAATGGGAGTTCTTCACACCATGGCCTAGTTAATCATTTCGAAGGTCCCGGTTTTTTCTCTCGTTGTTGTTGGATTTTAGGTGAATCAGCGACTAAGACCATATTGAGCCGTTGTATATTATTTCTGAACAATTGTGTTCGCGAGCCTATTTGCATGTTGTGGGGACCAAAAGACCCCGAATAACTCATGCGATACACTCTAGTCCCATCGCCTGATCACTGCCCCGATCGAAGAAAACAAGAAATTCTTTCAGTCACAGACGGGAATCGAACTGAGACCTCTCTAAAAGAGTGACAAGTGGAGAAACCACTATACTGTTAAGGTGGACATCTCTCTCTGTTTTGTGTGCCTATTTCGTAAACTAGATTTTCGTAAAAACATCATGGATTATTTCGTAAACTAGTCAAACAGATTGTAGAACACGCACTTGATAGACACGACATATTGGCCTTAGCTTCTTCATAGAAAATTCCAAACAACCCAAATTTCTTATATCGTTTTAACCATCACTTTATTAACTGTTGTGGTAAGTTACCACTAACACCACCCTGCTGCCGTTCATGCAAAGGAGAAATTACTAAAGTTCCAACTTCTCAACAGTCCTTTCAACTTTTCAACGCTTTCTGAACTCTAAACCAAAAAAAACATTAAGAAAAAGACGCTGAATCTTGAATCTTTACAAGAACATATATCTGCTCGCTGCTTGGTTGGCCTGCATTTCCCGGAGTGGCGTTTACTGCTCCTTACATCTCCAGTAGCAAAGAACACTGAAAACTAATTGCTCGGCAGCAGTGAGAGTCTTTCAAGCAATTTTCCGCTACCAGGGTGCCTAACTATGTGGAGTCTCTTCCTTCACTATAATTATCTCTAGTTAATGAATCATAAGCTTCTTTTTTTTTTTTTTTTTTTGAAAATACCGTAACGCACTTTTACTGAACATTTGGCAGCTTCCTTCAGAGAGATACAGAAAAAAAATTACAACTGTTATAGAAGAAAATCGCATCTATTAAAGATAGAATTTCATCAGAAAGTACTTCTCAACTGAAAAGTCGAATTTCACTTCTGTCCGACGATTTGTGACATTTTTTTCTGTTATTCCATAATTTTCCCCTCTCACTCTTTTAGATACCACTCACACGACAAGTTTTTATGGTGTAAAATTTACACGAGGGAGAGAAGAATGAAATCGTTTAATTTTTGTACTCTAATCTAAAATATATAAATCGGATATTATTTCAATCTTCGCTTTATAAAGGAGATGATTTTCAGTATCCATCCCTTTTCTTAAAAGACTGAGTTAAAATAACTTTGAGAAAATTAACTGATAACGAAAAATCACAAGCTGGATAAATTTTTAAAACATTATCCGCAAGGATTTTTAGAAACAGTGCTCGAATCTTCATATTAAATCGGAATCTCTCAGAGAGGCAAAACCGCTCTGAAAGATTCCGATTTAGACAATCCGTTTGAACCGATAAACCGTTTTTAGACAATCCGTTTGAACCCCAAGCCGTTTGAACACCGACAATCCACCAAGTACTTCTAATAACAAGTTTCCGAAAAAAAAACATTAAAAAAATTTACCAAACAACCAATAAATGATCGTCTAATGTAGTTTAATCAATGTTTCACCAAAGAATGACATTTAATCCATTGTTTTGTCATAATCTGCAGGTTCATGATAAGTAAAATCCAATTTTAAATTTCATAAAACTTCACCACACACCACTGGACTATGAACATTCCCTTTGATGAACAATAACGTTGGCCAATGTTGCTCGTAAGAACCATTGAAACAACATTGTTGAGAACTGTCTTTCCTACAGTTCAACAGCGTCTAAATTTGTTGTGACAATTCCTGTATGAACTCAACACGGGTAAAGTCAAGGTTGCTAGCAGGCTGTTCACACTACTCAGTCCAATTCATTCTGATGTAAATTTGTCGTGGAATCATAATTGTACATCGTTAGAAAAAATTGCGATATGCTCCATATTGCTTGAAATGGAGATTATCAACATTATTGATTATGAAATTATTGGAAACACATGATTTCCCAACGTTTTAGATACATTTCGGCAATTATTATATACCGTATGGCAAGAAGCCCAAAAAACGGTTATGAATATCATGCCACACCACATCACAATGTGCCCGATTCTGGATTTTTTCACACTAACTCAGCGACATTGTGAAAAAAGCTCATAAAAACATTCCATGGTATTCATTAGCATTTGTTTAATATTTCTATAATACTCCTGCGCTGCAGAAGGTTTAATTTAAACAATAAAAGGCATGAGCTTAGTAATTCTTAATCCGAATTCAACTCTGTGGTGTTCTAATATACGCTTCCAGAAAAAATACAATCGATTCTTTTTATGCCTCTACTAGTAGCTCGCATTTTATGGCAACATTGAGGTATGATAAAATAGCGTGCAATAAAAAGGCCGTTTTATCATACTTTTGATATGATAAATAGTCATATTATTATAATACAGTACATATGCTTTGGACTCAAAAGTCATGGTGTAATCATTCCGCAGCGTTAACCTGACAGAGGGTGATATATTGGATCTGGCTGTGAGATGAAATATGACTACGTATATTAGAAAAGTTCGAAATACCTGTCTGCTTTCAGACAACATTAGGTGGAAGATATTTATTTTAGATCTACTCTTATAGTTTCAATTTGGGCGTGCTGTAGCTTTCAAGGATATGGCTGTTGTCTTCAGCAAAAGTAAACTTGTTCAGAACATTGTAGGAGCTCTTGTTTATCAGAGAAAATGCAGTCAGCCCAATTTGTGACGGATGAGCGACTTTCGCTATAGTGGTCCATCCATTTAAGAAGTCTACGAGTTATTTCCTACGCAACTTTTGCGAAGGAACAAAAGCTGCTCCAGCGAATGAAGTGAGGAATATCCTACGCTATTTAGGATGTCTTTATTAAGGATAAAACTAATTTTTTTCTAGAAGTAAAAGACGCAACAAACAAGAAAGGCCCAACCCAACATCCTTTTAGTTTTAGCTTTCCAATATCTATTTTAAATTGTGTTTTTCAAAGCCAATATGTTTCTCAAAAAATTTAAAGAGAGAAACAGAGAGAGAGAAAATAAAAAATATATATGTATCCGTATGTTTATCATTCGTATTTTTCGTTATTTTTGTAATGTTTTTTTTTATGCTCCAGCCGTGACTATATATTTCTTCTGCTTGTCTAAATAATGTATCCTGGAGACAACAAAAATAAAAGAACTGCATTAAGGGCTCGATGGAAAACAGCGGAAGTACTCTTATCGATCGTGGTCCAGCTATATCAACGGAAGTTGTGGATCAAACTTGGCGTGTTTTCCACGATATTGCTACAGAGACGTGACCTAGTTATTAAGTTAGTGGTAATAACTGCTTACTGCGTACCACAAGGGCTTTGCACCAGAGATCACGTTATTCAGAATTCCGTGATGGGAGAATCTAGAAAGGAATCTTTTGGTCAATGTCTGGATTGCGAATTTGACCACTGTATTAAAGAAATGAAAACATTAGTTTTCGCAACTGCAGCGCGGAACTGCTGGAACATAGGAGATAAATTTGTGGAATATTGGGAGAACTGTTTCTTCATCAGGGTGGAATGTGGACCCATGGGTAACATCATTATGCAACACCTAAATGAATCTACAAAAACAAATTGAGCAAAATTAAGAACTGGTTCCCGAAACGAAACAATTCACAGAGCAAAACCTAACGCTGCACTGGAGTTATCGTATTTTTAAGAAAGTATTTAAGCTTTTATAAAATATAAATTTTAGCATATATACATGCATTCATGAAACTGATTATTCGAAGGAAAAATTCTAATTTAATCGAATTTTAATATTCTGTACCAATTTCTGATACTTCTTATTTAGATATAGAAGTATCTTAATAAACCCAATTATCAAATTAAAATTAGAATTTTTTCACCCATTTTTAAATATCTGTCTATTATTTTAACTGTAACCTAAACTTGCATTGGATAAACCGTCCATTAAAAACTACTAAAAATAACTGTTGGTAGTGATTTTAACAATATCAAAAAAATTACATAAAAATTAAAAATGAAATTCCACAATCGATCATTAAAATTTAATTTCTAATAATATTAAATTAAATTCTAATAGTTACAACCATGCCCAGCAGATGAATTTCTGCTATTCATACGAATGACTGAAAAGAATTAAAGAACTTGTATATATTTTTTTTTCCAACAACAACAGTAATAAAAAGAATTGAAAATAAAAAAGAAAAACACGTAATTAAAAATTCATTTTGAGGAGTAAAAAATAAAAATTTTAATTTAAGTTGATCAGTAGGATCCGTTTTTCTTTTGTGGTAAATTAGGATCGATTTTAGAAAGGAAACAAGAACATTATCTATTTTGGCAGCGATTAATTTGTTAGAAATAGTCAAACATAATATCTGTGCTTTTCGTTAATTTTGATACATCTCCAAAACCTTCGATACATCTCCAAAACGTTCGATACACCTCCAAACATGGACACTGCTCTTCGTGGACTAATGTTATTATTAGTGGAGTCCCCCAGGATTCAGTGCTCTGCCTATTGTTATTTTCAATATTTATTAATGATATTGATGAAGATATATCAGGCTTAATTTCCAAATTTGCAGATGATATACAAAGGCTGGTAAGGTGGTTAACGACATCGGAGTGACCTACTGCAACAAGATCTAGGAAAATTGGGTCGATGGGCTGAAAAATGGCAACTGAAGTTTAACATTAACAAATGCAAGGTACTGCACATGGGTAGCAGCAAGCAACATGTGATAAGAATAACTTAACTGTGTGGTACAGGGTAGTGGAAAATGAAAAACACCTCAGGATAATTGTGCAGTCAGATATGCCATTCTCTGAGCAGTGCAGATATGCTGCCAGCAGAGCTCATGGCGTTTTGTCAGTGATATACAGAAACTTTGCTAGTAGGGATAAGAGGTGGTTATCCCTTTGTAAAAGGTCATGGTCAGGCTGCTTCTTGAATACTGTATACAGGTCTGGAGGCCTCACTTTAGGAAAGATGTAGATGTGCTGGAATAGGTGCAGAGAAGGGCAAACAGTGAGCCCTTACCTAGAAAGGCTCTAGGCTTACCTAGAAAGGCTCTAGGCTTACCTAGATAGGCTTCAGTTCTGCAAACTGCAGCGTCTGGAGATTAGGCATCTGCGGGCAGATCTGATTGACGTGTTTAAGGCCTTGACTGGATTTAATAAGTTAAATGTTAATGCCATTCTTCCTCTTGCAGAGACTACCAGATGAGGGAGGATCATAAATTCAAGCTGAGGAAGGATGGTTGTAGGAAAGACATGCGGAAGTTTGCCTTCAGCCAGCGCGTGGTTGATTATTGGAACAGGCTTCCATCTGTTGTTGTGGAAGTGGATGGGTTGAATTCTTGGAAGTTATGGATGGGTTAAGTGCGTCGTTTTTGTTTTTGACTAATGCTGTGAAGTAGTCAATTATTTTTCTCATTACAATAACATCATAGTTAACAACAGGTTGCGCATTTTTTTGTTTTCGATCGTTTAGGTTAGCATAATTCAGAATAAGGTCTGTTTTGAGAATAGAGAACGGATTGCTGGACACAACAACGCTAGGCACATGTAAAGTTAAACCAAGCCCCTTATTCCGCTGATCTATTTCTTCCATTTTGAACAAACAGCACACACGAAGTGCAATAACAACAGAACTTCGTGTGTGTGTGTGTGTTTTTTTCCCCTCAGCCACAAAATCTATCACACTACAAGACGAGTAAATAATAGTGAAGCTGCGAGTTATCCTCAAAGGACGAAAGAATTCTCCTATCTAATATCACGTATTGAAAGGCTTCGATACCTTTTTTCTTTGTGATGTAATGCTTTTAAAATTAATTTGATGTTTCAGGAAACTAAATAAAATTCATTTTCAAAAGAAGTCGCTTGTTTGGATGTTTTTGTTGTAGAGTTTAGGCGCATCAGCAACTTAGGCCACATTGCACCATATACAATGTCGATAAATTGCGTGTCTGCGTTCAGTGGTCGATTTGCCGTTTTCTGGACGATAAACCTGAGTTTCTAGGAGAAAAACGCATGCTACCTTCGCGTGAGACTGACTAACTCAGCTACGTTGTGAAAAGGGCCATAAAAAAAATTCTTCTCATAACTGATGGGATTCGAACTTAGGTCTTTTCCATGAGGTACAGGGGGGGGGGGAGGAGACGGGGTGATTATACCAACTATGCTATCCACGACGGCACTCGTTTGGACTCTTACAACATGTCGGTGGGAGGTTATAAGGAAGTAATATAGGAAGAGTCACATTCTGACTCTCCCTATGATGTTTTTATTCATTTGAAAGGTTTCGAGAGATTCAACTAGCACTTATTGTGCTTACGTACCGCCTATTTCGAAGAATCTTTTCTAACATTTTAAGCAGACATGCATACATATCTTGCAATATCACTGCATTACGTAATGGATATTTTATGCATGATGCGAAGACCGCTAGGGAAGAAGACATGAAATTTTTAACTGCACATATTGAAAGTAATAAATAAATCTTTATTTATTGGTTTCTTATTCATATCGCCCTTAGCGAGAGAGTCCTACTAGACTCTTTCTACGACACCTGCAAAAGAAATGCAATATTTATTCCCAGAACCTTATTTGCCTATTCTCTTGAAGCAAGAATTTGCCATAGCTCGATCTCTATGATTGTGTCCCATCTCCGCTCACCTGATTATTCTTTCTGCATTCATCACCATGCTGTTTCTTTCCGTCCATCTGTTTTCAATATAACGGATGAAGCCCCTTTTATTATTGCTTCTACGTTCGATTTATCCACGTTTGTACTTCTTCCAGACGTGGTAATATTGCGGAATATTTATATATTTGGATGATATTCATTTTTTCATTTCTATTGTAATCTTTTCTCTCTAGGATATATAGGTATATCGAGTATATTATTTTTATACATAATTTGAACACCGTATAGTGTTCAATCGTTAGGAAAAACCTATTCGGACGAAAACATTATCTTTGAGGCACACCTGGTATTTTGTTCACAGTTTACCCTTTTTCACACATTTTCTAGTATAAAAATAAAGAACATTGCAATGTCTTTTTACGCTTTTCTCCCCATACACCCTTAAAATTATCTTTGCATATCTAACTGTAATTCTTTTTTTCTGAATCTGACATCGCCTGAACTTCCTTCATCCACTGCAGGACATTGATAAGACTTTAATGAGGCTATCCCTTCTCACAATTTAGGCATTTCTGTTGTTTGTTGTAATTGCCCTTCCTGTAGTGGTTTGGCCATTCGTTTCTTAAGTGTTATGCTATTCTTCTTTTCTGTTGTATCTTGAAATATATCACCAAAGTAATTCTATGAAATGTTTTCCGATTCTCAAAACTCATATATTGGTTTATTGAATTCCAATTCTTTTGCCATTTGTAGCAGAATCTACATCTACACGTAAATCTACATATTCTAAATCAGAAAACCTGTAGAAACACAAGTAGAGGAAAAAAATTGAAACAAATTTTTAAATTTCTACATACTGCAAAGAATTTTAGGATAATACGCAACTGCTAAGGGTACAATAAATCACTTTGGATACGAACTGAGAATTTTCGTAGCGGGAGGGAATTTTTCAGTAGTTTCAATAAAAATGATTATTTTGAGCAAAGGAACGTTTGTATATTTATTACAGTACGTGTTAATAATAATCACAATAAGTATAATTAATGATAGCTATTCAAGTATCGAAATCCTTATAAAAGAAATTCGGTATAAAAAAAATTCCAAATACCAAGCTTTCTCGAATAAGGTAGGCACTCAATTTTTATAGATAACTTTAAAACAAATTAGGCAGTTTTCGATTTCAGAAAGATGTAGGATGGCAATACATAAATAAACTATCTATTTATATTACGCAGACTACAAGAATAATACCGCATTTTGGAATATCAGCACGTGGAGCCTGTTCTGCTGTTAAGGGTTATTTATAATGTTACTGAATTGCCCTGCTTCTCGTTACCAATTGGCATTTAAAAACACAGAGAAGTCTAATTTCGATTTCTAATCCGTGTAGGTCAAAAGAATATCGATTCTGTTGAATAATCAGCAGTAGAGTCAGACGAACGCTAATCCTACTACTCGTACTTTATCTTATCTCCTTCTTCAGAATATTATTCAGAATAACAGAATATTATCTCCTTCTTCCAATATTTTATACACCTTTTGCTTGAACTTTCTGCTGCATGATTCCAGATTTATTAATCGCCTACAACGATCTGAAATATTCTACTCAACAACAAGATCTCAATCCTCGTTTCATGTGATCCATTTTCAGAAACAAGTATATAATCAGTATATCCAATCTGGAAAAGGATATATGAATACTAATGAAATTGTTCACAATAAAACGTGAGAGTAAATCGGTTCTCACGTAGCTATAAGTGGTATTCTCCTCTAACTTAGTAACTGGCATGAGAACTGAAGCGAAGAAATTGTTGCCAAACCTTCTGCTGAAAAAGCAACTTGATTCCTCAACACGTGCTCATTCTCCGAAACACAAATACTCGAAAAAAGAAAACTGCGCACAGGAAATCCTCATAATACAATGTTAATGCAAAACGTGAGTGGTACTTGTATAAATTCAGTACGCTCGCGTGATCCTTAGACGCCTGGGACAAGCGTGCCTTGTTTCAAATCCGAAGTCAATTAAATTTACATAATTTGTTTTTAAGTGGATTTTGTACGCAGGTTTATCATCAATCATACAGTGGAATAAAATTTATCTCAGCTTCCTCTCTTTTAGTAGACACATTACTGTCGTAGTTTATTAATAATAACTACTAATAATTAATAATAACATCATCCACATATAACTATTTTAACCCTGAAGTGGTGATGCCCTCAGCTCTAAGATGGTGGCTCAAGAACTGACAAGGAACAACTTTGTTTTCAAAATCTGGAAAAAGTTTAGTTTTTTTTTCCCTTGACTTCTGCTGTTTCACTTTATATTAATAGATTTATAATCCATTAATAAATAGCTTAATTATGTGTATATAATTAAGCAAATCTCTGTCAAAGCGGGTGACTGCTTCACAAATTTGCTGTTTAATCTCATATTGGTTCTTATCATTGGTGGAACATACACCTAGTTTTTCAGGATCTCCAGAGATTAAAATTAAATCAGTTAGAAATAATTAAAAATAGTCTAAAAGCAGGTAAAACTTGAAATATGGACAGACACAATTCCAAGCTTCGTATTGTTAATGCAATTGCCTTTAGGCTGAAAGCAGAAAAACTTTGCCTTCACAACGAGTTGTATTCTTATTGCACAACTTTTAACGCATCATCAGAAAAATTCTGGATGTGTGAGCAATAACTCTGAGAAAACTATCAAATAATTTCAAGAACCGTAAAAGTAAAAATCTTTATAAATTGCAAATATATTTAGGAAGTTACAGAAACTTTGATTTTTATTTTCAGCCAATAATTAACGTGGACTCGTTCATTTGGAGAGGGACCTTGCAAGTCCACCGCGGACACCGCAGGGTTAATGTACGAAGATTCAAGTTATTTCTAAATGCTTGCCCACACTTGCTAAGTTTGCCATCCGAAAATTGGACATATTAAACACAATGGCAGTGATATCTTCTCCTAGAAATCCTCTGGGGAACCAAATGAACCATAGGTTACTCCCTAGGAATACCCTTACAAACATTTCGTCTCTAAACTCGATATTACATGCTAATCTCCTAAGCATCAACAACGGATTACGAGAGGATCTGGATTTTGTTGATAAAAAATCTTACAGAAGGAAAATGACCGACGCCTCAAACTTAATCATCCTGCTCCAGCACTCCTCAGGATGCGTGATGGTGGCTTTAAGGCTTGAAGTTTACCGTTTTTCTTTTTCCATTTAAAAGTCTTTGTACAAAATATTTATCGAATATTCAGCAGTGACTACCAGGATCGCACAGAGATATTATTTTCTTTTTGTGAATTTTAAAACCTACCAATCGAAAGCATTGAAAACTCTGGTGAATTACTTTACACTCAATAAGTGAATACATATTACATTACATTTATAATTATTTTTTTATTGAAAACAATTATATAAAAGTGTAATTTTATATTATGTATGTGTGAAGGGGGAACTGCACCAATAAATCAATCCCAATAAATTCAATTACTCAAATAACTCACCAATAATAAATATTATCCATTCCTACACATTCAAAAATTACAAAACTCTGACAATACAATGCTTGTTAGTGAATCTTTGCTGCAGACAACAATTCCGCAATACATATAAGATGATATATTGCAATGTCCTAACATGAATTAAAATTGTCTCTATATCTCCCAAAATATCATAATAATCTATCTACAAAAACTATTTAACACACTTAGAGGAAGTTCTTAAAAACCATTTAAGAACTTCCTCTAAAAATCCCAACAATGAACATATCACAATCCGAAACGTAACCAAGAAGAGGGCTTTGTGGAGTGTATCCCCTACATACTGAAGAGGTGGTTAAATCATCCTGGTATGGTAAATCAAAGTTGATTTACCACAATTAACGCATTATGGCCATATTGCCCTTGCTCTGAAAAGCCCATAGACAAACAAACCAAAGGAGAGAAGTTTATGGAGAGTTTCATGTCCATAAACTCGTCTCGTTGGCACGTTTCAGATCGTGAACTCCAGATATTTCGCTACAATGCATTTTTTTCGGAGTGAGCCCAATATTACTGTAACCCCCCCCCCCTCAGAAAATAACCCTTAACATTTTTTCTCTAATCAGGCCAAAGTTCTTTTTTGGCAGTTTAACAAACTGTCATATCTGGCTGCTCCACCATCATTCTCTACTTTAATTTTTTGTGCTTCAATTTTTTAGGTTGTAATTTATATTTACAGCAACTTTTAATAAAAAAAATATTTTATGTTTTTATAATAATTTCCCTAACCTTCATTCGAATTAATTATTGTTTTATATCTGTAAATTTTAATTTTGTTGATCACTACCAATCTTAGCCGAAGGTATCTTCTTTTATAAAACATCGCATTTTCTCTAGGATTTCCATTTTTTAATTTAAATTTATAGCGTTTTCTGTTCTGGAGTAAACAAGATGTTATTTATTCATAACTCACAGAAATGTAAAAGTGCATTCCATTACTATTTAATTCGAAATACTAGTCGTTCTCAAATATTTCTTAGAAGGTCACGACACAGGAATCAAAACATGAGATATGCAAGGAAACGCGCAATGCAGAATTTTTACTGCATTTCTTATAATTAGTCAAACTTTATCCTCTTGAAGCACCTTAGGAAGCAATACGCTTGTTACACTTCTCAAGAATGTATCACGCATGTATACTAAATAGGAATGCAATAAATTTGCTGGATGAATTAATTTAAATGGTAGGATTTTAATATCACGGTATTCCACTTTTCTGTTGAGGGTGAACAAGCAATTCCATTCAGCAAATGCAGAAGGCTATTTTAATTTCCTGAGTTCATCTTGGAAATACCACCTTACCCTCGTGGATAGGTTTCTACTTTAGTGGAAGACTATTTTTAACATTTAGCTTTGTTGGGATCTGTGCAGTTTAAAACTAGAGTTCCTTTCAAGGAAATAAACAGTTCCACGATATAACTTGCTCATACTGAAGCTAGTTATATATAAAAATCTTTTTTATACATAACTAGCTTCACTAATATCATTTCATCTGAACGTCCACCTATATAATTTACAAATATTCCTATATTTTTTTTCCGCCAATGTTGTTGGGTTTGCATCAATGACTTACCATGGTACGTCACTATGTATTATGTCAGTGCAAGTGTTAACATTCATAAAGATTATGAAGTGTATGGGTATTGTGTCCACTGCGTGCATTGTATTGTCGATTTTCTTACTTTGCTGTATGAAAAACTTCTGCAAACCTCGCCTAACTCAGCCATGATGTGGAAAATAAAGGGGGGGGTCCATGAACATCTTTACGAGATTCGAATCCAGGCCTTCTTCACAGAGCACGAAAGGACAGCCAGCGGTTGTTCCTGGTGTGCTACACGCGAGAATCTCCTGATCAGCACAGTATTTGTAAATGCACAGGGTCAAAAGAGAATACACGAGAATATTTCTCATATACCAACCTCCACGAGATTCACCATAAAGAGGACAGGAAATCATCGTTCATTATACATAATTTCCTTAAGCGGCTGGGCCCAACTACTCGACAACATTTTCCTAGTCGAATTTCAGTTTCCCACGGGTGCTCTACCAACTGGACTATTCCAGTTTTATTCGCAGTTCAATAATTTTTTTTATTTCTTTATCCTACACGTTTTCTTCTTTGTTTTTGATCTGTTTCCCTTGGGGATTTTTATCACTAAATTTCGTTACCTTATTTCTCATCGATAGACGGATAACACATTCTTTTTTTTTTTCCGCCTCCAGTGTAACAATTTCTTACGACTAAATCTCTTCTCAGTTCTCCAAGGAATTTCTTTGTCTTTAGAGAATTGTAATAAAATCGTTACAGCCTAGATAAAGACGCCAAAAGCGAAAACTGTTTCATCGATATAAACATAAAGAAATAACGCTCGAAGGACTGCTTCTCCTATTAATATAGGAAGTCCGAAAATCTCAGCAAAAACATAGCCTTTTACCACTTTGTATAAATGTTTAAGGATTATTTCTTGTCTGGTACGTAAAGAATGCCAAAAAGATTCTTTAATATGGACACCAGATGTTATCCTCTTGCCTTAACTAGATGACTTTTTCCACTTGCCCCATAACAAAACAAAAGCTTATTTTTAATAAAACTGAGTTCAGATGACAAGAACACTGAAGATATTACAGCTATATCTGCAATTTAGCAGAAAATTAATGTACGTTCATAACAAAAGTTTACGCGTAATGATCATTTGTTAAGTGTATGCCTGTCTTATGTTACAGTAAACGAATGTCCATTAAAGGAATTTCTAAGCCTCGCTTCGAGCTCTGACTCTCTCTCCAAACTGCAGGATACTCAATCATAACGTTCTCTTGCAGCTGTCACAGCTGATAAATGCTCCCAAGATGCGATGACCAGACGAGAAACTCCACTATTTCAGGACAGCATACATCTAATAATGAAAAGAGAATGGGATGACACTGCACAGAGCAGTGAGGAGGTGCTTATTAGGTGTCTGTAGCGCGAGGCAGATGAATTTCATAAAGACTAAACCACCGTTAATAATACATCTCTGTGGAGAGATAACTACGTTCCCTGTACAGTACGGTTTAATTTCTGCGCAATTACAGTAATGGTTATTATTGTGTCCTGTTCCATCAAAAGTCAAAAAACAGCCAGCAAAAATTTTAAAATAGTAAAATAGTTTAGATACAATTTAAACATTGCAATAGTGTCGATATTACGTTTAACTTGCTTGTACCCCTTCTTCTGTCATAAAGAAAATAATTCAATCATAGGATCTAGATAAATTTCAAATGTATGTACAATTTATTCCTAAGTAAGGCACGGCGATTGTCTTTTTAATTGTCACGATGAAATTCAGTAGGAATTGTCAGACTTTAGATATATCCAAATTATAATACGTGTCTTTCAATTCAAAGTACTGTTTTGATATAAAATGGAGCTGATATCGAAGATTCGAAGTTGTTTGTTAAAATACGATTAAAAACTGTTAATCAAGAACTAAATCATACTCTATGTCAAGCACCACCTATTTTAAAATTTCCATTATTCAGTTGTGAAAGTGGTATGGAAATCGCGGTTTATCTTTTAATGAAATTTCGCGGTTTATCTATTAATGAAATTACAGATTTTTATGCTAATTTAATACTACTTTTTATTTATAGTATATGCATAAACAACGCTTGAAAATAAAGCTGTTTTGAAAAACGAAAGCTAACATAGGTTGTCACTCTGGCAACTAATTAAGTCTTCATGGTGCTGGGCCTGTTGCTAGACCAGTATATTCTCATGACTGTAATCACTAGTGACAAAGAAGAAACCGAACTGAATCAACAAAAGAAGAGTGTCGTATTATGTCACCAACACTCTCATAGAGGAAATGGCAGAACTTCTGTACTACAGTAAATAAAAATACAAATATATTTCCTATTTTTATTCTACGAAGGCTATTAGGATCAGAGGAGTTTATAACTACACTGATGTGCAAAACTTAAGGACCAACACTATTTCTAAGGGTTACAACCACAAAATCTTTACTTAAGGTACTCTTTACTGATGAGAGCAGATTCAGTCTCAGCTGAATCTACTCTACAGTACTGGAAGGCGGTACTGTAACCGGTGGACATCAGCTAATCTGGCGAGAGGTTGGCACAAGCTATCACCCCGCAAACATCATTGAAAGGGATCCATATGGCGGTCGAGGTGTTTTCATCTGCAGAGGCGTTATCTTGGATGGACGTACACAACTCCAGATACTGGAAGGCGGCACTATAACCGGTTCACGCTACTATACTGAAGTAATCCTTCCCCATGTGCGTCTGTTCCGAGGTGCCATTGGCCCCAAGTTCGTGTTTATGGATGATAATGCCACACCCCATCGTACCGCAGCTGTTGATATTCTTTTGGAAAGTGAGGACATTGTTCATATGGATTGGCCTGCCCGTTCCGGCGATCTAAATCCCATCGAACACATATGGGACGCTCTGGGGGGAACGCCTAGCGGCACGTCCACACCCACCAAAAAATGTTCACACCAGCTGAACATGGCGCTGACAGAGGAATGGATGATGTTACTGCAAGAACGTATCAAGTTTTTACCTGCATCGTTCTAAGCCTACATCGACATTAGGGGTGGTCATATCTCCTACTGAGGACCACCCCTTCCCTTTGTTTCATTTTTGGCAGTGATGCATCTGTATCATGGCAGCCAGTGCTATGTTGCCATTTTTGAACAATTAAAGTCCTTCTGTACCATTTGTTTTGTTTCCGTTGTTGTTTCCTTCATCATTTCTGTACCTCACGAGGTTCCTTTGGTATGCTTTTCCCATATCCAGGCCACTCCTATGAGAAGCTACAGGTAAAAACCTGACTGGTCCTTAAATTTTGCACACCATTGTACCTCGGTTACTGTTACAAGGACTTCGAATATATTGGAGTCGTATTGAATCTATTGGGAAAAAAAATCCAAATAAATAAATAATCTCCTAATGCACACAATAGAGAGAAATAAATGCCCACCGCAACCTACAGGACAGAGGTTTGACAAGTTAAAAGTATATCAACATACACTCAGTGATTTAGCAATAAGGAAATTAGCGAGTTATAATAATTACGGTAATGGAGAGTTGGGTGTAATCTAAAATAGGTTAACGATTTCAAGGAAGGTGGAAATGAATGATAGCTAAAGTGCAAATTGTTAGATATTTACATTAGAATATATATAATTGCAATTGGATCTCGACAGATCCAATACATTCCTCTTACTTATGCGCAACCTCCGATCCTAGGATTAGAAGTTGCACACCACAACATAGCCGCCATTTTCCATCTGCAATGAAGACTAAATGGTGCAGTCCTTATTAGTCACGATAAGAACGTCACTATTCATGAGTTTTCCACACAGGCCTACACACCACTATTGACAGCAAATACTGTTTAGAAGTATTTCTCAAATTTTAGTAGACCATGGAGTATTCCAATGTATTTCTTAATTCAGAAGGAGCACCAGAACACATGTGTTATTTTGTTTTACATTTTGCTGCACATAAATATTACATTAGCGTAAACGCGATCTAGAAAATGAATTAAATAAGATTTCTGTCATATTTACGATACAATAATGCCTGTAAATAAATTATGTAAAAATTTATTCCTCAACACAGAATCCCAAGTAATGAATACCTCGCGGATCATCGGTTGATAAACCCTTGTTTAGAAAGTTCATTATTTAAACCTGAAAACCATGGGACATTCAGTTTTTAGAGACTGCATGGTGTCTCAAGGAACTACAGTCTGGTGAGCACTCTTTCAACATGCATTAGATATCATCACTAGGATAGGAGGTCCACAATGAGACTTCGGATACAGTAGTGGCAAATGATGCAAGGAAGCGTTTTCATCAAATGATCCGAGACGCTTATGTATTGATTGTGGCGTGGACCTGCTCTGCGATTCCTTATCTACAGTATAATAGAATTGAGTTGCAAATTTATCCATATCCACTTTTTTTATTCAAATATTTGAATGGCAGGAGTACCGGCGCAAGTACAAAACTATCGCTCAGTTTAAGCTTAAATAATTTTGACAGTAGTAGCACTGGGGTTGATCTTATGCATTGTATAGGGCTCCTGGAGGTACACAGATCCAAAAAATGTAGGGATGAAATGTCGCCAGTTAGCAGCGTGGTGGAGGTTATATCCCTCCTGATATTTATTGTGGTTATACAGATGGAGGCTAGGTAGTTCCATTTGTCCTGATATCTGTTTTGTCCATACTTGTAATATAAGCCCACCTGGGCATATATTTTTTCTTTACTATCGGAGCTGCTGACGTCCAAATTTCTGCTGCATAGAGCACCGCAGGGTAAATTACGGTCTGGATATACTTCGTTGTTCTTACATCATTTACGTACACAATTCTATTGGGACGCTGGGCTCCACGGAAAGGGATTAGAATTTTACCTAGTAACCGAACTTTTATGAACTTTTAAACGTGACTGAGTTAGTTGGCGTCAGACGCGAGTTGCGTGGTTTTTCTTTCCGGAAACTCCGGATTTTCGTGCAGCGGACTGGCAAATCGACCACAGAATACATACAACATACTAACGCTTCATAGCGTTAGCTGCTTTGACACTTAATAAACACACGCTGTTCAGATATGGTTTCAACCCCCCTTCCATTATGGTTGTGCCCATGTGCTTCTTTATAGCTGCCAATTTTTGTCTATTGAAGACAGCCCGGCTCTTGAATACGATACCCTGTACCCTGTCCTTTGTGAAGACTGATAAATAGTGCAAGATTTGGTTTTGTGCAATACTGGCTTTCGGTCGAGGGGTCCACAAATTCTGGACCTGAGTGCAATGGTAATGCTTCTTGATGTTGAAAACACTGCAAGATTAAAACTGGGGGAAGAGGATCAAACCCACTTTTGATTTTGAATGCGAAAAGGCTCAGCAGAGCAAAATTCTGGTCTTCCATTGATTTGTACATCTCTTCCACCACGCAGCGGGAATGGCTGATGCCTTGGAGATATGTTGAGAATCAAAGTGAAGTGAGATCCAACGTTCCGCGTGGACCGACCTCAATGGGAATATTTCAGTGGGATTTCAGATCAGCTAGTAAATAATGTCGCTGCTACTGCTATATTGTACGTAGGAGTAGAGTAATAATGGTGGAAGAAGGAACACTACCGACACTACGTTTCGTCAAGGGATTAAATACATTTTCTACATTGATACGGCATATCGAAAAATTTTATCGCTTTATACTTAATCTTTATGAATTTTTCTCAGACGAGAAAATATGTAAAATAAGTGTGTCTATCAGTCTTTTCAAACCCTCACTCATTTTACTTAGATTAATTATTCATTCTTCGAGTTTTCTTCCACTTCGAAAGTGACATTATTGGACATGTCCATCTGATTCAGATTTGTTAAATTGTAATCTCCCATTTGGCTCAAAATCGCTTTGTCTTTCTGTTAAATTCATTTGCTATCTTCATCGATTGGAAAACTGTACAAATCTCTCGAAAGTTGTTTACCTAATCTCCTTTAATTTTAAATTTCAGGTTCCAACCTTCGGTCCATACTCTTTCAAAGGTTTTAGAAGTTGTTCGTACTTTCTAGAGTACTAAAAACTTCTAAAACCTTTATTTATTTGTTTGGACTACTATTAAGAGGTATATAAAATATATAATATAATAAAGATTTCGTATCCCTTTTCATTCATTATTCGCGTACATATTCATTCCTCAGTTTACAAAAATTCGTGTAATGAACTTCTCGTATACACATGACTCCATGACTTTTAACTAAATATAGCAAATGACGGCTAGTCGACCAACAAGATATTCAGTGAATTATACGCACAGCATTGTATTCCAAAGAGCTAAATAACGAAAGCTTAATTTAGCTTGATAATGAAAGCTTCCCACTGAAGCAGCTCCAGATTAACCGTACCAAGAAGGAAAAGATATGGGCACAAAATCTCTATATTTAGTACCACATTTATTTCGATTACCATAAAATATTTGATAATCACAAACAAGCTGTATGATAATTGTAATTAATTGCTCCTATAGCACTAATTTGTTTTCATATGATGGCTTTTAAGGGCTGTGGAACACATGAGTTGTTCCACAGCCTTAAAGTTGCCCATTTTGAACGGGAAAATCCAATGTGGAAATCCACATTGGATTTTCAAAACCGGATTTTTGAAAGATATGCACATACCTAAGTATGCAATGGGTAGTTTGTTATTTTTATTAGATAATACAATAGTTCTTGTTCCTATAATCTCCACAGAATGATAGCTACCAGCATTGAGCCAAAATGTCAACGCATACTGCCGGATTGGTCTAGTGGGTTCTTGCCCAAGAAATAAAAGGTCACGAGTTTGAATGCTCCCTCCGGTATGGGTGCAGTGATTGTCCAATTTTTTATGAGGGATGAAAAAACGGCGTGTTTTTTTTTTTATAAAGTCCAGTTAGTTTATTTCCCCCTCTAATCTTGTATGGTCAGAGAAATATTCCAAAAAAGTGTGGCTGATTTTCGTATTTTTGAGGTTCTACTGAATTAAAAAAAAAGCAAAAATATGATAAGAATTTCATACAACGGTAATGGATTAAAATTTTATATACTTTGTGTCTATGAATTCATGGAAATATATATTTTTTTTTCTTACCAATTACAACAGAAAAGAGACTGCGAAAATTAAAAATTAATCTTCTTTTGAAATCAGCCTGAACAAAGGAAGGTGATTACGCATCGCCAAACAGTGAGCACTCTGCTGAAGAAATTGTAAAGCCTGAAACTTAAGCTAATACAAAGAAATGTTTTTTTCTGGTTTATTTTCTATAAAATGATATTACAAGTCACCAACAAAGGAGGTCACCACCGCTGACAGCACAAAAAACCTCCTTATCGTGAACAAAAAAAGATGAGATGAAGGGACAAGCCACTTTGACCTGAAAGTAAACTTTGCTCCAATTCTTGTGCCGTTTCTTAGAGCCTATTTCTTTCTTTACTTCCTGCCGTGCCTGTTACTAATAAAGGTATTCAGAACAAAAGAATCTTTTCCCCCACCTACGGCCAATTGTTCTGTCAAATATGATCCGACTGTTGCATGCCAAGCAAAAACAAAAGAAAATTCTCTGAAATAAAACTCCACCTCCTCTTCAATGTTACAATAACGATCGGTTTTCAATAATTGACAAACGAACAGAAAACAGAACAAAAGGGGCATTTATAATAGAAGTGGAAATCCAATAAAATTTCCTAAAACGTAAAGAAACGAAATTGATCTATGGTTAGGTATATGAGTCGGTGCAGTTTTTCGCAATATTTAACACTTAGTATTTTATTAAAGGAGGCCTCCGTAGCTGAGTGGTCAGAAGAGGGGACGCAGTAGCACACACTCTTTGAATGAAACCGGGCTTCAAGCCCCTGACTACTAAATGCGGTCGGTCGATCTGCCAATCCCCACTGGATCAGCATGTGAGACTATGGTCCAGTTCCCTCAACATAAATTGTTGAGGAAGCTTCCATCCTGCAGTTTACCGTTGTTTTTTATTTCGTTAAAATTAAGTATAAATTAATTTTAATTAAACTTCACTCTGTGAAACAGAGATGAGATGTTATTTTCGCAACCGGATAACTGCAAATTTTAGAGAACAAAATTAACTAATAAAAATAATAAATAGATAAATAAATAAAAGTAAAAATAATCACATATGTTCACTTCATAGCCCAAGAGAGGCGGCGTACTTACTGATGGAACTGATCAGAGATTGTCAAAAAAGAAAGAAAAACAAAAGAAAAATAGTCAATAAGAGAGTCATTCGCTAATCTGGTAATTCTGTTTAGTGGACTAAACTTAATAACATCTTCGTTGGCAGAGTCAAATCGAAACAGTGTAAGATTCCCAACTTATCTAGGAGAAGCATGAAAGTTGATTTTGCTTAGGATATCAACTGCTTTACAGGTTCCAGTGATTACTTTGGCAGGGAAGGTGATATTAGCAATAACCTTTCTAGTTCTTAAAGGCGTTGGATGAAAGTAATCGTTGAGCAATTCACGATAAATTGAGTGATAAAACAGGGACTGTAGAACATGAGATAAAATAACGGACAAAACATATTTTGGACTGCCTCTACTTTGTTGATTAAACCGATGGTATGAGGATTCCAGATGGGAGAGCTGAATTCAAGGATTGTTAGTACCGTGGTTTTATATAAGATGATAGCATATAGTACAAATTTTGTATATGTATGGTTTTAACCTTATATGTGATTATAAGTTTTAAACCTTTAAAAGTTTTGATGAATCCAAGTACTTGGATTAATCAAATTTCGCATTGATAGAAATCAAATTTTCGCTTTGTAGAAAAGAGTACTCCAAGGCCGTTGACTCGGACCTACCTTTCTATGATTACTTAATTGTGAACGTCTGATTTATGACTTGTGAGACGTTTAGAATGAGAAAGAAATTATTTGCCACTTAGAGGTGTTATCTGACTCACCATTCGGTGAGAACCACAGGAAGAGTTTATTGCGGGTGTATGAAGCAGCTGAGAATCAGTTATATACTTGACAGTTGATAGATTTGTTGGTCACCTAGAGCAACTTCAATATCCGAAGTGTTGATGAAAGGATTTTCACTAATAAAAGCTATGAAAAGCAGAAGGCCAAGGGGGGGGGGGATCTTGGGGTACTCCATGTAGGGAATAAAAGAGTTCATATTACGAGCTTTACATTAAATATATCTTTAGGTTTTCAATTAGTTGCTCATGAGGCACTTTATCCTTAAACTTAGAGATGTCTGTGTAAAAATTGTCTACCTGAATATGATTATCAAGAACTTCATATGAATACTTTGAGAAACGCAAAGGAATTAGTGATCACAGACTTTCCATGGCAAAAAAAACATCGATTCTGATCAATGAAAGGCTTAGCGAATTCGAAAAGTTGTTTATATGCTACAGTGTGAAAGAGATGAGAAACGCTGTTTTGTAAGGATATTACAGTACGCTCGTCACTTTTCTTGAAGACTGGAAGAATATTAACTTGCTTGCTTGAACTGCTTCAGATAAATTCACAGTCTAAGAGTGAAGAGCCGACCAGGCTAGCCGAGTGGGTAAAGTACCTGCCCGGCAACCCAAAGGTCGCGGGTTCGATTCTCGCCTCGGGCTTGGATCAAAGTACTGCAAAAACCTTGGGAGGTGCAATATGGCCACAGAAGCCGATGCGCCAACAACTACCAAATCAAAAAAAAAAGAGTGAAGAAATAAGAAAATATGATTGGTTTAAGAAGAGTGATAGTCTTTTTTCCAAAATAAGGTTGATTGACTTGAGAATCTTCGCTGTAGTCATCGTTTATATTTCTGAACACTGAATTCAAGAGGGTGTGTGATCAAAAGATTGTTGAAGATATCATCTTTGGCTGTTGTAAAATCAGAAAATGAAGCAGATCTGAATTATCCAAAAAAGGTTGGCAATCTCTTGAGCGATTTGGAATTCATCATAATTCCATCCGAAATATGAAATTGTACCTTACTAGTGGATTTATCCTTATGTTTCATTAAGTTCCAGAAAGATTTTATATTTCTGTCAGCTATTAGGCTATCCTGAACTAACTCAGTGTAATTATTGTAAGACTTTAGTATTATTGCTTTTACTTCCTTGCGGATTTCACTGAATATTTGATAGTACTGGCTCTCGCCAGATTGCTTGTACTTCTTCCTGTAGAAGTCATTGAGTTAATCTTCTGAATTTAGCTGGCTGGCTGGTTGGCCGCTGCTCAGAAAGAGCAGCGGCCAGTCAGCCAAACTGAAACTAAACTTTAGAGAACTAGAACTGTATTTGAAGCCACTGGAAGTAGCAATGAAATTAAAAGTGAGAGGAACATGATGAGAATAGAATATAAGTAGGTCTTTGCACACATCTAATTGTATAGAGAAAAATTATAAGATAAAAGTAGGCATCACCTGTGGTAGTAAATCTGAAAAATTGTTCAAGACCACAACTGTGAAGGATATCACAGAATTCTGCTCTGCGGTGATGCAGATCCCAAATTTTCGTATTGAGAATTGAAATCGCCCAAAACCAGTCAATTCAGCAGATTGTATAAGAGGATTAAAAGACTCCAATGAATTTTCTAAATTTTGAAGGTCGTTATTTGATAAAGGGGGAGGAATATGAATTAATTCTAGAACTTTTAAATTGCCGAGATGAAGAAGGCAGTACAGTCATTCAAAATTCGAAAAATCGGGTGCAATTTCATAGAATGTTCTGTCTGAGTGTATAACAGCTACTCCACCACCTCTGGTTCCTCTATCTTTCCTACCGATTGTGTACTGAAAATTTATAAAAACAATATCATAAACTGGTCAACAATATCATAAGCCATTAATATTCTCACTGATTTATAAAATCATCTATATTTAAAACACACCAGTTGGTTTCTCTGCATGAAATTCAACAAGCAGAACAATTCTGCTCTGCTGGGTTGTAATTTTGGATTACTGCCAAGGAACCTTAGAACATAAGTCGTACGTTCTTGTTTATATTTCGGCCCGACCACTAGGCCAGAACAGCTCATAATTAATTCTGCAAGGAATACAATCATTAACGATAACTGAAAGTCACGCGAACATGAATCGCTGCCGATTGGAAAGCGTGTGCATCACTGTATCCTTTGGCAAGACCACTCGAGTACTCCGGGCTTTGTGTTCTTGTCTGTAAAGTACGTGCCTTCTAAGATGCCAAGCTATCTCATAATGGGATGAAAAACTCGAGAAAAATTTTGCGGGGATGAAGGAAAAACCCTCATCGAGTCATCAACGGATTCAAACCCACTTTTTTTAAAAATAAAAAGGGTTTGAACTGAGGACTGAATCATTTCATAGCTACTACCCTGCAGCAGAAGCACATTCTAAGGAAATGATTTCATATACTCTCACTCTAAATGAAAGTCCTAACCCAGGTAATGTGGATTAGCATTTCAGCAAGATTTCAGTCAGAGAACTCGTAGAAAAATTATTACCATTGTCATACGCAAAGGTCCGCAGCAATTAGCTCAAATCTTTCGCAAATCTATTTAGTATGATTTAGAAAACTATACCGATCATATATAGAAAACTGAGTATTCTAGATGGGAAGGGCATGGTACGTGATCTGCTATAAATTATTGCCAATCCTCATCCATTTAGGAGAAACCCATAACAAAATTACTGCTTGCCCCAACGATAAATCATATATCAGATACAGAGGACACGCAACGCTAGGCATCGTTATGACCAACGAATGAAAATAAGCAGAATTATGCAGGCTGAATCGCGATGTATATTTAATATACAACACGGACATCGCGACAGCTCAGTCGCACCATGCCTAATACTAACGCCCAGCAATCAACAAGAGGAGTCATTCTATTATATATAGCAATCATGTCACAGGGTTTTGAATTTTGTATTTGATCTTACGGACTACAAATAGAAAGATCTGTATAAGATTATTTCTGTTTTATGCGGACAGTTACCCATTTTAAAATTATATTAATATGAACTATACGCTGAAAGTAGTAATATACAAGATATTTCATGAAACAGAACAATCTGTGTACAGGGATATTACAAAAAGAATTGAACACTTTGTAAACAATTTATTATGAGTAAACTAAACGAGGTTCAAAAACTAAAGTCACATTTCTTGAATGGATAACTAAAAACCTTTTCCTAATCTATAAGTGTGGGCTCCATGGGTAACCCGGACCACCACACCCAAACAATAATGTGAATTCGCCCTGTACCTTTCGTAAGGTATCTGTGTCAAACGGATTTCACTGTTTGACGAAGCCTGTTTTTGAGTTCTTGCAGAATGTTTGTCTCAAGAATAGACAACACAAATTGCATTTTTTTCAACAAAGAAAAGGAGAGCGAATCTTACCGTTGGATAATATTTTTTTATTGAAGTGTTCGATTCTTTTGTAATAACCCTGTATCGCTCTCTTTAAATGTTATTAACAAGACTTTATTAATTATTATTAACAAATTATTATTAAATTATTATTATTATTAAAAACAAATTATTATTATTATTAACAATTATTATTAAATGTTATTAACAAGACTTTATTAATTAATTATTAACTCTTTATTAATTATTATTATTTATTTATTTAATTTTTGTTTTTATCATTGTTTTGTTCGGATTTTTTTTTTTTTTTTTTTTTTTTTTTTGGCTGGTGCAGCATAAGCCATAGGCTTTCTTGCACCATACGGCCGTTACTAATACTAATACTAATACTAATACTAAGACCTTATGAAAGTCGTCAAGCGCCTTTCCTTTCCAGCAAATGCTCAGTTGATCCAAGTGACTTTCCTGCTTTTCAAGGTAAAAACATGCAATGTATATGTCATCAATCTACTCCTCAGCATTTTAACAAAATACTCATACTCACTCACTCACTACTGTTTCCCTAATAGGAGAAAATATCTCCATTAAAAAATCTAATATTAAAGAAACCGAGAATGAACTCATCTGTCCATGTATAACATGTCCATAAATTGTGTGTTCCTTGGTCAATGCCTGTATTTCTGGACAAAAATGCAACCTTCCGGAGAGACTTGCTGTCCACGCCTGAGACCAACTAACTCAACCACAAGATTCGAACCAAAGACTTTTGGAACAAGTATGGGGAGAACGATGTCTGTAGGTAGCATAAGGGTTAAAACCACTGTGCTACACTGCGCCATTTGGGGTGTTAATATCATCCTGCGAAAGTATTGCCTCATACGTGGATGACTTAGAAATGTTTATTTAATGTTAGATTGCAAAAGAAGTCGGACGCTCGCAATATTGATTGTAAAATAGGTCCCATAGTCTCCTACACAGCAAGATTACTAGTAGATTACTCTACTAGTAGAGTAAACTGCTAAAATGATATTCACCAAAAAAAAAAATGCATCGACTCGGGGTACCAATCATTAGTAACAAAGCAACACTATCTTAGAGTTATATGGGGTGAGCATCTCTTTAGCTCAGCATTTCGAAACAACGCAAAAAAGAACCCTAGCTTATTTTTTTAACAGGATGTAAGGAATTTGTAGGAGTGAAAATTTTAAAATTCATTACTGAATGTATTGCAAGGTGTGGCTCATCCTTTTGGTTGTTACTTTGGTTGAGCCAAGTACTCCGCAAACTGTTTACCATCTCAAGATGGATCCTATGTGCCAATAAGGACTGTGGAAGCACATACTGAGCAAAAACTATAGAATAACTCTAGTTATTATATTATTATACTATACTCGCCGGACGTGTCTTCGATCGCCATGCTCGCCCACAGAAAAAGGATGCTAGGACCTTATATAACGCTTAACAGCTAGCAGCGAAATCTACAGAGGACAATTCCCACCAATACAATCAGTTTTATTATTAGAATTAGCCATAGCGTGCAAGGAAGCTATAGGCTTTTGCTGCACCGGCGATCAAAAAAAAATTAAAAGGTAGATAAGAAAATAGACAAATTATGCTCTTCCCTCATCAAGTAAGTAATAACTATCCAGTTGATCTTTGAATTTCTTTATACTGCCAGCCTCAACTACCTGCGCAGGTAACTTGTTCCAGCAAAGAACAACTTACTGGCTAAAAGAAAACGTCTTACAATCTAGCCTAAACCTCTTTCCCTGCAATTTTAATTTATGGCACCTAATTCTGGAATTCTTTATAACAGTGAAAGCTTTTTTGAGACTTGGATAAACAGCGAGAATCTCTGCACTGATAAGAATATAAGACCAACCATCCTCCAAGAAATGTACCAACTAATTAACTGTTGACCTCTGATACATTGTCAAAAGATGTCAAAAGGGTCTCCTGAAAATACGTATAAGGAATCCTGTGCTTCATATATGTTTTCTTGCAACATAATTAGGGAAAGAGAGAGTTAATCTTTATTGTACTTCACGGCTATAAGGCCAAGGGTTTACAGCCTCCCGATAGAATACGTGAACAATTTAACATCGAGATAAGAGCACCAGCTCAATCAGACTGAAGCAGGTGCAAGGTACAGATGATTATAGTCCTGCTAGTCATATTTTTTTTTTCTGGTATGTCCGGTCAACGGCGAATTTGTTCAGGTCGGCGTCAAGTGCCTGACTTTACTTGAGCATCTGCTGAGGGAGGAACCTGTCCGAGAGATGGAGTCGTGCTGAACGCGGGTAGAGCTCGGGATTGGCCCTTAGGGCAGCAGGGGGGGGAAGCCTCCAGCCACAGTTATCTCAGAATGAAGGTTTTGCAATTATTTCTTTTATCATCTTGACTGTTGTTAGGAGGCGTTGGTAGTCGATTAAGGTGGGAGCCATGGAATCCCGAGAGAGTTGGCAAGCTGCGTGGTGCGAAGCAGAGCTGGAAGGTTGTGCTTCCTGTTGGCCCACTTTAGGAGCCAGAATTCTGCTGCAAAGAGTAGTTTCTTTATTGACGGTGCCGCCGAGGCCCAAATTTCAGCAGCATAGAGTGAAGTTGGAAAGATAACTGATCTTATGTACCTCACGGTTGTCTTTTTTATCGGTGATATGTAGATGTTGTTACTTTTTGATCTCTCTCTATTTGTACGCATTCCTATTTGATTTCCTGCTAAGACTAATTTCCAACCTCGAGCCAAAAAAGTACTAGTATCGCGTGCTATACAATGTATTGTATAGCACGCGATGTATTGTACAATGTATTGTATAGCACGCGATGTATTGTACAATGTATTGTATAGCACGCAATGTATTGTATAGCACGCAATGTATTTATTGTACATGTACTGTACAATGTATTGTACATGCCTGCAATAAAAAGTTCAACGATAATGATAGTAATAAAGTTCACAAGATTAAAGTATCTTATTCAGCCGATGCTGCACATACTTCATAAAATCTATCTCTTATTCGCTTAGTCTAATACAAGAAATTGTGAAAAGTTAAAAACTAAGAAACAAAAGATAACTCTCCTCAGTAAGGTGTACCTTTGAACGGTGAATTGTCATTTCATTAAAAATCAATTGAATTACTTAAGGAAAAATGTCAAGTCAGGAGCTCGAACTAATATGTAAATTTTAATAGAAATCCCGTTCTCAAGTATTATAAAGCATCCAAACTTAGGCGCATGGTATTTGCTAAAAAGTGGTAACATGAAAGCGAAATTAGAGGAATTCATAAATATTTCGAATTCTGTTTAAGAGTTTACAGTAGGCAAGAGTAATTCTGTTTACCACAACATAATTGGAGTAATTTTTGGTTTTGGATAACCAACGCCATGATGGTTATCCATTCAGACACATCAACGCTTGATGTGTCTGAATGGTCAAGCAGGGAACACAATAGCACTCGCGTTTGGACTAGTCATTCCTCGAATCCACACGACTGCTAATCTGTGTAATACGTGAAAGTATTCTTGTCAAAATGATTATTTGTAAATTCCGTGATCTGTGTTAGTTCCAGAGTACAAAGAGGACATTTATTTATTATTATTTCAGTTATGCTAGACACTGTTCTAAATGTCGTCAACCTTTCTGTACTCGGAGTCTTGAGCGTTCCCAAAGAAACTCGGTTTCGCCTTCCGAATACGTTCAGCATTTCTCCATATGCTACTGTGGTAGGATTTTACGCGTATCGGTGACCTAGAGCATATTACGCCATTGTGTATATGCCTGAACAAGTGTGTTCAAGACCATTTGCAATGGGGTAAACCGGGAATAGCTCACTGGTGGACCCTACTTCCTCCGCATGAGATTAGCTAACTACAGCCTCGACTGAAGAGGCATTTAGAAATTGCTCCAGGCTATGACAAGACTCGAATTAAGCCCCTCTTCAAATGAGTGTCAGAATAGCGAACCCACTCTACTATCATGGAGGATTTCTCCATATGTAATTGGCAACACATCGAGAAATGCATTTTTTTGCAGAATGCTTACGATTTCCATTTATCTGCATCTTAGCAGCAACCACGTGCATAACTTTAGATACTCATAGCTCTATAACTCTTGGAAATGGGATAAATACGCATGTACCACTTTCGACTCTAAATCACCTTGAGTCGAAAATGGTATAACGACCTCCCGAAGTTTAACTATCGTTTCGCTGTGCAGCTTATACATACTATATTCTACAGTATACATATGGTTGGTTCTAATGTATGCATTTCTCAAAGGAATATTTGTGAAAGTAGTCAAAAGCAAATAGAGAGTCCTGTTTTAACTGCGTATCAGATGTTGACCAACCAACAGAAAACAAGTTCTCGTGCTACGAATTGCATTTATCAATCTCATTCGCACACTTCATAAAACTGTTAATCAACTCTAGCTTTGCAACTTCAAATAAATGCTTTAACAGAGCTCCAATAACATTCTCAGTCTAGAGTTTCAAGCGAGATGACACAGCATATTTTACTACAGCAAGATCATGAGTTCAATGAGTAAATCATTTTTCAGGGTGTAAGCCACTTCGCAATAAGTTGACAACTAGAGCTCGCGAGATTATTAAATCTAAAGTCAAACGCTGACACGTATATTTGATAATTTATTGCCCCTCGCGAAAACATTACTTTGACAGCTAATAATTATAACCAGACTCCATTAATTAATGGTGAAGTGTTTCTTCGTGTGTACATTTCTATCCGATCATGGAAGTGCTCATTAATTTTATACGTTTTTCCATTGTAAACCAAAGCTTGAGTAAATGCTAGCATTCGGGACCTCATTTGAATAGCAGCAGTAGCTGAATAGATTAACTACAAGAATGCCTGAAACAGAATTAATGATTCCTTTTTAAAGAAAGGCTTTGTCGAAATCCAACATCACTAGGAATGCAACAGTCAAAGTACACGCATTAAAATGTAAGAACTTATAACCTGTTGGTAATTAGGAGCAATAATTGCATTATGGACAAAGAACTGCAGCTTAAGAAAATATATTACTTTTCTTCCTTACAATGCAACTGCGAATGGTGTGGTTAGTGTGGGCGTTTCAAATAATTTCCCTCTTATTGCAAAATGCATTGTTTATTGCCAGCAGTCAGATCAGATACGGGAACAGCCACTTCAAGCTTGTATTTAACATGGCAGCCCGCACACATCGACTGTTCCGGAAGAACCATTCATCACCTGTTTCCGCCACCTTTTAGTGATGAACTTAAATCACACGGTGTGATGTAAATTTTGTTTCGAATAGGAGCCACACAACGCGCTTGACATAACTGCGATAAGATGATCACGTGGTGTGCTAATCACCATGGAATCCTGCGAGAGGGAAATGATACTTCCTCCCCCTTTCGTTCCGTGCCTAGGTTAAATTTAAACCTGTGATAACAGCAGGGCTGGAAAACTTCTCATTCTAATGACTTTAATGATAGGAGCAGTTTTATACTGGGTGGAAGGTTTTATTTTACGAGCAGCGAGAACGAGGCGTTGTTACAACGATTTGCCACCGTTATCTTTCGTTAACTAGCTGCTCATCTGTGTTCTAAGAGAAAAAAAGATAAAGTCGTAGTTAAAGGGGAACCGCACGACAAGTAGTTAAGAAAGATGATGTTATCTTTAAAATCACCAGGCCTACTTGCACCCAGAAAGCAGCAATCTCAAAAGAAACACTAAAATGGCCCATTAAATAAAGTCGTCCATATTCTTTAAGGAATGCTTAATGTTAGGTGTGATTTCGTAATCGTCCTTCATTACTTGAGATACGATTACCATTATTTCCAACGCATTGATTAATCTTAAGTTTGAAGCAGCGAGCGAATTCTTTCTTTTATATACCTTGTTCATATCTGCTCTTCTATTGTTACTGTTTATGAAAGTCATATGATCTTCTTCTTCCATTCGCATTAAGGCGACATTCTTGTCAAATGTCCAAGCTTGTTATAATGCCCTGACCAATGGTTCGTGTTTAATTCTTTCTCCATTTGACCCGAAAAATATTCTTGGATATTAAACATCAGTTTCTTAACACACTAATAGACGCATATTTCGGATGAATTCGGTGAGATGTTTATGATAAGAGCTGAGGGAGCAATGTCCATGAGCATCAGTAATTGTGTTTGCATAAAAGCTAAAGAAGCTTCCGTAGCCGAGTGGTCAGGAGCGGGAGTGCAGTACCAAAAGCTCTTTGAGTACACTGGGGTTCAAGCCCCTGACTGCAAAATATGGTCGATTTGCCAATCCACACTGGATTTCCGTGGCAGATTATGGTCCATTTCTCTCAACATGAATTGTTGACGAGTCTTCCATTGTGCAGTGGATGGATAATGGCTTCAGTTTAAGAGCTAAAAAAAAAAAAAATTCAAAATCGAAATACCGGGAATAGAATCCATATGATTCCTCTTAGGTCTTCGCCTGAAACTAAGTAGTTAGAACCAATTTAAAAAAAAAGTCTTTTTGGAGAATTTCTTTATTCTGAGAGAGAGGAGAATCAAATCCCTGAACAGTGATCAGTAGCAATGCTACTATACTATCACGGCGAACTATTTTCGATGAGCTGTTAAAACTGAAAAGGACAAGTAGATCCTTTGAGTTGGGTTTGGGTTGTTACAGAAAATGGTCGAGGCAACCATGAGACGTCTATATATTGCATTTATTATCTGATCCGCTTGGCTGCATTGCGACATGATGAAAAACCAGAGTTTCCGGGTTGAGATCAACTAATTGGGTCTCGGTGTGGAAAAATGCTCAAATAATTTACTCCTGTCCCTGGGCATAATAAAAGCAACTTCAAGCAGTAACTTTTATTATTCAACTTCAGTCAGCAACGAAAATCGAACTAAGTTCCTTTCTATACGGTGCAAGAGAGCGGCGTTGCTATCTATTCCGTTATCTGTGAAGGCTTCAAGATGGAAATATAAATAATGGTGCTGAACGTTATCATTTTTGTGTCGGTGATAAGAGTTAAAAGAGTGCCAACAGTAACAAGACTGTAACTTAGTCCCTGTCAGTTTTCTGTACCAGTACCATTCAGAGTCGAAAGCTTCGTACTAAATCAAGGTTATGTGAGGTTCGCAGCGGATCATTCAGCGGAAATTGAATTCCTAGAGATTAAGTTGTATTTATCACTATTTACATTCAGCCTTACTAAGCGCCAAGTTAACTTGTTCCATACTAAAATTTTAAGAAGCATACTTTATGCTCTGAATAGAATGACACGTTTTTCTACATTCTTAGCAAAAATATTTTTATGTAACTTTTTGCTTTAAAAGTGTGCGCAAGTTGAATCAAGGGAAGTAGTAACTGTATCCCTCTGAAATGAATGCTTAATTTTCATTGGTGTATGACGTTCCTGAACTCTAAAGTGCAGTAAAAACATATCATCCTAACGTTAAGAAAGAGTTCACTGCTGGATTTTTTAGCACTTCCCGAAGTTACATGATCTTACAAGGATCGGGTAAACTGGTGTCAGAGAAGTTCCAAGGCCTGTTTGTTTTAGGATAAACCAAAAATAGGAAATAAATTTAAAAATAAACCTTTCACCAATGACAGATAGATTAACTCACTCTATGATTAAAAATCAGCATATACTAAGCGGCAAACCAACTAAGGCTATAAGGCGACAGTATATTGTCTGTAACTGCATGTAGTCTTGCAGTTACAGGTAATTTTCTCCAAAGCAATATCTGTTTCCATTCAGAAACAGATATTGCTTTGGAGAAAATTACGACACCAACCAGTGTCTGTGTGCGAGGCGCAGCGCACTCGCACACACACACACACACACACACACACACTGGCATATACAAATAGGTATAACAGGGAAACACAGTCATCAATAATAAGATTAATAATGCAGTGCGCGAATTAACAACAAAACTTTAAGCAGTACATGCAGATCAGAGTACATAAAACAGCGTGAGGTTAAATTTTTACTAAATTTTTTCTTAGGTAAGTTTCAGTAATGATTTGTAATTTATGACAGATTTCTACCAGATTTTTACAAGCAGTATTAATTAATTATATATATATATATAGCCTTTTTTACAGTAACGTATAACAAAGTGAAGCTAACAATACAAATGGACCAGTTGAAATATACTGGTGTGCAAAATTTAAGGACCAGTCAGGTTTTCACCTAACTAGGAGTGGCCTCGATATGGGAAAAGCATACCAAAGGAATCTCGTGAGGTACAGAAATTATGAAGGAAACAACACTGACACAACAACGGAAACAAAACGGTACAGAGGGACTTTATTCAAAAATGGCAACCTAGCACTGGCTGCCATGAAACAGATATATCACTGCCAAACAAAGGTAATAAGTGGTCCTCAGTAGGAGATATGGACACCCCTAATGTCGATGCACGCTTTGCACCGCCTGTCCATACTTAGAACAATGTTGTTGGTAAGTTCTTGCGGTAACATCGTCCATTCCTCTGTCAGCTCCATCTTCAGCTGGTAAACATTTTCTAGTGGGTGTGGGTGTGCCGCTAGGCGTCTCCCCAGAGCGTCCCATATCTGTTCGACCGGCGGAAAGGGCAGGCCAATCCATACGAACAATGTCCTCACTTTCCAAAAGCATATCAATAGCTGCAGTGCGTTGGGGTGTGGCGTTATCATCCATAAACAAGAACTCGGGGCCAATGGCACCTCGAAACAGACGCACATGGGGAAGCATTACCTCAGTACAGTAGCGTGCACCGGTTACAGTACCGCCATTTTGTGGTTGTAACCTTTAGAAATAGTGTTGGTCCTTAAGTTTTGCACACCAGTTTAGAATGTTTTCTCCCCATTTATACACCGGACGACATTTTGCATACAATGCATGTTTACAAGCATATATTAGCCAGACAGTGGTCGTATTTCTCTAAGCATATATTGCCTATAGTCCTTATGGGTCGAGTTTTTCTTAGCAGATTATGGACTCTTTTGATTCGGTTCACACCTGTCTTCCCCGTGAAACCTTGTTTCATTGTGCAAAGTGAGTGAAGGCTCTGAGGGGACAAAGGAGAATCGCCTAACCACATTTATCTCATGTACTGCATCTTGTTTGAAAGTCCTTCTAGCTCAATTGAGAATGCAAATTCCGACGTGCCACGGGGCGATGACCTCGATTTTGGATACCACCCACTTGAAGAGCCAATATTACCCCAGCATAGAGACGCTTCACGGTAGCGAGGGCTGCAAATACCGAGATTTCGACGCCATAAACTTGAAAAACTGAGGTCTGGGGATCGTTTTGCAGGTCTAATAGGCCTGTTAAAACTGCAAAATAGGTAAACTGATCACAGAATAATATGCAAACAATTTACAGACACAATATCATGGTCAGTTGCCTTCACTAAAATTCTAAACAACCCGATTATCTATATATAACATTTCCGATTTGTTATTTTTAACAAGTGTGTTTTGAGAGAGAAATCTTAGTTTCCAGGCTGATAATTCTTACTTCAGACCGACTAACTCAGCAGCACATGAAAACCCTAATCAATGACTTGGTTCGTACGCATTTCTATGTGGTATTCACGCACTGACCGACTAATCCAGCAAGTTCTGCTTTTCTCGTTGGACAGCTTGTAATCACTTTACTTAAAAAAATTGGAAAGTCCTAACATTGTCCAAAGGAATATTTACTTTTCTTTTGCTTGTTTATTGTTTACTTTTCATATAAGTAGTTTACATTTTGGCAAATAAAAATACTCTCTAAGGTTTTGTAACATTTTCTAACATTGATTATTGTAAAACATACTTACAATGAAATAACTACATCAAACTATAAATGTTTGCTGGTTTTCCAGAGTACTCTTTTGCCGCAGAAAGGGACAGGAATGTTTAATAACATCATTTTCTTAATAGGTATGCACGTATGTAATTCTTTCATTACAGTAAAGTTTGTAGAAAGTGAAAAACTTGCGTTAAAATTCCTCTAAGTTCATCTCATTACTTAATGGACCGTTGAGACGTACTTCATCTAAAGAGTCATCTATATCGATTGCAATTCTGAGATGTCTGCTACGATGTAAAGGATTTCGCGCAGATGCTGACATGAATTAAAAGGCTTTACGCTTTGAAACGGGTAGTTCAGGAGGATTAATCAATTTATTACAAGCATGTGAATTTAAGGCAGCTAAAGACCCATTAATGAAGATATCGAAATGGGTTTTCAAATGCTGTTTTTATCCCCAGAAGGAATATAAATTAATGTTTAAGATAATTGAAATCCAAAAAAAAAAACGTTTGAAAATTGCAATAATAATGGTGAAGCTTAAACTTTCAAACGCGATCTAACTGAGAACATTACTTGTGTTTAGTTTTGGTTATTTCATGGCTAGATATTCCTGAAGTACAGGAAAGTGGCAAACCCCCTCCCCCTCACCCCCTCCATAAAATTCAGATTCCAGGAGTGTGCGAAACATCTCAAAAGTACTTCATTTGTTCGATTATGATCGAATAAGATGATTCTTTTTCTCCCCTTTAAATCAACTGATATAAAAACCTGATACAATAATTTTTAGAACTTTATTTAATAAATAATTTCTATAAATACATATTTACAGGCACGTAAACATATATTAGACAGTCATATTACGCCATATTTCTTTAATCATATGTAGCCTATAATTCATATCGGTGGCGAATATTTCTTAGGGTGGAGAGCCTGGCGTGGATTTTTTTTCTTATCGCAATTTATGGCTAATCTAGATGAAAACAATAAATGAAACGTGTGCGTTTCTTCTGCAGTGAAAAAGTTCAAGGTCGGTGCCAAAGATGCAAATACACACAGGCGCTACAAATATAGCGGTACCCATTAAAAGTATCTCACTGACTGATATTATATAAAAAAAAAATGAAATGTTTATTTAGCTATGGAAAATGTTCGAACAGCTCGCGAGGACCATCTTTCATATTAAAGCTTAATTTCTAATATGAAGTTAAGTCCTATGAAGTTAACTCCAATATTTTGATATTATTAGTACCTGCCAGCGCATCAAACCTCCATTTCGCATAAAAGAAAATGAAACCTGAAGCTGCTACTGGATACACATTAAGCAGTCTGTACTTATCACACAACGTATCACTACAAGCCGCTTGAGGACTTCAACAAAATTATAAAATGGGCATCATTTATCATGTGATGCAAGCTGTTGAGTTCACGTAATCCTCAGAAGCACTCTTCCCACACAGCCTTCGTGCTGCTATCGAAATCATTTTTCTACAAAACAGCAAGCGATTATTTATTAAATACTACATAAGACGCTTGGTTTCGCACGAGTTGCAGTAATAAAAGCCTGACCCCTGAGATGTTCCAAACGGGAAAAGAACATCTAACCAATATTTCTTTCATTTATTTGTAAATTTGTGAAGTGACGTTTATGGCGTGCCAGTCTTTCATTTATGATATCACAAAAACTTGGTGTAAGTTAACTTAGAGCAATGCGAACTCCATGGGCGAAGGTAAAGAAGTCAGACACTGCGCTTGCTAATTTTGGCGAAAGATCATAACTTAATTACCCTAACGAAATCGAAAATCCTTCACTTTTTAACTTTGATATCTGCAGACAATAATGATGTCCTTTTATAGAACATATTACTACTAATTACAAATTAGAAATTTTAATAGCTTATGAATTATTTAATACTTTAGAAAATGACAACACGCAGAAACACAACCTCAGGATTTTCTTAGTACTAATGCAAAGTTTCTGGTGTCTAGGTCACGTGGTCTTAGAACCACAACACGCTATTATATTCAATGTGAAAATTACAGCTGGAGAAAGAGATAAGTTACCCATCGAGGGTCTCCACGAAAATAAAATAAAATAGCATCTTATTTGCAGTTAACATGATTAGATCAATTCTGATTTTTACCCAATTTACCATAAACACTTTCAATGTACAATATTCATTCCCTCTGATTATCTTGTGCCATACTCGCCCATAACCATCTCTGCAATCTGCAGAGATTGCAGAGATGGTTAAGAATTCCATTTTCCGATGGTTCGGGCATAGTAATCATTGATACACTCCTAAACATTAGTTTAGTTATTTGCATTATTTTGCTTTGCAGAGTAGTCTATCTTCAGCGAAGTAACTAACACAACAGTCGAGTTTTTCATTAATAGTACTACACAGACTTAGCAGAAATATTATGCACTTCAGAAAGCAGCTTCAAAGGCAACACTATATAACAATATTAGCCGCACAACTGCCTTTTTGTTCGTTTATTAATATTATATAATTTCGTAATTATAACTGCTTAACGGCTGAAAATTTCATTTATCTGTGGTGAATACAGCCGCTTTAGCGAAAAACCTTACTACGAAATTGTAAATCGTAATCATAAATCCTTGGGCAAGCGGCCATAAGAACCTTTAAGGCATCCTGTTGGTAGCCTGCAATGGCGTTTCGAAGCAGACACGGTGTTCATGCTGAGATAGTGTTCTTAATCTTAATAAAGTCGCTAATGGCTAGGTTTGCTCGCAAGGCTTTCGTAGTTGCCAGACTCCAGTGTTGATGGATTGGCTTCTGGCTATGGCTGATGTATTACGTTAAGTATCTGGCAATCTGCTGCTCACAATATACGTGATTGATTCGGTCTGTTACAGTTAGTTACGTGCCATTGACGTCACCCATCACCGTTATCTCAGTCCTGTATCTACACGCGATGACCCCAAAGGACATTCTATCACCTGTCGCGACGTTTTCTTCTTATTTTCTCCGCTAAATGAGTGTCTCGAGTCACTATTAAGAGTGACGTGAAGTCATGCAATGCCATTCCAGCACATTAAGCCTGGCCCAAGTTTCTTATATATTTATTACAGATCTTTCTAGGGACTCCACCCTCGATCCACGAATACTTCGCACAACGAGCAAAGAGCAACAATTTACTTGGTGTTCTCCGCATTCAGCAATATCTCAACTCTGTTTTATTATTCTGAAAGGAAATGGCATAGTCCCCTCATACAATTTCACAATATTTTTAATGCTGAACTATTTCAAATAGTTCAGAACTGGCACGCAACATTGCGTGCAACTCAATTTGAAAATATAGTGCGCATTCGTAGTGCCTTTATTACCCCTTGATAGGAAGTGTAAGAAATAAAGTATGGCAAAGAGACCGACCATCCACAAGTAATTAAAATTAATACATTTTAAAAAGAAAATACAGCGGATGTATCAATATTCAAGGGGATTCCCTCCCTACCTTTTTATACCGGTGGGCTCCACCGGCGATTATTTGAGGGTTCTTGATTTCATTTTAGGAGCTACTTATCACTGTGGCTATTACGTACAGCAGATATTATTATGACGTATTATTTTATATATAAAGTGAACACATAAACAAATAAACATTACACTGAACAGAAAAAATAAATGAAAAGAAAAAGAAGCATGGCTAAAATCACACAGATAAAGAAATTTATGTAAAATTTTGATACTTTTTTGGCACAAATTTAAACAAATTGGTTTGAAATTTCCACTGCTATAGAAACTCCTAATAACGAACAACTGAATGGTAACATCACTCAGGTGTTTGGCAGATAAATTACATCTGTATTCAGAATTTACACTGTTTCGTTTCCAGGAAAGCGAATGTTTCAAATTTCGAAGGTAAGTAAAATCGAGATCGGGATCTCTATGTTGGAGTCCCCCTTTATAGAAATGGCGACATTTAGCAGATGTTTACAACTAGAAAGAAAAAACTGGCAATAAGGACTATAACAAGAAATATGCTAGAAATTATCATACGAGGAGGGGTTCAAAAAAATAACTGTATTCACCAGGAAGTGGCTGTGATAGAAGGTTGAAACGAATACCATGTATTGCACTTTTTAAACTTAGCCACCAGACAAAATGATACATTACTGCCACCTCTCAATACACTTTCGCAGACCAATGTTGTAGAAGTTCTCTGACTATCCTTCAAACCACAACTCGGCAGCAGAAATCAAGCCACCATCAACAGAAAAATATTTTCCATGAAGAAAGCACTTCAGGACAGAAAAGAGAAAAAAATCTGAGGATGCAAGATCGCGGGAATAAGTAGGATGCGGCAATGCTTCAAACCCACATTGGTGAACACATTGCAGTATGCAAGGAATGAGCACGGGCATTATCATGGAGTAGGCACACACCTTTTGACAGCTTTCGCCGTTTTTTTTCTTTTAGAGCAGCATGTAGCTGATTATACTTCGCCACCACACTACAACCCTTTTGAAAGCAATCTATTAGTATTACACCACGCTAATCCCAAAAATACTGATAGCATCACCTTGCTAGCACTTTGGTTGCACCTTTGCCTTTTTGGGGGATGGTGATTCTGCATGCTTCCATTGTTTTCACATTTCTTTAGTTTACGGATCCTAATGATGGATCCAAGTTCCATCCATGATGATTAGCCGTGAAAAAATCTCCTCTTGCTTTTCTTGGCACATCGACAACATTTCTTATGCCCTTTCCTTCTTATGGCAAGGGATCACAAATCTGGGAACCCATTTAGCAGGCACTTTATTCGTATGAATCTGTTGATGGATGATATTCCCCACAGACCCTACGCTGTAATGGAGATCTGCAGCTAGTTCTTTGACGGTAATATTGCGATCTTCCAGGATTAATGCCTAAAGTTTTGCAACACTCTCTTCTGTTACAGCAGTTTCTGAGCGTTCTGGGATTTCTTCGTCATGCACTGAGGTTCTTCCACATACGAATTGTTTATATCAATGTGCAACAACACTGTAATCTGGGCAGTCTTTTCCATAAATAGCGACTATTTCTTCGTAGATAACTCTGGGTATTTTCCCTTGCAGAAAGAAGGACCGAATCATTGCTCTGTATTCCACTTTATCGATTGTGGCAATTCACTTCATTCAGCGCCAAAGAGGAAAAAATGACTTGACAAATCGAAACCAAAATTTGTGTGGTCGATATAGAGATTTCAAAGTATCAAACAAAAAAAAAAAACGCCTGTATTTCAGAAAAAAATATTAATGATGTTTGAATACAGCTGTAAGAGTTTATCTGTGTTAAGAGATAAGAAATATTCTACGTTAAAACTGGCTGGCTTTTAATCGCAGGTCATGCTCAAAGTTCAGTAATAAGTGGTTGGAAATAATAATTAGTTCAATCTCAGGTAATATGATCATAAAGTATGAGACTCGGAATGGGCATAAATGAGCATAAAGAGGTAGTCATTAGATCTATGACAAAAAAAGACCAGTTAAGTTTGAGGAAAACATTTTGATCTTAAAATCCTTTTCACGTTGGGCAATGATGAGGGTTTCGCGTTTCGCAGTTCAGTTGGATGCTAATACCAATGACTTTAGGCGCAACAGCAAAAGGAAAATGGAAACACCACACTATTTCGAAATGCTTCGATTGAACATGCTTTGAGTATGTCAATCGAAGCATGTACATTTTCTCTTTAAGATAAAACTGATAACTACAGAAAAAAAAATTCTCTAATCGATTATGGCAGACTTCAATTTAAAGCAGGGGTACGCAACCTGTCGATTACGGCAGCAATGCGAGAAAAAAAAAGCGACAACAACAAAATAAATGCAATTAAAATTTAAAATAAAAATCGACCAATTAAATTTTCAAATAAACATTCTGCAACGAATCTCTGATAACGAGTTTGGTAACTTCATAAATTTCAGCTTGAAATGGGAATAATAGGGTTCGTGAAACATTTCAACTGAAATGTCTGTTCTCAGCTGAGGAACGTTGGGGTCTCTTGGGCGATGTGCGAGTAGCTACCAGAGTAACAAGTGTTGCGACCAAAGCTCTTTTAGGGTAATGCACTTAAGTGAATGGACGTTTTAGCCGGATGCAGGAGGGTTTGCAGCTGCGAAAAAGCACGGCAGTTGGAAAATTGTCCGTGAATCTCGGGTTGTGGGCAGAATTTGCAATTTCGCAATTGGTTTTTGTGTGTGATATTCAATGTTCATAAAGGATTCCATCGAATAAGTATTTAACCAGCATGAAGGATGATAATTTGGAATAGTATTCAAAGTGGCTATTACCGATTATTCACCGGGCATTAAACAACTAGAAGAGAAAAAAATCTTGCAAATTAGTGCTATACATTCTCAAACCTAATGTATCTAGCCTTTACTAAAGCTTTTGATACCGTCCCTTATAGAGGGCTGCTATATAAACTGAAAGAAGATGGAGTTTCTCTCTGGTAAAATACTGCGCTGAATCGCAAGCTGGCTAAAAGATAAGAAGCTGTGGGTTGTCACAAATTGGTCACTTTATAGAGTGGATCAGAATAACAAGCGGATCCCCTCCCATTTCCTATTTCTAATTTTCATAAATGATATTGAGGAGGGTATCCAAGGGAAGCTGTCAAAATTTGCTGATGATGAAGACGGGAAGAGTGGTTAATAATTCCAGTCAGGCGATAATACTTCAAGAAGACTGGACTGATTGCATACTATCCGAAAAATGGCAACTAAAGTTTGATGCTTCTATATATAAGGTAATTCATTTGGGGAACAGAAATCCGGAAGTCAGGTTTAAGCTAAAGGGAGAAAAGATAAAAGTGGTTCTAGACGAAGAAGACCAACTTGTTATGATACAATATGACATGAAATTTTCAGTGCACCGTAAAAAAACTGTAAAAAACTCGGTAGGCACATGGTGTTTTGTGTATGAGTTACAAGACCTTGTTTAACTTAGGCTTTTGCATCCAGTGATAGGTGATATTTATTCTCTGCCTCAACCATTCCTTCGACCTTGGGGTAAGTAGTCCGTTGAAGCGATTTTTTCGGCTTTTTTTTTCCTTCGCGGCGGGATTCGAACTCGCGTCTATCACATTGGTAGTCCAGCGTCGTAACCACTGGGATAATCGCGCCCACTTCTTGTTCTTCTTCTGATTATTATGCACTCTGTACAAACATATCACTACACTCGTTTCTGGTCATTGTACAGAGTTTTGTATATCATCACAGAGAACCATGGCGGAGTTGAAGTAACGTTTAGGGACCTCCTTACATAAGACACAACATATGTCCACATATTATTAGGTATCCAATGGTCTAGCTCTATCACTTCCTTTAGTGGGTATAGGATTTTTTTCCTCTGTTGTTAGGATAATGAGGACTATAGAACAAAGTTTTCGGGGTCGGCTACGGTACATGCATAGTTATACCTCACCTACTCGTGGTGTAGATGGGCACTGAGCAGGCTTTCTAAGGGATCGCCTTCTATTACTCACACCTGGTCTTTTATAAAAATCTGTACTCATCACAGAGTACCAAGGCGGTGTTGAACTGACATTGGGCGCCGCCCTACAGATTTTTTCGGATTATGTACGATTTTTTTCGGCCCCGTGATGGGTGCTGCTACCAAGTGCATGAGGTGGTTGGTTGTGTTCGGTTACTATTATTATTAGTAGTAAGAGAATTTACTATCCTACATGTACTCAGAATCTCCGCTTTCTGGAGTTCATTTATCCTTACCAATATTAGTAATAACGCTAGATTAACTTGTAAAACAGGATTTGTCCACATAAATTTCTAAAAATGCATTTTAATAGAATGCTTTATTGAAGCACAGAATACATATTTGTAAACCTCAAAAAATAAAATAAAATAAAATCAAACAATAATGGAATTTGGCTGCAAACATACTTAATGTTTATTAGCAGTTATTGTAAATGAGAAAGTTGCTAATATTTGCTCTCTGCTGAAAAAAAAGCAAGTGATTAAGATGCAAATATAAAAGTTGCCAGTAAATTGAGATTTTATATTAACTGAATTTTAAAAAAAAATTCTTCGAAAGTACGTTTTTTTTTGTACGTGCCCAGAAAATTAAAATATTTGTCGTACAATGCTTGTAAGAATTTTTTATGTTATTTTCTTTCAGTTGAAAAATACCCGTTCATAATGACATCTTTTATTTTTTTATTTACTATTTCTTATCAATTCCTTTTGTTAACTTCCTTTCTTTCCTAATTGCTTTGGGTGAAACCACGCGTACATAGAATTATTATTCCCAGCAAAAAATGCTAAACTAAATTTCGAGTGAACAATTTTATACATTAATTAACTCCCCTGAATATATTACTGGTTAAAACAAGTTTCAGAGTTTTTTGTTTTGTTTTTTTTTTTTAATTTTATTTCCACTACCGCGAATACCGCACAATTATTAGTATGCTGATTAAAATCTGCCTTGTAAAATCTAAATGCGTAAGGCAGGCTTTTTAGATTTATTTTCCACATTTAAAAATATGAATTTGCTTGAAACTAAGCAAACTCTAATTTCAAAAGTCCATAGGAATTACTACTAAGTTCGTCCGTTAAGTATTTCAACTTACCTCTACACAACGTGGCTCATCGTATTTGAATACCGTATTCCTTCTGTTGCGTTGAATAGCACAAGTGCCTAAAGGATATAAAAACATTTAAGAATCAATACACCGTGAAGTAAATAATACATAGAACATTTAAACATTTAATATTAATATTCATATCTGCAGAGGAGTACATTTCTAGACTCTAATTGTCCATATTCTGTGTGAGCTCCAAATCGTTACCTAATCATGATGGTTGACAAGTTAAACGCATTAATAAAAAACCACAGTAACCTTTCTTGACAATGCAGCATAATCATCATGATCTGCATATTATTATTAAAATTATATGAATTCAAATGTAATGTAATTTCAAAATAATCCGTCGTTACTTATACCGCAAAGGTAATACTCACTTCATCTTCATCACTGTTCCAACCTAAGGTCACGTGAGTCAAAGCCTTCCATCTTTTTTTGTCTTCCCACATCTTGTCTACTATCATTCTCTCCAACTCAAGTTACCTTTGTTTCCACATATTCTCTAATCTGATCTCTCCGTCTGTTCTTGGATTTTTCTCTTGGCCTCTTCTTAAGAGTCCATTTTGATTTCAAACATTCTTCTTGGTAATCTGTCCACGTTCATTCTATTCATTTGTCCAAACCATCGCAAACGTGTAATCATCTCCTCCCTTAAACTGGCTATTCCCAAATTCATTCTTATATCAGTATTTCTTATTTTATCTCTTCTATTTTTAGCTAGAATAGTCCTTGGCGCCTCCATTGTTGGATTCTGCTAGAATCCTTATTCACCCTCCAAGTCTCGGCAGCATAGGTCAATATAGGGACCAAATAAAGGTAAAGTGCAGCCATTATCAATTCCACCACTGCAGGATGGAAGCCTCCTCAACAATTCATGCTGAGGGAAATAGACCATAATCTACCACGCTGGTCCAGTGCGGGTTGGCAGATCGACCGTATTCAGCAGTCAGGGGCGTGAACCCAGGTCTACTCAAAGAGCGTGTGTTACTGCACTCCCGCTCCTGACCACTCGGCTACGGAGGCCCCTTAGGGACCAAATATGCCCTATTTATTAGCTTTTTTACACTTGGTAAAAACTTGATAATACTCACTGTGTCTAAGAATTGTTTCCAGCAGGAATTTGAGATCAAATTACATTCAACCCCTAAATGCATAGTACACTAACAGCTGATCAACATACATAGTAAATTGAACATTATAGCAGCTTGTAGAGATGAAGAAATAATAGCATCCTAATAATTAACAGAGTGATTAGAATTAAGTTAATGTAAGTTGAAGGATATGGGTGTATAGAATGATCTAATTGTTATAAAGTGGATGTTTGTGCAAATGAAAGAAGGATTGGCAAAGCAAAAAAATAGTTCACAATGTTACCACCACTAGGTAGCATCTTTTCCACGCTTCATCATCATCATCATGGTTTTAACTTTTCCAAACAAATGGAAATAATGTCCATTAGTGTATGGCAATTTATCTGCGTTCCCACATTTAATAACATATGGAATGAACAACAGGAGTATACAGGCGATGACAAAAAAAAAAGATGAAAGAATGCAGTATATCAATTGGGACCTAACTATTTCAAATTGCTGCTTTTAACTCAACAAGCGAAGTATAATTGCAGAAGTGGTGTCCAGCTAAAGAAATCTTCCTGCACCAAAAATTACTGTTACATTAAAGCAGCAAAGTGACTATAATTAATGGGATCTTTGACTTAGTTGTCAGTAAATACATTTCTCTGGCGCTCCTGACAGTGAGGACTGGTGATTGTTCATTAAAGAGCTTACGTTTAGATAGAACTCTCTCTTTACTGCAGAGTCAAAATAATGCTATGCCTTGTTTAGGGATTCAGTGCACTACATCATTTAGCAGTCACAATACGTGTTTCGAATCCATGCAAGTCCACTGTCTTCAAAGGAAATTGTAAGGAAAATGAAGCCAGCCGTTTAAATTAAGCCACAACAAACGGTTACCGCTAATAACTGAGAAGTAATCTCAAGAACTTGATGTAGCTTTTTAGCCCCGAAATTCTTGAGTTATGAGTATTAAGCACACCATTCAGATGAAAGTACAATTCGACAGCCCATTCCATATCTCTGGGCTAATTATCACCATATCCAATCGAAAAACGAATCAGAAAAGTAGAATATGGCCGTGTTAAATAATCGTTAAGATGCAATTCTTGAATCAGTGAAACTTGAACGAAAGATGCTTTAGTATCTGAAACAGCTCTATTATGTTAGATAAGGTCCACTGTTGAGAAGCAGCACCGTCGCTAGAAACGTAATTAAAGCTGGATGCTATCCCTCGATATCGTGACATGCTGAATCTCAACAACAACAATCCTTTTGTGGAATTTTTCACGTTCATGTCCCCTTTACTACGGATAAGGAATCTGTTGCTTCGATTTTTCCCATCATCTTTCTTAACTCTGCAGAAGTTAATCGGTTTTCTTTTAGAGATTTATTTCTTCGATTGTTTCGTAATGCAGCCAAAGCAGTACAATCGAAGCTCTTAGTGTCGTAAATGAGTTTAACCAGCAATGCATATTCTCTTAATCAATAAGCACTTTGATTAACCTTTCACCATTCTAGTAGCGACTCCAAATTAATAAGGAAATTACAGTACTGAGGATTAGTTAGTGCATTTTCATCATTACTACGTAGTTGAATTTTTAGATAAACTGAACTTTGTATATTGGCATAATTATTGTAAAATCTCATTTTGTGAAATCTTCATAACGAGTTGCCTCCCTTATACTTCAAATAAGTAACGCTTCTCCGTTAGATAAGATTACACTATTGTTACTTATTTTCACTTGAGTTCCACCACTCAGTTTGAGGCTTTCTGCCTTAAAATATTATTAGTCTAAGAAAAATACCTTTTGGCTTCTCTCGTATTGAGTAAATAAGTCACAACTGGGTTTTCATCCCCATATGCCTTTGGGTACCTACCTGCTCACTGATGAGAAGAAGAATAGCTTCTAAACAGTTCTGTCTGAATGGTGGTACTCAACTGAAAATAAATAACAACAGTGTTCTCCAATAGATAGGGAAGTGTTACTTATTTGCAGTATAAAGAAAGCAACTCGTTGTGAAGGATTCATAATATTAGATGTAACAGTAATGATGCCAATGTACAAACTTCGAAGCTGCCTATCATCTTTTAGTGGTAATATGTTGAAGTATTATGCTTATATCACACTATTCTCTATGCTCTATGGAGGTAGCAAGGCAATAAGTCGTTCTGTATGCTGGTGAGGACCAGAAGTCTTTTACTACCTTAAATTTGAATTTCTCTTCTCTTAAAGGAGAATTCTATTTGGGTAACTGCTGAACAAATCTATCTGCCTAAATTGCCTAAATGAATTACGTTCTGCTTTCCTTTCAACGTCTGATGGCGTCTTGTCTTGCATGTTAATCGATGACGAATGTCACCACAGCAGTAATATCGACATCCTGTCACTTCGTGTTTATTACATCCAAATCTTACGAAATGAGAAATGTTTTCCAGTTTCACTCGACTGGTGCCGCTAAGGCACTCCTTGGAGGGAGAGCGAGAACACACTGAATATGCAATACCTAGTTAAGGATATTCCCTCAGTTTCTGTTAGATGTCTGCTGAAAATGAAATATTTACATCGCTTAAAGCAGAATTACACGTATGTAGCGCACTCACGTGAACACCAGATTGCCAGCAGCCAGAAAAATTTCCAGACAACACGATACCGACGCAAAATAATCACCAGACAACGCAACTTCACTAATCTTGGACGATTTATTATATTTTATAAAAAGTAAAAGTGCTGCGCGCGATATCGTCTGTCTGTAAAGGATAAACATGTTTCGTAAGAAGAAAAAATATATATATAATACGGAAAACCAATTTGCATTTAATGAGAAAAGTTTGATAACTAGAAATGTCTTAGAAATTAAATCTAACAGGTAAGAACATACACTATGTGGGTGCAGTGTTTGTTTCAAAGAAATAAAATTGCTCATTAATACTCTTAGATGCACGGGTGCACACGCACACACAAGAGATTATCAAAAAGATTGGGACTATTTTTACTACACAAAATGCTGAACGACTATTAATGAAACCAATAACATATATTTTTGTCACTGCAGGTCCGCCACAATTTATGAAAGGTAGCATCAAATTCTAACAAAGATAACATGCTTCCCAAGGAACAAACAGAAAGCCAACGTGAAATTCTATATCCCACTGAGGAAAACACCAAGATTAACATTAGAAATTTTGCAAAAAAAAAGTTATCAGGAAGCTGGTGCACCCAGATTCACTGTATTCAGATGACAAATGAGTTTAAAGAGGGAAGAACCAGCACAGAACACGACCCAATCCCAGGATGTCTATAAACACCAAAAACAGGTATTATTATTTGTACGGCACCTATTATTATCCTTGAAGAGAGATGAACTATGGTCATAAAACGTATATGGGTCTTGGGTAATAATTATGGTAACGCGCAAAGGATTTTAAATGAGAATTTAGGAATATCACGTGTTTGTTGACGTTCGGGACCCACCACCCATACTCCTTAACAAAGGACATACATTTTTACCTGCAAAACACTTACCGACATCCGACAAATGATTTTAAGTAGAATAATAGCTAGAGAATAACCTTGGATCAACCACGACAATCCAAAATCAAACCAAGAAAGTTCGCAATGGAACCATAACATAACCCCACCTCCAAAGAAGACACCGAGGTCCATGAAGCTTACTGGCAAGCGTATGAGCGCTACATTTTCCCATATGAAAGATATTATTTACACAGATTTTCTGGAAAGATATTGCACTGTGTCTGGACAATATTTCAGTGAAGTTCTCAAGAAACTAAAACGGAAAGCGGACCAGAAAATACCTGATTTTAAAATTCGGATGGTTACTACATCACGACAACAAGGGTGCACCCATCCCACAACTGTTCAGAAAAGTACAAGACATAAAAACAATTCTTCCGCCAGCTTTCAGTGTGGCATAGTATTTAAGGTCAGGTGGCGCTACCGTTGGTTTCCCACATCGGTTCAGACCTTGCCCTTTGTGCTTTTTTTTTTCTATTTCCTAAGCAGAATGGTTAACTAAAAGGTCGGACACAGTTAATAAACGAAACTCAGAGAAATGATATCATAAATCATTTCTCGAGCAATAACTTCTCTAAAATATTTAGAAAATGGATGAAGAGATCGGGCAGGTGCATTAAACTAGATGAGAAGCATGTGGAAAAGCAACCATCAGAAGTTCAAAAAACAACGCTATGTATTTTTAATTAAATTATCTAGATCTTTTTTAGTCACCCCTTCTTAGTTACAGATACCACAGATATTGCATAATATCCAAAAATAGCCATAATGCTATTGCCATTTTTGGATATTACACACTAAAATTTATTATTCCATAAAAGAAATCAGTTTGGTAATTGATTCTCTTGATATAGAGAATTCAGTGAACGATCAGCACTTTTAAACTCTATCGTGAAAACCTATTGTAAGATACCCTTCTTCAAGTTTCTAGCATGAGATGGTTTTTTTTTTAATTTCTGTACAAAAAAAAATTGCGCATACTACCTCAAACAAAAAAAGTCCTAAAATACACTGAGTGGACATAAATCTAGGATACCTACCTAGTAACGGGTAGGCCCACCTTTCGCCCGGATAAGGACAGTCACATGGCGAGGCATTGGGTCCACTAATTCAAGAAAGCATTCCACAGGCATTTCCTTCCATGCTTGCTGCATCGCTATCCATAATTCTGTCGCATTCCTGGGGATCCAAAGTTCGATGGAACCTTTCCACAGCATCTCAAAGATGCCCCACAGGGTTCGTGTCCGGTGAACGTGGAGGCCATTCCATAGTGATAAAATCTGCAGAATGCTCTTCGAACCATATTCTAATCACCACGGCTTTGTGGGGAGGCGCATTGTTCATCTGGAAGAGTCTATTGCCCTGTGGATGCATGATGACCATGAAGGGATGCAGATGGTCTACAAGAATGGATACGTAACCTTGCCCGTTCAGAGATGCGTCTAGACGTACTAGAGGTCCCAAAGTGCGCTAGTTGAACACCTCCCAGACCATTACCGAACCTCCTCCTGACTGAATAGTTCCTTGCTGGCATGACAAGTGCATAGCTGACAAGTGCAGTTTTCGCCAGAAACGCACCCTCCCCTCCCCTCGAAATAACTGGAAACGGGACTTATTGGACCAAGAGACCTGTCTCCAATAATCCAAGGTCCAGTGCCGATGTTCTTTCGCCCAGTTTAGGTGTAGAGTCCTGTGTCGCGGTGTTAGCAACGAGACTGGTGAGTCAGCGCTCCCATAACCTATTGCGGCTAATGATCGTCTGATGATCTTGGTGGAGACGTTTCTGGCACCTCCCTTGTTGAAGTCGGTGGTGATTTGTGCCATTGTCGCTCTCCAGTTGGCTGAAAAAATGCGAGACAGACGTCGACGGACGGCCACGTTCATCCACCACCATTCTCCGTCCACAACGCTGTCCACGATGAGATGTTATTCCGGAAATGTCGTATTCCCGATAGATTCTTGATACTGTCGAACGGTGAGAGAGCAATATTCTGTACCATCTCTCCGATAGAGTGACCCATGCGTCGAGTCACTATCATCCCTCTTCCAAAGTCAGTTAACTAACGACGTTTATCTATACTGACGTCGAATTACCGCCTATGTGAAAGCAGTGATGCAATGTACCTATATACCTGCAAGCGATGGGTGCATCCACTAGCGCTAGAGACCGCGTCGGGTTGCCCAGGAACCAGGTATCCCATGAATTCTGTCCTTGCAGTGTACTATCCTACGTTCTAAATTGGAGCGTACTTAAATTAAAAGTTAAAAAAATAAAATGCAAATAAATTAATATCGTCCTAGCACAGTTCTTATGCGAAACTTAGACTCCGAAGACAGCTGTTGTTGTTTGTTTGGTTTTTAGGAGCATTAGCAACTAAGGCCATATTGCTCCAGGATATGCGGTGGTCATTCCTTAACCTTTCCGCATCCTCCGTATTTGGTGGTGACGGGCTCGAACCCCGGTCTAATCAAGAAGCGTGTGCTACGCACTGCTGCTCCTTCCCACCTGGCTACGGAGGCGCCCGAAGACAGCAAAGTTAAGATTAATGCTTTTGATATGTGGTCTGCTCGAAGAATGCTTAAAATTAAATGGACTGATAAGAATGGGAATAAAGAAGATTGGAGAAGAATGGGAAGTGACTACAGATTATTGAATGAAAAGGAAGTGAATTTATACGAGGCATACCATGAGCGGGTCCTCTCGAAACAGACTAGTTGCAGCACTAGCAGGATGGAAGGGGAGGAGGGAGGGAAGGAGATAAGAGAGACAAGGAGGCTAAGAAGAGAATAGCTAGATGACTTAAAGGAATGGTTTAACAGGAAGAAATACTTTGATCTGAAAAGACTTGCCCAAGAAAGCTTGGCGAATCATGACTACGAACCTTCGACAGGGAGACTGCACCTGATGATGACTTTTTATTAAAAATCTCTTATGCAACTGTTTGTAAATAATTATGCCATAACCGAGCGCACATTTAACACTGTACACTCCATGTCAATGGGGCTATTCAGTCTGAAGTATGTAATCATATCCCCTAGTCAAAGGGAATACGGGGGCTGCTCCACCCACAATCATGCCCCCTTGTCAAAGGCTGCTTTAGGGCGTCTCAAATCAGATATAAAGTCCCATGAAAATAACCTAAACAACCCTTCTTACAAATACCGTTTGATCGAAATATAAATAAGAAATATTCTGGGACCAGATATAGTACGTCGAGGCCCCCCCCCCACATAGGTTTAAAAGTACATTCCACAAAAAAGGAATGCACTACAAATAGTGCAAATACGAACTATTACCACTTGTCAATAAATATCTACACTGTAGAAACAATTATAACGTAAGGAATTCCAATAACATCATTGCTTATTTTATACTGATATTACCAAATAAGACCAAGCATTTCATTATTTTCAAATATAAAGAATTTAATGTAAGGAAATATCAAACATCAAATGCATTAAACTACTATCACGTATGAAATATATTAAGCGCATTGAACTAAAACTTAATCGAAATCGGTTTTGTACATGACGCATTAAACATGGGCTGAAATCCCATTAAAGATATTTAACCGTTGTGGCGATATCTGTTTAAAAATTTGTGGTTGAAAATGAAGAATTCTATCGCTATAGTATTCGTCTCCTAAAATTTGTTGCGAACCCTTATTATAAAGCGATATGCCTTTTCATGGAATAATGAATAAACCCATGAAAAAAAATTAAACAAAGGATATAAAAAAGATTGATCAGATTCAATAAAAATCACCCTAATAGAAATTAAACCAGAAAACACTTAGATATATAAATAACCACGTAGGGGAACACATTAACTTTGTAAATGGTCGTTTTATTGAAAATGTGCTTCAAGGGCATTAATTTTATGCAAAACTCAATATTCTATTAACTTTAACGCCACTGCCTTAAACAGAGAATTGACATTAACTCAAAGGAGCTTTCTTTAAGAGTGCTTAAATTTTAACGTCTTCCAAACTCGATATAGAACTGGATTATAATTTAATTTTCCCTTGGAAGAATGCCTCTAGAAATGATTTTAGTTCCATAATAGATATAAATATAACATCGTTATTACTTTATTGTTATTTTATGACAGTTACTTGACGCGACTTGATGAAAATCTAAAATGAATTTAAGTGCTCTTCAACGTTGTAAAGATTATTAAATTACTGAGGAAGATGGTGTATATCAAGAAACAATATTTCAATTTGTAAATGTTCAACTTACAAATTGAAATATTCTGGATTAAAAGCTCCCTAAACAAGAGGAAATTATTATCATTTTGTTGTTTTGTCTTTAACGCCTCATGGTCGAATTACTCTAGAGCAAAAATATGCATGGTTCCAAAAGTATGGAACTTTCAAACCTAACTGGAACTTTTACAGAGGTATCCAGAATCTTAACTCTGCCCTGAGGCTCAGGTCAACCAATTTTGCCTGTCTCAATAGGAAGCACCATAAGATACCTTAATCAAATTGGCTCTGGCAAAACAACATAGATGACAAAAAAAAATAATTCCAGAGAATCTATATCGCTAATACACAACAACGCATCACTAAAAAGCACAAGTGGAAACCAAAGAACTGAATTGTGAATTATTTTAGCAATTATGAAGTCTCCTTTATCAATTCAAGGAAAATACACTCCAACAAAGTCATGTTAGAGCTGTTATGCTGTTAAAGGTGTCTTCATTGTGTTAAGCGATGGAACAAAACTGCAAAAATTAAATGTTGTTCAAGTTGGGAAAAAGTGCGAATGAAATCTACGAAATGGTAAAATAGGTGTTTATGATGCTCGAACACACCCACGTGGTTTTTTCTGTTCGGTAAGATTTCATGATGGCAGTGAGGAACTGGAAGAGATCGACGACTGTGAGCATCGTCCTCTTCACAAGTGAGGTGCAGTGAAGGGTTTTTTAAAGTCGTGGTACCTATGTGTACCAGTGAACCGTATTTATTTATTTTTTTTTTATTATTTTTTTTTTTTGGAACGTTGGACATCAAACACCATTTCGAATACCAAAAAACGGTCGAAAAACTTCGCACATTGATTGCACCTCATCGTCGAATAATTTCGCACATTGATTGCACCTCATCATCGAATAACTCTTCGAATGCAATTGCAACTCATCGTCGAATAACTCTTCGAATGCAATTGCAACTCATCGTCGAATAACTCTTCGAATGACAAAAGAACTTCACATTAATAGAGAAACAATCATTGCAATTCTGGAAGAAAATTTAGACGAATGGAAGATCTGCGCTGGGTTTGTTCCGCACTGTTTGATTGCTGAATAAAAGCTACTCAGACTCTATGCATGAAAAGAGCTTATCCAATCTATTACTGATAAGTTCTCCTTTGAGTGAGTCCATCGTAAACAGGTAATGCGTCGTGGTGTTTTAAATACGAAGTCAAAATGAGTCAAAACACAGATGGCGATCAAAACTGCCCACAAAAACATTTAATTTACTGAAATTAGTGTTGAAAATCACTTTCTTCAATAGCAAGGAACTCATTCGCAAGAAATTTGTTCCACCAGGTAATAAGGAGCGAACGAGGAGTGCTATGCACATATTTTGGATCGTTTGTTTAAAAGAATTCATCGAGTAAGGTCTTGGTTTTCAGGTAACTGATCCCTGTTTCAAAACAAGGCTAGGTCGCATTCTGTGCTGATCAATAAGGTGTTTTTGGCAAAGCGTGGGATTGTGCAGTTAAACACTCCCCTTCATTCCCTTGATTTATCTTCCCCGGACTACTTCTTGTTCCCCAAATTCAAATCCACCATAAGAGAGGCAGCAATTCCGACGGTATAGAAGACACGATTATTTTGTCACATTAAAATAAATGCGTTTCAAAGGAGTTTAAAAACTTTTTCAAGAGCTCTATGAGCGTTGTCACAAGACACAACTGAAGCCACCCAAGGCGATTACTTTTTTTTTTTAAATCTAGCATCTACATTTCTTTAAATAGACTGAATCCTGTAAATTTATTTCAATTTCAAACAATTCATTAAATGCAAATTTTATGTAGGAGAAGGTTTATAAATAAATCCTGGTAATATGTTTGATGAACAATGTGGCCTCTGTTGAAGAACCTATTATCATTTGTTATTGTAAAAATGGTTCTTTTGGCCTGGAACGCCTTAATTCTTATAGAAGATAAAAAAGACAGAAGAGGTCTAGTTCGTACAGACTACTAAAGCGTCCACTGCCCTGTGAGACTCCACCTAGGTAGCTCACTGGTTATAATCGCCCTCCTCCCACTCCATGTGGAAAAGGATCGGGTTCGATTCCCGTCGATGACGCAAGGAGGTGTTATAGGTTTTTTTTTTTTACTCAGTGGATGAGTTAGTCGGTCTTAGGCAATGATAGAAAAGTCTGCCCCCAGGAAACTCGGGTTTTTCGTCCAGCAAAACAGACAATTGACCAGATAACACACCCAATTATGAGCTCATTATATTATAAGTTCGGTCTACGGTAGCCTAATATAACAGCATTTTGTCCTCATGAAAAAAATCTGAACGGTCACAAGGTGTGAGTGATTTTCCACTCACACATTGTGACCAAAAGCCCCGTGATGAGGTAGTTGAAGAATATCCCAAACTGTTCAAGAAATTGTTACAAAATCAAGTCTGGCAAGGTATTTACAGTGCCAGAGATTTCGCTCAATGCCTATTCAACAGAGGACGAGTTTATGAACAAATATTAAGGTTTATATTCGAACATTTTTGAAATCCGTTCAAAACTTCCAATGGCCATATGGGTAGGACAGTTTTCTAGCATTTATTATTATGGTTTTGTTTGGGGCTTAATGGCACATGGGCTATTAAGGCCATATTGCACCAAAGATTATATGAAACCCAGTCTGACAAACTAGCATGCTGTGGGCTCGCGATTTCAACACCTGAAATCGCGTCATCTGAGCAAATCCAATATTTAAAACCTCTTCCCTTTAATGAAAAAGTTAGTATGTGGTGCGAATTTACACGAAGGTTTTCGATTGGTCCTTAATTATTTGAGGAAAGAGTTAATGCAGTACTCACACCACCATTTAAATAAGTGGGGAAAGGTGTATCAGGACGTTTTCAGACTTCATCCTGTACTGAATTAGATAAATAAGGCCTCCTTGACAAAATTATATTCCAGAAAGATGGAGCGCCACTTCGTTTCCTCTGAAGTGGAACAAGACTTCTGAATATTGCGTCTATCAGAATTCTCATTGGTACAAGTACTGATATTAAATGGCCTTAACAAAGCCCTCTTCTAAATATTTTTTATTAGAATTGAAATATTCAATCAGAAGAGAGGTGTTCAATGCTGATGAACACTACAATAACTTAGAGTAATCGCCTGTCTCGCTTAGCGTTAATAATTGAATACGAAGGTGGCTATTGAATTCAGGCTATGGATACTTTTATCAAAAGACAATTTGCAATATTTTGCATTTTCTTGAAGTAATAAATAAATATCAGTGGTTATAAAATTCAATTAATCATTGAAATTTATTTTATGCTCATCCAATGCATAAAAATAAGCACACTGTAGTAATTAATGTGGATGTTCCCGCGTGATGTCTATTCTCGTATATCAATCAACAGTTTCGGGAAATTGAGTATTTTTCGAAACTAGAGAGGTAAAACTGAGAGTTTTTAATTAGCACTCCTTGTTCACTGCAGCGTTCTCTGACATGAAGACACCCTGATCTGCTCACGCAATTAACCTGTGTTTTTCGTATAACCTTTTGGGGCAGCCAGGAGAAGAAACACGCATTGTTTCCTGATGGCATTTTTGTTTTGAAACCTGATAGCGTAATTGAAGTAGCGCCAAGCAGTTGGATCGCAGCGATTCCTGTTAGTCGTTCATCGTAGCTGACGAAAACTGAATTACAGGTGTTACGTTCCTGAGTTCGCACGGTTGAATGAACAGTAGTTAGTATTGGGCAGGCAGAACGGATAAACCACTACTGAAATACTAAGGTACATTAATAATATGTCTGAATTACAAGTCCATAAAATTAACTACAGATAAAAATCCATATCTGTGGTGATTCTCGCATAACGGCCAGTGAAGTAATTCGCTCAACAATTAAGATGAAATAAGATGTTAAAACGATCTTCAGAATATTTTTACAATGGTTAAAAAAATTATCAGGATGTATTTATAAGTTAGTTTCCAAAGTGTGACCCAGTGCTACAATGAGACAGTTTTTCATGTCTATAAACACGTGAATTATGTCAAAACAGTGCAAAAAAAATTAAAAGATAAGCACATATAGTGTTGAAGAAGGCCGTACAGGAACACTCCAAACGATGAAAGTAAATGTCGAATACCTGGTAGTATCAAACAGATCCGAAACTTGTACAGTTGCCTCATGTGATAAATAATTTTGCTGCATCCGCCACTGAAGTACTTTCCTCTGCGTTTTCGATGTTTTTTTTCTCGGTGCCTCTGTCGAAGCATGCTCCAGTTCATCCATAGACTTGAATTAGCATCCCTCAAGGAGCCGTTTCATTCTGGGAAATAGGGAGAAGTCATAGGAGGCTACATCTGACGGCCCTACAGGCCCTTTTTTGCAGATTGCCACTGTCTTCTGAAATGGCTGAACACCGAGCACCAATGTCAAATTTTTAGAGTAACCACAAACTTCAGTACATCATGACGTCGATCCTCATGGCCATTAGCCATGAGGATCGACGTCAAGGCCCTGCTTTGGGCGTATCTCTAAGGAATTCAGCAACGTTGATGACAAGGAGCTTGCCGGGATTGGCTCAGAAATTACTGAACTAACATGGAACTGCTGACATGCTGTAGTCTGACACTCTTCTTTATTTTATTTTATTTTATTTTATCATTATTATATATATGAGATATGAACGGTACTTTTCGGATGTACCACAACATACACCCATGGCTTGGTGGTCGTGAAGGGCAACATTGCAATGTATCGATTTGTATTATTATTATTGCAATAAAGATTTTACTTAACATCGTGTTCTTTATTTAATAAGGCTTTTATGTTAATTTTTAATTTTTATTTCTTTATGTGATATGTAAACCAGTATAACACCATAACTATCAATTTATAAACCTCTAAGCTATGATGAGACATAGCTTAGAGCAGGGGTCGGCAACCTGCGGCTCGCGAGCCGCATGCGGCTTTTTGAGCATGTAACTGCGGCTCTTTAACTTTATCCCACAACTAGCACAATTTTAAATGGAGTTAGAGGACTTAAAAATCAAGGACATGTGGAGTGCAAGATTAAAATGCCTTAAAACTGAAATTGAGGATTTGGAGAGGCAAAAGGCTGCCCTTGCAATTCTACACAAATGGACAGCGATAGACGAGTTGAAAGAGCAAGACGAAATTTTGTTCGATGTGTGGAATAGCTTACCGGACACGTATATAAATTTGAGAATATTGGCCTTTGGACTTCTCTCAGTTTTTGATTCGACGAATTTCTGCGGGCAAATATTTTCGAACATGAACTATATTAAAAATAAATCAAGAAACCGTCTGTACCATGAGAGTCTCTCAGCATGTTTAAAGATGAAAATTACGGCATATTTCCCTGATGTTGAGAAACTCACTCATGAAGTTCAGCAGCAAAAGTCACATTAATTCTTACCTAATTGGATGTTTATTACGTTTTTTCAGTATTAATAAATAATATTTCAAAATATATATTTTTAATAAAACACCTTCCAAAAAGAGAGTGGGAATTATTGAAGCCAATTCAGAAGAAAAGTACCCATGGAAGTATCTATAGAAAAGGCATGCAGCAGAGAAACAAAACATCTACGAGACAGAGAGTGGAGAGAGACTGTTAGAGATGAGTCATTAATTAATTAATCTAACCACCCTCTTTTGAATGGAATCTAGAAGCCTGAGAGAGGTTCGGGGGGCACTGATCCAGATGTGAGAACAATATTCCATGGTAGGACAGATTTGAGATTTGTACAGACTGAATAGCTGTTTGGAAGAAAAGTAACGCTGAGTATCGGAACTGCAGAGGAAGCAATATTTGTAATGTGCTTATGCCAAGATACATTAGAAGTCAGGGTAATTCCAATACAGATATTTGATCTTTCGTAGATATTGGAGTGTCATCAAAGACAAGCATAGGAGCAGAAGAATTCTTTATGCGAGATATAAGACAGGACTGAAGTTTTAGAAGGATTGAAATCAACTAAATTATCATTGCCCCACTGAAGATTTATTTTGAGATCAGCATTTAAGGAATTATTAGTGGATATTCGAGAAGTTGAAGCTGTGTGAGCAGGGCAAGGTTTCTCAAACTGGGAAGTGGAATGCAATGTGCTATAATCAGCAAAACTATAGATAGGATTTCCGGTCAATGGAAGAAGGTCATTAATATACAAGAGAAAAAGAGTGTGAGAAAGAATTGAACCTTGAGGAACACCAGCATTAGTGGAAAATTTAGAAGACACAGAGTCATCTACCATCACTCGGAGTGAGCGGTCAGAGAGAAAACTGGATACCCAATCACAAAAAAAAAACAGTTGACAAACCATAAGATGGAAGCTTATTTAGACCTTTATGCCAAACAAGATCAAAAACCTTTGAAATGTCAAGAGCAGCTGCTTGAATTTCACCAAACTTTTCCATTGAATTTGTCAATTTGTCCAAAGATGGGTAACATAAGCCACAATATCACCAGTGGATCGACATTGACGGAATGCATAGAGGTGATTGTTGATCAGATGGAAGGTTTCTGGATAGTTTAAGAGTTGGTGGTTAATTGTTTTCTCCATTACTCTGCAAAGAGTAGCACAGATTGCAATGGGATGATAATTGTATGGGAGGGATTTATCATCCTTTTTAGGAACTGCTTGGATTTGAGCAAATTTCCAAGCAGAAGGAAAAAGACCTTTGGTATGAGAAAGCGAAAAATGGCCTCACAGAACAGGAGTAAGTTCAGGAGCACAGGTTTTGAGAACAAGTGGAGAAGTACCAGCAGTACCTGGAGCTCTCTTAGCATCAAAATTGTTCAAAATCCTTCTCACATCCTTTTGGCGAAAGACCACGGGAGGCATTGAATGGAACGTACTGGGAATGAATGGTAGGAGGTGGTTTACCAAGATCATTAATACACGAGTTGGAAGAAAAATAGGATGCTAGCAGATCAACTTTATCCTTGGCTGAAGTGGCGGAACCATCTGGTTTAGACAAAGGTGGGAACAGAAATTTGACTGCACTGCGCATATTGCAAACTATGCGAGGTTCGTCGATTGAACTGCGCTTCGTTCATACCCGGACGCAGCCACGTACCCAAACAGTCGCATGCGTAGTAACAAATCTGTTCCCCATAAATAACCTTAAAAAGGCTCTTCTATCTGGTACCTATTCATTCCTAGTGCTATTATTTCGTAAATGTACTTGAAATCCTCAGGAATGTCTGCTGAATTTACGACTTAACAGCTGTGGGAATTGTATAAAGCATTGAAAAAAGTCCAGCTGGAAATTAACTCTGTGCTTCATAGCCATTTTTCACAGGTCGCCAACACGGTCTGACAATAAAGTACTACTATTAAATCAAAGTAAAATTTTAATGTATATTTATAAATTATATTTTATCGTCACCTGAAAAGTAATATTCATGAGAATTTAATACGCTCTCCAAAATCACTGTCATACATAACAGCATCCTTTAGATCGCACTCTAATGATCTTTGATATCGATGAATTTTCAATCTAAGAAAATGCTTGGTTCAGTTTCTCCTGAGGAAAAAATCTATTAGGATAGTCCCTCTAATATTGAAAACAAAGCATCGTTTTGATGGATATGGGAAATGTTTTCGGTCTTTGGATAAAGGGTGTTTTCTTTTGCTGATCTTGATGTTCCTTTTTTGAATGAAGACCAAGGTCTTCTTTCCTGTGATGATTTTGCGACTGCGGTCTTTTGCCTGTAGGCCTTCTAAAAGGTCAGACCAAACTAGAACATCCTTTTGTACTGTTGTTCGTCGCTCAGGAATGAATTCTGAAAGGCCTCTTCAATCGGAACTGCAGTTAACTGATTGCAATGAAAAGCAATGTTCCTCAAAGGGACCAGTTTGTACAATAACATGCACGATAAAGGCACGATATTGTCGATTACTCCTCTCATATAGTTAAAATATTTTCTTACAGTATCGGAATGTTGTTATTTAAAAGATATTCCTGAATGTTTTCTGGATACACTTTTTCTGCAGTTGTGGCCTGGTAGTAAGTGCGAGCTGTCAATCCTACACGTGACTTTAAAATCAATTTTCATCCCATTTCAATTATATAGTAATAATAATAGTTTCATTTAAAACTGACAGCATCATTCACGTATTCAAAACTAAAACTAGTGTAACTAACCAAACTTGATGCTTTTTGTTGTAGGACCATTTGGATATCATCTCCTTAAATACACTTAAAAGAAATAAAAGTGTCACGAAGAACATACTTTACTAATGAGGCAAATATCCACGCGTTTGTGGGAAAGTAAAGTTAAAACTCTGGTGATGACACTGAACATATGAGACGTTCGCTGAAGTAAATGCCTAACACTGCACGCTATACAACCACGCAATGTGTTATTTTTCAGTGAGCTCAGTCACAGGTGTCACTACCTAAGCACTTAAGAGATTTTTTTTTTTGTGTACAAGTTGACAGCATGAGGACAGTGCTCCCAGACACGGGGAACATTTTCAGCATGACTATACGCCTCCCCGCATCAGCAAGACAGCGCGTGAATCTCTAGACCAAAATTTTCCAGATCGATAAAATGGGCGTGAAATGGCATTCCGAATCCGTATTGCAATTGAAACAATCACACCAGACATGTTGAGCGCAGTGCGTTCGGAAGTGGAATATTCCCTAGACATCAGCTGTGCAATTGCCGGACTGCAAAGTCAAGCCACATTAAAACGTACAACACACCGGGAATAAATTTAACCTCTCTTGTTTAAAGGTAACCATTACGAAGTTACAGAATCTTTAACACTATTCATTAACTTAATACAATTCGGTTGAATTCTTATTAGGCAATGTAGGGGAAAAATATTATACAAAACAGATCCATTTTAAGATTTTAACTACACATACATGCAGGGGTTTTTTGAAAATTATGTTGTCGTGGTTATTTTGCTGGAAATGGCAAGCAGCAACAAGTTACAGATTTCTTGCAAAAGTTATCAATAGACATTTGAAAACAAACCTGATATTGCCTTATTATCATGTATCCTTTGGTAAAATATTAGCATCCTAATTGTTATATAGCATCTCTTATCCTTATGCGTTTTGGCACATAGGAGAATTGCATCCATAGACAGTTTTTGAATTAAGCAAAGCGTTTAGATTTAAGGCGAATATGTAATCGATTCGTTATCAGAGTATAGTTACACTAGCGCAAGAAATACTGTACGTAAATTAAACAGCCCTAAGAAGTCGAGAAATGATATACGCAGTAGGGCAGTCCGCATCTTCCATCTTCAGGCACCATATTAAAAACAGATTAAAAGTTAAATTGTTTTGCAATTTACTGTTTAGATTACTTTAGGGGAAATTTCAGAAATTAAAAGAATTGAAATAAAATGTGATGTAAAATCTGATGTCTTTATTTCTATAAAACAAAACTTTTCATTTTTTTTAAAATTTTTATGGCATATTTTTGGATTATCCGAATAATGCATTTCGAATAAACTAAATCAACTGTTTATAGAAGTTTAATAACACTTTTTGAATTTTTACTTTAAAAAATGAGAACAGAGACTCGTTAAAACAAAAGAAACTAAATTCCCTAAATACTCGAATTAGTTCGAGTATTTAGGGAATTTATCTTAAGTACGTGGCATCACTTGTCCACCAGTATATCTTATCGACAACTTGTCACTACGTAGTGATTTCGGTAGTATGTCCGCATTTTTACATTCAAGAAGATTGTTCCCAAAAAAGGTATACAGGAACATTGTGCCCAAAAAAGGTATACAAGAACATTATTCTCCAAAAGGTATACAAGAACACTGTTCCCAAAAAGGTATACAAGAACATTGTTCCCAAAAAAGGTATACAAGAACATTGTTCCCAAGAAGACTGTTCCCTCACTGTACCAAAACTGAATTTACTCAACGAAATTTATTAAGGATTTCCAATGGCAACTTTCAGGAAGATCATTTGAGTCAAAACGGCTCTTTATCAAGTAAAGACAAAAAAGATGAAAACAGGCGCTTCCGCACTATTTCCAGATTCATCAAAAACGAGACATTCGTGAATATTTTCTACGATCAAGATATCAAAAGTAAATTTATACTGCGATTTTTTTCTAACAAATAATTACGGGGATTTTTCCTCAAAGAAAAATTAATTAGCACTGTTGTACTTCCAAGCTGCTCGATATTTTTAGACAACTACTCTCCAACATCGTAACCAAGACAGTTTGTAACTCTCTGTAATGTAGACAATGTCCATGGTACGAGTATTATATTACACATTAAATGAAATGCACAACAGATGTAAAGATGTGAAAGGCATGCTTGTTTGGTTGGGGTAATTAAAACAGCATTAATCATTGTCAAAGGTGTATGCTAAGTGAATTCTGAAGGAACAGTAAATAACGTTTTTCCCCACAATTTTGGATCAGAACCCTATTAGCAACACGAACAATAGCAAAAAAAGGAGCTGTTAACAAGATTTATAGTCGTGCTAAATGGACGAAAAAAAAAGTACATGCAATAATAGAAAATACACACTATATACGGTTTCAGAACTGCAACAGTCAACACGAACAGAGATAGGAGCATATTCTACATCTTAAAATAAGATAAAAAAAGTTCAATAAACATATGTCTCAAAATATTTTATTTCCATTTTGGAAAACATTTAAAGTAGCTGTTCAAAATGACCTCCATCTGTTCAATGTAGTATTCTATACATGCAAGCGAATCGAGGATTCCCAGTCATGTCTCATCGTTTCAGGATTCTTCTTACTGATTTCAGCACTTTCCAAAATGCTATTTCTCAATTCCTCTTGAGTAAAAAAAAATAGAATAAAATCAGGAATTACAAGTGACCGCATGCAAAATAATCTATGGGAGTGAGGTCCGGTGATCGTAGTGGCCATTGTACAGGGTCGTTACGGCCGTCAGAAATATCAAGGATGATGTGGGTTGGTGTATCATTATGCATAAACCATATCCACTGCCAATTTTCAAGGTGTATGCCTTTCAATAGTTCATACAAATTGTTCCCGCATAAAATAAAGGTACGCTAATCCCGAAAGTCTTGTTGTTAAAAAAAAAAAACAACATAATAAAACAATAAGAACAAAGACCGTCCCTAAAAACACCACACCAAACAATAAAGGAAATCTATGATGATCAACAGTTACTGACAATAGTATATGGGTTTTCTTTGGCCCAGATATCAATTTTTCGAGAGCTGATAATTCCATGTCTTATAAAACATGATTCATCTGTAACAAGACATGGCTGAGAAATTCAGAATCCCGCATATACTGCAAAATGACAAAACTTTCTGCAATTATTCATATCTTCTGGCTACAATTCATATACAGTCATACTGTGAAATGGATATAATTACTGTTCGTGTATATATCCTCCATAAGCTTGCAGATGAAGTATTTGTGCTACCTGACAAGCCTTCTGATACTTGTCGAAGCAAATATCAGAAGATTTTTCGAATCCCGTCAATGACGCGAGGGACTTACTTTTATGGAACTTTTCAACAGCACGAAGTATTTGCTCTTCAACGTTTGCAATTCGTCGAAATCTTCCTCCACCAACGTTTACTCGTAATGGTTTCAGCGTATCTGTTTCTCTCCACAGCACCAATAGTATGCTACGGAATTCTTATGTAACCTAATCATATCAGTTAACTCGGTAAAAGTAAACAGATCTTCAGTGTCTCTGATAATATCAGTTTAATAAAAGTCGCACTGTAATCAAAGAAAAAGTCACCGTAGATCTTAAAACTCAAGTAAGGGAAATCTTGCCACTCTTAGTATTACTCTGTACACTGGACACTTACTACTGAGTAACTTATAGATTCATATAATAGAACAATACTGTTCATGGCGGTATTAATACAAATGTTTTGTATTGTTTAAAGCTCGTTTTAATCATGTTTTTAAGATAAAAATATGAACATAAAAACGTTTTGCCGTTTATACACGGTTTTGCAATTTCAGTCAAGCACGGCGGTCGTTCCATCATGAACTGGGAGTTGTATCTGTTTTTCTGGAGTGGGTGACATTGTTAGAATTGAAGGAATTTAAGAAAAGAAGGGGCTATAAAAACATTCTTGACCATAATGTAATATCCTCTGGACTTCGAATTTGTGGAAGAAATTTTATACAACAACAAGACAATGACTCCAAAGTTGTGCAGGGACTTTCTAGCAAGTAAACATTGGGGAGGGGGGTATTTGAAAGTATGGTGTAGCCACCCCAATCGTCTGACTTAAACCCAATTGAGTTTTTTTGGGGTCATCAAGTCCATGAAGTCTACCCATCTTCAAAAATTTATGGGAAACCTTGCAGATCGCTTGGAATAACGTTAGTCAAGGTGCTATTGTAAATTAATCCCCAGAACCACGTATGATGGAGGATATTTTATTGAAAAATCAGTACAGCTGCTGAGATTAATAATTTCAATATTTTTTCTGTATATTTTTCAATGCTTAATAAAAAAATTAAATATTGTACAGTGTGTTGATTGTGTATGTTAAACCTTACATTGTCATTAAAAGGCTCATTTCGAGAAAAAAAAAATAGCGAAAACTGTTCTTATACACTGTGATTCCAAACTTTTAGGCGGAATGTATGCATTTAGACCGGACTCTTAAAGACAGTAAGTATTAAGGTTCGATATTTAGTTTTTAATGTAAATAAGGTTAAAGTTTGAAGAAACACTGGATTCGGGGATGGGAAAGTTATAAACGTATATGTTAAATAGCGACTAAATGGAAACAAGTAATTTCGAGTAATATAGAGAGCAAACAGGGACAGCACTTGGGAAGGGATGCCATTTGAGAACAGGCCAGAAAGGGTTGCTGAGGGCATGAACAACAGGACTGTGAAACAGGATTATGAAGCGTCTGTTTTGATCTAAGCCACCGTTAGGGAGTAAACAGGAAATGAGTGGACGTCCAGTGTTCGTGTCAAAATAAAACGGCTTCTGGGTGGCTGATAATTTGATAAGTAGAGAAGCAGAGAAAGTGTGAACACGAAAATGAGTGTTTTGGAGGTGACCGGCAATCATGAAAAGGCCATACTGCTGTGTGAAAAAAAAAAATAAGAAATTTCTAGAGAAGGGTGGGTTGTGCGCTAGGGTGAGTTGTTTTAGCAAATAGGAAGGAATGAAAAAAATTAAACAGTATGGGGATTGGTTGATATCCTTGGGGGAGGTGTTCCAAACTTGAGGGGGGAAAAGAAATCTGAGGGGAAATCTTCCAAACTGAGAGGAAAAAGAAAACTGAGGGGGGGGGAGAAAAGGGCGCAAGTGTCCACTCTATATCTGACTTCTGTGTGGTCTAAGGAGAAAGTCGTGAGTTGCGAGTTGAAGTAGATTTTTTGGTGGTCAGAGTTCACATCTCGTGGTAGCAAGATGAAGAAGAACAAGAAAAAAAAAACATGCAAGAATATTGTTGTTGTTTGGTTTTTAGGAGCATTAGCAACTAAGGCCATATTGCTCCGGGTATGTGCGGTGGTCATTCTCTAACCTTTCCGCATCCTCCGTATTTGGTGGTTACGCAAGAAAGAAAGCCTTGTCCAGCATCGGAGGGCAGTGATAGGCCGTGAAGGCGGTGGTTAAGCTTAAAGATATGTGGGCCAAGAAGAGAAAGGAGGTCTGGTCCGCCACTAAGGAAAGCAGAGTGCCCAAGAAATGGCAGAAAGCAGAGTGCCCAAGAAATGGCAGAAAGCCTGTCTGCCGCGAAGGAAGCCTGAACGCAAGGAAATTGGAAGTAACGGCCATTTCGGAACGTAAGTCTGTTCCTGTAAGTCTGTTACTAAGGTTGAGATAATTTGTTATGAATGTTAATGATTATGAAATAATGTAAGAGTGGTACAGGGGCAATAAAAAGAAAGTAATAGTATAAAGGAATTAGTAAAGAAAGTATATTTATAGGGGTAGTACTGTAAGGATATGTTAACCTATATCATTAAATTAGGCCAGGTGCCAATACAAGATAACATACCAGATGAGCTGTAAAGAGAAAGAAATTTTATTAATAGAGAAACCTCATGAGTAAAGAGGAATGACTAAGATGATAACTAGAGAGTAATTAAGGTAGAATGAGGGATTTATAGTGAACATTATTGATGTAAAAGGATACCGGTTGTAACACACTTCATGTGTTAAAGGCTAGAAACAAATATACAAAAAGAGTAATAAGAATTGAAATGAGTTTTACTGATGTAGTGATAAAAATTAGTAATGTAAGAGAATGATTGAGTAATCATGGAGGATTCATATTAAGTAAGATACAACTGATACAAACTGATCTTAATAATTTGTAAATTGAGAATAGTTGATGACAGAGTGGTAGTGTATTGTACTGTAGTATGGTTCAAATATATGGAAATTGGTATGCTTGTGTGTAATTATTTGTTTCTTTTATGAAAATGGTGTCTTTAATGTTCTGCTAGCACCTGCCTTACACACCCTAGAATCTAGAATTTTCTGTGAATTGCAGTCAGATTTGCGTTTGTGGGGTGGGATTGTGACTTCAGTAGGGTGGAAGACAAAACAAAACAAAAAAAAGCAAGTAATAACGTTTTATTTTCTCCCCCTCCCACAACATGAATACTCTCTCTCCCTCCCTCCCTCCCTCCTCACCCACACAGACACTTTATACACAGAATGTAAAGAAATACAATGCAATGAGCCTAACATATTATGCGCAAGCTGCATTCGATTTTATGAGGGAAAGGCGTAGTCAGTTTATGATTTCACACGTTTATTTTGACCAACGGTGGACTTTAATAAAGCAAACAGCTGCACTCGACAGCTGAAGGCAAAATTCAATGATAGAAAAGCAAACATGACAAGTTTGAGCGACAGGTAGTTTGCGGTGTATTAAAATGCAAAGGTGTTTTTGTTTGGTGTGCATTGGAAAAAATAATAATAAAAATAAATAAATCTTCTGTTTACATTCCAGGATGTCACACAGAGTCAGAGGAGTTTAAAGATGGAGTACAAAAAAATCAACATATAATTTTGAAGTCAAACGGGTTACAGCCAAGGTCAACTCAAACGTTTGTACTATTGTGCCCTCGCGTTTGACCACTCGACTACGGCGGAGTTTAGAACTTAACGCTACATTTTTAAACAATATTTGTGTGAAAGTATTGAATGATATGTCTTTCTGCTTCAGAAACATTCCTCAGAATATCACCGAAGGGTTCCCTCCCCATCTACGTGACTGATCTCGTGCTGATAATACTATTTTCTTCAAATACACACATCACGCTAATTCTATTGTAATTAAAGTAATCTGGAAGCTATGACCGTGATAAAGCAGACTGTAAACACGAGATTTTATGAATTAAATGGATTTTGTAAGCATAAACTAAATAGAAAGTGATTAAAGAACTGAAGACACATTGCGCTAGTACCACATCAACAACTATTTTTTTTTTTTTGCTGCTGTACGGTCAAAATGGTTATGATCACTCTAATCACATATGCAGAGAGGCATTCACCGTTCAAAAATTTCCTTCGGGGAGAGCTCTTGCCTTAAATAATTTGGTAACTATTAATCACTCTACCGAAAAATATAATCTAATGAGTGGCAACGAAGTGATAAATATCGAATTTTTCATACTGTTTAATATGCAACACAGAGTCTTTCCCCAAATCGTGGAAGATTGCAGCAATCTTCGAAAAGGCTGCGAATGGGAAAAGTACTTTGGGGTAAGCCAATATATAGTACTTGTACAATGGGGTAATAGCGGATTAGGTTACAACACAATAAAAACTTTTAAGTATAAGATCTACAGGCTTAATTGAAAGGACTTAGTGATTTGCAAAAGAAAACGCGAGCGAGAGAGAAAGAGCATCATCATCAGACATTACTGCCACATTGCTAAAGGAAGAAGGACCTCTCACGTAGTCTTTCAAGTTGCCTTTAATTCAATTCGAAACATTCCAAGACTAAGTTGTTCAATGATTGCTCGAACCTTGAAATGGAGTCATTGAATCTGATAACCAAGATGGAAACAAACTATTTCAATGGAAATCATTTTGGAAAATTCCAACACTCGTGAACTGAAAGAAATATTCCAAATGTTGCATATCAGTTCCATGACTGCAAGTGTTAAAACAGCATTCTGCTCTTTGGTAAAGAGTAGAATGCTCTTATTCAATAAAACAAAGAGATTTCTGTTTTTTCGATACTGTGAAAAATTACACGTCTGTAGACTGTACCGGATACCAATGAGGCAATCAACTAGACAACAGACGTCCTCAACTCTCTGATGCTACCTGCTAGGTGTGCCTCTCCAAACATCGATCATCAAGGCTGGTGCCTCATTATGTTTCATGTGCATCTATAACGGCTAACACTGCGATGAAACACGATTGACTATAACGAAACTGATGCCACCTGCTATTGTAGCCAATATCATGACTCAATGAATACATTACCTCTGGTTTTGCCATGAGCAAAACCAGAAAAAAGCATCTTTTCTCATAATCAGTTCTACGTTGGCAGCTTCGAGTTGATAACAACAAAATCTCTTTAATCTTGGCCTCAAATAGCAAAATCGCAAACATTCTCTGCATGAAAGTTTCACATTAATAAAACATTGTTAAACATTTCAATAAATGTAGAGTAATAAATGAAGAGTAATAATGTTTATTTTAAGTGTTTTTAATGCATTTAAATGACTTTCACAATTTTTTGACGTAATAAACAGCATGTTAAATTTAACAGTTGTTAAATTTACCTGTGTGATTCAGAGTTGCTGATTACACAGATAAAATAAGAGAATAAAAGTAATCGCATGATTTTATTACTGCAACCTGTTGGAAGCCAAATATCTCAGCTAATTTTCTAGCAATTGAAGCGCAGAAATTGATCACTCCATTAACTAAAAGCCTAAGATCTGTCCTGATTTACCTAATCTATCATATAAAATCATTCTAATTGCTATAATTGCTGTGTTCCAAAGGCGTGTGGGGAATGCTTCCGTTCGAAACCAATCTCAATGAAAGAAAAGTTTTATTTATTTTCCTCCATACTGGGACTGAGTTTTTTTCCGGAGAGAATTGCATCTTTATTTATATTTTCAACTCGTATAAAGCCCGACGACAACATATACCTCATTTATTGACGCGATATAGTGATCTCCCATGGCCCTTTTTCCTATGTACTTATTCTAAACAACCCAACCATATAAAATCCACCAGTAACCCTAAACGCAGCGTGTGAAATAGGGCGGTATGACTCCCGCTTCTTTTCAGTAAGCCTATAAACCTCCCTTCTACATTTTAGTGGACATGAAACGGCTTGAACGTATTTCAGAAATTTATACTCTTCTGCCATTTGTTTTTAAAAACTTGAAAAAATTTCCCAAACCATATTGCTTTCTTCCCCCTTCCTCCCCACCACTGTCTACGTATGTACGTAAAGTTTCTTTCCAGGATCAAGAAACAGTATAAATATGCAAAAACCCCAAACCCTTATGTAAAGCAAAAGAATAAACTTAAAAGGTGAACTACCATAAAAATCACGCTAAAACTTTACATAAGATGTTATGCTTGACACCAAACAATTTATCATTTAGTGACCATGATAAATGACAAAGATATTTGCAGATAAATTAGATTCACTCAGAGAAAACGCAAGATCAGCCGAGCGAATACCTTCCAGGATAAACAAGAAATATGGAGGGCACAAAGCTCAAGGACTTCTTCCACGGGCGACGTGACCTATTAGTCAGTGAAAACTGCAACCACCGATAAACTGCAATCATTGCAAACAGTGAATAAGGAACCCGCAATTGGAGAGGACAAACTGTATTATATACTGACAATATTTAAGTCTTTATAACAGAATTCAATTTCTTTTTTAGGATTAATAATAATGAATACCATGAAGATAAACGAATCGGGCACTCACTTTCACAATATTAATCTCAGGTGCTGACCACTTATTTATTAGAACAATAAATTTGCTGCTCAGGCCAAAGCCAAACTGTCGGTTCTGAAATGGATATGGAGGCTACCACGATTGATCTTTACCCGATTCAATTTATTTTATGTAGGAAGAGGCGCCAGCTCTTTTTTCTTTTTCCTTTTTTTTTCTGAAAACCCCAAACACGAAAGAAAACCCCAAACAGAAAGAACTAGTAGTTGACGACACTTGAGAAGATACTTCTTCCGACTTCATGCACTTATTATTAAAACAACAGGTGAGATAATATAACACTGCGCTGAATTTCAGACTCGTTCGATTATCAAATAACGTACCTCGAGAGTTTAATGTTTATTAAACCTCAGTACGTGACGTTCATGTGATGGATAGCTGTGCGACGAGATGTGTGTAGCAGTTCTTTGTTTTTTAGGAGGGGCGCAACGGGTGTACAGACGATGTGGTTTAACTACTGACATAACACGAGGTGTGATTCTTAAATAACGAGACTGCTGCAATAAAATAATGAAATAATTCAATTTTTACAAGTTAACCCCTTGAAAATTGGGTTTGCACACATTGTTCCATGCGTTTCTTCTAAGCTCAGAAACATTTCTGGAAGCCATCTTCTGTAAGACCTCGGTAACACTTCGGTAGTTTTTTGTTTTTTTTTCATGAATGTCTTTAATGGACTAAAAATAGGTTCTCTTAAGTACACTTTAGGTTTTATTGTGTTTTAAGTGTTTTTTGGCCAGAAACTGGCAAAACGAGAGCGTGTTGTGTACTAGAGCATCCAACCTTCCTTTCACAATTCAGGTCTTTTCCTTCGAATTTTTTTCACGCAGCCTTGTCAGAATTTCAATGTAGTATGCTTGATTGACAGTCTGATTTAGTGGACGTATTTAGCCATAATAATTCCTTTAATATCGAAGAAAACAAGAAGCGTTACTTTTATTTTTGATTTGGAGTCTCTCGTTCTTTTTGGTCTGGGAATGTGTTTAGCCCTGCATTGCGTTGACCGTCTTTTAGTTTCTGTCTCGTACTGGAACAGCAAACTTTCATCGCAAGTAATTACAGTACTCAGAAAGTCTGGATGTTCTTCAGTATTTTTAAAAAGCATCTTCACAAACTTGGAGTCTTCTCATTCTTTAATTTTCATTCAAAATGTTTGGCATCATCGTGGCAAACATTTTTTTCATGACTAAATTTTCCGTTAAAATTTGTCTAACTGTTTCTTTATCCACGTTGTATTCTGATACAGCCATTATAATTCTTAAATGACGATCACTTGTAATTAGTGTCATTATCCGGTCCACATTTTTATCAGTTTTCATGGATTTACTTTTTATTGTCTTCCACATTGTCTCTTCCTCTTAAAAATCTTTTATCCCATTCAGACAAGCGAGCTCTTGGCATAGTATCTTCTCCATAAACTTGACATAACACTCATAACATTCAGTTGGTGTTTTTTTTTTAGTTTCAATAAAAATGTGAAGTTGATTTGTTGTGCGATTCTTTTGTCTCTCATTATTCCGGCAAACTACAAAAACACACAAAGAAAACCTGTCTAACTGCAAACCGAATGAGTGTGTTGGAACGTGACTTGGCAGACAACTAGGGAAAGGTTCAAGGTCGACTACTGAGCTTTTGCTTTACAGGAGGTGCTTGGTGTGTAGTGGTTACGCATGCAGTCTGGTTATTTCATAGCCAGACCTTGTATCTGCCACAAAGTTCCAGAAGAATGTTCAAATACAGTAAGTGCAAATATTTTGAAAAGTTGCAAAGCTGTTGTTCTAGATTTCTGTAGGGAAGGGATTCATGAAGTCCGAATTGCTCCTAAAACCTCTCCTGGGACCAATAAAACTCTAACTGAATGTTTTCAGTTAGAGTTATCGTTGTTTCTTCAACCACTTCAAACTAATAATGACACTCTTAACAGCATTCACAATTTTTGTTTGAAGTGCAACTTCAAACAAAATCAGTACATTTATCAGTACATTAACAAAGTGGCAGTAACCCGTACATCCGATTCAGAAAATTGGACTCTTATTTATAACAGAAAGCTTCTGGGAATGTTTTTGAAAAGTTAGTTTTAGTTTTTTTTTTATTTCTGAATGAAAAATTCCATAATTTCTTGCCATCTCTCATCCTACGTTTTAAATTGACACGGGGTGTTTAAAATGCTATATTAATTAGTGCTTATCCACACGCTAGTAAAGCAGCAAAACCGTTATACCCGTCATTATTAATGAAGAGCAATATATCAGCAGAAAAAGAAAAGTGTTTATTCGTAGCGCAACGCCAAAACAAATAGTTATGAAAGCATCGCAGTTTGAGTAGTCAGTGACAGAACTGCAAGTTCTTTCCTAAACAAATTTCCTATTAAGTTCTACTGCATCAAAATGGAAGCACGGTTTGCAATTTTTAAATAGAATTCTTTTCGGGGATTAAAATAGCTCATTTTAAGATTTAAAATGAGCTATTTTAATTTCTGAATCCATATACTATATATACATAAATGCAAATTGCAACTGAAAATTAAAATCGCTCCTTTTAAGATCGTTTCTGAATCCATAAACTATATACACACAAGTGCAAATTGCAATATGCAACTTAATAATATGTTAGCAGAATAGCAAGGCGAATATAAAGAAACCCAGTAACGTACTACAACAACAAAAAATAAAGGAGGGAGAATAAATGCAGAAGGACAACATTCCTCAAATCATTTAGAATAAAAAGCAATTAATAAAAATGTAGCGACTCCCACCCTTGATGGCGTCATGGCCGAATTGCATCAAATATCCCTAACAAAGGAAACGGAAAACCAACACAACACCAGTGTAATATGAAGCAGAATTAAATTAAAATAGACCGGCCGTTTGTCCCCAATCTCGTTGGAAGGTCATAAGGAATTTTCAATTTTCCACACTGGCCGTGGAATCACTGCATTTAAAAAGTTTAAATAAAGCAGCGCATTGCTGACCAAAGAGATAAAACTAACGAGTCCACCAATGCAATAGATGGGAGTAGCGGCCATTATATGGTGAGGAACAATATAAAAAAAAGGTTCTGTATACCTATACAGAACGAGTTTAGTTCCCATTAAATCACACAGTGTTCTCCATTGAAAATATGCATATTCTCATTCAAGGTCAAGAATAAAAACAAGAACAATATTCATTTGAAATCGCAAGTGATTTTATAATTTGTGTGAGAAAACTTTAAAAATGTTACGCATTAAATTATAGTAATAAATTCAAGAAAAAATAAGCATATCTGAATATGGGGATTAGTGTCACATTAAAACGCATTAAATATTAAAAATTATTTTAATCTCTTTGCAAAATTATCAACATTAATTGATATCATGATAATAATTTAAAAGAGATTTAATAATCGCCAAATCTACGAAGCAATTTTGTTACCGTGGCAAAAAGGCTACTTTGAAACCCTAAGAGTTTAGCGTAATGGTTACCCGGTTGCCAATCCAGAAATACGACTTTGACAGAAAGCAACACATTCTTAGATAACCGAAGACATTAATATGCATGGATACACATAAATTACACTTTCAGCTTTATTAGATCGATTTATATGCCAGATATAAAAAGAATAATCAGGAAAACCATATGCTTCACTTGAAAAGGAAGGTTTAATGAGCTTGCTCTGTAAAACACACGATTCAAAACTGGATCTATCCAAATTGGAAGGAAGAAGACATTAAAGTCTTAAATTCTCTAACCCTAAGCTGCTTGCGATTCATCACTGTTCTCGGTAACGGCTAAATCTTTTAATAATAATTTGAAAAGAACTGTCAGGATCACATCAAGGATATGGTTTGTGCCTACGATATATATTGCTTTTAAAGAAAGAACATAACTCAAAAGGTATCATCCTACGAAGTCATTAGTCTTCTTCGAGACAGTAATGAGAGTCTAAACTGCATCAGAAAATAAACAATTTTCCATCTGAGAGCTCCCTGAACAGCTATATTTCCCGTGTCCCTCCTTGGGGATTTTTGATGCAATAGCTACTGAAGCCATAGTGTACCGATTATGGTACACCAGTTCGAATCGATTTGTCACGTACTGTCTGTATAAGTATGTTTTCATGAGACGATCTGCATTTTGTGTGGATTAAAAAATCCCAAATAACTCACGAGAGAAATGAGATTCTGTCTGCCTAAGAATGTCACACTGTACCCCAATTTAGAAGCATTTTAAGAATTCCAATTCAAATCTTTCCAAACGAGTTGGAGATTCCGAACCAATATACTGATACGCAGAAACAGCCATTTTTCTGAACGTTGAAACCTGTTAATCCAATACCGATGTTTACAACTTCATTTAAAACTAAATGTACGATAACATAACACACGCATATCAAAATAACTCATAAATATAAGTATAAACAAAATTGATTCCTACGAACGTTTCAAATTCAGTACTCAGTAAACTTATTGAGCAACTAATAGTTGCATAATCTGCAATTTTTTTGATGAATATCACAAAAGTTATAAAATAAAAATTGCAGCAGAAAATGTTTCATAAAATTACTCAGTATAGAAATTGTGGCTGTTTGTGGACAAAAGAAACCACACAATTGCATTTTTAATGCATGGATTCATGAACTAAAAAGATAGAATAATAAAAAGGTGGATAGAAAAGAAAGAGCAACTAAAAGGAAGTGCAAACAAATAACTAAAGAATATTTTTAAATGTTTTGTTAGAAACATGATGCAGAAGAATTCTGTACGGTATCAACTAACTGCCAAAAAAAGATCATAATTTAGGTAATGAGGGGAAAGAGAAAAATGCTTTAAAAGGTATTCACGAACTAAAATGGGAGGATATGAAAAACTAGAAGAAAAATAAATGGTCATTAAGGAAAGAAAATTACGTAGATTAAACTGAATGATGTAGAAAGAATAAGAAGAAAGTCTAAAAAGTAAATATGTGAGGACAACTAACACTGAAAAAGAGTGAAAATTATAAACAGTAAGAAAATGGTAGAAAGAGAAAATTCCTTAGATTTCAACTCCTTTTATAATTAACGCTTAATCTTATGATATTCTTCCAGGAACTAATACGCCATCGAACATATTTATAGATGCTTCATTTATGTTGTCCTGTCAGTGGCCTAGTGTGAACAACATCCAGCTAACTTCAAAACTCATCCTAGTTATGATGAGCGTCAATTTGTTTGTATTCTTAGCGAAGTCCATTATGTCGAAATCAAAACATCTTTTTAGTTGGTTCACTAACACGAAGTGCCACCAATCAGCGCTGCAGCTCTTTAGGAAGAAGCTGAGAATGAATATTTGATAACTCCGAAGAAAAAGGAGGATAAGAGAGTTAAATCTGTCAGGAAGGACGCCAGCATCACTTACCGACTCCACTACGCTAGTACAGTCCCCGAGTCAGCACGTGGTCTCACATCCGATACGTTAATTGACGATGTTCCAGTGCACACACAAACACCCGCTCTACCTCTTTTTATTATTTTTTTAAATTTCTTTTTAAGACTAGGAAGATCACGGAGTAGCAACTATAACGAACACATCCATCAGTTTCGACCACTGCAGTCGGAAACGTGAGTGCACACTGTCAAAGCCGAATGAGAAAGTGATGTGGAATGCACGGAGGAAACTTCACGGCGCATGACGATGAAACGGTAGGCGGCGTTGTGGACGTTTAGGTCTTGCTCACTTGGTCGTGGGTGTAGCGAATGACCTATATACGCCCGCACGGCTAGAGAAGAAGAATACGGAAAGAACAGCTTTAATGGTCCAGCCAGAGCATATGAGATGAATAGTGATGGCTGTTTCTCACGAACAAACCGTCAGGAAGCGGTTTGTTTCCTTAACCTAATGTGAGAGATAAACATTACTGAGGAAGTACGCAGCAGCGCCTTGATTTCCTCATGTTTGCTGTGCATAGGGAAAATGTAATCCCGTAATAGCCCGTCGATTTCTTCTGCAACTTCTACGTGATTAAAAAGAGTACATCTCCAGAAGAATGTTCGTGGAACTGAACGTAGTTTCATCAACTCATTGTTCTCAGTTTATCTCTTCTTAACAAATGAATTGTCTGCGTTTATTCTTTAACTATGAACTGGAATTTAATCCTCTAACTATCTGTTGGACTATGAGCATAAAATTGAGTACATCACGACTGGTTTCATGATGCAATTATCACTTTTAGTTGTTGAGTTCGTTGCTTGCTTTTAAGATAGAATTACAAGCTGAATTCGCACGGTTTTAATGACATCACAGAAATTTCTCGAATTTACTGTACAAAGAACAGTACTGAATTTTGAATTGCCGAAGGAATGCAGAAAAATTCAACAGGGATTGTCCATAGAATACCAAATTTGTGAGAACAAATTTATCACTACTTTTATCCATGGTCTGTCGAGAGTGATAGGAATTTTCTCATTTATTTAATATGATGGCGTCTTGTAATTTTAACAATAAAAGGGAATGATTGAAAATGTTATTTTAATTGGTTTTAGGTGGTTACTGGTGGACAGTTTATTTAAAATCAGCAGAGTTTTCTTGGGCCAAACTGGTTTTCTTGAACAGTTTTCCCTAGAATTTGACAAGAAACAGACGGGTAGTAAATGTAAGTTAATGCCACCATCACAAAATGCAATAGCGGAATATAGTGGTCGGGTTTCTTGCCCCCACCATCCGTTGATATATTCTTGTTGATCGTTATATCGACTCACCCAGATCGAATGGCCCCTGACAAAGAGAGCTAACAGGTTATTAAGGGTGGAGCCAGCAGTTTCATCATTCTGGTGTGTATGAAAAACAAAAACACCAGCTTACTGCTCCCTTGATGAAGGTTGCTCCAGATAGACAACACGCCCAATGGCAATACAAGACTGAGTCAGGGTGAGGGAGGGAGAGAAACAGGGAAGGAAGAGGACAGGTTCATCAATAGTTTCTTCACTTAGTTTCCTCCTGTAGGTGAACCGTTGCCTTGGCATTCCGGGATTAGGAATGCCAAGTGCCCGGACGAATTAGGAACACTGCAGTTACACAGTTGATTATCTCATAAAACGTAGACTTTTAAATAAACATTAAAAGCTGTGTATATACAATCTTTCCAGAAGTGGTATGCGTTTGTTAAGTCCGGCTTTCTAAAAAGAAAGCCAGATTTAACAAAAGTTTTGATTAAAATTCACTTCAATAAAATTCGTGTACAATGGCGTATCATAGGGAATGTGCGAAGAAGACAATATTCCCGGATAAATTTGTTGCACATCCTACTAAAGAAAGAAAAGCTCTCACTGCACCCAGACTTTTACATTTTTCCGACAGACTCCGCCATTTGTTGAAGATTCATCAGAAACATGTTATAAGAACATCTTCATCTCTGAAATCTTGACAAGTGCAACCAATCAATAACCTTCAAGAGCGTCATGCTTTTATCAGTCCTCTATTTTAGCAAATGTCTATTTATCGCTATATACGTTACAGCAGTGATCCTGAACTTTCCCCTTGAGGCGACCTCATCTTGAAAGAAACAAGATCTGTGGTCACCGCTTTACTGGTCAAAACAAGCTTAATTGCCAACTACTTTGTGTACATCATGACCACACAGGATATCTTTCGGTACTCATTAGAGGGATCGCAACCTTATGTTTAAGAAACACTACCTTACAGAAACCGCTAACAGCTGAAGTTAGGGCTGGGGTGGTTTAGATTACCGCTTGTAAGATATAAATCTTACAAATATGGAGAGTTCGAGTTTATGGGAAATTTTTGTGATTTGGGAATATATTATTCTTTGAAATGGTAAATCGTTGATATGGAAAGGGAAATTTTGACATAAGTGATACATATATGGGAAGAATACTGGATTTAGAAATAAGAGTTATAGATGTGTAAATTGAATAGCAGTCGAATGGAAGAGAAAGTAAATGCAATTTACAGGTACTGTAATTGCAGATGTGTGGAAAAGGGGTGAATTGTGAGTAAACAAAGGCAGTAAACACGGGGAAAAAGGTTATGGTAATTTTTTTAACAAATAGAAAAGAAGGAAAGCTAGGAGAATTCTCGGGATTGGTATAGTTCCGTGGGAGGAGGTTCTAACAAGGAAGAAAAAGTTGAAAGTCGCGAGTTGCAGGTTGAAGTGGAAGTAGGTTTTTTGGCAGTCGGAGTTCACATCTCGTGGTAGCAAGATGAAGAAGAAAAAGAAGAAAAAAAATGTATGGATGAGAGAAAGGAGTAGTGAGGCGTAGAGGACGGGAGTAACTGCGGACTGAAAGTGATGATGTTTTTTTGGAAGAGTGGGAACATGTGCGTCGAAGGTTTAAGGTTAAGGTAAACGTGCAGGAAAGAAAGCCTGTCCGGCACGGAAGGCAGTGATCGGGTGATCGGCATTCCTAGCAACGAAATCGCAAGTTGTACCTCCAAAGTTATGTCGTGTAAGAGCCTACACTTGTGCCTAGGGTCCAGCCCGTTGAGACATTGCCAGTTATGCAGATATGTGAGCAGAGTGTTCCGGAATATTATCTGAAACAGATTCAGGAGAAAGCAGATGAAGGAAGCCAAAAAGATGAGAGCCTGGAGAACCTAAGATGAAAACCTGAAACCTCCCTGGAGAAGAAGGTAGAAGTAGATGAGCGATATATTAAGTATATTCTAAGTTAACAAGAAGAACTGTTAGTAAAATAGTAGGGTAATTAATGAAAGGAGTAGCACTAGAAAGTAAAGTGAAAGATAAATTATCTTTGAGGTAGATATACTAACAGAGTTTATTATGTTAAAAAGGGAAATATTGTATAATGCAAGGGAAACGAAGGAATGAGTAATAGATGAAATTGATGTACAAATAGCTGTAATGCGTTAGAAAGGGAAAATGATAGAAATAATGTGTATAAGGGAACATTAAGAGAGTTATGAGCGTATAATGTGTTAGAAGGTTAATAAAGAGTTTAAGAAAGGTTCTGAATATGCTTTAAATGATAGATAATTAAATTATATGAACAAATCTGAATACAGTATTTTAAGTGGTGAAATTTTATGTACAATTAGTTTATCCGAATGATTAATAATAAGGAGGGAAATTAGGATACTGAAGATTTGTCTACAAGTATATTGTAACAGTGTAGTGAGAACAAAGAGTTGGATGATAAATGTAGAATTTTGATTATTACTACATGAAACAGTATTGTATCCAGAAGTAAAGAAAGTAGGTATAGTGAATGTATAAGTGTTAGGAGTTAATTAGGAAATAAGACAAGAAGAACGAATCGTGTTTTTTTATGTAATTGTCAAATCAGATTAACTAGTGAAAGGAAGCTGTAATAAAAAATAATATATGCAAGGTATCTCTGAGTCAACTTTGTATATTACGATCATATGTTATCTAGTTCAGTTGTATATTAAGTTGCATACATGTACGTAATAAATTTCATGTTTTTTTTTTTCACTTTGAGTCCTGTTATTTTAAATAAAACAATAAACTAAATAAAATAGAATGAAACGTCAAATAATGAACCAATGTATACTCCCCACCATGACTTATGGAAGTAAAACTTGGGCACTCACCAAAAGAATGGAAGAGAAGCTGAGAACTACTCAGCGAAGAATGGAACGAATTATATTGGGAACCAGACTGTTAGATAAGAAGAGAAATACATGGATTAGGCAGCAAACTCAAGTAAAGGACATTCTTATCAAAACTAAAGAACTAAAATGGTCTTGGGCAGGACACATAGCTCGAAGATGATGACAGATGGACTAAGAAAATATAAGAATGGTACCCAAGAGGAGCTAGAAGAAAACCTGGAAGACAACAACGGAGATGGACAGATGAAATTCGTGAGTTTGTGGGTAGTAAATGGATGGCCAGTGCTCAAAACAGAAGAACTGGAAAGTTGCTAGAGAGGCCTTCATCCTGCAGTGGATTGAAAATGGCTGATAATGATTCTAAATAACACACGCCTTGCTTGCCTAGTTAAGAAATTGCTCTCCCACAATTTGGCGAGAGAATTCTGGAAACTGATTAAGGGGAAACAAAGCAAATTACCATCATGATCCTGAGAATCTTCTGTGAGATATACAGTGTATCAGGTGAAAAAAAGTGGGGCCTTGGAAGGTGTGAGGACATCTAAGAAAATCTAAATAAGATTTCCAAGGAATGGTAAAATATATAACAGTAAGAAATAATAAAATATAAATATAAATTAAAAGCATAATTCTCTCCCCCCCCCCACACGCTAAACAACTCGAGCCAAAAGGAATTGACGTATCGTGCATGTGAACTATGTATGTGTATGGGAAGGAAGTAGGGGGGGGGATAAAACACCGAGAAAATATTGAAAGTCAAAAACTATATCGCAATCCGAAACTGACTAACTCAGCCCTGTTGGAAAAGAACTCAAATTTTCTAGCATTTAATGTGATTACAACCAGAATATAGTTATTAAAGGATCCTACCATTGGGATCCTTTAATAATAGAGTTATTTTTGATATTTACTGCCTGTCATGTTTAATCAATATTATAGCAAATCTTAGCATGGAACTCCTTGTAACTCACTTTTAGTAAACTCATGTAATTGCAAATACATTTTGTTAAAATAATTAATTTTCGCTCTACGCTATTTCCAACTTGCTTTGATTACTTTTCGGTTACCAGAAAATACTTTGAGTTACATTATTTGTATTTTAACTAGCCACGCAAATCCTGCAGGAACAATTTTTCCTATTCATAGTCGCTTCTGTTCTAGAAGTTAAATAGACCTTATCAATTCTTACACTACACAATAGTACTGAAGCACTCATGGAAATTATTTTCAGTTTGTGAAATCACAGAGAAATTTCCTAAGATAGCAAATTCCATTCTCCCCATTTCATTCGATTTAGAGGTTAATAAAAACTCGAAAGTTTATTGTTCGTATTATTTATTACACACAAGCTCTTATTCATGTCTGGTTATGGAATAGATCTTCCTTCATGGATCATTAACATTCACTACGGAAATGAACGCTGCTGGTTCAGTGTTCCATGCAAGCAGTCCCCATTGCCACTGTGGTCAATGGAGGGCTCAACAGAAATTACCGATGCGAATTTTGTCATATGATAAACAGTAAGAATGGAGAATGTTTCTTCATTCAAGGAAACAAAGAAGAAAAAAATAAAATCGGCTTTGCTCTGCAAGAATTCTATAGCCGAGCTTTGTTGTAGTTATTTTAATCGGCCCATCTAATTCGCAATTTATAATCTGAGGAACATTAAACATTTGCGAGTGTACTGCACAGATACTTTTTCGTTTATTTATGCACCTATACGGTTATCGCCTTCTTTGAAGCATTTTAATTCAATAAACTTTCGCGGAGTATCCCTATGATGAGTGGCATTCTAGTCCCAAAACGCTGAACTGCTTAAACAGTGCGTAAAATAAACGTATTTATATTAATATCTTTTTATTGCATCTATTTCTAGGATCAAAACTTAGAATGATGATTAATGCAACGCTCAGAGTCCCAAGTTACCCTGAGAGAGAGAGAAAGTGTGAGAGAGAGAGAGAGAGAGAGAGAGAGAGAGAGAGAGAGAGAGAGAGAGAGAGAGAAGTAGAAAGGAATCACCAAGAAAGAGAAGAATGATGATATCCAGCTCAGGACCCTGGGTGTGCCAAGCCCATACTCACCAGATGTAAGCGCCTGTTGAATATATGTTTGTCCACGATCACACCCTTCAGTTTTGCATCAATAAATACATATATCATTCGAAAAGTCTTGATGAATAATCGATGATATTAACTTGAATAAAATACATCATTTTTGATAGTGAACTTAGGTAATTGACTTACTGTATTCGTCGTCAATTTGACCATGCACCATTTGTGGCATAGAAGTTCAACTATAAGAAGTTTAGCAAGAATTTGCAGTGTGACAAGCATGGTGGATGAACGAGTTTGTGCAATACAGTTGTTTCTTAAAATTATTGAAGTCGTCCAACTAGGGATACTGAGCTTTTTCTCCTTTTTTGAGAAAAAATAAATAAGAGAAGTAACATAACTGGTAGAGAAATACAAACCTTTATTCAGTGTCGAATCGGGCCGCTTTTGGTTTAAATAACAGCAATTGCGCGGCGCGGTATGAATTCTATAAGGTGTTTTAGAGTAGTACGTTTTGGTCTAATTGTAACAATTCTTCCAACAAAATATCGCGTAGCTGCGATAAAGTTGAACGAAGACGGCATCATTGCCGAATAGCTGTCTCTTGCATATTCCACACATTCTCAATAGGACTGAGATCAGATGATCGAATGTGGGGGGGAATGGTTGAAATCCGTGTCATGTTCTCTGAACCATTCTTCCACGATTCTGGCGTGATCGCTGTTGCATTGTCATCCATAAAGTCGTCATCACCTCCGGATAAAAGTGTAACATTGCAGGGTTCAGTAGATCTGATACAAAATTCAGGTACTTCCTGAATGGTCGCGGGTTCGAACCCCGCCTCGGGCTTAAAAAAAACTTACTGGATGACATTCAACCAGTCCGTACCAAAAAGCATTCCCTATACCATGATACCACCTCCAGATGCTTGGGTTGTCTTAACAAGGTAAGCAGGGTCCATCACTTCGTGAGGTTCTCATCACACTCTATGTCTACCCTCAATGCAAAACAAAATGTATCGTGATTCGTTTGAACACATGACGTTCTTCCTTTGTTCCGTTGTCCAGTCACGGCGTTCTCGGCACAACGGCAAGCGGATTTTTCTCTGAAACAAGTGGGCTCCGAATAAGCAGGCGATGGTCAATACCCGATTTATTCAATTCGTTACGCATGGTACGGTTGAAATAGAACAGTTCTGGGTTTGGTTGAATTCAGATGTTATTTGCTTTATACTGTATGTCCTATTTTTCCGTACAGTCCTTCTTAGAATACGACGGCTTCGCTCTTGAAGTACTATTTTTTCTGCCACATCTACACCTTTCAGATGTGGAAGAACCGCTTGCTTTCCAGGAATTAAAAACCTTTGAGATGGATGCTTTGGAGAAATCAGTTTTGTCTTTCGTTACCTGAAACGTGGCTCCTCCTAAAAGGGCACCACGAGAAGACCTTTTTTTACAAAGTCTGATAGATCACGCGTTTTTGCCATTCTGGCTTCAAATTACTTCAGTCGAACAGCCTATGCAGGCTTTATACTCAACGAGGCAACACGTCATCAACCCACATCACAATTTTCTTTGCATTTCAGTCTGTGATTGTCTTAATGCAAAGGTTCATTTTTTGGATAGCGTGTGTAAATGAAACGAAAAGACAGCTCCGAAACGAAATAGCTCCAAAATGAAACAGCTCCCAAATCCACTAACAATGTTGAACTTGGGGAAATTGAAAACTGAACGTTCTGAAATGAAAAACAATTCCTACATTACCTAATTTGTTTTAAATTATACCAGTATTAATAAAGCAAGGTTTCTCAAATGTAAGTTATTGTTACCCGTTCCCCAAGGGATCGCAAACAAGTCAGAGGAAGTATAATTTTTTTTAAAATTTTGCCTCAGGTTTTAAATGTAACGTATTTTTTATTTTCATTTCCAATGAAGCGGTTTTATTTATAAAGTCACATTCCATCATTGTTATATTTGATACCTAGATTAAAATTTAATTATTAAAATATTCCTTACCCAACTTGTCCAACTCTAACCCAAACGAAATTATTAGTTTTATATGCGGGTGGCACACAAATTCATTAATCATTTAGGAAGTCGCAGTATCATCAAGTTCGAGAACTGCTGATTTAAGGGACAATTTATAGTACGTTGAAACTCTTATAATTGAATTCTGAAAGTTAAACTTTGGCTGTCAAAATAATGTCGTACACAACACAGCAAAGAGTATTTACTTATTGTTTGGTTTTGTTTTTAAAATTCGAAACATTATTGAGGCACAGTTTCAGACTTCATTTGGAGAAGAGAAATGCCTGTCATGAGTATGAGCAATGGTCAGATCTTAAAAAATCCACAATTTTGTTTGTTGTGCATTTATTTCAAGACTAAAGAAATACTCGTAAACTATCTCTTGAGTCCCGAAATAACAACTGAGGTGGCGTGCCATTGAGAGCTCGAACAATAAGCTGGGATTAAAGTGCAGACTACTGAACTTAAAACTACCACCCAAAGCCATCTATCAGCTCTTATTTGCCAATAATCTATCCTGACAGTGAAAGCATCAGTTTGAATTGACTGAGCGCTGAGTCACATAGCCATGTTAGACAGAAATGAGACGGAATCTAATGTTTCTGAGAGCCAGTAACAGACCAAGATGTTAAAGCTATCATACCGACCTCACTGGGAAAGAGTCAGTCAACCGTACAGATGAAGGACGAGATTGAGGATACAAAGAACTTCTGTGGAACAAACAAAAATAATCTTTTGCAATTTTATATAATTTATGAGACTAGTTAACAGATAAACACTTCCAAGAAACTGAGGAATGCTCGCAGTTTGAAGAGAAGATATCCTAGCTTGGAACACGTCTGTAATGATCGTTCTGCAGCAAGGTATTTTGGTGTAACCCTTTCTTTCTTGATGAAATAAAATAATGTATTATTGTTATCATTTAATTCATAATTAATATTTTGTAATCTAAATTCGATTTAAAAAAATTAGGATGAATATTCCTATGTCTGAAACAAAAACTTTAATGAGAAAATCAGTTATTTACAATGATATAACTGAATGATTATATTTTTGATATGATTTGTAGAATATGATACTTATGTCTCGTCTCTTTCCCTTCCCATATTTCTCTTTTTTGTTGAGGGGTATTGAAGGGGGAATTAATTTTTTAATTAATAGCATGTATACTGAATTACGTAATTTTTAAATTATTGATAAGGAACAGTACTTCCCTTAACAAGCTTTTACAATTTCTGATTTGATATTTAATAATCTGCATAGTATCATATTGTATTACTATTAATCGGACAGCTTTTCAATTGAACACGTAAGATGAGTGACAGCTGCCAGCAGAACAACAGAAACGAACACAAGTATGCTTAAGCCAACGGAGCGACAAGCTAGTTGACAACAAGGCATGGATTTTACGCGCATCAGCGACTTAGACCATATTGAGCCTAATATATTATATCTATAAATTTCGTGTATTCTATGGTCGATTTGCCTGTTTGCTGGACGAGTAACCCGAGTTTTCTGGAGAAAAAATCCATGCTACTCTAGCCTGAGGCCAACTAACTCAGTCAATGTTGGAAAAAAGACCCGTTTTGTTTGTTCTTTTTTACAGACTCTTGTGTGTGTGTGTGATTTAGAACAGATGGTGCGTCCAAAAGAGATCTGCGTGCAGTGATCCAAATTTTAATTCCAAATTTCTTTGTGCTATTTGGCAGAAGGCAAAGAACCACAAGAAATTCATAACTGAACGTTGGCTGCGTATTCTATGCTACATTGAAGATTACTCCAAAGCTGCTGTGGTAGAGTATTTAATAAAGGTTAGAGAAGGAAGGACACGAAGTACCACGTTTTGGAAAAAGCAGCAGGACAAATATACTAACAATGTGAAATTTTTGGAAACTGAGCTACACTGTAGCAGTAGCCTCCTTAAAGCAATTTCCTTATTTGTGTATGTAACAGGATTGGGAAATTACCCTAACGGCCAGCATGGTGGGTACGATCTTCTGTCCACACTAGGAAGCAAATGACCGTTCGCATTCCGTCAAGAGCAGAGGAATATTCACTCGCACTGTGGCTGAGTTAATCTGTCTCGGGTGAAGGTTTAAAGCCCCTCCCCGGAAAGTCTGGCGTTTCACAGAGCAAAAAAAAAAAACAAAAAACAAAATAGAAGTTAGAAAGCATGGATAGGGTGTGCCCTTTATAATTAACCATTTTTAAAGCCAATGTAATATAACATTTAAAGGGGAAAAATACATGATAATCCTTGGTTTAAAACGATAACATCATGTGGCGCTAGCATCTACGTAATAATAATCTGGACATAATTTAATAGGATTTAAAACAGTGTGTAGTAATTAGACGATTAGGAAGGTATTAAGAATTTTACTGAGAACATAAGAGGGCCTAAATAAAGGCGATAAACCTTAAAGCTTGTCAGTACGCTTGAACTTGACGCAAACATACACAGTTTTAATTAAAGAAATCTGTTCTTGCAAGTTACCATGGTGAACTTAAGTTGAATTAGAGAATAACAACAAGACTAAGTAGAAAACGAATATCTTATAACTGTGTTTAAAGTCAAGATCATTATATGCTAATCTCTTAAAGTTTCGACCAGTCTTCTATATCCTAAATGGCTACTTATGACATTTTCATTCTCGTTAGGTGTAATTTGTGTTCTTCGCTAATTAATCCTGCAGCGATAAATCAGCTCTTGAGTAATCGAATAGTTGTCCGGATCTACGTTGCGTGTAAATTCATACTCGAACTGCCGAGAATTGCGCTACAGATGATGGTAATAAAGGGTGTTTTAAAGAACTCATTAAATACATCTGTTTAGAAATGATTGATTGTTACTGATTTGGGCAATGAATGCCTTGTAGTCAGAAACATAATTGACAAACCTCAAAACTCTGAAGGAATTATATATTTCCCATTCTGTTCAAAACAGCAGATGCTCTAGGTCTGCCATTTCACACTGTGGCAATGACTTCATTAACGATCAGGCAGCCTGTCTCTAATAATCTCAAAATGGCGAAGAATGCAGTATTTATAAGAAATAGTAGAAGCAGCTGTAGATCTATTAATGTAATCCCTTCGTCTAGGAGGAAAGAAAAATCACATTTTTTGGAATGAAAAATCATCGTACTTTGGCTATATTTAGTTACAAACAAAGAGCTGTACCTAAAAAGCAATTTTCTAGATAATCTGCTTAAGCCCTACAATTGGACGATCACCAGACTTGACTTCGCATTACTTCTTCATGTGAGGATACTTGAACGAGCACGTTTAAACAATCCCCACACCGTGCAGGATTATAGGAGAACCTTGCCAAGCCTTTTAATGACGTTACCGAAGACACAAAGAATTTTTTTTAAGGGTAACCTATAAATCAAATTTCATGTTCTTGCGAAATCTCACTTACATTGAAAGGGCAGAATTCATAGGATACCTGGTTCCTAGGCAACACTAGGCTGTCATCCCTCTCGCTAGTGTACGAACCCACCGCCTTGGCGGGCATATAGGTACACTGCATTCACGTAGACGGTAATTCGATGTGAGTATGGATAAACATCGTGAGTTAACCGAATTTGGAAGAAGGAATAATGAAGATAGTGGGGGTCCGACGCTCTATCGGAGAGTTGGTACAGAAGTTGCACTATCCCCGTTAGACAGTATCAAGAGTGTATAGGGAATACACCATTTCCGGAATAACATCTAATCGTAGAGAACACTATTGGCGGAGAAAAGTGGTGGATGAACTTGCCGTCGACGTTTGTCTCGCATTGTTTCAGCCAACCGGAGAGCGACAGTGGTACAAATTACCAGAAACATCTCCACCAAGACCATCAGGCAATCATTATCCGCAATAGGTTATGGGAGCCGCCGACACATAACACCACGTATTTATGGGTCGGCGCTGTTAACACCACGACACTCTACACCACCTCAACTGGGCAAAAGAACATCGGCACTGGTCATTGGATGATTGGAGACGGGTTTCCTGGTCCGATGTGTCCCGTTTCCAGTTATTTCAAGCGGACAGGAGGGTGCCTATCTGGCGGAAACCGCACGAAGCTATGTACCCGTCATGTCAAGAAGGAACTTTTCAGGCAGGTGGACGGTCGGTAATGGTCTAGGACGTGTTCAACTGGCACACATTGGGAATTTTGGTACGTCTAGACGCATCTCTGAACAGAGGTTACGTGTCCATCCTTGCAGACCATCTGCATCCCTTCATGGTCATGCTGTACTGACTGGTAATGGACTCTTACAGCGTGACAATGGCTCCACACAGAGCGGTGATAACTAGCACATGGTTTGAAGAGCATTCCGAAGATTTTACCACCATAAAATGGCATCCCCGTTCACTGGACATGAACGCTGTGGAGCATCTTTGGGATGCTGTGGAAAGGTCCGTTCGAGCTTTGCATCCTCCACTCAGGAATGCGATGGAATTATGGACAACGGTGTGGCAAGAATGGATGCAAATACCTGTGGAACGCTTTCATGAACTAGTGGACTCAATGCCTCGCCGTGTGATTGCCCTTATCCGCGCGGAAGGTGGGCCTACCCGTTACTAAGTAGGTATTCCATGATTTCTGTCCACTCAGTATACATTAGATGTATTTCTACTTTATAGCAAAAAAATTGTTGTCCTAGATAAAGATTCATACTTAATAAATTGTTATTATGAGTACTTTGGCATATAAAAAAATGAAATTAGAAACTGTGCCCATCAGTAAACCACTTTTGGAAGATCAACAAAAAAGTATTTGAAATAATTTACTTGTAAATTCAGTTAGATGAATGTACACAAAGCTATAATACGATAACGCTTCATTAGTCAAAGGATAAAAGATAAAAGAGACCACTTGAAATAAAAAGACTTATACAGGTAATATAAAATTTAGTACATATGTTACGATATGCTTAAGTTGTTTATTAATTGTCATATGCATGCTTTTAAAAAACACTGGGCCTTTTCTTCCAGTTACATCGAAAGAACTAATACCATGAGGGTCACAACATACCGTGTGTAAATGAGTATATTCTACAGTCAAGGTACCTATTTCAGGAATAAAAACATATGTAACTCTTGCCCGATAACGACTAAGTCGAGCATGGTATGGGGGGAGGCGTTTAAGTTCTACCATCCTGACGATAACTGAGATCCCAGAAACAACACTATCCACATACTACCAACGAGTTCACTAAGGCGGATGTGTTAATGCGTGCACAGAGTATAAAGCTGGTGGCAGAATAATAAACGAACCATATCTCACAAGTCATAAAGATTTTCACTAATGATGTAGCTAGAAGAACTCCAATAATTCTTCTTTGGTGATTACCTGAGCGTATATTGATTATGCAGTATATTTATGTATAACTATCAAATTAACACGTTTCACATATTTCTTAAAAAATTACCTGTTTATGAACTTCGTTATAGCCGAATTCAAATATGCATATCGAGAGAATTAGGGGAAATTTTGTGTGTGCGTGCCTAACCAAGTTGAGAGAACTTCATATAATAGCGTTCTATACAAGGCGTATCACTAAAGAGAATCTGAACTTCCCGAGAGAACAGCGGCATTGGTGTGACGCCCAAAACACATTCAGATACTACCCATTTCGCCTGCCTTTCATCGATACAGCTGATAGATATGTGTAGTATAATCCCAGGAGCTTTTCAAACCACAGCTGGCTATCTCCGAATGCTGACACATGCCTCCTGTCTTCAACCGCTCACTGGGGGATTCAGTCCACGTATCTCCACCCAACCGACGACTATAGTCAGCTGAATTAGGAAATTGCATTAATGAGCCGCAATAATTTTAGCTACGTTCCGTTAAAAGATCCCACACTAGGCGTTGTCATCACATTTAATGCAGGCTTGTTTCTGTTCAAAATGACAGAAACAAGCCCGCGTTAAGCGTATCAATGCTGCTAATTTCACTGACTCCAACTTATGGCGAATAACAGATTTATATAAATCACGCGATGTGTTGGTACCTTAATTACTCGAACACCACATCTGCTATTCCAATATGCGTTTTATTTAGTGATTTACATTTAAACTGATTTTATATCTCCGCTTGTAAATTAAAGTCACGTAAATAGGCCTGCCAACAACCCTCGATAAACGTTCATACTCATTAGCAAACTGTGAATAATACATTACCTGAGGATCGCGTTACAAAGTTAAACAACAGTAGCTTCCAGCTCTCACACATTTCCACGAAAGGGATGCATTGCTGCTTTGGTTACCCTAGCAAGACTCGCTAACTAGTTTGCCAGACGTTACGGATTAGATACATAAGGGCTTTGATAATGATATTCTGTAGGTTGCTATGAAACGATCCCAAACTAAACCCTGCACGCTCCTGAATTAAACCTCAGAATTTCGTGGTTTATAGATGAATTTAAAACTTCCAGCACACCTTTAATTCCTTTATTAAATTGCATCGGTGATTTTAGAGCCGCGTTGTAAACGTTAATTAATTTTTTGATATCTTGTATGCGATGAATATCCAAGACAAATTATACACCTGTTGGTTTTTCAGGAAAAGCAGGCGGCATACTTTTATAAATCAATTACATTTTCCCCTGGGAGGACGATATAAGTAATTCTAGTTGGATTAGATATCTTTAGAGTGTGTCGAAGGGCGTTACCTTCTGTTACTTGAGCAGGTGTGTGGACGATTTATACTTACACTTTCTGAACCCGTTTCGTTTAAAAGGGTAATGAATATTAGGAATGAAACTGTAGTTGGGAATTCTCCCTCGCAATTACTAATAAACTTAATGGTTATAAAATGGTTGTTATTTAATTTCGTTATTAAGGATATTGAATTCAAAAAGTCTGATATAAAAACATTATCCACTGCAATTATAAATTATATAGTAGGGTTGGTGATGATTAAGGTTTACAGGTTTCCTTGATCAGAGTAGCCATTAGAGTTCCATTTCTGGTACTAAATATTTTTTCTCTTCACTGCCTAGTGTGCCAATTGTGGGTGTAGCACGTCTTCTAGTTTGTTCCATAATAAACATTCACAGGCATAATGCAATACGTGGACAAAGATGAAAGAGGGATAGTCAGAGTTCAGTTATCTGTGGCTGACTGCAGGAAGGACATCCGGCAAGTTTCAATTATCATCATCAGACGTACAAGGGCTAAGCTACCGGAAATAAGACGATAATTCAGTATCATAAACACTCAGTTGGGTTTAAAATCCGTAGTATTTAGCCATGCAACAGCCTATTATATTTTTGAAGAGCTACTGAAGAGCTATTGGATTTAGGCGCATCAGCGACTAAGAACACACTACACCATTGCATATTATGTCTGTATAAGTGCTACGTCAGGCCAAGTAGTCAGACGAAGTCAATTCTAGTGATCGTGGCGGTCAAAGTCCTACTAAAATTACTCTGTGAAAACAGAATCCACGCTGTGGCCTTCGAGCTCTGTACATGTGGGAAGCAGAACCCTTCCGTTGGGATACAAAAATGATAATAAAAAAATAAACCCGATTATGCATCCGCGTGACTTATTAAAAAAAAACAAGAGAGAGAATACCTTCGCTATATTGATTATCAGCTACGTTCTCTTTTACTGAAAGAATAAGAACATTTTAAACTAATTTCCATGTAATGTCTGCACCATCTTTTCTGATCACAGCGCAGCAAAAAATGCAAAAGTAAGAAAAGCAAAACTCCTTGCGGTATTTGAATACTAAATTTAAATGTAATGCCACGTACTCTGAAAGCAAAATTGTTCGTTAAGTAGAAATGCTCTTTCTAATGATAATTTCTGCATTCATTCCCTCTAGAAAAACGTTTTGTCCTTCATTATTTTGTAAGCGAATTCACTTAATCATTTAATTAAAAATGATTTTTAGTACAAACAGCATTAGTATAATGGCTAAATGATCCAAGGAAGCGGGGTTTGAAGACACTGCCAAAAAATCACTTATACCTTCCCCGGTGCCAAAAAGTACTTATCCAGAAGTTGCTTTGCATTTTACCAAACTATCAACCTCAACTACTAGGGCAGGTAATTCATTCCAATAATGTACAACACACTCCATAAAAAATAAATAAAATAAAATTTGTGAGGTAACAGAAAGCTGGATTCAGCTTTCTGTTACCTCTTTCTGTTGAATTTAAATTTAATTAGAGTTAGTTTGTGAACATCTCAAATCATTGCTGAAGAAGGGATGGCTTTTACTGATGGCGAGTTTGTGAAAAGAGTGTGCCTATCAATTGCAGAAGAAATATGCCCTGATCAAGTTAAGCAATTCGCTGCTATAAGTTTATCAGCGTCAACTTTAGCAAGAAGCATCGAAGACTTGTCTGCTAACGTTAAAGATCAGCTGAAACAAAAAGTTACAGATTTTATAAATTTTTCGATTGCAATTGATGAAAGTGAAGATATTACCAACACGGCCCAGTTACTCATTTACATACGCGGTATAAATCAAAATTTTGAAGTCACAGAAGAACTGGCTGCATTTGAAAGCTTGAAGAATAGAACCTCTGGTGAAAACATATTTTATAGCGTATCAAAAGTGTTTGAAGACCTGCAGCTTGATTGGGAATTGTTGACAGTAATTACGACCGATGGTGCAAAGAATATGGTTGGAAAAAATATTGGTTTCATCGGCCATGTTAATAAATATTTTTATTCCAAAAACATCGAAAGACCTATACAATTTCATTGTGTTATTCACCAGCAATCAATCTTCGAACTCAATCGTGTCGACTATAATTAGCATTGAATTTTATATGCAAAAATGGCCTGAACCATCGTCAGTTTAAAATTTTGGAGGAAATCGAAAGCGAATATGGTGATTTGTTGTATCATATGGGTGCGATGGTTGAGTCGCGGTAATGTGTTTAAAAGATTTTTTCAACTCAGAACAAATAGACATATTCATGAACGAAAAATTAAAACCAGTCCCAGAATTAACAGACTCTAAATGGTTATGGGAACTCGCATTTTTAACAGATATTTGTGAACATTTGAATACATTGAATAAAAAACTTCAAAGTCGCGATCTACTTGTAAATGACTTGTTCTACAATATTAAAGAATTTCAGACAAAATTAGAATTATTTAAAAATCAAATCGAACAAATAATTTTTCCCATTTTTTGTGCTGTGAAAGTTTATATAATAATATGTCCAATTATGATTTTTCTACCGACAATTTTGTCCGAAATCTTGAATTATTGATGGAAGCATTTGTTGATCGATTTGTTGATTTCGAAAACAATAGAAATTTATTTACATTATTCCAGAATCCATTTGATGTAAATGTTTCACAAATAGATAAAGATCTACAATTAGAAATCATAGATCTTCAAAGTAACGATAACCTGAAAACATTATTGAAAAATGAAACATTAATTAACTTTTATAAAACTTTGACAGAAAATGAATTTCCAGAATTAAAAAAATTAGCGAGAAGAATAGTTTCTATTTTTGATAGCACTTACCTATGTGAACAAACATATTCAAAAATGAAATAATATATAAATAAATTTTCTGTTTATACTCCGGGACGGAGTATAAACAGAAAATTTATAAAAAACAGCACCGTATTCAGTAGTCACGGGCTTGGACCCCAGTCACTCAAGGCACGTGTACTTAGGCACCCGCGCGCCTGACCACTAGGATCCAAACATCGATCAAGAATGATAGATGAACATTTGCAAGACTTTCTAAGATTGGGAATTTCTACTATTAAACCTAACATTTCAATTATTGCTAAATGAAAACAACTACGAACATCTCATTGATTTGCTATTTCTGTAAAATCAAATGTGATTATAATATCACATCAGTGATATGGAGTCACGCTCCACATCAAGCGTGATTCGACTAGTCTTTAAACTCTAAAGATCGTTGCAAAATACCTATTCGATTTGTCTTCAATTTCTAGTGGACTTTGTATGACTTTTACAGTTCGATCAAGTAAGGGACCATCCACTCTCTTTCTTTTCGTATTCACTTACGAAAATAACTTTTATTTTCCATTTTAGCTCCTAGTGAATTCTGGTACACAGCTTTCACCCGTATTAGCTTATCAGTGGCTTTGTAATATATATATACTTGTAATACTAATTTAAATCAGTATCTCGCGATAGCCGTAATAATTATCCCTTAATAATTTTTCGTTCAATTAAACTTGGGCATTTATTTTGCGAAAAGTCTTAATTGCAACAAATGCATTGGTAGCTTCCAGGATTAATCCATTGAATAATACTCATAATGAGCTCATATCCAGCAGCTTATAATTGTCTCTTCGATTAGTAACGCCTAAGAAATACCTCAGTCCATCACAGTCCCCCTCTCTTGAAATTGAAGCCCTCTAGCAACAAATATACTTATACCTACCCCAATACGGAGTATAAGAAATATAAAATTGCAAAAATAAAACAATATAATGATACTGTTTAAAAAAATGATCTGCGGCACAATGTTTATAATATCAAATTTCGCAATAATTTAAAGGATATCAAAGAAGTAAACACAGTTAAGCACACGTTCTCTCAAAAACCAGTTTGTGGTAAGCACGTGAAGAGCCGTCCTGATCCTCCAGAAGCCAAGACAAGAATTATTATTTAATGATTTCTTTCCTTGCACCCATTCCTTCTATAAATGCGTTTGGCTGTCATTATTTTGTATGACTTTTACAGTTCGAATTCACTCAGCCATTTAATACTACAACGATTTGAGTACAAATACTCAAAGTATAGTTGGTTTATTTCCCAAGCTTTTAGCTTACTGTGACGATCTTGTCCTTGTACGTCTACACAAATGTATTTTCAAAGATCGATTTGCGTATTGGTTGAAAATCCGAAATTAACTCACGGAGAAAAATCCTGTTCCCTCTGCCAGAACAATTAGCAAATTATGTTTCCGTACGACAAAAAAAATATGATTTTGTCCTCACAAATTTCCTTTCGCTCTCCTTTCTTGGTAAGTCCCCTATATTTTATGTATTTTTCTTTTCTTCTTAAAAATCAATACTTTTCCTCACTCGCGAAGACAGGAAAAACTCCACTCTTGTTGAAATGTCGTGCACAGGACACTAGCAGCATTTCTAAACACCCTTAAGAAAATGAACACAATAAGCCATGTGTTTACAGCAGCCAATGATATGTAAATCATTGCATTTAAGGCGCGCTTTCATTATACAAGAAAACATCGCCGAAATTGTAAAAGATGGCTGATTACGTAAATGATTTTTTTTCTTCTTTTTGCTTGCAGCTTCTCCTGATTTACATCAAATTGCGACAAGTGCCCGGCACGCAGGACGAAAGGAAATACATACAGAAAATATTCAGTGGGAATTTGACCACGGAAGTCACAACGAAGAATCGAATTATGTTTAGTCAGTCCAGAAGGAACCGACTACGGCAGCAAATATTGATCTTGGATTTGCGTACAAGTCGACTACACTCAGTAAATATTGATCCTACTCGTCTGTGTATAGCGCAATCGAAATAACTTCGTGTTGTAAATATTGACCTTTGTAATTTACGTCTAATTCACATGTAGTAGCTGACGACAGCATTTTTACTCAGCAATGCTCAGCGAGCTTAAAAGTGCAATTCTGTAGGCAGCTTTCCAAAGACAAGGTTTAATTACTCGCTGATTATTCCACCTCACGGCTTTTAAGAATTGTCGAGTGCTAAGATTTGTAAGGACTGACAACAGAATTAATGAAAGCTCCAGATTTCCTTTTCTGTGTTTATCATTGAAGAAAATAATTAATAAAACAATAATACTTTATAGATTATGGAGTATAACTCTGGGTTTGAAGATGGCTCGAACTCTTGAGTTATTCTAGTTACTTATTTCAAGATGGCGTAGTTAACTTGATGAAATTTTTGGAATTTTATACAATTCAACCAAAAAGTGAACTGCTGTTTTGCGTTATCAACTTTTAACTGTAATGAAACATAACTGAAACGTTAATGAAGGATACTGGATAATCTCTGAAAGTATTAATTTATTTCTAAAAAACTTTCTATTGATTCCAAAGCTTTTTACAACTTCTCCTTATATCGTAGTCACACCGAAAAGAATACTGACATATACTCGAAAATCCTTCTTTTCGTATCGATTGATAAAGTTGGATTCGGTTAGGAGTACAGCAAAATTCCATTTACACCATCGACCCAAGCAACACTTCTTTAGGGAAATGTATAAGTTGAAAGGTAATATGTTTTCTTAGCTCTCTGTTCAGTTTTTGTCATTAAAAAAAAAACCCTCCCCTTTTTAACTTATTGCCAGGAGCTTTCCTAAATATTCTTATTTTGCATTCCGAAAATCTAATAACAAACCATCAGAGGAGGAAATAATAATCTTAATTATCCTCTCCTTTTAAATTATAATTTTCATATCAAATGCCGCAGAAATCAAGTACATTATTACAACAATAATATGAAATATTGTTTAAAATATTTTCTTCATTACTGAACATTGAATAAACTGAAAATTTCACATATCAACTGGAGCCTGTAATGGAACTTACGAGACCGAATCAAACGAAAATAAGATTTACATGGTCTAAATTTAAATTACTCGCTACCATGGGAACAAATTTATAGATTATTACCAATGCTTCTAATGAACAATATTGCTGTTTGGTTGTCCTATATGCGTGAGGAGTAATGCACTCAGTTGGTATAATCACCGTCTTCCCAACGCCTGGTGGAAAAGACCTGAGTTCGAATTCCCTCTATAATCCAAGGATTGTATGTGTCTTTTTTACAACGTGGTTGAGTTAGTCTGTCTCAGACAAGGGTAGCAAGATTTTTTCTTCCGGAAACTCGGGTTTTTCGTCCAGCAAACAGAAAATTGACCACAGAACACACGCAATTTACAGACATTATATACGGTGCAATATTGCCTAAGTTGCTAATGCCCTAAAACCTCCACACTAAAGGACCAATGCACTGCGATGCTTCTGACAAAATGGAGTTTACAGTGAGGGTTGTATCAAAGCCAGTGCCACATAGTGTTATTTAAATTTTTACAGTGGAGAACTCCATTGCAGCAGAAATTCACCTGTGCGGAAAAAGTTTAAGTCGACAACTTTATGTCACTCTTACAAGTGTACAAATGGGAAAATTTTTCCCTGGCAGAAGAGAAATTCTAATATCCCTCGCCCATGACAAGTTTGCACAGTTTTCAAAGAAATATATGTTGTCTTGGCAATTAATATCACCAGTGGGTATCGATGCACAACAGTTAACGTAACATATCCAGAGAGCTTAATATCAAACATGGGTTTGTTTTGTTATTTAGGGTTTAATAGCTCAAGAGTATTGGGCTACGCTGTGTCAATCGAATGGTTGAAATAGGTCTGCCTACATCATTATCCACGACGACTGCTATCAATATAAATAGCTCTAAATGAAATGAGTTACCAAGCGCCTCAACGATGAACAGAAACGTTTACAAATCACATGCATCTGCAGCGGTTTACGAGATATGAAAAGGAAGAAAATGATTTTATGGTGGCTGTGCATGAGGTATGGTACAGGCACATTGAATCGAAAGCAAGCAACGCAGCATGAGATAACAACTCCCCCCTCGCCTCGAAATTCTCCACGCCTGGAGCCAAAAAATGTTTTCGTGAACTACGTAAAGGAACTATTTGCTAAGCGCTTGTCATAAAATTCTAAAACAATTTTATTTTCATAACATGAATTTAATGGGGTAATAAATAAATGTTCATACTTAAAGAATGATTCCTAGGAGTAATTCTTGATGCCAACTTCACCTATAAAAAAACAAATCCAAGCTCAGTATTCCAAAGCCCTGAGAGCGTTCTGGGGAATGAAAACTGATCTGTGCAAAACGCACAATAAGCAAATAATCAAGAAATACCTTGCAACTTACTTCTACAGTGTGCTCTCCTATGCCGTGGAAGTTTGGTTGGCGGCACCACCCACCAGCTTCAGGAAACTATGGGGCCTCGAATTCTGGGTGCTGAAGTGGGACAACGTGAGGTCGCACCAGACCTACACAACATCTAAATCTCCATTCTGCTGCAACCTGCAATATACGCCCATAGTCCACAGAGCCCATGTGCTAAAAATAAAGTCATTCCTTCATCTGTGCTCAGCTAAGCAGGATCACATCAACATCTGGAACACGGTTGGTTGGCGTTTGCCAGGCAGACATCTCCGTAGTACTCCCTCCTTGTGCTCAAGGCTCCAGCGGTTACAGAATTTCAAGAGACACTTCCCAAATGTGACTCTGGACACTCTCAAATCGCTCAACATCTACATCGATCTTGGCCTATCTTGCTGTTCGTAAAGGACATTTATGTAAGTGCCGATCGTAGTTGGCCGATGTCATTGCATGTTCTGCTCAACTTGTAGTCATTTTCCGTTGTAATTACTACTTCACTTTTACATTTTTATTATTATCTCTATTTTAATCTATTAATTATTATTCTTTTATTTATTTTTATTTTGTTTTCTATTATGAAACAAAATCACTTGTATAAACAACGAATTGTAAGATTCCTCCAGCTTTTTGTGTAAGGAATCACTATTGACTAAAATTTATGTTAATAGAGAATCTTATTATTATTATTATTATTTCATGAGGAGCTCACTGACGTCTCTAATTACCTGCGTTAAATTAACAATAAAATGAGGTAAATATAAACCGTAGGTTCAAGTCAGTTTTGCACTGGGGTCATAACTTCTGGCAATAAAAGTGGAATTTGAACGAAATGCGTCCAACTTCACTTCCGAGTATTTCAAATTGGTTGTATAATTTTTACATTAGTTTTTCACATTGGGAAGCGTGCCACTAATAAAAGTCGCACGTGCTACGCAGGGCATGCGTTACTCGTTGGTCATTTGAACTAAACCATATTGATCAGTCCAGCTTTTTATTCTGAATTTGAACCTTGCAATCCGAGGTATAACGCGTACGCTTTCTTAATCAATGGAATAAGCACATTTTTGAGAATTCAAATTCAATTCCCCGCACGTATAACAAAATGAATCAGGGTTACTAACAAACTTTCGAGACATCATGTGTGACATTAAATTTCTGTCTCTGACGGACACCGGAAAGGAAATAAACAAAGATCAAATTACGTAAAGCGGACATTAAGAAAGCAGTAAGGTAATTGAGTGGACATGAAATATAGATTTTTTTGACAAGCTGGTACACGACGATTCAGTCATTTGTCCAATGACTGAATGGGTCATTGCATCTTTCATCAAAAAAAAAAAAAGTTTCATTTCGTTGATCAGCATTATTTTCAAAGCTGGGTATATCTAGATTTACCAATCAGATCACTTTCAAAGTTTTGAGTATATCGAGATTAGTCCAATAATTAAATAGAACAGCCAAAGTCCATCCTGTGGTCTGAAACAGTCCGTTGATGCTAAAACAGAAAGTCTGCAGTCAGTTGCCCTCGTGGGTAGCATAGTTGGTAGAATCGCCGTCCTCCCACACCAGGTGGAAAAGACCCGAGTTCGAGTCTCGTCAATGACGTGAGAAATTTTTATGGACATTTTTCACAACCTGGCTGAGTTAGTTGGTTCAGATGAGGGTAGAATGGTTTTTTTTCTCCCAGAAAATCGGATTTTACGTCCAGAAAACAGAAAATCGATCTCAGAATACACGCAATTTACAGACAATAAGTACATAGCGCTGCGGCCTAAGTTGCTGATCTCCTACAACCCAACTACAACAACTGAGAATCTTGACTTCCTCTAAAAGTAGTTTACATAATCGACAACTTTTTTTTTCAACTTAGCCACAACTGTCATGTAATCCCTAAAATATACAATTTTACAGGTTAAAACTGTCAAGTTTTAATTCAATTTAGTTACCTCATACGAGAAAATATTCAAATATACGCGATGTTCAAATAAGTTATTGCCTCCCTTTTATTCTAACTGTGGAATGAATTAAAATACGCGTGTCTGAAATAGAACTTTCTCTAGCAGTGGCATTTCTTAGTATTTTAACCAAATTACAGCCGCACCGTCAACAAACTACAGAGAACACGCAACGCTTCAGAATAATCTAAAAACTTTCGTTTTAATTCCACAGACTAAAGCAGGAATTACTTTTGTGTCAGGTTATATTATTCACTTAATGAGTTCCAACAAACAGACATACGACAACATAAAGCAAACAGATATTTCATGCAACTTACTCTTAGTGTAAATATTGTTTTCCTTCATTTATACTGGGACTTTTTCTTGAGCAAAAACTTCAAAAAAGTTAATGCCAAAGAGGAACATTATGTCGTTGTTGTTGTAGTAAGGTTTAGGCGCATCAGCGACTTAGATCATATTGCGCGATATATATTATTTCTGTAAATTGCGTGTTTTCTGAGCGAAAGACCATGCAACCCTAGCCTGAGACCACTAATTCAAACGCTGTAAAAATGCCAATAAAAATCCTCGATCCATTGACGGGATTCCAAATAACGCCCTTTGCAACCAGTGTGGAGAGAATGGTTATTGCATCAACTGTGCTATCACCAAGGGTTGGAATATTAGGTATCCGAATAATATTGGGGATTTATCCTAAGTATCTGCAAAAAAAAATCTGAAACGTATTTTAGGGTCAAAAACAATAATAAAAATTTTAAAAATCACATACACGCTGTCCAAAGATGCGTTATTTCGGAATTATTACATTAAACTTTCAAAATAGCCTAAGTATAAACTTAACAACCATTCATTTTTAAGGATAACGCCGATTTTACAATAATTGTCTGAAGTGCAGTCCTTGTCCACAAACCCGAACGAATTTATCGGTACAGAATACTGCTTTCTGTCTTACAGCGTTTAACATGGTTAAGGATTAATAAACTCTTCGCACATTGTTACACCCAACTAATTATGCAGTTAGTGGAACGGGAAAAACTGCAGAAGTGGGGGCGGCTTTGCAATTCTTTTCATCACCGCATGCGTACACATCGCAGTGGAATGCATAATTTTTGAGAAACATAGTTGTTCAAATATGATGCATATATCTTCTTCCTGATCACTGGCCGGAGATTAAAGATGAATTCTATGCATGGATTATGGCGAATGTCAAGCCTACTTTGAATGTAGGCTTCAACGTGCCAACCCCTAAGTATTGAGTAGACATAAGGAACTGGAAAAGCTTTTTAAAGAATTACGATGACTAAACTATCAAATCCTCTAATCAGAGGTGAGCAAGACCTCGATTTGGTGTACTACAATGCAAATCAAGTGATATTCATCAAATTTTGATCAGATCATTCGCCAATTAGCGTTGAGTTCAATTTTCACAATAATGTCAAAATACTGAGTAATGAAGTACAGAAAGCGAAAATAAAAATTCGGAAATCTTGGAATTTCCCTCATCGCATGACTGCCAGAGTATTAGTAGGTTGGCCATTGAGGAAGCACACTAACGTATATTGAAACAGAAGGTACATCGAAATAGTAAAGATGACGAACAGGCCCAACAAACAGTTTCATAAGATAGTCAAAATAACCTTCAGAGAGAAACGACCGGCTTTTAGACTATAAAACAGGAAGAGCTGAAAATTACATCGATTAAAATAAAAAAAATAATAATAATAAAAAAAGACAGCCCAATTACTAAAGATGAAAAAAAAACATATAATATTGGAAGAAAAACTATGCAGATCAAAACGGATAGTAAATAAGAACCTGAAGTTCGAAACTGGTGAGCTACTCTTCTATAAGAGTTCAGATTGAACATATATTAAAAACAATTGCCAGCGAATACAAGAGCAACTGTGGTGGAAAGGGATGCCCCTCCCACTCAAAAGCAAAGAATAGCAGACTAGCAATTAGCAGAGAATAAGTAATAATTTAAATAAATATCATGCCAAATAAGGAACATAATTATTTATTGAATATAATTATTTGACCAAAATTCAATCAGCTGTGCTCTTCTCAAATTATTTGAGAAGACTTTCCTCTCAATTTTCATTCAAAACTGTTTTAGGCATAGTCCATATTTAGACACAGCCATCAAGAAAACATCAACCAATACCAACGTCCTTGACCTGCTACTTAGAATTCAGAAACTACTGGACAACGAGGCTCAACTGGATGTGGTATTCCTTGACTTGACTTGACTTGATAGCGGAATATGATAAGGTTTCGAATTGGGCTCTCATTCATATTTTGAACAGTTACTTCAAGATTAATTGAAGTTGCCTGAGCTTTAGACAAAATCATGCAAAGTCTACAGAGCGATGTGAGGAATTGTGTATCAGATAAGTTAACCCATCTCTGCTCTAACAGAGTCATTAACTAATGTGGAGTGCCTCAACAGGATGTTTCCGATCAACACAATTCACATGTTCAGACCTATATAACTAATACTTGTATATTTAATCTTTTTATACAGCTTATTTCAAAAGTTAACTATGTGATTGAGGAGTTGACTATAAAAGTGCACTGTTCACCAAATTTTATCCATGTTATTTCATATTTGTTCAAATACAACTACAGAGAATGTTCGACATTCTCGTTAAGTTCTGATAGCTTGCAGTAACAACTGCATGAGCAAATGTAATTAAGATATTATAGAAAACGGATCATTAAGATAGTATAATACTTGAAAATAATAATTTACAGGTGCAATACTACGCTATGAATGAAGGAGTGTAAGCTTTTCTTTATCAATACAATTCTTGTAATGAAATTCTCATTATTTCCTTCAGCAATTAGAAATCATTATTATGAAATATGAATCATTTCAGAACTCTAAGGATCTATCCCGTAGCTAGAAACAATTAACACAACGTTCAAGAGTCATTTGCGATTGCTGCTTGTCTCTATTACCAACAGCAGGCCAGAATGCGTTCTCTGTGAAAGTTGTTCTAAATTTTCAAAGTAATCTTCAAAGACTATATATATCGCTCTTACCTCCACTCATTAACAGTGAATGAAAGAAGGCTACCAGTTTATCTTCTAGTATTACGATCATAATTTATTCCTTAATGTTGCCTTCGGGGAAAGTTCATTTGTGAAAAATATTAAAGAAACATATTACTGCCTTACAGATCAGTTAGTTGCTTGATAAGGAAGCCAGAGAATTGAGAGGGACGAAAATGATACTGGTATATGCCGGCATTATTCACAACTGCTTGAAGGCAAACTTCGACAAGATAGTGATTTAAATATGCATTACAGTACTTTACCAAACTATTGCAGAAGGAGTCAACGGGTAATGATTGAATAGTATGGAAGCAGCAGACAATAATGCTTATATAAGCAGATGTTTTAGCCTGATCGCTTAGAAAAGAGATTTGAGGGTGTGGCATACACGAAAGGAATCTCCCAAGTAGGTGCGTTACGAATAAGTAGAGGGATAATGTTTTCTTACTTTCGGTTTGGCTCTTGCGCTACTCCAGAACACCCCTAAAATTCCAGTGCTGCATTTCCGCTTGCACCACTTTCGAATTGCGCTAGTTCCTTTCTAAGGGGGCATGCTATATTGATCTCTTTCAAATTAATTAAAGGACTCGAAAATGTGCCCAAGCCATCATCTTAAAGTCCCAACTTTTAATTGTTTTAGTTGGCCCAAGCTAACTTTTAGAGTCGGTATTAGTCGACTCTTAAAAATTAGATTCTCGTTTTATCTTCATGACACGGCGTTTGCCTGTTCGTAGTCTACTACACTAATATAGTGGCCCCTCACACTAGTCGTGGCTGGCGAAAAACAACCACTGTCCTAAAAGATTCGGAAATCCTCAAGGATCTGTCCTGTTTCCGTATTGTTGTTTCAAATATGGAAGAGTCTCCTACATACTTCAAGCCTCCATTTAATTTTTTTTCAACAAAAGAGTGTATTTTCAAATATTTGAAAATTTCAAATATGGAAGAGTCTCATTCAATTTTCATATTGAATAATTATTTACTCCAATCTTAACATTTTCAGGCCTCCGGCTGTTTTGGTCATTCTCTCTCGTTGACTCATAAATTTTTGGGTATTATTCTAGATCGTAAGTTAAACTTCCAGAAACATATCTTGCACCTTCATGATAAAATAGCCAAGTATACATCTATGCTTGTCCGTCTTTCGCATCAATCCTGGGGTATTAACCATCATACCCTTCGTCTTTTGTACAAAGTGGTGTTTGTTCCGATTTGTACCTATGACGCTGGCGCCTGGTTTTGGTATAACAAGAAGATTGCCATCCAAGAGAAACTCTCCTCTATCCAAAGACGTATGCTCTTAATGATGAGTCGTACCTGTCGCACTGTCTCGACAGCTGCCCTCCAGGTTTTAAACGGTTGCCTACCTCTGGATCTCCAAATTGCTTATCGAGGTTTTTGCTATTACCTTAAACATGTCATTCCAGTTGACTTTTTAGACTTCACTGTGATCCTAAAACCGAAAAAACTATTTGCTGGAACCACCTGGTTCAACTCTGGCAAGATCGGTGGTCTTCTTCTTTAAAAGGTATAGTCACAAGAAAGTTTATTCCATCTGTGTCCTTTGACTTACAAAATTCTATTCTAAAATGGTTCAGTCCGAGTCTCCGCACTCTTTTTCTTCACTGGTCATGGTTCCCTTCGTGCTAAACTTGCTATGTTTAACCTGTCAAATTCTCCCCTCTGTAACTGTGTCAGCCCAAAAGACTGGCATCATGTTATTTTCACCTGTCCATATTACTTGGATCTTCCTCAGCCTCTGTCTGCTCTGTGTCAACCATTCTCCCCAGGCAATAAGTCTTCTCTCTTGGACTCCAAAGAAAAATTTCATCTTTTGCAAGATTTTGCACATAAAGCCTTTGCCAGGCGTGTCAAATCATCAGTAGTTCCCCAATTTCAGGAACTACTCCTATTCCAGCTCTACCTCCTGTCCAGACCAGCATCTCTATCATCGCCATCTCGTGATACCACCACCATCGTCACTACCACCATTTTTTTTTTAGCTCAAGTACCATATTCACCACCATCTTCGACTTGGATAGTTGGTTAACAAACTTGTATGACGCCGAGTGACATCACTGTATCTTCTTGACTTCTATTTCCTGCTAACCTCAGGCTAGTCGTGAGGCCGGGTCATCTGCTGGCACACCTTACACTGGTGCGGGATGATTTTGTATTTATTTTTTTTTATTTTTTAATTATTTTATTTATTTATTTATTTAATTATTATTTTTATTATTATTTTTATTATTTTTATTATTTTTTTTTCCATTTCATTAACTTATTTTTTTTCCATTTTATTAACTTATTTTTATCTTTATTTTATTTACTTATCTTGTAATCTTTTATCTTTAATTTTTCTGATTTTTATTAATTTACTATTAAATTTAATTTAATTTGCTCATATTTTGAATTATTTCGATATTCAGTACCTGAATCTCGAGGTTTGCTGTGGTTCGCGCTCAGTTGTGGCCCGCCTCCTCGCGGCGTAGACGGATATCAGGACGCACCACTCTGCTGCTTGTTCCTTCCTAATAGCAAAGCGGCCAGAAACAACTAAACAACATAACAAACACAAACATAGCATTACACACATTTCTGGCCTTTCTGCAGAGGTTTTGTAACATCAGTGTACCACGGCGGAGTTGAACTAGCGTTTGGGAGCCACCTTACATAAGATACTATACATCTACATGTCATACCCTGTTCCACACGAAGTTCACTATGTAAATGAGACCGGCGGCTAACAGGCCGGACGAACAATGGGCACAACAAACTACATAGTACATATCCCACACACTTTTAAATCTCTGGCTTGTCCGATACGGAGAACATACGCGGAGATGGGAGAAATCCCAGGTGCCGTCAGACCCCGAACATACCTAATACCTATGTAAATGAGACTGAAATGAAGTACCTTGGTGTCGTTTTTGACACAAAGCTATCATTCCAGCCCCACCTCAAACAAGTCAGGAACAAAATAAGGAAATACTCTGCCATGGTTGCAAGGATCACGCGCCGCGCCTGGGGCCTCAAAAAAAAACGCGTCCTGACGTTGTATTACAAGACCACTTTTATTCCAATGATCACCTACGCAGCCGCTCTTTGGTATCACAAGACCACTATGGTCGTCAATAGAAGAACACTAGAATCAACCCATCGGTCAATCTTACTCACAGTGACTCGAGCCTGCAACACAGTCAGCACGGAGGCCCTCCAGGTGCTGGTCGGTGTCCTCCCATTGGACCTGGAGGCAGTCCGATGCGGCCTAATCTACTACTACTCCAAAGGGATCCCTATCACATTCCAAGGATATACAATCGAACCGACAAACGGAAAAAGCATGGAAAAACTGCGACTACAAAAACACCTCCAACAAGAATGGCAGAACAGGTGGACGGCCTCCACCAAGGGAGGAGGTTACAAGGAAATTTTACCATACGTTGACAAGGTCTACCAAAAATCACCGGCTTGGCTTCAGCCGGGACGGGCACTCACCTTTCTACTAACGGGCCATGGGCCCTTGAATGACAAGCTCACCACGCTAGGGCTCCTTGATGAGCCACGCTGCACCTGTGGAGATGTTGAGACGGAATTCCTAACAAACCTACAACTCGGAATGTACCCTGGACTCCTAAAAAGGAAAACTTTACTGAACTTGACCCAACTACTGGATTCCTACAGCAGACTCTGACTCAGATATCAGCAATGCTGCACATGCATCATTGGACATCCATCATAGCGACCATCTGGGACTGACCTGTGGAAAGGGATCAGACTGATCTTCTGGACAGGACATTGTTCTACCTTTGGCCAGGCCATGATACTGATGTCACCGGACTTAAAGGAAATGCATCGGATTCGACCAATTGCAGCCTTGCTGCCTATGCGCTATTTGGCGATCAGTACCCTGCTCCCTTGCTGGATACCTTTATTCCTCTTTCCTGGCAGGGGTGGATGAGCAGACTCCTGCCCCCTTCCTCTTGCCGCCCTCTTTTTTTTCTGGTGGAGCATGGGCCTGCCTCACTGTCACTAACTGGGAGCATCTTCTCTATCGCACCCCCCATTCTTCTGACTTTCCTCCCCCAGCCTACAGTCTCCCTCTCCCACTCTGCCTATACAGTAGCGTATGCCCTACACGTCAAAATTTAACCGTGCAAATTGAATCTCGCCCATTGACTTTCGGCCTCCAACCTAGCGGACTTTTTTTTTTTTTTTTTTAGATCCTAGCCACTGAAATCTCAGGAAATTAGGTGGCAGGACCTGCCAGAGTATATATAAGCTACTGGGTTCCTGGTCTGCCTCCACGGAACGTAAGTGGGGCAACGTTGGACCCCAACAGGGGTCCAGCGGCTAAATGACCAGAAGAACAACGGTACATGACACTAAACGATCCAAGACCCACACACTTTTAAATCTCTGGCATTTACAGCGTACTGTAACACACCACAACGTAAACAACGCGGAGATTGGAGAAACCCCTGATGCCGCTTGACCCTAAATACACTTACACTTATGTAAATGAGAATTGCATTGGTTATTCAGGTACAGTTTAGCAATGTCACTACAACATGTCATGAATTTTGCCACAGACGTTACAGTTTGCTGAAGGCTTGTCCTTCGAGAAGCAGAATTCGAAGTACACCTAAACCTTCGGGGCCAACATACGTATGATATTGTAAAGAGACTATCGGTGCTAGCTACAGTTTTCTGTAAGTTTTAGGTAAGGGAAAGTACGCTTATGGGCAAACCGTAGCTTTTATGTGTAAAACTTTACCTGAAAGATATCTGCTTGCACTGACTTTAATGTTTGTCTGAGGATACTAAACATGCTAATTGCAAACGCGGAAGGAGAAGGGAGCGAAAAGAGATGACGATAACCTACAATTGGCCGCTAGGAGGCGAAGGTCAATGAGTTACTGAATTATGTGCTCCTAAAAATACTCAAATACCTAAGTTAACCTGAAAGGATCATAAATGAACTTCATATTGACAGAGAGCTTATGAGAAGTGGAATCTGGATATAGTGTCTACTAATGGAATCCTGAACAGGTAATATGTCTAATCTTGATTTTAAGCATTCATACTTCGCGTAATAGTTGAAAGGAACGGTTGGTTTATAGCGATTCAGTGCAGCGGAACATAGCAATATTCTGCTTAAGGCAATACGGCACTTAAGCTCTGGACAAGGTCAAACGGTGACAAAGTTAGGGATTAAAACCTCCCCCATTTCCACCTGCATATTTCATAGGCTAGTCATCGAAGGATAGAAGTGCCCTATCTTGTTGTACTAAAGACTACCTGCCTCGAAATTACTGAAATTCGCTCCCATTTGCATTTCAGAATGACAGATTTCAGCGCATCAGCCGTGCCGCTTACTTGCTGTATATGTCTGACCAATGATGACTTCATAATTAAATGCGTTACTTGTCACAAAAACTATTGCAATAAGCCTGATTGTACTTCTGTAGATATTAAGAGATTAAACAAAACTAGAAAACGCAAGTTTGAATGTAACGCTTGTAGGCAACAAACAGGGAAAAATAATGAAGAATTACCTAATGAAGTCATTTGTGAAGATTCATGCACAGAACAGATTAATGACCTTGAACAAGCAACAAGAGAAATCCTCTCGCAGACTGACCTTGGAAATGGCATCTTGGGCCATCCTGAAGGATCAATTTTTGAAACCTTGGGATGCGATATTTGCCCGGAAGACTGCGAGCACTCTGAAGGGGCTATCGCTAGACAGAGGAGCAATCATAGCCCGAATGAAAGGCAGGAGGAGAACCGTAAAGAATATGTCTCGCTTACGGAATTAAAGGATATCCTTGCAGACTGCATCAGCCCCTTTTCGATGCAGGCTGTTGAATACGCTGAAAACCTCGCGAGCAATTTCATCCCTGTACATAAAATGCTACAGGAACTGCAGGAAGAGAATTTTCTTCTCAAAGAACAAAACAGTAAAATATTGCACACCCTTAAACGACTGGAGGAAAAGCTAGGATGCTTTGAATCAGTCCTCGTTGCACAAGGTGGCTCAGCGGCCCCCGTAACCGACGAAACTTGCTATGCGAGGCAGAGCTACCCAAAGAAAAGTAGAAGTGATATGCATGGATTGTACAGGAGGACAGAAAGCATTCAAAATCAGAAACAGAAGACAAGAAAAGAATTGAATTCGGGGGAAAACATATCAGAACGAATTTCAAAACTACAAGACAGCCAAATAATATGTGAATTTCAAGACCAGCCGGGAACTGTCTGTTTGCAGCAGGACCTCGCAAGCAATAGCACCAAATCCAGTGAAACTTTAGGGGCAGCACAAGGAAATGGTTCCACACATTCCACTAGGAAAATTCGAAACCAAAATAAAGAAGTCTCAGAAATATTAGGACAACAGGAATCAACTGAAATGATTGGGGCATCCATGTATTCCAAGAGTACGATCGCGAGAGTTACATCTTCCCCCTCAAATCATGTTCCTGCAAACCCACTCACTTATGCGCACATCACTATGCTACCTAAAAAGCATAACACTTTTGAGGGTAGAAAAACCCGCCCATCCCAAAATTTCATGCCTAGTCTTGCCGAGGACAGCCGACGACATAATCCAGTTCACAGAGAAAGTATTAATGTGTCTTCCTGTAACACACCTGAAACAAACAAACGGTTTTCTGAAATGTACAACATTACTTCCGTTGCAACCAGAGAGCAAATTTTTGTATCAAGGCTGGGACCCACAACACAGCCCAAAAATATTAAAGCCATGTGTGAGGGCGAACATGGGATAACTGTGGAAGTAAAGCAAGTGAAAACACGACACCCAGCTTACTCCTCCTTTATAATCTCTTGTCCACCAGATAAGGCAACTCGCCTACAAGACGTAAGCGCCTGGCCAGTAGGTACCTTAGTCAAGCCCTACAGAGACAGATGGGCCAGACCACTGGTTAAAAATGATGCAAGGAATCGGGCTCAATAGCAATCAAGAAAACTACCCCCAGCTGGGGATGCAGAACATCACATCCACCTGTTTGCACAAAACGTGAGGAGCATCTCAAATAAGCTCCACACCCTACAAACGATGATGATGTACGGGGACCTGGATTTCATTTGCCTAATCGAAACCTGGTTGGGAAATGGAAAGCAGTTAGATCAGCTAACTGCGGCAGCAAACTGCAAATGTGTGGGAACCGGAAGAACAGATAGGCGAGGAGGGGGAGTTATAATTTGCTATCAAAATAAATACCAGTCTATAAGAGAACGAAAAACCAATTCAAATAATTTTGAAGGGATTTGCGTTACCTTTTCAAAAGAGCACGTGAAAATACAGATATGCATCATATACCTCCCACCTGAGCACACAAAGGAGACAAGAAACGAACTCTATGCTTGGCTTGCTGCAAATCTAAAGCCATCAGTCGACACAATAATAGCGGGAGATTTTAATTTGCCCCTTCCGAAACACAGGGAGGCCAAGAAAGAGCTGGATGCTACATTGGGTGCATTGCACTTAACGCAGCTTCCGACACCAGTGACAAGGGGAATACAGCAACTTGACCTGTTGTATCATAGTTCCTTAGACATAAGGCTAGCGCAAAACTGCATAAAATTTAAGTCAGACCACAATCCCATTGAAATAGAAGCAGCACTGAAGATACACAAATACGTGCAGGGTAACCACACGAACTGGGAAAAGCAAAGTAAGTATCTTTTCTCCGTGAAGTATATTAATGCAGAGGTCATTCTCAGTCACTTGACTAGTTACAACTGGAATGACCTGCAAGAAAAGCCAGTAGACGAAGCTTTAGAAATGATCACTAAAAAGCTATACCAAACAGCATTGGAAGGAGCAGCAAAAGAAATCAAAATATCTGAGAGAACAAAAGAATGGTTTAACCCACAACTGAAAGCAAGTTTCCTCAGGAAGCAAAAACTGTATAGAAAATGGCAAAGAACGGGTCATCCTGCCGATCACATTCGTTATAAGAAAGAAAGAGCACATTTCATCAAAGCAAAACGACAGGCACACTGCAGTGTTATTCATAACAAACTAAAACGAGCAAAAAGAATTACTAGCAATAGAAATAGCACAGAGAATATGACAGAATGCATTTTCAAGGAATGGGCTAATAACACTTTTAGTAACCTGCATGGACCGAATCAAATTGAGAACACTGATAATAGTAACAAAATTTTGGAATTCCTGAAAGATTTAAACAAGCGAAACTATTCGGCAAGAGAGGAACCAACAAGACCTCCATTGAGTGAAATACAAATCACCAAAGAGAGCGTAATGAAAGCAATCAACGATCTGCCCAATAAGGCCACTGTTGGACCAGACAAATTTCCAATGTTCATCCTTAAGATAAGTAGCCCATTTATAATAGATCTATTACTGCACATCTATCAGGAAATCATTAGGTCAGGAGCTTTCCCGCAAGCCTGGAAAAATTACATTGTAACCCCAATACCAAAGATTAAACACCCAAAATTGGCTAAGGATTACAGACCAATTTCTGTTAGTTGCACCCTACAGAAGGTATTCGAAAAAGCGCTTCTTCCCACCATCAATCAACACTGCTTCAGCCACAGACCACCACATTTGCACTCAGTTATTTCGGGTAGATCAACAATAACAAACTTACTGGAAACCCTTTTTCGCGTGCAGAAAGCACTAAATGAGAAAAAGCAAATTGATATTATTTTTTTGGATATCTCCGCAGCCTACGACAACGTCTCAATTCCAGCGCTCATTGCGATTTTAAAGAATTATTTTAATGTAAGAGGAAATCTGTTAACTATAATAAGCAGCCTGCTAGAACATAGGAAACTTATTGTTAAGCACCAAAAGCTACAATCTTGCTTTACCATCTCGCAAGGAGTGCCTCAAGGGGGAGTTCTTTCGGCTACTCTCTTCGCGGCCGCCCTGGAGCCGTTTCTTGCACGGTACTACAATTTTATAACATATGCTGACGATGTAAAATTCTTCATCACTTCCAAAGACCATGAATCAGCAGAAGGTATTTGTCAGATGGCAAATAGCACAATCCGAGAATTTGAGAGCTACCTGGATTGCATCGGGCTCCGTATTAATGCACAGAAGTCTGCCCAAATGACCATAACTTACAAGCAGAATAAAAATGACATCTCGATCTCTGTGAACGGGGCTAGTGTGGAAAAAGTGCATTCTCACCTGGACCTGGGTCTTAAATGGGATGACAGACTCACCTTTGCTCAACACTTCGCCCATATGAAGACAAAAATATTCGCCGCTTTATGGGCTACTAGACAGGAACTGGTAGGAATTAGGGATCCTCAGCTAGCGACCAAATACATTTTAATGTGTGTCCTGCCAATTGCAATGTACGCCTCGCAAATCTGGTCTTCAGCTCCAGATTCACATTATAAGTCCGTCCTTGGGATCGAGTACTGGTTCTTGCGATGGCTTAACAGAGTTGCTGGCCACCCTTTTACTATCTCAAGGGCCATTCTCTACTCAAACCTTAACATCACACCCTGGATGCAGCGGACAATTAACAAGAACATACACACTCTCGCACAAATGCTCACAGGCAGAGTTGATGCTCCAGTCCTGGATAATATTCTAGTTAAACCGCGTGCCACTGCTAGACGTTGCGGAGAACTAAATAATCCACTGCGTTCAGTCCTGAACAATCTTAGTAGCCTGCAAAGATTCTTCCCATCAAATGCAGCGAAAATATTTAACTCACTACACATAGATGCCGAAAAACTGTGTGAGGATGCAGCATACCGGAAAGAGATCTTCCAGGATTCGTACAGACTTACTGAAATATGAATCGGCTGCAAAGTACCAAAGAATTGAGAGTAAAAGAGAAACTTTCTGCTTTAAGAACAATAATAATCTGTTGACTGTAAAAATATACCTTCTGTAACAGTTATGTTAATATGTAAGTTATAGATGGAATTATTAGTGAATTGTAAATATGAGTTGTATAATGTATGTACAGAATCATTAATGTGTAAATACTGTATATATTAAACATAAAATGTGTATATAATATTTCGGGACGAGACTACGTGTTCAGTATATGTAACCCACTGCACGTAGTATCTCGTACCCTGATATGTACTTAGCACCCTCCTGGCACTTTGCCGTCCCGGGGTGGTTTCCTTATGGAAATAAACAGATAATAATAATAATAATAATAATAATAATAATAATTTCAGCAGCCTATATAATTTTTTACAAAAATAAGTCAAAATTAAAGAAGCAGACGTTACCATTTTTAATTGGTAACGTCAGGATTCAGGCCAAATACCACTTTAAGTTACGCCTCACAACTTTAGTTATTTTGGCGCTTAACATACATCTAACTAGTTATTATAATGGTCTTAATACTCGCAGAAGATTAAGTTTTCTTGCATAAAGAGCTGCTTTGGTAGGACAGTACCACAGCAACTCGTTATTTTGAAGAAAAAGTTTCTTTTGCTATGGAATCGATACCACTGAACTAACTAAACAGTTAAAACCCTGCTGACCGCATAAAACCATAGGAGACGACAGAATTATCTTCTTAATTTCATATAATTTCAGTAAGGTCAAACAGCATCAGCTTTTTTATAATTTTGAAGATCTAAATTCTTCTGGGTTTGAGTAAAAGAAGCTAGGGAGTTTGGTTTACTGCCACGAAGACAAACTATCAAAATAGCCGCAGGTTTCCCCAAGAAAATAATGTTGTAAACTTGGGAATAAATGGAAGATTTCCAACGGCACCGGAGCTTATTGCTCATGTCCATACCGTGTTAAGAGGTATGTATTAAGTTTGCATCTTGTGCGAGCTGAAAACTGAAATAACTCACTGGAAGAAACTCTGCTCTGTCCGTCTAAGATCAGCATCCTCGATTGGAATGGCAGAAATTTCTCCAGTTATCAACAGGAATCAATCAAGACCTCTCCGATCTCTAGTCCCATGGTGCAAAGCGAAAAATGGTACAGCCGCTATGAGAATAAGGCAGCTGTAGCATTTTTCGCTATCCAAGCTTCTTTGCTAATTTTGGAAACAGCGAGGATTATTGGTAGAATTCAGGTTTCAAAAGTTCCAGTTGCTTCCAGTTCCATCTTTTGTTTAACTCCAAGGGGAGGTGCTCTGAAGAATATGCTATAAATGTAATGTATTCTTACACCTATTATAGAAAAGTGCCCCTCTCTGCATATGAAATAACTTCAACTTAGTTTGGAAGTTTTCGTGTTACCAAAAATGAAACGTTTTTCCTGCAGTTCCGAAATGAGCGATTTCTATTCTGAAGTTTCAGATTTAGGTCGGTCAATTGTGTTGAAATTCCCCTGAGAAAATTAAGTCACAGCCATTCGACACCTTCAGGTAGATCTTTTTTTTTATTTGAACTTATTATGTAAAGCATTAAATGAGGCACAAGTATCTTTGTAAATTTCTGTTGTTTTAAGTATTGAAACAACACCATGCCAATATACTACTCACAGTCTGCAACCAAAGAAAAGCAAGTCACTGAAAATTTGACTAAGGATTTCCAATACCTAGCAGTTCGTGCCCAAAGCTTTATTGCGATGCGCTCATTAAATATTTTTAATAAAGTTATTAAAGAGACTCGACGACGTCACTGTTAACTGCACTACTTCCAAGCTTGCCTCAGCGACTTGTGTTGAATGCAGCTCTCAAAAACACTTCGTGAGAAGATTGGTGGCCGAATTAATGATGTAATTTTTTTTCCGCGGATCTGCTTAGAAGTTACTTTCAAATTCCATAAGTTTATTTTCACAACAGCTTCAAGTTGTATAAGGTTCTTTAGTTCCGCACATCAAGAGAGTAATTTTTACTTTGCGCTTGGTGAAGTAATATTTGAGCAAATTTTTCTAATTCGTTCTATTTTATTTTTCTAATTTCCGCTTTTTCTTTCGTTTCTGAATAAACTTTATAAGGAAATCCATTGGCCTTAGCTGCCATTGTTGGCTTGTACAACCACTTTGGTCAAGTAAAACTGAACATTGAAAACCTCATGAGATAAGCATAAAACATCTCGCAGAATGATAGATTAAAAACAAATTCTGATTGGTAGAAAGTTCAGTATCAGTTAGTAGGCCAGAAATTCTACTACAGCTATAAATACCAAAACACTAGCCAAACGTATAATCGGAGGCATTGAAACCCCAGATATTGTCAGAATACCCAAGAAAGCAAAAACAAATTGTAACCAAGCAAGTTGTAACCAAGCAAGTTATAACCAAGAAGTAACCAAGCAAGTTGTAACCAAGATGTAACCAAGCAAGTTGTAACCAAGATGTAACCAAGCAAGTTGTAACCAAGATTTCCTCTTCAAGGTGATCTATGAAGCATATATCCAGGAAACACAATCGAACTTATCAACAGACTAGCTAGCGCTCTTGTCGATAGCACATTTGGTAGAATCGCCGTCCTCCCTACACCGGGTGGAAAATACCTGAGTTCGAATTCCTTTTTCACAATGTGGCGAAGTTAGTCTGTCTCAGGCGTGGGTAGCATAGTTTTCTCTCGGGAAACTCGGATATTTCGTCAAGAAAACAACAAATAGACCACAGAACATACAAAATCTATAGACATTATTAACATACGGCGTAATATGGCTTAAGTTGCTGATGCGACTAAAATCTTAGACACACCTGAACAAATTTGTGTGAATCAGAATTACATATACAGTGTACTCCGCTTATTAGGCCATATTGCGCTGTATATAATGTCTGTTCATTGCATGCGTTCAGGCGCCTCCGTAGCCAGGTGGGCAGGAGCAGCAGTGAGTAGCACTCGCTTCTTGATTAGATCGGAGTTCGAGCCCGTGACTACCAAATACGGAGGATGCGGAAAGGTCAGGGAATGACCACCGCGTATCCCTGGAGCAATATGGCCTTAGTTGCTAATGTTCCTGAAAACCAAATAACAACAACAACAGCATGTGTTCTGTGGCTGATTTGCTGTTTGCTGGACCGAAAACCGGAGTTTCCGGGAGAAAAAACCATGCTATCCTCACCTGAGACCGATCAACTCAGCCACGTCGGGGAAAAAACCCTAAAAGTTCCTCACGTCATTGACGGGATTCAAATTCAGGTCTTTTACATCCAGTGTGGAGAGAACGGTGATTATATTAACTGTACTACACACGAGGGCCCGATGACTTTTGGGATTCCACTAAAGTGATACAAATAGCCAAGAGATAGCAAGAATCGATGGAACAAAAATGCAGCTGTTCAATTGTTTACTGATTTACAGCGGAAAATGTGTACACAAAAAGTTGGAAGGAGACAGTAAAAAAAGATTAATAATTTTACTGTCTCCTACTCTCGATATACACTGTGCTGTCACTTTATTAGGTACACTTACCTAGTGTACCTAATAAAGCGACAGCACAGTGTATATCATTCCTATTGAACCTCCTTTAGCCTTCAGAGGAGCCCTAATTCGTCTAGGCATGGAGTGAAGAAGATGATGCTGAAAATGTTGTGCAGGAATGGAGTACCATGCAGACATGAGTGTGTCACGCATTTCCTTGAGATTCGACGGAGGTGTAGGCCTGCAGCGAACAGCCCTTTACAGCTCATCCCAAAGATGTTCAATAGGAATGAGATACGCGGACTGAGAGGGCCACTGCAGCAAAGAAAAGTAAAAATTTTTTTTAATTATTATTATTATTATTTATTTAATTTTTTATTTTTTTTTCTCCATAAGCTGCTCCACGGGTGGTTTTTATTTATTTATTTATTTTTATTATTTTTTTTTCTCTATTTTGTCTGTCCATCTGGAATGGGCCCCCCCCCAAGGGATACTGATCCACCTGCTGGCAACATCAGGTGGGTCAGAGTCTCTTTTGAGAAAATGTGTGCATTACTGGGACTGGCCCACCTTCCCGTGGTGTGAACGAGTACCCAGAATCATCTCTCCAGGTGAATGATCTCTCCATAGCCAAGCGGCCAGACACAACAACAGAACACACACATAATATACACAAACCTACGTCACACACATATCTGGCCCATCTGTAGTGATACTGTTCTTCACAGAAATACGAGGCGGAGTTGAACAGACGTTCTACGTGCCGTCCTTTACAAAAACACACACATCTCCACACATTGTCATGTTCCTGGAATTATTCCATAGTGATTCGGGCTTTGTGCACCGGCGCATTATCCTGCTGGAAGTAACCATCTGACTGAGGATAAATTGTCAACATGAATGGATGCACTTGGTCAGCAATGATGTTTAGGTAAGATGTGGCATTCAGACGTGAATCTATGGGTATCAATGGACCCAACGTGTGCCAAGAAAACATTCTCCACACCACAGCGCTCACTACCTTGCACAGTAGTCGTCAGACATGACGGGTCCATGGATTCATGTTGTTTTCGCCAAATTCTAACCCTTCCATCAACATGATGCACCAGGAATTTCGATTTGTCAGACCAAGCAACTGTTTTCAAATCCTCGATAGTCCAGTGATGGTGCTGCTGTGCCCACAGGAGGCGTGCTCTCTTGTTCTTCATTGATAACAAAGGTACGCGATGTGGCCCGGCTGTTGTAGCCCATTCGCGACAAAGTGCGACTAGTGGTCCGTTGAGATATTTTTTTTCTGCGCACCAAGGTTGTATTCTGACGTGATGTGCGATCTTGTGGCCCGTCTGTTTGCTTGCACAATTCTAGTCATCCTCCTCTGACCTCTCTCATCAACAAGCGATTTTCTTCCACATGAGTGCCGTTGAGAGGATGTTTTCTGTTCGTTGCACCATTCTCGATACACCCTTGAAACTGTGGTGCGTGATAAGTTCAGGAGAACTGCCGTTTCAGAGATACTTTGTCCAGCACGTCTTGCACCAACTACCATGCCACGTTCGAAGTCCGTTAGATCACTCCATTTCCCCAATCTTGCTATGGTTTGTACTCTTAACTGATACTAGAAAGGTTGTTCTGCTGCATCATCTACAACTGTGGTCATGTGACTTGCAACGTTGTGGGAGAAACCTTTTATGTGCACAGCAGGGGTGTACCTAATAAAGTGGCAGCACAGTGTATAATCTCGCTGCCTCTATTGTTCCAGATAGTGATCGAAGAGAGTCCGGTAGTGTGAATGCGGGGAATATTGTTGAGGCCACGTTACGTCACGGAGCTGGGTTATTCTTGCCATGTGTACACCATATCCAAAAATTTCATTGCTTCATGGAATATTCCCCCCACCTTTTGTTTACTACGATTACATCGTGAATAGCAAAACTAATAGAACAAAATTATCTGCAAACGGATCTAAATCTCACAAACACTTGCTCATTCATTTTACATATATATACATTGTCCCCGTTCCAGTCTCAATGTCGTTCATTTCCACTTAGAGTCTGCAAAGCCCCGCTTACTTTTCTGACAGAATCCCAATTATTAGTTACCTCAACCACTGTTCATCGCAGTTGTCCTAATAATTTTCTGTATGGTTACTTTCGTTTCAAAAGTGATCTACTTGTGAATATGTCCGCTGTGATATTCCCCGTTAGACTTAGCAGCTTTTCAACGTTTGGACTTCAACGAAATTCCCTCTACCAGCTTTTATTCATAATAATTTCGCCGTACTACCTTCTTTCTCCACAGTAGCAAATATATCAGTCTGGTACTCGTTGAGTTGGAAACTTTTCTCTAAATTTGAGAACCGCAGCTACGGATTCTTGTGTCTAAAGTAAAAATATCAGGTAACTCGGCAAAAGTAAACAGATTTGTAATGTTTCCGACAATACCAGTTTAACAAAATGTCGTCCTGTAAACAACGAAACTGTCGTCTTAGAGCCTGAAACTGAACAGGCACGTTGACACCATTAGTACGTACCCTGTACACTGGTTACTTACAACCGAGTAGCTGGCATGATTCATGCAACAGAAACTATTCAAGATGGTGTTGGGGAATGTATGTTTTATATTGTTTATAATAAATTTGAATATACATTTTTTTTTTCCATTTTATAAATTTTTGTAATTTTTGATGACTGTTTAATAAAGACTTTTACAGCATCCTTTCATTATTATTATTTCTTTTAGCACTAGAACATGCTCCCGCGTTTGTTCCGCGCAGTATTGAAGCGCACTGCAATCTGTACATAAATCAATTTGAAATTCAATTTACTAAGTTTTAAGACAAATAATTTGCAGGTTGTTCAACTTCAGTATACCCACCTTCTATCACATATATAATTCAGTCATTCTCCATATCCATTATCCATATCCTACGACCAGCAATGTCCTTTTCTGTTCGTAAAAGAAATGAGCCAATGTTTTCTGCCACGCGGTAGAAAACGGTTCAGCAGAAGAAATTCCAATGGATTCCGATATAAAGAACGTTCAATTTGAAAATTCTTTACTACAGCCCACCTTCTTTTAATTAAAATGAAAATAGCGACTTCGAAGTGATTATTTAAAATTAAGAAAAACATCTTTAATTTAATACCGCGCTAAGGACCTATTACAATTATGAGAAATTGATGTAATCTTCGATGTACAGTTTCCTTCCTGATTCCACTTTATTCGATTGTACATATTAACAACAAACAAAATGAATGTTACTACAGGAACGAATAAAAGAGAGAGATGAAGTAAATTCTGTTTCCTCATACGCGAGGTTTGACTTAAGTGAATAGTTGTGGAAATTTCCACAGGTGTTTGAGAAGATTTTTTGTTATTGTGAACAACGACAGGAACTACTAGTAATATCACGCACATTTTCACTTAACCTTTACGCCAACGAAGCACAAGCACTAAATTCCATTATGGCAAAACACATTTGCGTGCTTAAAAGCAAACATTTTATGATTTTCTCAAAATGAAAATGTTACTAACTACATCCATAATTAAGTTTGGATTAAGACAAGTTTTAAAAAACTTGAATGAAGTCGAAAGTTTTTTATTAATATGGAAGACACTTAGCATAGTTTTTTAGCTTATCCAAAGGTCAATGAAATTTCGAAGAAATTATAAAAGATTAAAAAAAGCAACTCTATTAAAAGATATATCTTATACTGTGTGATTTTAAGACAACTGATGCATTGCTTTGAAGGACAATTTTACTTAATTTATGATGCAAAACAGTCCATAATTATCAGAAAGGATATACTCAGAACCGTTATGGACATGGATAAATTTCAATATTTAAGAACATTCCTGCTTCGTGGGAGGGAGATCAACTTTTTTACAATGAATAGGCAAAAATTCAAATTCTTTACAATTTAGCTGGAATGTGTTATCGAAATGATGAAAACGTACATGCAAATAATTAGTAAATAGACATGAACAATGTTCATTAGTATTTTGAAATTTACTGAACTTGACATTTTGAGTTACCATAATAACTAAAGCACTTCATAGCTGACAGGCTGTTGGCTCACAGAAAGCATCAATATACAGTGTTATCAATAAAAGACGCAACAGTTTTACATGTTTATATTTGTTTATACTATTGAGCTGGCACTGGAATTCTTCAGCAGTATGCAGATTATTCCAGTAGACATTGTCATTCACGAAACCTCCCTCCCCGCAGGAAAAGATCAGTGATTCAGATCCTAAGAGTACAATGATCAAGGTCATTCAGTCTTATGTCCAGAATATTAATTGGAAGTGGCCCTATCTAAAATGTTCGAAATGAACGAAATAGACTCCGAAAACTTCTTTACTGACCTCGAAATTGTCAATCTCCTTGAACTTTTTTTACAACCTTATTGCACTTTGAAGTCCGAAGGAACAGTTAACAAAACTGGCAGTTTCATAAAGCTTTGTGTTCTGTGGTCGATTACAATGTCTGTAAACTATGTGTTCTATGGTCGATTTTCTGTTTGTTAGACGAAAAACTACGCTGTCCTAGCCTGAGACCGACAACTCAGCAGATGTTGGCTGAGTTGTCGGTCTCAGGATCTAACTGGTTTATGAGAGCAGGCACATCTGCTCTCATAAACCAGTTATGGTTTATGAGAGTAGGTTTATGAGAGATTGTAATTTTCCAAAATAAGTTTCTCATTTTGGAAAATTACAACACTGCAAATACAAATAAAACATTTAATTTTGCTTAAACTCAAATTGAGCCCATCGTCAACTTTCCTTTTATTATATATTCAGTTACTGAACAGAACACTTCAATATTAGAGTACCACTTGCAATAGAAATGAGAGGGGTCAATAGAAAGATAATGATTTTTATAAAAGTAGAAATCTTCTTACTTTGCTCACTGTATTGGTGCACATATTCTCAATTCTCTCTGTCTCTCAATTCCACTCTATCCCCAAGTCTCTCAAAACCTCCCACACTTTCTCTCTCTTTACGGCATCAAACGCTTTCTTTATATCCAAAAATGCCATCCATAACTCTTTATTGTGTTTATAACACTTTTCCATCAGTTGCCTGATGCAGAAAATTAGATCCACCGTCGATCTGTCAGGCCTAAAGCCGTACTGTTCCTCGGACATCCTATTTTCTATCGTTCCTCTTATCTTCCGCTCTAACACTCTCTCATACAGCTTATTCACATGTGATGTCAGTGTGATGCCTCTATAATCTCATCAATACCAGCAGACTTACCTGCTGGTATGGATGATGTATTTCCATGGCTGCATTACATCATTCTAAGTCAAGTCTGTCTGCTCTCTCTCTCCATATCATCCCCTCTTTTATGATTAACCTGCCTTTGTCCCTTTTGCTGGCTGTCCTGCACGTTCAACAGATTTTCAAAATACTTCTTCCACGTTCCTCTTATTTCTTCGTCCTTGTATATTAGGTTCTTATTCCCATCCATCAAGTATTTGCTCTGTTCACAATCTCTTCTCCTTTTCTTCACCATATCATACAGCGTATTTTTATTACAGTCGATATCTTGTCGTAGAGTTTCACTCCATTCTTCCAACCACAGTCTTCTTTCCTCGTTAACTCTCCTCTTGGCCTCTCTCTTTAGGGTGTCATATCTCTCTTTTTTGTCGTCATTTCTGTTCTGAAAGTTGTCCTGAATGCATTATTCATGATTTTCACAGCCTCTCTCGTCCTATCATTCCATCATGGGGTTTCTTTCTATCTCCTTCTATTGATTGTCCTTCCACAAACCTACTCTGTCAGTCCCACTATACAGTCTTTGAATGCTTTCCATTCTGATTCCACGCTGTTCACCACTGTCTTAGGTACAACCTTCTTGAACTATTCTCTGAACATCACCCCTTTTTCTTATTCTTTCAAATTTCACACCCGTAGTTTTCTCTCTCTTGTTATTTTGATCCTCTTCAATTTAGGGAATCTTAAAACTCCAACAACTAACCTGTGATCACTACCCAAGGAGACACTAGGAATGACCTTGACGTCCACTAGTCTTCTGTGCCGCTCTTTATCCACGAGAATATAGTCAAGGAGGGATTTCTAGGGGACTCCACTAGAAACATTAATCCACTAAGAACAGTGGATTAATGTTATTAGTTGATTCATCCCCCGCTCAACCATCTCTCTCTCTCTCTCTTCTTCCACTCAACCATTCCTTTAAAAGGGATGGTTGAGTGGGAGAAAGTAAATCCAGAATTACGTTAGGACAACGCAACTGATTAAATGTACTACGTGATTGGAAAAGGAGAATTATAAGCAATAAGGGAAATGGGGACCAGATACAATTAGGTTCAAAATACAAAATAAATAACATGGCAGTAGTTAAAATATGAGTTAACTTAGATGATATAAATAAATATTTAGATGTAAATAATCTTTGAAGTTACCTTCTAACGTCGGGAGAGAATATGAAATAATTCAAAAGGATTCTTGAGATTACAGTGATAGAAGGATTACACAGAAACCATTAAGAAGAGATTAAAAACCTTTTAATGGGCTACTATTCCCATCCACAATTAGCCCTCGTGGGTAATACAGTTAGTAGAATCGCTGTCCTCCTCACACTCGATGGAAAATATTTGAGTTCGAGTCCCGTTGATGACGCGAGGAATTTTATGAGCCTTTTTCACAACGTGGCTTGAACTAGTCCGTCTCAGGGCAGAGCGGTATGGTTTTCCTCCCAGAAACAAGGTTTTTTCTTCCAGAAAATCGGCCACACAACACACGTAATTTATAGAGGTTACACACGTTGCAATATGTCTTTAGTTGCTGAAACTGAAACTGCAGTTAGAAAAAACCTGTAAATTTGTTTATACCTGCATGCTTACAAAATACTTGAGTAAAACACTGCTGACAATATTTTGTGAAACGACCAACATATTCGGCTATATGTTTTTGTACTACTGTGCCAATATTTTGCAGCTGGGTGCTGACAGGTCTGTAGTTTTGGATTATCTTTGCAGCTGCCTTTATATACAGGAACAATGCTGATCAGCTTGAAGTGAATGGCATAAGTCCAAGTGCTTGAAGATTGAATGAAGACATACAGAACAATAGGCATCAGCGTTAAAACATTTCTTCGAGAATATGAGATGAATGCAATTAGGGCCTGCAGCGAAATTGTCCTTAAGTTTTGATAAGGTATATCGTATGTCACGACAATTTTTGCTAATGCTCATATCCCTTCTATTAAGAGGATTATAACAACAAGGATTATAACCGGCTACATAAAAGTCTTACAGGAATCTCAACTGATCTATCAAATTTGCAGAATTGTAATAGGAATTAATTTATATGAATTCAATTTTCTTATTCAAGAACTCCTGAGAGTAAATCTTGGCATTGATAACAAAACCAAGTGTTTAGAACACACTTTTGTTTTTAATTCGTTCTAAGAAAACTAAAATGACAAACTATCTGCCCTTTCTCGAAGACTGCCTTGGCAATGTCTCGTGTTATCTCTACACAGGGATAGAACTTACCAATTACGTACAAGGATATGAAACATTTGATGGAAGAGCAAGCAAGGTGAACTGCAATGGTGAGTGTCTCAAAACATGGTGAGTGTCTCAGATTCTTTTATTGCTTTTAGTCAGTCAAAAAAGAGATGAACAATTCAGTTAAACTGTTTCTGTGTTTCAATTATTTACCATACATTTACAGTTTGTCTTCCTCATGGAAGAATAAAGAAATATTTCCGTATATGTATACCATAAATTGGCTGAAAGATTTCCATGAGGATTGCCTGCTATATTACTGGCCAAGGAGGCTCTATATCGCATTAAAATCTGATCTGTAAATTATTTTTGCCTTTTCTTTTAGCATCCCAATACTTTTAGTAGTGCACTTCTGCAATTCCCTGATCGATATCTCAAATGTGACATTAATCCCGAAATATTCAAGTCGTTCGTGAAATTTCGAAGTTTCCTTTGGAAAGCTTTTCAACAAGTGATTGCACTTTATATCATTAACATCGTATTCTGTGTCTGCTCTCAATGTCATTAGAATATTATTCATCTGCTTCAAAAGTTTAGTACGCATTAATGCGTTCCCATTTCACGCAAGAGACGCTAATTCATAACAACTATGGTTCGGGTATATAAATCAATTACAATCAAAGAAAAATATCAGAGAATTTTCTTCGAGAATGTCTTTTGTCTACCTAACATGATCCCTCTAATTAGCTTTTTTGTCTTTCCCTATCTACCTCACAGCCATTAACTAGTCGTTTATCTATTCTCATGAATAATAACTTAACAATTACCTTTGATTCTATTAAAGAGTAGCAAAAAAAGAATATTGTTAAGGGAAATCAAAACAGGAATGGTCATAGACCGGATTGATCTGAGATACACGCAAAAGAATAAAAAAATAAGAAGCCCAGAAAACTGTTTTAAAAAGAACTAGACAGCGAAACATCATGCGAAGATTTTAAAAACGAACGACCTAGTTAGCAAAGTAGTTGATTTTGTATCCGAGTGAATTAACAAGGATTTTCTTTCCCAACAGGATGTACTCCTCGAACCCATAATTTTGCCATTAGTTATTAAATTAACTGCAAGCCAAAAATCATGAAAATGACAGATTTGGAAAGACGAATTAGAGTTTGCAGATAGTTTTCTCAAGAGTTCGTTAAAATCATTCTCAATGATCAATAAAAACTTAAATGAACCAAAAATAATCAGATCAGCAGATCATGGTTATAACTAGAAGAAAAATTGTACTACAGTATTCTATATCCTGAATTCCACTACGCTCTTATAATAAGATTGAAAAAGATAGGTAGGCGTTTGTGTTGCGTGAACATATGGACAGATAAACTTAATATCCATAATACTCTCTCTAAAGAGAACAACAATCTCATGAGTTACTACTGGAATGAACTAACTGGGGAGGAGATGAAGCGCTGTATGTGAAGACTAATCACATCCCAAAACCAATTACCTACTCCAGAAAGTAACTTGCATAAACTAAAGGTTCAGCGTTGCTACAGTGGAATACGAAGGGCATGATTTAATTTGAATTGTACACAAATATGATTGCCTCTGTCCACTTATATCCTCAGTAGTTAGAGAGTTCAAGCCAAGTCCTAACAGCAAAACGACTTGCGCGGCTTTCTAAAACAGAGTGCTGTTCTTTTTAGGGGTAATGCCAAATATCATTTTACGAGATAAGATTGTCTCTTCAACGAAAAATTGTAGCTGATTATCAATTATTTAGATTTCTTCAGTGTTAGCTTTTTGAGCTAAAAGGATATAACTATCACAATATCATCAAAACCAATTTAAAACTTTCTTATTTTAAAATTCGTCAAATTTTATCAGTGTATATAAAAAGTTGTCTATATAATATCGGTGTTTAGATACACCATAGATAACTCTTAATAAACTACAAAGTAGTTGTTGTAGGCATCATTTGCTGTTTCTCATATTGTGCTCTGCCTTCACGACGAGTTGCCATGATATTGCACTACTTCGAATAAGTAACTCTTCACTAATAGAGAAGACTATTGTTACTTATTCTCAGTTGAGTACCACCACCCAGACAGCACTGTTTCACGGCTATTGGCCGATCATCAGTGGGTGGTACTCAACTGAGAATAAGTAACAATAGTCTTCTCTATTAGTGAAGAGTTACTTATTCGAAGTAGTGCAATATCATGGCAACTCGTCGTGAAGGCAGAGCACAATATGAGAAACAGCAAATGATGCCTACAACAACTACTTTGTAGTTTATTAAGAGTTATCTATGGTGTATCTAAACACCGATATTATATAGATACCAAGCTCTTAAAGTATTATGCCTTGTGCATTTATTTATTTTAAATATTGACATCTACACCTCTTGGCATCTCTCATATTGTGTGATTAACTTCACAACTGGGTCGTCATGTCTGCATTACCAGGGTACCTGCCCACCCACTGATGATCGGCCAATAGCCGTGAAACAGTGCTGTCTGGGTGGTGGTACTCAACTGAGAATAAGTAACAACAGTCTTCTCTATTAGTGAAGAGTTACTTATTCGAAGTAGTGCAATATCATGGCAACTCGTCGTGAAGGCAGAGCACAATATGAGAAACAGCAAATGATGCCTACAACAACTACTTTGTAGTTTATTAAGAGTTATCTATGGTGTATCTAAACACCGATATTATATAGATACCAAGCTCTTAAAGTATTATGCCTTGTGCATTTATTTATTTTAAATAAAAAGTTGTTGAAATAGCGGGATAGAACTATATCGGTCTTTAAAGACGTTGTCACTTTTATAAGAAACAATAGTGTTAAAAAGAACAAAAAAAAATCAGTTCCATCTTTTTATAATTAAAACATGTATGCCATCAAAATATAAATTATACCAAAGTTCAAATCTTGAAAAAATATGCTCACATACCTACAGAATATTTGTAAAGTTATTAATGATCTTGTGTATACCACTTTTTCTCAAACTGTGACAGGGCTATCATAATAAAATAAAATTTACTAAATTGTTTTAATATTTTAATTTAGCTTCGATGTTATCCACTTTATTTTCTAAATCGACTTAAAACTTTAATACTACTGGGTATTTGTTTTTACACTGTCAGCGAAGTAATGATTTTATTTGACGCTGGTGAATTCCAGGGTTTTTCTAACTTCAAAGTGTAGGCTTGAACCCAATAACGTAGAGAAACATTTTGTTCCATTACTTGTCACTGAGTGCGAAGAACAATACATTTTTCACTCCAGGAAGTCATTTATATCCAGCTAATAGTAATATTATGGAATATAAATGAATAAATAAAATTTTATACATGCATTCACGAGCAGAAGGAGGTCATGGCTTAATGTATGCAATGTCTTTTACGAATATAATGAAACTACGTCTTAATCATCCAAAAGAATTCCACGACGCTTCTCGACTTGACCTCATGATAAAGTCGAGGAGAGCAATGGAATTCCACGATGCTGCACGATCATTCTGGTCAGACCTAATAAAGGCACCCTTTACATTTCACCGATAGAAATTACAAAATTCTGCGAACAGCTATGATTTTAAATATTTACCGCCACAGCCCAATCTGCTGCCTTACCATCCCACAAACGGTTCAATCATTTCAAATGTGCAGGTCTCATATACAAAACGATCGGTGAATATTGCATAATTCAATTTTGTTCAATGATAAATGTTTACATTGTTAATACTTTTCAATATAATCTCCTGCAACCACACACTTACTCCATCGTGCCTGCCACTGATCGAATAATTTTGGAAATATTCTTCTCTGAATGTTTTTAGTAAGTCCACCGTGTGTGATTGGATTTCTTCAACCGACTCAAATTGCTTTCTTTTGAAGTCCTGCTTTAATTTTGGGAAGAAATTTTGGATGCATGGTACGAAAATAGCCGAGTGAGGTGAGTTCCGCACAATAGTAAAAACTAACGGACGCCGAATGTCGTGTGAAGTGGCGCATTGTATTCGTGAAGAATCCACCCATTTCGCAATTTTTCCAAGTCGTTTACGACGATTGGGTCTTTCAACCATTTTAAAAGTTTTTTAATGGGAGTTTCCATTAATAGGCGACTCTTCAAGAAACGTTTTCTGATGATACTATCCCCGCGTTGTAAAAAAATGCAATCAGCATGATTTTTACATGTGATTTTTGCTACTGCGCATGTTTGATCTTGGTGACGATGTCGTTTTCATTGAGAGTTTTGAACGCCAGTCTCTGAGTCATATCCTGCATCACCTGTCATAATTTTTGTTAAAAATGCAAGATCCGACACAGATGAAATGAAGTTCCGATGCTGTTTTTGACCTTGGGGAGGAATGCACATAACAGACTTAGTGTCCAAATCTTCAAGCAAAATGGGCTGAACCAAACTAAATGAAAGAGGCGTCTTCTCGGCGTTTTTGAATGATCGTGTAGACTACTGAAGTTTTGATCGTTTCGGAACGTTGATGGGTGACACCTTCTTACATTTGCCCTCGCTACGAGGACCTTCGTAGCCAACTAATCACAGATATACAAGACTGTCCACAAAACAGAGACCCTTTTTCATAGCAGACCAATCTTGCACTACCAAGGTTTTACCAATCTTGCTCAGAAGCTTTTCACCCGCAGAAGAACAATAATGACCATAGAAAACTACATCCCTCCTCACATAGTTAATGTCTCCCTCTGAACCTTTATTCCACCCCTTTATCCCTTTATCTGATGTATTATTTCTCCTTGTGGAGCTGGTAATTGGTGTGTAGTCTGGTTCGGTCGACTTAGATTAGAGGGTCTGTCACCAATTAATAAGGAATCTGGAGTTTTTATTTGTGCGACTTTTTTGATAAATTCTAAGTAGTCAGAATTCCTTAGCATTTCTTCTAGAGGACTAGAAACCTCATCACCTGTCAGCTCCTTTTTATTTAGCTGGAACCCCAGTTTGGGCAGTTGTTGGTACCATCTGCCCAAACTGGGATACCAGCTAGCACCCACTGGTATAGCACTACTTCCAGTGGGTGCGGTTTTCATCCTTCCTAGGACAGAATCAGAAGAGTTCTGTCTTGTGGTTCTTTGTGCCACAATTTATGCTTCTGATTAGTTGCGTGATGTGATTTGCAGTGTGGACATGTTACATGTTCATTTTAAGGCGCCTTCGTAGCCAGGTGGGAACGAGCAGCAGTGCGTAGCACACACTTCTTGATTAGACCGGGGTTCAAGCCCGTCACCACCAAATACGGAGGATGCGGAAAGGTCAGGGAATGACCACCGCATATCCCGGAGCAATATGGCCTTAGTTGCTAATGCTCCTAAAAACCAAATAACTAACTAACTAACCAACATGTTCATTTCACTTATGACATTGTAATTAACATGATTCTATGTATTTCATTGTATATAAAATAATATGTATGTATGAATTTTTGTATATAGCCGATTTGCCGGCTTCTGGCTAGGGGCCGCTGGTGGTTTTGTTAATAAAGAAAATAACCAGGTTAATAAAAATACTTCCTGGTTAATAATTCATTATTAACCTGGAGAATCAGAACCTTCGCATTATGTATGTTCAAGAAACAACATCATATTTTTTATATAAAAGACTCCAAACACGAGAAGTATTAGAACATACACCCATGAGCAAAAACATTACGACCAGCGAGTCGTTATGCAAATCGAAGCAACTTCAGGTGAACTACTGCACGCGAGCGCGGTTCAGGGACACGGTCTTAAAAACACCTGATGCTGAGCTCCGTTAATCAGTGTTACTCTTGTTCTTCAGATGGGAAAGGCAGCGGATTTAAGGGAGTTTGACAAAATCCAAATTGTAATGGCCAGACGAATGACCATTACAAGCATATCTGTGGACATGTGTTTTTGTAAACTGCGGTTCCTTGAACGACAATTCATCTCTGTCTCGTATCTCTGGGAAGAACAGTATCACCAAAAATGGGCCAG